>NC_061770.1:23543505-24886005 GCF_022458985.1 Mugil cephalus
CCCCATATGAGGACGCTGGGTCTCAGGAGGGTTAAAAGACACAAATTTATTTCTCGATTTTTCGATTTAAATCGATTTTTCCCGGCAGAAATCTGGTTTCGCAAGCAAGAAAATCATAAGATAGAAGCTAAAATTGAAAAGGCGCCATCAGGACTGAATGAAGGTGGAATTTAAAAAAAAAGTATGATGACAAAGAAGAGCTGCACAAAAGCAAAAAACATATTCAAAAATGTGAAACTAGATGCTACAAATCTCTGGAACCATTAGTTTTAGAGTGAAGTGAGATACAATTCAATCCAACTTTATTTATAAAGCACTTTAAAACAACCACAGACTATCAAAGTAGAGATCGACTGATATACATCGGACCCGGGCAGCCCATACATTGTCCCATTGGAAGCTACTGGAAATTAGCAACTTTTACTTTCTGACCCTAAAATCTTTCGGGTTCAATGAATGTTCATGTTTTTGGTAAAATTGAGACTTGTAATATTTGCTACGATTGTGTTTTTAATCACGTAAACAAAGGGAGAATGAGCAGTATCGGCTCCAAATATTGGTTCAGAAAAATCTAAAGACGAGTAAAAGACATAAAAAAAAATAAAACAAAATTTAAAATATATACAAAATTATAAAAATATGATCCGAATAAAATAAAATTTCAAAGCGGTTTCAAAGCGGTTTTGAAACTGAAATATCTCCAATTGGGAAACTACGAATCGGAATAAAATCTGAAATCATCAACACAACGAATCCCTGACGATGTCGTCGTGGAGCTGGAGGCAAAGTGAATCATCCGATCTGTTTGCTGCCATTCTCAAGCTGTGACTCTGACACCCACCATTGAATCCACACAAACCGCAACCGCCCCCCCCGCCCACTCAAAAAACGCACACATCTTATGTCACAGATCGCACGACTTTAAACATATGCATCCAAAAACAATGGCGACACGTTCACGGTTGAGCGGCTACATTCAGAGATCAATCCCCAAAGAGCCGCCCAACGCAGACACGAAAAAAAAAAAACAAAAAAGGAAAAAGCCATTGATCCGGCTTGTTGTAGTAGGAGCATTGTCGGTGTATATATGTGTGAAATCTCTCTTTCTGTTTGTGTGTGTGTGTGTGTGAGTGTGTCACCAGTCAAACAACGAGACGATGACAAAGTCGCCCTTTGATGAGCACGACCGTGTCGTCTTTTGTGTCTGCGAAGTGAAGACACACCTGTGGGCTCGACTACAAAAAAAATAAAAAATAAAAAAATAATAAAGTATAGCACAGTTTCTGTGTGTGTGTGTGTGTGTGTGTGTGTGTGTGTGTGTGGTCACAGGCCCTTTGTTCGAGGTGGTCACGTGACTCGTCTGACTTGGCGGCGTCCCCTCCCCTCTGCACTGCGCCACCATACAATAAAACGCAACAATAACAAGAAGAAGAAGAAGAAGAAGAAGAAGAAGAAGCAGCGACGCCACGTGTGTGAATTCAAGCGAATAAACACTTAATAGAAACTTTGCTTCACGAGCAAAACGCCATCTTTATTATTATTATCAATTAATTAATTAATTAATTGATTGATTAAGCCAGGCGTGAGCCATTAGTGATGATGGAAAGAAGAAAGAAGAGAGAAGGAGAAGATGAAGGAAGAGAGGGAGGTGGAGCGCAGGGAGGGAGAGGAGAGAGGGAGGTGGGTGGGAGGGGGAGTGAGGCGGAGGGGGGTTTGTGGTGGGAGGTGGGATGAGGTCGGAGGGAATCGATATTGTTTTTTTACGCCGATAACAAACAAACATGGCGGAAAGAGACCAGATTGTTGTTGTTGTTGGCGAGGCTCGTGGCGTCCCCCCCCCCGTCCGACCTGAAACATGTTTAGACGAGAGACTGACGGGTGTAGGTGGGGGGGGGGGATGCGAGCTAAAGGAGCTAAAATTAAAAAAAAATGGCGAGCGGAGGTGGAGGTGGAGAGAAAAATAAGGGACAGAAATCGATTGGTGGCAGCAGGAGGAGGAGGAGGAGGAGGAGATGTATAGAAGATGAAGGTGAGGGGGGGTTTAAGGGGGAGGGGCTGGTTAGGTCCCAGGGGTGAGATTTCCTCTCCTCTACATTAGGGCCGTCTGACAGTCAGACGACGACTCGGTGGATCTAAGCGCCGATCCTATGTGCATGTTAATTACAGACAGAGTAAATAGGTCTGACAAGGAGAAGAAGGGCACAAAGGAAGCTCAGGTGTTTTCCCCCCCTCCACCCTCCACCCACCCCCCCTAAACGCCCCCCCCCCTAAACGCCCGCCTTGTCAAAACAAGTCAATGGATTCATCGTCCGCGATGGCCCTTTAATTACAAAACACGCTTTAAGATACGGCCGCGGCTAAACACACGAGCGTCGCGGTCGTGTTTGACGATATAGTTTATATCGTCGCTGATAACAATTTCCCAGGAAGAGCAGACAAACAACGAGAGACGGTTTCTCTGGGGATTTTCCTGCCTCTGGCTCTCGGGCACAAAGCTGCTTACGAAAGGGCTTTTGTTCCTCAATGGATTTTTGTCCAATAACAAAAAAAAAAAAAAAAAAAAAGAAGGTTTGGATTGGTGCAAATTAAAGTCATTCTAAAAAACTTTTTTTCTATTTTCCAACATTGTGTGGTCAAACTAGGGCTGGACCAAAAAATAACAGTATCATAGTATTTTTGTTGTTTTTTTCATGCACACAACATTTTCTAGGCTGCAGTAGATTTGACTTAGGGTCTATTTTACTGTGATGATGAGTAAATATTGTAGAATAACTCCACACTAGTAGTAAAACAGGTTTGCATGGCCTTGTGTTAGCGCTGCAAGTTTAGTTTTTTGTTTTGTTTTGGTCAACGTTGGAATATTTTTTAAACTAACACGACTTCATCTGTGTATTCACGATCTTCTCATTCTGAATCAAATATGTTGGTGTATTAAAACTTCATGTCCTTAGGTCAGACTCTGTATATTTGTGAAGGTTTTCTGAATTTTCTACATTTCTGCATAAAAATGACTGAAAACTTCAGTGGATTTTCACACAAGTCCTGAGTGTAGACAAAAAAGATCGAAATCAAACTAATTAAACAGAAATGTTAATACTTCAACTGATGCTTCAGGTCCTTCCTCAACATTTCTACTGGATTAAGATCAGGACTTTGACGTGGACGTTCCTACACATTCATCTTGTTCTTCTCCTTTAACCGTTCTTTTACGGGAAGACATTTGTTCTTGGGCTCGTCGTCGTCTTGATGCATGACCCAGTTTCTCCTCACATGTCCGGACGTTTTCTCTTATAGTTCACTGGTGTAACTCAGAGACGACAAGACGTCCTGGTTCAGAAGCAGCAAAACAGGCCCAAACCGGGACTTTTTTACCAATATATCGATATATGGCAATATATCGCGATATTTTTTCTTCCGATAAAATATCGATTTTTAAAAGTAAACGTCATGTTTCCACCAACACTTTTTCTGTACAAGTGCAACAAATTGGAAATGGATCATTTGTGTTAATATTGTTTTTTTTTTTACTCAATGCATGTACATACATACAACGTGCATTTTAAGCTGCATTTAAAATTTCTCAGTGAACTATGTAGAATATCGCAATATCATAACATCGCAATAATGTATCGTGACTCGAGTATCGCGATACGTATCGTATCGTGACTCAAGTATCGTGATACGTATCGTATCGTGAAGGTTCTGATGCTGGAATATGGCGTCGTTTCATCTCCAGATTTAAACCAAACTATTCTACTTTGATCTCATTCATCCACTCATCATTGTCCTAATAGTCTTCTGTCTTGTCCACATGATGTTTCTTAAATTGCCGACTTTTTAATCCTTGCCGCTCTCATTTTTATGCACAACTATAGATAAAAGTCTGAAGGGGCCAAACCTCCTTTGTTGTTATTATGCAACGCAGCATAATAATAATAATAATAATAATATGTTCTGTGGTGGTGTAAGGACATGAAAAAAAAGGAAACCAGGGGAAAAGGGAAAGCCACATTTTTCTTGTAGTTAACTTTTCCTTGACCTCACTGAAACCATCAACAGCACAAAGCAGAACAACTGGACTAATGGTCTCTTCTTCCTCGTTTTTCATACCCTTCCCTTCCCCTCTGCTTTCCATCCAGCAACCGCCGAGCATCCCCCAGACCACGGCAGCGTTGGTTCCTCTAAACGAGTTTAGCCTTTATTAGTCTGTCAGAGAGAGAGAAAGAGGGAAGAAAAACATTCTTCCCCCCGGTAGCAGGTCGAGATATTATTCATCTATAATTGGTAATAACCCTGTACCCCCCCCCCTCCCCGAGGCGGCTCAATCTCAACTGAGTAATCACTGCCATCGCCTGCTCTGCCAGAAACAGCATTATTAGGTCGATGGCACTGTCTCTACCTCCGCCGTCTGCCAAGGAGGTTTATTATCCGACAATATATGGTCTTACTCTCGTGCTCCTCTTAAAACCACAAGGTGCAGAGGGAGCGAATTTATCCCCCACGTCCCAAACTACTATCAAATATCTCAGCATCCCGGACAGAGGAGGCTCCGAAATGAGCTCCAGTGGGATCATTTGGGCTGAAGCTTTATGCTTTCTTTTCTGTTTTTTTTTTTTTTTTTTTAAATTGCTTGAGGTTGCTTCCGTGTTGTGCAAAACAACTTTCACTTTTTAATACTTGTCTGTCACCGCAACCATTTCCCCAGCTCAAATACTTTCACACTTTCTCTTTGCAAACCGATACGGAAACACAGTTCAAGCCGTGCTAAAATAAACTAAATCCAGACTATGCTACTGTATTTTATTTATTGCCACGTACGCCCCAACACACACGCAACAGACATTATAAAAAAAAAAATATACAAGAATTAGGGCTTTATCTGATTTTCTGGTCTGTTCGGATTAATGTTTGCTGTCAAGATGCGTCTCCTCCACTGGAATAAGATCAACAAGCACTTCTCGATATCAGAACATCTCAAAAGATCAAACCTCTTGTCTTTTGGTAAGAATCGAGCTTTACCTGAAGTCTGACCGTCCGTTCGAGTGGATTTTCCGCGACTTGGGACGACCACTGACACGCTCCGTTTCCTGCATCGTCTCGTTGGAAACCTCGCGAGAACAGATTCGTCATTAAACGAGATTACGCGAGGAAGAGGAAGATCGCGAGGACTCGTCTGTCTGAGAGCAACGTCAGGCCCTTAAAGCTGCCTGGATTCACAAAGTACGACGACAGAGAGACACGAGCTGCACAAAAGGACGCGTGATTTAATAAATTAATAATGAATTGGTGCTGAATCGAATCCAATCAGGAACGACCCGGCTCGAACAAAGAACACGTCAAATGTCAGGACTGAAATAAAGAAAGAACTGCTTTAAATAGAAAAGGAAATCTAGAGACGAATAAAGTGTATAACTCAGATAAATGCAACATATATGAACCACGCATGGAGCTGAACAAATGGTGGAAGAAATCGACTTTCTGACAATGAAACAGTCTAATTTCTGGACCAAATTGTGCGTTCATGTGCACAGGATTTAGCCTGTGAACGTTTTCTGATGAGAGGATTCAGATCCGAGCATTTTATTAATCGATATCGGTTCTTTCGAATAAAGATTGATTCGACAACGTCAGGGCTTGAAAGCTGAGTTGGATTCACAAAGTACGAGGACAGAGAGAGACATGAGCTGCACAAAAGACACGTGATTAATGAATTAATGAACTGGTATTGGATCAAATCCAATCAGGAAGCCCCGGCTCGAACAAAGAACATGTCAAATGTCAGGATTTAAATAAAAAAAAAAAAAAAAAGAACTGTTTTAAAACAGAAAAGGAACTTTACAAACGAACAAATCGAGGAAGCGATTTACTAACTGACAACGGAATAATCTAATTCCTAAACCAAACTGTGCGTTCATGCGCACAGGATTTAGACTGCGAACGCTTCCTGATGAGAGGATTTTATATTATATTTTATTAAATCGACATCAATCCTTTCAAATAAAGATTTGTAAAAAGAAACCCAGCCCTAATGTGCCAGCAATGAGCTCTTATCTCGAGTTTTTTCACGCCCACAAATACTGGAAACTTCCAACCTTTTCGGGAAACACCCGAGGTAACGTAAAGTAATTACGCCAACACCGATTAGTTTATCCGGAGATTAAGCTTTCGACTGAGCTTGATTTACCGTACGTCATAATTTTTCAATTATAGCAAGGACCAAAATTACTCCAAACAGCAACTATTCAAAAAAAAAAAAACTCCAGAGGCACATAATGAGATCATGACAGACTGAAGCGCTGGGGTGGAACAGAGAGTGACCTTGCAGACTAATATTTCATCAGCTAACGCTAAGGGCACACCTGCCTCACAGCTATACCCACATCTGCCAACGCCTTTGAGCTTCATCCCTGTGAGGGGGCAGCGTCAGGGGACGAAAGGAAGGGAGGAAGAAAGAAAAGGGGAAATAAAAAAAAGCGAAAAGAACAACAGAGCCTCGTGTGGGCTTCAGAGAGGTACATTTCAGGGAAAACTGCACTTTGAACACAAAACCGCATTAAAAAAAAAGAAAAAAGAAAAGTGTGACTAAGAAGGGGAAGAGCAGCGAAGCGATGGCACCGACGACAGGAAAGCACCTACTAGCTGGTAAATTTCCCCCCTTGACCACGAGCGCCGAAGAAGCGTCAACTTTATGATCAACTAGGACACCGATAAATAAACACAACAAAAAGTGAATCACGCACGGCTCACGGCAGAAAGGAAGTGGCATCATGCGCTCAAGACGGCGGCGGCGGGAGAAGTGAAACCGCCGCCGAAATACAACGACCCATTCACCATTTCTCATGAAGTCACCGGGTTCTCCAAGTTAAAATCATGCAAGCATCCGGCCACAAGCGTCTATCTAATGCACGTCAACCGATGGTAGGCCAACATGTTAACTCGTGTCTGAACCTTATTTTTGACAACATGAGATCATGGACGCACAACAACTTGTGTGTGTGGGTCACACTTCAGCAACAGTAAAAGTACAGAAGTTCCTCTAATAGTTAACAGTGTCCAACTGACGGCTGGGTCTCTAACAATGAACAAATAACCGTATATTTTAAGTCATCGTTGATGTGGTAGTCAGCTAATTATAGATGCAGTAACACCCACGTACCACAGGAGGCAGTAGCTATATTTGAAGTGCCACATGAGTCAAAACAACGGAGCGCTTTAGCATCATGGTGCAAAGAGGGAAAATTTTAAGGGGAAGGTTTTTAAATATGCAGTAGAGCAAAATACAGGAGAGGGGGCTGCAAAATGCTTTAATATTGACTCGTGAAGAATAATATGTTGGAAAAATCCATTGTTGGGACGGTTACGCTAAATTTTTCATGTGTGTACGGTGCAGTTTTTTTGTTAATTTGCCCAATAAATGGAAATTTGGAAATAAAAGTCTGCCTCCAATAACGGCCAGAAATAAATAAACAAAATAAAGACCCGTGCCACTATTAGAGGAAATACGGTATCGGCTTGTGTTGCTGTGTCTCCGCAAGCGACTGCACATTTAATATCGAGCAAAATCCATGAAACCATCCATCAACAATAAATGCTTAAACGTAGAGACGACGCATCTCCACTTCCTCCCGTTGGACAAAGAGGAGCTAATATCTTTTTAGCCACCAGGGGGAGCTCCACATGCTGGGAGCTGTCATGGCGCCCATTATTTTTTTACGGTCTATAGCAGCGGTGGCTAATTTTAGCTCAGCGGACCACATACAGCCCAGTTTGATTTAAAGAGGGCCGGACCAATAACACAATATAATTTTAACCCAATAAATGACGACAACTGAGCAGCTAGGTACTTTATTTCAACCATACAGTGTATAAAGATAGAGCTCCCCCGGTGGCCGGCTGCAGAATAGCAGCCTCCATGTTACTGAGGCTCGTCTAAATTTGTAAAATGGCGGCGCACCGTTTCCCTGGGAAAATGTCGTCCGCTTCGCCCGATTCAAGGAAGTGGGGACGCGTTGTCCATGTTTACATAGTCCATAGTATCATCTGCAGGTTGTCATTTGCATATACGTACTGCGCACTGTGTTACCGTCACACGCCCCTGAATGTCCACAACGTCTGCTGACGTTTATTAACCAATAAATAACTTCAGACGTTTCCCTTTTTTTTTTTTACAGCACAAAGAAGCACATTTTAACAAACTGCACGATTACGAAGCAAACAGCGACGAACAACCGGACATTTCTTAAGTGCTGTTGTTGCAAAAGTGCAGTCAGTAAAACTGTGTGAATTGTTGGAATAGCAGTTTGTTTTTATTGGAAAAAAAATTGCAGTTAATGTCTTCAGTGGAATTTTTGCATTTTTTTTGCAAATTCATCCCTCATCCCTGTTTTTCCAAAAAACCTGGTTTTTCATAGCTGAACTGTGTCGGCTCCAAGTTTTAGTCCAAACATTGACATAAATTTGTTTTGCAGAACAAATAGCAGAATCTGCACAATTGCTTTTTTTTTCCTCTAGAGATTCGCCTTCAGCCCCGAGGGATGTCAGTTTCCATAGGACCGACCTTTGACCTGGTGTTACAAAGCACGAGGGGGGGGGGGGGGGGGGGACGATAATAATAAACAGCCCCTCCCCTCCCGCTCTCCTCCATACCATCAAACGACCGGGACAAAGGAAAAGAGCTGACCTCAACTGTCCTGGAAACGTGCACGTGTGCACGAAAAAAACAAAACACAACAGTGGGATTGTCAGAACCAGGATGGCCCACTTTGAAACTAACCCCAGAAAAAAAACAACAACAACTGAGCTATCATCTGATGCAGCTGGCTCTGTGCAGAACACACACACACATAAAAAAAAACCTACAGATAAAATGGTCAGATGGTGAAAAAAAAAAAAAGAAAAAGAAAGAAAGAAAGAGAAGCAGCCAATCAAGTGACCGCCGGGGTAAAACAAAGGGCTATCTGTAAAAGCCCTGGACTTCATCCTGCCTCTGATGAGGGAACTTCGATCCCCAGGCGGGGCCGCGGAGACGCTACAAAGCTACAAAGCTACAAAGCCTCCCGACGTCGTCGCAGCCCGTTAAAGCTCCCACTTCGATTTCGGCTCAACGGGGAACAGCTGAACCAGCTGCTGACCACACAAACGTTCGGTTCGAATGTTTTACACCCGTCTTATATATGTGTGCTGATTTAAAAACCGTAGATAGATATGATCTGAAGGCTTTTTTTTTTTGGCGCACGTCCAACCACACCCATTGTGTCATGCAACAGCCTCATGGTGTATAATAGATACGACGTGTGTCTGTGCAGGGTGGCGTGATGCAGTGAGAAGAAGTCAGCAGGTATCGAAACAGGTGCGAATGTGACGCTAACACTTAGGGCTTCGGTGAATCTGTGAAGGGTCACATTTATTTACAAGTGTCTGGGTTTCTGGTTAATGAATTTATCCAGATGTTAGGGTAAGGTTTTAGTAAACAAAAACATATTTTATATATAGGGACGGGTTCTGGTAAAGGTAGAAATCAGACCAAAAAGCAAAGCACGTTTCGAATCGGTCAAAAGTTTGCATGGACATCACCTCAAAAGATGCTCAAAGGAGACACTGTGCAAAGGAAGCAACACCTGGAATTTGATAAAAACCCAGAAATGATTTATATCGGTTAATTTATCTCTTAGTCTTACTTGTATTTATATCATTTAAACTAATATTCTTTTCAACTTGCACGTCACAAACACAAAAGCACCGTTTTTTTGGACAAAGTTTGCATGTTTTCCATTCTTCAAGCACCGGTTTTGGACGGATATCAGATAAACACTTAACAATGCACCACACACACACACACACACACACACACACACACACAATCAGGCCACTGTGATCAACAAATGGATACACACTTCTAGAAGTAGCTGGAAACTTAAGGATTTACGTGACTGCTGCCAGCTGGAGCGCGGAGGAAAAAAGTGTCAACATGGAAATTTACCACTTCGGACGACCTGAGTCTACGAACCCGTTTAATTAAAAACCTTCTGGTATGAAAGAAGCTACAGAAGCAAAAAAAAAAACAGCACATTTCTTTGTGTTAACCGTGTGTGTGTGCGTGAGCGGGTGTGGACTCACCCATCCTCCCTGGCTCTGGATCCAGGGCTGGATCTGGTTGTCCAGGTAGACCGTCATCCACTCCACGATCCGGCCCACCAGGGGGCTCATCTCCTTCTCGACGCACTCGACGCACAGCGCCCCGCCGAAGGCGAAGAGTCCCACGACGCGCCCCCAGTTGACGCCGTCCCGGAACACCTCGTCCATCACGTTCTCGAAGCTCTGGTAGGCCGTGGCCGGCGTGATGTGCAGCTGGCTGTGGAGGTCGCTGAAGGCGCGGGCGTAGCGCAGCTCGAACTCGTTGGCCGTGTCCCGGAGGGCCTCCTTCACCGCGTCCAGGTCCGCCGTCGTCGACGGCAACCGCTGATGCTGCTGCTGCTGCTGCCGCCGCATCGGGGACGCCGGCGGAGTCCCGGGACTCGTGCCGTTAAAAGTCCCGTTGGCGTGCGTCTCTGTCCGCTGCTGCTCGCCCCCCCCGTCAGTCCTGTTCGGAGGCTCGTTGAGCACCATGTGGTTGAGGGGAAAGTTTCTCTGGGAGAGTTTATATCTAATGTAGAAAACCACCAGTTCTCTGTTTTGGGACATGATGTGGGTGTAAAATGTGTGTTTGTCTCTTAGCTCCGGGTCCGTCTTTTCTGTTCCTCTCTCGGCTCGGGTCAAAACCTCGCTGCGTTTGAGTGGACGCACGCACACACTCCCGTGCCAGGATTTCTTCCCGCGCGTTCCCCTCCGCTCAGACCACCATGGTCAGCTGACGTCCACAGGACGCTCGGGGGGGTGGGTGGGGGGGTGGGGGGGGTGAAAACCAAACCTACACAAGGCTGACAAATCAGCTCAGGCCCTGTGGAAACAAAGAAAGAGAGACAACAATGAAAGGTCAACGTCTCTGTGTGTGTGTGCGTGTGGACTTTCAAATTAAATTCGGACAGGTGGGGTCAAAGTGCATCTCTCTAATTGGGCTTTTACATATGGAGCAGATGGCGACGATATTAATGAGACGACGACGGTGGAGCTGGTGTGTGTGTGTGTGTGTGTGTGTGTGTGTGTGTGTGTGTGTGTTTAGAGACAAAGGGGGAAGTGGTGTGAGGAAGGTGAAGAGAGATCAGAGACAGTCTGGCTTGAAGCTCGTCGCAGACAGTCACCATGTCCTCATCAGTGACCTCCTGACCTCCAGTCTGAGCAGATAGGCGCCTTGTTTATCTCGTCCATTGACCGTGTGAAGATGGACGACCCAAAGAATACCAAGAACAGCGCCCCCAGTGGTCGGCTGCAGTACAAGTCACCTCCTCCGTGTTAATAATAATAATAAAATGTGTCATTTTAGTTTGTTTTGGACACTATAGAGATACTAAAGTGACATAATGGTGACAGCACAGTGTATAAACCACCCTGCAGCTGGTGGAGGTGGAGCAGAGCGTGGTATTAATTTAACAAAAAAAAATTGCGAGTGAGTCTGGAGGAAGTGTGGTCAGGACCAGCCGGATGACTCTGCCCCACGTGGCTCCAGAGTCGCGAGAAAGGCGCCCACCACAGCGTGTGCCATCGCGTTTACACCGTCCATAGCATCACCTGCTGCAGGGTTCTCGCTCATTTGCATATGCATACTGCACCGAGTTAACGCGGGCGTCGCACACGCCCCTGAATGTCCACAAGAAAAACTGGTTTTCTGCCGACATTTCCAGCGTCCAGCGAGTTTTTCGAGCCACCGTTACTGTGTGGGGAAAATAAATCATGAAGGAAGACTTCAAAGATTAAATCAGGCGACTGCATGGAAGCACTTCACTCACCAAGTCAGTTAGAAATTACGCAACCTGGATGTTTTGGCGAAGGTGGTTGGCAGTGGGTTAATATTACAAGACTGGTATCGGATCAAGGGCGGCAAAAAAAACAACTCAATCACTTTGACATCCCTCCAGGTAACGAATCAAACTGAAATATTCCTTTTTGTTTGTTTTTTGCTTACATAAAAACAAACATTAAAAGCAAAAAAAAAAAATCAAATGTGCCTGTTTTCTGCCAGTTAAATTGCACCTATTTAATATTTGCATCTTCTTTTCATCTCCTGCCTGCTTCTACCTGCTGCCGCCGCCGCCGCAACGCTGGAAACTTTCCCCACAGCAGGATAAACACACACATTTTCTTTCATTTTCTCCTGCCATCCTGTCCTATCATCCTGCTGCAACGGAGGTTTCTCAGTAAATTTAAGTTGAAGTGGGTCCATGTCCCCGAAAACAAAAAGACAATTTGACACTGCCACAGCCCCTCTCATCCATTTCACTGGTGAAAGAACAAAAAAAAAAAAAAAAAAGAAGACGTGGGAGGAACAATCTCTGTGATCATGTGGGAATCTGACCTTTTCCTCAAACAAAATTGACATTTAAGCTGATAAGTGCTGGGAGCTAATAATTAGGGTTCAATGCAGACAGATAGATAGATAGAGAGAGAGGGGAGCTCCATGCAAATACCGCAGGCGACATTACATAATACACAACTAGTCATCGTCACAGCACAATAGAAGCACGATTCAGCGGCTTCCAATCATAAATATATATATTTAAATGTATGTATATAAACAGACATCAAGCACATGATTTAGTTCATAATTAGTATTATTAAAACAGAAGCGGGCTCGTTAGTGCAGATAAAGACCCGAGAAGCAGCAGTGTTTACAAAGCCACATGGTCCCCAGCTACCAACACGTGGCTAGACGTAAACATCACACAAGCCAATGTCGGGGAGCTGGAATATAGCACCTGAACGCAACATTTCTAATCGTCCTTCTTTTTCGATTTTTTTTTTTTTTTTTTTTTTTGTTTAAAGCTAAACACTGGCATGAACTCTAACTTAGAGTCAGTGTGTGTTGTTTATTACGATGGAATCTGGACTGCCACGATAACAACATCATCAACGCTGCTCGTAAAATTGATCCCTGTTGTAAACGACTACACGATATAATAATAACAACAACAAGAAGAAGAAAAAGAATAAAGACTGAAAACAAAAAAAACCTCACCAATAACGCGGAGGTGAATAGTAAAATCCGAAAGGAGTCCGCTCGTCCTCGGTCAAAACGTGTCCAGTCTGTTCGCCTGTCTTTTCGCACTAACACTGTCAAAACCCAAGAATGTGGGATAGTCACATTGTGTGTACATATGCGTCTACGTCATCACGTATCTTCCCACGTCTCCCCTTCTCTACGTCCAGCCTCGTATTACGTAACGACACATTCACGGTTCGTCGGAAACGATACCGTCTAATCGCAGGATGAACGTTAGAGCGACAATCGCTCACATTTTATTGTTTTACCTCTTTCATGACTTTACATAAAGTCAGCTATAGACCCCGTGACTTACATAAATATATATAAATTATTAACTAACTGCTTCATTTTTTCTTTTTTATTTAAATAAGATAGATAATACACTACCGGGCCAAAAAACAAACAAACTAAAAAAACAGTTTCCACCTGGATTTAACTACAGGAAATAGGTAGGAGCCTCTAATAATAATATTAATAATAATAATAATAATAAATACTGTTTGGGTGGTTATCTTTCTGCCGGCAGCAAGTTATTTAACCCCAATTGAAGCAATGAGCAGGTTCACATTTTTTTAAACAACCATGTGGAAATAAACCTAAGCAGAAACTACTAAAAACTTGGTTAAGAACTGTCCGAGGCTGCATTATTAAAAACTGGAAGGATAGTGGGGAACCATCGTCATGGAGGAAGGCAGATGCAAATGATCAATGCAAGATCTTGGCGAAAAAAAAAGCATTAAAAAACGGTGGATGAAAATAAATCTTGTGACATTACAGAGGCTTATTATGGGGAAAAAAAAAATGTGATTATGCTGCTGTAATCAGAGCTAAATGAAATATTAAAAAGTGAGTGAGTTTTACGACATTGCAGTGAACGCAACACGAGAGTCCTCCCAGTCTACTGTTATAAACACTACCGGACTGAGGGACCTTTAATCGCACAAAAAAATGGCGACGCCTCCCCTCTTCTGCCCAGACTTCACCACAGCCGTGTTACACAATTAAACCAAAGGCAAAACATTAAAAATAAAGCGACTGAAACCTCCTTTTACGGACGTGACTGTGTGCAGCTCCCCACCATCCAGTGAAGATGGCTGTCACTGTCAAACACAGGCTGCCTCACAGCGGCTCATTCGTGGGCTACGAGCGAACAAATGCGTATTTTATGTAGTGGGGAGGGGGGTAGGGAAATAATATATACATACATAAACACATCTAACATCTAACACAACGACATTCAGGCGAAAAATATCACAAAAAAAGAAGAAAACCGTTATTTTAGTGGCGTTATTCCAAATCTCCCGAAGCTCCTTCCTTCAAGCTGGAGGAAGGAGGGGAAAAAATAATCATCTCTAGCGGTTTTATTCTCGCGTGTTTTGTTACCCAAAAACGTTTAAAGTATGAGAATCACACTCGAAGGTGCACCGGGGACTCTTACTTGTAGGGTGGTCTCCGTAAAACCATGTCTGCTGGCTCACAATCCAAAGCCCCGGTAGGAACAATCCCCGTCCTTCATTGCTAGCTTTAGCCCAGCGACGAGAAGTGGGCGGATCGACCCCGAATATCGGCAATATCGACACCAACATCGGTATTTGTCATGATCGATACAAACATACCGAGATCGATACTTATGTTTCAGTTTATCTCGCGTACGACTGAGATTTAGGCTGGTAGGCCAGTAAGCGACAGCCGGTGCGTTCACATGCTCCGGTTTAATGGAGCTATGTTCGAAATTCGACTTTCTGAATGCGGTCATATGTAGCGGAGGAAATGTAATAACTGACGGGAACATGTCCTCCTCCTCCTCCTCCTCCACACTAGGTGGCGATGTGTGGCTTTTCATCAGGTTGATACCATGTTAATGCGGCCCGCTTTCAGGTTGACCTGTTACGTCTTGTAATAAACAAGAGTTGTTCATGCGGCAGACCGGCATTTCAAACAACAACGTTAATAGTACATTTTTTAATCTCGTACGTAATATTCGTGCTACTTCTGGCGCAGATAAGTTGCGCGTTAAACCTTGGACCAGGGGTGTCAAACTCATTTTAGTTCGGGGTTCACATTCAGCCCAATTTGATCTCAATGGGCTGGACCAGTAAGAAACAATAACCTGTTAAGATATAAGTAATAACAACTACAGATTTTTTGTTTGTTTGTTTGTTTGTTTTAGATTTAATAACATTTAATAATGTATCCTTCAATAAATAAAAATTCTTAAGGAAAATTAGTGCAGTTTGGTTACAATGCTGTCTGCTCTGCTAGTCTTGGGTCTCAATGTTGTGTTCTGGGTAGAAGTTATTTTCATTGAAAAAATGCCTCGTCTTCTATGTAATTTTGTCACTTAGCGACTGGCTTTCTTGAAGGTTTTTGTTCCTGGGTCCGTGGTTGTGGACCACTTGGTCCGACTAAGCGTATACATGTCGGAGAAAACCGAATTCCAATCGCATTATCTGAGTGTCTTAATCAGATAAGAACAACTCCGATTTTAGTTGGAGTAACATGTTTACATGCACTAAAGTTGTCCAGTTAAAGTCCGATTAAGGGAATCATTCTTTTTGTTTGTTTTTTGTTTGTTTGTTTTTGTTTTTTCATGTGCATGTAAACACAGTGAAGGCTGGAGAAGAATGGTTGTTTCCATGCCAAGGAGCGTAATGTGTTGAAGTATTGTATCTTAAATAAATCAACATAGGGAAATGTTTGGACAATTTTGCTGTTTTTTTGTGTTGGTGCACTAAACACCTTCTCTTATAGCTAGCTAAATAATTTATTTTCATTTGTTCTCACATGTTTGTTTTGTGTTGTTTCTGGACAAAAACTATTAAAGTATTTCATGTTAACTTAGAAACGTTGCCCAAATTCTGTACTGGATTTAAACTGATTCATAACCCAAAAGGCAAATCACAAAAACAATTAAATGTCGTGAAAATTTATTCCGATTCAGTTTGAGAAACAAGTATCAAAATCGGTATCGGCGACACTGGCCGCTGTATTTACTTGGTATCGGATCGATACCAAACCTAGCGGTATCGCACCTGCTAAAGGGGCTAGAGGAGATCCGCCCACACGGCTTTACGTCCTCTGCGTAGCCGTAACCAGACTAGGGTGACCAGACGCCCCCGGTTTATGGGGACCTGTCCCCGGCTGAAGCTGTCCCCTAAAAATGTCCCCAATTTTAGCTTTTTATGAATGAGAAAAAAAAAATGTTGCGCGTAGACTAGAACAACGGTATTGCTGTTTCGCGCAGACTAGGAGTATTACGGTAACCAGTCGTAAATCACTACCCGACCAAAAAAAAAAAAAAAAGGTCACACACTGTAATATTTGGTCGCACCGCCTTTAGCTTTAATTACAGCAGCTTTCTCAGTGGCTTTTGTTTCCATAAGAACCTTCTGCAATGTCACAAGATTTATTTCCATCCAGTTTTTAATTATTTTTTTTTTCTTCCCACCAAGCTCTTGTATTAATGATCTTCTCCAGCATCATCCCAAAGATTCTCAATGGGGTTAAGTTGTGGACTGTGTGGTGGCAAATCCATGTGTGAAAATGATGTTGTATGTTTAAATGTACGTTTAAATAAACGATTATGTCAAAATAAATGGAACAGTCCCTGATGTCCCTGTTTTCTAATTTCATCTTAATAGAATTTAATTATTATTGTTGATGTTGTTGTTGTTGTTGTTGATCATAATTTCTGAATTTCAGAAATCTGGTCACCTTATACCAGGCTTCCTGGGTCCAGTCAGTCAAACACACGAATGACAGCTCCATCCAAACGTGGCGACTCTAAATAAATAAATAAATATTAGTTAGTTTAATATCTTATAAAGGTTTATTATTTTATTAGTGTCGCAAATGTCTCATTTAGCAGCTGTTGGTAACAAAAGACATGAGAGGTCTCCATAGTAACCTTTGTTACTACCACCACCACCACCACCCGAGATTCAGGCCAATCCTGCAGCTTGACTGCAGCGCCGCCATGTGGGCATCTTTACGCGGAGGCCCGTACAGGAAATATCTCATATACACCCCCATAAAACCATTAAATCCACCACAAAAACAAGCTGAAACGTGGGTCAGCTGTTAGCAATCATCGTGTGTAAATGCAGAGGATAAATTACAATATCGTCTCTATTGTCACACCACACACGTGAGTACAGGTCATGTGATGGAGCTAAAACAAACAATAATGAATGACATGATCATGACTGTACATTAAAGAGCTTCTTTGACTTGAAATAAACTCTCATGTAACATCATCAGTAGTTGATTTACTTTTAAAAATGTAATTAAACACAAATTCTTTAGTCCTGTATAGATATTTATCTTTTATACTTTGGTTTATTGTCTGATTTATTCTGCAGTGACTTCACTTATTTATTATATTTTATCTGTTGTGTGTTTTAATTCTAACCTTTTTCTGTTTTCATTGCTGAATTTGTTGCGTGGACCTCAAGAAGACTCAGTAAAGAATAAAACATGAAGAAACATCTGTGGCTGTTTCCCACCTGAAGGTCACATGACCAGATTAAATTTACCTGTAACTGGAAATAAAACAGGATCAAAACCTGAAGAGACTCCTCGCGTGAAACATCTTCAAGAAACTCTACAAGTCCAGTTGAGTTTGGAGTTTTTGGATAAAGCACATGTGCCAACATGTTGACATTTGCTTTATAAAGTAGACAAAAAAAAAGGCTTAAATGCTTTTTATCTAGTGTTGATTTTTAACTGGAGTCATCATTAATACTTTGGGGTTTTTCCCCAGTAAAGATGAATTTGCAGAAAAACGGCATCAGAAGAAAACCACATCAAACAAGCACTTCAGAGCATGTGGACATTAACGGGAAATCTTTAATGCTCCGTGTTTATCTGTATATTTGGAACAAAAGGAAACTGGATTTGTGGAGTTCATCAAAGACGTATCGTCCAAGTGTTCAGTGTTTAAATGTTTAAAGTGTTTAAATGGGAACATTAGGAACATCTGGACACTTACCTGCGTAGACGAGTTCAGTTCAGTATCGGTGCCAATAAATCAGAAGCTGAACCAGCACCAGTCTTTAATCTCCAAGAAACTCGACAAGTCCAGCTGCTCTGGTTTCAGCTGTTTTTTTTGTTTATTAACCAGAGAAAACATGTAAAGACCCACAGATGTCTGTCGTCCTTCTCTCCGTCTTCTATAATGTGGACGTCATCCTGAAACGAGGACAGAAGAATTTTTTTGTTTCCTCCGTCCTCGACACAAATCTAAAATTCATCCGCGTCGTCACATCTGGAGAAAAAATAAACGGTGACTCCATCAAATCCTCCCTCGGCCTTTGAAACCTGCATCGTTACTCGCCTCAGTGGATCAGAATTCAGATTTATTGATTACTTCACCAAATGCTCGGAAGATTACATCACATATTATGTATAGAACCGCACTTTCATTTCTATTTATCTTACATTGAAAACTTTACATTCTGCATTTTTTTTTTCGTTCATTTACTATATATATATATTCATATATATATATATTTATATTTATATATATTTATATATTCCCTAGATTTAGGGAAGAAGAGTAGACATCCATAGTTGCAAGGAAAGAAAAGAAAAAAAAAAAAGAGAATGCTCTTCAAAAAATATTTAAATGCACTTTAAATAATTACATACATCCTTCTTTTAAAACAGAAAACAAACAAACAAACAAACAAACGAAAAAAAAAAGGGATGGAATAACCGAGGAAGGATCCAGTCTCTCTGTGGGATGTTTTGGTTTCGCAGTTTCCCCCCGAAACGAGACGGTGGAACCGAGTCAACACTGAGTGGTGTTAATACAGAAGAACCCCATCCAGACGGCTCTGTTTTTGTTTTTTGTTTTTTTTTTTGTATTTCTGAGTTGCACAGGAATGCTTTTCAACCAGCCTTTCATTGTAAACCAGCAATTATTTTATGCAGGAACACGAGCCATAAAACAGATGAGAGCAAAAAAAAAAATAAATAGGTAAAATCTCACGGACAGGCAGGAGACGATGAACACGACAGGACGACGTCAGGTTTTTTTTTCCGATAGTGTTCTCAGGAACTGGTTTTCAACCTGCAGCTGTATTATAAACCGTGAATCATCACGAGTAATGCTTCGGGGCCGGGAGCACGTTTTGAATAGGTGGCCATTTTCTTTTTAACAGGCACAGGTGGCCCCCGAGAAGGAGGAATAAACAAAAAAATAATAAAAAAAAAGAAGATTTCCACGAGGGCGAAGATGATGGAAAAGAAAAAAACAGAGAAACAAACCGTCCAAATCAGGTAACGGGGGTTTGCAACCATTTCAATAAATTATTAGTTTACAGATTTTTTCTGATCATTTAGAGGCGGTAGGTTGGGGGTGGGGTGGGGATGGGGTGGGGGGGTCGGGGTGATGTCACAGTGCTGTTCATCCCCAAAACAAACAGAGGGAGAGGAGAAGTTTCTCTACGAGCTGAGCGCAGTAGAAAAAGCCGAACACTTAAACGCAGAGTCCTGAAAAAGCTACAGTCACTTTCTCGTCTCGATCTAGTCCATACGAGGAGGAGGAGGAGGAGGAGGAGGAGAAGAAAGAAAGATCTGGTGTACGTCTACTTTCATATGCCTTTTCCACCGTACGCCCGTTCGTTCTAGGACGAGGAGGGAGTCCGGGAGGAGGGGGCGCCTCCTTCCAGGACGGCGATGCGGAAGACGGAGCCGATGCGAAGGAAGAAGCGTCGCAGGACGGCCCTCAGCTCCGGGATCAGGTCGAACTGCATCATTTCACACAGGTGGGGGTAGTAGCAGGAAGCGTGGGGCTGGAACTGGAGACAGGGGGCAAAAAAAGAGGAAATTTAGCAAGAAACCAGTGAACTGCTGTAACAATACTGTTATCATTTCTGTTGAAGCGGTGGTTTGTGTGGGAACGAGCTGCACCGCGCCTACATTTGCTACAGCTCCGATGATTATCATTATTATTATTATAATTATTATTTTCTGATAAAAAATGTGTTAATATTCTTGGCCTTAAAAGTCCTGGAGAGTCACGGGTTGTAGTGAATCATCCATGAGTCACACAGTCACACAAAGTGCATGGTTACTCATAGGTGATAGCTTCCAGATAAAAGTGTTTTTTAATCGAAAGTTAACCTGAAATAACATATATTGTAGGGAAGCATGATAACTGTTTTTTTTTTTAACCAATATCAATAACTGATAACTTCATGCTTCTCCAAACTGATACCAATATCGATAACTGATAACTTCCTGCTTCCCCAAACCGATACTGATATCTATAACCAATATCCGATAACTTCCTGCTTCTCAAAACCGAAATCGATATCTATAACCGATATCCGATGACTTCTTGCTTCTCCAAACCGATACCAATACCGATAACTGATAACTTCCTGCTTCTCCAAACCTATACCGATATCTATAACCAATATCCGATAACTTCCTGCTTCTCCAAACCGATACCAATATCGATAACTGATAACTTCCTGCTTCTCCAAACCAAAACTGATATCGATAACTTCCTGCTTCTCTAAACCGATATCGATATCTATAACCGATGTCCGATGACTTCCTGCTTCTCCAAACCGATACCAATATCGATAAGTGATAACTTCCTGCTTCTCCAAACCGATACCGACATCTATAACCGATATCCGATAACTTCCTCCTTCTCCAAACCGATACCGATATCTATAACCAATATCCGATGACTTCCTGCTTCTCCAAACCGATACCAATATTGATAACTGATAACTACCTGCTTCTCCAAACCTATACCGATATCTATAACCAATATCCGATAACTTCCTGCTTCTCCAAACCGATACCAATATCGATAACTGATAACTTCCTGCTTCTCCAAACCAAAACTGATATCGATAACTTCCTGCTTCTCCAAACCGTTACCGATATCTATAACCAATATCCGATAACTTCCTGTTTCTCCAAACCGATACCGATATCTATAACCGATATCTGATGCCTTCCCGCTTCTCCAAACCGATACCAATATCGATAACTGATATCCGATAACTTCCTGCTTCTCCAAACCGATACCGATATCTATCACCGATCCTGATACCATTAACGATAAACGTATGAAACGCGATGATGACTCTGCCCTTTGACCTAAACAAATAATTTACCTGACATTACTAAAGTTGGTACAACAACACCAAGACCAGCCCCAGACGCCTTCCTGTTGGCTGCTGGTCGCTCGATAGCATTAGCATTAGCATTAGCATTAGCAGATTTCCCCAATGTTTCCCCATTGTGGCATGAATAAAGGCAAATCTTATTTAGCCTCTTCGTATTCCTATGATTAAACTCCAGGTGATTTACAAGGTCTGACGCAAACTCGTGCCCTTTGCGTGATTTTCTACAGTTTATTGCTGCTCATGTGTTGCTAAAGGTAAAGAGTTCATGTGTGTGTGTTTGTGTGTTTGTGTGTTCGTGCCTTGTCGTCGGGCAGCCGTAGTGTCCTGGTGAGCAGCAGCATCAGGAGGCTGTTCCAAGCCTCTCGGTGACTTTCTGAGGTCAGACCGATGAAGTAGCCCAGAGCTTCACTGCAAACCCTGAAAAAAAGAGACAGACGCGCAGCATTAGCCACGACTTATTAAAGAAAAAGCAGATGAATGTTACACATCCCGGCAGGTATTTAATAAAAAAACAAACCCCATAACCCTCGTTTAAATACTTGGAAATTCTCCATTTCAACCCTAGAGTGTTTTTGTAGGACGTCAGAAAACGTGTTTAATCTGGTGAATAAAACATAATAAAAGTAAAGGTAGTTTAAACAACTCATCTCATATAATTAGCAAGTAACGGGGTTTTATCTAGTGTAATGCTTATGAATAAATATCACTTAGTGGTTCATTCTCAATTTTTTCGCAAATTTTAGAGACTTTTTATATGAGATTTTGTTTTATTTAAAAGTTTAAAATAAAAGTACATAAATTTAACATGTATTGTTCCTATTAGTGTATTAACTATTAGTATATTCTTTAAAATATGTGTTTTCCTCGTCCATTCTTGACAAACCAGCCCATTGTAATGTGCTAACCGGCGTTTAGAGGCTATAGTTGTTTGAGATGTTTTGCCTCCAGCTAAGCCCCGCCCCTCGAAATACATCACGCTGTTTACAAACTGTGGGAAACACCTTTTTTCTTTTCCAGCCTGATGAGCAACAACACCTCTTTTGTCTGCGACACTTCCACAAACACGAGTTGTAAAGATCAGACCGAGACAAATCCCCGATTATTCAAAACGAAACAAGGCACCTGGTGACACCTGAGCCTCTTCACATTGACAGGAGACACTTCTGAACACATATAACTATAATTAACTTGTAATCCTAGATGTGCACCTCACAGATATGTAATACTGACTAATTTTCCCTGAATAAACAAGAACACAAGTGTAATATTTCTGTTTCTTCTGCTTGACTGGGTTCTCTTTGTCCACTTCCAGGCCCTTTTTGTGTGACGTTTTTTTAATGCAGAAATGTTGTGAGGACTCACAGCAGCAGGCGTGTCTGGATGTCAGGCCACGAGTCCTGCAGCTTCGGGTCCGAGTACATCCTGAACAGGATCCTCAGGCTGCAGGCCAGGCTGCTGGTCTCCTGCTTCAGCAGGTTGGGCTTGGACTTCCCTTTAAATCCTGAGTGCAAAAGGAAACGGTTACAATAACAATGACAACAGAGGGTTTTGGTGGCTTCAACACGTTTCCTTTTCTTTTGGCACTTCCTTTTATTTCTCTCTCTACCAGTTATGTGCTCCAACATAAGATAAAGTACAGCAAGTAATGGAATAAAATCAACAATAGAGACGTCTTCTCGAACAACTCAACTTTTCTGATAAATTCATCTTTAAATTACCTCGTGAATACAACTAATCTTAGAAATAGTAGGTTATTTGAACCTGTACATGTTCTATTTATGGAGGGTATGTATCAGTAAATACAGTGAGACCAGGAAAAATGTGGATTATCAGATGAAATTAAGGACAATTGGACTCAACAATGATCCATAAGAACTAGTATTAATTGGGAAAGTGGATTAGCCTCATTTTCAGTTAGTTTCATTCAGTTTTAGGTCATTTCAGTCATAATAAATGTAGCTAAATAAAAGATGCTAACGCTAAGAGCTTTACTGAGAACCATACAATATTGTAGCATCTGACCGGACGTTAAAAAGGTTCGACTTCATCAAAAAATACAGCATAAATTAATATTATCTGACACTAAATACGAACCACAACACCAGGATTCTGTGTCTGGATTCCAGCTGTTTCTTCTAATGCAGTGATACATTCACATCTGTAAAAATATATCTCGACTGCTTTTCGAACCTGTTGGTTCAGTCAAACGCAAAAAAGCTCTTCTCCATTTTAAAAATAAATTCATTTTACAGTTTAGACTCTATTAAAGCCTATAATTCAAGCTAATGCTGCTAATGCTCCATGATCAACTGTGACTTTCTGTCACTCAGTGGCCGTAACCATTTTTTTTTTAAATGAAATAAAAAAGGATTTCCTCTTCCCTACTGACCTGCCCTCCAGAGCGCCGTCCTCTGCTCGTTGTTGGAGTTGAAGTCCTTGGCGAAGGTGTGGGACTCCAGGAGACAGTCGAGCAGCTTGAAGAGATGCGCCGACGTCATGTTCCTGTACATCCCCTGGTCCGGACCGGAGTCGCCCCCGTCCGCCTCCGACTCCTCCAGAGCGTCTCGCTGGTGGGGCAGTTTCGAAAGCATTTAGTTCCATATAGGGCCTCAAAATAAATAAATACAAGTGTTGAAATTAAAAACCCGAGTGCACCTGTGCTGCCGCCATGTTCTCGGCGTCCTCCTTCTTGCTGGTCGATGGAAAGAAGACGATGTTGTCTACGGTCTGGATCAGCTCCAGCTGCACCACGCATTTAATGAGCAGACCCGCAAACAGCTTCTGATCTGAAACTCCTGCAGCACACGGAAAAAATATGGAAAGATTTAGTCTGGTTTTACAGTGAAAAACAGCAAATATTATTCATATTATCTGCTTGTGCACTCACTAGCATTAGACTTTCCCTTCCAGGTGTCATCGCTGGACATCTGACTGTGTCCTCTCTCGGATAAAGCTCTGTCGTAGCTGCTCTGGGACTGGCTGTCGAAATCAGCATCCTGGAAGAAAAAATAAAAATAAATAAAAACCAAACACACACCGTGAGCATTCACAGGTTAATTAATGTGACACAGCGGAGAGATTAGTGGGAAATCACACGCTCTTTATCGGCGCTTAAAAAGCAGCTTATCATGCACCAGAGCAGGTAGAAAATATCTGCAGGAGCTGCAGGAAATAAAAAAAAGTACTTGGAGCTTAAAGGACAGAAAGCTGGATAATAATCACAAAGGCAAAGCCACAACAGAAAAGCTGACTGTGCAGCGCAACAAAAGCAAATTCAAGAGAAAGTGGTAAAAAAGAAAAGAAAAGCAGTAAAATTTATTTTCTTACAAAATGCTTGCCATCAGCAGCTTCCTCATCCTGTCCAGCCGGTCGCCAAGTCAACAAACTGATGTGAAAAGCAAACACAACGGTAGATTGATAATCAGGTGTCGTAAAAAAAAAACTCACATCCTGTCACAGCACCGAGCTGCACCAACACACACAAAAAAAAAAAAAAAAAGGCGTAACCTCCTGAGTGTTTGCCTTCAAAAAACAATGAAATAAAATAATCCGTTCAGACCTCACGTTAATATCCGGATTAAATCATCACATCATCTGGAGCGTGGGACGATTTTATAACAGCTCGACTGATTCTGTAGCAGAACCATAAACTACATCGATTCATATTCCTATGATCCATATACATCGATCTGTGCTCTGTTAGTTGGCCTTCCAGACGACATATGTATCGATCTATAGAAATACTTTGGTAAACTTAGGGAACAATAATAATAATAATGCATAGAACAGAGTAGAATGATAGAATAACAGTGATTATATATATTTTTTTTATTCATGAAGGAAATAGTTATGTGTCCAAGGACCACGACAAAGGAATGAGGTCAAATTGGTCCCAGACCGTCTTCACATGTGGTCAGTTTGTTTACAGCCCCGTCCTTAAAGCTGGACTCCCCTCCCCCAATACGTTAACGTGAGGTCTGAATGCAGCTACGCGGTGGGGTTGGGGCTCGGTAACTCACGCGTGAGGGCTGGTGTTTTGGAAGATCTCCAGCATGCAGGAGCAGGTGATGTTCCAGACGTCGGGGCTGAACTTCTCCCTGTTCAGAATCACCAGGTTCTCCAGGCAGTTGGTCCCCGACCGAGCCAGCTGTTCGTTATCTGCAGGGAGAACGAGATCAGACCAGTGCAAAACTGAACCACTTACAAGAAAGAATGAACGAATAAAGGAGATGCTGACGATATGCCAGGGCTGTACTGGTTCATACTGAATACTGGCATCAGATTATCTCTTCATAATATTATCACGATATCAACAGAAACGGCAAAATCCAGGAAATTTATTTGTATTTATGTTGTTTTTTTCTCTTTCGGGAGATGATTTACACTCAAAATAACAGCAGAAAACTCACAGTAAGTTCACAACTAATACTATCACTGATACCAGTTACTGTAATCTGAACATTTCTTTCCCCTGTAATGAGTAATCTAACGCGTTTCCATTTCCAAACCAGTTATCAGATTAAAGTTACTTATCTAAATTACTGTGTAGTTTCCATTTTATATTTTTGCTTTTGTCTTGTGACAAGATATTTACTTGGGAACATTTTCCTGCATAATTCTGAGGAAAAATACTGACGAAGTCATTCAACTTTATTGAATATACTTTGTTTCATTGTCTTATTTCAATTTGTTATTGTGAAGAACTTTTTACCTGAGAAAGATGCTACATAAATAAAGTTTACTTAGTCCGTTCTAACACAGGACAATAAAACCAGTTTTACTACTAGTGTGAGATTATTCTACAGAATGATTGTCCATCCTTAGTCAATCTACTGCATTAATTCCTCTCTCTACCAGTAGAAAATGTTGGAAATCGTCTAATAATGTATCACAGGGTGTCGTAGTGTTTATGAGCGGAGGGACTCGTGCACCCACCTTGCCTGACACACCACTGTAGCTGTGTGAAGATGTCGGCCAGCAGTATCTCACTGAGGGGCTCATAAAACTGGGTGAACACGTCACAGATGGCGTAAAGCGCGTGGTTGCACGTCGTCGTCATCCACTCGGTTTTCTGGAGGCAAACAAACACAAAACAAACACGGGCGGATGTCAACAACCTTTTCCCGACCTTTGAGTCCCAAATCTGTGCCACGTCGTTTTAGCTGAGTTCATTTAAGCTCATCAACATATTCTGCAACATCCTTTTTATCCAGTTTATTTAAAATTAGATGTAATTCTTGAGCAAAAATATGCAAAAACTGAATTATTTAGACTATAACTAGGATCCCTGGAATAAACAGACGGTCCAGATGCGGCCTCCACGGTTTTAAAGCACGATCAGTAAATGTTTAAAGTGTTTCTGAAGCGGCCGGTGAACTCTGACCTCCGTCTGCTGCTCAGGGAGCTTCATGTTGTCGAAGATGCGGAAGACGATCCTGAAGAGGTCGTGCCACCAGTGCTTCTCGAAGGTGTGGCCGTAACTCTTCATGATCTCGAACATGACGGTGAGACCTCTGTGTGGGGACAGAGACAGAGACGGTTAAAGACATCAGACCTGGAGACGGTGGACGTTTGTAAAGTGGGAAGTTGAGACAACGACGTCGTGGTTTGATATTTCAAAAGTTAAAAGATAAAAGGAGGAGTAATGAGCGATATTATTTTGGTTATTTCGAGCCTCGGGTGTAAAAAGAACAAATATTCATAGAGGAGCTTGTGCTCTGAGCTTTGTGGAATAGTCGGTGGGAGGACACGATGCTGCCACGAACCTTTATTTTTAGCCTCCGTGTGTGTTTACAGTCTCACACGTTCGAAGCAGGAAAAGTCACGTTACCGTAGCAACTACTACAGACACCGATCAGCCACGACATTAACATCACACTGTGGGGGGGGGGGGTCGCATAATCTTTGCTCGATTAGGCTTTTTTTTATTTAAATTTCTTTAAATACAAGTGAATCCAACATATTTTGTTGCCTGTTGTCCTGTTTAATTTCTTTAATTAATTTCTTATTATTTCTTAATATATTTCTTATTATTTATAAATAGCACTAGTTTAATATAGGACACATATAGTAGGTAGGGGGTTCCTACTTAATCTCTCCATCAGTTTCAGGTCCTTGGTCTGAACCACGTTGAAGAGTTTTTGTGTGTAGATGACTGCTGCCATCAAGCTTTTAAGCTTATATATAAACACTACTAATAAACCAGCATCAGTTTCCTCTGGTATAGTTGGTCAGAGCTTCATCCTACAGCAAGAAAATGACCCAAAACTTTAGTCCAAGCTAAACCAGAACTACCTCAGGATAAAAACAGGATGGAAACATGGTCCAGTCTCTAAGACTGGTTTGTGATGAACTGGACAAAAGAGTGGAAGCAAAGCTCCCTGTAAGTGACACACATTTCTGGAAACTTCTGCAACAAAATTGGGAATAAAAATATTTAATTTCCATTTTATAAAGAAATCATGTCAGAAGTGTGTTCACCTGTTAAAATGGTCACTTTGATGAGTTCAAAGTTAAGAATATGTTTTGGTTTAAATACTGATTTTCAGATTTCAGATTAAAATGAGACACTAAACTTCATACATTTCAATAAAAACAGGAAGAAATAAATCCTGGCGTGTTCTAAAACGTAGTGTGTATGATTCTCTTGAGTCAAACTCCAGGCTGACGGGTTTCTCTACCTGGTGCGGACGTCCAGTTTGCAGCGGTTGATGATACAGGAAAGCTCGAACAGGATGGGAAACCAGCCGCGGACCCAAACCCGATCGCCGGGGGCAACATTCATGTCGTCGCTGGTGTATTCCCTCAGAGCCTGGACACAGACACAAAGTCCAATATTATAAAAAATCCTTTGGCAAGAAACTAAATGTGTCTAACAAAGGCGTCACTGTCACCTGGGGCCTTTCAGAGACGTATTTCGCGCAGTGTCGGATGAGCCTGATCGCCTCCATGCTGGTGTCGGGAAAAGCTGCGTTGCACACGAACTCCGACAGACACTTGACGGCGTCCTGGAAGGAATCGATAGCGGCCGCAAAGTGCTCCTTGAAGGTGTTCACTGGTGGAAAGAAGGGGATACAACATTCATTTTAACTCTTTCTCTCTGGTAGATATTAAAGGAACAAACTGTGGTAGATAATATTTAAAAAGAGTTAATGCAAATACATGTTAGGATTAAACTAAGCTGGAAATCATATATGAATCATATTAAGAACAAATTACTTATAAACTCAAAGACCTTAAAATTAAAATTGAACTATAAAACTACCCAAATTATGTATAAAGTAAATAAAAATCTGCTTCCAGATGATATTTCAGACTTGATCCAGTGGATATGAACTAACTGGATGTAAAACAAAGATCTAAATTAATGAAAGGCGTCAATCTGTGGAATCATTCAGAATTAGACACATTTAAAAGATCTAAAATTCAAAAACAATATCATTAATAAATATAAAACTGAATTATAAACACTAGTGTGCTCATAACCTGTTTACTGGATGTAGGATTTAAACGCTTTGTTCTGTCTAAATCTTAATTTGGGCAGTTTTTGTAAATTATAATTTAACAGAAAAAAGAAAGAATTACTGTTTTTTTGTGTGTTTATTTACATTCATACATAATTAATGTTTACTGATGTGTGTACTTGACTGAAATAAACCCATAAAATCAAACTTGTCATAATCAATGAATGCAAAGAAACCATAGTTAGAATTATATTCATGCCACATATAAATAAAAACTGAAATCAAATAGACACTCAACTAAATAAATAAAGAAAAATGGGAATCAGAAATCAAGATGAATATTGGCTAAACGTCACGTCCACTAACTCGCGGGTCTGGAGGGAGTTCTCTTGTAAAGGTCAAGAGTAAACAATTAAATGAAAATATGTCTTGTTGGAGAGGATGTGGAGTAATGGATGCAGACCTCTCACATGTTTTTTTGGAAAAGTCGCAAAAAACAACAAAAACAAACAAAAACAAACTACTTTGGAAAATGATTCGCAATCTGGTATCTATGTAACTTATGTGAAGAAAAGATACGAGGACAAAAATATTACTAAAAAGGCTAAGAAAAAAAAAATCCTCCTGACACCCTGTGTCCTCATGTGGGGACATTAGGTTTTGGTTTTGTGGTAAACTCTTCTGCTTCATTTAGACCTGTTGTCCTTATAAGTGGACGCTTTAGTCTGCCATCTAGTGGCAGCCAAGGGTTAATGCACTAGTAGTCGTGTAAGAATGTTATTTGTTCTACAGCTGATAACGAGACAAAACTAAGAACAAATTCTATCAGTAGCTATAACATAACTTATTACCATGTACTCATTTGAGGACATTGGGACTTTATTGTTTGCAATCCTGCAGCCAGCATTGAAATATATAGTTTTATATTTAATTACATATTAGTGACATTGCTTTTATTTCCAAAAACTACTTCCTGTACCAAGATGATGCTTGGTTTTTATCCCAAATATCGTGGAGAAACTAAACCAAAGCTCAGGCCTCAGGAGGTTCAGTGACTCCGTTGTTGGGGGTAAAAGTCTGAAGTCGTACTCACTGACTATGTGCCCCGTGGTCTGGAAGGCCAGCTCCACTATGGTCTCATCGTGGTCGGAGGCGGCCTGGTGAAACACCGAGAAGATGTTCTTCCAGCCCGAGCGGATGTTGGCCGCCTGGGAGTTCACCATCTGAGCCACGCACCTGATCACCATGTCTCTGATAGTGGGCGACCTGGAGAGGGTGGGGGGGGGCGAGACGTTACAGGAAGTTAGCTACTCGACGACGACTCCTCCTCCTCCAGCAGATCTGCTGAACATCTCGGTCTCTACCTGTTCTTCTTCATGATGTGTTCAAAGGGCCGCAGGAAGTCTTTCTGGAAGCGGAAGTTGGCCAGCTCCCCTTTCTCCAGGAACTTCATGGAGAGCTGCCTCAGCGAATCCACGGCGAAGATGGCGACGTCCTCGTTGGGGTTACAGCCCACCTGCATGCAGGTGATGGGGGAGCAGAGAGTCAATACGATACAATACAATATCGATTTTAAAAGAAAAACACATGTTTTGGGCAACTTCTACACCTCGAACCACGTTTTCTGCACAAGTGCAATAAATTGGAAATGGACCATTTGGATTAATATTGTTTAATTGACTCCAATATTATCACTGTCATCTGATGCACATATATACAATGTGTATTTTAAGCTGCATTTAAAATCTGTCAGTGAACTATGTAGAATATCACCAGTATCTTACTTCTATGGAGTTTGAGAATCAATAAATAATTTTAGACACACTCGGATGCTGTAGACTTGTAATTAAATAACCATTTAAAGGTACTTAAGCGGTAACACACTCTTCGAGGGGGGGAAATAGATTATATTAGATTCAACTTTATGGCCATTTACACATGTGTCCCGGAACAGAGCAACGAAACGCAGTTTAGCATCTGACCAGAATGAGCAGCAAGTGCATGTAGCATAAAAAGTTTAGTACATGAGTGGTATGATACATGTTGTTTTTATAGTATATGGACAATATTTACAGATGGAAAACTATGTTCAGGTGAGGTGAGCAAATTAAACACGATGATTGATTGAGGAACTATATCATTTATACTAAGAGGAAGTGAGCAGATGACAACTACAGATAACGCGAGCATCAAACAGTGCAGAAATAATTAATTAATACAAAGGATGAGATGTTATAATCCCTTGTGCCATGGTCAGAGGCAAAAACGCTAACAGTCAGCTACCAGCTAGCAACCAACAAGAAGACACCAGCTAACTAGCCTAGCCAGCAGCAGCAGGACATGCAACTACACTTCAAACCAACACTTCCCCCCCTCTGCCTAAGAACGGAAGTAAAACACCCAAAGCTAACTAGCCTTAGCCAACAGCAGCCGGTAAGACGTAGTTAACTAGTGCAATATTTGGTGCATAGTATGGTGCAGACAGACTAAAAGAGAGATTAAGTAGGAACCCTCTACCTACTATATGTGTTCTATATTAAAGTCAACCTAGTGTTATTTATAAATATATATTATTATCATCATTTTGCATTCAATATTAAGCTTTCCTTTTACTAAAATGTGTATTTAAAGACATTTAAATTTGATCCACGGACTCCCTAATGGGGTTGAAGACCTAAAAACAAAACCTTTTGTGGGTCATTTGCTCCACTGACCTTGTTGAAGTGGTCTCCTATGACCTGCCAGATGCGAGACCACTGCAGCCTGATGCGGTTCATGTTGTAATAGGATATTTCCACGATCTTCTGCAGGCTGAACATCCTCGGCTGGTGCGTCGAGGCCAGCTCGTCCATGGACACCGCGCACAGCAAGCGCACAAAGTCCACTGAAGACGACGAAACACACAACGTGAGCGACGCATCTCACTTTGTAACGTGCACAAAAAATAGCGACCGCGAAGGACGACGCACTCACCGATTGCGTTTCCGTCTAGTCTGGTGGAACCGGTGAAGATCCTGCAAATGCACAAAAGTAGGATTTGAAGGGGAAATTAACCATTTATTCATCACTAAGCATTTAAAAAGAAATCACGCTCACCTGTCCACAGCTACCACCACACTCTGAGAGCTGGTTTCTCCCACCGACTCCTGGATATGAGCCATCTGCCTCTTGTCCTGACTTCCCACCAGGTTACCTGCAATAAAAAAAAAAACACAACTTTAAGCATCAGCTACAAAATCAGACACGTAAAACTAATAAGCATGAGTTATAAAAGCACTACAGACACGTTATTAATGCAGAATGTAAACAACTGTAATAAATGTTATCAGCAGGTTCCCACCACACAAATTCTACCGTTGTGCACATTATAGAATCCGTAAAAATATTATTTTACAACAATATTTGTAACTACGTAGGAGTCACTGAGGCATGTTAGACATCTCTGCAAAGTTAACCCTCTGTACAAGGTGGCTATATATAGTGTTTGTTACCTGTAGTCTCATCATTAGTCGACTAGACTGAGGCACAAGGATATTTAATGGAGAAATGTGTGGATAGGGTTAAAAAAAGACAATAAAAACAACTGCTTTTGCTGTGAACTGTTAAAGGATTTGACGAAATACTGACACGTGTTTGACGTGGGTGTTTGACGTTAGTTTAGCTCAGGCTAGCTGGTTAGCTCCAACGACGTGATGCTTGACCTTTCAGAGACGTCACACACAAAGACACTGCTTTAAAGTTTAAAGTATTTAGATCCTACCGAGTCCCAGGGGCATGAACTCCTCTGTGCCGGAGGGTAAACCTCTGATGCCCGTGTCCCTGTCCCGGACCACCCCTGAGATGTAGCGTGTCTTCACACCGGTGCCGATCAACTGGGCGAGCTCCAGCTGACTGATGCACCTCAGGATCTACAACACACACAAGCATAAAGCATGAATGACTCAGAGGTGATGTACACTGGAAGCAATGTTTTACTTCAGGGATTCAGAGTTTTGATGTAATTCATTATGTTCACCTCGTGCCAGGAGTTGCCCAGGTAGTTTCCATCAGTGTGGGCCACAGTGATGAGGGTCTTAATGGTGTCGATGTTCTTCTGCTTCATCTCCGTGATGCTGGAACTGGCCGTCAGGAGGGTGAACCGCGCCAGAGCTTGAACATACGCATCTCGCTCCAGCTACAGGCAGAAAACCAGAGTCACTACCCAGTCACAGACACATGCTAAAATTCAATGAAAGCAGAGTAAAAAAACATGGGCAGCAGAGACCTGCATGCTGAAGATGCAGGCGATCCTGATGGCGCATCGAATGCCCTCCAGACACAGCGAGGCCACCTCCGGGTCGTCGCAGTCCTGCAGCCCCACGCTGAACGCTGCCAGCAGTGGAGTCCACGCCAGCTGTTAACGTACAGAGACAAACTATCAGCCTGTGGACATTTCCAATACGTCCTCCTACCACTGTTCAAATATGCATTTCAGGCTAATCAGGGAAAGATAAGTACAGCGAGTGAACCGTGCATTAACTGGTCATAAAATGTGATGTGTAATATCATCTAAATAAAGAAAAAAGTGCTTAGTGTGACATCATACAATTGCAAATAGATTCATGTTGTGAGCAGAGTATAAACGATGAACCTCTGTACCACTGTGCATGTTGGACATCAGTGTAAGATGTAATGAGTTTATAATATGTAGCACCATCAGTAGCTACAGAAGATTTCAAAAACTACGTCATGTTTTCAGTTGTTGTTGGATTTGTTCTACTCAGAAATGATCTTGAAATGAAATCCCTGATAAACTTGTATCTTGGTCCAAACCACGACTGTACATTCAGGAACAAATACGTTAACAATCCACGCTAATTTATTTCCATTATTAGTTTATTTAATTGGGACAATGCACACTAATAAATATTGAAACTGCAGCCGTAGTTACAGAACACAGGCGACTTTAAAAGAACAATCACACAATAGACAATAAAAGAACCAGATAAACAACGTTGAAACAAACCAAAAAAGACCCAAAAAGATGCATTAGAATAAGAAAACTATTCAGGTTACGTGAGTGTACGTCTGGTTTATTTTTAACCAACGTTTGTGATGTTTTTATAAAGAACGTAGCTGTTGCAGTTTCGCCTCGGTGGATTACAGGTCACCTCTAGTTAGAGTTTTCCTTCTTCGTCCTTCAATGTGTTTTTTCTCTGGTTGAGTTCATTCAGCAGCATTTAAAAACGCTTTAAAAATGAGACAGACAGTAGCCGTCACTTTTATTAAGACATTAATGAAACTGAAGAGGTTTTCTGTCCTTTCACACTTGGTAAAGTTGCCACAGAGCAACTTCATTTCCACATAGTTCATCTACGTGTTGACTTATCAGTGTCTTCATATGAAACGATGTGAGAAGTGAAAAAAAGAGCGATACCTTGAACATGGGCCTGACGTGCTCCAGGTGCGTGGCGCTGAAGAAGGGCGCCTGAGCGTGGCTCACCGCCTCCATCAGAGCTTTGGCCGTCTTCGCCATCTGCTCCATTTCCACGTTGTACAAGAGGCGACGCTGCTTCTCGCTGGCTACATCTGCAGGAAGAAAAGGACCAAAAACGCTCCTGAGCATTTAGAGACGGGAAACTCACCAACATCTACTAGTATGAGTAGTAGTGAAGGGTTACGTGCTACTGTGTGTGTGTGTTGAACAGCATTAAAAAAGGTTAAATCGTAGCTGTGAGCACTCACTCTGCTTGGAGGACTTCGGGGTGATAGAAAACTCTTTGCTCTCCTTCATGGCGATCTTCTTGCCCGCGATCTCGTCGTATATCGAGGACAGATACTCCTCGGGCAGGTCCTTGCTGTCGTTGATGCCGCGGTTCATCTTGATGTACTGCTCCTTCGTCATTTTGTTCTTCACCTACGTCAACGAAAGAGGGTCAAGAGGAAACAGTCGAGGGATTTAATCAGGTATTAGCTTCTTCTTCTTCGTGAGTATTCTGCTTTCACTGAGGCTGATGTAGTGGACAGACAGTGGACAGAGTTCCTATGTCTTTCTTGCGTTGCTATATAGTGAGCACGGTCGTTTAATTTACCACACGACCTTTACTGCTCTCAAAATGTTTGCACTGTCTGACATTGTTTTACCATCCATCCCTGTGTGTGTGTGTGTGTCACCATATTTCACACCTGCTTTTTCCAGGCTTTAAAATTCGAGACTCAACTACCTTTGTCAGCAGAGATAAATCAGAGGTAACCGCTATTTACAGAAGGACAGATTCTGGCTTGTGCAGCTCCCACAGTTATTTTGAATGAAGCCACTGCACCGATGCAGCCAACGCAGAGGGCTCTGCCCTGCACCGCCGCGTAAAAGGCTTTCTGATTAAGTCATTAAAAGTGAACCTCCAGGATCTTAAAAACCACTCCCAGGACTGAGATGAAACACATTTTTATTGTGCTATACTGGTATTTTTACACTCTCTCTTCTTTTTTATTACATTTTTTATTTCCAATTCTCTGTAAATAGTATCTTTTTGTAGTGTTTTGTATATACTTTGTGTCTGCAAGGATAATACACTGTATAGAGGGTATATGTAAGTGATGTCACAGCGAGATTAAGTCTCCATGGTTACGGCCGCTAAGTGGTAGAAAGTGACAGCTGATCACGGAGATTAGCAGCATTAGTTTGAATCATAGGCTTTAACAGCGTCTAAATTATTAATTTATGCTGTATTCTTTTGATGAGGTCAGACATTAAGTTACAGATAAGTTTGTGGATGTTGTTGTTGTTTTGGCGTCGACTGTAACTATTCCAGTTCTAACTACTAAATAATAATAAAAAAATATTCGGGATATTTGTGATCACTCCTCTTCATCTTTTCAACGTCGTAATCGGACGCTACAGTATTATGTGGCTAACGTTACTTCTCAGTAAAGCTTTTAGCGTTAGCATCTTTTATTTAGCTACATTTATCAGAACTGAAATGATCTAAAACTACCTGAAACTGAGGATAATCCACTTTTCTAAATCCACAATAGTTTGTGTGGATCATTGTCGAGTCTTATTTTGATTTGATAATCCACATTTTTCATGGTCTCGCTGCATTTACTGATACATTTCACTGCGTTTTTGACACTCAGGGGGCGTGGCCACAGGCAGCAGTGACTTCAGTGCACACCCTCTATTCTATTCTATTCTATTCTATTCTATTCTATTCTATTCTTATTCTTATTCTATTCTAAGTTTTGTCTCATGTTACCTGTGTAAAAGCATGATTTTGTATTTTAATTTATACCAACAACCTTGGGATAAAGTCCCATTCACTACTGAGCAGCGTCTGATCCGACTTTAAATAAACAAACATTCCTCCCCTGGTGATTCATTAAGGCTTTTCTCTCATTCTTTTTTACTTTTCTTCTTCTTCCTTTTACTCTGTATCTGGAATGAGACACCAACCCTCACATGACGACAGAGCAGAGAGGTTCTCACCTGAGGACTGTGCAGGTCTGTGGTGAGCATGATGATGGAGTACGCCAGCACGTAGGCAGTGTCTGCGCTAGCAAACAACGTCTGTCTGCAAAACACATTTTAAGGGCAACAGTCAGAACATTAACAGGACTCCATGTATCTGATAATGCTGTGCATGATCCCATACTTAAACTACAAAAAAAATAAAAATAAAGTGGGTTATTTAGAGCCTTAGAACTAATTGACTGAATGTGGTGCATTAAAATTTTTGGAAATAGTCCAGTTAAAAATATTAGAAATAAGTTTTCGATTGAGGAATAAAACTATTTTTTTTTTTCAAATTAAGAGAGGTAAAAATATACTTTAAGAGGCCTCTTTATTTTTGAAATATGTAAAGCGAGAACAAAGGTAAAATACAGATGTGTTTAAGTTTTTGGTGTAAAAGTATAGAATGTTTTGGCTGTTTGAGGGGGAAAATTGTGGCGGAAAATTAAAACGATATGTATAAAAAATGTCTAATCAACCAAAGATTTTGCGCCCCCCACCCCCTGCAGTACCTCTGTGGAGCCTCTAGGGGGGTGGCTGACCCCCTGTTGAAAACCTATGGACCTGAACTGAAGTTATGTTCCAAAAAAGTCCTTAAATGTGAGATGATTAAAGATTATAAGAAAAAGATTGAGTTCAGAGAGACATAACGTCTGAAATTGTTGATTTTGTTTTATCATTTTTACTATATTTGTATAATTTATTAGACTATACAGTTGGATTGATTATATATAATAGACATATGCTATAAGTTTCAGGCCTAAACACTTTTTTTTTGGTTAATGATTGAGATGTTATGCTGTGTACTGAATCAAAGAAGTGAAAATAACAACCAAAATAAAAAAAAATGAAAAGACGTCCCCTTCATCTTACCCCTGGTTGCACTCCAGGTACCGAGCAGCAAACTTCTCCATCAGCCTGTCGATCTTCTGGGCCTCCCCAGGAAGCCTGAAGCCCTCCAGGAACGCCCTCAGAGCCGAGACAAAGTCCCTCCCGCAAAAGTCCAGCTGGTCCACGTAGCTGTACATCACCTCCTTGTTGAACTTGAGGTTCTCGCCCAGGTACTCGCCGACCTGCGTCTGTGGATGAAACATTTGTAGGGTTTACTACCTTTAAAAATGATATTTTTAAAGAGTGTAGCTCTGATTTATTTATTTTTTTTTGTGTAAAACCCCCTCACTGTGTCAAGTCTGTCCTCCTGGTGCAGGAACTGAGCGATATCCTCCACCGAGGCGCCCAGCATCCCCTGGTCCTGCAGGTACTGGATGCCGCGCTTCGGCTTCTTGTTGAAGCTACGGAGAGAGCAGAGGGACAAATCTGTGATCTGTACGCAAGAACAAACATGTGAGAAGCTCAAATATTCCACACCCAGACACGGACCCTAACTAATCCCAACGTAAAAAAATAAATAAATAAAGGAGCTCACAGTTCAATGCCGTGCTCAATGATGTCCTTCTGCTGTTTGATGACCTCGTACTGCTCCGGGTGATCTGCCTGGGACGGTGGGACGCTGGAGGACACGGTGGAGTCCAGGGAGCTGACGCTGTCTCGACGTCCGGACATCGGCTCCGGGAGCTTCAGCTCCGCTCCCTCATTGTCCGAAGGATGCTCCTGGCCTGCACGCAAAACAACGAACTAACTAACTAACAGCTTACGCCTCAGTTTCTCAGCGCATCATTACTCGTGAATTCACCGAAAACTTACCCAGGTTCGCTTGAAGGTTCGGATTGACGTACATGTCTTTGCTCCACTCCACCATACATTTGAGGATGGACACCAGACACTCCAAACCCTTTTTGCGCAGACTCAGCTCCTGTTTGTATCCCGAAAAATAATGAATGTACAGCCAGTAGAACGGTGGTAGAATTATTGACTTAATCCGACTTTAACTGGACAACTAAAGCGCATGTAAACATTTTACTCCGACTAAAATTGGAGTTCTCTTACGTACGAGATTAAAAAAGGCTGAACTATTATCTATCTGGATTTTGTTGCCAGTCAACCACTCGTTTATTATATGACCCATTAGGTAAAACCGCTAAAAAGACACATATCGCCACCTAGTGTGGAGGAGAAGGAGGAGCACATGTTCCCGTCAATTTCTTCGTTGGGACAAATACCACATTCAGAAAGTTGTAATCATTTGAACATATCTGTGAGTTGCAAACGTTAAGTGAACCCTTGTTTTTCGATATCTGCTGTGACGTCCTTGTGCAGTAATAACATAACAACTAAACTTTCCCAGTAACTGCTGATAAGTGGTCTACGGCAGCTTCGGAGGAATTTTAGGCGATTCCTCTGAACAGAACCGCTTCAGTTCTGAGAAGCTGGGGGGTTTCCATCTTCTGTTTTTGGGCTCATTGTTGCTGCTGCGTGACTCAGTTTCTCTTCAGATTCAGCTCATGCTACACATGTCCTGACATTTTCCTTTTTGGATTCATTGTCGAACAAGACGTCCTGGCCCAGATGCAGCAGAACAGGCCCAAACAAGGACACTTACACTTTTATACTTATTCATCGGCTCATTTTATACTTGGTTTTAATGTTTTTCTGTTTGTATTTGTTGGCAGCTGTTGGTAATTTCCATTAAGATCAATAAAGTTTATTACACTGATTGGAAACACTTGTGAACAGATGGCCCTGATATTAACTTCTAATCCTACAGATGCACTTGTTTGAGCATCTCATAAATACGTAATATTGGCTCATTTTCCTAAATAAACAAATTGCACACGTATAATATTGGCTTCTCTTTCTCTACTTTCAGAAATCTGTTGACTGAAGAGCTTAAAGACGGAAGATGCAAGTTGCTGCTTGCACTTGTACCAGAAACGAAACAACTCCCTTCGTTTGTGCAACACGGCGATGCTCCGAATTCACATGTACCTGCAGAGGAGTCATCCCGAGCTCCTGGCCGCTCCGGCCCTGAGCGATCTTAGACAGGTCATTGACGAGGCGCTCAAAAATGTTGGCGGCATTTAGGTCACAGTCGTAGTTTACGTAGATGTCAACCACACATTGGGCATCTGGGGAAAGGTAGAAAAACAACAGGTCAATAAGTTTAACCCTCTTAGATTAATATCATTTTTATTTTTTATTTTTTTGCTGACTTTTCCTAATTCAGGAAAACACGGTGGAAACTCCACCGTTTCCCCAGTGAATAAAAACAGAGAAAGTTATGGGGCAGAAGATTAAAAGGAAGAACTGGATGTCGACTGATTTCTCCCTATCTTCCCTCCAATGTAGCAAACATGGCGCCCGTGATTTGAGTTGGCCAGACTCAGGGGGTGTGGTTTATTTAACGAGCTATTCAGGTAGTCAACAAACAAACAAAACACCTGAAACATGAACTTGGTCATCTTTTTTTGATTGGGGGGTTTAAATCGACCCCAAGAATTAAAATGTTAGTACATTCGAACGTAATAGGAGGGTTAATGTGTGGTGATAATACCAGGAAGCACTGTGACATGTGAAGCGTGACCACAGCCAGAACAGGGCCTCATACAGACTCATGCTCAGGTTTTTCTTACCTAAGAGCTTAAAGGGAATTTAAATTCTGACCAAGCAATAAAAGTTTGTGTTAAATGTACCACTGCCAAATGAAATAACAGCAGCCGAGCCACTGCAATGCAGCACTTTAGGTAGAAATGTACTCTCCGTGGTGACAGCTTTATAAAAAAAAAACACTGATGAAGGGACGGGAGCTGGATCCAGGGAGTTTTAAAATGGGCCTAACACAGTGTATGTCAGCAGAATACTACAGATGCTCTACGGGTGAGTGTTATAAGGAATCAGTGAATCAGTACCTGCACAAATGCGTGTCAGTGTCTGGATAACCATCCATTTGTGCTCAAAGGAGCTCGTCGACGTCTCCAGGATGGTCAAAAAGATCTCCCGGAAAAACACCTGACGTAGAGGGAGGAAGATAAAGGAAAAAATAAAAAGGTCAGTGTGACTCACATCAGTGCGGATATCAGTACACGTGTCCCGTTTAATCCAAGTGACTCACCTCAATCTGCATCTTCAGGTGGACCTTGAAGTGGGAGAGCAGCGTGAGGAAAATGGCCAGCGAGAGCTCAAAGACCTCAGGCACAGAGGAGACCCCGTTTTTGGACAAGGCCACGCACAGATACTGCTTGATGGCGTTCACAAACATCTCGTGGGTGCGAAACACCGGCCCTGCACCCTGCAGCACGGAGAGCAGCAGCTGCAGAGAGACGATCTTTGACCGCAACTCGTGAGATCTGCACATGTGAGGAGGAAGAAATAAAGGAGGTTTATTATCTCAGTGTACATTTATTGGCATTGATTTAATATCTAGAAAATATGTAACTTGACGTCCTGACTTGCTTCTCTGGGGAGTTACATGTGTGCACAACAGCAATGAGGAGGAAATAGTATTTTTATGGACATGTGTAAAGTACTACATACGCAGACTTGAGTAAAAGTACAAGTACTCTATCAAAAATGTGACTTGAGTAGAAGTTCAAGTGTTCTTTAAGCACCACACTTAAGTGGAAGTAATAAAGCGTTCAACATTTACTACTCAAGTACTGAAAGTGTTATATAGTTATTAAAGAAAGTGGTCACAAGTTTTAATATCATTGTTCATTCATTCACAATTCCTTTGGCTGTAGCAGCAGCTAAAGGCTAGTGACTGTACATGTAGTCACTAGCCTCAGGAGTAGGCTGTCGATTCACAAAATGCTACATGAAGTTATGTTCAACTTTGATGTACAATTACGAAACGTGACGTTAGAGAGACTTCCCAACATTGACACTCAATGCAACAGCTACAGTTAGCCATCAAACGTGAAATCGGTAGCTAGCTAACGTTTGTTGCCTTAACGTTAGCTAGCTAGCTATCCAGCGAACGTAAATTCGCTAGCTAGCTAACTTTAGTTTGCTTCAACGTCAGCTAGCTAACGTTATTTGACTTAACGTTAGCTAGCTAGCTATCAAACGAACGTGAACTGGCTAGCTAGCTAACTTTAGTCGACTTCATAGTTGACTTAACGTTAGCTAGCTAGCTATCCAGCGAACGTGAATTCGCTAGCTAGCTAACTTTAGTTGGCTTCAACGTTAGCTAGCTAGCTATCTAGGGAACGTGAACTCGCTAGCTAGCTAATGTTATTTGACTTGACTAGCTTATCGTTAACTGGGCACTAATATCATTAATATTCGCCGATAGCAGCCACAACTGATACACAGTTTTGTATTTATGAACGTATTGCTAGCTCGACTAGCTAGCTAGCACTATAGCTTTAGCCTTTTCTAGCCACCGTGGAGCAGACGTATGCTTGTTTATTTTCACTCCTGTTGTGTTTTCGGCTTCACCATTTAACTTGTGACGGCAGATTGAGGGACCTTGTTTACATAGTAACGGTTGCTAGGATGCATGATTGGACAATGACCGTTTGGGGGGCGGGGTTTTGCGAAACGTCAATTACAACGTGTAACATGCAGCACATAAAATAAGTATCCGAGTAAAAGTATTTTACTGATCGAAAATATGTAGTGAAGTAAAAGTGGAAGTTACTGTACATCTCTAGTGCACAATGGTAGAATATGATGATGTACTTTGCCTACAGTACTGGGAATTGGTAATATTTTGAAGCCAGATTATATTTCAGGAGCTAAAAACCCAATTTGGCAATTTGGCACACAAGTCCATCTAAGCTGAAGGCAACAGAGTATAATATAAATGGATGTAATAGTGATTCACAGGGTATCACAGCCTCCAATGTGAGCCTCTTGCCAGGCTCATTTTACTTCGGTCTATTCACATTGGCTGGGCTCATGGTCTAACATTACGGTAAGCAGAGACGACAGGGCCACACCAGGATGGAAAGGGTAAGTTAACCTGTGGAGACCAAGATGAAGCACTGTGCGTAAGCCAAAAAGCAGCTATAAATAGCCAACAATAGCGTGACAACAAAAGGACACACCAAAAAAAAAAAAAAGACGAAAACTCATCAAGGCAGGTTTGAGCCGATGATTCAGAAGGTCATGGAAAACTTTTTTCAGAATGAACTTTGTGATGTGATGCAACTAAGGTGCGATGACCAAAAACAAACCCTTACTTCGGGTCTGGAGGTCCATCGGCGAGTGGCTTCATGGAGAGTTTGCACAGAGAGCGGAAAACCAAGAAGGCGTCTTTCTGCAGGATGTGAGAGAACCGGGCAGCGTTGTGGGGTCCCTGCAGGGCCTCGGCATCCTACCACAAAAAAAAAGAAACTAAATACAACTCTACACAACACATCTGCCCTTAGATTTGTCTCGCCGTAGACGGTTTTCTTGTCCTGACACGTCCAAACGGATTAAGGTGTAGAGACAAAAGATCTCACTGCTCCTGTTGTTCCTGTTTCAGGTGGAATAAGGTAAGATAGACACTAAACCAGAAAGGCTACACACACATTTACCAATCAAACTGACCTAGAAATGTGTAAAACCTAAATATCGCAATAAAGAGAGGTAATGAAAATGTCTATATTGGTAAAAAAAAACTCTAAAAACACTGTTATGCTTTCATGAGGTGATTTTTCAGACGTATCCATATAAAATTTATCACAAAAGTGCAATGGAAACTGTTTTTTTGCATTTCCCCTGTCACCGGCGTCACCATTGAAAACACCTTTCAACAGAAACGCGCACAAAATGCAATTGTAATTAATCAAAATTTAAGAAATATCGCTTTTATTTTGTGAAAAACTGTAATGGAAACGCAACTACAAGCTACTTTGAGCTCAGCTTTTTTAATGAGGCTTAAGGAGGCTGCGATCTCCCGCTCGGCACCCTGCTGCTCATAAATAACTGATGCTAGTAACTTTACTCACCAGCATGTCGCTGGAGGAAACAGAAGAGCGGTCCTCGATGATGCCGTTCAACTGCTGACCCCCCTCCGTCCTGGCTCGCGGGGGGGCTACTTCTGTCTGCTCGGTAACAGGGTGGACCGGGGGCTCGCCTCCTGAAGAGGCACGGTGAACGTTTTCAGGTTTAAGGTTGAGGAAAAATCCATTATCTACTAAGTGACTAAAGCTAAAGCCTTGTGATTTGAGTTTTAATACGTGGGCCTTTAATTAGTGGGTTAGCGGTGGTAATACATCACAATACAGTCATCTTGTATTGAAAGTTGCCTTTGCACTGATATCATGCCTGAATAATAGTAAAATAAAAGAAATAATAGTGTTTTCATGGATTCTACAATGTGCACACTGGTGGAATTTAATGATTTACAGGCTAAATAAAGAGGCCAAAGGTTGAATTGTTTGCACATTTCCTCCTGTAGTGGCAATCAGTCGTATTTTGAAGCCCATTTTAAGACGTATAAACACAATACTTCTGAGCCTTGTATTATTTTTACGAATAAATTTGTAAAATATATGTGCTTTGTCGCATTTCTATAAACATTTGAACAGTTACAAGCTAGTGGTTGCTGAATGAGTTCTTTGCCATCTTCGTGTACGATATCATTGCTACTACTAGCAAACGTGAACTCGCTAGCTAGCTAATGGTATTTGACCTAAGTAGCTAGCTGACATTAAGTCAAATGCTAATGTTAGCTGGGCACTAATATCGCTAATATTCGCCAATAGTAACCATAACTGATGCACAGTTTTGTATATATGAGCGTCTTGCTAGCTCGACGTTAACTAGCTAGCTAGCACTATGGCGTTAGCCTATTCTACACAGCTTGGAGCAGACGTACGCTTGTTTATTTTCGCTCCTGTTGCCTGTCTGAACTCTTACTTACCCACAGAGACCAGGCTCATGTATATAAACCTGATAATTCTGGAGTCATTTCTTATTTAATACACACAACTGTACGACTTTCAGGCGAACAAAAGAAAGAGGCAGGAGATGCAAATAAGAAAACGAGTCAAAGTCTGACCTGTTCCACTGTGAGTTTGCGCCGGCTGTTGTTCTGTGTCCTCTGCTTCAGTCTGTGCTGGGTTTGAACTGGTCTCTGGTTTGTCGCCTTCTTCAGTTTGCTGCGCTGCTGTGTGACACGTCTCTGCAGCCTCGTCTTCAAAAACTGAATCTGATAAAAATAACCAAAAGACTTGACAAGTGTCCCTTTATTTGCTTCAAACTTAAAATACAGAGACACAAAGTGGACGACCCGCACCTCTCGTTGGTGTGTTGCTGCCCTCGGCTTCTCCGTTCATTGATGATGCGTCCGGTGCCTGGTCCGGGTCCTGGTCCTGGTCCTGGTCCTGGTCCTGGTCCTGGTCTGGAGCCGGTGGTGGGGGCGTGGAGCTGGTGGCGTTGGTGAGGTCTGGTGTACTGGCCGCCGGGGACGGGGAGCTCTGGGGGTCCGGAGTAGGCGTTCGGTCGGACCGGGGCGAGCCGCCGGACCTCCGGCTGCTCGGGACCGGGGACGGGTTCTGTTGAGGCAGACGGAGTCGGTCCTTCTCCTGCTCCTGAGCCTCCAGAGCCTGTGACGCAGGATTCGCATCGTTACTGCTTCTGTTTATGAAGTTTTTAATGTATTATCAACAGAAACTATGTTGTATTATAACTAAGATTAAAATTCAAACGGTAAATAATTCCTCTGTGCTACTTAAAAGCATTAAAATGACTCAAAACATGAAAGTAGCTAAAGAGAAACCAAGCCAACAAATCTTTTGAAGCTCTTTTAAACCATGTGCATCTCTTTTAAATCTCGTACATCTTTTTTTAAATTTGTTTTATATCTTTTACATCTTTTTTTAAAGCTCTTTTATATGTTTTTTATATGTTTTAAAGTTCTTTTATATCTTGTACATCTCATTTAAATCTTGCACATCTCTTTAAAATCTTCTTTATATCTTTTACATCTCTTTTGAATCTTTTAAAGCTATATTTAATTATCTACATGTCTTTTAAATCTTTTCAAGCTCATTTAAATCCTTTAAATTTCTTTAAATATCTCAATTTAAATTGATGTCTTGTCTTAAAGACATGTTGTGTTGCACTAATATTTTGTCAACCTATTTTTATTTTTTTACGACTTTTTTTGTTTCGTTTTTATGTCTTTGATATTCAACGTGTACAGCACTTTAAGGTAAGAACTTCAGAAATAAACTTATTATTATATTATATTATATTATACTTGTGCATTTATTAATTGAAGAGGAATTATCATCTGTGAACTGCGAGATTATGTGAAATCTTGTTTTCAGTATCTGCTGTGACGCCTCAATAAGATCAACTAAATGTTTCTGGTAACTGCTGATCAGTCGTCTCCAGCAGCTCGGAGGAATTTAAACCCATTCTTCAATTCAGAATTCAGGATCTCTCAGACTATTTTGGAGCGATCTTTGTTGTCTTAAATCAATTTTTTTTTTAAAAAAAAAACAAAACAAAACAGGGACTGAACAACACCCGGGTCTCGTTACATTAACTGAAAACACTTCTGAACAGATGGACTCGATTCTGGACTCTAACTCCTGGAAGATCAACTCACTGTTATATATTATAAAATTGGCTGATTTTCTTGAATAAACAAACACACATATATTATATTTATGTCATTTGTTTGGCTGTGTTCTACTTTCAGGACTTCTGCTGATGTTCTGAGCATTTTTTTATGCAGAAATGTGTGAAAAACAAAAATGAAAATATCAATATAACATGGAGACATGACGTGGTTTCACTAACAGCCTGGTTTTCCATGCGTGTGAAGATCACATTGAGCATCTGCGTGAGCGTGGCCTTGGCGGTGGTCTGGTTGATGAGGTTGCGACTGGCCAGGTAGATGTTGTAGCAGGTCCTGACGGTGAGGAGAACCGTTCCCTCGTGAATCTCTATGTGCGGGGAGGTCACCGCCGTCAGCAGGGCCTGGACGAAAAGACGGACAGAAAGACAGACAGAAGAGGAAGTCAAGAGTTATCGGGCGGGACGCCTGGTCGCTGCACCTGCTGAATCACCGCCCTACTTCCCTACTTCTGCAGCCGTGAACGCTTTCACACGAGGGCAGAGTTCACTCGCAACCGGTTTGTGTCGATCCATGTAAAAGAGCCTGTGCTCACATTCAGGTCTCCTTCAGCGGCGAAACACAATCCAAACAGATGTTGATAAGCTATAAATCTTATGTCAACAATGATAAAAACCGTGTGCTTCCTGCAGGACAAACTTTGACCTTAAGAGCCAACAAGGATGTGCATTTCAGTCGCTTTAAGGAACCTGAACAAGCAGCAGATAAAGCTAAAAATAATAGTAATTATAACTAATGCCTTGTGAATGAACGTGCAGAAATCAAGCGTCTAACACAAATGAAGTACTGTACACGTGCAGAAATGGTTTCACTTTTAAATATAACAGAGGAGAAAGTATTAAATTCATCTTAACAGTGTTTCTGGCTCTAAAAAATGCCTTGACTTGAATTTTTTTGTCATCGTGAGGATCTAATATTAAAAGTATGAAAATGTTATGAAGACAAACAAAAAAATGCAGGTAGCTTTAATAAAACGTTAACTTCGGTCTGAAACAGGGCTGCACAAAATAATAACTAAGATTATTTTAATCTACCACGATTATTAATCATCGAGGGAAAACTTCTGTATTTTTATTGCACTACTTATTTGTACTATATTTGCAAAATCAAACTTTAAATTAGAATAAATGCTTAAAATTGACACATGTTGACGCTGGACACAGACGTGGATGTAGCGAAGCAGCTTTGGCCTTCGTGCCTTCACGCACCAACAGATTAGTTCAGATTAGACACAACTCTGCTGCATTCTTTGCATGTAACTTCTTCTTGTTCCGAGTCACTCGCCCTAAACCCCAAAAAACAAAAAGTCCACGATGACTCGCTGTCGTCAGTTCACCGGGGAAACTCGAGGCGGAAGCTCCAAGGTGTGTCCGCCTGTTATTCAGGCAGCTTAATGAAGCCTTAACCCGACTACTGGCTCAGAAACTGCTCGATTAGATACGCAGCAGGGCCGGCGTTTCAAATGTAAATATCACCGACGATCAGATTAATTTAATCGTGGCAGTCGAAATCGAGATTAAAATTTGAATAAGTGTCTAAAAATGTCTTCAATCTTCATTAAGAAACAAATAAAACTTGTAGAAACTGATGATCTCTGCTCCTGTGACGAGCGTCTCAGTGGTAACGGATCAAACTGGATCTCAGATAAACAAGAAGAAGAAGAAGAAGAAGAAGAAGAGAGACGGCTGGAGGATGTGAAGGCTGCCAGACCTTGATGATCTGGAGCTGGACTCCCTCGTCGGTCTGCGGGCCCTGGAAGCAGGCGCAGATGGTTTCCACCAGCCGGTCGATCAGCCTCTTGCCCGGAGTTCTGCCGTCAGGGGCGTTTCCTGTGATGTGGCCGTACGCGATCAGCTTCTACGGGGGAGGAAAGGTTTGGACACAAGGTCATGTACAACACAACAAACACACTGTTTGGAGAATATAACAGAGAAAAACAGGAAAAGGCCTAAACTCTAAAGCTCAGACTATTGAGACTGGGTTCAAATTAATTAATAATTAATTGGATAATGAGAACGTAAGTCAATGAATGTGTGATTAAGTCACATTGTTTACCTTTTTTTTTTAATTCATTCATTTAAAAACATAGTATTTATACTGAATACTGGTATTTTTTCCTGTTATGATATAAATTTTTAATATACAGTACCAGCAGACCGGTGTATTTGATTACACAACAAAAAGGTACCGTGTTTTTTTTGTTTTGTTTTTTTTTTTTTTTTGGCTTTGCCTGATTTTAGGTTTTTATGAATGAGAAAAAAAATGTTGCGCGTAGTCTACAATTATTACGGTAGCCAATATGTTTAAATATGAATAAATATGTCAAAATAAATGAAACCGTTATTGTCCCCGTTTCTTCATCTCATCTTGATAACATTTTTTTTTAATTTCTGAGCTCTAAATATCCCCAGATTTCCACATCAGCGCTAACACACGGGGCCACGCAAACCTGTTCCACTACTACAATATTTACTCACCATCCCAGTAAAATAGAACCTCCTTAGTCAATCTACTGCATTAATTCCTCTCTCAACCGGTAGAAAATGTTGCGAACACGTGATTATAGATGAAAAACAATTGAAAAAAAAATACTAACAACAACATTTGGGTAAAATTATGATTAAAACACTAAATTACGTCAAAAAAAAACGAAAAAACAAGGGGCGCAGAGATCAGATTTTAACAGTCGAACAATCATTAAATGATATCAACAACAACGGTGATGATGTCATCAGCTGGGAAAAGAATAAATGGATCCTGATCATTGACAACATGAAAACTAACAACAACATTTGGGTAAAGTTACGATTAAAAAACCACAGTCACATCAAACGTAACCATATAAATGAAGCTGGATGAATGAATGACTTTGTGTGTGTGTGTGTGCGTGTGTGTGTGTGTGTGTGTGCGTGTGTGCATGTGTGTGTGCGTGTGGCGTCACTTGTTCTAGGTCAAACACGTGGAACAGGTGTAGCGAGATGCACCACCCTGAAACATCCAGGAGGCCAAGACAAGTAAAGTATTTCCTGCTGTGGAAGCAGGTGAAACCTGAGTTTATTTATATTAACTGTGTTTGACTCTGTGTGTGTGTGTGTGTGTGTGTGTGTGTGTGTATGTTGAATATTAACCTGCAGACAATCCAGAGAGGTGCTAACTATCCGGGGGGACTTGGAGTGACAGGCCAACTCAAACGGCAGCACATATTTGTCGGCCTCGATGTAGTTGGCTCTGGGCGGGACGACTGTACCGTCCCTGGAGGGAAGAGAGACACAGGAAGAGGAAGCAAACATCCGAACAAGGTGAACAACCGGGAAAAGCTGCAGCGAGAGTCTGTGGGCGCTGAGCGGCGGTGTTAATAAATAACGTGGAAGCTTTTTACTCTAGCACGTATTTCAGCTGAAGACTCATAAAAAACTGGAAATGACCTGAGCCACAAAATCACGGCGTCACAACAACAACAAGAAGAACAAACATACTACGGCGCCATCGTTCATCCATTCATTAAAAAATAAAATTAAAATAAAATAAAAATAAAATAGAAGAAAACTTACTTTTGTTTCTCCAGCTCTTCTTTGATTTCATCTATTAAATGAAGAAACAGAAGATTAAATGTAACTCAACTTTGACCTTTGCAGCTTCAGACAAGACTCTACACAGCGGTGGCTCGATACGGAAATACGATATTTGCTAACAGCTTAGCTCTAACGATATTGTACTTCATCATGGAGGTACGTGAACTGCGGAAAGTACTAATACTGAGTTTGAAGAGAAACGGTGTCACAATAATGAAACGGTGTACCAAGTATCGATCGGTATCGCGATACCAGCTGAATTTACGATGATGGAAAGGATACGTATAAAGTCTACAATAATGAACTTTTTGATATCTAGTAACGTGACGAACTGGTCCAATGTAAGTGCAAAAAAGCATGTCGAAGGAAAGTACGACGTTTACGATCAACACAGCGAGTAGACTGAGCAGAAGTTAGGAAAGCGCTGCCCTGATAATTAGGTGCCTTTCCGTGTCTATGACCTGTCCATATAGCTTTTATGAATGAGGAAAAAAAAAATGTGCGTAGACTACATATACGGTAATGCTCACGTGTATGTTACAGACGAGTTAACGTTTTTATTTTTTTATATTTTTAATTATCAAATAAGAAACCTAATGGCTTTCTTCATTCACTTGTATATTTATTCTTTTTCTCAGTCTAAAAGTCCCGAGAAGAAGCAGCGACGAATAGACAAAGGATTGAATTCTTTTTTTTTCAAGTACTAATTTGATATGCAGTTATAGTTTTATGTTATTCGCCTAACCATTTTATTCTATTTAAATTCACTAGATTGTTAATTAGTGATTTAGCAGCTTAATGAATTTTGGTATATCAATTAGAAACTTTGGATTTCTGAGTACAAACTTAATAGTCAGGAAGTTAGATTTTTATTCGCAGAGTACACAAAGAGATCTAATTTATTATATTCACAATGACAATTAATTTGTTTGTTTTCGCCACTCATTTCACTTAAAACCAGTTTTAGACTTAAAACTGTTCTTTAGCGAAGTTAACCAGAGACTTTTATCGTTATCACCGTCCCCACATTCAACCTTAAACCACCCCTAGTGCGTTTGACTTCAAACTACATCTTTATCTCGAAACAGCTTCCTGCAGAGCTTCGGCCTTTTCCCCTCTTCTCCTCCGCGTGTTTGTGTTAACTGAGCCGAAATCAATTTCTTCATCATTTTTTTGATTCCACATCGATTGGACCCGATTCCCCCCTGAGCCGCTCGGTGCTGCAGCCTCGGCTTCGCTGTGATGGTCGGTAATGGTGTGAGTGTGCGTTTCAGCCAGACGTGGCCAAACAGATCGATTAGAATCACACGCAAAGAAATTTATACTGCACAGGGGGGAAACGAGGATTGTGTAATAGTCACCAAAAATGTCACAACCCCGGTCACAGCTATGAGTCATTTTAAGTTGGTAACAGGAATGAATGAGCTGTTCTTGCATGAGGTTTAGTTACAGTTGTGCTTAAAAATAGTATTGAAAGTAGACAAAATGCATTTGTTCATTCTAGAAAATCAATATTTTTATATCTGTGAGACGTGAGTTTCTGTTCAGATTAAACAGAAAAACTGCAGAAATGTTCTTTTTGTGACCTCACTGACCGATACGATACGATAAGTATTGGTCGATACCGATACTGATGTCGATACGATACGATATCAGCAGGAATCGTACATACTTTTATTACATATTTTGTAGTTATTTTGTAGTGTGGAGTGTTAGAAAAGCCTCAATCAGTCACAGAAGGTATGAGAAAAACTCATTTATTATTATATTAGTTAAATTTTAACCTTAGACGCATGAATATTCTACAACTGAACAAAATAAAAAAAAAAGATAAATTAAAAGACCCTGAAAAATAACCTCAATAAATCCAATAAAAAACAAAAATGAACTCAGCCGCAACATCTTTTTCAGACTTTAATGGAAAAAATACTGTTAGCTAGCTGTTAGCTTCTTTGTTAGCACCTTAGCCCACGCTGTTGTAAATGCTGAATCCGATCTCTGCTGGATATAAATACTGGAGCGGAGTCTGGAATGGAGGTTTTAGATACAGGCCGATATTGTCCGACACTTGTTTTATTTTTTTTGCCTGATATCAGGTCGATATCAATATCGGACTGGAACACCGATGTTGATTTTAGCGGGATCTTTCACATTCCACTGGGTCGTATATGGGACAGTAGTAGTTTTTTTTTGAACCAATCAGAGATCTGTGCTTTAATTACTCAAGAACAAAAACACTTAGTGTGAAACTTCAGAGTCTTGGCTTTTAAAAGAGACCAAGAAAAATGAATGAGCTCCAAAATGTTCATGAACAGAATTCAATTTACTTTGAGTATGCCCTAAATTTTTTTTTTGCAAAAAAGGCTGGAATGATAAGAGGTTAAATCTCGTCCATTTGTTCATAAATCTGTGTATCAAACTCTTTAGAGTTGGGTTTGTCACCTTTTTTCCAGCCTGATGAGCAACAACAACTATTGTTCTGAGCTATTTACATTCACCAGAAACACTTCTCTATGCACAAGTATAATGTGTCATTTTCAGTGTGAAATTTCTTTAGTTTGGGCAGAGACTTGACCTGGGATTAACATTATTCACTTTGTGTTTTAGTTAGTCACCTGGCTGAGCTCTATTGTTTATCTGAAACACTCTTAGCTCTCTGCTGGGTGGCTAATTAATCATAGAGGGAACAACTAAAGACGTCCAAACAGAGAGACAAGGAGCTTTCAAGCTGCAAATAAAAATCAGCCTGCGTCGTCGTCGTGTGTGAAGCTGGAGAGTGTTGTGTTCGACCGGTATCATGAATAATAAGCGAGGATCCCTGGCAGACACAAAACAATCTCACACACCTGTTCACCCTCAAAAAAAAAACATTTCCTGCTGCAAATATGTTTCTCAGTCATATCCAAGAAGATTTTCATAAAGAAACTTGACCTGTTGAGTTCAGAGAAGACGCTTCATCTGTTTCATTGGGAATTTGAGGTTTCAAATAGGAAACTCTGGGGGTGAAAACCCATCAGAAACTTGCTTGACCAGAAACTGGTGCAAACTAATTTGCATTTAAACCTCCAGTAAAAAAAATTCCTTCCAGTCTTTTAGAACTGAAGAAGCTACTTGGATGAAACTTCTTCTCTAAACTCAACAAGCTTGCTTGCTTTTTTTTTTAAAACACTGTTTGGATAATTTCCATTAAGGTCTAGATGTTTATCTGTCATTGAGGGTTATGAACATCATGAATGGTGCCCTAACGAAGCCACTGTCAGTCATAGGCTCCAGTCTCAACTTATTGGGGACAGAAGTTAAGACTAATATATATCTCAGTCCACAGATGTCTTCCTTTACTCTCTCTTTCAAACCATCTGGCTTCTCTGGCTAAGATTTTGTCAGTAAATACGTTTACATGGACGTTAAAAAGAGAAAAAAATGAATTACTGCCTTAATCCGCCTTTAACTGGACAACGTAAACACATCACACTGACTAACATCAGAGTTCTCCTCATCCAACTAAGACACTCAGATAATGTGACTGGAAATTGATTTCTTACGGCATCTATACGCCTTAATTGGAGTTAAACTGGACAACATGTGTGTACGCATGCTCAACAATGACCGCGCCATCCAAGATGGCCGGTCGCAGAAGAAGGTGGTAACCAGAGCCGGTAGAAGAACGACCTGAGCAGAGACCACAGGTACGAGATTCGCAAACCACGACCTTAATTCCTGAAGCTGAACACCGACGAGGTCGTATCAATCACACCGAGGACGGACGCACTCTTAGGCGTCTTTGCAAAAACCTGTAAGGAGACACACCTCACTGTCTTCCATGAGTTAGTCCAGGAAACCAAATGGAAAGTGCACATGGTCAGTCCACTTTCCCCAAGGATCTATTTGGACCGGCCCAACAGATCTCAAAGAGTAACGCTGAAGGTGGTCAGGCTGGACTATTATCCGTCTTGTTGTTGTTTGAAATGACTCCAGTAAATTTATTATCCACATGTTACTTGAGAAGCCAACGGGAGTCGCCATAAAAGAATTAAACTTCTGCCCCAAGGGTTAATGTTTGCACACGGCTAATCAAAACTAGCCGAACGTAGCGCCGTTCAATTTTTTAAAAAAAAGGGCAGAATCCATCTGCTGCGGAGGCTGAGGTCCTTCGGAGCGCAGGGCATCCTCCTGAGGACTTTGTATGACTCTGTGGTGGCGTCGGCCATCTTTTATGGTGTGAGACTCAAGAAGACTGGTGTAGAAACCCGGCTCTGTCCTGGGCTGCAGCCTTGAGCCCGTGGAGGTGGTCGGGGATGGGGGGGGGCGGGAGGATATTGGCGAATGCACTAGACGGTCAGAGCCCCGGAAACCTCCATCAGCGTCAGGCTTCTTTCACCCAACGCTGTGTGAAGCAGCGCTACCGCAAGTCCTTCCTCATCTCTGCTGTCAGACTCTACAACCAGCTCTGCTCCCAGCGGACCCACAACAACATTATGCGCAATATTCCTCCTAACTATACACACATATACACATATTTTTTTTTTATACCTGATGTTTTGCACTGTCTGCATCCCTCCCAACTGATGCTAACAATGAGAATTTCCCCCATTGTGGGATGAATGGAGGCTTATCTTATCTTAGCTTCTGTCTGGGTTTTTTTTTTTTTGTCTTTAAGGTGGATCAGTTTTTTGTGTATTACCAGGTTTCAAATAAACTGGTATATAGTGTTTCATTCCTGTGCTTTTTTTGGGGACAAAGTATCCAGACGTTAATGGAAATGAGTTGCACCGGTTTTCTGGTCAAGCGAGTTCACGGCTTAAACCTCAAACTTGCCACCAGTCTCTCGGGGGGAAACGTCTTCTCTAAACTCCACGAGGTCTACGATGACCTGGACGACTAAAAACCTTCAATTTACGTCATTAAAGATAAAAAAAAAAAAAAAAAGCTGACACTCTAAAACCACAACAGCAAACCTGCTCGTTCTGGGTGTTGTTCAATCAGTCTCTGCATGTACAAAGAGGAGGGAGGTGGGTTTCACACAAACAAGTGAGGGCAGCTTGAGCTGAAACACAAACAGCAGCAGCAGCAACACAACGAACACACACGCCTGGTTTCGTGTGGAGGTTGTGCTCATTTTTAATCCATCACTGTTTTAATTTATTACTGATCGTGATTATTTTTGTCCCTCTGAACTTAGTAGCACTTAGTTTCAACTGAGGTGAAGAAATAAACTTTGACTGGACTCAGTTGTTATTGTTGTTGTCGTCGTTGTAACAAGATCCACGGGTTGTGTTGAATGGAAAAGTACGGACATAGAGTATAGGAGTAGAGTGTCCTGGAGCTGGATGGGGACAGGTGAGAGGACAGGTAGGGGGACAGGTAGAGGGACAGGTAGAGGGATGTTAGGGGGACAGAGACAGACATCTCCACACCTGTCAGGTAGACAGGTGTGGGGGTGGTAGGGAGACAGGTAGGGAGACAGGTAGGTGACAGGTAGGTGACAGGAGGTGGGACGTTAGGGAGACAGATCCAGTCCCTGACGTTAGGGGGGACAGGGACAGGTAGGGGGACGGGCAGAGGGACGGACATGTGGACGAGGACGTGTCTCATTTGCGGTTACTACTCTAGAAGAGCTAACTAGCTAGCCTAGCCACAGCGGCTAGTTTTTTGACAGCTAGCTGTTAGCTTGTTAGCCGGGAGACGTTGGTACCCATAACAGAGACAGGGTGTCAAAAACAACAGAGCTAATATATATATATATATATACATACATATATACATATATATAGCACTAATTCTCGTTAAACGTTAAATAATTAATTAAACGTACACGTTCTCTTGATTTACTTGTTCTTCTTTGCACTAAAACAAATGGAGAAAGTCTGGAGTTGTCGTTACTTGTAGGTTATTATTCTGTTGTCTTACCGGTCGGGACACATTTGATTTTCCTTAATTTCATCGTACCTGCACAATGACAATAAATATTTATTCTATTCTATCCTAAAAATGAGCTGGACCCCCCCTTTGCTGTAAAGCAAACCGACATCTACAACAGATCACGGAGGCCATTCAGATGCTAACGTCAAATAGCCAGTTAGCCTCGCCTCCCCTCATAAAACAGACACGTCTCAATTAAGCAAACGAGAACGTAAAGCCAAAAAGAAAAATAAGAGAAACAAAAAAACACACACACACTCACCGAGTGCCACCTGACAGGCAATGCGCAGCTGGCTGTGCTGGCTCCTCTTCACCTCCTTATCCGAGAGGATTTTCTCCAGCGCCCTGGACAGAAACATGCTCTTAGTTTTCCCCTTTTCTGCCTTGGACTGCTGCTGTGGCGTCGGGAGCCGCTGATGTTGCTGCGGTTGTTGCTGTTGTTGTTGTTGTTGCTGCTGCATCTCTCGGGTCTGGTCAACGATCCTCTCTCAGGCCGTCATCTCCGGCCTGGCCCCGCAAATGTTAAGCAGGATGACGGATGGAAGCTAACGAAAGCCAGGCTAGAGCTGCTGCTACCTCAGCACGGCGCCGCCATGTTGGTTACACGTCACGTCACGTGATTCTCAGCTGTCTGGGACCCCCCCGGACCACCCGCTCCACCTCTCCCGATTCGCGCCAGTCGCCCCTAACCTCCGAAACGGAAATCATAAAAAATCTTATTATCAATTATTAGAATAGAAAGAAAGATCGTTACGCCCATATAGTAGAGTTGCCGGGTTAAATGTCGTTAAGGAGCGCTGGCATTTTGCGACGATGAGCAACCGCTTTACGCCGCTCTGGCAAATCAAGTGCTCCCATGGAAACGAAGCACTTCCTGGAATGTCCAACAGATGGCGCTAAAACACCACAACGTATTTCAATTATTTCCTATTCGGGTTTTTCCATTAAGACAATATAAGATAAAATAAGATCATCATTTTATTTATTTCACAGTGGATGAATAATAATAATTATTTAGTGCTTATTTATTTATAATGATTTGTACAAATTTATTGTATTCAGCAGCTGTAACACAACCATTTCTCTTTCATTGTTATTAAAGTATACTTATTTATCTACTTATCTATTATAATATCATATAATATAACAATTACTTCTACATCTAAAGCTAAGAGACACCAAATTTCTACATATTAGTTTATTTTATCCAGCTCCTCCAACCAGCAGTTACAGGTGTACATCTATTTCCATGAGAATATATAAGATTGTCCTTTTATTTATTCCAATAATAAATAAATTAATCCTTATTTATTAACCAATTTTAGAAATGTTAACTACCATTCCTGTGTTTCTGTTTTCCTCTATATATTTTTCAGTGTTATCATTTTTTTATGTATATATTCTTGTATAATCCCACCCTATATAATATAATATAATGTAATATAATATAATATAATATAATATAATATAATTTAATATAATATAATATAATATAATATAATTTAATATAATGACAATAACCTCACAAAAACATTGAGTATTGCTACATATTAGTTTATTTTATCCAGCTCCTCCAATCAGCAGTTACAGGTGTACATCTATTTATTCGTACATCTCCAGTTGAATCTTAAAACATTTTCAATTAATGTGATAAAATTGTACATTATATATATATATATAGATATATATTTATATAGCATCGATATGAAAATACTGACAATCTTCATTACAAATCTATACCACGGGATTTATCTGGCAAACAAGAATCATTGCTCAATCATTAAAAAACAAACAAAAAAAAAAAACATTTAGCCTGTTTTGAAGTGCTAAATTCGTTTCTTTTCCCTCAAAACAATAATTCACAGTATGAAAAAAAAAAGCAATAGTGTCACGTCTTGCACAGACAATTATAATAATGAAAAAATGGACTGTACCATGAGATTTATGACCGAAGCAATAACAAAAAACATCATAGTTATAAAAAATAAAGTCTTAAAATGTGTAAAAAGAAAGGAAATTTGCAGATACATGATTAGAGAGAATAAATATATATTAAAAAAAAAAAAAAAAAAACGTTTCCATGGTTACAATCCCGGAGTCCTGTGGTAAAGACAATAAATAAAAAAAAAAAAAAGGTTTTTAAAAGTCTTCCATTCAGAGTCATCGCTGTGTTTTTTCTGTACCTTAAAGTACCTTAAACAGAAAAGCTTGATTATTAAACAGACGTTAAATACCAAAGAATAAAGACGGAGCTTTGAATGATGAACATTAGTGTGTGTGATGGTGATTAGTGTGAAATCCTAACAGGAGAGTAAATGCTGAAATAATCGATGTCCGCTCTCACTCTGGGGAAGAACTAAGCGGCAGAATTTAATTGTACTGGATGTTTCCAATAAGTGTTACTGATCTACAGCATCAGGAACAAAACCTCTAAGAATCACTTTAAAAAAAAACAGAAACACATATTTCTCTTGGATTTTTAAAGCCCTCCTTAAAAATTCGCCTCTAATGGCTTCATGATCTGTAACATGAGCTGTGATAATTACTTTTTTCGTGGCCTGAAACAAACAGTTTGTATAGTTTTTTATCCTGAAACTATCAGGATTCATCTTATGAAGAGTTTTTAATGGCCTCATTACAAATCAGCCTGAAGCGGCTCATGATCACAAACAAAAACTGTGACTTCATCTTGTGACCTGAAACACATATTTCTTGAGTTTTTTATCTTAAAATATCCTAAACTCTGTAAAACAACTTGATTTTTTAAGCCGTCTCGTTACAAACTTGCCTCAAACAGGTTTTAAAATGTGAAAAAAAAGAGGTTTTAAAGGTTTTTAAAATGATTCTTAGTCTGTCGGGTCCGTGCTGCGAGCAAAGTTCGTCACACACAATGAAAGCAATTAAAGTACAGCTCACTGTGCACACTGGGCAGACCTGCCTCACCTTCCCCAAATAAAGAGTGTGAATCAGCTTGTGTCCAGCGTGATGTTTTCAGTGTGACTCAGTCGGATCCGTACGTCACTTTGAAACCGGGGCAGTTTCCCTCTAGTGACTGTACAAGTCGACTCATTTCTGACGTGTTGTTTGCGAATAGCGTTACACGTGAACGACAAAATATTGCAGAAATACTGGAGGGAATAGTTTTCATATGAGAAAACACAGAGATGAATGAACTGAGCAGCACAGAGATGAGACACAAGTTTTTTCCGCTCTGCGTGAACGTAAATCAAAGCATCGGCGGATTCTCACACAAGTCCTGATGGTAGACAATGAGAAAATATTACACTTGTGCATTTGTTTATACCAGAAAGTGAGTAAATATTATAGATCTGTGAGGGACTAATGAGATGTGTGAAAATCCAGTGATGTTTTAATTCATTTTTTTACGCAGAAATATAGAAAATCCCAAAGAGCACGAAAACCTTTAAGCTTTTTACGCCATATTGGTCCAGGGGGACGAAAACAAACAGAATTAATATCACATTCACATTTTGTCATTTGTACACCTGCAGCTGGGGAAATAGCCCTTAGTCGTGGAAAGGAGATGAGTGCAATATGAGCAAAACGTGAAGGGGAAATGAAACGATAACGCGTCTCGTTCCCCCGGTATTATTAGCAATAAGAAGAACAATGACAAAGATGAGGAAAAGGAAACAAAAAGAAAGGTGAAATAATATAAAACACAGGCTTAATTGTAGAGGAAGTTGTCCCAAAGAATGATCAAAAGCTTTTCATTAGCAGTCAGTCGTTACCACAGTAGGTAAACGGAGGAGAAATACCTAATAAGAGCGGCTAATAAAAGCGCCTGAGGCCGAACAAAGAGCCCAGACTTGTTTTTTTTATCTCTTTTTGAATAAAAACTACAGTATTATTGCAGATCTCAGCGCTCAGGGTTGACGGCCGCGGTGCTGCTGCCTTTCGTGCAAAGTCTTGTCGATTGTCGATTGAAAGCTCGAGCTCAAATTCTGCTTCAGTGAGTTTGAGTTGAAATGGAGAGAGGGAGGATGGAGGGGGAGGGGGGGTTAATCTTCTGCCCTCCAGCACAAACAACCGTCAGGAGGTTAAGAAGAAGCGCTTCAAGTGGTTCAGACATTTTTACTGAGGGCAGCAGGACCTTGAATGACACTTTGATTTGGACAGATTTGTGCCTGTAGAGCCGAGACGGGGGGTTGGGGGGTTGGGGTTAGGGGGGGTCACCACCTCTATGGCACACACGCGTGGTCATTGGCATGTAGGTGAAGAAAGTGTGTAAATGTCAGGATGTACAAACGCGTAGGCATTAGTGTCATGTTTCATATGTGCTTCACAGGTACGATCACCGTTTTGACACAAGTGTGATGTTCCCGTGTTTGATTTTTTTGTTGGTCCGTAAAGGCCCCCACCACCACCACCCACCACCCACACACAGCATCTGTGGAAGTATCTCGAGTGGTTCGTCTCTCTCCTCCAGTGTTTCCAGTGTTTCCAGACCCTACAGCGTTATAATCGTGCCGTCCTCCTCCAGATTCCGTCTCTCCATCGCTCTGTCCGGGGAGGGCGTGGTCGAGGCGGCGTTGCCTAAAGAGCCGCTGCTGCTGCCGCCGCTGGTGGGCAGGGTCCCGTTGGCGTTGATGGAGACGTCGGAGGCGGAGGCGGAGGCGGAGGCGGACGCGGCGGCGGAGCGGAGGTTGAGGTGCGGCTCGTAGCGAAGCAGCGACGGCATGCTGTAGTTGGAGGAGGCTCGCCTGATGGGCTCGGCCTCGCCGCCCGCCTCGATCACCAGGTCCTCGTCGTCTTCCTCGTCGCTGTCCATCTCGTCGACGGGGAAGTTCTGGATGATGTGCGTCGGCACGGAGGCCGCAGCGCCGGTGGTGCCGCCGCCTTGCGAGGAGTAGCCGCCGCCGCCGCCGCCGTAGTAGCTGGCGCCGCTGTCCGACGAGCGGCCCGAGCTACCGGACGCCGCGCCCCCTCCGCTGCGGACGACGTTGTTCCGCTGGTTGGCGGGCTTCACGGTGATGATGAGGTTGTGGCTGTTGGCGATCATCATGTCCGTCACCTGGTCCAGGGACTTCCCGGCCACCTCGATGCCGTTCACCTCCAGGACCTCGTCGTTGACGGCGAGCAGGCCCGTGCTCTCCGCCAGGCCCCCGGGGACCATGCGGGAGATGAATATCCCGGGCACCTTCTCCAGCCCCTGCGGGGTGACGCGGACGCTGGAGCCGTCGCGGATGTAGAAACCCAGCGGCTTCTCCTGGCCGTGCTTGTAGAGCCGCACGCGCCGGTGCGTCTCCGGGAGGATGTCCACGTCGATGATGGACGACACGGGACGGAAGTCTCTGGGGAGGCTGATGATCACCGGCGGCTTTTTCCTGTTGGCGTCCGGCCGCAGGAGAACCGCTGAAAGGACGTTGTTCTTCTTCCTGGTCAGCGAATCTGTACCGAACGTCGAGTAATCAGCCTCTTCTGCAAAAAAAAAGAGACAGAGGAAGTGGAGAAGCAGAAGTGGAGGACAAAGGTGGAGGCGGAAAAGAGAAGAAGGGGGATGTTAACAAAAGCTGGTTGATTTCTCCATTGATACCGTGCTGAGCTCGTTACACATCAGACTGTTACTGAGGCTGACGTCCTCTTGCATCATGTCATTTAGGGGAATGAATAACGCTTTGCTCTCGGCAGCTTGAGGCGTCGCTGCAGGGCGTCGGTGCTGAGCACACGTTCATCCCCGCTGTTCACCCCTCAGGTCTGATACAGAATAACGCACCAGCCAACTAACTGGGTCCTCAGCTCCTTCTCCCACTCCTTCTGTGGACCCGAATCATCCTACATCTGCCGCTTACAGCCTCGCACGTCCATATGGTGGTGAGCTGCGTTATCGTTCTAATGAGCATACGCCTGGTGTTAGAGACGTTGCCCCAACTAATCCTCTACTCTAAGTCTGGGATATGCTTTAAAGAAAATGATTTGATAGGAGGGCAGGGGCAACACGCTGAAACAAAACGTATGAAAGCATCGAATATCTGAGTGAGAGACTCTGTGCTGTTTAAAAGCAGCTGCACGATTCAGGAACTTCTACGTTTCTGCTTAAAAATGACTGAAAACAAGAGATTTTCAGTCCTGAAAGACGACAGCGAATCAAACGGTGGAACTTTGTACTATTTCCATGACTGTGTATTTGGATGCAGGTCACTGTGGGGCCCCCACTGAGAGTGGAAAGCATTGAGAAGGAGTGGGGGGGTCAGGCCACTTTCCTCTTTAACTATATAACATCTATAACTCTGGGTCGTGAACAACTGCCTCTACCTACTGAGCCACATCCTGTAAGTGTTTAATGTGTCATTGTTCTTATTTTACTCCTCTTTGAATAATTGGTTCTAAAAGTCACATTAGATGCAAGAATATTTTTGCGCATTTTAAGCAGGAAAACACAACATTATCATGACGTTATAGACTTTAACCTAACACAGCTGATACGTCTGAGGCCGACCAGGTAACAGAGTGAAAAGCTGGACCTTGGCTCTGTAATAGTTAACCAACATAATACAAGCAGCTAAACATTAACATCATTCTTTTTTGTTTTTGCAGGACCACAGTCCGTGTTTGTGTCAGTTTTTAAGCTATTTTTATATCTGTCTTTTTAGTTACGTCAGCTCGTTCACCTTTTTCCAAATCCCTCTCAGTTTGCCGTTTTTTTTTTTTTCCTTAAAGTCTGTTTTTAGATGAAAGAGCTCTATAAATAAAGCCCAGGCGCTCTTACACTGAACACTCCTATCTGGGAAAATAAACCACCCCCGGTGGCTGATAAACATTCAGGCTCTCAGGTTCTGACAGGTACATGCCCCCCCCACCACCACCACCACCACCACCACTCCCCTCTGCATCCTACAACCAAAACAAAAGGATCGATTGTCCCTGGAAAGAGCGACGGTCTCGTGTTTCGGTTCCCATGAGTTGCCACGAGTTTAGCGTACACACATTTAACGTATCTGCAGCAGGACTCGGCATTAAGGACCAACAATAAATGCAGAAACAAAACTTCCCACAGCTTTTTTTTTTTTAGCTATAGCTTCTCCTTTGTCGTTGTTTCTTTGCAGCACAGCCGTCATACAAAGATCTGGCTCTTGTCTGAACTTCTCTTCTCATCTAAACCATCCAACCTCCACCCCCAACATACAAAAGACCCGACCCGACAGTCGGAGTCGGAGCTGAGGAAGGAGAAAGGGACGGTCCCTCGAGGGCCACTCAAGAAGAGCTGCACACTCAGGTGCTCGCACACTAAAAACGCACAGAGCAGCAAAGAGACGCGGTTAATGAGCCTACGACGACCTGCAAATACGCGTAAACAACATTTAGATGTTTTATCTGTAGTTAGCGATGATGCTGTGGTGAGAAACGTGACGCCCTGACGAACTATAACTACATTATTATCGGAGCGCGCACGCTCTCGGTCTAATTGGCTACGAGAACCTTCAGGCGAGTCAATACGCACTCACACTGTACACACAGAACCTCACTTACACAAATGACCTTCTCGTTCTTCTTTGTTTCTATATACACACACGGTTAAAAAATATTTTTACACCCATACTCCAAATAACTCGCTGGCTGATGTTTAACCGAATCATCTTTAAAAGGACCGTGACTCAGCAACAATAAAGGTCGCTTTGTTTTTTTGTTACTATTTTTATCACTATGATGCAATAATAAATAAATACTTAAAGAGTAACTAATGCAAGTGAATTATTCTCCAATGTGATAAACTTTATTAATGATTTATTTCAGCCTGTTACAGTAAGTTTCATCTGGAGACTTTAACTTTAAGTCTTGAACCAAGACGACACCTGCTTCAAGATGTCAACCTGCACATCTTGTCCTTTATTTAAAAGTTTCATTTAAAAGTTGTTGTGATGTAAACACTTGAAGGTTTCCACTGTGGAAACAGTCAGATGTGAACTATGAGGGGAGGAGACAGAAAAGCTCTATGATGGTATAATTTGAAACTTGTCAACAGGGATTTGGTTCGTGTGGATCCGATTATTTTAATCTCACGGGCACAGACAAAGCGAGAAGATTTTTTTTACTTCTACGCTTTAATCACCATTAACTTTGTTGAAGTGTAACACTAAACCTGAGATACACCTGCGCAGCATCACAATCATTAGCCGCACACACACTCGCCGCATCCCTGCACATGTCTCCGAGGTATTTCAAATATGCGCCGGCTGCTCTGATTTCCCACACTTTGAATGGAGTTAGCGAGCAGCGAAGGAAGCAGAGCAGCGGAGGAGAAAATGAAAAGCCAGCGACACGACGTTGGAAGAAAAGGACACACACAGCGACGCTTTGTCACTCCTCCCTGTAGCGTAACACACACAAACACAGACGGGGTGAACTAATGCGCCTCCACCCTGACGCTGAGAAAAAAAAAGGCCTGTGACGAGGAGAGGAAAGCCCTTCATGGCTGGACACATCATTTCACCCGACGCTTTATTATCCACACACTCTGAACACTGGCTTTAGAAAGCGCCAGACTTAATGACACAGAGTGAGTGGAAAGCACAGGCATTTACAACGTGCCACACCTATCAACTTCTAATTTTAGAGAAGACAGATTCTACGCGCTATAAAAACCGTAACAAAACCTAGAATAATGACATCAACACACTTCCTTGCAGCGAGAGCATTCGAGCGTGCACCTGCTAACAGCACTCGCATTACGCACCCTTATTCAACACCCTCCACAACCACACAACAATCCATTACTTCCTGGTAACCGTGCATCAGGGAAACCTGAGACAGCGTCCAGGTGATACATCATTTTGAGGAAGGACGTACATGACGGCTACGTAAGCACATTATCACCACGATCACTGTTGCTTCCACCAAACACTGAAGCAATGAATGTAACGTGAATCTTACAGCAGCTACTTACAAACAGACCAGCACAGTTACAGATAGAGGCCTTGGGAACAGTTCACAGACATTTGAATCTATGGTGAATTATGCTGTAATGTAAAGAGAAGCCAATCAAACAAATAAAACACAAATAACATTTGTTTAGTCAGGAAAAAAAGAGCTAAAATGAGTTGCAATTACAAGTGCACTTCTCCTCCAGGATAACAAGTTCATTTCAAAGCCAAAATCATCTTGAAAAGGCTACAAAACCATCTCTAAAGAGTCTGAATGTATCACGATCCAACTCTGAATGGGCTGGGAGGTAAAAGCTTCTGCAGGAACATCATCAGCAGGTACCAGAAACGTTTCGTTGCTATTTATGTTATTTCTACACAAGGGGTTCACACCAGATGCTGAAATCAAGGGTTCACATACCGTTGCAGCTCAAAGGTCTGCAAATAATACTTCTTTTAAAATGAATAAATGAAAATTTTGAATATTTCTGTTCATTTGTTTGATTGAATTCTCTTTCCCTACTAAATTTTCAGGGGCGAGCTTCCTGCTCGCACTCCTAAAATGCGACAAAAAAATTCATAACAACGCGTCTCAAGGATCGAGACGGAGAAAAAAAAACAAGATGAGGATCGGCTGAAGGTTGCAGCGATCTGGAAACAGTCAAGTTTGTTGACGACTGAGCCTGGATGTTCACCACAGCTGGTGCCGCGCTGTTCCTGACACCGAACGATACGAGAGGGGGAGGAAACGGGGGGGGGGGGCGTCAGTGTGCACTGGTGTGGATGAGAGAAAGCAGGAGTGGTATTAAACTAAAGGAAAGGAATTCGAGGACATGGTTTCTAAGTGAAATTTAAGATTTTTTTTTTTACCACCATTGTGGGTTAAATAAGGAAAAATGAAACTGCAAACGAAGAGGTAATAAATGGATGTAAGGATTTAAGACTTACAATGGAAAATATGCTCGTATTTAAGACTTTTTAAGTCCTTAAATTTGGGATTATCAAATCTTAGACTTTTTAAGCCTCCACAGAAACCTTGCAGAAATACAGCAGAGGTGCAGCAAGGTGGGAAAGAGGGATAGAGCAGAAACTAAAAAGAGCGGAGAAAGGTGATAAGAAAATACTTTTCAAAAGGAGTAAATTCCCGGAGGGTTGCTATTCCTGGTGTGGTGAGCATACCTCCCTGGCACAGCCCAGATAAAAGTTCCTTAATGCTGCTGATAAGGGGAGGGAGAAAGAAATGGAAGGAGGGAGGTCGAAGAGAGAGAGAGCGCTGAGAGGAGAGGACAAACAGGGGCAAGAACGAGAGCTGATTAGAGCCGGCTATCGCTGCTTATATACTGACTCAATTCTTTAACAATTCATTTAGAGATATTTCAGCATGTTTCAGTTCCTTTCAATCATTCATCATAGAGACGTTGATGGAAGTAGTTTTGTCATTGGTTCCAGATATTGGTGATATTTCCACGATATTCTAAGTATTGCAACTTGTATATGTGTCTTTGCTTTTGTGCAGCTCCTCTCTGCTGTCAAACTTTAAAGATCCAGCTTTAAGAGAATGAGGAAGAAAGTTGTAAATTTGCAAATCGATGCAAGGATTTTATTGATTTTTTTTTTTTTAACCCCTGATAGGAGCGAGGTGTTTTTGGGAAAGCAACACGCTGCAGAGATTTAAAAGAAGTGTGAGGCGAGCTCAAGCAAAGGAAGCCTCGACGTGTAACTGAACTGACAACTTGAAGGATTATTACTAATTAAATCCATTATTCAAAAGACTCCGACTAGAGAATATTAGCCTGCGTCTGGGCCTCATCATATAATCTCATCAGTCCCGTTTTATTACTTTGTCCTGACAGGAGCCATCTGTCAAAAAAAGAACCCGACTCAAATCCACACACTTGAGGAAACCAACTTAATATAGCACGGCATGATGTAAAATAACGCATTAAGTCATTATCCGCTTTAATCCAGACTGAATGCATTTTTATTTGACAGTTTTCACTCAGGTTTTTCTCTGTGTCCGTGTGCTTCACTCTGGAAAACTGCAACATGAAGCAATTCCATCAATCTATTTTGTGCTGACACAGGTGGATTTTCTGCTTCCTATAATAGCTCCTGTCCTCCAACTTCACTCAACTTGTTCCTTAGTCACTATGCTCCTTTTTCTGTCCCTAGTTCTGCCTCCATCTTCCTTCTCCGGACCAGTATAAGTCACAGTGTGGACTGAGCTGGTGGTAATTGGAGCAGAGCTGGGGCTCAGAGTAGCAGAGAGCAGGGACAGGGGGGGGACGGAGGGTGGGACAGGACAGGGGAAGGCTACTTGGGAATGCTGGTTTCAGGACTAGGTTACAGGAAAGGGGGGGAGTCTGCGGTGAGGTGGCAAGATCCAAGTCTGACCCTGCCTTCCTCCACGGAGGACTAGAAGACGGGGGAACGGAGCAGCCACGTGGACCCACGGGGGAACCCGAGACTAGTTTTACAAGCCTGCCGCTGATGCATCTGAGTAAGGACTTTACTGGAGAGCGACAGGGACGAGGACTCTGCGGTTCTGACTCTTTCCTGACTACGGCATCTGCCTCTGGAAGAGAAGACAGTCGGTCAACAGTTAGATGTGGTTGCTAATGTTATTAGCACGTTCAGACCTTGCGTTAACATCCAATCTGATTGAACGCATCCAGTTTAAAGTCCTGGACATAAGACAAACTTTCAATGGGCAAGATGGGCTTTTAGCAGACTGCAACAAGCCTGAAAGCATCTATGAGACACGTAAATCACATTAACCAGAACTTTGAACTTTCACTAACGGGGAAAGCAGAGGTGTGAATGATGAAATAATGAATTGAATAATGGCTGAATTCCATTTAGCGGATCCAGTTTCAGGAGGCTGGTACCGTTCATGACTCCTGAAGTAACACCTGTTCTTTTTCTACTAAGAAAACAGCAGAAAGCACACACGGCCTATCAGCGCACACTCACCAACACATCCTAATCTTAGCTTAAATGTGCATGATACATGTTTCATTTTAGGGCTCTTTCTTAATAATTTATTATAATAACACTCATTTGACTGTAGGTGTGTTTAAAGGGTCCCTGGTGGATGCTGTTCCAGTAGATGCAGTAGATCATGGGGATCCAGCTGTGCAGGTAAACAACTTACAAAAGCTACAGAGAAATTTCCTCTTTGTGGTTCTAATGACAACACATCACGCTGAGCTGCGAAAGCGGGAAGGTGGCACAAAGGAGAAATTCTCTCAAGAGAGGCAAAATTGGCTCGGTCCTTTCACTCATGGCAGGGTGTAAGGACTGAGCACATTCAGAGAGACGCTAAAAATATTTTCTTTACAGCCACGGGGGAAAAAAATGATCAGTTTGTAAATGTGTAACAACTCTTGAGAGTAAGGGGATTAAAAGCGAATGAAGTGCAAACAGTGACAGTAGTTAGGCAACAGTGTTGGGGGAGCTGCGTGTCGGAGCCTGCGGACTGACTGGTGCTCAGCCAGCCAGGGTAAATAATGTTGGAATGGTGCGCTGAAAGAAAACCAACAGATAAGCGTATCAGCTATCGTGATTCATATCGATATCGCCGCTGCAGCAGCCGCGCCGAGCACAGGGAACGGGAAAGGAATGTGTTTTAATTAAAAAATGCAAGAAGTACAGCACATCTGTGCTCACGGGCCAGAATCTCAGAAGCTCTCTAACTCTCAGCTCAAAATGTTCATTCATAAAGTAGTAATAACTTATCACACAGACTTCTCGTTTATATAGCAAAACAAATACAGTCTCCTTTTTTAACTCTTGTTCCTCAGCTGCATTCCTCAGTCCGTCCCTCCATTGTTTCTCAGTTTATCCATATTAGTTCAGTAGTCAACAGGTCACTTTGCCCACTGACTCACCCTCACCCTTCCCTCACCTCACCTCACTCCTCCCGGTGCATATTTCACCCCTCCTTCCACATTTCTCATCCAGACATTTTTTTTTTCCTTCCCCCCTCGGAGCTCCGACCGTTTCCTTCCCTACTCCTCTATTCAATCATCTTTGTGAACCAACTTTGAGCGAAGAAATTCTGACTGGACTCTGGAGTTCAGAGGCTGGAGTCCCGTCGACTTTACTCGTCCTCCATCCAAGCCATCCATCCTCCCTCCCCCCTTTCCTCCCTCCCTCCCTCCATCCTTTAGCAGCCTGCACAGAGTCTCATTCAGTCAGGTTTAAAAAGGGATACGGTCGGGGGTTTTTGGCCCGTTTCTCTCCACTCTCCCATCTTTAAATGTTCTCCCTGCTTTTCTTTCCCTTGTTCTCCATCTATACCCCCGCGTTGACTGAGTCTGGCTCTGGAGCCCAGCGTCCAGTCTGGCCCGCTGTCCTGTCTAATCTAGCCAGCAGACGTGATCAGAGCTTGGCTGCATTCCACGCAAAAATGCCCCCCCTCTGTCCCTTCCTCCCTTCTTTCTTTCTCCATCTCTCCCCCTCTCTTCACGTCTTTCTTTCTTTCTCTTTCTCTCTCTCTCACCCTCCCCGGCTTGGGCCTCACTCTGCATTCCTCCCTCGCTAATACTATTCCCACTATCCTCCTCCCTCGCTCTCTACCTCCTAGTTGCATTCCTATCACACTTACACTACTCCCCCCCCCCCTTACATCTCTAATTACATGCCTCTGCCTTAACAATGCCTTATACATTACTCCCCTCTTTGGTACTGTTTACTCTCTCTCCCTTTCATCCTTCCATCGCTCTTATCAGGCCCGAGTTACGTTCCTCCTCCAGGCAAACCACCTTAAGTGCGGAGAGTCTATCATTCCTTCGCTCGTCGCACAGAGGCATCCTGAGGAATAATTCATACTCGGTTGTTATCCTCACGTCCTTTACGCCCGTTTGGCACATCGCTCTTGCTTTAAACTAGTTATCGCCACTATTTTCCTGATTTAATTTGATATTTATAAAACAGTATTTTACCTCTAGTTTCATCTTTCCTTTTTTTTCTTAAATAAAATGTTCAGATTTTTCTATACAACCAACTTGATCTTGAAATTTGACAACTCTATATATAGACTTATTGGATATAATCCAGCCGCAAAGTGCACACGTGATCTAGCAGAATAAATAAGATAAGAAAAGCCTTAATGAATTTCCAAGGGAGGAGATTATGTTTATTTAAGGTCCAAATCGAAACTTGGATCAGCCGATACTGATGATTAAAAAGTGTCAAAAGATCGGGGTGACAAAACTTGATCGGGACATCCCTACTCCAGATCATCTTCTTTGTTTCATGTGGTTCTCTGTGATTATTATAATGTCTATCTTTATCACTTTTGCACCTACGTGGTCACTCCCCTTCATTCCTTAACAGATTAAGCACATTGCTTATCACACTCGGAGCTGTTTCCTTCGTTATAGGGTGGGTAGACTTTGTATTGGAACATGTACTTTCTCAGTGTACATTTCCATTTCTATGGACTGATGACTCATGTGCTGGTTACTCATTACTGAGGCAGTCCCTGCTGGTATACGCAAATCCAAGCAATTCCTGTCCCTCTCTTCCCCCGGTGCCTTACAGGTTAAAAGTTATAAGCCGTTCAACCCGCGTGATCAGTGCACAACGTGACCAAACAAACAAATACACTCAGAAGGGACTGCGTTAAAAAGCTGCCACCACTACATGGATGACAAGCTGCAATGTTCCCGAAGACACAAAATGTGTCCTGGATGACTGATAAAGGCAAACAGTGTCAAACCCTGGAAAACACCTCTTATGCAACTGTATTTACAGCCAATCAAACAGAATCTGGGCGTGTCGCACAGTTTCCCCCGAGCTGACAACACGAGCAGTCAATTTGTCATTTTAAACGAGCAGGTTGCAAGTTTTTGAACCTCAGTAAAACAATAAAATAGTGTAGTATTTACGTTTAAAATGTCAACTCAAACTAGAGCCACGAAGATCGGAAAGATCCACTGTAAAAACAAAAAAAGAAAAACTATATGCAAGACGTGAAACTATCAATCATAATTCAAGAAACCAGTTGCGATTGAGTCATTTTTATGCAGAATGTAGATAATTATTAAGGTTGTACTCTTCATGACAGTATCAGTGACAGATATGTCTAAGTCACAAATTATCTTGTAAAATTTAATTTAGATGGTTTATGCTGTTCAGATGCTAACAGCAGAACTCCTAGGATGCTGTGTAGCTCCTATCAGCCTTAAGGAGGATCCACCACTGTTAATCCACCCATGAACAGGCCTCTTCAGTGGTGCTATAGCAACCAGTAAACACTGGACACGTCTGCCAGCCCCACAGTCGTGAACACATTGTCCACAGATGGGGGGTGTGGGTGTAGGGGATGCCCGGTGCTGCTCCGTTGAGCTGGTGTGTGTTGAAGCAATTAAAAAAAAAAAAAAAAAAATGACTGGCACAAGCACTCACCCCGTTTCTCAGCAGGGAACAATAAGATACTAATGGCTGCCGATGCAAGCGCCAATTCAGAAACAACAACAACAATGTGGGCATTATTCTGGAACCAGACTGCAACAATACAACAACATACACTCGGAGTCCCAACATCCGACCCCGTATCCCTCCACAGACCCATCTGCACAACAATGAATGAACAAAAAAACCACGGAGCAGCGCAGCCTGTGTTCAGTCTGGATTTTTAAGTCTTCCAGACAAATAAAGTGAAGAGCTAAAAATAACCTTCATGAAACTGAACTGTGCCGAGATCCGCGTACCAAGATTTCATTGTGCTATTCCATGAAGGCCATGGAGGAATAAACCTTGGCCCACACTACCGCTTTGTCTGAAGTCCTGCTCTTATGCAACAGTGAGAAATCTGGTCACATCTGACTATTGACCACCAGAGAGACATTTTATATAATTACCTCACCATCTTAACGGACAAACTAGTAGGCCTACATTAGAGTACAGACTATGGACTGATGTGGTGCACTGAACACAAACTGGTTTAGTGGAATAACTCAACAGCCAAGAGCTGAAAACTGTGACCAGCTGTCTTGCACCTGTGTAACCTGCAGGTTGGATACATATTTCAGTTTCAAAACAATCTTACGTAAAACTAAAACTGTCATTGGTTTTGGAGATTTATGTAATTTCCATAACATTTTATCTAAAGTCGCGATATGACAAGAGGCAGGAAGCCGCTGGTTGGTGGTCAACAAACCAATCAGAAAGCCAAGACAATAAGGGCCAATCCGACATCATGTTAGATATCTATGGTCGAAACTTTCCAGATAAACAACCTGCGTTTAGAGTTTAGTGTTAAAATGTTTCTGACTTGGCGCCAACACTGAGAAGCCATTACCTTTTGCTAGACTAGAGCCATCATTACAGATAATAACTGGTGTCTGCAGATCCATATCAAACCATATAAGCTGCCAATTTGCTACATCCGCACGCTGCAGAGGCTTTTAAGCCGGCAGCAAACTGCTCAGCATTAAGGTGAAGTCGGGAGGCGTAGACAAATCAGGGGGCTGTGGCTGTGTAAGGCTGAGTACAAATTTATCTTCAAGTGTGGATGACCGACGCGTGACACCTGCTTTGCCTGCATGTCCACATTTTGTTTTGGTGCATTTTGAGCAGAAGTGAGCCCAGCGTGGGGGGGTGGGCGTCTGGAGCGTGTAATTGAAACATGGTCCCATGCAGCGCTGCACAGTGACCCCACTAATCTCCTCCTGACAAAGTGGCTTAGCTTCTATAGGGTCATATGGCACATCGAGACAGCTTAAACACAACAGAGCGCACAGCCCCGTCTGCCCCCGAGGGGCAAGCTCACCCTGGGGTCCTCCTAGTATTCAACAGGTGATGTTTAGCAACTCAAAATCAAAGAAGTAGCTAACATTTTACGGGTTTGTGCATTTTCTTGGACAAGTGAAACAAACTAAACACGTTTGTTTGTTGTCAGACACATTGTCCTCCATTTGCTGAAAAGATAAGGAAATAATCTATGATACCATGTTCTCTGTAACAGCAGCACTATTAGCGCAATGATTACTGGAACCAGTGGGGAAGATTTCACTGGAGCCAGTGAGGAAGTAACAAATGAAAAGTGTCTTTGCTGAAGTTGAAAGCCTTATTTCCACAGCAGACTGCCGCGCTTCAATGACATTCAAACTAGACGAGTTATGCCCTGTGGGCACAGATTAAAAAACAATAAAACAGCAAATATTCTGCAACTTTCTTTTGTCCAGCTGTACAGTGAAATGTTGACTGCCCACTGCTGATGTTCAGCCATGTGGGTGAGAAGTGGGACACCAAAGGACAAAGCTAGAGGACAAACGTTTAGTAGTTTGTTTACAATCACAGCACAATGTGGGCAAAACATGAAAAAACTAACACTGTAGCATTTCAGAATTCTATTTGATTTTTTTTTTAAGCATCTCTACAAAATACATAAAGCCCCAATTGTTTCTTAGCTCAATGCTTTGTCTGACAAACAGATGGAAACTAGGTCTTTTCTCTTACCTTTCCTTTGCAGGAACAGCCTGAGCAGAGGGCTGGCCATGGAGATGGCCTTGTGGTAGTTGTCATCGTTGTTGATGGGCAGAAGGTCGCCGTGCACGTCGGCGTAGCCCACCAGCAACTCCACGTTGGGGATGCGGTGCACGTGCTGTAACAGGCCGTAGAACTCATCGAAGCGGCCCGGCTTCGACCGATCCAGAGAGAACCGACGAAACTCTGCACCAAACTGGGACAGGCAATCACACATGAGCACAAACACGCAAACTAAAACACACATAAACATAAGGAAAATTGCAACCGTGACATAACGGACATGTGCTAAAAGAAAATTAAGTAACGGGTTGGAGATTTGGAGCTTTCACTGATAAACATACAATGTTCTGGCAGCCCAGATAATGTCTAAAGCTTTGTAGTCTGCATGTCAAGAGTCTTTCATCCAATGTGTAGAAACACACCGCCACATGTGATGAATTATTAATGGACTCTTTGTGATGAGTGTATCTCTACGTTTGAGGATACAGAACATTCAAGCACAGCTTCATTGAGGCTGCCTGACAGCAGGTTTGTATGCAGCTTATATTAAAAAAAAAAAAAAGGGGATTGTGTGTTTTCACCGCCTTCCCACAGAACATCTCGATGGCTTATGAGTAATGAGTGTGGTTTGACTGGATCAATGGCTGCAGATGCCTAATCTTCAGGCGGTGGCGGAAGCGCCAACTGCGCAGTTGCCGATGTTGAAGAGAAGTACCAGTTGTTGTGGTTACTGTTGCAGAGTGCTGATGATCTACGATTCTCTGTCAACCTTGGACACCTGTTAGCCTGCCTCGCTACCAAGCTAAGTTGCTACCTGTCTGCAGTTTGTTAAGACATCATGTGGACAAGCAAGAAGACGACTGTGTAAAATGTTTTGTGGACAAATGAGACCAAAGTAGAAGATGGTGTTTGGAGATGAAACAACACCACATTCCAGCATCAGAACTTTCTTCCCTTCCATGAAACATGGGAGGTGATAACGTCCTTGTTTGGGACAACTTGTCATAATTGAATAACGAGTGAACTCTGAATTATACCAGTTAATTCCATAAGAAAACATCAGGACATCTGTCCACGAGCTGAAACTGAGAAGAAACTGGGTCACGCAGTAGTTCTTCGCTGAGGAATGAGCTAAAATTCTACCAAAACACTGAAGATGACTGATCAACAGTTACCGAAAACATTTAATTATTGCTGCACAAGGCAGTCACACCAGATCCTTTTACAACTCACAGATATGAACAAATGATTAACTTCCCTACTCAAAAATAAATGTACACATATAGTCTCTCTGTTCCGCTTGTGTGACTGCTTTCTCTTCGTCTACTTTCAGTCACTTTAATGCAGATAATCTGAGGGGAGCGCTACTAATACCACTGTCTCACCAGAAAATCCTAAAAGAAAGGAAACACACATCTGTCTGTGACGTGAATCTTAAGAAACGCTGCAAAGACAATACTACAAAGACAATGACACAAAGCATGCAAGTTGTCATACAAATGAGTAGTTAAAGAAAAACAAAATCAATGCTTCAGACCACAATAGAAATGTTCAACAGTTCATGTGGGAAAACCCCACAAACATCTCAGAAATGAAGCGGTTCTAGACAAATTATTTTAAAGCCACTGTCGACAACTGATCAGCCATTACGGAGGTACTCTTTCCACTAACTGATATGTACGAATGATTCATTTTCCTGAATATATAAATGCACACGTATGTTTCTGTTGATAGTTTGATTAGGTTCTTTGGGTCTAATAACAGGGCATGAAACAAAGACTCTGTAAATTGGCGGTAGAAAGGTGTCTGTTGTCGCTCTTGTATCTATTGAGCAACGTGATCAGATTGAGTCATAACATTTAAATAAGCCTATAAAACTGGTTATAAAAAGTAATAACATTCCTAGGGTCTCATTCCTCAACATGTTTGTCACTAATAACCTGCTGCGGAGGGAGACGTGCCGCTGACCGTATCACACCTGTCCACACACAGGTACAAAAAAATAAATAAATAAATAAATAACAAAAAATATACATATCTTCCGACCTAAATTAAAGGGTAAACACTATTTAACACGTGTAAACGCCCCCCCTTTCCCCGAGTAACGTTAATAAGCTAAGATGAGATCTTTATTCCGCCTTAAAGAGGCAAATATTTGGTGTGTGAGGGAAGGAGAGGATCGGCGGAGGAGGCTGTGACAGGTGACAGCAGTCACCCTCCACCTTCAAACTTAAACCAGCTAAAACTTAACCACAAATTACGGCCCCATATAAAGTTTTAAATAATTAAGCTAGATTTTTTTTTTTAAAAAAAACAAAACAAGCTAGTAAAAGACGGCTAACAAAAATAAATAACGTTTAGCTTATACCTATTTCTGATACGTGCGACACCGTACAAACCGCCGTCAAAGCCACTTAGCAGGCTAAATTAGCAAGTTAACAGCGGCTACCAGCTAAGAGGGGGACTCACTAGGTTTAAAACTAGACAAAGAAGCGTCCAATATATCCACCTTGCTCTTAACCTCCACGGCACTCAGAGAACGGCTGCTCGGCGCTCGGTTGTATTTGTTCATGTTTCGCTAGCAGCGGGACCGTCGCCGCTGGAGGAGCCACTCGTCCGGTCGCCCTGTCTCAGTCTCCTCTTCCTCTTCCTCCTCCTCCTCCTCCAGGCGAAGCAGTTGGATCCAACCAGGAGAAAAAAAAAAAACAAAAAAAAAACGTATGTCCAACGGTTATTTACGTCGTCCCGTCTCGCGCTCTCTCCAGAACGGCAAACGGCTGTCAGAGCAGCCTGGCTCGGCTCGTGAACTTGTCTCCTCTCATAGTTACCGTTGCCAGCGTCGCTTCACCTTCTCTCTCTCTCTCTCCTCTCTCTCTATCTCTCTGTGCCTAGAGAGCTGGATATTTCAAAATAAAGCCTCAATCCCTCGTCTTTCCCCTGGACTTCAAAATAAAAGCAGTCTTCCGACCCCAGGTATACTTGCTCCCAAATATATATACATATATATATATTAACACCATGACGTCTGTGAATCAGACAGGTACTTGTAAATGATTTTCTATTAAATTATTTTTGTTTTATTTTTTATATCCTCTGCTGTGTTATTTATTATTTAAAGAGCATTTACGTGTTTAGATACAATGTCAATATGGGAAACGACATGTAAATATATTTATTATTATATTGTATTTTAATTTATTATCATATTATATTTTAATATATTATTATTATTATTATTATTATTATTATTATTATTATTGATATTTTTCGCTGCTGTGTTATTATTTGTTGTCCCATCTGATTATAGTTTTTGTTTTTGTTATTTTAACTGAAGACAAACTACAAAAAACACTTACACAGAGACAGAGACAAAATATTTGGTACAAAACACAGGACAGATACCTGAAAAATATTTATTTATTATTTATTGCTTTAATTATATTACTTTTTCGTATACTGTGCTATTTCTCTGTGTTGCTGCTAGTTTAGTTTCGTAGTTTTTATTCATAAGAACAAGACAGTGTTATTTCTTCTTCTTCTTCTTCTTCTTCTTCTTCTTCTTCTTCTTCTTCTTCAAACGCTAATAATCTGGGAAGTTGCATGGAAATGTGTTGCATTATGCTCTTTAAATATCAATATCCAAAAAAAAACGCAAACAATTAGATGAACACAGCATGTGAAACGTCCCAAACACCGACAGCGTCTGGTATCTTGTTGTGTAGTGACCTCTTCTGGTCATGAGTCGTATTGACCTTCTGCTGCTGCTGCTGCTGTGCAGTGGAAAACTTAAATTAAAGCAGTGAAATGTTAATTGTTGTTCATTTATTCTCAAGAAAAAATGCAAAGTGAGTTCAGGACAAGTTCAGTTTTTGTATTTCAGCATTTTCTAAAATCATGAAAAATTGCCAATAATCAACAGCAACCTGAAGAAAAATAAATAAAAAATAAATGCAGAATAATTAAAGTGGTGAGATGGTGAGAGGAAAGAAAAATAGATGGAAACACATGTGAACCACAGTTAAAGATCAATCATCTTAGAAGCCAATTCACATAAAGAAAACAATGAGTGGCTATTAATTTGAAATGTTTTTTTTATTAAGGCACTAAAATATTATCATCACTAACCAAGTGCTGCATATTTAATGATGTTCCTTTAAGACTTAGTAATAGTCTAAGGCTTAATCACGGTTCCTGTGTCTTAAGATAAGAAGGAGGAGTCAGTTCAGAGTGACTTTCTTCCACATGGACACGTATCAACAACCTCTGATGATTCCAATGGTAAAGCCTAGAAATAAATATATATATTTTTTATAATTAGCAGAAATTTTCTGTAATATTTTCCTTTTTCTCCTCCTCCTGTTGTGTAGACGGGGTTGACCTACAAGTAGACAGTCATCCCTCCTCATTCAGGCAACATCCTGGAGTTGCGTTTTGACAGGCAAATTGGAGGCTGTTTGCAGCATGTGTTGACTTTGTTAGGGCTGAGATATGATTTGGTTAGCTGTCCTCTGCAGAGCACTTCCTCCTTCCCTTATATGGATAAAATACGAGTTATGTCCCATTCAGGCGTCTCATTAACATCAATCCTGGACAATCGGATCATAAGTGTCCATTTTAAAGTATAAGTATAAACCACACACTGTATAAAGGCAGAATAGCTCCTAAAAAAGTGAAGCCAAAGCAAGTAGAGCTCCCCCTGGTGTCTGGCTGCAGTATAGATCATAAGCTCCGCCTCCTCCATGTAAGTGGATGGGACTTGGGCCAAACTTAAACAATAAAATACACGTCAAATATTTTCAAGGATGATTTCTGTCATTTTAGGTAGTTAATATAATGTTGATGCATGTTCCTGTATATATTTCAGTTTTAGTTATAGTTATTTCACGCTATGGAAACAGGATGTGACACGGCCAGTTGCCGGCCGTGAGAGTTGTAAAAAAATAAAAAACATTTCTTAAAAATACATTCACTGCATAATCCCACATTTCCTTGTATCTGGTGGAGGTAGAGCAGAGTGTAGTAATTAATTAAATTTAAAATGTCAGGGGCGATTCTAGGGTCAGACCCCCACCCCTCAAACTTAAGGACATGTAGGTCAATAAAGATGCAGCAGATCATATCAGTGCAAGGCAAGATGTTAAAACCTCATACTTTCTATGAATGTGCTGATTCTTTTTGTTATTTTATCATAGACAAACATTTTTAAAAAGTTTTTTTTTCAACTTGAACACCCTTAAACAATATGGCGCTGCCCCGTATCTTCAGGAAAATAACATCACTTGGGCGAAAGCAAGGAAGTGGTGACGTGTTGTCCATATTTATATACGGTGGTCTGGGACGAATTGGACCCAATTCCTTTATTAGTGTGAGGGTCACGTTAAACGCCACCTTATTAAACAGGGGTGATCTGTGGAAGAAGAGTTATGATCTATTAGAGACAACAGCTGTTAAAATATTCTACTGCTACCCAAATTATGTCATTTGCATACAGAGCCGGAAACTGAGATCAGCATGGAGAGGTGTTTTAATGTCAGGTGTGAACAAAGGTACTTAAAGCTGGACACTGGTGCTTGGATTTCCCAGGATGGATAAAAAATGCATCAAAACATCAGCAGGTGTCCTGAGACTAGACAAAAGTGAAACACAAATATTATATTTGTGCAAGAAAATGAGCCAATATTACATATCTGTGAGCTGAGGAAGTAGGTGAGCGCTTGTTTTCAGTGTCAGCTGTGAACACTTTGTGCAGCAATAATGGGTGAACGTGGTTGGTTTGCTTGGTTCTTGGTTGGCTTTAGTATTTCCAGCTGCTTCTCCATCTCCGGAAATTTGGAATTGATTGTTTTTCGGATCAATTAAGAGTCGTAAATGTTAATTGAGGAGGTTTGGAGATACAGATATTTGTATGACTCTTTTTGGGGTCCTTTTTTTTTTTTTTTTTACCATTGAGATCAAGGGTGACCTGGCCAAGAAAGGCAACAGCATACACTCACAGATAACACACAAATAACAATAACATCACAAACTAAACATTAAAATAGACATGCAAACTCATAAAATTCGCTCTGTTCTTTTAGAAAAGAGCAAAAGGCCTCAAATGAGCTAAGTTCAGATGTTTTCAGTTCCTTTACAGTAACTAAACATTTCTGGTAACCGCTGATCAGTCGTCTACTGGGGAAACTTTAGCCCATTGTTCAGAACAGAACCACTTCAGTTCGTTCTTCCGCCCTGATGATGTTTCTGTTTATACACGTAGAAAATACTGAAAGGTGCAAAAAACATTTAAGTGTACATTAAAATAATTCTTCTTCAGTCCGAGAGTTTACTTTTAAACTTTGACAAGAATATTGACGTTGTACCAAATGAATACAGGACTTTTAAATTATTTATCCTCCCCTGACCCCTAGTGGTCTGTGGAGGTACTGCAGGAGGGAGGGGGGGTCACAAAATCTTTGGTTGATTAGACATTTTTTTTATATATATATTTGTATTTTTCCACACAATTTTAAATTTCTTTAAATACACATTAACAAGAATCCAACATATTTTAGTAAAGGGATAAATGGAACTTCACTCATTCACTCAGACCTGTCAATCAAAGGCTCCTGTACACAGTAGGCCACGCCCCTATCGCTGCTGAGCCAATCATGATGCCACGTATTACGCGTTGACTCTGTCAGGTTCCCCACAATTGGCCAAAAGCCTATTCAACCTCTACACTAGCTGCGTTTCCATTACACTTTTTCACAAAATAATAAAGTGCAATTTGAGGAAATTGAGGAATATGAGGAAGATCAAACGAACTGGTCACATGACCGTCACCGAAAATGTGAAGAAAAGTGTTTCCACTGCACTTTTGTATCAACACGTCTGGAAAAAAAACACCTAATGAGAGCGTAATTACTAGTTTTTTATTGCGATATTTAAGTTTTTGCCCATTTCTAGTTAAAAACGGAAACGCAGCATCGGTCGTAACCAGGACGTTTCCTAAAATACTCGTCCACCTTCTCGTGACTTCCTGTCCTTATTCTTCGGCCACCTTCTTCTCCCACCCGGCCTCACCCCATCATCACGACTGACTTCTCTCGCCTCCCTCCCCCTTCTGGTCTTATCATATTGGTTTTTTTTTTTGTGTCAGTCCTCCTGGATGATTCAATTCCACCATATTCTGCCCATGAATCATTGGGCAACTCGTGCACCAGGGCTGCTCTGACTGCAGGAGGCGCTGGTAGTGGGATACTCCTGCAACCATCTCTCTCTCTGTTTCTCTGTCTCTCTCTCTCAGTCTGCCTCCCCCCCCCACCCACACCCCCTATCCTCCCCTCTCAGCGTGCCCCCCCACCATCCACCCATCCACCCACCCAACCTCCCCTCCCTCCCCAACCTCCATCACCCAGCACTGCAGAAGAGGCCTCTTGTCTCCCCTGCAGTCTGCAAGGCCTTTCTTTAGACTCACCCCCACCTCCTCGTATCCACCCCCCCCTCCCTCTCTCTCCCTCTGTCTCCCCTCCCTCCCTCCCTCCCTCTGTCTTTCTGCTGCCGTTATTGTCCCAGTTAGCACCCTGATCTAGAAGAAGACCTCTAGCCATATTCACAAACGAACTGGTGCAATTTTTTAATTTTTTTTTTTCGAATCTTGCGACTGTCCCTCCTCCTTAAATTCACGCCACTCCGCCACAGGGGGGCGCCACCTCTCTCGCCCCCTCTCACCCCATTTATTTATCCTTAATAAATAATCCATCTCTCACCCTTTTCCTGTTAGCTGTCTTTTTTTTTTTTTTTTTTTTTTTGTGGTTTCTGTCCCTCTTTGTGTCTGGCACACACACACACATATAAGGGCCCATTTTATTTTTCTCCCACTCCCTCCTCCACCTAAGGGGGGCGCTAGTCCTCAACACCACTGCCGTCTCCCCCCTCCAACCCCCCCACCCCCACCCCCCACCTCTTTCTATCTCCTCCTCCTCCTCCTCTTCCCTGCCCCCCTACCCTCTTTCTACCTTCTCCTCCTCCTCGCGCCCCACCCTCCTCTTACTCCCCCCTTTTCCCCTCTCCTCCCCCCTTCCCACCCTCTCACCCTCGCCTCCCTCAACCCCCCCCCCCCCCTTTGAAAGGCTGTTAAGCGCTCCTTCTGCACACAGCACTGCAGATGAGGCCTCCGCCTCCCCCACAGTCTGGCAGGCCTTTCTCTCGCTCTCTCCTTCAGACTCCCCCACCACTCCTTCCCTACCTCCCTCCCTCCCTCCCTTCCCTTCCTCCCTCCCTCCTTCCTTGCAACAGCATAGCAACACTGAGTCTCCAGCCAAGGAGACTCTTCCCTCTCTCTCTCTCTCTCTCCGTCTCCCTCTTGCACTGGGGTAATTTCCCTCCATTTTAGCTTCCTGGTCCCAGGGGCGTCGGGAGGGATGGGATCTTAATGAAAAACTGCAAACGTGCATCTGATCTTCACTTTACCTGGGCCCGGTCGAGAGGGGCGACTCTCTCAAAGACTAGTCCACGTTTGGGGGGACGTATAATGAATAAAAAAAACCAAACACATTGATATATTCTGTTTCATTATTTCCTTCACACACATATTTAAAGAAGGCTCCTCCATCTACTTTTCTTTAAATTCTTTATCTCGCAGTGAATCTATTACTCTCAGATGCTGCGAGGCTAAATCGGTGGGCAGCAGTTTTTTTTATTTTATTTATTTATTTTATTTTTTTCTTTTCCCACGGTTACCAAGCAATGCCGGATATTCCTGCAGCAGCTCTGATCTGAAACTTACGACGCGACAAAGAAGAAAAATAACAAAAAGTGAAAACCTCTCGACGGAAGACGTGTGACATGATGCTTCAGACATGATGGGGGGGGGGTGAGGGGGGGGATAAAATATTCATCTGCCTAATTATAACTCTTTAATTAACACTTCATTTAGGTGAAGAGGGAGCGAAGGGAGGAAGGAGGGATGTTGTCAAACCTGGAGGCTGCACTTTCTTTCTTGCAAAACTTCAAAAATGGACGTCGAGTGATCGTGACACAGAAAGTGGAGATTTAAGAAAACTCCAACAAAAGGAAACTGAGAATATGTCTTATAAAAATAGTTTCCAGGTATCCAGGTAGATACACAATGACCTGGATGACTGTTTCTTTTTTAAATATCCTTTGGAAAACAATTTGAATTGTTGTGCTCCTGCATTTCAGGTCATTATCCAATAACTGTCCTGCGCTTCCTACCTACATCACGGTCTATTCAATATAAAGAGACAGCAGCCTCCTTTCCAGTCCAGTGCTCTATTTTAAAGGCAGAATAAAACATCTTTAACATTTGATTTTTAGAAAAAAAAAATGGAGCAAACTACTCTTTTTACTGTCCCGAAGTTTCGTTTTGAGGGACATTTAAGGGCCTGAAGTGGGCGAGAGTTAAACGCCGCTGGAGTTAAATTCTCCTCCACTAAAACGTTAAATGTGTTGTAAAACAGTCTGTTGTTGAAACGCTGCTTTTCTTTTTGAATTTAGGACGGGCAGTGATATCAGGGGGAGAGGTCGATCAGATATATTGATCAGGACGAAGCCACGTAGACACGTTTGGTTTCTCTGAGATGGACAGAAGACGACACTCAGATGAGTAGTGAAACTATTTCACCCCCCACCACCACCAAAAATAAATGATTTCTGTGTCACACTCACTCAGAGCCAACATAGCAAATTATCTACGACTTAAAAGAGAAGTTAAACCTTCTACAGAGAACTATAAATGTGGCTTTCCTTTTGTATGAAATAGTAAGTAATAAAGGGAGGGAGAGGGGCTTTTAAGGACCTGATTTACTGCAAGAAAAAATACAAAATAAACAAGTCTGTGTATCTACTCACAGATCTGATAACCTTATAGATTTATCTTGGGGAAAAGATCATCAATGCACCATTAACTATACAAACTAGACGCCACTTTTCAGCTCAAAACGACGACGCTTCATTGACTTGTTCGAGTCAATTAGGACCAAACAACTATGGAGGTTACAGGTTTTTTTGTCTTGAATTTCATTTTGAGGACATTAAAGGCTGTACTGAAATGTGCACTGAAATCTTTTTGTATAGAACAGTAGGTAGGGAAGTAAATGTGCGATACACCGTTTATTTTATACTGATCAGAAGAGGATCTGGATTTAATTTTAAGGACATTAAAACACTTGTGTGCTAAAAGAAGACTTTAAAAAAAAACTATGCTGTGTATCTATTTAGGGACCTGGTAGCCTCTTACATTTATCTTGGGGTAAAGATCATCAATGCACCATTAACTATACAAACTACAGCTGAAAACGAGGACGCCTCGTTGAGCTGTTTGAGTCACTCAGGACGGGAGGAAAAGAAGTTATCTTCGCGTCTTGTTTTCCATTTTAGGGACATTTAACCACCAAACGCTCAATGCTCAACAGATGAAACCTCTGTTGAAACAAGTTACGCAACTAGAAATGCAGCCTCTGTTTATATACAACAGGGGATGATATCAGCAGGTAGTAGCAGTCGATACCAATGCAATGAGGTCGATACTTAAGTTTGACTATCGCTCTTGTAACATTTTCAGCTTGTGTATCATAGTTTTTGAACCAGACAAAAACTTTTATTGTGATAAAGAAGTATTTTCTATTTACTTATAAACTTTGCCTAAAGTCTGTACTGGATTTTAACTGATTAATAATCCAAAAGGCAACCCCCCCAAAAAATACTTAAAGAAAATTCATTCAGATCCAGCAGATTGATTTAAGAATCTTTAACAACTTTAATTATTTAATTTAAGTACTAAAAAGTATCGAGGTATCAATATCGGCGGTTCTGGCCCTGTATCGACTTGATATCGGATCAATACCAAATCTAGCGGTATCGCACACACCACCAGTCGGTAGGTAGAGATTCATGACAAGACCATGAACGCACCATTTACTATACAAACTACAAATCAACCGGGACCAACTCAAAGTTTAACGTCTTCTGCGCCACAAAATAAATGTTTGTCATGACACAGACTGAAGTTTTTAAGAACGCTACAACAAAAAGCAACTGGACTTTTTTTTTTGGAAGGTTTCTTGAAAAAAAAAAAAAAAAATACGAGAAAACCCATGACAGAGAACCTTCACAGAAAGTTTTTTAGAAATAAGATTTAGACGACAACAAAAAAAAAAAAAGCAGATTTAAAAAGCTCGTTCACAGCTTTTATAACTGACTCCTCAATACGAACAATCCCTCTGTTCTTTACCACAGAACAAAGAAACCTGGCGTTGGGCCACTGGTTCTGTGAGAAGCACAATTACAGCACTTTATTGTTCATAAATGCTTAAAGTGAAAAATGAAGAACATAACAAATACACACAATTCAAAGAACACATATTAAAACACAACTATCTTTTTTTCGGGGGAACGTAAAATAAAGTATTGGTTTCACTTCTGTGTACGTCGGCGCGGTCGTCGCCGTCCGGTCTCGTGGTGCAAAAAAAGAGGTTAAAATGGTGAAAAACAGAAAGCAGGTACAGTACAAGTCAGAGAGCAAAAGGGCTGCGAAAAACGTCAATAAAAAGCTCCTTTGTACTTTTACGAAAGAGAAAGAGCAGCTTAGATTCTTTCTGAACCGGGAAAAAAAAAAAAAAGTCAAACTTAAAAAAATAAATCTAAATCGGGATAAAAGCAACAAACAAACAAAAAAAAGTAAATTCATTTATATATAGATATATTATTTTGCAAAGAAACTAGTTTTTCCGTTAAAAAATAAACATACGAGAAAATACCAGCCACCAAAGCGACACCTATTGTTAAGCATACTGATGTAGAACATATGAAGCTAACCTTTACACACAGGTAATAGCAAATATTTAAGGGAACATGTACGGCAAACGTCTGTCCAAACATGTCTAAAAGACTGTACAAATTTACACTAACTATCTCAGTATGAACTACGTGGAAAAAAAAAAAAAAGAAACCATGGATTATCTGGTCACCTCGAAAAAAAAACAACTCGACCGTTTGAGCCACTCTTCACAAGCTCGGTGGCTAAATTAAAAGTTAATAACTCGTCCTCGTCTCGGCGTTAACAACAAAAAAAAAAAAAAAAATCTCTCGGCCTGTGTAGTTTGGTGTAACTTCACTCGTCTTTTGCGCCTCTCGCCCTCCTCGTTTTTTTTTTTACAAATCAGTCTCTAGCTGCTCGATGAGTCCCGTCCCGGTAACATGTCCTTGGATGGCTTTGTTATTTTTTGAGATCTCTTTAGCTGTAGTTTTTTTTTTTTATTTTGACGTTCAGACCTGCTGCTTGCCGAGCTGGGCCCCGTCTCTGCCGCTCCGCGCCGACGACGGTACGAACTTGGGAATAATGATGGGCAGAGCGTCTCTTCCTTTAGCGGCCTGTCTCCTGTCCGAGCCCTCCGGGGGCCCGAAGCCGTTCTCTACGTGCGCCCTGTCGTCCTCGTCCTCATCGTCGTCGTCCTCATCGTCATCGTCGTCGTCGTCGTCCTCCTCATCATCGTCGTCGTCGTCGTCCTCGTCGTCGTCGTCCGACATATCATCCAGATCTGAAACAGTCCTGGCCTCTGTCCTTGGCTCCATTCTCTCCTTAGTACCAGTAAGCTGCTGGTTACCATGGAGACGTACCTCTCCCTCCTCTTCCTCGTTATCCTTCTGCTGCTGCTGCCGTCGCTGCTGCTGCTGCTGCTGCTGCTGCTGCTGCTCTTCCTCATCACTGTCAGAGTCTATGGCGATGGGCTCCGAGAGATCCAGAGGCATTTTCTGTGGTAAGGTGCGGTTGATTGTCTTGGTTTGGTCTCTGGTGGTGGTGGTGGTGGTGGGAGGAGGAGCCGTCGCCGTCGCCGCCACCGCCACCGCCACCGCCGCCGTAGCGCCTTCCTCGTTCCTGGTCGGCCTACGCTCCCGTCCTTTCCCGTTAGCAGCCACGAGCTCCCTGTGTCTCCGGAGAGCCCGCTCCGACACCCCCATGCGCGTCCCGGACGTCCGCCGCTTGCCGCGCCGGCCCTCGTACGCCGCGCCGTCCCCGGCGAACGCCAGCTCGTGGCTCACCTTGCAGAGCTCGTGCATGCTGAAGCCGAGCAGCACGCTGGCGCCCTGCGTCTCGCACTCCTGCACGCACCTCCTCCGCCGGTTGACGAAGTGGCTGGAGATGTCCGACTTCCACAGCCACAGGCTCGCCGCCAGCTTCTCCACCTCCCGCTGCGTCGGGTACGGCGCCCGGTTGAAGTACTGCGTCAGGAAACCCTTCCTCGACTCGTACGACTGGTTCTCGTGCCCTTTGGGGTCGAGGGCGAGGACGACGGGCTCGTCGGGGTTTTCCACGAACGTGGACGGGCCGTTCCGATCCCGCGGGTGGGCCCTTTCCCCGGGCGGCCCCGGCCTCCTCCGTTTCGGCGCGCTGGTGTCCAAGCCGTCGAAGCCGGGCCGCTTGAGGGCGCCGCTCTGGGCCTGGCCGACCCGAGAAGACGAGTGAGAAGTCGCCCGGCTGTCCTGCCCGTTCTGGGACTTCCCCACGCCTCGACAGTGCACCAAGTGTAGTGTGATGGTGGAGGCCGTCATGTTACTTGTGTAAACCCCCAAACAGTGAATGCACTTATAGGTCAGTTTCTTTTCTACGGGGTGGACTGTCTGAATCACCTGGTGCCTCTCTCTCAGGTGGTGGGCCAACGAGTCCGATATCGGGCCCTTGAGGATCGAGAAGCAGAGGGGACACAGGGTTTTTCCCACGTCCCTCTTGTAGGGGACGGACGCCTGCGGGACGCTCTTGACCGGTGCGCCGTCAGAGGACCCTGAGGGAGTTTTGGGCGGGTGCTGAGGCATTAACCTCTTGCCTGATATTAGAGACGCGGACAGCGCCGACGACATGTTGTTGTTGTTGTTGTTCTGGGCGTGAAACGCCACCGACTCCTCGGGCGCGTCTCGCATGTTGTACGTAGTGACGATCAGCTGAACGTTTTTGGGGTTTCCCTGCTGCAGAGTGAGGTCAAAGGTCAGGGGGGAGTCCGTGCGCGGGCCGACCTTCTCGTCCGGGTGCGACAGCCGCATGTGCGCCACCATCTTCTCGACGTCGTTGAAGGTCGCGCGGCAGTGCGGGCAGGACAGGCCGTGGATCAGCATGTGGTTCAGCAGGGTGTCGCTGGGGAGATAGCGGTTGCAGTAGAGACACTTGCTGGTGAAGTTGTGGATCTTCATGATGTAGTTGGCCACGGCGGGCACCTTCTCCGCCTTGTGCTCCTTCTCGAAATGCGAACTGTAAACGTTCTCCGGGAAAAGCTCGTTGCAAATAGTGCAGATTTTCCACTTCTGGGTGTAGGATGTGCCGAGGACAGAGGAGCCGCCTTTCTTGGATGTGACGGAGGCCACAGTCGTAGCCGCGGCCTGAACCCGTGAGCCGAGGGGGTTGGATTTCAGCGAGGAGGAGGTGCTGACCACCACCGGGCTCCGCAGGCTCGCTCCGGAAATGAGCTGCTTCGCCGCGTGCGACTGCTGGGGCACGGAAACCTGGGCGTTCCCCGGCAGAGAAACCCGAACCTGCTGGCTGCCGATGGAGAACGACTGCGCGGAGCCGGCCTTTAGTCCAATCGTGTCGTGTTTCATCCCGGACAGGAGCCCGTGGGCGGCGTAGCCGGCCTTGGACGTGACGACGACGCGACTCAGCTGCTGCGAGCCGGGAGACCTGGTCGTGGCCATCACCGCGCCTTTGGGACCCATTCCGATGATGGTCTTGTCCCCCTGGGTTTTGGGGGGCATCATGATGATCGGTTTGGGCCGGGGGACTATGACGCTGGTGTGCCCGATCATGGCGGTCACCTGGTAGCCGATCCTCTCGTGGTCCTCGATGACGTGCTGCACCAGCGCCTCGTAGTTGCGCGGGACAAACAAACACTTCTTGCAGTGGATCTGGTTGTTGCTGACGGCGTTTGTGTTGTTGTTACTCTGTGCCGTTCCGCCGTTCTGAGCGTTCGCCTTCTCCCCCGGTTTCACAATATAGGGCTGGGCCACTTGCTGAAAATGTTCCCGGTAGATGTGCTTTCGCACCACATTGTACAAAGGGTCCCTGTAGGTGCACTTCTTGCAGTAGTACACCGCCTGCTCCACGCTGTCGCCGGTCCTCTTCAACACCCCGTCTTTCATCACCACGCCGCCGCCGCCGGCGCCCGCCACCATGCCACCGGGGCCCGGCCGCACGGCGTTGTTTGGCATGTGGAAGAGTTTGATGTGCGTCTCCAGAGTCTTTTTGTTGCCATTGTAAGTGCAGTAGGGGCAGTTGAGCAGGATGTTGTTCTCAAAGTCCTCGCTGTGTACGTTACGGAAGTGGCTCTTGTACGCGGAGAAGTACTTGGATGAGAAGAGGCAGCCGGAGCAGCAGAAAGGTTTTGATCTGTAGTCCTGCACACACACAAAAGGGACACGAATGACTCTTTTGTTTACAAAACTAAAAAACTGGTACGATAATGAGCTGCAAAACGCAGCGTGAGGGAACGTACCTGGACTTTGGTATGCGATGGTTCCCACATGCACACATCTTCCCAGCTCGTGTGCTTCATGTACACATCTGGTGGAGTAAAGTCTTTGTAGTCCTAACAAACACAGGTCAAGGGGTTCAAGCTTAGTACATGATCACGATGCAACAAAAATGCAAAACCCTCAGGAGAATATCGGCCAGTTACTAGGGGGGTAACGACTCATCAACACCACTGATGACAAATATGTTGACCCGTCACAATATTTCGTAAAAAGTAAATTAAATTTGACCATGACACTAACCACAAGAAGACGACTGTAGAGTCAACGTTAATTGCGATTCTAATTGCTAGCAGCAACAAAGCTGAACGACTGTTTTTCAATTAGTGTATCAACGATGTTCTGAGCAGTCGATTAACCTTTTGGTTAAAATACAACAGAATGTACACAGGATAGTGTTTCCATGGAGGGCATTCATACAATTAGCTCTTTATGTCAGTTTTACTTGGTTTTCTTTTTCTTATTTCTCTACGTTTTCTATTTCTCTAATTACATTTAATTGGAAATTGAATATTTGAAAATAAACAAAGTAGAACAGAAGTTTTCATAGTAAATGTTATTCACTCTGCCATTAAGTGTGAGTTAACTTTGATGGATTGTTCCCTTTTCAGAAATAGAAAGATTAAAATTGTGACATTGAAGCGTAGAAATCTGGAGCCGTAATTATAAAAATACTGAAGTTCGGACGCGCTCACCTCCAGATGATCTCTGCAGAACTCCAGGCCGATGTCTCCAAGGACCTTCTTGACATTTTTTCTCGCTTTCCGCAGACTGCCCAGGTTATTGACGGGGAGCTGGAACATTCTGCCGGCCTGAGGAAGAAAAGAAAAAGGCACAAACAAGAGGTTGTTGGGTTAAAGTCTGGACAAAACCGCTTTATAACCGAACGAAAAGGTCGCCCGGTTAAACAGTTTATTGAAAACTTTTACCTGGCTCGACTCATCAAATCGAGTTCAAAAACAGCGAAACTTTAATTTATCTGTTAAAGCGCCGGCTTCCTGGCATTCAGACATGTTTGTTATGGTTTTATTGAGGCACAATCACAGACATTTTCAAACTCATAGCAAGGACTCCCCGGGTCAGACGTTTATTCCACAATAGTTTTTCAAAACCGCTTATTTAGAAAAGAACATTTAGAAGAAATAACTGCCAGCCGGCTAAATACATCATGACTTGTCTAAGAAGGGAAAGTAAATGTGTTAGGAAAACATTAGCAGCCCCTCTCCGATCCTAAGAAGTAGGACATAACAGTGAGGAACAATGAACAATAACAAAAAAAGGGCCGTGAAACCAAAGCAACAATCTGATTCAATACGGATTCATTTAGATATTCGGTTATAAATGTTTACGTAACAACACGACAAATTAGTTTCCTGTCATAAGGACATAATACACATCTCTACCAATGGTCCACACCATTTCACAGACTGACATCGATAAAGAAATGTCAATGTGACTACCACCGAATGTGTATTACATAAACAAAGATCCGATATTTCTTCATAAAAACACAACATTTCCTGCATCTTCTGGTTTGAAGTCGTGATTCTCGTGAAGCTACAACCCTGAGAAAACCATCCGGCCAGAAAGCAGGTATGAGGACGGGGACATGATGTGAAACTAGAGGGGAAATACCAAATAAACCCGTGGAACGAACAACAGCGTTAGGCCACGTCCACATGAATCGATATTTGGGTGAAACCGCATAAGTCATGCACGTTTACACTGACCATCATGACAGATCCGGATTCCCGCACCTTTTTAAATCCAGATCCCAGGGCGAAAAAGACCAATATGGAGACCGTGCGCCTCTCACCCCTCTAACTCCCGACGTCTCATAACAACAACAACAACAACAACAACAACAACAACAACAACAACATCAGTGGTGGACCACAGGCTGGTGATGGTGCTACATCAGATTTGGACCCTTGTTGGGTGACTGGGTTAATATACAGCCACTACAATGAGCTAAAAAGGATTATGGACTGTAATCCGGACTTTATGCTTTTTTTTTTTGTTTGAGTTCTGTACCAGAAACAGTGTCATGCATTGGTCTGGGACACGTACTACAGAGTTTCTACAACTAGATGCAGATTTGCAATGGATCCATCTTCACAGAGAAATTCTCGAAACAATAATAGTGTTTATTAGGACAAGAGGAATAGGTAAGATTTTAAATAATATGTTTGTATTCATACACATTCTCATGTCTTAATTAAAGAACCAACACACGAGCTAATTCTGCAAAATGACGCCAAAGAAAAACGATTGTTTTGGTACGCGGCCTCAGTTTTGTGAAAACCTCCTTCATAATAAAAGGTTTTTAAATTAAAAACAATGTCTACATGAATTAATATCAGGGCTTAGTGCTGCTACAGATTTCCTGAAGTGGCTCATCACGTCTTTGCTGTTGTGCAGCTCCTCTTTGTTGTCGTACTTTCTCTCTTTCTTATCTTTTTTTTTTTAAACTCCAGTCAGTTCTCAGGCCTGATGGTGCTGTCATGGTTGGAGCTACTCTCCTGGTTTTGGATCTCCCTCACAGGTAGAATAAACTCGTTGGCAGGATTTCTAACAACAGGACGAGGGAACTGGCGCACACACGTGTGTGTACACACACACATATATATATGAAGCAAATCTGAATCGTAATTAATTAAACTGATTCAAGGAAATCACAGTTCACGCTGCCTGGTCCCAGCGTTATGTTATGTCCCAATCAAAGCTCTAGTGTAGTGAGGTCAAAGGTCACTGACACGCAAGGACGTAAAGAGGCAGCGACGACAAACACGGAACGGCCTCACAAATTAATGTGAACACCTCAGCTTCTGGAAAACACACAGGAGGAGGAGGAGGAAGAAGAGGAGGAGGAGGAAGAAGAGGAGGAGGAGGAGGAGGCGGCACATGGACAACAGTGTGAGGTCGGACCAGTTCAGAGACATTTCTGTCCATCTCCTTGTCCTGCTTGCCTGTCTTGTTTTGTGTTTGGGGGGGGTAATGTGCAAAGGGCCTCACTTTCCCTCGCTTTTTTTTTTCTCCTCCTCCTCCTCCTCCTCCTCCTCCTTCTCCTGCTGCTCCCATTACTAGTAGATGGCGCTAGAGAGGACGTCCATTATGTAAGCCTCCCCATATTCCTGCCTGCCCCCTTTTCTTTTTTTTTTTTTTTTCCTCTCCCTGCCTCCTCGCAATACCATCACAGAATGGCGCCTCCTATTGAGTCAGCAGCAGCCTCTACAATATGTCTGCAGTGGCGGAGGGGGAGAGGGGGAAGGAAGGGAGGAGAGGGGAGGGGAGGGGAGGGGAGGGATGTTGGGAGGGAGGGAGGAAGGGAGGAAGGGGAGGGACAGAAGGAGCTAGAGAGAAGGGGGGGGGGGATAAGGGAAGGGGGAGGGTGAGAGAGGATGAGGAGGAGGAGGAGTGGGAGGAGGGAGGGGTGAGGGTGGAAGAAGGAGTGTGAGGGGAGAGATGAGAGGAAAGGGGAGAGGACAGAGGCTGAGCTACGGAAGTGGAGAGATGAGGGGGGGGATGGGATGGGGAGGCAGGGAGGTCGGACAGACAGACAGGCTCGGGGAGGGGAGGGGAGGAGGGAGAAAATGGGAGAGAGGGTGAGACAGAGGTGGGGGGTGTGGATAGGAGCGAGGGGAGAGAGAAAAAGGGAGGGAGGGAGAGAAGGAAGAGGAGAGGGAGGAAAGGCAATAGGAGGCTGCTCTGCTCTGCTCTGCTCTGCTGGCAGAAAACAGGTTTCCTCCTTCTATGGTGGTGTAGAGAAGGAGAAGAAGAAGAAGAAGAAGAAGAAGAAGAAGAAGAAGAAGAAAACAAGCGAGGCCACAGATTTACACAGAAAGTTTGAGATGATGGGTTTTCGGTTGTGTCACTCCTTTAAACACCTGTGTTTTGTTTTTGTTGTTTGTTTGTGAAATAAAAAAAAAAGTCTGCATGTGAGCACTCGTCCCAGAACATGTGACAACCTTCCTCCTCCTCCTCCTCCTCCTCCTTCCTCCTCCTCCTCCTTCCTCCTCCTCTTGGATCCAACACCAGGTACGACTCCATCACCTGGGGCCTGTGCTTTCCTTTCCTTTTCACGTGGCGATCAACCTTTTGCACGGTGGGGAATTCAAATCACAACTCATATACACCGTTTTATTTTAAATAAATATATATATATATATATAATGATATTTAGCTTACAGCCTATTGAAGATCTGTCATAGTAGCTTTAGCCGAGGACACAACAACAACAACAACAACAACAACAACAAACTTGCCTGGATGTGACATTACCCTAATTATTCCTCCATGGATTTTAAAGGTGTTGTTGTACTACTACTACTACTATCGGGGAAGTGATTAAACTTGAGGTTACTCCCCCACCTCCTCCTCCTCCCCCCACCTCCTCCTCCTCCTCACTATACCACCCACTACTTACAGAAACGTTACCCAAGTTACCTTAGCTGTTCTTCCACTGCCACCCATCCTCAACCCGGCAGGTAGCAGCAAAAACTCATCATAACACATTATGTATGAAATTAACAGTATAAAAAAAAAACAAGTTTACCTTTCCTTCACGTCAGCGGCTCCCGTCTTAGTGAAATGTGTCACCCCCAGGATGACTGAGGCGGTGTTACTTTCACTGGGTCCGGCTTATTATTTTGGTGGTGGGTATATGTGTCCGTGTTCGGGTAACAAGTCGCTTTGGTGAGGAGAGAGTGGGGAGGAGGAGGAGAGAGGAGAGAGGAGAGGAGAGGGGAGGTACACCCACCCTAACCCGGCCGCTGGTGTACCCTCCAAACCCGGCTGTCCTCTTCCCTCTGGTCGGGAAACGGCGACGAAAAGCCTCCGAGCTTCATTAGACAATTAAAACTTCCACTCCCCCGAAGCGACGCGAGGTTGGACGCATCCCCTCGTTGCCTCTTCCTCTGATCTGATGAATTACTTTAACTGTTTACCTGATACATATGTATATATATATATATAATATATATATATATATATCGCTTTTCCCATTCTCCTGTCTCCCTGACAGACAATACACATCCAGCCTGAGAAACTGCCCTCTCCAAAATGGCGCAAATAAAAGGGGGCGGAAGTGACGTCGCCTCGGTTATTAGCATAGATAATCTCATTGTCAGATCGTCATTACAAAAGCGTGATTGGTTCGTCGTTCAACCTGGCCAATTAAGTAATAAAAAAATCTCCGTTAAAAATAAATATTTAAATACATACGTCGTTTTTTTTTTTTTTTTTTTTGTTTGTGTCCCGCCTCTGTGGGGCGTCCTTCCGGATTGGCTGAGGCGCATGCGCTGGTCAGCAGGCTACATCTGGCGACCCCCTGCCCCACCTGCAGAGTATGGGATAAGGCGCCTAACCGGCGATAGGTGGCGCTGTAGGGGGCTCTAATGGGCCTAAATCTTTCCCTGACTACTTACATTTCACCATTTCTATTTAATTGAGCAGACTTGACAGGAATATACCCCCTAAAAAAAGTTAAAAACACTGAAAAACAGGGGTAAACTAGATATATTGCTTATATTTCATTTAGTTTTGATTTGGTTTTATTCTATTTTATTTCTCATTCTCATCCTCAGTTTCTCACCCTGGGCTGAGCAGTCACATAGTGTGAGATCATTCACACGATTAATAACTCTACATTTTAAGCTGGAGTTTCATTTATGAGCAGCTAAGTCTAAATAGATGAACGTAAACAGGAGAAGTAGCTCCATCAGGCCTGGAAGCTGATTTGATTTAAAAGGCACCAAAGCAGCTCCTCTGTGGAAGATGTGAAACTAGAGAGGATATAATGTGCAAATAAATTAATGGAAATCTGTAGCATTACCCAGCCCTGATATTAATTCATTTACAGATATTTCATTTTCAACTGTTTTAGTTAGTAATAATGGAAATTTTCAGAAAACGAATGGTCCCAGAAGTTTATTAGTATTTTCTAATACTAATAAACAACATCTTGCTTATTTATGTCTTTTCTTTGCTTGTGTCTCTTTCTTTTCCCTCATGGCTTTGGCCATGGCTACCTATTATTACTTATGACTATTAATCCATTGCTGATTAACACTGATGCAACTATGCAATTATTATTAGTTTGCTTTTTCTTTTATTAGCTACACAGTCCCATACGTGTTTCTTCATATTTTTATCAGTATTAATCTGAAGATAATTCTATATTATCAGCAGGTTTTCACATAAGTCCTGAAAGTAGTCAAGGAGAACCCATTCAAATAAATAAAACTAAACTATTGCACTACTGGCTTTATTTATTGAAGAAAATTAATCATTTCTTCATGTATGGGAGCTGCAGAGATATGTGAACCTTGTTCTTGGTGTCTGCTGTGGCCTCCTCGTGACCCATGACCCAGTTTCTCTTCACATTCAGCTCAATGACACATGTCCTGACATTTTCTTTTAGAGTTCACTGGTGAAATGATGTTCCAGCACCCTGGTCCAGATGCAGCAGAGCCGACCCCGAACTAGGACCTTATCACCACCCCCATGATTCATGGAGGGATGAGAATCTGATGCTGGGATACAATCATCTAAACTGAAATATTAATCTTTATCCAAAGCATTTCCCAATATCACCACTGCTTCCAAAGTCAAGAATGAAATTTCACGAGGGAAGAAGCTTTCTCCTAAATTGTTGAGTGTGTATAAATATATTTATGCATACGAATTTTCCATATGTTTTTCCATCTCATCTTCTACTTCCACATATCCTCACTAGGGTGGTGGGAGTTTGCTGGAGTCTATCCCAGGCAGGGTACAGTACCTGGACAGGTCTCCAGTCTATCGCAGGGCTAACACAGAGACAAACAACCATTCACACTCACACTCAATTAGGGTCAATTAAGAATCACCAATTAACCTAACGAGCAAGTCTTTGGAGGTGTGAGGAAACCGGAGTAACTGGAGAGAACCCACACAGACACAGGGAGAACATGCAAACTATTATACTATATTTCTTACCTGTTTTATTATATATATTTTTTTATGTTCTTATTGTTATTGTTTTCATACAGTTCACCCATATGAGCACTGAATGTCTTTTAACAGTGAGAATTTCCCCACAGTGGGACAAATAAAGGCTCATTTTATCTTATTTTATCATCATCATAATCCCTAATCCTCCAGACTGATCTTGATGTCATCCTTATACACTAACTTTGATATGAAACCCTTGAAAGTAAATGTAATGTAATTATTTTCATTTGGAGTAATGTGTTTAAGTAAGGCACCGTAACCTATTTTAGGGTTTGTCTCATTCTAAAAAGATAAAATGAATAAACAAACAAAACACAAGCAACAATACAAATCAGTTTAATTCTATACAGACAAGTGCAGGTGTAGCAGTTCAGTACTTAAACCCATCTCGTTAATGCAGAGTTCAGTCAGCTGTCTGCGCCGGGAACGATGAGACGCTGCGCTTCGCTTCAAAAAGATTAAACACGACGATGACGGATGGACGAGCGTAAAGCGCAGTCAGAGTTCCTTTCGTTATTCTGAACGTATTTTATATTTACTGCTAACAGAGTCGCGTCACCGTCTGATCACATGGAGCTTTTTTCTTTCTCCGCCTCATTAACTACTGGATTAAAGACAGTGAATTTAAGAGCGGGACAAAGACCCACACGGCTGTGGGACGTCCGAACGCAGCGCTTCGTCTGATCATGTCGTGGCGAAGAGTGTGATCAGTCCTTTGGCGAATGACACGATCTCGTTGCCTCCCAGTTTGGACTCTCCGTAAACTCGATCCACGAAGGAAATGGGAACCTGTTGTTGGGAAGAAGAGAGAATAAAATAATAAAAAAAAAAGAAACTATTTACTTAAAATATAATCTAATGTCGTCACTGGTTTCAGAGATGTGTAGATCCACATTTTGCTCATGTCTTCTGCTCCTTCTCTGAGTTTTTATATCCAAATTGTTGCTCTCAGAGTTGTAGCTTCTGTCACGTTTAAGATCTAATCTTGTTGCGTGTTTCACATTCCTCCCTCCTGGTATCAGATACAGACAAATAACTACAGTTCGCCAAGAGCTTCATCCCCACAGCAACCTCAGCAGGAGGTAGAGGGTTTTTTTATCGTCATATATCTCAAGATACTATTGGTGATATTTGTGATATTGTGATTTGTGCTGGTTGTTATATGTCATATGTGCTGAATGTGCTTAAATGTTACATGTTCATACACGTGCCAGACGAAAAATTCCTCCTTGCGGACAGGAAGATTTCCAACAAGAGGATGCAGGAAAGGTCCGTGTGTGTGTTGGCCATTGAATTTTCCATTGAGAAAAGGATAATAAAAAACAAAGAAATGAGTGTTTATCTTCATTATAAATTCAAAAATTAAAACTGGAATTCAAGGCATTGTTCTTTGGCTTTAAACTTTTAATTTTCTGGTTCTAAAAACAAAAAATTTAATCATTAGAAGACAGAAACAATAAAAATCAATTTTTTTATTCATATTATGAGATCGTAAGTTGTCGTTTTCAAAGTAAGAGCATGTATGAGTACGGCCCTGTGTAACAGAAGTTGACGAACGTGGATCAGTACGCTGTTTTTGAACCAATAAAAGAGTCTCAGTGAAGACGACATCGACTGCAGAAACACTAAGCCACAGATTTCAGGTAAAAACTACAAATAACTACATACGTGTTCTTATTCTGAAAAGCTTGCTTTTTTTCTGTCTTTCAACGATTTTACTTTTGTTTTTAGAAACAGAAAATTAAAATAGACCGGTTTTTAAAGTTCATCCATTCTCAACCCAGATAAAGAAAAATGCCTTGAATTTCAATTTAAATTTTTGACTTTTAAAATGAAAATCAAATAACCACTAATTTTTAGTTTTTTAATATCCTTTCCTAAACAGACCAGGAAACTATCCAAAGACCGATGTTGATATGAATCAGAAAAGCCCTAGCTGTAAATAAAATAGTTTTGCAACTGACTTATCAGTAGGGATTTCCATCCTTAGTTGGTTATGAAAAAAACTAAATCATAAAGTGAATTAAAACCAACACCACAGGGGAAAAAAACATGAGTCGTGACCTCACCTCTCCGATTGTGAAATTGAGCTGCCTGGCCCGAACAATCATCTCCATCTGAAAGACGTATCCTTTGGACACGCAGCGCTGCATCAGACTCTCCAACACCTCTTTCTTGTACAACCTGACGTCGGTAAAAGAGAAGAAGTTTTAGGAAGAAAACACTTCACGGTTTAAAAAGTCAGCGGCACTTAATTTACAACAACGCTCCTCGCGCTCACCTGAAGCTGCCTGTGAGGTCTGAGGCGCCGGGTCTCAGCAGCACCTGAGTCAAAAAGTTGGCACCCCGGCTGAGAGGCAGAGATAAAGAAATGACAGGAGATGGAAGAGAGAAAATAAAATTAAACCTCAGCTTCCTCGTAATAAAACGAGGAGCAGAAAATGGAGACGAAGGCAGCGGTGACTGAGCGGCTACCTGATGAGTTTCCTGCGCAGGTCCCAGCCATAGACGCCTCCGTTTCCACTGTATCGAGTTCCAGACACCAGGTCGTAGTTACCTTCCTTCTGCTTCCTGACAAAATCGTTCAAAACAATATTTTAACTAAAAAAAAAAAAGATGTAGCTTCATGTCGCTTAAGTATGTTTATTTTAGCCGTGAGGAAAAACTAAATCACAATAAAACAGATATTCTGAGACACTTACTGGATGAATTCCGGGATAAACTTGGGCTGAAATGAAAAAAATAAATAAATATCACACAACAACCTATTTAAGGTTGATACGTTTTTTTTTTTCCTGCTCCCAAATCATTGAATATTTAAAACTGGTCGATCCAAATCCAGATCCATCCTCAAATGAACAAATTTTCCTCCTCAAGGTTTTTCTTATCTTCCTGGTATAAGATCAGGTTTGCACCCTGCAAGTTCAATGAATAAATCAAGCTGGTCGTATTGAATGACCATCTCCTGCAGCCAAATGGCCAAACAACCACGTTGCATAAGCAACAAATTTCATTTTCCAGAGTAAAGTTCTTCCACACAGCTGACAGATTCAATCACAGGCTTCTTCTTTGTCTTCTTCTAAGTTCATGGCGGCCAGCCAACAAGCCACCAAGTCATTTAACAAGCTTAAATTATATGGAGTGCACTTGTAAATATTACAAGATTACTGGCAAATTAGTTGAATTGCTTGGTCCGTTTCTTTGTTTCGGAGTAAGCAGATTATGTCGAGTCTTCGTTTATTTATCGGCCTACTCAAGCTCCCACTTTGATTGTTTCTGCATTTGTTGATTAAATGAAACCCACTTTTTTTTTCCCCAATCAAAAACACCCTGCTTCCTCACACACAGCAAATTTAATCTCCCCCTACGCTTCCCACATCGTCCGAACGTATCAGGGAAAAAAAAGAGACTGAATCTAAGATTTTAGTTAAGCTCCACTCACATGATGAGAAAGATCTGCGTCCATTATGATGATGAAGTTCCCAGTAGCGTGCTTCATGCCGTGGATGTAGGCGGTGCCTTCGAAGGGAAACGGGAGGACATCAGTGGGCGGGTAGTGAAAGTTTCTACCTCTAAAACGACATTTTCTAAAGCAGCGCACAACTTACCCAGGCCTAGTTTTTTCTCCCTCGGCCGTAGGAGCTGAAACGTAGAAAAGAGTTTAATGGTTTTACAAAATCCTCTATTTATGCCCTTTATAATGTACATTTCCGCACAAAAATAACTCAAAACATCAGTGGATTTTCACCACAAGTCCTGAAAGCAGACAAAGAATCAGACAAATAAAACAGAAATATTAAACTTGCGCATTTATTTATTCAACAAATTTAATCGTTTGTGTTCATTTGTGATATGTTGCGACTTCCTTGTGCAGGAATAACAGCAGCTGAATGTTTGCTTTAACTACTGATCAGTCGTGTACAGCATTTTGGAGGAATTTTAGTCGATTTCTCAGAACAGAATCGTTTCAGTTCTGAGATTTTGGTGGGTTTCCTCACATCAGTTTCATTACGCTGAATGGAAACACTTCTGAACAGATGGACTGTGGATAGATGGATATGTCACTTATTTTTCCAGCTCAGAGACTGGTCATACTGGCTCATTGTCCTGCATTTACAAATACCCTAATAAAACATTCCTGTTTCATTTGTTTGTTTGATTCTTTTTGTCCGATTTCAGGACTTGTGTGATAAAACGCAGATGCTTGAATTGTCTTGCATGTAGAAATATAGAAAATTCAGCTTTGAAATGGAATATTGCATGAAAAAGAAAAAAAAATTTGATTATATTATTGATTATTGATGATTCTCAACTTACTATTTTGTCCTTCCCATAGATTTTCTGCAACTGCTCCGCCACCTCCAGTGTCCCATCTGGGCTTCCGTCATCAATGACAATTATTTCGTAGTTGAATCCGCTGTAAGCACAATAAGTTCAACACATGGCAGCGGTTTGCTTCGGGTTTGATCTCATCTCTCTCACATATAAACACTCACTGACAGGTTTAAATATATCTGTAGCTAAGCGGACCGAGCAGAGCTGCATGTTGAGCCCGGTTTAGTGACAGCTCATCACTGTCTGTGGTATTAACGCAGAGGTAACGCAGGTTTTCTCCGTCCCCGGGAAACTCACCTCTCGCCGAAATATTTCACCAAAAGCCAAACTATCAAAGGCAGGTTTTCTCTTTCGTTGTAGGTCGGCAGCAGCACGGAGTATTTGTCTCCGTTGCTGCTTCGCTTTGGTTGAGAAGTTTTCCGGCTCGCCATGGCGACGTGACTGGCGACGCGATGACGCAGCAGGAAGTCGGGGACGAGGCTTAGGGAAATTATTCCACACTACTTCCTGTTTGTTGTTTTCAAAATAACGTATCACAAAAGCGGTCAGATGTTTTGCGAAGCTAAAAAACAAAAACAAAAAAAGCAGTAAAATCACAGCGTAGAAATACTCTGCGAAACATAAATACATACTTTAAGCTTTGTCAGAAGCGTGATATATGCATGTTTATTTATTATATGTCTTCACCTCAAACTCATATCTGTATTAATTCATGCCTATTCATGGTATCTTATCTCATATAATATAACTTTAAAATCTGCAGTGGATTAAAATTATTTTAAAATTCTATTTGTAGTTCAATATCAGTATGAATTACCTTAAATATGATGCCATTACATACTCTCTTATACTTGCAACTAAGAAATCCTAGCGGCAGTCTCCACGTTTAAAAGGCAATATTAAAATGAAAATATTTACATTAAAAATATATACAGTCTATGATTTTATTTTAATATAAAACTATAGGCTAATAAGCCTTGATTTTGAAAAATGAAAAGTCCCTTGATTGTTGGTGGGAACTTTCTTTGTGCTCTTCAAAATAAGTCCTACTGGAAATAATTCCACTTGCAAGGTTCCGTTTAGGAGTACTATGTTAACCTAGACTTTTATGCCAATTATTTATTTTTGTTCCTTGTTAGGTACTTGAGTCCTTTCATTTTATTTATTTATTTTTAAACTTCATCTGTTAATAAGCTCATGTTTGTTTCCTCAGATATTTTATTTTCAAAATGTTGCAAACTTGGAAGATTTGTTTCAATTGAAACTAAATAATTTGGGGCGAAACACACACACATTTCATAAGACACTTATTTATAGAATTTGTTTTATTAAAAAGATTTTTTAAAATAAACAAAAAAATAGGGATCCAAAGAAAAACATTCACTCTTTCTCACATACTCAAGCTAATACTGAGCACCCAAACCCTAGAAAATTAGAAAATGTAAACACGTATTATCATGTAGAACTCATACAGTTTATGTACATGAATAATCAAATAGAGTAGATACAATAAAAAAATATACAGAGTATCATACATATGATGACATCAGGCAATATCACAGTATCATTTGTACCATGGAACAAAAAAAGAAGCTTGTAGACCATGGATTATGCATCTTTTTTTCATTGTCCTTGAGGCAGTTAAGGTTAAAATGGCAATTGAAAGACAGAGAATGGTAAACACAGGTGGATAAACTATTTGGCAACGATACAGTGCATGGATACATAGACATAGCAACGAAAGGTTTCAGTGCGAATGCGGCGCATAAGACAGAACTTTACTTTGATCCCGCTGTGAGGGAAAAGATTCTCCTTTATGACGCTATTATGTGTTAGGAAGCTCCAAAATTTGTTTCTCCGGACATAGAGGAGGGAAATCCTTCCTGCGTTGTTTCCTTTCCCACACCCCTGAGTGGCGAGTTCAACAAGCGAATCCTCTTGGTTGGAGCTCTTATTGTTCCGTCTGTTGTTCAGCTCCAACAGTAGTCATTTCCACCGCGGCTGCTTGTTAATCTCCACTCAGGGCTCATAGCCATAGTCTTCTGGATGGAGAGAGAGAAAACACACGCAGAGTCAACACTGAATTTGGTAGAACTGGCAAACTGTTCTTAGAAATAAAAGGAAATTGGTATTTTCTTGCAAACACAGGGTGCTGCCAATAATTGCCCCACCGACTGTGATCTATAACTTCTTAATTGTTGCAGCAATAACATCAACTAAACATTTTTGGTAACTGCTGATCCAATCAGAGGTGCAGTTCTGAGATGTTGGTGTGATTCCTCTCATGAACTGATGCCTCAGGTCCTTCCTCAACATTTCTATTGGATTAAGGTCAGGACTTTGACATTCCTAAAGATGCATCTTGTTCCTCTTTACCCGTTCTTTTGTAGAGCCACTTGTGTTCTTCTTGGGCTCGTTGTCTTGATGCATGACCCAGTTTCTCCTCAGATGAACTAACTGACTAAATTTGGGCTCGTCCGGGATTTGAACCCGGGACCTCTCGCACCCTAAGCGAGAATCATACCCCTAGACCAACGAGCCACATGTGAGCGTATTCTGGATGCTGTTCTGGATTCTGGTCTTTCTATTCTTGATGTTTATCGGTGGTTTGCAGCTTGTCATAAACCCTCGTCCTTTGTTCATGGCAGACTTGGACACTGATATCTCTACCTCCCATAAAGTGTTCTTCACTTGGCTGAGATCATTCACCAGTTGTCTCCTGTGCAAACACGACTTTCAGATTGAAATACGACCCTTTAAAACATCTACGAACCTTTTTACTTGCTGAACTCATGAACCACATCCAAAATTACTCAAACCATCAACATGCAAAAACATCCGTCCTCCTCCAACTAAATATTTCTGGTATCTGCTGATCAGTCAGAAGAGAACCACTTCAGTTCTGAGATGTTGGTGTGTTTCTTCTCAGGTCCTTCTTGGACTTGGCTGTTCCTAAACACGCATCTTGTTTCTCTTCTTGTTCTTTTGTAGAACCACTTGTGTTCTTGGGCTCGTTGTCTTGATGCATGACTCAGTTTCTCTTCAGATGAACTAAATGACTAAACTTGGGCTCGTCCGGGATTTGAACCCGGGACCTCTCGCACCCTAAGCGAGAATCATACCCCTAGACCAACGAGCCACGGCTGAGCTAGTCCTCGATGCTGTTTGAGGTTTTGCAGCTTGTCATAAACCCTCGTCTTTAAAAGTTCACTGGTAGAACTCAGAATTCATTGCTCCATCAGTGACGACAAATCGTCCTGGAACCAGATGCATCAAAACAGGCCCAAACAAGGATATTATTACAGCTCCCATGTTTCACAGACGAGATGAGGTTCTGATGCTGGAATGCGATGTTGTTTAGTCCCCAAATATGATGCCTCTTGTTTAAAGCAACTTATTCTATTCTGGTCTCATCTGTCCACTAAACATTTTCCCAATAGTCTTCTTCATTTGTCCACATTTTTAAACTGCAGATGGGCATAAATGTTCTTATTGTTGAGCGGTGTCTTTCTCAGCCCATGACAGAGAGGCTTTAAGAAGTTACCCTGGCTTCCTTTGTGACCTCTCAGACCATTACAGAGTGATCTTTGTTGGTGGACAGCTCCTTTTAAATCTCCTCCATTTGTTCTCAATCTAACTTACTGCTGATTATTTGTGGATTCCAAACTCTTTATAGACAGTTTTCTAAACTTTTCCAGCGTAACAGCGACTCTTTTTCTGAGCTCCTCAGTCTGTGCCATCATACACTTCTACCAACACATGTTGTGAAGATCTTTTTGAAGATTTTTTTTTAAACGAAACGGAGAACTGAACAACACTTGAGTCTCATTGGTTGGAAACACTCCCGAACAGATATGTAATATTGGCTCATTTTCCTGAATAAACAAATGCACAAACTTCTCTTTGTCTTCTTCACTGCAGAAATTCACCTGTTTGCTGGGGAACCTGGTGGCAGCCTCCACTACTGTCACACACGCCCGGTGGTCCGATCTCTCCTGGCTGACCCGGAGGTCCGGGGACACCCGATGGTCCTAATGTACCGCCATCTCCAGTGGGACCTGGGGGTCCCAGCACAGACTCACCTGCAGGACCTGCAGACGACACACAAACATCATAACCTGACCTCGGTGCAGAGCTGTTTGGTTCATATATGAGTTACATAACAGATGCAGACCTGGGAATCCTTTAATCCCAGAGGGTCCATGGACATTGGCTCCTGAATCACCTTTCGCGCCCTGCACACCCCTCCTTCCTGGAGAGAGAGATGACACAAATAAGTACTTGTGTGTGACACGTTTGTGCACAAGCACAAGCCGTCCACCACTAGAGGAGGTCTCACCCTGTTCTCCTGGATATCCAGGCCTGCCAGGTCTCCCTCTTGAACCAATGTTCCCCTGGGAGCCTCTGGTGCCCGGTGGGCCCCTGGGCCCTGGTATGCCAGGTTCCCCCGGAGGCCCCACCGGCTCCTCAATAGGAGCTGGCTTACGATTCACCTCGTTCATGAAACTGTCGAGCTTCATCACCTCTTCTGCAATAAAAGAACAGGAAAACGAAACTAACCTCCTGCTTTAAAATACTGTAAATTGTCATATTCATACGTGATTATTTCACTGTATATTAAAATAAAGTCACCAAGATGTGACAAATCATGAAACTATTTATTTTTAAGACAGGATTGCAAACAACGGAGTCCCAACGTCCTCAAACGAGTACTTACTTGCTAATTATCGTAGCTTGTTACTATTGACAAAATTTGTTTAATGTGCACATCACATCAAACTAGAAAAGCAAATAAGCATAAATCAACAAGTTTACTGTCATTTTACTACACCGCCGACCACTGTACTGACATTTCTCTACCACTAGATGGCAGACAAAAGCGTCCACTTATGAGGACAACAGGTCAAAATGAAGCAGAATAAGCTGCCACAAACCTAAAACTTAACAATCCCCATTTGAGGACATTGCGAAAGACTTTTAGTTAATTTTACATGTTACTTACTGTGTATTAGTTGCTCACAGGCCTGTGTGACCAGCTGATAGATCATGGCCATAGACTGAGGTTCGCCCTGTGAAAACACCCACAGTTACACCGTCCAGCGTAATGAAAACCAAAGTATCATAACGTTAGGGGAGTTTTATGAGCTCACCTTTTCTCCTCGCTCCCCTTTATTTCCAGACAGCCCCTATAAAGTCAAAACATATTAGAGACAAGTGCACGAATGTGAGGGCAGATATATATATATATATATGTTGCCATGTGTCCCTCTGGGCTTACCGTAGGTCCAACAGGTCCCGAGGGACCACGATCTCCTGCAGGACCTGGATATCCTGGCATTCCCTGGAAACCCTGTGAAATACAGAGGTTTTTTTTTTTTGATATTATTATAATTCACATAATTAGAGGGGAAACGGTGTCTGAAACGGTTCATTCTCATTTTTCATTTAATCTCCATCAACACAATTATTTTGTAGATTAAGTTCATCAAATCATGTCTTACCCTCGGTCCAGTGAGGCCCGGTGGTCCCATGTTACCTTCGACACCTCTAATGCCCTGTTACAATGAACGTATGACAGAGAGATGAGGACAAACAGAACGGCTGACGTTCGCTTATCTGTCTTAGCTGAGGTCTCACCTTGGGGCCTGGGATCCCTTCTTCTCCTTTTGGACCCGGAGGCCCTGGTAAACCCTGGAGAGGAGGAGGAGGAGGAGGTTGAGCTTAGAGCAGCTGGAGGCAGATGGATTCGGTAACTTCACTGTTTCACTTTAACCTCACCTGAACTCCAGGTCGCCCAGGATCTCCCTTTTCTCCCGTGGCTCCAGGTGGACCCTAAAAAGAAAGAAAAATACAACAATCTAGAGATGGCTTAGAAACACATGAACTGTCACTGGTCTGAAAATCAGCCACGACATCACCCACTCACGACACGTCTGAGGCAGAAAATCACATCGTTTGGGAGGTTTTATAGAAGCGTAACGGCTTCATCTGAGCGCCGTGGAATTTAATTTGTTCACAACAAAACGGCTCTGAATGGTTTTCTGACTGGCACGGATCATTACGACTGGATGTTTCTGGGCTCTTCTCCAGATCCAGAAGAAAAACGCTCAGAGATAAATTCAGACGACACTCCTCGTGTCATAAAGTCTAAAATTACATCTGAATCTAGCTCCAAAGCCACTGGACCAACAGCAAACTAGCCACAAAAATGTCCTGTTCTCGATCAAATAACAGCTGTTTTTTCAGTTTTCTTTCTGCTTTATATTTTTTTTCAAATATTAAAAGTTGAAAGGTAAGTTTGTGAGATTGTTTTAGCATTTTTAAAAGCAAACCCCCCCAAAAAATGCTACAGTACATGGATCAAGTGACACTTTTTAAGTGGAGATCAAAATAAATGATAAATGATAAATCAGGCTCAGAAAGTCACTCACCATTTTGCCCTGCACAGCGATGCCTCGGGGCCCGGCTCCACCCACGGGTCCAAGTCCTCCCTCAAACCCGGGTTTCCCTGGAGGACCAGCCTCGCCCTGATACATCAACACAAAGATGTGAGGTTAGTGTTATTATTATTAGTAGTAGTATTATTACTGTGTGGGATTTATTATATTATATTATATTATATTTAATTGTATGCCCTGTTCTTGCACTGCTTTTGACCTAGAACACTAGTTTGTTTCTCTTGTACACTACACTAAGAAATGACAAATAAAAAAACACAAACATGGTTTGTTGTGTGTGCGTCGTACCTTTTTTTGCATAGTTGCATAAGCAAATCTTGTATATTATTTTTTATTATAATTTTTTTATTGCATTTTTACTTCTAAAAATGTCTTACACCTATTTTTTCCTTTCTTCTTTCTCTCTTTTCAAGACTTTATGTTTTGTTTTTGTTTGTTTTTATGTACAGCTACTGTAAATGTGGAATGATACGGGGGAAGAAATAAAAATGTGCAATAACATCACACATTTTAAAAATGAATATAGGTTTCATCCCCTAAATAAGTATTTGGAGCTAAATAATTTTTAAAACAATTGTAGACTCTTTTACACAAAAAAATATGAATTATGAATGATTTTTGTTTTGTTTGTTTGTTTTTGTTCATAATAACCTGATATAGATGAGGGGACAGAACTAGAAAAGCTTCATTCTGTCCCTTGTCGAACTAGATTGTTATTATTACTGTTTATTTATTTTTTGTCTTTACAGAATTGTTTAATATGTTGTTGGAAATTGATGCAACTTGTACTTGCTTTTATGTGTTCATGGTTCAAGAACAATAAAGATCAGATTGAATCAAACCTTGGGAATCTTCTATAATGAAGTAAAGACACTGTTGACTGAGGAAATATTATATGTAATTAACCAGAAGTTGAAGTCAGATCATACCGTACATAGACGTGAGAACAGATTTTGATACAAAGAAGTTAATGTTCAGCTTCAGTCATAGTTGTTCTGGATCCAGATATTACATTTTCCAGATTTTTGAGTCTAATTTTAGTTTTGACACTGACACCTAAAGGTTTTTTGTGTTAACTGGCGAAACTTTATTTGCACTGTCGTTAAATATTTGTATTATTTCACCTTTTGGCCTTGATCTCCCTTGTCACCTTTCTCACCACGTGGACCTGGCTTCCCCTGAAAAACAAGACATTTAATAATTTAATAATAAAAAACAAAAATGACGAACTTATTCAGTACTCTGGGTCTTTTTTTAGGTGACTTACCGTCGGTCCTGGAGAACCAGGAGCTCCAGGGACGTCAGAGGAACAGGTACAGGAGTACACAGGGGCAGGACAGCTCTCTTCGTCTCTCTGAGACACACAGGACATTCACAATAAACACATTAAGTCAGACCTTGGTGTTGATATTGCAAAACTACTGGGAAAAGGTGGATTTTATGTAACAACATGATGAGCAATGAAAACGAAAGGCGCTTATAAAAAGCAACACACTGACCACTCCAGGCAGGTCACAGCAGGTGTCCTCTGACGCCCACGTGATGTTACAGACAATCTCAAAGGACTGCAGCTGGAACTGGAAGCAACGAAGAACAGGAAGGAAACAGTTGTGCAAGTTTTTTTTTTTTTTTTTTACATTTATGCATAAAAATAAGTCAAAAACATTGTCACACAAGTCCTGGAAGTAGACACAACCCAACTCATTTGTTTGGATCTGAGAGTTGCAAAAGCATGAGAAACTTTTTAGCATCAGCTGTGACCTCCACATGCTGCAATAACTTCAACTAAACATTTCTGGTAACTGCTGATCAGTGGTTCAGTCAGTTGTGAGATGTTGGTGCATTTCCTCCCATGAACTGATGTTTCAGGTCTTTCTACTGTTGGATACCATTGCATTCAGCTTGTTCTTGGGCTCATTGTCTTGATGCATGACCCAGTTTCTCCTCAGATGAACTAAACAACTAAACTTGGGCTCGTCCGGGATTTGAACCCGGGACCTCTCGCACCCTAAGCGAGAATCATACCCCTAGACCAACGAGCCACATCTGAGCAAGTTCTCGATGCTGTTCCATCTTCTGGTCTTTCTATTCTTGAGGTTTATCGATGGTTTGCAGCTTGTCATAAACCCTCGTCCTTTGTTCATGGTAGACTTGGACACTGATGTCTCTACCTCCCATAGAGCGTTCTTCACTTGGCTGAGATCATTCACCAGTTGTCTCCTGTGCAAACACGACTTCCAGATTGAAATACAACCCTTTAAAACATCTACGAACCTTTTTACCTGCTGAACTCATGAACCACATCCAAAATTAGTCAAACCATCAACATGCAAAAATACTCATCCTCCTCCAACTAAATATTTCTGGTAACTGCTGATCAGTCAGAAGAATTTGATCCCATTCCTCAGAACAGAGACACTTCAGTTCTGAGATGTTGGTGAGTTTCCTCTCAGGTCCTTCCTGAACATTTCTTTTGCTTCATCTTGTGCTTGTTTCACCGTTATTTTGTAGAACCACTTGTATTCTTGGGCTTGTATTCTTAATGCATGACCCAGTTTCTCCTCAGATGACTAAATCTGGGCTCGTCCGGGATTTGAACCCGGGACCTCTCGCACCCTAAGCGAGAATCATACCCCTAGACCAACGAGCCACGTCTGAGCCACTTCTCGATGCTGTTCCACGTTCTGGGCTTTCTATTCTTGAGGTTTATTGATGAGTCATGATATCAACATGCTAAAATATTTGCCCTCCTTGTGCAGTAATAACATCAACTAAATGTTTCTGGTAACAGCTGATCAGTGTCTACAGCAGCTTGGTGCCTGAGAACAGAACCACTTCAGTTTCCTCTCATGAACTTCTGTAGAACAACTTGTGTTCTCGGGCTCATTGTCTTCCTGTGTGACCCAGCTCAGGGACACATGTCCTGACGTCTTCTATAAGAGTTCATTGGTATAATCCAGAATTCATTGGTCCATCAATGATGGACAAGTCGTCCTGGTCCAGATGCATCAAAACAGGCTCAAACCAGGACTTTATTACCACCTTCATGTTTCATGGAGGGATGAAGTTCTGATCTACTTTGGTCTCGTCTGTCCACTAAACGTTGTCCACTAATAGTCTTCTGGCTTGTCCACACAATGATGATCAAACTGCAGACTAGCAGAAATGTTCTACTTTCGGAGACCAGTGTAGATGTTCATTGTTCTCCTGGTGGTGGATTCATCAACAGTAACTTTATTCAATGTGAGAGAGGCCTTTAGTTTCTTAGAAGTTCCCCTGGGACTATTATGGAAAGATCTTTGTTTTTGGACCACTGCTGTGGAGGGGAACAGTCGTCTCAAATCTCCTCCATTTGTTCAGTCTGATTGTGGGTTTCAAACTTTTCAGAAATGGTTTTGTAACATTTTTCCAGCCTGGACAACACTGATTGGAAACACTCCTCAATAGATAGACTCTAATTTGGCCTTAATAACCTAAACTTATGATCCTAGAGGTGCACATACGTTTGCAACTCACAGACATGTAATATAAGCTCAGATTCTTTTGGTTTCTCTTTCTGATTTTTTGAGTCCTTTTTATGCATTTGAAGCAGCACCACAGTCTGTTAAAAACTGAGTCTGGATTAATATCACAGAGGAAATATATATATAATATATTTAAATAAATAAATTACCGGGGCAGATCCACTATTGGGTCCTCGCGTCTTCACCAGCTTCCCCAGCATCTCGAATCCGTCGGTGGGCAGGTTTCCTAGAGGACGGGCCGGTCTCTCACCCACACGCTGACAGTCCACGGACAGAGAAACACTCACCTGGCTGATGGACAGGTGAACCTGGCAATCAGGAGAACAATAGTCTTTATCCAGGACGTCAGAATAATCAGGCCTGGGGTTTCAGACTCAGGTCCACATAGTCTACTTTGTTTTGGGGGATAATTATGCAGTATTCCATAAAGCCAAATTCTCCAAATCTCATCCATCGTTCGTTAAGTTTCATTTGCAAAATGAAATTGGAAAATGAAGCCTGCGGTCGGCATGTTGGATGAGCTTTACTCTGCCCACACTCAAAAACTGTAAAAAGTTTTTTTTTTTAACCAAACTATAAACATGTTTAATGATGCTGTAAAGTTTAAAGAATTTTAACACGCAGGTCTATGGGGATTTATTCCCTTTTGGAGCCTCTAGTGGCCACTCGATGAACTGCATCTTTTTTGCACTTTCACATGGGCTTCATCCCTCAGACCTGGGAGTTACCGCTTAGTTAAAAGGTTTTCAATGAAGGACACACACAAAACAACACAGAATCAATTTCCTCCCCATCCATCTGCTCCTCTTCTTCTCATGTTGTGATGATTTTGTGTTATATAAACAGAAATGTCATAAACGTTTTACGGCATTCATACGGTCTCACATGATCTCTAGTATTTTACATCACGTCATTTCAGTGGAATATTTGTCTTCAGAACAATCCTCCTAATGGAGTAGTCAGTATTCATGATATTCATGATATTCATGATATTCATTCATATTTACGGCCATAGTTCATATTCAGGATTCAATGTACTTCAGCAGATTTTATTTCTCTACCCTATTTTTTCTGTATTTTTTTTTTTTTTTGTGCACGGTCTTACTCTGCAGCTATAACATCTAAATTTCTTCATGTACACCAATCAGGCATAACATTATGACCGCCTTCCTAATACTGTGTAGGTCTCCTTTGTCTTTAAAAGTAGAGAAGAAGAACACAATCCAACAAATTCGTTCATATCTTCCAAGAGTGTGTTGTCTCAAGAGCCAGGTTGTGACATGTTGTGTAATGTGAATATTCTCAGGAAATCACAAACTTCAAGATTACACTTTATAGTTTCTATGCAGATCAATACACATCTTTTTTTTTTTAATTTAATCTTGGGGCTAAATGAAAATGAAGGTGTTTTGAGCGTTTAATCTCACCTTGTGGAAGCTGCCATAGAACAGCTTGTGGACCTGAGGCTGGTCGAAGGTCAGTTCCTGCACCTCTCCCCTGTAGTCCAGGCTGAAGTACAGCAGATGCTTGGAAACAGCTGTTGGAAACACAATTTTAAGTCTTTCCAACAAGACAAAGACGTTTCTTGTACTCTCGTGACTTTTTCCTGTGTTTTTCCTCCCATCGCTGCCTTTTATAAATGAGCTCTTGCAGCGTGCATTTTCAAATACACTTAAAAAAGACAATAATAGATTTGTTCATTGTCATAAACACACACACAGTTGAAATTAACTGTGACTCGTGTTCCTCTTTAAGAGAAAAATGCATGACAAGTAGAATATTATAATATCTGCTGTCAAATCTGCTGGATTTGTTGCATGCATGTCCTGGTCTTAAAGAATAGGTCTGGACGGGGTCACTCACGGTCGATCACCACTCCCATCTTCGGCTGGAAGTCATTGTCCGTGAGCTGCCAGAGAGCGAAGGGCTCCCTGGGCGTGTCCTGCAACATGCGGAAAGCGATGCTGATGGTGTGCTCCGGGGAGAAGCCTGCAGGGTGGATGAACCTGGAAGGAGAGAACAGGCCTTTTGAGGCGTTCAGGGCACCACCGAGAACGCGTTACGACACGGCGGTTGCATCAGGAACAAGAAAAGACGAGGAAGTTTCCACCCTGGACTAAGGAGGAAGATGTTGGTCAAACTGTGACGGATTCATGTCGTTCTGTGCAGAAATATTTGGTCTTTTCTCAAGTGCAACACACACAAAGATCATTTATCACAACAAACAGGAAGAGATGTTGCATTTCCATCTGTGGTGTAAGATTATGAAAGTAGAGTTAAAGCAACGTCCAAACATCCACCAGTTCATGATACAGTATTTACATATTTATTTATTATTCATCCCTGTTGGCCCTGAATATGTGTTCATGTATGTTTATATATCTATGTATGTGAGTATGTGTTAACCATCAATAAATGATTTAAGGAAAAGAGTAGGATTTAATATGTTTATTAATTTACAGTCTTTTTCAAGTCTGTAAATTAAATTATAAATTGTTGAAATATTATATTTTGCATTTTTCTTATTATTTGCTACCACTACGTATGCTTGTGTTATAGTCTTAAATTTTGATATATTTGCATTTTCTATTATTTCTTGAACGTTTATTTTCCTTATTTACATATTTGAAATAAACTTCTCATTCTTTCACAGGCATAACATCACAACCACCTTCCTAATATCGAGTAGGTCTCCCTCACTAATAATAATAATAATAATAATAATAATAATAATAATAATAATAATAATAACAATAATAATAATAATAATAATACTTCATACTACATTAATCCCTTGGGGGACATTGTATTTCTGCTGTCTAAGTAACATCCAGGTCCAAATGTCTCCCAGCAGAACATTAATCTGTCACAAGATATGAATTCACTGTTATTAACTTCTCCTGTCTGTGGTTTTAATCTTGTGGCTGATCGGTGTCCAAAGAGTTAAAGTTAATAATGCAAACTGTGATTAGTTTGCACTTTTTTTTGCTGACAACAGTGGTTCAGCAACATTAAAATACACAGAAGTGGTTTTAAGAAAGTGAACAGAAACTTCGCGCTGCTTCCAGACGTTTGTTCTGTGGTTTAGTCGCGGTGTTTACGGAGCAAGAAGAAGAGATGAGGTGGAGGATGAGAGCGTCTCACCTGGTGCTCTGAGTCAGCTGGACGTCTCTGTACAGGGTGTAGGTGGGGAGGGTGTTGAAGACGAAGGGCTCGGCTGCCACCCCCTCCACGGACGAGTGAGCTCTCTGAGTGAGACCGAACGCTTCCATCATGTCGAAGCCTGAGGCAACACAAACACAACAGGAACTCGGTCTGGTTTGTTTTTATTTTCACCTTGAATCTCATTAATATGACTCATTAACTGTAGTCTCACCTTTAACGATGTTGTTTCTGATGTTGACTTCAGGACAGACTGTAACACCAGAGGGCAGCGTTGTTACAGGCATAAAAACACAGAACACACACACATGTTGCATAAAATTCAGTCTGAAATAAAGTTGTTAGGAAATGACACACAGTCTCGTACAAGCAGCTTTCATTCCTGGAACTAAAGAAATGTCACAGTTGAACTTTCTGATCGATGTGAACTCAAATGACGCCCTAATAAAAAACAAAAAACCGAATTCCTGTGTGAAACCTTCAGAAGAGAAGTCACCTTCGTTGTGGATCGGGTACATCCGGGGATGGATGGGTATCCTGACTGGAGCTGTGGCTGGAAAAGTAAAAAACAACAAGTATGATGCAATAAGCAGCAACAACAAGAAAAAAAGGTGATTTAATCTGCAGAAAGACACATTTTGTCCTGATTTAATGAGGAAACGTATGTGGTTCACTAGAATAATAATAAAATAAAAGTTACTTCTAATTTATCCACTGACAGACAGACGGAAACATAATGAGACGAAACTTATTGTTCTTAAGAAATTTCAAGTTGTTCCTAAAGTGTTTTGTAAAAGGATATTTCATTAAAGTTTAACATTTCTTCTAAACCAAAGGGAAACTTGTTATTTACAGGTTATTATGTCCTGCCCCCCGTTCAGATCAAATCGAACTAAAAAGCCTGAATTAAACCAGCTTTGACTCCCCTGGTCTGATGTTAGTCACTGAGATCTGTTCACACCTGTCGGGTGGAGAATGGAGACGGCGGCGCCCTCCGCCGAGCCGAGGAGGGAGTGCACGCCGATGCGATACAACGTCTCCGGCTCCAGGTCCGTGAAGCAGTGGCTGCTGCTGGACTCGTCCACGGTTTCTTGTTTCGTTTGCTTGTCTGTGCAAACGCAGAGAGAAAAACACGTTAACATTAACAGTTCCTGAGAAGACACCAAACGAGACAACACAACTAAAAAGGTTTAAAGCAGTAGTTCTCAAACTGGGGGGTGCGGTCCCCCTGGTGGTACTTGAAGGCACTGCAGGGGGTACGTGAGATTTAAAATAATATTAATAAATAAAAATATAATATCAATTCAAAAATGACTTTAAAATGGTTATTTAATAAATATTCCAGTTGTAAGTTCATAGAAAATAATTTATTTTCAGGTTATTAAATTTCATCTTCCTCAAAACCTCCTTGTCCCTGAAACAGTTCAAAAGAAACTACTACAGATGAACAATGTTTAGTTCAGTTACAGTTTAGTCTAATAAATAAGACACTGTTGCTACAGGGTTAGAGGGTATTTCACTGAAAAAAGGTTGAGAACCACTGGTTTAATGTATTTGTGTTTTAATTACAGTAGGAGACCCAACACACAAAGTGGCCGGGTGGATCTCAAAGGCACAGCAACAAAACATCTGACTCTTATAGTGTTCACAAAAACAGAGTTTGTCATGAGACTGGCTAGTTTCATGAAGATGAGCATAACTATTCAGAAAAAACAATAATCACAACTTACGGTTGCACAATATGAAAAAATGTGCACTTTTTTTGTTTCTGACTTTTGGTTTTTAAAGTTTTGTGTTCCATTCCTCCGTAAGTATTTTTGATATAAATTTTTAAACAAAATTACTATTAATCCTAAATGCAGGCGGCTTTGTTGATGATGCAAACACTGACAGGGTGCTCCAACCATCTTATGGTTAATGAGTTTTATCATGACAGGAGAAATTCATACTTCCTTGACTGATGCACCATCAACCACCCCCCTGAGACTGTCCTGTTTATCTTTACAGTGATGACGATCGATATGTCGGCGGCACGGGCCAGGCACACTCAGATGTAGAGGGTGACGGACACAAAGGTAAAGATTGAGACAGAGGCGACGGGGAGAGGATGGGCTTAAACGAAACTGGGAGATAACAGGCTCTTATTCCCGAACCACTCATCAGTATGAACCTTAGGTTAACAGGTGTTTTTATCTCTAGGAGAGTATGTGTGATCAGCTGGTTGTTGCCCATGGAGCGACGAGCTGCACACTCCTGTTGGCGGTATGGACGAGTGTAAGAGCTGTAAACCAGCCTTGGCTAGCGGGACTCACAATCTTATGGAGGATCCAGCACCTGGCAGCGGACAAAACCACAACGCACTAGTGGGCTCCCAAACCATTTGATGACGAGGGCCACTACCAGGCGCCATGGGTCCAGCTCCGGATGCAGCGCCGGAGGAACCTACGAGACTGAGTTGGGGGCGCATGGGTGACAGCAAGTGACCACGTATCCTCGGGAACACACCCGCGAGATGGCCTCCTAGACACTACGAACCAAACACCAAAGACACAGCAAGCAAGTTAACAAGTATCTTGGTTATGAACTGCCCATCACCAGCTTCCCATACCCCACATACCTCCCCCGTGGCCTTGCAAGAGTTCAAAACCAACTGAAACGCTAAAAAAAACGATAGCCAAAAGACTCCACCCCCCATCCCAGCCACGGTGCATGTCCTATGATGTGGAATGCAAAACTCTATCCAGTAAACCCCCAGACCCACCAAAGGCACTAGAGTGGACAGCTGCAGTGTTAAGGCAGGATGGTGCAATCGATGAGGTGCCAGGTGCGCGTGGCCACGCTTCGCCCCTGAGCTCCGCCCCAGGCAGGAGACACCTGGAGATGCTCCACCATCCGCAGGGAGCGACCCCATGCCCCCCCTCGTAAGGACAGGGGAGTCAGTCCAAGCACAAAACCCGAACCATCGATTACCGGAACAACCGGGCACCAAGGGAGCCGCCACGAACCCGTCGCCACGCAGCACGGGAGACAAAGCCAGGCCAAGAGGACACCAGAGAACCTAGGTAGGTACCCCTACCAACCGCCGTGGGGCCACAGACCGCCAGCCCAAGATGCTCCTGCTAGCGGAGGACCAGGCCCCCCAAGCCATGCCAAGGGATAATGAAAAGTGACAGTGTCCCTATTACTGTGCTTCCTCAGTCCCTGATGAGGAAGCAAGCCCCTACACCGTGACCCGTGACCCTGGATGTGGTGTGGTGCATTAAGACAGGGGGCAAACAGGAGGCAAACAGGAGGGTCAGAGGACTGCAGCACACTACTGTCCTGCAGCCTGCCCTGACCCTGACCGATCCTGGGTGGACCCCTAAGGTGAGGTGCATTAAAAACTTGTGTGTCCATTCTCGACCCTGATAAAGAAAAATACCTTGAATTTAAAATTTTAAAACAAAAATCAAATAAAACCTTTTCTGAACGGAAAAAACCCCAATGACCAAAACATGCAAACCGGCCTCCTTTTGTGACGCCAAACACTGAGGCAGTGTCTCCTTTTCCTGTCCAGTAAATCAAGAAGAAGGCGATAATAATAACCCAAACAGAAACACCATCTTTATGGTTGAAAATAACCCAATGACGAGGAGAAAATACCAACCCTTCCTTACACTGATCCACCAGTAACTTCACCTCCTCAGACGTCACGTTTACCTTTCACAGACTGGATGACGATGCGATATCCGTCCACGGCGGACACGGGCCTCCAGGACACACAGATGCTGGAGTGGTCTGACCGGACCACGCTCACGCTGCTGACTCTCAGACTGGCTGGAGACACGAGGGACGAAACGGGGACGAGGAGGGCGTTAAAGACAGAAAGCTGGAGAGACTTGAGACATGCTCCTTATACACCGACACCAACTCATCAGTAATGAACCTTTAGTCAGTTTTAATAGGACGTGCTGTGTTTTTATTCTCTTTTAGTCCTCAGAGTTGTGCTTGACTCACTGGTTTTGCCCTGAGCCGACGCGCTGCCTCCCTCCCTGTTGCGATACTCGGCGGTGACTAAGATGCTGTAACGCGTGTCTGGCTGCAGGGACTCCAGCACCACCCGCTTATCGCCGCCCGCGACCACCACCTGCAGACGGCAAAAACCAGGCAACGCACTCAGGCTAGAAACGCTCCCAAAGCCGCACTTTTGATGACGGGACACTCACCGTGCTGTCCTGGGTCTCAGCTCCGGTCAGCGGCGTGTAGGAAACACGATACTGGAGGACGTGAGCGTTGGGGGGAACCCAGCTGACCAGCAAGCTGACCGCAGTCTCCTCGGAAACAGTCACGCCGGATGGACCTCCTCCGGACACTACGAACACCAGAACACAAAAGACAAGCAGGCTCAAGTTAAATCTTAAGTTATCTTTGCAGATAAATATAATACTGCTCTCATCATCCACCTCCGCTTCCATGGCAACGCCTCACAATACCTCCCCTCGTGGCCTTTCCACAGATGTTTATTTCAAACAAAAATGAAAATAAAAAGTAAAAAAAAAAAGAATATGCAAAGATGAGTTTGAGTTTTTTAACTCCTACCCCCTCATCACCCTATGATTCATCACAGTGTTGCATGTCCCTCTATGTAATGAAAGGATTTAATATGCAAAATGCATTATAATCAATCAACTCCACCAACTTCACCAAACATGTGCACATAAATGTGACATGCTGCAGTGTTTAAGGCAGGATTGGTGCAAACGAATGAGACTCACGGGTGCTGTAGCGTATGGCCACGGCTTCGCTCTGAGCTCCGTCTCCGTACAGAGCAGACAGAGACACCTGGTACTCCTTATCGTCCTCCACGCCCTCCAGGATCGCCCCCTCGCTGTCCCCGCTCACCCTCAGCTAAAAAAACACACAGCGGCGTTTTAGTCAAGATCCGAGGCATGCAGAAAACTTTTCTCTGTCACATAATATTCAGATTATAAACCCAAATGAAAACAATAACAAGATAAAAACAGATGTAGCTAAGTATTTTACTGTATCAGTTATCACACACCTGTCTCAGGTCTCCTCCACTCAGGGAGATCCACTTGATGAGATAAGACACAACGTCGTCAGCTGCAGCCTCCCAGCGCACCGTTATGTCGCTGCCCGAGAAGTTAGTCACCCTGAGGTTTGACGGGGAGGGAACCTTCACTGGAGACACGGAAAAAAAAATGATATGGAATAACGATACATCTGCAAAGTTCTTGCGTCCTGCTCAATTTTCAACATTTCTGCAAAAAAAAAATAGAGCTGAAAGCAGACAAATAAAACCCAATCAAACAAATGAAACTGAAGAAAACGAATCATTAGTTCATATCTGTGAGTTTGAAAAGTATGAAAAACCTGTTTCCAGTATCTGCTTTGACCTCCTTATGCAGCATTAACGTCAACTAAATGTTTCTGGTAACTGCTGACCAGTGGTCTACAGCAGCTTGGAGGAATTTTAGTAAAAATAAAAACACTTTTAGCTGTTAGCTGTTAATTTCAACCTCTGTATGATGACTTTGAGCTTAAAACACTCTGGATGTGAGTGTGTCTTACGTGTGGTGACGTTACTGGTGAGTGCTGCAGACAGGCCTTGTGGGTAGAGAGACTGGACAGACACCAGGTACCTGGACAGAGAGGACAGGTTCTGCACCAGCACTGAGTTCAGGCCGGTTACCTCCACCTGGAAAGACAGACCGACAGGAATGTGGCTGGAGTTCCTCGAAGCATAGAAGGCAACACTGTGATTAGAGTGTAGTGAGTCTGAAATGATTGTACGGGAAGGAAGCTTTCTGTTTATAGGCCCATTAAGGCATTTTAATATGTGAACATGAAAACGACGAGGGTTTAAATCATAGGTCTTCATCAGGGAGTCTGCAGGTTGCAAAATCTTTGGTTGATTAGACATTTTTTATATATATATTTTTTCATTTTCCCCAACTAAACTTAAATGTCTTTAAATACACATTAACACATTTTAGTGAAGGGATAAATGGAGGGAGAAGACGTCATCTTTCAGTCAGCACTTCACTCATTTAGCGAGACCTGTCAGTCTAAGCTTCCTGTGCACAGTAGGCCCCGCCCCTATCGCTGCTGAGCCAATCACAAGGCAGCATATTACACACTCAGTCAGTCAGGTATGTTTATGCTGCATGACTGACTGTTACATGTGTTTGAAATAAAAAAAATATATATATTTGAACCTGTGCATCATTTGAATAGCTCAATATTGAATGCACACTGATAATAATAATAATGTATATTTATAAATAGCACCAGGCTGAGTTTAATACAGAACATGTATATGTATATATTCATCTCTCCATCAGTTTGGGGTCGTTGGCCTGAAAAACCTATAAAAAAGTGAGATTTGTACACCGATCAGCCATAACATTATGACCACTGACAGAAGAAGTAAATAAATATCAACCGTCTTGACACAACACAGTGTTCTGCTGGGAAACTTTTGGACCTGGCATCCATTTATGTGTGTGTTACTCTGAACTATCATTGCATTATTCATCAACTATATGCACAAAAAGAGTTGTTCCTGGAGGAATGCTCTGCAGAGACTGCGGCGCTTCCTTTCCTCGCTGGGTGAAATCAAGGATGCAGAGTGTCTACTTTAGCTTTCTGACTGATTTAACTGAGAAAATTAACCACCTGAAACCTACAACAGCCACAAGACAAAGATAAAAACATGTCTGATATAATCAGTGCATCAACAAAAGGCTTCAGCGTCCCCCCTCTGTCTCAGAGACACTGACTGCATCCTGGTGCACCTACAAGGTTACAACTAGAGAGAAATGCGTGCACATCAACATTTTGTCCTTTTCATTTTGTTAAAGTACCCCTCAGAAGAAAGAAGATTGGAGCAAAAACCTTGTGTTCATACTCAAAACAATGAGCCCCTGCAGCTTAGAGTGTTTACAACAGACAGTTACCCTCTAATCAAACACTTGTTCTGATTAATAACAAAACCAAACGCTGCCTCTCAACACAACGTGGGGTGAATGTGCAACCATGCACTCAGTGATTTGACAACGCTAAACTGCACAATGTTGACTGAAATTGCTCCTTAATCATAAAACACCCGCAAAACCCACATTTATGTATTTTAAACTTGTTCCTGAGATGGTTATGGAGTCTGATACAGTCGCTCTTAACTGAGAGGCTTTGGTTTTCTGATGTGAAGTCAGGGTGTTGGGTCCGATACCTTCTTGACGTCACTGCCGTGGTTGGTGCTGTAGATGATCCTGTGGCCGGGAACGTCCACGGCGCCGGGCGCCCAGCTCACCCTCAGCATGCTGTGGGTGACCATCGGGAACTGAATACTCAGTGGCGGTGGGAGAGGGACTGCAGGGGGAGGAGGGGGAGGAGGGGGAGGAAGAGGGGGAGGAAGAACATGAACAGGTACTGAAGTACTCAATTCATTTTTATTTAAATCGTGTTAAAGACGGGACAAATTGTCTCAAGATGAGAGGCGTTTGATGTTTTGAGTTTCCTGTTTTATTTTGGTAAGTCCCTTGGTTTCCTGTTTTATTTTGGCAAGTCCCTTGGTTTCCTGTTTTGTGTTACTCCCCTTGTTGTCTCCTTGTGTGCTCCGCCCTCATTACTAGGATCATTACTAGGGTCACTACACTAGTATCACCGATCAACCTCATTGCCTTTGGCGGCTGAGTGCTGTACCAGTTCATACCAAATACCAGTAATTTTTTTTTTACATTATGATATGAATTTTTAATATATCGTGTATTTGATTACACAGCGTTCGTAACGCTGCACCACAAGACAGTTTCAGTCCGGACCATTTTCGACGTAGCGCTTCTAAACACACATGGTGCGACTGTGTCACTGTGAGATGTGGTGAAGATGGAAAGGTCCCAGAAAATTAAGCGTCAGAACGAGACGATTGTGCCAAAACAAAAAAAAGGTTCCTGTCCCCCTGCTACAGCTGTCCCCTTAAAATGTCCCCGATTTTATCTTTTTATGAATGAGAAAAAAAAAGGTTGCATGCAGACTACAGTTATTACGGTAGCTTGTCACACTGCTATTAATGTAACAGACAAATCAGTTTAAATATGAACAAATATGTCCAAATAAATTAAACCGTAATTGTCCACGTTTCTTCATTTCATCTTGATAACATTTAATTCTTTTTAAATGTAAATGTCCCCAGATTTCCACATCAGTGCTAACACGGAGCCATGAAAACCTGTTTTACTACTAGTGAGAGATCATTCTACAATATTCACTCATCCTTAGTCAATCTACTGCAGTAATTCTTCTCGCAACCAGTAGAAAATGTTGTCAACACGTGATTATGCATGAAACAAAAATACTGTGATACCGTCAGAATTTTGTAAAAATACTCTGATATAGATTTTTGGTCGGCCCTAATCTCCACCTCCTTCACACTGAATCTAGAGCCTGGGTAGAGACAGAAAAAAAGAAGAAGGAAGCAGCAGGAGGAACAAAATGATACAAACATCTGTCCTACACGTTTAATTATATAGTAGAATTAGAGCAAACAGATGCTCAGTGCATCATGGGAAGTCCCCCTGCAGACTGGACCTAGAGCAGCAAAACTATGGGGCTAAAGCTTCATCAGGAACGTTTTCAGCTTAAAAGTAGAGTCGGTGTAAAGCTCCGTTTAATGAGGAAGAAACTTGAGCCACTCATATGGTAACAACAAGATGGGTGGCAAACGACACACACACGCCTCTGTTTCCTCTATATAATCTCCTTTGTATGACAAATGAAATTAGAGTATATGTGCTCAGAGCCCTAATTTCTCCCAGTGTGAGGCACTGATGTGTGAACGCATCTGTGACTGTAAAGTGCTTTGAGTAACAATAGGTAGAAAATCACTATATAAAAACAAGACCGTTTAACATAGAAGCAAAACCATAGTTCAAGGTTAGCTGAGCCAGTTTTACACGTAACCTTAGAAGTAGAGACGAACGGAAAGAAAAAACTCAATTTAAATGAGAAGAACCCAGTTAGAAGATCTGATTGACAAGACAAGATGACACATGCGCCTTCATATAGTCATATTTGGCAAAGGTGTGTATTTTTAAGCACGTTTTTTAATGTTTCAGACTCAAATCCCATAATGCTCCATTTTTACACTAAATTGTTACGTTGTTACCATTAAAGGACAAAAGTGTCGTCTTCAAAAATGCCCTAAAAAATAGAATGCGTTGATACATTTTACTACTTTTTTACATAAATCTTTTAATCCCCTTCAGTACTAATCACAAATACCAAAAATTTGATTAATTTCTGACTTTTAACCCTTTATGTGCCAGTGTTTGTAATGTGATGTCATGATGTTTAAAAAAAAACACACAAAAATTTAAATATTTTCATTAATCTAAATGCAAAGTGTATTTTTCTTGGGGGGATTATTAGAGCCTTGGACATGTCAATGATTAGTAGCACTTTGCATTCATATTATTGAAAATATATTTATTATATATATATATTTTTTTAAATCGATGCCATCACAAACACTGGAATATAAAGGGTTAAAAGTCAGAAATTAATCATATTTTTAGTATTTGTGATCAGTACTGAAGTGGATTAAAAGATTTATGTAAAAAAGTAGAAAAATATTAATATAACCTTTATTTAGAGTGTTTTTGAAAAGGACACTTTTGTCCCTCAACGGTAGCAACATAATAATTTTTGTAAATAATAATAAAAACAAAAACCTAAATCAGCGTTGCTATTAATCATTGACATGTCCAAGGCTGTAATAAATCAACTTTTAGATCAGTATGTTTAGATTATTGAAAATAGAGAACACTTTTGTCCCTTAATAGAAACAACGTAACAATTTTAAAATCAGGTATGAGGGTTAATTTGTGTGATAAAAGAAGGTAGACGTCACATAAGCTAAGTCGGGCTAAGAAACTGCAGCACATTCTTTTCTTGCTGGTTGAAATCAAGTCTTTTATGGAAACACGGGAGGAGAAAACCACCTTATTATCTGATGCAGAGTGACTCAATTGCTTTTCTGACTCATATAACTGAGAAAATAAGTGTAATTTCATCTCGTTTGGTCTGAGTTCTTTCTAAAACTGTTATTTTCACTGATAAATTGCCTTCTTCCATGTAATTTTGTCACTTTTTCACCAGATTAGACCCTCCAGCAGGTCAGGCCGCTTTTAGCCCGCGGGCCGTATGTTTGACACCTGTTTTTTCCTGATTATAACAGAATGCTACAGATAATGAATGAAAACATGGAAACCATCTTACATGTGGTGGCGACCGCAGTAACGGGGTCACTGGGCTCCTCGTCATAGAGGGCGTACAGCGTGATGGAGTAGTCCGTCGCCGGTAGTAACCCCGCCAGCTCCACCACCGTCTGATCTGCACCGAACTTCTCCTGCAGAGACGCAGACACAAAGTGTTGCAGCTTCATTTCATCCTCATATTCTTGACGCAGAGACTCAGAGACTCACCTCCTTGGCGTCGTCAGGTTCTCCGTGGCTCAGCGCCGAGTACAGGATCATGTACTGCGTCGCACCGGGTGCTGCGCCCCAACTCACCCGCAGGGAGCTGAACGAGGAAGGAGTCACCTTTAAGTCGTCAGGCATCGCCAGGGACACTGAGGGACAGGGACACAGAGACAGCAGCTCTAATTTTCTATTTAATGTGACTCAGGAGTTATTTTCTGTTCACAGACTAGTTGTCGGTTTGTGGCATGACGCTTTAACCCTTTACAGCAGCAGGTTATAGCATTTTTTTTATAGACCAAAGACCTCAAACTGATGGAGATAAATTTATAAATATACATTATTATCATTTTGTATTTAATATTAAGATATTCAAATAATACACAGGTTCAAATATTCATATAAATATCTGTGTGTGTATATATATGTATATATATCCAAAGCCATCAGAGTCAGTGTGTAATATGGGGCCTCGTGATTGGCTCAGCAGCGATAGGGGCGGGGCTTACTGTGCACAGGAGGCTTAGATTGACAGGTATACAGTGGGGGAAATAAGTATTTGATCCCCTGCTGAATTTGTAAGTTTGCCCACTTCCATAGAAATGATCAGACTCTGGTTTTTATGGTTGTTTACTGGTTATGGGTATAGACAGAATATCAATCGAAAATGCATAAAAAACACACAATCTAAAAGTTATAAATTGTTATGTATTTTATTAAGGGAAATAAGTATTTGATCCCCAACAATTCACTTAGAATTCAGGCTCCTATAGATTGGCTGGTGCGCATGTGGCACGGAGCTGTGCTCAGTCAACTAATTACCAATACTCCTGATCTTAACTCGTCATGTATATAAAGCACACCTGCTCTAAGAATCAGTTTCTTACATTCCAACTTCTACAGCACCATGGGCAAGACCAAAGAGCTGTCAAAAGATGTCAGGGACAAGATTGTAGACCTGCACAAGGCTGGTATAGGTTACAAAACCATCAGCAAAAGGCTTGGTGAGAAGGTGACAACTATTGGTGCCATTATTCGCAAGTGGAAGACCCATAAAAGGACCATCAACTGTCCTCGGTCTGGAGCTCCCCGCAAAATCTCGCCTCATGGAGTGAGGATGATGATGAGAAAGGTGAGGGAGCAGCCTAAAACAACACGGCAGGAGCTCGTTAATGATCTGGAAGCAGTTGGGACCTCCGTCACCAAGAAAACAGTTGGCAACACACTGCGCCGTTATGGATTGAACTCTTGCAGTGCCCGCAAGGTCCCCCTGCTCAAGAAGGCACATGTACAGGCCCGCCTTAAGTTTGCCAGTGAACATCTAAATGACTCAGAGAAGGCTTGGGAGAAAGTGCTGTGGTCTGACGAAACCAAAGTTGAGCTATTTGGCATTAACTCGACCCGCCGTGTTTGGAGGATGAAAAAACGTGAGTATGACCCAAAGAACACCATACCCACGGTTAAGCATGGAGGTGGAAACATCATGTTTTGGGGCTGTTTTTCAGCAAAGGGTACAGGGCAACTTCACTGCATTATGGGGCCAATGAATGCAGCCATGTACTGTAACATCTTGGACAAAAACCTTCTTTCCTCAGCAAGAACACTGAAGATGCCTCGTGGGTGGGTTTTCCAACATGACAATGACCCAAAACATACTGCCAGGACAACAAAGGAGTGGCTCAAGAAGAAGCATATTAAGGTCATGGAGTGGCCTAGTCAGTCTCCAGACCTTAACCCGATCGAAAACCTGTGGAGGGAGCTGAAGCTCCGAGTTTCCAAGAGGCAGCCAAGAAACTTGAAGGATTTAGAGACTGTCTGTAAAGATGAATGGGCCAAAATCCCTCCTGCGCTGTGTGCAAACCTGGTGACCAACTACAAGAAACGTCTCATCGCTGTGCTTGCCAACAAAGGTTTCTCTACAAAGTACTGACTTGTGTTGTGCTTGGGGATCAAATACTTATTTCCCTTAATAAAATACATAACAATTTATAACTTTTAGATTGTGTGTTTTTTATGCATTTTCGACTGATATTCTGTCTATACCCATAACCAGTAAACAACCATAAAAACCAGAGTCTGATCATTTCTATGAAAGTGGGCAAACTTACAAATTCAGCAGGGGATCAAATACTTATTTCCCCCACTGTATGTATATATGTGGCGCTGAGACAGCTCCTGTATCAATGTATGTAAGATAACTGCCTCCATTTATCCCTTTACTTAAATATGTTGGATTCGTGTTAATGTGTTTTTAAAGAAATTTGAATTTGTGGGGGACAATTTAAAAAAAAATATGCAAAAAAATGTCTAATCAACCAAAGATTTTGCGAGGTGCTGCAGTACTTCCATGGAGCCTCTAGGGGTCGCCTAGGGGCAGCTCAGTATTTAGCAGCAATGTCGGCCTTACGAGTGGTGACCGTCCCTCTTAGCGCCAGGCCGACGTTGTCTTCGTACACGGGGAAGATGGACACGTGGTACAACGTCTGAGAGGAGAGGCCTTCCAGCAGCACCGTGGACTCAGAGCCAGGCAGCACCACCTGGAAACACAGCATCAGTCAGATAAAAAACCTCCAGGACATTTTAGATTTATTTCCACAACACTTTTATATATAGTAACTGCATATCTGACCTCCTGTGGGCTCTGACCCTCAGCGCTGTGGTAAACCACTCTGTACTGCTGGACCGGCTTGGTGGGATTGATCCAGTGAAGCTTCACGTCTCTGGACCCGAGATCAGAAAACCGGAGGTCGGTGGGACTCGGGTATGAGAGGGCAGGGTCGGCTGTGGGCCCGGCCTCAAAACCTGGAGACACAGCAGCAGCATGTCAGACCTCAACAGCTCCAGAGGCATAAATTAAAACCCCTTTAATCCACCTCGGTTAAACGGTTAATGTGGAGTTTATTTACGCTTGGTGACGCCGCGGTCCTCTATCCTCCCACACAGGATGTGCACCAGGCGCGCCACCAGTTTGCTGAGCAGCGGGAAGTCGTTGACGTTGTAGACGTTCAGATCCACCGGTTCAGACGCCACCTGCCTCAGCTCAGCTTCATCTGCATTCTTCACGCCTGGAGAACAAAATCCATGCAGCGTTAACGGCGCTAGATTAAAACTTTATTTGGTCATCGACAAATAGACTGAAGCTCAAAACTGATAACGTTGAAACAAATGAACAATATTAAATCTAAAATATTCAAAACCAGAGAACTGAAAAAATCTACTTTACTGTTAATTTATTCTGCAAACATCGATCTGATAAAAGAAGGCCATAAGAATTGTAAATCATTCAAAATACCGTGACTCAACAAACCAGTTTTTATTAAGGCGAGACACTACAGGTGAATAGGGTAAACAGATATCACCATGAAACGTCTCTAGCTGATTAGTTACATAAATACAATATTTTTTTGTATTACAAGTTTTCTGTGAATTTATATTTAAATATGCAAATATAGAGTTATCTTCTTAAACATGCACTAATTTCGATTAACAGAAATCTGAATAATGGCTAAAGTGAGGTTCAAAATTCTTATTTCATTTTTGTTAACATATTAGATTTGCAGGTATTTATATATATCTGTTTTTATCACTCCATAAATCACAAAATACTGTCTACAGTCCAAAAAAATCTATTTTTGCCATATTTTTAGGAGTAAAATGTTCTATAAATCAGGCTCTGAATGATACATGACCCCCCCCCCCTCAGTAAATACCTGCAGAATGTGGTTAGTTTGGTTTGTGTAAGAGCTACTGAAGTGGAGATTTCTGGCTCAGAGTAGCAGAAAAACGACCTTTATATTTTTACATCGTAAACATGACTTTCTCTTTCAACTTCGACATTGTATCAGAAGAACAAGTATCGCGATATATTGCAATATCGAACCACTCTTATAATATTCCCTGCTGCATTCAGACAACGTTCTCAACCAGAGTAAACCGATATGAACTTAGGGGGAACTAAGATGTTTAAAATTATAAGGACTTGTTTTTGAAGTAGGTGTATCACAGTTAAAGGAGTAAATTCAAGTACATCTGTCTCTAAATTCAAAAATATGTTTAAACTGAATGCAATTAATACATATAAATCGCTTTTATAGACTATAATTGTAAAAAAATCTATATATCTGCATTAAATGACAAGCTTCATGGTCAGAGATGAACTGTCCCAGAGTTTGGGATCTACAGCTGCATGGACGTGAAAACTGAAAAACTTCTCAACAGTTTCCAGTCTCACCCACAGCGATGATTTCCACGCCCGCGCTCTTCAGACGGTTTGCCGCAGCGATGGCGTCGTCCTGAGATTTCCCGTCGGTCAACAAGACCAAGAAAAACGGCGCCTCAGACCTGGCTCCTGCCTCGGCCCTCATGTTCTCCTCCATGACGTGGAGCAGTGCTTGACCTGAGAGACGGACGCACAATTACACACACACACACACACATATATATTTTTGTTTATATATATATTTGTTCCTGTTCCTGATTTCTTATTTTGTTGCATGTTTATCACACCTAAATGTTTCAGGTCATCAAAGAAATTCAAATATACAGAGAAAGATGAAGAAAGTACTTGACATCTATGAGTCTGGAAAAGGTTATAAAGTCATTTCTAAAGCTTTGGGACTCCAGTTAATCACAGCGAGAGTCATTATCCACAAATGGTGAAAACATGGAACAGTGGTGAAACCTTCCAAACAAACTTACCCCGAGGAGTCACAACAGACACAACACACAACAACATCCAAGGAAATGCACGAACTCACGTGGTGCAGGTTTGTTTCCCTTAATAATAACAACCTCCATTTAAAAAAAACTGCATTTTGTGTTTACATGTGTTACCTTTGACTTATAATTAAATTAGTTTGATGATCTGAAACATTTAGGTGTGATAAACGTGCATTTTCACACCACTGACTATGATGAACATACGATATAGGTGCAGTATCAAAAAGTTTATCTGGTGTATTAAAAGAAAACAAGCTGGAACAAGAACAACTGGACTTGTAGAGTTTTTTAAAGATGTTTCATCCAAGTTGCTTCTTTAATTCTAAGAGACCAGCAGGAAGTTTGAACATCTGTTGGTTTTCTCTCGTTATTAGTCTTTTAATGACGACACTCAAACTAAAGGTAATTATCTTGATGCTTGGATGAAACGTCTTCAAGAAACTTTACAGGTCCAGTTGCTCTTTTTTTTTTTTTTGCTTTTTTTGCATGTGTTTACCTGTAAACGTGTTCCCTCCCTTGTATCTGAAATTCCTCACTGCCTCCAACAGCTGCTCTTTGGTCGTGAAGTTGTTGAGGTGCCACTCTGTGCGGGGGTCTCCACTGTACTGAGTCAGACCTGGGTCAGAAAATGGTCGCGTTAAATGAGATTATGTCATCTGGGGTAAATAAACGTTAGGAAAGATAAAATAACTCTTCATAAATTTTGTTGCTACGACAGATCTAATTAAAACGACAGTACCTGGAAATTCTGAAATCCTCATTTGTCGCAGGTTTTGGGGTAATATTTCAGACTAGGTGCACACTTTTACACTGGGTTATTGTTGTGTAACGAGGTAATTATGCTATTAAAAGTGTTGCTCTTTTTAACATCTGAGCTCTTCAGTTCACAACTAAGTTCATATCGACAGAAGTGATGTGCAGTTTGATACCGAAATATCGATACTTCTGATACCAGATCTTTATGCTCTAAAGTTGATACTCAAATCAAAATATCGATACTTTCGATACCACAGTCATTAGAGGTAATGTGGGAACGGAATCATTTATTTTAATGGTCTTATTATTTTACTTATTCCTTTTTTAGTGTTTCAAACAACATTTTCATATATTTTGTCCCTTATGAGGAAGACGTAATATCCCCGGTACAGTCTGCATCTATGTGATGTTCAGTATAAACATAAACACAATCTGATCCTCACCGATTTGAATGTGGTTTGGCCCAATGTGGAAGGGCATCACCAGCCCCTCCAAGAAATCTCTGACCCGTCTAAAGTTGGTGCGTCCAATGCTCCAGGAGCCGTCCACCAGCAGCATGATATCGGCCGCTGCGTTGCTCTCGCACTGGAATGGTTTCCTTGGAGACGCACCTTAATAGAAGGACAGAAGAAGTGATCAAAGAACACTCAAGCTGTTCTTCATCAACTGGGCGCAGAGGCTACAAACGAAAGGAAACAGGTGCATTAGCGTTAAAACGTAGTAAAATGCATGTACCGACACGGTGCATACGTGAAGTTTCCATGGACTTGAATATCTTTTTCCCTGGGTTATTATGAGGAAGAGAGAGGACACATGTACCCTGCAGGCCGAACGGAACGGTCTGTCATTATCCTCAACCCGTCCCTCCCTGGTGTAAACACTGTGATCACGTTTCAAACCAACACTTATTGCACTGAAGCCTCATATTCATTAACTCACAAGAAGCAGAGAGCGGAGGACGGTGGTGGTGACCAGACGTACTTTAAGCTTAAGCTCCACCGCTTATCAGTGTTTTGTTTTCATGAATATGTAACAGTGGTGAGCAGCAGTTACCCGTAACCGGCTGCGTAGTGAAGGGTGTCTTCCGGGGTTTCTCCTCGGCCGGTTTACCCTGCGTCGTTCCCTGCTCCTCTTTATCCTCCACCTTAGAGCGATCGCGCTCTTTTTCTTTCTTTCTCTTCCTCTTCTCTTTGGTGGTTTTCTCTGGAGCTTCGCCAGGAGGCTGGGGGGGAATTTCTGTAGCTGGGGGCTCTGGAGGGGAGAGGGTAGCATCAAGGGATTTAGGTAAGATATGGAAAGATTGTTTAAAGGGTAAGGGAGGGAAAACAGATGGTTTATCTTTGTTTCCTTCATCCTTATCTTCTTGTCCTCGCTTTTATTTCCAGCTTGCTGTGATGTCTTTATTGTTTGCATCAAAGCTCTTTGATCATAACAATATGAGCATGTTAATCTAAGAAAAGGCATCTCTGGGTACAGTAAAGTCTTTGTGCTGACTACATCGCTGTGTGGAAATGACTCGTAGCATCACGTACAGTAAGTCCTGAAAGTCGACAAACAGCACCCTGTAAAACAAACTAAAAAGAAATGCTAAATGTTTCCGGTAACTGCTGATCAGTCGTCATACAGCAGCTTGGAGGAGTATGAGCTCAAAAAGGATCAACATCTGGAACAGATGGACTATTTTGGCCTTAAATTTACTTGCAATCTTTAAAAGCGCATTAACTTTTGCAACACACACACACTAAATTTCAGAAAAACTTTTAGAACAGCACCAGTATCCTCTGGTATAGTTGGTCAGGGCTTCGTCCTACAGCAAAACTTTAGTCCAACATTACAAATCTTGGTGGGTGTCCTAACAACCGTTAAACTGTCACCAAACTGTATTTTAAGCATCATCCTAGTCACTGTTGTCTCACTACTAAATCTACAACATGCCCTCAAGCTATAAAGACACAGAATCCTCTAAAAACACTTTTGTAGAGGACTGCAGATGTAGCGTCATTATCTACTGGCATGCACTACCTGTGGGAGTGGCAGCTGCGGCCGTGGTGGTTGTCGACTCTGGATACAGAACCGTGGGCGCGCCCAGCAGGGTCTCCGCTGCATCGTCCAGGTCTCCTGACCCCGAGCCGCCCGGCAACAGCTTCTTCCTCTGCTCTCGACTGCCGCTGCGGATCATCTCCTCCTCCCTCAGAGCCTCCACTGAAAAGCGAGATTAATTTATGCGTCAGTAATATTATAATCTTCTCAGTAAAAGGAACCGATGACATTTCCATTACTGTCTATTGTATAAATACTGCACTAATATATTAAGTGAGCACTGATGACAGGTAAGGATAGTTGCATAAAAACAACTGCTGTTCTAGTTAAAAGTGTTGGAATGTGTTTTTAAAATGAATGCAATTCTGCTTGAACGTAGGGCTGGGTGTTACACCGGTTCATACCGAATATCATTCTTACGTTATGATATGCATTTTAACTTTATATTTTCAATGCAGCACTTCTAAACACGCAACTAATCAGCAATGAAGTGCAAAAAACTGCAGTTTATCGAGTGGCCACTAGAGGCTCCAAAAGGGATTTTTGTTCCAGTAGTTTATTCCACTATTCATGACAACTGTACGAGAGTGAACTTCTTTCTAACTCATTTGTTTATTTTTTTATTGAGGTTTAAAATTCTGGCTAATTAAGGCCGTTCTCGCTGTGAGTCACTGGCAGTAGCCTGAGTGTGGGCGGAGTTAATCCCATCCAACATGGCAACCACAGGCTCCGCCCACTTTAGGCTTCATTTTCAAGGTTTAGAATCCAATGGGTGACGTCACGATGGGTGAAGATGGAAAGGTCTGAAAAATGAAGCAGCAGAACGTGAAGACCATGAAGACACAAACTCGTTCTAAAAAATGTGTGGTGTCGGTTGTGTGTTTTTTTTTGTTTGGGGTGACCAGACGTCCCCGATTTCTGGTCTGCACGCAGACTACAGTTATTACGGTAGCTGGTCGTGCTGCTATTGACAAAGCAGTTTAAATATGTTTAAATATGAATAAAAATGTCAAAATAAATGAAGCTGTAATTATCCCTGTTTCTTCATTTCATCTTAATTCTTTCTTCTCTTCTCCGAGCTGTAAATGTCCCCAGATTTCATTTCAAAACGTGTTGAGAATATGTAATTATGCATGAAACACAAATAAAAATTACCATGATACACATTTTTGATCACACCGCCCAGCTCTATTTGAATGCTTAAGAAATATCAGCATAACTTGACATATACGTGTGCATCACCGGATCCCGTTAGCAAATCCATATCTTAAGAGACAAGGTCAATTCAAACAAATTGAGCGTGACATTTCCTGAGGAGTAAGAATTGCCCCGACGTAGCAGTCATGGCTTGAGATAAGTACAGGGCCCTGGGGGGGTTGAGACAAATGGGAAAGACGAAGACACACCAGGAAGGAATTCCCAGACTGCAATCATTCCAGCATGACAGCCGGTGTCAAGGTGTTTTTCTTTTTTTCTTTTTTTTTTGTCTCTGACCTGTCTGCACACGCTCGGCTCGACACAGTAACCTACTACCACCAGTGCCGTTTGCAAGCAACCACAGGTTCTGTCCGCACGTTATACAATTCTATACAATCCACTTTGAGCCCCAGGAGAGAATCAGTCACAGTGCAAACAACAAGATGTCACAAGTGAAAGGAGGGAGGGGGTTCAACAGCGTCTGTGCTGCAGGGAAACAGACTGAAAGGATGCACAATGTGTTTATTATGCAGAGGATGCACGAATCCTCCCAACACACATCATTAAAATGTCCTCATCCTGCACAGCATGTTAACATTTAGCACCAGATTATGTGTCATTATTACGTGTTTTGCTTTGGATCTTGGCACAAGTGTTGACTGAAATGTAGTCACATATCCCATTACTTCCAATATCGCACATATTACATTATGTTCGTTGTGGAGCCTCACAGGAAGGAGAGACCATCTAATGTTGGGGAAAAAAATGTCCTCATCCTCCTTTTAAGACCCGCAATTTGAGGCAGCTCCTTTCCTCTCTGCACGCTGCTCGCCCTTAAACACAGTCGCACAGTGTGGGTGTAATTTTACTGCTACTCCGCGTAAGTACACGAGGTAACACAACCCACTTTCAGCCTGTAATCTGTTTGCGGTGTGTGTGCATCTGCTTCAGAGGTGATTCTGCACTCGCAAAGTGTTAAGAATGTCAAAAATGCACCACTTCCTCCTGCGAGTGTCATCTCCTCCTTTTTCTGATCATCTCAACATGCCCGTGGATTTTTATGTTCTCACTGCTGTTGACCCTCGCTCATATATAAGTACATTATATCACCAACACACAGCTGCCAAGGCTACTGCACTCCTCAGGATTTTCTACATTTCTGCACAAAAATGACTCAAAACATCAACAGACAGAAATATTATCCTCGTGCATTTGTTTATTCAGGAGAATGAATCATTTATACGTATCTGCGAGTTGCACAAGTAAATGAACCATTGTTTTCAGTATCTGCTGTGACCTGCAACCCTTTTGCAACTTCTTCGCCTGCTTGCAGGATCTGCTGATGTTTTGATTTAATTTAAGCAGAAATAAAAAAAAAAAAAAAAGACCTTTAAGCTGCACTAGAGCTACATGTGTGTTACATGCAGCGCTTCAGGTGGCGCACCTGAACTATTATTGCATGCTTCTAGCAATGTCAATAAAATTAATCTTAATCGTTCCACACCCACATACCATTTTCTTTTTTTTTCAGAGCTTCATGTTTCTTCCTTCAAGCTCTGGGTTATTTTTCAGGTACAATTCTATAGACTACAGTTCAATAAGATAACTTACTTTTCCATAAAAACATTTTAAAGTATTATTGTTTTATACTTGTTTTTATTTTATCTTGCAAGCTGTGTTTTAACTATGCACTGAAAAGTGCTTGACAAAAACTTGATTTGTGTCCTTTTCACATTTTAATTAGTAACACTTAGTTGTGACGTGTTGTGTTCTCCCATCCACCACTCTTGTGTTTCTTACTGGTGAATCTCCTCTTTGCCAGAAGTTTCTCTGTCGTCCCATTGAGCACAAGGACCTGGAGGGTATATTCCTGACTGGAGTCCAGTCCCGCCACAGTGGCCCGTCCCCGCGTGGTCGTCAACATCAGCTCTGGCTGCGGCACGTCTGCAAAAGACAAGCGTCCGCGGTGAGTATGGACTGCGTTGGCGTGAAAATAATCGCGTTTCCTCTGTTAAATTTTACACTGATCTGAACGATAATAATCTGGAGGTGGAGACACATTTGAACTTGTTCCTTTAGTAGCATGAACACATTAAAGACCACTTAACTCACCTGTAAGCACTGTTTTATCGTCATTTATTTATCAAATAAACAAATAAATACACAACCGTTATTGTAAAGCATCACCTGAAAAGGATCTGGTAAGAATCTGGTCTATAACAGCCTAAGTTTTTGATGAGCAACGTCCACAGATGTTCCTGTTTCAGCTCCATTTATATTTATATCTACATGCCTTGATTCTGTCTCTATGGTTCTGTCCTCACTTCACAGACAAACCCTGGAAATTTTAGATCAGAAACCACAAACATGGTACGACTGCAAAATTATTCAAAAGTATTATCTGTTGAGTTTCTACAGTTTTATAAACTTCCCCCTTTTCAATGTTGTTTTGAATGGCGTTTTAAAGAAGTGATGTCTCTGTTCCTCAAAAAGACAGAAAATAGTCACTAAGCAGAACTGTAAAATACCAAAAAGCAGAACAACATTTGAGCAACCATCCTTTACCACCAGAAATTATATCCAACACAGAGCTGGAGAAACTTAGTGAGCGAGTTAAACTTTGGTTTAAGCAGCAGCAGAGATGTGAACATTAATATTTTTACTTCATCATTAGCTGGTTGAAGGAAGCGTATTGCATACACTTGAAAAAAATAAATAAATACAAATATTTTTTCTAAGTAATTAATTTTTTGTTTTATTTTTGGGGGGGCTAGTTATTTCTGTTTTCTGAGCAATATATTTCTTTGGTTTGTTTTTAGGAATAATTTCTAGTAATTAATTAATTTATTTCTGGTTTGTTTGTTTGAGTGAATTTTCGGCAGATTTTTTCCCCTGAACTATCGAGATACTTCAAACTCCCCACAAGAACCTCCTGATCCCCTGATTGTCTCATGACTCAACACGTAGCCAGCTGGAATGCATTTTAAATGCATCATACACGGTATGTGGTAAGATGACACATTTGAAATGCATTAAAAAAAATGACCACAAAAAAATTGAGGAAGTATTAGAAAAAAAATATCAGAAAAACAAACCAAAGAAAAAAGTTATTTCTTTGAAAAACAGAAACCAAAGAAATATATTACTCAAAACAGAAATAATTAGCCAGAAAAGTAAAATAATAACAATTTTTTTTTAAAAAAACTGTTTTTTTTTTCAAGTGAATGTACGCTTCTGTACCAACAGATGTTTTAACCTGTTTTAATGCAAATCTCATCAAAGTGTTTTTAATCTTTGTTTTGTGTCACGTGTGTAAATAGCTTTTCTGTACTGTTGTAATTGTCTTGTTGTATTCAAAAGCTTGGCCACAGATGAAAATTGCAAATTATCAGAAGCCAGAAGTCTTACATACATTACATTTTCCCAGTTGTCTGCGGCATTGTCATATATATTGTCTCTGTTAAATAAACAATGAATAAATAAATAAACTCCACCAACAGCATTATAGACCTGAAGCAGCTACTTGGATAAAACATCTTCTTGTCGACCTTGTTGGACAAACATCCTTAACAACTCCTCTCATCCCCCGTACAAGACTGTTGGGAAATCAGATAGCTCCTTCAGGCAGAGATTACTGTACCCAAGGCGGAAGAAGGAATGTGTCAGACTCTTCAACATCAGCAATTGTTCCTCCACAACCGAAGGACACAGTCATTATATGTTTATACCTATTTACCATTTTTATACTTCCTTCTGTGTAATTCTGTTTCTCAAGTACAATACCCATATTCCAGGTACTTTCACATTGCTCAATTTCCTTCAAGAACTATTCTCCATAAACTCCATCTGCCCAAGGACAGCCAGGTAGAAACACATAGAGTACAAACTTCTGTAGCCAATGAGGATACGGGACCGAACCATGACCCAAAAACGACCTTGGTGCGAGAGATGGCTAGGCCTATAGCAGCATAACTACGGGATGGTTGAGTCCAGCCTTAACTATAAGCTTTATCAAAAAGGAAAGTCTTAAGCCTGACCTTAAAGGTAGAGACGGTGTCTGCCTCTCGAACCCAAACTGGGAGCTGAGCATGACAGTGTACCAACAATGAGGTCTTTCAGATATGATGGAGCTAGGCCTTTAAGGGCCTTGTATGCAATGAGCAGGATTTTAAATTTAATTCTAGATTTTATAGGGAGCTAATGAAGAAAAGCTAAAAATCTCTCGCGCTAACTCCTGTCAGTGCTCTTGCTGCAACATTTTGAATCAATTGGAGGCTTTTTAAAGAGCTATTTGGAGCCAGACAGTGGTGAGTTACAATAATTCAGCCTGGAAGACACAAATGCATGAATTAGTTTATGTGAGAACAAATATAACACCAAGGTTTTCCACAGTAGTACTTGAGCCCAAGGTAATCAAATTCACCATTCAAAGAAACCAGTTGATTAGATGATGAACCTCTGACATGTTTAGGGCCAAATACAATGATTTCTGTCTTGTCTGAGTTTAAGAGTGTCTCAGGCATGCTTGGAGTTTAAACTAGCTGATTAGTTAACATCGGGTTTTATGGGTATAAATATAACTGGATGTCATCTGCGTAGCAGTGTAAGTTTTTGTCGCGCTTCCTAATAATATTACAGAAGCACTGTACTGGATTATTATTATTCATGACATTCATGAATGTGTCACATCCTGGCTCAAAGGAAGGAATGTCTGTGGAAAGGTTCTCAGTCATCCAGGTCAAGGTTTATATACAAAAGGGTTTAAAAAGCCAAATGGATTTGCAGAGTTTTGAGAAGACGTTTCGCTACTCTTCCAAGAAGCTTCTTCAGTTCTAAGAGACTGGTGGGCAATTAGTGGCACCAGTTTCTGCTTATTAGAGAAACAAGTCAAGCAAGTTTCTGATACCCCTTTCACATCAATCCAGTTGCTTTTTATTAAAAAAAAACCTTTTGGACCACACATGAATCTTGTGAATGCTAGAAAGGAGAACCACACAAGGTCAAACTGCAAAGTTCAATCAAACCAAAGTTCAACTAGACCAAACCAAACCAGGAGGTGTTGACCTGGCCTCCAAACTTACTAGATCCAAAACTGATCAAGTATCTGTGGGATGATCTACAGAGGACCCTCCCCTCAACCCCCCCACTAATAACATTCAACACCCTCAGAAGGTCCATGTCCATTCTCTGATGGACCACAGCTGTTTTGGAGGCACAAGGGAGACCTACACAATATTACGAAGGTGGTCATAATGTTATGCCTGGTTAATGTATGTTACTTGTAGTTTTGACTTATGGCTGCAACATTTTAATTATCTCATCTTATCTCCTGTGACACAACAATTTTAATTAAATGAACCCAACCAAACGAGACAGCCGGTGGGTTTGATCCTTTGATGTGTGGGCGACAGTGTAAATCACACCTACTAGATTACACCCACTGTTCAAGTACAGCAAAATGAACCCTTGATCAAAAACCTCAACAACTTTTCCCTTGCTACAATCGCTGCGCTGCCTCCTAATCCGCTCCTCAAACTGCAGATGTATGTTGCAGCCGTGTGCAATTATTTCTCCCGCATTTACCTTCCCTTGATCTCGTCAAAGCCACCGTTTCATCCTCTTATTGCCACCCCTTGCCAAACACTACACCTTAAGGCACGGCTATTCTTGCATTCAACTGGATTCTTTCTGCTAAAAGCCCCCCTCCCTTGTCTCTCCATTAGACCTGTCTGGGCTTAGCTTCACAGTGTGGAATGGGAGATAAGAGAGAGACGGAGGGTGGGGATGTGAAAGATACTGAACATTCTCACTGTATGTATACACAGTTTCACAAGCTAGAGCAGGGCAATCAAAGTAAAGTGTATGGGCAATCTACACCGATCAGGCATAAGATTATGACCACCTTCCTAATATTGTGTAGGGGTGCTACATGCCTGAGTAACATCCACATGAATTCCAGGTCCAAAAGTTTCCAAACAGAACATTGTGTTATCACAAGGTGGTCGATGTTTATTTACTTCTCCAGTCATAATGTTGTGGCTGATCTGTGTAGATGTACATAAATGGATATGAAAAAATGTAATTGTCACTAGATGGTTCAATGTTATTCACTTCTCCTATCGGTGGTCATAATGTTGTGGCTGATCGGTGTACGTCCATTATTTCCAAACGAAACAGTCCTTGTCATTTTACTTTTACATGTATCTGCTGCACATACTACTTCAAAGACATCAGTTTTACTTTAATAAGTTAGAAACCTACGTTTGATGGAAACTTGCAGTCATTGTATATTTGATTCCACCTTTTTGAGGAAATGAAATAACACCTCTAACTTTCAAACAATCACGGGGAGAAGTGACATCGTATTAGTCATTCACTGTTGTTCACTTACTGCTTTCAGTGGTTTGTATTAAGACTTTCATGCTGCTCTTTCTCATTTTATTTTTCACACGTCCCTAAAAATCCGAAGCACCAAAGGTCTCTGACGTTGCTTCACAGTGAGTCTATAAATATACAGTAGCTATACAGTGTCACTTAAAAAGTTTCTACCTCCTTCAGATCTTTCTACATTTCTGCCCAAAAATGACTCAAAACTTAAAAAGAGCACCAAGAGAAACCAATCCAATGAAATAAACTGAAATATTATACATTGGTATTTGTTTATTTCAGAAAATTGATAATTTGCTTATATCTTTTTTGTTTGTTTCTGGTATCTGCTGTGAGCACCTTGTAACTAAATGTTTCTGGTAAGTGCTGATCAGTGGCGGTTCCAAAATCTTGTTTTTCTTAAACTGTTTTTTTCGTTTGTAGAACCACTTGTTGATCACTTCAGATGAACTAACTATCTAACTGCGGGCCCGTCCGGGACGTGAACCCAGGACCTCTCGCACCCTAAGTGAGAATCATACCCCTAGACCAACGAGCCACGCATAAGATGGTTCTCGAAGTTCTTCCAGTTTCTGGTCTTTCTATGACTTCCGAATTGAAATACAACATCTACAGACCTTTACCTGCTAAATGAACAACATCCAATGTTTTTTTTATGCATAAAAATGACTCAAAACATCAACATGCAAAGGTATTTGTCTTCCTTGAGTAGCAATAACACCAACTACATGTTTCTGGTAACAGCTGCTCAGTGTCTACGGCAGCTTGGAGGAATTTTAGCCTCACAACAGAACCACTTCTGTTCTCAGATGTTGGTGGGTTTCCTCCAAAGAACTGATGCTTCAGGTCGTTCCACAACATTTCTACTGAAATAAGATTGTCCCATAAATCTTCTGGCTCGTCCACATGATGTTGATCAAACTGCGGATGAGCAGAAATGTTCTTTTTGGAAAGAGATCAGGGTCTTTGTCCATCACACCATGTTTGTTCAGTGGATTCACGAACATGAACATCAGAGAGGCCTTTAACTGCTTAGAAGTTCCCCTGGGTTCCTTTGACACCTCTCAGACTATTATGGAGTGATCTTTGTTGGTGGACCACTCCTGTGGACGCAAACATGCATCTTAAAACCCTTTAGAAATGGTTTTGTAACATTTTCCAGCCTGATGAGCAACAACAATTGCTCTTTTTCTGAGCTTCTCAGAAAGTTTCTTACGATCAGACAGTGACAAAACCCCCTGCATTTTAAACAAAACAAGGAACTGAATGACACCTGAGTCTCATCACACTGACTGGAAACATTTATAAAACAGATGGACTCTAATTTGACCTTGAAATTAACTTGTTATCCTTGTGGTGCATTTATTTTTGCAATTAACAGATATGTAATACTGGTAATGCCATTGGTTTGTCTGAGTTCTCCTTGTCTGCTTTCAAGACTTGTGTGAAAATCTGTGATGTTTTGAGTTATTTTTGAGCAAAACTGTAGAAAATTCTGAGGAATGCAAAGACTTTTAAGCAGTGTTGTACTTCTAAATATTTAAAAGTTCACATCGCAAAAGCACTTTCCATTTTATTGCTACTCCAATGATGCACAGCTTTTGTGGCCACAAACATCAACGAGCAGTCTGCTGTGTTGGCTTTTCTTAGCTATTTCTGAGGTTGTCCTACTGATAAGACATTAAAAGCACCACACTTTTCACCAAACTGGATTTTAATGATCATACTTGTCTTTGTTGTCTAAACCAGTAATTCTGCAACAAACCCACAAACAATAAACTCAGCCTAGAACAGTGTCCAGCGTCACGGAGCAAAATAAAACAGCCACGTAGGAAATATTAAGTGTGCTGGCTTTTTATTTTAATTCTACCAACGCTAATGAGTTCTCATTCAGCAACAAAGCGTTAGTGACGACATGACGATGTTTACATGTCAGATAAAGTATGACGTCAGCATGCTTTAAACCAGAAATTTTAGCAGTGGAAACATTTGAGAATAGCTAATTTATGATAGAAAGATTGGCCAAGTGAGTGTAATGGAATTAAAGCTTGGGAAAATCTAATATTAACCAGCAATAAAATGAATTTGCCACTTTTATGTGGTTGCTCTTGGTGATGCACTGCTTTGATTAAATACTATAGTAACAATATTTAAAAACTGGAAAAATGTATGTGTTCCCGTTTCAGATTTTACTTTTATCCTTTTTGGTTTTATGGGTTTAATTCCATCCACCCTGAGTCCTGAAGGTCTCACCTGAGTTTGATCTCACTCGGACCTTGTAGCCCTGAACCGGCCCATCAGCCTCCTTCCATTTCATCTGCAGTCTGTCTTCAGACAGGACCGTGAGCTTCAGACGACCTTAATGGGGAGAAAGAAGAAGAAAAAAATAATACATCATTCTTAAAATGTTCAAATGATCGGAATCAGAATCGGATTTGTTGGCCAAATCTGTCTGTACATACAAGGAAAATAACTCTACCCCACTAGAATAATTAGACTTATTCTACAATCCAGTACAGTGAACACAACCCTTTAACATTCTGCTGGGTCGTAGATGAGAGAGCAGTAGCTTTTTGAACCAATCTGCACACGAGTTGTGTTTGAGTAAATGCTGCATGAAATTTCATTGCTAAAACCAACCAGGGGCGTCACTAGGTTTTAAGGACGGGGGAGGCTTAGCCCCCAGGAGATGCACAGAATGTAAGTGAATGTAGCACGAAAACAGGAACTTTCACAAACAGCTAACAAAGACTGAGAATTTATTCATTAATATTATATTATTCAGTCTGTTTTTAAACACACTGCAACAATAAACACAGGTTCCAACAGTAACGATTAATAACTGATCAACGTAGAGGCTAATGCCACGACTTTCACTCACAACACAATAATTGTCTTGCTTCCAAATATTCTGAAATTGCGCAGTTTAGATATGTGATTAAAATAGTTGCAATTTCAAGCCCTGAAAAAAATTAATTATGTGAATTGAATTAAATACAGAGTGCAAGCAAGGTTGCAGGGAAAATGTGGACTGGATTTTTGGACACTCTATATAAACAAGTGGAATGGATTGGATAAGGACGCATGAAGGGGCTTAAGTGAAGGGAAACAGACGAATTTATCATAATATTTAAGTCGTCATATGTAATTATTTGATTCTGGGCGCTTTACGTTTGAATTTGTTGGCACTTTTTGAAAAAAAAATGAATACATTTTTTAATTTTTTTTTTTTTTTTTTAAACTGTGTAGCAACTTTGAAGAGTGATTCTGACTTTTGTCATAGAAACGTGAGACCAAGACGATGCATGAGCTCCAAAATGTTCATGAACCGCATTCAATTCATTGTCCTAAATAGGCTTTTTTGCAAAAAGGCTGGAATGACAAGAGGATATACAGTTGTGCGACTCGGTGCGAGACAACGGCAGAACATGACAGCTGCAGGATTTTCAAAGATCAAAGACATTGAAAAGGCTTCATTCCTTCTCCTCTCCGAGGCGGGTCCGACCCTTCGCACTTCCTACTCTGCAACTCAAATCCGTCTCTTGTTTCGACTTCATCTACATAATTTCCAGCAGGAGATTCCCAACAAGCGACGTCTTTCATGTTCCCACCGCCCCCACCCTCCACCCTCCATCCGTCCATCTCTCCAGCTGCCCGTCAAAGCGTCCCCTGTCCTCTTGACTGGTATAGAAACAGGAACAGGACGCCGGTCGGGGAGCGCGGGGTCCGAGGTCATGTCAGAGGAACATCGCTGAGTTACAGTGTGACAGGGTTTTTTTTTTCTTTTTTTTTATGTGCTGTGCAGGGGGGTAATAGATGGAGAAGAAAACGGGGGTCGAGGGGGGAAACGGAAGCAAAGAAGACAGAGGAGTGTTGAAGAGAACAGCATGAATCACTTCTATGGGTATATGACCCTCAGCACTCAACAGATCCTTTACTGGCTAGCATGCATGTAGGTCGGTATGTGTCTATATGTGTTGGGCCTCTGGAGGGTCCGACGGGGATTTAGAGAGACAGGGTCAAGGTCCAACAGCCCCACGAACAACAACAACTTTACCAGGCTGGCACACAAGCAGATAAATACAGTGTCTGTATTGTACTCGGAGAAACGTGGGCGAGGAGCAGCTGCCTGAAATTGTCATTTTTTAAATTTTTTTTAGTCATGCATTGAAATAATAAGCCCCTCCGGGTCTCGCTCATTATATCGTTTATTAAACACAGACTAAAGAAACCATTAAATTAAAGCAGACAGCACGCACAATACCCCAAATATATGATATGATATTAATAAATAGGACCAAATCTGCTGTGAAAGATGTTCTTTATTTACCTTTATTAAAGGCAATGTTTCTGACACTGCTTCAAACGGCTTCAGCGGTGAAACGACGGCTTTCGTAGCTCCATTTGTAATCAGTTAATCAATGCGTGTGCTTTTGGTGCTTTTTCACGGCTCGTTCCAAAATACGTATCATCTCCCGAAACCATGAAGCACAAAGAAAAGCTGTTCATGGTTCTGTAGGTGGGCAGAGGGAGCAGCTGTTAAAATATGCTACTGCATGTTGAGGTTTATTTGCATGCAGACACTGAGATCAGATCTCAAGTGCTGGCTGGGGAAGCAAGTGCACATCTGTCTAGTTGTGCCTGGATGGGTCAGTCCTGCGTCACTACTTCTTAGTCACACTGCAGAATCATCCCTCCGATGTAGCAAACATGGTGGCCATGATGTTTGAGTCTCTGCTATACGACTGTGGCTATACCAGGTTAGCATGAGGCAGCACAGAGATAAACATATGCACGTGCAGCCTTATGTAATTTAATCAAGCTAAAAGTTAACGACAGCACTCAAAAAATGTTTTCTTGACAGTGAGACGACTCTGTGACACACTCCCCACCGGTAGTAATCAGATTTATAGATTATATTGTAAGGAAAACCACTACCTTGGCCATGGACCCCTGACGACAGCAGCAGGACGACACTCAGCGGCAAATACAGCATCAGCCAGAGAGATGATGACGACGACGATGACGAAGAGGAAAGGAGGGAAGACGACATGAGTGGAGCCTGGAAACATGAAACACAATGACACTAATATTTTGTTAAACTCATTAATTTCACATAAAGGTTTTTCACTGATTTGAAGGTATGAATTTACATTAAATCAAAGTTTAAAGAAAAATTAACACACAGTAAAAAGAGAAATAGCTATGAAATCTATGATGTATGGTCGCATCGCATCGTATCTTAGCGTATTGTATCTTATCATATTGTATCTTAGCGTATTGTATTGTATCATATTGTATCATATCGTATCTTATCGTATCTTTTCATATGTTATGTTATCGTATCGTATCGTATCGTATCGTATCGTATTGCATCGCATCTTATCGTATCTTATCATATGTTATTGTATCGTATCGTATCGCATCGTATCGTATTGTATCGCATCGCATCTTATCGTATCTTATCGTATGTTATCTGATCTTATCTTAGAGTTATATCTATGATATCTATGATGTATGGTCACATCGCATCGCATCCCATCATATCATATCATATCATATCGTATCGTATCGTATCGTATCGTATCGTATCGTATCGCATCGCATCGTATAATATCTTAGCGTATTGTATTGTATCTTATTGTATCATATTGTATCATATCTTATCTTATCGTATGTTATCATATGTTATCGTATCATATCATATCGTATCGTATCGTATTGTATCATATTGTATCATATCGTATGTTATCGTATCTTATCATATGTTATTGTATCGTATCGTATCGTATCGTATCGTATCGTATCGCATCGCATCTTATCTGATCTTATCTTAGAGTTATATCTATGATATCTATGATGTATGGTCGCATCGCATCGCATCCCATCATATCATATCATATCATATCATATCATATCGTATCGCATCGCATCGCATCGCATCGTATAATATCGTATCATATTGTATCTTAGCGTATTGTATTGTATCTTATTGTATCATATTGTATCATATCTTATCTTATCGTATGTTATCATATGTTATCATATGTTATCGTATCATATCATATCGTATCGTATCGTATCGTATCGTATCTTATCTTATTTTTTTCAAAAAACTGTTGAGTCGATTTAGAATATCTTTCGGGCCACCAGTAAAGTGGCCTCCTTGTCGCATTTTCCCACGGGAAACCCACGTTTACGGCTGACTCAGACTACAGATGGTGCTTGTCCCCATTACAGACTCTAAAAACTTCTCACAGTCTGAAGACACACAGGACCGTAATATTAACTGCACTTTAAGAGGCCGTTAAGCTAACGCACACAGGGGACCAACATTTACTGAACTGTTTACCGAACACAAGTAGAATTTATTTATATGACAGCGCTGAGAAAATAAAGCAAATTGTATGAAAGTAATTGTGAGTGGAGTGGGTGGTTGATCTTTAGAAAACCAGGGCAAAGACTCCGTCCCATTTGTCTTCCTCAATGAGAACATTGTTGGACAGACCCAGGCCAAACAAAGCTACACTTAACTGTCTGGTGGCACAGCTGGAGCTGGACAATGAGAGAATTACAACAACAACAACAACAACAACAACAACAACACAGTCCTCCACGGCTCAGATAGACAGAAAAGAAGAAGTCAGGGACAGTTTGACAGATTTGACGTCTTCATTGAGGAGCAGAGACGAACCAGATTGAATTGATTGAATGAGTCCTTTGTATGCGCACTTGCCAGTTTATTAGGTACACTGACAGGAGACGAGACGAGATGAGATGAGATAAGATATGACAGAGGAAAAGATAAGATAATATATGAGACAAGACAAGACAAGACAGAATAAGACAAGACAAGACAAGACAAGACAAGACAGGACAGTAGCCACAAGAGATAAAAGAAGCAATAAATTATAATCAAATACAATTTTTTTTTTAAAGTAAACACACATACATGCAGATAAACTTTCCATTTTTCTCATCAAAGACTAAAGGACGTTTAAAGATCTGATTTCTCATAGAAATATATTATAGTGTTATGGTGCTCAGCCTTGACAGAGCTGCTGATTCAACTTTTATTTCGGAGGCCGTGGTGGTACTGCACAAGTTCCTATTATTTTGACAACCTCATGTGTCGGGCCAAATAACAGAAACACAAACTCCATCCTCCAGAAATGATCGTCCAGCAGAATCACCACCTACCTGAAGCTGTTTCACCATCAACTCAGTTTATCTCCACTAGTGTACTTAATGAACTGGCAAACCCGTCCAGTTTAAAAAACATGAACATGACATGTGTCTTGTCAGTCAAAGGGAGGTCAGGCCACCACCGCAGAGTTGAGGAGAAGTTTCCCTCTTGCCCGAAGGCCTTTTCCGACCAAACTGATAACACGACCGTCATCACATGAACCACATGAAGCTCATGACGTGACTGTGCTCCTCTCTTTGTGCGTTTTCTCATCTTTCACATGTAGCTGCTTGCCTGAACGTTGCCATGTGTGAGTTCATGCTCGAGTCTAATGTCTAACGTCACACAGGAGACAAATGGATGGGAACGTCTATGTAATGTCTAAAAATGTAACAGGTAGAGAGATAGATAGATACTTCACACTATATTTACATGGATAAGTATGTAGTACATTTAAAATTGCATGATTATATATATAAATATAGTTGAAAAGGGCTCATAACTGTCCTAAAGTTGTCCCCGAAAATGTCCACAATTTTATTTTTTTATGAATGAGAAAAAAATGTTGTGCACAGACTACAGTCATTACGGTAGACGGTCATGCTGCTATTGACATCAAAGACATAGCAGTTTAAACATGTTTAAATATGAATAAATAGGTCAAAATAAATTAAACCGTTTCATTTTATTTTTGGTTTACAATCATGAATATAATTCAAATTTAACCTCCTGACTCCTGAGCTTTAGTTTGGGAGGTATTTTTAATGTCTCCATGGTGTTTGGGATCAGTCGGACCTAAGACGTATAAAAACTACGCATTATCTTTGAAAAGGAGGAAGTTTTTGGAAAAACATTATGTGTGTGGACACGGGGATTATTTCACTGTATGTTATAATAAAGTCGCCAGTATGTAACAAAATATGACAGTGTGCAAAAACAGTTGTGAATAAGTTGCCACAAAACCTAAAACTAACGTCCCCATATGAGGACACAGGGTTCAAATTCAAACATACTGAACACCTCAGCATCACAGTGCTATGAAGGCGTTTTTTAACAAAATGTAAAAATCATACAGTATTTTCTCAATAAAAGCTTTTCCTCGACGATTCGAGATCCTACTATAATATGTAACGTGAATGAATCTGCCGTCTTTATCTAAAGCTGATGTGATTCTCTCCTCTGTACATCTTTAAATGTACGATCCCATCCAGCTGGTCTGGAGTCAGTACCAACATTTCTCATTTCATGATGCCTTCACTGCCCTTGGAGCGACCTCACGGTAACAACTTGAACTCCAGTTAACCTGTTACGTAGCCGGGTGGTTTACTACGGAAGATGATTCACACCTTGAATTTTTTTATGACTTTTTATTCAGGTTTCTGACTTTTACTATTCTGACTTCAGGAAAACTGAGAAAATGTGACTGAATAGACACAGAACTAATTGTTAAGACCAGAATTGCAAGAAAGTTATTTGAAAGTCAGTCTGATTTCTGACTTTTACTTGAACTTCAAGAATTCTGAGTAAAAAAAAGTTGAAATTTTGGAAAAATCTGTGTCTGAACTCTGACTTTTTTTTGTATTATGACAAAATCTGAGAAAGAGAGTCACTTTAATTTGAGAATTTGCAGTTTTTTCTCAAATTTCTGACTTTCTTTCTGAGATTAAAGTCACAGAATTCCAACGTTTCTGACTTTTTTTCGTATTATTCTGAGATTAAAGTTGGGATTCTTCTCAAATTTACAACCTTTAACTATTCTGACTTTTAAGAATTCATGTGAAATATGAAATAGGCAAATATATATATATATATATATATATATATATATATATCTTCTTTTCTTAGAATTCTAGAGGGAAAAAGTCACAGATTTTTACCTTCATTTCACCAATGAAGAAACACAAAAACCTTAACAATTAAATCTTTTTTTTTTCCTATATATATTTCGAAGCTCAAAACTTTAGCTGCCAGCCATACAACGCAGACATATTTTGAGTTGCACAAAAATAATGACTCCTTTAAAGGCTGGAGGTGGTTTGATTGACGCATCGCTGCACCAATACCTGCGCAGGTCCCATCGGCCCGTTGTTTATGACCCAGTAAATTTTAATCAGTGTAAATGAATAAATAGAAGAGAAAACACTGAGAATTATTTTAAAGTTTAGCTGTATTTTTTTTTTTTTCTGTGTGCTGGGCTCGCAGGTGTTCCTCCTTCTTCTTCAGGTGCGCTTTCTTTTAACGTTTCAAACAATGGGCGTCCGCTACACTTCCCCTGTGCGCCCTTGTCAGGTCGTCCAGGACCTCCGCTGTGGGAGAAGCTGCTTAGCATATCCAGGTGAGGTCTTACCTGGCGGTTCGGCGAGTCCGGGTTATTCCTTCCAGGTTTTATTCCTTCCCTTCCCGCAGAGCGCACACAGCATTCCAGAGGTGGGATGTCGACAACTAGCGCCAAGTTCCGCTAAAACTGCGTAGACCAGCTCTCCTCATCTGGTCTTTATGCGAACTCTTCTGGGTGAAATGTGAGACTCAGGGACCTCCTGCTTCTCCAGCATGGGCGTGGTGCTCCAAGGAATGCTTTAAAAGCCCTCCGACACGGCGCAAGGAAGGCCAGAGAGCAGTACCTGCCCTCCACCTGGGAGCTGCTCCACTGCGTTTATTCACAGATATTTAGATATTTGCATTTAAAATAAATAATAAATAAATAATAATAATAATAATAATTAGGGTTTAATAACCCTCAGTCATTGGTGGATGGAAAGAGAAGGTTTGAAGGGGGCAAGTCAGCGAAAGTAATTTCCAAACATCTGTGTTGGAACCTGATCAGACTCTGAGGCTAAATTTCAGGAAGTCAGTCATGTGCAACACAACACAACACAACACAACACAACACAACACACAACACAACACAACACAACACATTTAGGATGTAAGCATTTTACAGGAGAACTAAGATTAACCGTCTTTCATTGCTCTCTCGGCCATAAATTGGAGTCCCAGTTAATCAAGTTTGAATAATAATGTTAATTATTTAATTAACAATTAATAATTCTATATTTTTATTCTGCAGCTCTTTTCTTTTTTTAAACTCAATTAAAGCCAAGAAAGACCGTGGAGAGTTTTAACCCTTTGACTGGCATTGTAACCACACAGTTGATCTTTTTTTGTAGTAATAGACAATAAAATGCTTAATTTCTCATTTTGTACCCGTTTTCTAACTGTTACTAGTCACACAATTTGTAAGATGCACAAATTGGCCCATGCGTGAACACATTATATATTCAAATATCAAAGCTGTGACTTTTGAGATATAACGTTTTGGAACAGATGACCACAACTTGAAAATATACATCACACAGCTTCAGATATTTAATCGTGATTAATCGTATTTCTTAGTGTGGAAGTCAAAGGTTTAAAAGCAATAAGTCAAATCTTAAAATCTACTCTAAAACATAACAGAGACTTTATTACTATTCTAATGTTTCTGAAATTATTGTGAAATTTCCAAATTGTAAAATTTTCTGAAAGAATTCTGAAAAAAAGTTAGTATAAGATTAACATCAGACTGATTCTGATTCTTTTTCCTCTTATTTCGTTCTCACTATTCTCACTTTAATCTCCAAACACTGACTTTTTTGTCTCAGATTTCCTACATCTACGTCCACTCTGACTAGAATAAAAGAAAAAAGCTCTGAAGTTATAGTCAAGAATTTGGATCTTCTTCACAGATTTCTGTCTATTCTGACTTTAATCTCTAACTTTTAATTTTTCTCCAGACTTCTGACTTCACGTTGACTTTTCCCTGACTTGATATGATCGTTTCTCCTGGTTTAAAAGCTGAATTTTGTACCGTTTTACGTCATGGTAATAAAAATCTGTTCTAATAATCTAAAATAAATAAACTAAAATAATGGATTTTGTTAGTTCCTAAGACGATAAAAACAGGACTGGACATAAAAAAAAGAGAGCGAGCTGAACCAGACACCAGGTTTTTATGAATGAACTATAATGTAATAACTATAATTCACTCATGGCTTTACAGCGTAATCAAATGTATAATTAATTTAGGCTGTATTTTGAGGAAAGCTTTAGTTCTTACTTCTTCTGGAATCTGGATTGATTGACTCGTCCTTTGTGCCTTTGTGGCTGTTTGACTCAATTCTTGATTTGTAAATGAAAAATAAATGAAAAAGGACATTCAATTTCTTTCTTCATCCCTTTTATTTGCAACAATAGTTAATTTTACAGAAAACCTTTAACAAATGGCTTTAAACTCAAGTAATTCGGCTGCGCTGATCAGTTTTTAAACGACTCCTTTGATTCCTTGTTTGCTGCCGCTGCTGTTTAAGGCACATTAATGTCCACTCACATTTCTTCAAACCAAGACTCAAAAGGCTGCAAAACATTAAACACTTATTCAGTCGATAGTGTCCAACCCGGGAAACCCATTAAACGCACAAAAGGAATGTTTGATTCTTTTCCCGCTGGCACGGCTAAAGATTATTGTTGAAAATTGTTATTATTGAAAATGTGTTCGGACGTAGGAGGATAAAACCCACTGAAATGTTTTTTTTTCCATTAAACTTGACTCTTAAAAGCCGTGAAGAACATTAAAAACGTCTTCTATAGCGGAAATAACGAACACAGGCCATCAGGAAATTTACTTTAAAAAGACATTTTAAAGCTTTAGGAAACTCACATTTTAAAAGAAAACTGTTAATTAATGAATCCAGAAAAGTCATTTGCAGATTTAACTGTGATAAGAAGCTTTTGTTGTAGCTCTACAGACGTCTCCTTGTAGCTTTGGTGACTCAGTCCACAACCTGAAGGAATCTGAGGCATCAGTGAACGCAGAATAAATTAAGGATTTCCTCTTCCAAACATTATTTAGAGAGGAAATATTCTCCGCCTGGATACCAGGAGAGGATTTTTTCCCACACGTCATAAATCTTCCGCGAGATCCCACGGTTCCTTCCAGAGAAAAATATGACGCGCCGCAATCCGAGGTGTCAAAGTGTCCCTTTAAAAGCCGTCTCTTTCTCCCCGTCTCCATATATCATGTACCATGTATTCGCTACATCTTGAACCTCCCCTGAGGCTGAAACATCATAATTTGTGTCACGTTCAAAGTCCACAGCTCTCGTACGGGCCGATAAGGAGGCCCCCCACGCCTGTGGAAGTGCAGCGTCTCTGGAACCCGACACATTCACACATTTACGCTTCTTCGTCGTGGGACCCTCTGCAGGGGGAGGGTTGTGGCGGAGCGAGCGCCGCGAGGGACCTGGTCAGTGCAGAGTGACCTCCTCCTCCTCGTCTTCGTCGGCCGCCGAGTCCTCGCCTTTATCTCCGTTCTGCCACAGTAAAGGCAGCTCCAGCTCTGGGCTCTTAGCGGGAAGCTGCCTTAAAGAAGGACCTTTATCTGGATGGAAGAAAAAAAAAAAATCATCAGCATCTTAAAGGTCTTAAAACAAAAAAAAAACAGATCTGGGGTTTATTAATTCAGCTGGATTTTAAAGAGGACATTTTTCTCTATGTTTATTTTATATCTTAAGACACGGATGTACCACAGGGGTTATGATAGAAGACGATGAATAATAAGAGGAAGACAAAGAATTAGGACAAGAAAAGAAAATTTTGAAGAAGAGGAAAACGGTGATGATGATGAACAAGAGGAAGAAGAAGAGGACGACAAGAGAAGGAAGAAGAGGAGAAAACAGAAGAAGAAGAACAAGGGGATGAAGAGGAAGATGAGGAAGAATGACAAAAAGAAGAAGAGAAAGAAGAAGAAGAAGAGGAGGAGGAGGAGGAAACAGAAGAAGAAGAACATGGGGATGAAGAGGAAGATGAGGAAGAATGACAAAAAGAAGAGAAAGAAGAAGAAGAAGAAGAAGAAGAAGAGGAGGAGGAAACAGAAGAAGAAGAACATGGGGATGAAGAGGAAGATGAGGAAGAATGACAAAAAGAAGAAGAGAAAGAAGAAGAAGAAGAGGAGGAGGAGGAAACAGAAGAAGAAGAACATGGGGATGAAGAGGAAGATGAGGAAGAATGACAAAAAGAAAGAAGAAGAAAGGGTCTGGATTCCCCTCATTGTGCTCTGGGCCAATCAAATCATTTGGGCGGGGCTTCATTTGCTGATTGACATCTGAGCTCTGTGGAGTTTAATTTATTTACATGAAGAAAATTACTCTGGTTGGATCTAAAACATCCAGATTCAGACTAAACACGTCCTATAATCTCTATATAAACTCGTATCTGTTAAGACTCGTTTGTTCTTTAGTGGGAACATTTATATTTTCATTTATATTTCGTCGTTCAAAGCTGTCACCAATGATGTAGGCAGTACAACAAACAAACAACAACAACAGCAACTTACTTTTGGAGTAATATGTCTTGAGTCCTACGTGCAGCGAGATGCCGCACACACACATAGCGAAGCCGAGCCAGTTCAGCAGGCTCATCTTATCTCCTGTAGACGCAGCTAAAACCAGAGTGCAAACCTCCTACAGGACCAGGACAAGGACGAGACACGGAGTCAATTACACACACATCACATACCAGTAAAATAAACACAGCCACGTCTCTAGCTTCGCTGAGGTCATTTAAAAGTACCTTAAAGATCCCTGCTATGGACAAAGTGAGGCTGGAGGTTCGGGAGACCAGCAGGAACTCTGAGAAGCCCAAACCAAAGGCCAGCACGCCGCCGATACTCAGCATGAAGACCATGGAGAGGAGAGGAGTGAGCTCCGTCACCCGGAATAATTTGTCTGAGGTACTGAGGCTGAGCCCTGAAGGTGGAGAGGAAATAATGAGGGCGACATGCAGGGGGGACCACATGTTTGTGGAAGTGTATGACGGCCCGGACGAAGGAGCGTTTAGGAAAAGAGTTGTTGCTGCTCATCAGGCTGGAAAGAACAGTCTAAAAAGTCAACTACAGTTACTCTGTTTCACCGTCCACACGCTTCCCCACAGCCTGAAGAAGACAGAAGCCGAAACGTGTAGCTGGTTTTTTAATGACTCAAGCCTTTTCACTTTTTCAAACCCATTTGAGCGGCTGGAACTGGATGTTTTATGCATTTTTCTGCACAATATATATATATAAAGTCCGACACATTCTCATAAATGCAGAAACATCTCAAGCACGGCATGATGGGATTTCTTTAAATTTGTCCCAAATGCTCACAGATAACTAACAAATTACGTTTAAATTAGGTAATAATCATTCTGTAACTATGACAAGATATGTATAAATGATCCAAAAAGGTCAACTTCACGATGATTCTGTATTACATGTATCAGTGTAGACAGACATGTAGCTAAGCTGAGCTAAGCTACATGTGTATGAATGAAACATTAACCTCCTGAGACCCTGCGTCCTCATATGGGGACATTAAGCTCTAGGTCTTATTGCAGCTTGTTCTGCTTCATTTAAACCCGTTGTCCTCGTTAGTGGACACTTTACTCTGCTATATAGTGGTAGCAAAGGTTAAAACTTATTCATTTATGATTATAAAAGTTTCCAGTTTGATGTGAAACATTAAAAATTTTAAGCTACAACGTCACTAATTAGCAAGTACTCGCCTGAGGACGTTGGGATTTTAATTGTTCACAATTCTGTCTTTGCACTGCCATGTTCAAGTATTAAAATACACAGTTTTACATTCTGTCACACATTGGGAGACTTAATTATAATATAAATAATGAAATAATAAACCCAGTGTCCACATATGAGGACAACTGCCTCCACAACTGCTACTTCCTGTTCAAAGATGATGCGTAGTTTTTATAGTTAAGCCCTACTAATCACAAATACACTGGAGAAATTAAAAATGCAGACCAAGCCCAGGTCTCAGGAAGTTAAACTAGAAAAAAAATAAAAAATAAAAATTAAATATAATAGAGGTATAATGTCGTTCACTTATTTGCTACTGAGCTGTGATGGTTCTCCGCATGCTGCAGCTTTCAGCAATTCTCAGCTCAAGCAGCTCAAGCAGCTCAAGCCTATGTGAATCATTGGGAGCTATAAAGGCTATAAAAAATAAAAACCCGACTATTAATATCTTGGGGCTGCAGGCGATGGCATTACCGCTGAGAGGAGAGATGAGCGAGAAAACGCTCACAGCTTGAGACTGTGCTTACCTTCGTTGAACAGGAAGAGGGGGAAGAGGCCGAGGAACATGAGGGGCTGTAGGTGGTACATGGTGTCCACTGGATTCTGAAGGCCTGAAGGAAAGAAAGCAACAAAAAGCTGTGCACGTATTTCCGACTTTAAAGTCAATTACTCTCCGCTGGTGAGGAATACATTTAAGCTACTGAATGGCGCTGGTGTTAGAGGTCCTCTTCTAATTATAGGAGATGCACAGTGAATACATGGTTTTGATTGAGCTGACGTTCCTGCGGCGCCTCTTATGTTTCACAGCTGAACTCAGGTGCCGGTTAAATCGCATATATTCGTCGTCTTTCATTTGCAATCAGAGCTGAAACTCTCGTAAGATTAAAAAAGAGGCTTTATCAAAGAAGAAAAATAAACTTTTATATACAGTATATATATATATATATATACAGTGGGGGAAATAAGTATTTGATCCCCTGCTGAATTTGTAAGTTTGCCCACTTCCATAGAAATGATCAGACTCTGGTTTTTATGGTTGTTTACTGGTTATGGGTATAGACAGAATATCAGTCGAAAATGCATAAAAAAACACACAATCTAAAAGTTATAAATTGTTATGTATTTTATTAAGGGAAATAAGTATTTGATCCCCAACAATTCACTTAGAATTCAGGCTCCTACAGATTGGCTGGTGCGCATGTGGCACACAGCTGTGCTCAGTCAACTAATTACCAATACTCCTGATCTTAACTCGTCATGTATATAAAGCACACCTGCTCTAAGAATCAGTTTCTTACATTCCAACTTCTACAGCACCATGGGCAAGACCAAAGAGCTGTCAAAAGATGTCAGGGACAAGATTGTAGACCTGCACAAGGCTGGTATAGGTTACAAAACCATCAGCAAAAGGCTTGGTGAGAAGGTGACAACTATTGGTGCCATTATTCGCAAGTGGAAGACCCATAAAAGGACCATCAACTGTCCTCGGTCTGGAGCTCCAGCAAAATCTCGCCTCATGGAGTGAGGATGATGATGAGAAAGGTGAGGGAGCAGCCTAAAACAACACGGCAGGAGCTTGTTAATGATCTGGAAGCAGTTGGGACCTCCGTCACCAAGAAAAACAGTTGGCAACACACTGCGCCGTTGTGGATTGAACTCTTGCAGTGCCCGCAAGGTCCCCTGCTCAAGAAGGCACATGTACAGGCCCGCCTTAAGTTTGCCAGTGAACATCTAAATGACTCAGAGAAGGCTTGGGAGAAAGTGCTGTGGTCTGACGAAACCAAAGTTGAGCTATTTGGCATTAACTCGACCCGCCGTGTTTGGAGGACGAAAAAACGTGAGTATGACCCAAAGAACACCATACCCACAGTTAAGCATGGAGGTGGAAACATCATGTTTTGGGGCTGTTTTTCAGCAAAGGGTACAGGGCAACTTCACCGCATTATGGGGCCAATGAATGCAGCCATGTACTGTAACATCTTGGACAAAAACCTTCTTTCCTCAGCAAGAACACTGAAGATGCCTCGTGGGTGGGTTTTCCAACATGACAATGACCCAAAAACATACTGCCAGGACAACAAAGGAGTGGCTCAAGAAGAAGCATATTAAGGTCATGGAGTGGCCTAGTCAGTCTCCAGACCTTAACCCGATCGAAAACCTGTGGAGGGAGCTGAAGCTCCGAGTTTCCAAGAGGCAGCCAAGAAACTTGAAGGATTTAGAGACTGTCTGTAAAGATGAATGGGCCAAAATCCCTCCTGCGCTGTGTGCAAACCTGGTGACCAACTACAAGAAACGTCTCATCGCTGTGCTTGCCAACAAAGGTTTCTCTACAAAGTACTGACTTGTGTTGTGCTTGGGGATCAAATACTTATTTCCCTTAATAAAATACATAACAATTTATAACTTTTAGATTGTGTGTTTTTTATGCATTTTCGACTGATATTCTGTCTATACCCATAACCAGTAAACAACCATAAAAACCAGAGTCTGATCATTTCTATGGAAGTGGGCAAACTTACAAATTCAGCAGGGGATCAAATACTTATTTCCCCCACTGTATATATATATATATATATATATATATATCATGTTCTTACCCAGCTCTGCTTTCTGCAGGAGGACCTGAGTGAGGGTCCAGCGGATCCCCCCTATGAAGGACGCCAGCAGCACCATGATGAAGCCCTCCAAGTTGAACTGGGTCGACTGGAACGTAAACATGAACAGGCCGCTGGAGATCAACAGGACCACCAGGATCAGGAATGGGTTCTGGGTGGAAATGGGAGAAGAGAAGAGGCGGTGGGTGGGTGGGAAAAGGCACAAGATTGTCACGTGCAAACAGATTAAAATAGCTACTGAATATATTCTTGGATTTCTCTGATGAGAAATGTGACTCGTTGGGTGACGGTGAACGCACCTTCCCTGACTCTGCTTCCCTCTTTCTGCACAGCAGTACAATCCAATAAAAGCATTTAGTGTCATCTAGACATTATCGATACAATAATTACATTTAATTCTCCAATTCTAAAGCACGACTATTCACGGAAGTGTAGCTGAAACTGTGACTCACTGGCTCCTCTAGTTTAAAGATCAAGGAGAAGAAGAGGATGAAGAGCACCGCCGAGGATTTGGTCATGGTGTACCTGGAATGAGACAAAAAAAAAAGCCACAATATCAGAATCAAGAATCAAGGGTGTTTAAGATTAAAGACAGAAGTAAAATGCTTATGAAAAATATGAACATTCTTAGAAGAAAAAAATAATGTAATGTTCATAAAGTGCAGCTACAACATGGAGCATATCAACAACTCGCTACAATCACCACTGATGATGTTTAAGTAGCATCGTCTTGACCATAAACTTACAAGCTAATGGTGATGAAGAGGAAGCTCCAGTTGGAAAGTCCAATGTCCAGCGCTGTTGCAATGGCTGTGGGTGAGACAGACAGAATTTAGGACGTCTGCAGCCATCACTGTTTAAAGCCACATTCACGCCAAGAGTGACGATGCCACAAACTGCATATGATTGCTCCAGGCTGACGTGGTATTTTCATTCATAAACAGCTGACTGGCCTGTGTTTGTCGGTACAGATTTAAAGCATAAAGAGAAAACTGGTGCAACTCAAAGTTTCTGCACAGTAAAAGAAAATCTAATGCATTTGTTTTGTTTCGTTTTTTTAATCCTCCACAATCTCCTCAAGTGTGATGTGGCATTCCCGTCCTTATGGACTTTGGTTTAAGACAATCAGCGACCGTGATAAGAGTTGACCGTTCGTCTCGTTTCTAATTTTCTGAACACTAAACCAAAGCTCACCTGTGGGAGCCACTTTCTTGATGTAATCGTTCCAGCTCAGAACGATGCGGGGTTTTCCTGTCCACCACTGCATGGACCGCCGCGTCACAGCGGACAGGCAGAAGTTGATGGTGAGGTGAACTAATGTCATGAAGAGGGGATAATGGAAGCCCTGGGAGAAAGAGGGAAACAGACAGGGTGGTTGTCCTATAAGTGAAATTGCTATTGGACCTAATCTCATCTAATCTAATCGCATCTAATCTAATCTAATCTAGTCTCAAAGACTCCAGTTTTATTACATTTTCTTTAATTTTTATGCCATGCCGTTTATTAGATTGGTGCTCTCTAGCGTCCCATGTGACCACATCATAAGTCACTACTGGATATTCTAAGATGTTTTAAGAGTTTGTTTTTCTTGACTTTAATTTCAGACTTTCAAAAAAAATAGTGGGAGCCCAGCACTGTCAAATCCACACACACGACGTCTGCAGTAGGGCACCACACGTGTCCTGTTTTACCACATCTTCAACTCACCTTCATCAGCCATTTGTTGTAGAACGTGATGCCTATGGAGAAGACATAGTAGAGGAGAACTAGTCCAACTGTGCGAAGTCCCCGGCACAGGAACTGGACCGGGACCGCCATGCAGGACCCGTCAGAGCAGCTGTCCACTGGAGACAGCTACTGTAGGACGCTCATCTCCAGACTGAAGCCCATGGCTGGCACTCAAAGAGTTTATCTGTCAGGGAAGGGGGAGAAACAAGGTTAGCACACAGGTACACAGGTCAGCTAAACCACTATTAAGAGGTCCAACTAATATTAACCACATTTAGCTTAAAATTATTACTGAGACAGTTTAATAACCGTAAATCAGATCATCTTCGGCTTGTGGACCCATTAGTACCTGGGTGGTTATTCGGCTGAATTTGACAGCTATGCTACCACGCCTTTAGTGGAAGTGAGCTTGCTAATGTAGACCTACATTACACTGTTTACATAGGCTAAGTGAGTTAGCCAGAGTCAACGACTAATGACGTGGACAGCTGCCAACATTTGGCAATTTGCAACTGATGACACGAATACAAAGTGACCCTTTCGTTTGGCAACATGTTCATTTAAATCCCACGAGTTACACTGTAATTTAAACCTCTTTGAATATTTGTCAAGTGTCCTTTGCTGAATTCTGTAACAGCCGGTATCCACGTATCGATTCCAGGAAAAGTACGACTTGAAAAACTGTATATATTTCGAATCAGGCTGCCGTTTCCTTGTAAGATATTTCACACAGTACGCAAAAAAAAACTAATATAACGTGTGTTAAATAGGTTCAAACTCGTGGTGATGTTGCTAATCTGCAGTGCTAACGAGCTAGGTGGTGATTTAAACACACACACATATACACAACCATTTCTTAAATTGTCATCTTTTTAAATTGAGCTTGGAAGAGAAAACGGCAGATTTATTGTCCTGTAAAAATAAACTCACCGTCAGTGTTGTTGACTATACGGCTGAGTGGCGATGGTAAACTTTCTGGTGTTAAGTGTCGGCCAGGTCTAAAAGGAAGATGGTCGCTAGGGGGCAGTGCTTTTAGTTGCTATGGTTTTATCTCCGAGACAACTTCCGGGTTCAACGGTCACAGATGCGGAAGTGAACTAAAACAAATTGGCTTTTGTTGTGATCCCGCATAGAAGTAAAAGGTAACGGTTTTTACCGCGATATTATGCCTAACTGCACACTTTATCGTTTTAATATACGACATTGTAAATTAAAATAATGTGTTTGGGTGTCTTAGAGCAGAATGGCGGACGAGGAGGACGAGACTGGTTACGACGAGGAATTGGATGACGGCTCCGGCGGTGTGGACGTGGGCCACGGCAAGAGGAAGAGGCTCTTCTCCAAGGAGCTCCGGTGCATGATGTACGGCTTCGGAGACGACCAGAACCCGTACACGGAGTCCGTGGACATTCTGGAGGACCTGGTGATCGAGTTCATCACGGAAATGACCCACAAAGCGATGTCCATCGGCCGCCAGGGCCGCGTCCAGGTGGAGGACATCGTTTTCCTCATTCGCAAAGACCCGAGGAAGTTTGCCAGAGTCAAAGACCTGCTGACCATGAACGAGGAGCTGAAGAGAGCCCGAAAAGCCTTCGACGAAGCGAATTATGGCTCTTAAACTCAGCCTGGGACACCTTTTTTTTTTTGTCATACATCTACTTTTACGGTTTATTTCTTTTAATGTGTTGTGTCAAGGTGGGTTCACACTTAACCAAACTTTGTAGATAAATCCAAACAATGTCAAAGTGTTGTTCAGATACGTCTGGTTCAGTTTGAAATAAAGTAACATGCATGTTGTTTTAATACATCACCTGGGCTCATTTAAGCTGCAGGAGACATAGTTTGTTTGCTGTGGACGGTCACGTACAGAGATGAAGCTTCTGCATAAAAATGTCCCAAAACATCAGTGGAGTTTTACATGTAAACCATTGTTTTCAGTATTTGGTGTGACCCCCATATGATGCAGTATCTGCAACCTAATATTTCTGGTAACTGCTGATCAGTCGTCTGCAGCAACTTGGAGAAAATTTAGCACGATCCTTAGTCCAGAAGAAAAGAGGTTCAGCTCCATGATTATTTGCTTATCCACTGTTAATAGTCTGTGGATTCATTTGTTTATGGTTGCAACAGACAGAACAAGACATTTGACGATATCTTAGACTTAGTTTATGGAGGCTTTTTTTTGTTTTTAACTGTTCTCATTTTAAACACAAGATGCATTAAATACAGTTAAAAGAGAAATCATCTTTGATTAAACGGCGATTTTTCATTATCTGGCAGAACATAAAGTTACATTTTAAAAATAATCTAATTTAGATAAATGATCATTAGAGGGGGTTGTTTTTTCCCCCCTTTGCTTTCCATTTAATTTCATTTCACAACCCAGTCCATTCTAAGCTGGTTTGCCAACTACCATAGAAGAAATAAATACACAAAATCATCATTTTTGAAAGCAAGGCCATTAATTAAAATGCAGTCGCAGCCAGGAATACTGGACAGGAGTGGCCACACATTGAGTAAAGGGAATTTTTTTGGCTCTCGACCAACACTTAAACTTAATTCACGAGTCTTAAATGTTCATCACGCAGTCTGGCGATAAAACAAAACTGGCTGCACTTCAAACAAAGTGGACAAAAAGAAGAAACAAATAGTTTTTATTGATATTCCTCAAAACAAAAAAAAATTACACTGACTATAAATATAATTAGACCAACTACCAGTGAGCATGTGTTACTTCATTTATTCTGTTCAAGCAAATTACTTCTTTGTACAGTGAAGTGGTTGAATGAATTGGTCTAAGCAGCAGGTGACAGGCTGCCCAATCTATCTAGACTATATCTAGACAAGAGCTTTACCAGCAGGGGTGAAGGGTCGGGTGGGTCACCAATGACATGTTAGGCTATGCAAACTGCAAACGGCATCGTGCACTGAATTTCCCGATTGGAGCCTTGCCGCCCTGTTACGGGCTGCAGCGCGGCATCCGCGGGCTGTCTGCAATCACAAGCGAGCTGGCGAAGATCGTAGCCCAGCCAGCGACCCCCACCGGGTGCCCTAGCTGTCTGTTGAGGATGTCTAAGGATGGAGAAGAGATGCATGAGGCCAAGTGGACAGGAAGGGGGAGTTTCAGTGGCGTGGAGGGGATGAGAAAGGGGGGGGTGGTTGAGATGTACTGAGAAGGAGGGTTCACAGGATGGTGGAGGAATGTCCATGAGTCTTTCATGTTTTACTGCACATTCTCCATCATCTTGAGGAATTCTGGAAAAAAAAGGAAGGACATCGGAGAGCGGTGTTAAATTGTTGTTTTATCAGCTGCAAAGTAAATTACCCCAAAAATCTGTGCAGCATCAACGAAAAGCACTGTTTTCTATAAATAATCGGCTTTGTTAAAAGTCCATTTGATTCTAATGTGTGAAAAAGAGGATGAAACTGTCAAATTGAAATTTGCAAAAAAAACAAAGTTTAGGGAACTAAAACTCTGAGAACTTTTGAGTTACTGAATTTTACCATATTGCTCCAAATTCTTTATTGGGTATCGTTAATTGAGATAAATAATTGACCCAAAACATTTAACAATCCCCCTTATTATTGTGCATGTACCGTCAAAGTCCAGCATGCCGTCGGCGTTCTTGTCTCCGTCCTTCAGCAGCTCATCAATCTCATCCTCTGAGATGGACTCGCCGGTGCTGCGGATGATGAGGGCGAACTCCTCTCTGTCGATGTAGCCGTCGCCGTTCCTGTAGAGAAGACGTAGGTATTTTTAAAAAAACAAACAAACAAACAACACGTTACGATTGTTAAATATGTAAACAGAATATCGCCGTCAGCGTGGGCCTCGACATTAACCACGTCGCGTCAACGTACTTGTCGAACACACGGAAGCATTCCGCCAACTCTTCCTCGCTCTTGCCGGCCTGGTCCTCCTTTAGCAGCCTCACCATCATGACCAAGAACTCCTCGAAGTCGATGGTACCGCTACCTGAGGGTTAACGAGGATCCACATAATTGATTGTAGGTGGATGGTGTCTTTGCGCACAGATTTACGCACGTCTTACCCACGCCACCTCATGTGTACGGTAGAATGGCCTGACAATTAAAAGTTAAATCATCTTTCTTTGTGTCGTGTCATTTGTCAAAACTCGTTTCCTAACAGATGACACGCTCATCATTCCAATTAAGTGCCTGTGTCTAGAAACTGCGTGTGCGTAAAGTGAGTGCGTAAAACACGCTGTTTCCCGTAGCTCACCGTCCTCATCGACCTCCTCGATGATCTCATCCAACTCCTCTCTTGTCGGGTTCTGGCCCAGCATCCTCATCACGGTACCCAACTCCTTGGTGCTGATATCACCGCCACCGTCGGTGTCGAACATGTCGAAGGCGGCTTTGAACTCTGCGGAGACGAAGGTGGAGAGGAACTGCCCTTACTGGTCTGAACTATACAGGCCTAGTGTGGGGTCTAATCACTGCACTTATGTATGAAAGTAAGTCTTTCTCAATAGACTGAAATGGTTCGCAATTATGACCACCACTTTGGACTTTTAATGTGAGCTCACGCTGTGAGAGAAGTGTGAAACAGCCCTCATGGCAAATCATAGGTTTTTCTTTAAATAGTATCCAATTAGGCCTTTTCATTTTTCATCAGCAATGTGGTTCATTAGTGAAAGAAATGACTTCTGACAGTGATACCTAACCAAGGAGTCACCTTACTCACCAGCCAGCATTTCCTCGCTCAGATAGGAGCGGGCCTCTTGTTGCGCGTCAGTCTGGAAGAAAACAGGGGCCACTGTGTTACTAATCAGCACTAATCATCGAGGCTCCAGAGTTTATTACAATTAAACTCGCTAAATCAAAGCCAGACCCAAACCAAACTGTCTGTTTCCTAGGCCTCCTGACAGCCCTCATTATTATCAGCATCTTCAAATGCAAATTGTAAAGCTCCCTGAGAGCAAATGCTTTTACCCACTGTACAGAGGATAAATGAAATATATATATTATTTAAAATATATATATATAGGATAACAACTAATAACATGCTTTCATAAACCCCAGGAAACAATGGCCGCATCTCAAGAGGATTCTGAAGCATGGTGAAAATGAGTCCGGCTATTTCAGGCTCAACACATTATCCTCTCTGTATATGGCCTGCAGACATCCAATCCCCCGGAATCTGTCGCCTAAGCAGAATCTGCACCTTCCCAGCTGACACCCATCCTGCTCCCACCCCCCCGGACACCCAGTGCTACCTTTTTTTATAAGGATCCGAAGTATTTGCAATAGATGAATGACCTACATATCAATTAATGGAAGAATTCAATTAAACTCTAAAAACCGAAATTTGTTTTAAATGCTGCCATTAGAAAATAATAATAAAAAATAGCTTTTGTGAAGGATGAATATCTAAACGTCCCGAGCAGAAGAAACAGAACACGTTCCTGAGCAGCTCAACAAAAAGATTTTTACCCTTCACACATTTCTTTTTATTATTAATTGATCATTAACACAAGCTCTTAATCTGGGTTTAGCAACGACCGACTGGTTTAACTTGGAATAGTTTAATTGGGTCATTTGCACAACTGCCTGGTCTTACCATGTTTGTGGATTAGCCTTTCCCCCCCAAATATCCAAGGAAAAAAAGACAAGCCAAAAGGAGTGGTCAATCCGTGTGCACCTCAACAGAGAGACTAGACGTCAAGTGAGGGTTCAGACACACTTTAAACTGCACAGCCAGGTCCCGCCCCCCGCCTCTCACAGGCCTCCAGATTTAGTATCCTGAACTTTTAGGGTTCTGGGGCCAGGGCAAGCCAATCACACTTTGCAGAGCAATGCTCTAGTTTCTGGAAGTTACAGGGTTAAGAGCTGTAAAAGAAGCAAAGCGAGAGGTTTTTTAGCACTTTTGCGATTTAAGGGGGAAAAGAAGAAGAAGTGTGAGGAGGTGCCAGAAGAGCGGGAGGCAGATATTTCACTGTCTGCCAAAGGATTTGTTAAATCTCAGATTATCGGGACTTTAAAGTCTCGTGTCAGGGAAGCAAAACACAATTTAAATATGTAGTTGATGCAGTGACACGCTTTGTAGAAGTGACCCCGTAACAGCTTTCAGGTGGTGACGTCCCAAAATAACTCAAATATAAAAAATAAAAAAATCCAGCTCAGATCCGTCCACACAACCGATTTCTATTGGGCCTTGTCAACATAAGACAGTGAACAAGAAGGGGGGAGCCAAATATTCCTAAGCGGGTTTTGTGATGATGGTGTTTCAATCTGGGTGTGAAACTCAAAACTAGGAGAAATATGCCACCCTACACCCCCCCCACCCTCCCTCCTCCCTCCTCCCTCCTCCCTCCTAAACCATGCCCTGAATAGCAGGCAGATTTCAGACCGGAGGGGGACGCGATTCCAGCGCATCCTGGTGCCCCGTCGCCCCGGTGAGCTCGACCTGCTGCTCCTTATAAGGCAGGCGGTTCCTGCAGGGAGGGGGTCCGGGCATGAGGGGTGGACACTGAGGGGAGAGGAGGGAGGGATGTCGCTTTTTAAGGGGCGGCGGGGGGCCTGCGAGCTATATACCCGGAGGGAGACCTGCGCTTTCCAAAGGGAAGGAGCGGTTGACTCGTCCGATCAGTGGCTTCGGCTCTCGAGGGCGATTTCTTTGCTGGGGGGAGAGACTTGCTTCGGGAAGATCAATAAGCGGCCGATACAGATACAGGTTTAGGAATCGGAAGAGATGAATTTGAACCTGATAGTTTCTTCATGAATGAGACGGGGAGTCGGTCTGACCTATGTGAGGCCGGGGAGGCTGGGGTTGACATTGTTACTACGGGTGTAGTGTTCATGCAAAGCGACGTAGCAAGCAACAGAGACAGGTGATCTAAAAGTCACAGAAAGGTCTCTGAAAGACCAGCGAAACAAGCGAAACATGCAAAAAAAAAACACGAAGACAAAACACGTCAGGCACGCGTTTCAGAATAACTGCTGGAGATCAAATAATGAGTGGAGGAAGAAGGTTTATTTAGAAAGCACAGATAAGGCTGGAGTTTCAGTTTTGAGCAGGAGGAAGGGGCGGGGGAGGTCAAAGCTAGGAGGTGTAGCATTTCTGGAGAAACAGCAGCTGCCACGGGGACAGCTGAGTGGCCAGGAGAAAGAGCCTTCGTCTTAAAAGGTTTGAATGGATATTTATAGACAGCCTCTTGCAAGCCCCCCCGGGTTTTATAATGCGAGGAGGGGGAACGGGGGTGACGGGGTGAGAGTCGAGGTGTTCCGTTTCTATCCATTTTGACGTCTCGAAGAAGCGCGCTCCGAGCGGATTTCCGTCGCTCGCTCGCTTGCGCGCTCAGTTTTTTTATTTCCTCTCTCTGGGGGAAGGATCACCCGCTGAACGTAGAGCCGCATGTCGTTACTGGACGTTCTCCATCATCTTCAGAAACTCTGTAGCAAAAAGAAAAAAAGAAAAAGAAAAGAGGTCAATTATGTTGATCAGCTCCACCGACCACGGACTAATGAACACATTAGTCAGTTCAGGCTCCGGCCGCAGCGTGCAGATAAAGTAGGAAACTAATTACAGGGAATATGAGATTGGATATTCTGATCAGACTTTTAATCCTGTCACTCCACGTCTCCTTGATTCTACGGTAATAACCAGAAAGAGAAAAATAGACTTGTGTCTTAAAATAAGGACCTCGTGGCTCAGTGTAACGAGCGTCACATGGATCCTCATATGGAAATTATCAGGTTAATAAAAAAAAAGACAAATAATTGTTCTACATTTTGACAAAAACCACAGGTTAGTTGTCTCCCTTCCACGTGGCCCTCACTACTTCTAAGTCAGTTAACAAATATTTCATTTGCAGTGACTTTGGTGAAGGCATATGAAATATGCTCATCTGCATTCACCACTAGTTAGTAGGTCTACACCGATCAGGCACAACATTATGACCACCTTCCTAGCCAAGAAAAAGGTGCAGTGTTGGTTGACAGTCCCCGTTTTGGATGAGCTGTCCCCCGGATACAGCTGTCCCTGAAAATGTCCCCAATTTTAGCTTTTTATGGACAAGAAAACAAAATGTTATTACGGTAGCCGGTCGCTCTGCTATTGATATTACAGACATAGCACTTTAAATATGTTTAAATATGTCAAATTAAATTGAACCGTTTAATTATTAATATTTCTGAGCTGTCAATGTCCCCAGGGGCCATGCAAACCTGTTTTTATCACTAGTGTGGGATTATTCTACAATATTTACTCATCATTACAGTAAAATATTCCATCCTTAGTCAATCTACTGCATTAATTCCTCTCTCACCCAGAAAATGTTGTGAACCCAGGCTGATCGGTGCATATCACATGTATATGTGACCATAAGTACAGTACCACCGGCTGAAAAAGCATCGACTTCTCTCGAGGTTTGTTTGAGGGCATCACTAGCTTGACTGATAAATCCAAGGTCTCAAGGCTCTGGTGCAAACAACAAATGGGTGACGTGACTGATGGCTAAGAGCTGGAGCTAACAACTGGTGAGATTAGCTTAGCATCGAGGTGTTAGATAGAAACTATGGGGAAAGGTTAACCGTTTCTTTGAGACAGGACCAGAACCAGCCTAGTCTGTAGAGAACCACCACAAGAAATATTATGGAAGTCCTAAGCAGCCACACGTTCATCCTTAAAGCTCACCTCGCAGTAGGCCTATTGCCAGGGGGGTCGCAAAATCTTTGGTTGATTAGACATTTTTTATATTTTTTAATTTTTGCCCCACAAATTTACATTTCTTTCAATACACATTAACAAAAATCCAACGTATTTCAGTATGTTAGTGTTTAAAGTTAAAAGTGTCAAGAAAATTATTTCATATATATGTGTGTATAAATTGACAAACTGACAGTTTTAACTTTAAACGTAGCTAAATGTTTTGTCATTAAAGGAACCAGACAGAGTGTAATATGCAGCGTTGTGATTGGCACAGTAGCGATAGGGGCAGGGCCTCCTGTGTACAGAAGGCTTAGATTGAAATAATAAACTGCTACTGAATGCAAAATTATAATAATAATGTATATTTATAAATAGCACTAAGCAGAGTTTATTATAGAACATATATAGTAGGTAGGGGGTCTCTACTTAGCCTGGTCCTTGGCCTGAAAAACGTTGAAGACCTATGAATTAGACTATTGTTGTTGTTATTAGTATTATTAGTAGTATTATTGGGCTTAAGCTCATCCGTCAGTCAGCTTGGTAGGTCATGTAAGACATATGACTCTCTTGAAATCAAGAGCTCGAGAAAACAAAATAAAATAATATAACAAAACTAATTTAATACTAGAATAAGTACTGGTACTTACCAATATAAAATACATTCAGAACACACTCACATTCACATCTACTCCACCGTAACATGTCAACAGTCAAAAGAACGTGCACGCGTCTCTGATTTAATCTCGTGTCCTGCTTCATCCACATGGTGTGAAGTCTTTCCAGACGACACCTAGAAGCCTCTGGCTGATAATGGCTCATTAGAGTAACATTTATAGAGAAGCAAAACAGGAGCTTAACAGTATCTGGATGTTACAGACTCATGCACGATGGGCTACACCCACTTATGGACCGCCGGTCCATTAGAAGTGAAGGAGCTACTTGGATGAAGCAATGATGACCTGAATGACTGAGAACCTTCACAGACACATGGATGAAATGTTCGCTTTTGCAGCTTTTGACTGTGTCGGTTCATTTCTTGACTCGTCATTGTTGCTTTATGAAGTGCAAACTAAATTTACATCCTTCACATCTGCCTTCAACACTAAGAACTTTCTTGGTGGATATGGAAGTTTACTTACTTTTATACTCCACTAACAATAAAACAAAACTCTGAGGTAGATACGGGCGTTAGTAGGAGTGAAGAACGTCTTTCTTTACGTTGCTCAGTCTTACCATCAAAATCGATCTTTCCATCTTTGTTTGTGTCGGCTTCTCCGAACATCTCGTCAATATCTTCCTCTGCCACCGATTCTCCAGTTTGATGGAGGATGTCTCCAAATTCCTCCCGGTCGACGAAACCATCTGCATTTCTGACAAAATAAAAAGCAAAACAACACAACTTTATTAAATGCAGAACCACACACACACACATGCTCTAGCTGTTCATTATAAAGTCTGCTTTACTTTAAAGTTCAGGGCAGTTTTGATCAATACTGCTTTGTACCGACTGTGACCTGCTGTCAATCTAACAGGATTACAAGTTTGATTCCAAAAGTGGAAACAAATGTGTAGTTATTGGTAGCTTTTTTATTAACTATACACACACTCACCAGCCACTTTATTAGGTACACCTTGTTAGTAAAAGGTTGGATCCTCTTTTACATTCAGAACTGCCTTAATTAATTTCAGTACAGTGTTGGAAACATTCCTCAGAGGTTTTGGTCCATGTTGACATAATAGCATCACACAGTTGCTGCAGATGTCGTCAGTACCGTTCTCCTGGAAACCTCCAAACCCAGATCAGTCCATCAGATTCTCAGATGGAGAAGTGTGATTCATCCCTCCAGAAAACAGGTCTCCGCTGCTCTAGAGTCCAGTGCTGTTGCTTTACACCACTGCATCCAACATTTGTTGATATCTGGCTTGGATGAAGCTGCTCGTCCATGAAGCTCTCTACGCTCTGTTCTTGATCTAATGTGAAGGCCACATTAAGTCTGGAGGTCGGTAGCCATTGACTCTGCAGGAAGTTGGTGACCTCTGTCCACTATGCGCCTCAGCATCCACTGACCTCACTCTGTCATTTCACGTGGCCTGACACTTCGTTATAAAACCATTGACAGTTGACTGTGGAATATTATGTAGTGAGAAAACTTCAGAACTGGACTTGTTGCACAGGTGCACACGCTGGAATTCACATTCTCATTCTTGCACAGATGTTTGTAGAAGTTCTTTATTTTCTACACCTGTGGCTGTGGACGTGATTACAACGCCTGGATTCAAGTATGTGGATGGATGAGTGAATATAGTAAAATGAGTCTGTTGATATTTTGAGCCATTTTTATAGAGAAATGGCAAAAATTACAAACTGCACTGCAATATAATTTTAAGAAAGACTATTGTTTTTAGTTTTTAATAAAAGTGGGATTCAGCTTTTCCTGCCTCTTGAAGACAAAGGTCAGTTTCACTTCAGGGTTTTTTTTCGAACCACATTCTTACAGTCAAAGGATTTAATGTAGTGACATGTTGTGTTCATATTCAAGTTTGTGTGTGTGGTATTGAGTGTCGTACTTGTCAAAAATACGGAAGCATTCTGAAAGCTCTTCTTCGCTCTTTCCAGCCTGATCCTCCTTTAACTGTTGCACCATCATGACCAAGAACTCCTCGAAGTCAATGGTCCCGCTGCCTGCGGAGAAAAACAGGTCGATAAATGAGAGCTGTGCCATAAAAAAGATAAATAAAATTAATTTAAACTACAGCTTTTTGGGATGATGAGTATTTCTTTTTCTTTTCCTATCCTGTCTTCTTTCTGATTTTCCTCAGTGCATCAATCGGTCTAAGGGACCAGAAATAGTTTTTACACATTAAAGTCAGTCGACTCATCAGAATCGATCGTGAACACGGCTGCGTAATCCCATCAGGAGCTTTTTTTTGAAGCCTGAAAATGTCACCAGGATTGTTTCTGGTTTACTTCTGAATGTCGAAAAGACAAAGGTGATCATCGTCAGGTTAAACCGACACAGCCGTCGAATCCGTGAAAAGCACCGAGTTCCTGAAAGTGCAGATGACTGACGGTCTGACCCGGTCCCTCAGGATGAGGAGAGCACCTCCCCCTAAAAATATGTTTCTGACACTGGAGCCTGAAAGCTGGTTTGTCCACGTGTAACACAACCATTACAAGGACTTATACCTCAGTTTCTTATACCTATTTTTGCACATAAAATACTCACACTACTACTACCACTGTCCTTCATGTACTCGGTTGCACAGTTGATTTCATATACTGTGTTTTATCGGATTTGAACCCAGAGGCATCGGCACTAACCATCACCACCCTGTATTTCTATTTCATTTTCTTATTTTATATCTCATCTCATCTTCTACTACCACTTAATCCTTACTAGGGTCCCGGGGGGTTGCTGGAACCTATCCCAGCTGTCATTGGGCGAGAGGCGGGGTCCACCCTGGACAGGTCTCCGGCCTATCGCAGGGCTAACGCTGAGACATACAACCATTCACACTCACACCTAGGGTCAATTTAGAGTCACCAATCAGCCTAACGAGCATGTCCCTGGAGGTGGGAGGAACCCGGAGTACCTGGAGAAAACCCACGCAGACACAGGGAGAACATGCAAACTCCACCAAGAAAGACCTGAACTGGACTCGAACCCCGACCTTCTCGCCGGGAGCTTATTTTATATCTTATCAGGTTATTTTAAGGTGAGAGAAACAGCTTTCATATCTTCAAAATACAATTACTGATGATAAAAATCCTTAAATGTCCACAGGTTTTCCTTCAGATATCTGTAGATAATTATTTCATTTATTTATTTGCTTCTGTGTACAGCTGCTGTTGAGAGTCAGCATAACGGAATTTAATTCCAGCGTCCACTGCGGTCTCACCGTCCTCATCGACTTCCTCAATGATGGCGTCCAACTCCTCCCTCGACGGGTTCTGGCCCAGCATCCTCATCACGGTGCCCAGCTCCTTGGTGCTGATGTCACCGCCGCCGTCCGTGTCGAACATGTCGAAGGCGGCCTTGAACTCTGAGAGGGTGGGAGGGGGGGGCATAGCATAGTTTAAATTCACTTTGGAGGCGATGCAAAACAGAGCTAAACACACGTGGACAAAGGAAATGAAACTGACAGAAGAAGACGTACCTGAAATCATCTCCTCCGTCAGGAAGGAGCGTGCATCGCTTTGGGCATCGGTGGGCTTTAAGAGAGCGGAGAAGGCGAAAGGAAAAATTAAAATGAGACATCGTCAAATGCGGATTTCATTGTGACATTTCATTCTATCGCCGAGGCAGTCCAGAAGAAAGGTTTATGACAGCATGATAACAGGCTTCTCACGGCAGGCAACATCAATCACAGCTGAGCTACGTTGAAAGCTTTTACAGCGCTACACTTGTGTCTTTTTCTTTCTGTCAGGTGACTATCTTTCAACCGACTGGAGTTTTATAAAGGAACTGGTTGTAATCTCATCTGGTGATCCCATCTGAAGCGTCCATAAACCTGCTCCCCAGTTTTCTCTAAAATACTACGGCTTTTAGCACTACTTTTCCCCCACCTCCATCCTAGGTCCCTCGGCAACCTCCATAATATCGTATCACGCAAATCCACCGGTTCACTTTAGGGCTATTTTTATAGGCGAGACCCGGGAGAGGATTTGAGAGGGATTTTTTCTCAAGGTGAGTATTCCAAGTTAGGACATTGGGGAAAGGCTGCGTGTCCTCTCACTTTACTCAGCTGTTTGCTTTCTATCTTTAGTATCGCTGTGTCAAATCTAAATATCAAACATGTTGAGTTTAGTTACAAAGAGGTGGAACGTAAAAGCAGCCTGAAAAAGCGACGGCGGCGAGGAGGACGCGTCGACGGCGGCGTCAGTCAGAGAAGCCGCGTCTCTTGGTCTGCGGGCGGGCGTCGTAAACAGCTGAAACGTTTGCAAATGATCTCCCGTGAATTTGAGGGAATCCAAACTTGCGTGGGAATCCAGTGGTGCTGCAGATCAGATCCCGCCTGCTCGGCTGTTTTCAGATAATTATAAGTCCTCCTCTGTCATCTGGCTTACATCCTCATCAGCTGAAAACCAAATCCTCGGAGGTCCCATAAAACTAAACCGCCTCCTCTTTGTCGCCCTTTACCTCCTCTTTGGTTTTCGGTTTCTTACCATGGTGGCGACGGGTCACGCTGGACGACCAACACAAACAAAAGTCTTCCTTCTACACTCCTCAGGTGCAGCTGCGCCTCTACTCTACCCCATAAGTACCCTCTCCCCGGGCTACCATTTTACGAAAATTGATCAGGATTGGGCAACAGACCCACTCCTCAAACAAGAGCCGTCCAATCAAATCAAACTCACAATCTCCTGACGGACATCCCCTTGTGTTGCGGCACTGTCCAATCCCCCATATTTAGATAACAGACAAGCTCAATGACATTTATCAAAAAAAGAAAAAAGAAAACACTGCACAGGCATCAGGCAGCTGGAAGTTATTTTGGCCGGGGATCAACTGGGCACCTCAGTGTGGATGGACACTTGATTTCACATACTGAGCAACAACCAGAGTGCACACACACACACACACACACACACAAACACACACAGATTAACACCTCCCCTCCACAGTGTCCGCTGACCCATCCATCTGCCTGTTCCGCTGTCCTCACTGCCGCTGACTTGCCCTTGCACCTATGACATCTGTAACATAAGATGTCATCTGTAACCCCCCACCACCACACACACACACAGCTCTTGTGCCTCTTGTCTTTAACCAGCTTGACAATTGGTGTCTTATGCCATCAACAAGTACACAAACAAAGGCATCTGAAATAGCCACAAACAGGCCTTAACTCATGCAGCAGTGGAGAAGTTTCTAGTTGCTCTTCCAGAAGCAGGAAGGCCTCACTCCAAATCCCACTGAAATATGAAACTACACTATAACTAAAATAGAGTCTTTCTTAATAGACTATATATATATACAGCATGTAGAGGGGAAAAGTATTGAAGACAAGGTGCAAAAAGGCGCGGAAAGCCAAGACACCAGCTGAAATCTGTCAGTGATCAGAAAACCATCCTGCTCCTTGTCAGTGCAAATGAATATCAGCTGGTTCGGTCCAAACTGACGGCCTATAAAAAGGTGTGTCACTACCAAGGTGTCCCACAAGGAACATCTCAGGATGGACGGAAGCAAAGAACTCTCTCAAGACCGTCATAAGCTTATTGTTGCAAAACGTTCTGGCTAGAGAAGGATTTCTAAACTTCTGAACGTTCCGGTGAGAACTGCTGGGGCCAGAATCCAGAAGTGGAAAGAACATCACATCTGCAGATTTCCCTACTGAAAGTAAACACAAACACAACATTTCTGTTTCTTTTGCTTATTCAGATTCACTTCTAATCGACTAAAGGCCCTTAAAGGTCCCATATTATACATTTAATTCAACAATTTCATTATAGGTGTCAGAGGTCCAACATCATTGTTTCATTACCCCAAATGAATTTCAACCAGTCAAAAAAAAGAGAACAGGCTGCTTCTGTGTCTGTACCTTTAAATGCTAATGAGCTGCGTCTGTCCACGCCCACTCCACGCCCCTCTCAGGGAGAGGATGCGGCTTTTACTGGCATTACCATGGTGTTACCACCCTAATGTTTTCTAGTTTGAACCATAATCTGACCCAGAAGGAGAGATGTTTCCAAGTGATCAGTTAAAAATATTGTGTCTGGATGTTTCACTTAGTTCGTTTGTATGTGTTGTTACAGTTACTACCATGTAGCTAATGCTAGCTTCCGCTAACTGTAAGGGTAATTGTTACGGTTTGTTGATGCAGCCAATGGCAGGAAAAAAATGGTGCCTGCTCTGTAGTTTTAGAGGGCGGGCTCTTCTATCCAGGGGGGCGGGCTCTTCTATCCAGCATCCACTACCAGAGGGAGTGGTTATTTCCCCACATGACGTCAAGAAGGGAAAAATCTCAGGTCCGCCGTCCGAATTTTGCATAATGTGGGACCTTTAATCCAGCAGAAATGTGAAGCAAGCAGTTCATGTGGGGAAACCCACCAACATCGCAGAACTTAAAGCGGTTCAGGACTAAAGAATGAGCTGAATTCCTCCAAGCGGCTGAAGGCGACAGATCAGCAGTTACCAGAAACGTTTTGTTGTTGCTGTTATTGCTGCACAACGAGGTCAAAGCAGACACTATTATTGTTAAAATTACAATATTAAACTCTAAATCTGTTGAAACCTTCAAATGAAATCACACCCACCTTTTTACCATTTTACCGCTTTTGCTCAAAATGTGTTTATATTTGCATATGTTTTTGTCATGCTTCCTTTTTTACCTGTTTTTTTTAATGCTCTTCATTATTCATGCTTTTATTTTTGCTTCTTTTTATTGGGCATTTTATAAACATGTTTGAATTCTAACTTAGGGCTTTTCTGTCTTTCTGCAATTTGTGTTGCATTTTATGCATGAATTGTGCTACATAAATAAAGTTTATTATTGGAAACAAGTGTTCATTTACTTTTACAACTCACAGATATGTACAAATGACCATTTAATCCTGAATTTCTTCCTGAAAAATAAGTGCATGTGTTTCATTCCCCAGACCTCCATAGTACATGACATGCATGTTTTTGTTTTGTTTTTTATGTTATGTTAGTGAAAATGTCAGTTATATACTCTGAAACAATTGCCAGTGGCAATCACCATAGTTGAAATCTGCACAGTTTCTTCAGTTTGACCTATTTACACATATTAATAATTGGGATATAACTAACAAATGTAACATATTGTAACTAGTTTCAATTGTTTCCAAAATTTTATTAGATACATAAAGTTGTCAGGACGATGCATACTGAAAGGAACCAACAGTGTAACAGTATTTTCTGTACCTACTCTAGTGCTATTGGGGATAAAAATCTAAATCTCTCTTTTAGACGTAGACAGACTTCACCTGTCATTTATATTTCCATCCATTTTGATTGAGCAGCGGCTCAGAGCACAGCAGGAACACTGATCAGAAACAGTATAAAGAGTATATGTACATATATAAATTTAAAAACTGATGCCTCCCAGCGAGAAGGTCGGGGCTCAGGCCTTTCTTTTTGCATGTTCTCCCTGTGTCTGCGTGGGTTCTCTCCGGGTACTCTGGTTTCCTCCCACCTCCAGAGACATGCTCGTTAGGCTGATTGGTGACTCTAAATTGACCCTGAGTGTGAGTGTGAATGGTTGTTTGTCTCAGTGTTAGCCCCGTGATAGGCTGGAGACCTGTGCGGGGTGAACCCCGCCTCTCGCCCAATGACAGCTGGGCTCCAGCAACCCCCCACAACCCTAGTGAGGATAAGCTGTAATGGAAAATGAGATGAGATGAAATACTGCACGGCAACATCACAGAAACTGGAGCGGTCTTATGTGGATGAGGCGGATGGAAATGTTATAATGAGTGCAGGAGTCATACAGCAGGCGTTAAGACACTGTTTTTGAGTCTGTCTGGTCTGTAGTCCTCAGAACAGTGTCATGAACTGGTTTCAACAAACTTGAACTTTACTCAACGCAAGAACAAAATACTGCTCAAAAGTGTTTTGCTTAGATTTCACTCATGAAATTTCGTGAAGCACTCAATGTGGAGTGGTACATCACACGTCTTGCATACATACATGATGCATAAAGGAATGGAAACCATGGATAAAACCCACTGAAAGGTCAGGAGGTCAAAGCCCGAACAGTCTTTGAAGAACAGTCAGCTGTTCCCTATCACAGATTAGTTTAGTTTATTGGTTTAAAATATACAGAGACAATGCACATGCAACTTTTCTGTAAATTTGTCAGTTTAGCCACGTTGGCTATAATTAAAAAACACAACTAAAATACAAAATACATTACACACAATACATTGCAGCACTACAATAAAGAAAGTGCAATAAAATACAAATACAGTGTGTGAGGAAATGGTCACACACTCAACCATAATTTGAGAAATCTTCGCGAGGCGAGATCAAGAAACACAGACGCTGTTGCACTTTGACTTCTTCTCTTTCTCGAGCATCGAGAAGTGAACGAGGCCTTAGAGATGAATCTGTGTGAATCACACGCAGGAGACAAAACCTTAAAACTACAGGGTAGACACTTTCCCACACATGTGCATACTTAATATGGAGGACCAACTCTGCCATAATTAAAAATAAACTAATTAATTTATAAATAAATAAAAAGATATACAGATATATGCCAGATATATGCCATGAATAAATGAATGAATAAATTAAATACCTACAGATATATGCCATGAATAAATAAATGAGTTAATGGGAAAAAAACTTTTAAGTGAGTGCTATATAAATAAAGTTTGATTTGATTTGATTTAAATTCTATCGATGGTGCTGAGCTGCTGCATGTTTTTATACAGTCTATACATATCTGCAGCTCCCAGCATGTAGCTGTCGTCTGTTCTCAGTACATGTATTCAGGTCAAAATATAGATTTCATTGTTGCAAAGCATTACTTTCTACTGGGGTTTTTTATTAGTGGCATCAAAGTATAAATCTTGGGAACTCCAAGAGTGTGCAAAGCAGTAATCAGAGCAAAGAGTGGCTATTTTGAAGAAAATATAAAACAAGTTTTAGTTGTTTTTTTGTTTGTTTGCTACATAATTCCATATGTGTTCATTCATAGTTTTGACGCCCTGGGAAGGAATCTACAATATAAATAGCCATTAAATGAGAAGGCGTGTCCATACTTTTTCCTGGTAGTGTACAGATACAGTATCTGGCATTTCTGAGATTCTTGTTTCTACGATTTTTCTTTCTGTTTCTTGCACTTTTCGTTTTGCTCCTCGAAATAAAAAGATTTGTTTTAACATCTGGTTCATCTTAAACTGTCTGTGTTTTGCTCATCTCCGTTTTTTTTTTTCCTGCCACCTCAACCTCCCTCGCCCTCCTCGGCCATCGCTCTCCGTCTTTCCCCAGAGGCCCACACTTCAGCCGCCATGCCGTCTGACTTATGTCACCTCCTTCATTCAGAGCCTGTTTGGTGTCTGACTGACAGCGGCACCTGCTGCACTGCTGATTTTGCACTGCACCGCTCCTCTTCTATCTGGGCGAGACAAAAAAACGCGCCGATGAGTTAGATGACTTCAGCTTCTTTAAGATTAACCCGAGATGAAATTATTTTCTTTGTTTGTCATTTTTTCTTCTCCCTTTCTCCGTCTCTTTCCACACTCTTCCCTTCAGCCTCCTTCTATTCCGGGACATTTCCCCGAGAAGCAGCTGACCCCTTTAGACAAACACACCCTAAATAAGGCCGGAGGTATGCCATCACTCCTCCCCTTACAGCCCTCTATCCTTCCATCCTGATCCCTTGGTTGCCCTCATGCCTCTGTCTCTCTGTCCTTCCTCTGTCCCTATTAACTGCTCCTCTCTCCTCTCGTCCTCCAACGACCACGTCGCTCATTAATGTCCGACGCAGTCTTGCAAGCGGACAACACATATGTATTAACTTATCACTCAAAGACAAAGTGAAAACTGAGATGTGTCGGTGAAATCCATCATGGTGTCACTGTCGTTTGTGGTATTTCCATAGAACTGGTTAAGCTTCTTTCATTAAGCTTAATAATTAATTTATCTCCCATGTAAACCTGTTTTACTGCTAGTGTGGGATTATTCTACAATATTTACACATCATGACAGTAAAATATTGCATGAAAAAAAATACTGTGATACTGTCAGAATTTTGCAAAATGCTGTGACATACATTTTTGGTCATATCACCCAGCCCTAAAATATGACACTAAAAGATGGAATGAATTGTCATAACTTCCTCCTCTAACTTCCTTCGTTCTATCCATAATTGTGTGCTGCTACTGTTTAGCATGTTCTTAGCTCTGTGACCCTCCCTCCTTCCTCATAGGCTAGCTCGGGAGTTTGGAGTTTGCATGTTCTCCCTGTGTCTGCGCGGGTTTTCTCCAGGTGCTCACCTCCAGAGACATGCTCATTAGGCTGATTGGTGCCAGCTGGGATAGGCTCCAGCAACCCCCCCTAGTGAGGATTAAGTGGTAGTAGAAGATGAGATGAAACATGACATGTATTAAAATAAACTGCAAATAAATTGAATTTTTCTGATTTTCTTTTGTACTTTTACTGTAGTAAAATTGAATGAGTAAAACCCTTTAATGGTCTGGTGTATCTGTGGGTTTTAGTGTGTGAGTTTTAGGGTTGTTTTTTATTTTTATTTTAATTGTGTAAATGTGCATTTTGGTTTGAAACTCTGCAGCATTATTGCTCTGGACCTATAACAACATGGTGATGTCTTGTCCACACGTAGTCCTGAACCCTGCAGCACTTTGATCATGCCGGCCTGTGCACAGCAGTTACCAGTCTGCAGCACCGGGGGGCAGCCTGCCTCTTCCAGTCAAGCTCTGATTTCATGGTTTTTCAGGAGTCACAGGCAGTTTTGGAAAAACTGCATTTTCTTCTGTTGCAGAGAGAAAATCAAGTGATATTAAAGTCACGGCTAAGTGACTTTTAGGAGTTTGGATGAGTGTGGCTGGAACTGGGGCTCAGTAATCAGTCAGTTTACATGCATGCGTAATAACCATGTGCGCCATTACGCATGCAGGTTTCGTGCTTCATGGGTCTTTTTTTTCTTTTCTTTTTTTTTTCAAAACAACAGTGATTAAATCAAAACAAAATAACTGGAAAAACACACACATTCACTCTTCTATTCCTTCAACCGAAAGAAAAACACACTATTTTCTTACAGAGCATTAAATAAACGCTACACATGTTCATAAGTTTATTTTTTTCCGTTTTGGTGAAATATTAAATGTACACTACGTGTAAATGCAACACTGTTTTAAGACGAAACCTAATTAAACAGCACAGAGACAATCAGTGCACCGATACAAAGAGAGTGATGTGAGTGTTGCATTTTGAAAACCAGAATTAGATGAACAAAGACCCCCAAACGGTTCAAACTGTGTTCAGACATTTGCAAAACAAAAAAAATTCAGAATTACATTTGAGGAAGCTGTGTTAAGAGGTTCTCAGATTGGAGTCATGCTGTTGATGCATGGGGGTTCATGTTTTTAGCATTTTTTGTTTGTTTTTGTTTGTCTGAATAAAATGGGGGAACTGTGCTAGTCGATGCGTTTGAAAGAGAAAACTCCCACAGTGCCAAAACCAAAACTTCCAGATTTGTAAATTCGTCTTTTTTTCAGTGTTTTGAGCAATTCAAGTTATTATTATTAGCCATACAGTCTTCTGCGCGTGTCATCCTCTCCAGGAGCGTCGCAGCGCCTCACAGACTCCACCGTGGAGCGCGTCCGTCAAGCTTCAGATGGAGCACATCACAGCTCGTCACTGGAAATGCTACTAAGGGCTACTACCGTTTGCGTGGGCGTGCAGTCGGGTCAAGGATGATGAGGAGAAGCGGAGCACACAACTGGTTGATGGTTAGAGCAGTCAGATCAAAATGACAACAGGACCTCTGATGCTGGCGACGGAGGCGCACAACCTCACCTCGCTGAGTCAGGAGAACCGAACAGAGGTGCATGTAACCGGACGTCTGGACACCGCCGGATGCTTTTTTATATCTGTTCTGCCATACAGGCAAGCTGTTCCAGCTCTGATGTGCATTTTTATCTTGCTGACCATCTTCTCGTTCCTGATTAACACGCTCACCCTGTTCGGTCTTGGTCAGTCCGAGGACCTCACCTGGCAGCCGCGTTTCACGCTCCTTAAGAATCTGATTTGGAGCGACCTCGTGCAGACTGCCACCTTTGGCCCGGCTGTCATCCACTCACTGTCCCAGCGCCGGACAATGTCGTTCAGCACCTGGTGCTATGCTCAGTACTTTTTCGGATCGACCAGCATTTTCTCCAGCCTCGTCACCATCACCTGCATGGCGCTGGAGCGCTACTTGTACGTGTGCCACGCCATCCACTACTTGGTCATTCTCACTCACATGCGCATCCGGCGCGTGTTGACTCTCATTTGGGTCTACTCCATCGTCGTCGGCGTCACGAACATGGCGCTGCTGCACACGGGGCGAGAGGAGCAGGTCACGGGCATCACCATGGGACTTTTGTGCGAGCCGGACATGATGGAGCAGCACATGGGGTTCCCCAGAGCCGCTGCCATCTTTCGCAAAGTCGTGGGCACGTTCACTCTGCTGCTGTGCCTGCTGGTCTACGCGTTCTCCTACATCAGGATGTACCAGGACGCGCGCAACGCAGTGATACCCTTCAATGCAGTCAACGGCACAGCGCGCAAGACTGTGCTGTTTTACTGCGGCATGCTGTTCCTGCAGCTGCTGCCTCTGTTGCTTAAAGTCATCTCGGACGCCACGTGGGAAATCGGGGGTCCCATGGTCGTGGTGGAGCTGTCCCCCCAATCTCAGGAAGTCTGCAAAGTGAATAAGGCCCCCTCGGCGACGGCCGCGGTGTTTCACATGGCCCTGCTGATCTTGCTCATAGTGCCGCCGTGTATCAACCCTCTGGTGTACGGGCTGAGGAACGCGGAGATGAGGCAGACGTTGCTCAGCCTGTTCCGGCGGTGGAAAGAGTGGAGGGGCGCGGGCGTACGCGCAGTGGAGCCACCGAGAGTTGGAAACATTGCGCATCAAAACCGGGCACAGGCAGGATAGACTGGTGGTTTCCAGACATGCGAGGAAGGCTGGGGATCCTCACGTTACGAACTAGGCGCAAGAGGAAACGCGTAAAAGAACAACCGTGCCTCCTCCATTCAAACCTGCAGTTTGAATGGAAGCAACTTCCCTGTAATACCTCCTAATTCTTATACAAGAAAACAAGAGCAGCTGCAAAGTGAGCCGAGTACAGGAAGCAGTTTACAAAGATTTTATTTTTTTTGCAACTACTGTTTGGGATCTGCTGCGATATTTTTAACCTAAGGGATAAATCCCTGAGGATGCTTTTACAGTATATGTAGTTTTGGATCGTGTTTTGGGGGCATATGCCTCTGCTGTCCTGTCACTGTATCTGTCTTTTATATTTAAGTGCAACAATGTTCTTTTTTGTGGTCCAGTTTCGTCAGTTCATTGTATTTATATTATATGCAAAAGATGAATGTAAAGTAAAGTCGGGACCACCATTGTACAGGTTTGGGGGAAGAAGAAAAAACATAATTTATAGTATGAGACATTATGCATCTGATTGTGTGACTCGGTCGTGCTGCATTCCCTGTTGTCAAGGGCTTATTTCTACATCTCCAGAAGGTAACCTCAGAGCACTTGAGTTTTGTACATTTTTTTTTCTTCAAAAGCACAGAAGTGGCTCCGAATGGAAATACAATTTATAGTTCCGCTTAAAAGTTTTTTGAATTTCTGAATAGAAATGACACAAAGCTCAGTGGATGTTCACATGAGTCCTGAAAGTAAGAACCAAGGACAAAACAAATGAAAAGGGAATATTATATTTGTTTATTATCCAGTGAGTTGCAAAAGTATGTGCAAATCTAGAATTCAGTTAATGCCAAGGCCAGTTTAGAGTCCATCTGTTCAGTGTTTCCAATCAGTGTAAAAAGATTCAGGTGTCGATCAATGTGACCCTTTTTTTTTTTTAACTGTCTGGTCCTCACGTTTGTAGAAGTATCTGATAGCAACAGACTAAAGAGCTTTATAAGGTCCTCGGAAAAAGACCTGTTGCGTATCAGACTGGAAACACTGAACAAATGGAGGAGATAAATTGTGACTGTTGCCCCCCACAGGAGTGATCCACCAATAAATATCACAGTGTTATATAGAGGGTATGCATTGACGTCACTGCCGGCCGGAGCCACGCCCCCTGAGTGCAGGGTATCCACAGGGTCTTAAAAAGTCTAACAGTCTCTTAAAATCTCATAAAATGTCTTAAATATGATTTTGAAAGGTCTTTAAAATGTAAATTTTATTTAAAACTAATGAATAAACTTAAACCTCGCTTTAAAATGTTATGATTTTTTCGTGGCTAAGGAGCGGCTAATCAGTTAACGCTAACTTCTCAACAAATATTAGTTCACAACAGAGAGGATTCCTTTGTTTTTAAGTTAGGTTAAACATTTTGTATTTCAATGTGAAAGAACTGTGAATAAATTCATATATTTTGCAAGTAATTCCCGACCTCCTTTTTGCCAGTATGGATGTGAAATGGGTTTTAATTGTATTCATTATGGTCTTAAAAAAAGTCTTAAAAGGTAAAAAAAAAAAACCTGCAGAGACCCCTGTGAGCGCCAAAACACGGTGAAATGTATCAGTAAATACAACAAGACCAGAAAAACGTGGATTATCAGATTAAATTAAAGGACAAATGGACTCGACAATGATACATAGGAACTGGTATGGATTTGGGAAAGTGAACACCCTACGATTCAAGCTAATGCTGCTAATCTCCATGATCATCTGTCACTTTCTGCCACTCAGTGGCTGTAACCATGGAGACTTCGCTGGCTGTGACATCACGTGCAGACCCTCTATTCTGAGAGGTCCCAAAGGAACCCAGGGGAACTTCTAGGTAACCCACCATCAGGAGAACACTCAACAACCACAGTGTGATGGACAAAGACTGTTTGATCAATCAACATCATGTGGACAAGATAGAAGACTACTGGGACCATGTTTAGTGGACAGATGAGACCAAAGTAGAATAGTTTGGTTGAGAGGTGTCATGTCTGGATATGAAACATGGAGGTGGTAATAAAGTCCCTGTTTGGGCCTATTTTCATTCATCTGGACCAGGACGCTTTCTCATCATTAATGGACCAATGAATTCTGAATAATACCAGTAAAAAACATATCAAGACATGAGTCCACGAGCTGAATGTGAAGAGAAACTGGGTCATGCAGCAAGACAACGAGCCCCAGTCGTTCTACCAAAGAACGGTTAAAGAAGAACAAATTGAATGTTCAGGAATGGCCAAATGTTGTGGAGGAACCTGGAGGAAAATGTTCATATGAGGAAACCCACCAACATCTCAAAACTAAAGCGGTTCTGTTCCAATGAATGGGCTAAAATTCGTCCAGTAGACGACTGATCAGCAGTTACCAGAAATGTTTAGTTCACAGCAGATACTGAAAATAATTGCTTATAACTGTTGTTTTATACTGAAATGTAAAAGACTGTGAAGGGAGCGAATACTCTGAAGTACTGTGTGTCTTTTTGTTCAACAGTCTTCGTCATGTTTTAAGTCATTTCATTTAAAATAAAAGGACAACAAATGATTAAAGTACCAAGTCTCATTAATTTAAGCAAATTTACATTGAAATAAAAAGATCTGTGCGTTAAAAAAACAATAAATTGAAATAATCATTTAAAGTCTGATGAAGTTTTCTGTCACTATGAGGAGTAAAGAAATAGAAAAACTTTATTTATCCTGCAATGGGGAAATTTCAGTTTGCAACAGCATAGCAACAGAAAAATAACAAGAGTAAAGGGTGGACTGTATAAAAGATAAATCATAAGTTAAACAGAATAGAATAAAAAAAAATACAAGTATTTGCATATATACAAAAGTACTGAATTGAACAGATAATGATTGTTGTACAGGGAAGACACTGAATGTGTAAGTGATGGAAATAGTGATGCACAAAAAAAATGCAAAATACTTCAGAGATAACGAAGACAATTAATTGCTTTTGGCAAAATTCTTGCAACATGTACGCACTGCGTGAAAACTAGAAAATGAAAACTTTTTGCACACATGCTGTCATTTTGAAATTATAATAATAATAATGTTTTGATTTTTAATAAAGACACGGAAATAAAAACTACTGACTAGATTGAAAAAATCCATAGGTTAATCAATTATTAAATTGATAATTAGCTGCATTCGCGGATGTTTAATTTTGTAACTGTAGAGGAGGACTTGTTTTAAATTTCACGGACACACACAAACACACACACACAGACACACACACACAAACACACACACACACACACACACACATGAAATGTGACAACCAAGTGAGAAAATTTGACCAGAACCGATCAAAGTAATCATGGTGAACTTACCTGCCGCTTGCAATTCAGTTTCAGCTCTGCTGCTCTTCTCCCACAGAAAATTTGTTGGGTGTTGCAGTGAAATGCATTCATGCAGGAATGGTGGTTAGGCAGAATTAATGCTCTGCACCGCATTTTGTCAAATATTCATTTATTCCACGGCCATAGCTCCACCACTGGACCCAACTAATAGACAAAGGAGACAAAAATCTTCTGGACAAAACAAGACCACAGGACCAAATGGAGAAAAGTCAAGATGTTTGTAAATTTGTATAGCGTATTAGGTGTGCAGTAGGAGATAGAGATGCAGCATCTAAGGAGGCTCAACATATAAAGACACACTCTTTAAAAAGAAACGTAACTATAAACTGATCGTAAATCGTAAATCACTGATACCATTGTGACTTTTTACTTGTATTTCTGTGCACAGACCCAGTTAAACAGATTTAATTGCATAAAATGAAGGTATTTGCGATGCATCTACATCCAGTGACTTTACAGCATACCAAGCCTGACAGCCCAAACAGGTCAGGTGCATTCCTGAAAGACGCAGAGCGCTGCACTGCCTTTTTTCATTTAGAAGTCAAATGCAGAAGTTGACATCGTCCTGTTTGTTTCCAGGAGACAAGTAGTGCTCTCTGCCACGACCGGTTGTGCTGGTGCACTAAGTGTGAAAATGCCTGATTATTTACTGTAATTTGTTATCTAAACCCAAAAAGAGAACAAGGAAGTAAACCTACAATGTCAGTAAACTCAACGCTGCTTTGGGAACTATCGCGCCAAAGAATGAGGAAGTCACGAAAAGGGAAATTCATTTTGTCGAACAGGTGCAGACTCACATGGACTTCACCTCAAGATCTTGACACAGCAGCAGCAGCAGCAGCAGCAGCAGCAGCCACTGTAAGATCTCATTTTATTCAGTTTGTTTCATCACACTGCAAATTAACAATCTGTGATCCATCGCTTATACATTTAACTAATTAACGTCTTCTTCAGGTTGTTTAAAAAGCATCCATGGACACTGAAGTGTTCCTGAGCCAGCAGGTCTGTCCACACGCCGCAGACAGACTGTCGAGGATGTCGACTCAATTCTGCTGTGAGAACAACCTGAAGTTTATCTGTGAGTTTAAGCCCGGGCCTGGAGATGAGGACAACAGCGTCAGCGTGGACAGTGATTCGGTGTCAGTCATCCTCCCTGCACAGTGTACTGTCCACCAACTACGGCTACGCATCTGCATGCAGGTACGCAAACAGCTGTAAGAATGTACTAAATAATGCACGAGCTAAAAGGCAGGCAAAAAATATAACCTGTATTTTAATTACTTTGGTTTGCTGCAAAGGTTCATTCAGGTTATTCCCCCAAATACAAGATGAAACAAAGGCAAGTGGAATTAGATTAGATTAGATAGTATCTGAGGCCACCTCCACTGTTCAGAGAAGGCTTTTCCTGTTTGACAAAGACAGCTTATTTTACTTCTCTATTCAGGGTATTGAAGTTAATGTCGATACCTTTTTAAGACTTTTCAAGACCTACTTTTAAATACATCACTGCATCTTTGAATTGCAGCCAGTGACACCTTTAACGAGACAGTTTTAGTCTACGATAAAGACTATAGACCACTATCATAATTCATAATTCAAACAGGCTGAGAGAATAAATTGAAGGCAAAGTTTGAACACATGTTTAGTGTATAAACACTAGTTTAATGCATATACAACAGCGTTATCAGTAGGGCTGACAATTATTCCATCGATTAGACGAGTAATTAGATAAGAAATACTTTTTGCTTTCTTGAAGAGCAAAACAAACACAGAAGAAATTCCCTTCCTTTAGACAGGTTTAGTCACAACATACTTCACTGTCAAAAACCAACAAATTCACAATAGTTGAACCTCATGCATGCATCCTCACAACATCCAAACAAACTATTTTACACTCTCAGACACCACGACTCATCAAACATCCCAACAGTCTTATTGGTTGAGTTGATGAGCTCCTGCTTGAAATACAGTGCTAGTCCAAATCCAGTAATGCATCCACATTTATCTTTGCCACAGACGAACGACTTGGCTACATCCAAACCTGGAAACATGGCTTTAAAAACTTCAGACACATTTTCATTTTGATGTCGGCATAAGATGAGGAGGCAGAGGTGGCTGCTGTTCTAGTAGCCAAGGTCTTAACTGACGCGTCTTAGCTGAAAGTAACTAAACATTGAGTTGTGGCAATGCAACACAACAAGCCTTGTGAAACAACACAGAATACGAGGCATTTATGATGATGACAGAAGAGGAGAGCACAGGGTCAGAATTAAGATGCTAGTTTTGCAAGTTTTTTATTTTTTTCATTTTGTATTTTTCTGTTGTTTTATTAGCTCGGCTATATAGTAAATGAGGCCACTACCGCAATATACTTCCGAGTTTAAAATAAATAAATAAATTAGTCTGATGTCTTGTATTCTTTATGAAGCTGTGATTTGAAATACACTACTTGCACTATTGGGAACGACTTAAAGGCCTTTCTTTTATATCTAAAAATGTGGTTTCTCACCAAACATATTGCTGAAGAGTTTTATTTGTATTTTACGCTAACAAACAAATAGCTTTGAAGCTAATTGCAAACCAGCATGGAACCCATTAAACCTACCAACATCCGCATGTTAGCTTAATCGGTGCAAGAATGTTAGCTTGATGGCATCGGGATTTAGCTTAAGTGCTAGCTTATTGTATGCTTATGCACACTTTAGCTGCAGGCTCTTCTTTCAACATTCGATCAAGCAACAACCATCAACTAATTTTTAAATATTTGACTCTATGCCTTCAGGTGCAAGAGCAAAACTGTCATCCGGACCCATTTGCAATACTGGACCCAGAGAAGTATATTCTACTGTATTCCAGAGGGGGCGACTGGTACGAGGCCTATGATGACTGTCAGGTTATCAGGACGTTGGATATTCCGTGGGCATTTGACGACCGTCAGTGTCTGTCAGCGCACCTGGTGATAAAACCGCCTTTGGCAGTGGATTCAGAGGAGAAGAAGAGACAACAGCAGTGTTTGATGTACCTGATTGGACACGACCTGGAGAATGAAGCATCCGACCGACTCGGCGAACTCGAATTCACGCGCAGGAAGCTAGCATCTCCGAGGAGGCAAGAGCTGAGGAATCGGGATGACAAGTTGTACGCCACAGAGCCTTGGATAACATCTTCCCCCATACCAAACGACTTGCAGGACTGGCTGAAGAGGAAGCTTCCTGTGACCTTCCATTACCTGAACAAGATCAGCTTCAGCATACAGATTGATTTTAGCGCGACGCCTGAGGTTCTTTTTAAAGTCTTCAGAAGCGTGCTGGCAGACCAGAGGCTCGAATGTGAGCCCTCCGATAGGCTGGTGTTGAAAGTTTCAGGAAGGGAGGAGTTTTTATCTGGAGACCACACCCTGATTGATTTCATCTGGGTGCGCCAGTGCTTGAGAAGCAACCAAGACCTCCACCTCTCCGTGGTCCCTGTGTCGCTGCTTCCCGCTGAGACTGTTGAGTTTGTGGACTGGCCTCTGGTCGATGGTTTCAGCGGCCAGTTCAGCTCTCACGAGGATCTCGTCCTCCAAGGGAAAGAGCTGGATGACATCTTCATGATATCCTTGTGGGACTGCAAAAGAAAGCTCAGGGTCAAACTGCTTGGCTTTGACATCCCCAATCTTCCAAGCAAATGCCCTCAGTCTGTTTACGTTGAAGCATGCATACTTTACGGTAACAAGGTTCTCTCTTCAGTGTCGTCCTCTCCCAAGACCTTTGCAGACGAAGTGCTGTGGAATGAGTGGTTGGACTTTGACGTTTTCCTCAGTGATCTACCACGTGGCGCCAAGCTGGGTCTCACTATTAACGCTTGCACCACTGACACATCCCCAGTAACCAAAGACCCAAAGTCGACATCGTCTTTGCCCAATAAGGCACCAGACTCGCAGAAAGTGAAAGGGAAGGTGCTCTACTTTGTCAATCTTCTCCTCATCGATCACAGGTGAGTTTAAACAAATGTTAACTTTAATCTAAAATTCCCTGTAGTCTAAACCAGGGGTCTTCAACGTTTTTCAGGCCAAGGACCCTCAAAACTGATGGAAATTGACAGATTAATCACCATAATGAATCACCAAGACATTTTGGCCTCAGTAGTTGGCTGATGGGAAGCGAGCTGCACTGTTAGCTTCTCTTCTGCTAACATTGCATCATGCATCTGGGATTTCACGTGGGAACTGAATAGGCTCTCGGCCAATGGTGGGGAACCTGACTGAGTCAGCGTGTAATATGTGGCGTTGTGATTGGCTTAGCAGCGATAGAGGCGGGGCCTGCGGTGTGCAGGAAACTGAGATTGACAGACTACTGAGAGAAGTGCTGCCTCCATTTATCCCTTCACTAAAATATGTGGAAAATTTATGTTGGATACATGTTAATGTGGAACCCCTAGGGTTTGCTGACTCTTACTTCTATTAATGGGTAAAATTGGCTTTACAAAACCAAATCTGGACATATATAAAATTTTCCTAACCAAAACAACTGAGTTCCCGCACAAAACTTAAAGAAGAGCTGCTTGTTTAGTAATTTCAACAGTTGTGGATGACTGTCATCATGGGACATTGTTCATCCTTGCAGGTCCCTCCTCAGCCAGGGCCCCTGCACTCTGCATATGTGGTCCTACCCTGACCTGGAGGACGAGGCCGTCACCTACCAGGCGGACAAGCTGTCCTCTGCAACTAACCCAGACGTAGCGGACTCCATGGCGATCAGCATTTTTCTAGACCGCTACAGCTTCCCTGTGGTTCTCCCAAATACCTCAAGCCCCTCTGCCACTTCTCCCACCTCTGGCCTTTCTCCGACCAAATCTCATTCACCTTCCTCCTCACCCCTGACCACCTTAAATGGCAGGGAGTCTTCCTCTCTATATACCAATTCCCTGCAGGTCCCATCAGGTGGCGATGTACCGCTCAGGTCCCCGTCTCCCGTCACCCTCACCAACAAGTCTTGCCTCAAGAGGTTCCGGGAGGAGAGCATCCGTTACGCCTCCAACCTGCCCCACTATCTGCGCCACATTGACTGGATGAACCGCAGAGTGGTCGAGGACGTCCACTGGCTGCTGGGAAACTGGGATCCCGGGGAACTGGATGTGACGCTGGCCCTGGAGCTGTTAAGTATGGATTTTGCTGATGAGACGGTCAGGCGGCTGGCCGTCCAGAGACTGGAGAGCCTGTCCAACGACGATGTGCTCAAGTATTTGCTGCAGCTGGTGCAGGTATGTGTTTGTATTTAAATGGACGCAGCAAAAATAGGTGAAAGAAAAAAAGGATGGGGAGGAAGTGTGCAGCAATGCTGGATTTCTGGTAGATTCGAGAGGTTTATTGACATATATGGAGTAAAAAAAACAAAACAAAAAAAAAAACAAAACAGCAGTTTAAACCATATAATGAGGCCTGAGGTAGAAACTGTTCTTAACCCTCAGACAGCTTCAGGGACATTTTTGTCCATTTGGGCAAAATTTTTGTCTTGATTGAGCTGCCATTTTGCCTGTGCACATGACACAAAAAGTCTAATTTGAATTTGTAATTCAAAAGAAATTTATTCTAGTAGGTTAACAGAATTTAACAAAAAATGCACCACCCTCTTGTGACCCAAACGCACAAAAACATCCATGTCCAAAAACTGCTATAAAAACTTCAGATTAATAGTTTTATTTTTCAGATTTTTTTTCTGCATAACTCTTAAACTACTTCAGCACTTTGCAAAACTTCCCAAAATTCAATAATTTTGAGGGATTTTGCCAGTTTAATTACTTGAAGTCACTGTTGTTTTTATGAAAAAAACATGAAAAATTAGCTATTTTCCATAAAACTAATGTTGGGTGACTGGGACATTTTGTTGTAAAAAAAAAAATCAGTCCAACTGACCAAGATTATCTAAAATAAAATATTGACTTGATTGCATTATTAGTTTTTGTGTGGCGTCTAATTTTAAATTTACCACCTACTTGTAACCTTAGCAGACAAAAATGTCCCATTGACTTCCATTATAATAGATTTTTAGATCTGTCAGTCGCCATGACACAATAAAATCATTCATTCTGGAATATTAGTGGCCCATTCATGAGAAAAATGCTCAAATTTGTTATTTTTAGTGTTCAACACTTAAAACAGCCATTTCCCCATTATAGGGCCTATGCATAAAATGTCCTTTAATTAGTTTTTGTGCTTGTGTTATTGAATTTGGCAGCCTGTTATGAGATTTAAAAGCCGTATATGCATTCTTTTTTCAAGAAAATAAAAATGTGGGCCCCTTCTTTTACTGCACTTCACTGTGAAGAAAACCCAGCAATTGGTGAGTTTATGCACCGATGCGTCACAAACTGCCTGGAGCTTGGTCGTCTGGTCATTTCACTCCTTTGGCAACCAAGGAGCAATATAAAGATGTTCTGCTCTGTGGGAAAGGGTCACCATGAAAACATGTAATTCCCAGGGTAGTTTTGCAAAGTGCTGAAGTGGTTCGAGAGATTTATGTAGAAAAATTCAGAAAAGTTTTTATAGACGTGTTTGGACATGGATGTTTTTGTCCGATAAGGTTACAAGAGGGTTAAAAGGATGAGGGTTAAGTCTTGTCCTTGATTTCCCTCCTTTAGCATCTTCCCAACTGCATGAGTGTGAAGTCACCGCCTCTCCTGATTACTCTGGTCGTGTAAATGTCTTGTAGTTGATGGGAAGTCTCCTCCAAAAATGAACGGGCACTTCCTGCCCTGAACTGTGGAGTTCCCAGAACGCACTGTGATTGAGGTGGTGATTAACTGTACTTCTGTAAATTACATGACATACCACGTTTCCTCAGGCATCTCGGGGAGTACACACCATCGTACAATTTGTAGTTTTTCAGCCTCTCCTCCTCTGTCTCGCTGATGTGTAATGGGAGGTGTCGCTGGTCTTTTCTGGCCTTTAAGGACAGATTATTTTCCTGACACCAGGCCTCTGGAAATGCTCTTCGTTGTACGATAAAGGTATTAGTCTGGGAGGCAGCGGATGCACAGTCGTGATGTCTGATGTCTGGTTTCCCGCTCTGACTGACTGTAAAGGTCTGAAAAGGACAAATAGGCCGAGGCAAGGCTTCATATTCTAACGCATCCTCTTTATTTATTTATTTCTAGTTGGTAAAAACGTAGTTCAGGTCACTCTCTGATATACTCTCTGTGTGCTGAATCCTCCTGAATCCATTCAGATTATACATCATCAACTGGTCTCAGGGTATCCAGGCATAAAATGACTGGATCGGTATCACGCTTCAGCCAAGTCTGATGGTTTGTTTACTACTTATTTTAGGAGCTGCTATAAAGCAAAACTGCCCTTTTGCCGAGAAACTTCTTCTTCCTCTTCGGTTTTAATGGTGGTTAGCTAGCGTCAAATCAAAGTCAATGGGTTGCTTTACTTTAATCTGGAAAATGAAATCAGTCAGACAGCAATTTGTGGATTTACTGAGGTACTACCAAAGTTATTCAAATAAGTTCATAAATCCTTTTCTGATCTTCATTGTTTTCTCCTTGATAACATATGCGCCTGTATTCAAATAAACAGGGCTGTAACTGTTAATGTGTTGTGGAGAGGGCACCTCATACCTGTGTTCTCTACTCCAGAAATGTTCTGGTCATCCAACGCTAGCCCTCTCTGGAATATTTTTCTCCTGGTTAACTTAATCAGAGCGTCCCTAATATGAACCATTAATGTGTATTGAAGTTTTGTCTCTTCTTACAGACCCTTAAAGTGGAACCTTACCATGACAGTTTCCTTGCTCGGTACCTCATCCAAAGAGCCCTACGGGTGAGTTGTGTAGATATTTAATACTTCTATCATGCTGTAGGCTTATAGGACTATTTAATAACATTAATATTAGAATTATCAGGCACTTTACGCTGCTGCCTTCTGCTCTGTAATTACATTTAGGACTTTAGAAAGTTTTTTTTATGTGTGTTTCAAACTAAAACCTTCAATAGAGTACTTCACAGAGTGAAACATTTACACTTATTACAAGCTGCCACACGTTCAGTTAAACAGTTATTAAATGTGTTGTCAGGAACACTTTGAATGAGGGTCGAGCAAGTTTTATTTCCACCATCCTCAAATCACTGTAAGCACTGAAGAACATATCAAATAAAGGACATTAACCACATCAGCTAGTTTACAACAGGTGAAAAGCAACGGGAAGCAGGAGGCCTGAAAATTATTAACAAAATAAAAGCCTAAAACCAAAAAAAATATTAAAATAAATATAAATGTAAATTAAATGTTGTTACATAGCCCAAATACACCACCCTTCGCACATTTAACAACTTATTTGGTTACTTACAGTAACAGTCCCTGATTTAAAATAGATCAACACCGGATCATGTGAAAACTCCCATGTTAATTGTTTGCGCTTTCAACACCCAAAACAGTAAACAGTCAATGTGAATTAATAAAGTCACCAAACTCCAACGAATGACATAGGACTTTTTTCTGACATGTAGTCTGCTGTTTGCTTTGCTTTTAACTCGTGTGGGTGTTGTTGAAAACCGAAGATGCTTCACAGAAGAACCTGGTAAAGGGATTTAAAAGGATTTCTTTACAGGTTGTTAGCTGAGTTCATGACTGTACATTCAGAAAGCGATTACATGAAGCAGCGGGCTTGAAGATATTATTGTGAGGGCCATGTATTTCAAAGCTGAAGGTCATGAAGAAGTGGACCTTTCAACACAATAATGATCCCAAACACACCAACAAATGCAGCGTGGAACGAGTCTAAGAGCAGAAATGAAACTTATGGAACAAACTTTTCCCTTCGTCTTTGATCTCATCTTTATTCTGTAGTTTAAAACAGATTTGCTTGATTTTTAAAATGCAGTGTGTTGAAATACTTCCATGGGACGTTTTTAGACCGATCAGCCACAACATTATGACCACTGACAGGAGAAGTCCATTAGTCCACCTCCGGCAGGATGCAGCCTGACACACGCACACACACAAAAACACTTCAGGAACAACTAAAAAAACATGAAGAACACAAGATATTGATCAACAGAGGCCTCTCCTTTCAGCCCAGAGGACCCAAAGGCCTCCCTCTAACAATATTGTGTTACCGGACACCGCAGGGCACCCTCAGGAGGCTCCGTTGTGACTCATCGTTCTCTGATGAAGCACAGGGGAGACCTGCACAATAACAGGACGGTGGTCCTAATGCCGTGTCTCTGCGTGGCCAAGACGGCCTCACAGAAGCCGCTCGGTTTTCCAGCTTTCTGTGTCTTTGCTGACTCACTCACACGTTTTCGCCACAGAGCAAGAGAATCGGCCACTTCTTCTTCTGGTACGTCCGCAGCGAGGTGGCGGGGTGCCCGTACTTCCGCCAGCGCATGGCGGTGATCCTGGAGGCCTACCTGTTGGGCTGCGGTCAGGCCATGCTCGACAGCTTCGCCCAGCAGGTCCAGGCCGTGGAGGTCCTGCAGGAAGTCACTGTAGTCATCAAGAGGCTCTACCCGGACAAGACCGACCTCCCCTCCACGGGTGGGTAGCACTCCAGGGCCCAGAGCCACGTCCCTTCACACAAAACCCGAGAAATAAAAACAAACTGTTTGACTTGGGCTTCTGTTTGTATTCTAAATGAATCGTACAGTCTTAGATTCTTTTACAACTAATAAATAAAGCTGCTTTCTGCATCTCCCCAAACAACAAACGACGGATACTGACAAAGTTACAAGCTTAAAAATATAATGGAGCGTGACGGAAAAATGACTTTTAACACTGCATATCAAATTCAACTAATAAAATTGATGAATTTACTGGGGCGTATTATCCCTGATGTGCTGTTGATTGGTTTTGGACAAAAGGATCATACTTTAGAGAGCACTGCTGCTTTACTTTGTTGAGTGAAACATTTGTATGTGGTCATTCTTCCATCTGTGGGGTTATGATCCTGATGAACAGCTGGTGTAGAAATCCCTTTAATATACATGAATTATATATATATATATACATATATGCTCTCTGTGTGGACAGCTGCTGAACATCCAGTGCTTGGCAACCACTGAATAAGAAGAGGTGTATGTGCCGAAGCTTTTTAAACCACTTTGCTGTAGTAAAAGAGCGCTTCTTCTTTTTTTTTGCATTTAGATGAGTTTCCATCCCAGTAATGTGTTGTGCTTTTAAACTAATTGCTCTATTTTCTTTTCTTTTAACTTGATTCAGTAACTGTGCGTCTGCTGCTGTCATTGCAGCTCCTCTCAGGCTTCAAGAGCTCCTTAGAAACAGTGATCTGCCCAACGATTTCTTGCTGCCCTTTGACCCCCGCATCAAGGTTGGGAGCGTCCTGGTAAGACTTCTCATGATCTGTGTGACCTTTTTGTGCAGAATAATAAAAAAGGGGGCGTGTTTTAGACGTGATGTTACATTTGTATGGTCGGTCTGTTGTGTGTGGCTTAGTGCCTCATTGTTTAAACATATGCAGTCATGTGCAGGATTCATTCATTCATTAATTTTTCGGTAACTGCTTAACCCAGCTGTCACTGGTTTAGAGGTGGGCTACAGCCTGGACAGGTCTATCTCAGTGTGAGCGTTGTGGGTGTAGTCTGTTCTCAAAGATGATGCTGGAGCTAGTTTCACTTTTTTATTATTATTATTATTATTTTGGTTGCGTTACAGATTGTGGCTTGAATTTCTGCAGGAACTCTTCTCTTTGGCCAAATTTTTGAAATCCAGTGTCTTTTACTCTCACATGTCATTTATACTCTAATTTTGACTCCTCTGGAAACCTTCATGGCAAAAATGTACATGCACAAAGAAACTACAATAAAATCCTCGTACTTTGGTGTTTTTTCTCTACCTTCTTTCATGAATCACTTAAACAGCTTCAGCTCATCAATTGTTTTTCATAAAATAATAATTTTGTTGCTAAAGCCAAAGCCCTGTCATTCTACTGCTTATTTTAGGAAAAATAATTTGTTTTTTGTATTTTTTTGTAAAAGAAAAAAAAAACTTGTATATTCACACCAGCATTTAAACAGTTAAAATCATGAAAACTTTGGTAGTTTTGAGCAGGTCTGAGGTTGTTTTAGTGATTCATGAAAAAAAAAGTAGAAAAAAGTAGAGAGCATGAAGGTTAAGTAATCATTACTGTAAATTGCACAAATTAAATGCTATTAAATGAAAGTCTTACATCAGGGCTAGCACAGAGAGACAGACAATCATTCACATTCACCATCACCACTTAACCCAGTGTCGCTCAGGACCCACTGCCCTGCATGTTTTCAATGACGAGCGGATCATTTGAGTCAGGTGTGTTGGAGGAAGTAAACACTGACTTAACCTAAGCAGCACGTCTTTGGATAGTGGGAGGAAGCTGGAGCACCTGGAGAGAACCCACGCAGACACAGGGAGAACATGCAAATGAATTAGAGCCCAGAACCTTGTTGCTCTGAGGCATCGGTGCCAACCGGAGCAGAATAATTTAAGTAAAGAAGAGCAGCAAATTCACTCATGTGTCAAGTTGAGTGGTTTTGATAGAGAACCCGAATCCAGGACAAAGATGAGTTCAAACAAAGGGTATTCAGTAATTATCATGGACCGACAACGAGGACATTTTCATGTTGCATGTACCTACTGAGCCACAGCTGCTTGTTATTTACAAATAAATATTTAAATATAGAGATATACGGCTGTCCAGCATAAAATAGCTTTTAATAGGTTTTAACTGATGCAGAGACAAGCTTCAGGGTTCGGGGTGTTTGTAAAATCTCTGCATATCCGTCCAACACAGCTGGACAAATGCAAGGTGATGGCCTCTAAGAAGAAGCCCCTGTGGCTGGAGTTCGCTCCGATGCCGTCTCCGACCCCGGCTACGCCCGTCGGAATAATCTTCAAACAGGGGGACGACCTCAGGCAGGACATGCTGGTCCTTCAGGTCACAGAGATCACTTTAATTATCTTATCATTGATTTTTTTTTTGTTCGGATAAAGTAACACCAGAGTGTGTGTGTGTGTGTACATGTATATCTCTTCCTCTTTAGACGCTGGTTATAATGGACTCAATCTGGCAGGAGAAATCTCTGGACCTTAACCTCATCCCTTACGGCTGCATCGCCACAGGACACAACATAGGTATCGACATCATCCTACTTTCACTACATGAACTTAAAAAACTCAAATTATCCTGAAACAGGTGCTAGAAATCAAACAGGGGGTGTGATTTCATTTGTTTACATGTGGAAAGTATTGATGAGGACAGTGGTAATAACTGAACCCATTTTATAAGTCAAAACCTGCAGCCTACCTTTTCCATAATGCAACTTGATAGTATTCAAGCCGTATAAAAGCCCATACTTGTTAATTCCAGTTTGAAATGCATGTTTTTTGTCAAACATTTTAGTGTCCAACCAAAAAAACTGAGATGAACTGGTCGGTACTTTATTGTTTTTGATGTGATGTGACACATCACAGCTGTGACAGGTAAAGTGCTGTAACATTGAACAGGCTGTCACATTTAATTTGAGTTTCTCCTCTACAGGTATGATCGAGATCGTGAGGGACGCCGCCACCATCGCTGCCGTCCAGAGGAGCCAGGGAGGAACAATTGGGACCTTCAGAAACGACGCTCTGTTCGAGTGGCTCAAGTCTAAGTGTCCACTCCAGGAAATCGTGAGCATTACGAACCTTTTTTTTTTTCTTTGGTCATATTGAGCCGAAAGATACGACTGCAAATGAAAAGAGCTTCTTCTTCCTGGCTAATTGATATGCTGGGTCTAATAAGCAGCTGCCCTCAGGTTAGCAGGGGCGGAATAATATTATTCAAAGGTTTTTTGCAGGGCTTTCTTGTTGCATTTTGTTTGTAAAGATTTCGTCTTTTTAACATATTTTCATTTTAACGTGCTTATGAAAACTGCTGTCAGCTGATAAAGGCTGCCACTAATTACTGATGGTCAGTAGTTGCTGATTCATTAGCTCTAGTCTTATCAAACATTGGGAACATTTGTGCATTTATATACTGATAATTGTTTCATTATTAATTCATGTTAAAGTATTGAACCATAATATTAAACTATAAAAATGCATTTTTTTTCTTCATGGCTTTAGTCGATTTTATCCAAGTAATTAAACTGAGCACTTCTTCCTCCACTGCAGCACTACCAGAACGTGGAGAGGTTTGTCAAGTCCTGCGCCGGCTACTGCGTGGCCACTTATGTCCTTGGTATAGGAGACCGACACAACGACAACATCATGATCACAGACCAAGGTACCCAACTGCACGTGTGCAAGTTTTATTTATGTATTGAGGATTTATTTAAACTGCATCTACAGTAAGTAGCAAAAATGGCAGGTAGCATTATTAGCATCACTCTATTAAAGCCAAATGCATCTGATACATGAGCTTCTGAGACATCTACACCACCCGCATAATCAACACAATCCTAAAAAAAAGGAGAGTGGTCATCTGCCCCCTGGTGGATTTATCGTACTCTACAGTCAATAGCTGGCTCGTGGCAGCTTTTCCAAAATGAATTTGTAAATCACTAAAATGGCAGAGAAGACATAAACATTTGTCCACTTAGGACTGTGCTATTTTTAGTAAGAGCTGTAGGCGTAACACAACACTGAGACCCAGAACTAAACAGCAGAGGGCAGCAATGTGCTGAAATTATTTTTACTTATTTTTCATCAAGTGTTAGTTTATTAAACGGAAACATATTCATGATGCACTTGTATTTCTTTGCACTATAACAAATGGAAAAACTGTTTTTATGCTATTATGCTGTTGTGTTGGTGGTCCTGCCTGGTTGAGATTAAATTCTGCTCTATGTGACAGTTTGAAACCTGTGGCCTAAAAACAGTAATATGTCACGTTGGTTGTGTTGCTTGTTGGGCAGTTTGAACTAAATTCACTTACCCTGACGTGTGTCTCCTCGGCCTCACAGGGAACTTGTTTCACATTGACTTCGGCCACATCCTGGGAAACCGGAAGCACTTTCTGGGCGTGAGCAGAGAGCGAGTGCCGTTCGTCCTCACGCCGGACTTCCTGTATGTCATGGGGAGGGTCAAAGGTCGCAACAGCCTCTACTTTCAGAGGTTCAGGGTAAGAAGACGTGAAGAATTTAAAAAATTATTATCAGATTATGAAATCTCCAAACCACATTTTAATTGAGCACATCGTTCCTTCTTTTGCATTTGCTCAAGAAATTTGCACTTAATTCCTTTGAAATATTCATAACTTTCAACTAGGATGATTGTGACAGATGAATAACTCCGTTTGCGTAAGAAGAACCCTCTAATTCACAATTTATGTGCAAGTGGCTGTGGTTATTAATCTTTTTTTTTGTCTCGTTTCTGCCTTTGTTCAGGACACCTGCACCCAAGCCTACCTCTCCCTGCGCTCCCACTCCCGCCTCCTGGTCACCCTGTTCTCCCTCATGCTGCTCACGGGCATCCCGGAGCTGAGCGCCGCCGAGGACATGCGCTACCTGCGGGAGGCGCTGCAGGAGGAGCAGTCGGAGGCGGAGGCCAAGGAGCATTTCCTGCAGCAAATCGCCGTGTGCGAGGAGCGGGGCTGGACCGTGCAGGCCAACTGGTGGATCCACATGGTGGCGGGCATCAAGTAGACTGATGCGTGGTGAAACGTGCATGTTTTGTGCAGTGTGTGTATATATTCTAGTTAAATTCATATAGTACTTACTAGACACATGTATCTGAGAGACCTTGAACCAGAGAACTTTGAACTTACTTCATGACATATAGAACCATTTGACACATGCAGTATATTTTATCCCTGAAGTAACACTCTGTGTGTCACCATGTAGCTAAACTTTCATTTATCCGTTCATCTGTTACCTTTATCATTTCACAATAACTCTTAAATAAGAATCTTATTTTCACCCCCACCAGAGCTGGGTCGTAACAAGCAGCTACAATTTAAGCATCGGTAAAGAACGTTTGTGTGTCCAATGGAGCATGGATTTCGCTTTAAACCGAAGGAAAACACGTCTATTATTCAGCACGACAGGTGTCATAATTCAGTGAGGCAAGGGAGTAATTAAACGTGTCAAGATCTCGTGCACGTTTCTTGTCTGCATCTGTTCCGAAGTTTCTCTTAATCCATGTTGGTTTAGTTTATTGGTTTAGCACAAGTTGTGTTACGAATCTGTGCAAGATGGGAACGAAGCCTTTACAGGCTTGTACAGAGTTCCACACCCAGACATACAGAACACATATTACATCATGCAGCCTAAACAAAAAAAAAAACTACAAAGTTACTTAGATCATCAGCAGGAAAGAAAGAAAGATCTATCAAAAAGAGATGACGGATATTTTTTCAGATGCTTTTTTTTAAAAGCCTATGGGAGGATATGGACGTTTGTAGCGGATGCTGCATTTTCTTTCAAGTCTTTTGAACATGGATGAACAGCTGCTACGTGCACGTGGAAGAGGGAGAAGACCTCCAAGGTAGATGCCACAAAGGCCGTTTGATCGGACACCATCGGGGAGGCTTTCACCGCACAAGTGAATTTAGTCCCCCGGGGAATCACAAAGCATCAGGTGTGATGTTGGAGGAGCCACAGGACCACGAACACGAGACGCTTTCATTTTCAAATTGTCTACATTGGTGTTTTATGGCTTGCTGCACCTCCCGTCTGATTATGTGATTGTGCTCCACTTGTGTTGCATCCCCCCACCCACCCACCAAAGGGTCTCACTCGTGTCTTGTTAGCCATTGTGCATATAGAGACTATTAGTAGTAGCCATGGTAGCCAATCTGAATAATAGAAAACAGCAATATAACCTCTATGACTCCACTGCTCCTCCAGCTTCCTCACAGTCTTTGTAAGAACTGATAATAGATGGATGGATTCTTCAGGGGCACAGAGATGATCCTGCTCTCCACTGACTCAGGTTTATGTTTAAAGACACTTACGGCCACGCTATTGCGTTTATTGGAAATTATTGATGTATGGGTGAATCCTGTCATCATTTCTACACGGATCAGTCACAACATTATGACATTTACGTAAAAAAAATCCCACAATTTTTAACAAGCACATTGGTATTTTTTTTTTTTTTTTTTTTATTGATATTGTAACAGTAAGTCAAAAATGACTTGATTGGGCTAACGGTTGTTAGCCTATTAGCATAACTGTCTAAGTCTATCCAGCACAACATATCTCACTCACTCAATGTGTTAAGGAGACATTATGTTTCTACAATGGCTGCAGCAAAAGGTGAAGATAATGGAAAATCAGGTCACATCCACAGCCCACATCAGAAAAACAAAATAAAATAAAATAAATAAAAAAATCCCAGAACAGATACCATATGGCATTTAAATTAATAAGAATTTCATGAGGTTACATTTTACTGCACTTAAAAAAAAAATGAAATAAAAATTCTTTTAACCTGTATACATGACTTAAATCAGGTACATAAAATTACTGTTCCAGTTTTTTTTGTAAAACATTTACAATCCTGTTCCTCAGCTTTTTAAGCTCTAATTAAACCTCTAATGTTGGCTCAAGGCTGGAAAGTACCGCCACTAGAGGGGACTGTCATGTTAAAATTTTGGTCTCAGCCGTGGAGCTTGAAACCTGCATGTGTGCAAATGCAAAAAGCCCAAGAAAAACATTTTTTGTTTGTTTTTTGTTTATTTTTTAAAGTGTACCAATCATGCAAAAGAGCTCCAGATGTTTCTCCATCCAAAGGCTTTAGCTCTGAGTAAATTACAGCTTCTCTTCCTCCAGGATTCACATTGCTGTTGTCGTTTAGTTTTGTCCTTGTCGCTCAACCACGCATCAGTACGTAACAGGCTTCCATATGATAACACACATTTTGTAACTCTTTAACTGTCTTGCGTTTGTATTAAAGGAGAACACTGTGGTGCAGAACTGTTGATAATTATGCATTCCAGCCATTCCTAAGGCTCGTCGAGTACAACATTAGCAGACCACTGACAGGTACTCCACCTCACTCTGTCTCTCATCAGTTTGCTTCAGCCTATTGGGAAAAAAAAAAAAACGCATTACCATCCTCTTTATCCATATCCAGTCAGTGCATATTCTGTTTAATGGACTATTCATTCACAAAATATACGTCTGACACCCCTGTGTTTAACTCCGCTGAGGAAATATTCCATTCACAACTCATGATCATCAAACAAGGTTCTTTGAGTTCCACAGCAAATAATTTTACTCATTTATTCGTGTTTTTAGTTTCATTCTTGCCCCTGTAATTTGATGCACATTTCAGATAAAATGTCTCTATCATGGCCCTGCTCTCGTTTAGATGGACGGTTATTATGATGTTCTAGTATAAAAACCTGACCTCTTGCACACGGAGAGCATCCTGGTGTTACGTGTCTGCTGGTTGGGGGATACGCGATGTGTATCAGTCGACTTGGCTGGCACCACATAATGAGCGTGGCGACGGCGACTGTCATCATCTCTTGATAATTCCCGTGCTACAAATCCTGTCTGCGATGAGCTACGTCGCTGTTTTCCACTCATGAAACAAGACGAGGCTGCACCCTAGAGATGTATGTGCAGTACCTCCCCCCCTGTTTTTTTGTGGTCCATCAAAGATCTGTCCTTTTTTTTGTCCGGGCGTGTAACGAAAGGAAAATCTCATATCCTTTCACCTCTCATATCGTTCATGTGGGAAGATATCATAACGTTTGCAGGCAACATGAATACTGCATATCACCGTGGACAGAACAAAAATAAACTGACAAAAACTTTCCAAGCTCTGGGTTCTGCAAAAGCATCTTGAACATTTAAACATCATTTAGACTCAAATGATGCCGTCCTTTGAGATTATGACACTCAAAAAAATTGTGCAATTAACATTGACTGTTTTAGCAGTGGTGTAAGAGAAACTCAAACTGAGATGGCTACATTCAGTTTAGTTTCATGCACAAAGCTCGTTAACGCTGCCTATGGCTTAGTAGAAAACTAGAATAACTTTATCAACTGTTATCTTGCAGCTTTTGGGTGCAATCTGTGAATGCTGAATAAAACAAATGTTAAGTAAGAAGAAATGTGCACAAAAAAAGGAAGAGTTTGTGTTGTTTGTACTATTCAGTTCCACGCACAAGGCTCACTGCCTTTGGCTTAACAGGAAACTAGAATAACTTCTTGAACTGTTATCTTGCAGCTTTTGTGGGAAATGTGTTAGTTTTTATTATAACAAAATAATTCTTATTATTAATAATAATGAACAAATGCATAAGTGAGAGAGGAGTGAGACAATCATCAACAACGCTTGGAATGCACACTTCATATCAGGTCAGATTAATATTTAATGCAAATTCATTTTCAGCCTGGATAACGTTATGGGTTAGACTAAATTGTGATTAAAATTACATTAAGTTAATCATTATTTGGGGGATTCTTTGTTATTTGGGGCATTAATGCTAATGCTAACCACTAGGCTAGTTAATACGGTGTTAGTTGTATGTTTCAGGGGTGTCCAAGCAGAAGTTACATTTGTTACGTTACCCTCCACAGTGGTTCCACTTACTTCTTATAATATCTTTGTTGGAGAGGTTTCACTTATAAAGACAGATCAGACTTCGTCCCCTCTGTGTCCTCCTTTGGTCAAATCGTCCATCCGGTGAGTGAGAGTGTAGGGGTTGGTGAATATAATCACATCAGTCAGAATCAACTCTTTAAAATAACACTCACGGTATCGGGGAGTGATTGTATTAGTATATTCTACAAATTATACGTTTTCTTCGTCCATTCTTGCCAAAACAGTCAGTTGAAATATGCTAACGGTGTTTACAGGCTACAGTGTTTGAGATGTTTTGCCTCCAGCTAAGCCCCGCCCCTCAAAAAACGCCACATTTTTTGTTTACAAACTGTGAAGGCTCTCAAGTCTCACACATGCATTTCAATAACTTCACAAGCCACATGACATTTCTCAAGAGAAAAAAATGAAAGTCCGTGATCTGGCGATCACTTCGTCACTTAATTTATTATTAATATTATTATTATTTACAATAGTTGCTTATTACAGTCGAGGAACTGTGCACAATATTTGCTAATGAATCATTGTAGGTTATCGGGAGAGGAAAAAGCGCGGCAGGTCTGCTCCCTCTCTCTCTCTTTCTCTCTGTTTCTCTCTCTTTCTTTCTCTATCTCTCTCTCTCACACACACACACACACACACACACACGGACGAGCAGTGCAGCCGGACTCGGGAGTCGAGAGAAGTTAGTGAAGGAAAGAAAGCGAAAGAGGGAAAGTTCGTGAGAAAGAGGAGCAGCAGCAGCAGCAGCGAGAAGGTTCGGAGCAGGTGAGTTTTCCGGGTTGTCTTTGCTCTTTGGTCTTGGCCAGATTTTCTCCACACCTGAGTGAACTCCCCGCGCATTAGAGGCCAGAGGGTCTGCAGGTGTCTTTACTGGCTTTATATGAACTTTATAATGTTGCTGCGGTGCTGCTGCACCGTCCACATGGGGAGTGAATGAGTTGCTGAAAGAAGTCGTTTAAATGAACCAAGCCACAAACTTTAAATTAAGATCAAATAATTTTATCTTTATACATTTTAATTATTTTATTTTCTCTGTGCTGCTGCTGTGATTTTTTATTAGTTTTTGGGAGGTTATTATATGTTTGAAATCTTACAGTATGATTCATGTTTTCTCTTTGTTCATATTCTACTGGATGAAAGTTTATGTGCTTGAGTATAACATTTGAACAGAAGGACACTGAGAATGTACTTTAGTTAAATAAGAGATGAGGACTGGACCTGATTTGATTCAATAAGCATTTAGGACATTTATGCATTTATTTATATTTCAGTTTAGAAATAATGTTTTTGCTCAGCTCTTCTCTGTCGTCATGGTTTTTTAAATCCAATCAGAGCTTCTGTCATGTTTGGGATCCCCCTCACACGTGGCTAATATTGAGATTTGTTGTGCAAAACTAGTCTCACGAGAGATTTCAACTGAGATAACGCAGGAATTGGAGTGTATTTTTAAGAAAAGTCCATCTGAGGATTTTAATTCATTCAGATTGAGATTGGTTTTGAGTGCTGTGCTGTTCTGAGGTCAGAAAGCCGGCACATCTTGAGGTTGTCCCGTGTTGCAGTGGGTTTTGGTTTAATTTTTAGTAAGTGTGTAACTCCCATAGTGTTGGTTTACTGTTGACTGAGTTTGTTTTGTGTAATTTCTGTCATTGCTGGCAGCGGAAATCTGCATATTTTGAAGTAGATGCATTTTTTTTTTTAATCCAGCCCTATAAGATAAATCCCAAAGTGGTTAAAACTTAAATATAAAATAAATATTTTAACAGTCAGAATAAAGTGATTTTAAGAAGTTGTTTTTGTGCGAGTTAGAAAATTATATTTCAAGTTTCCAAAAGTTGACTCAGAAACTAAAAAATAAGTGGCAAGTTGAATATTTTACATGTTTGATTAAGTTAATTGACTTACAATGTGTGTGAGTACTTGTATTACCTATGCTGGACAAATAGTAGTTAGCTGGGGTTGAGTGGAAGTCAATGGAAGGTCCAGTAAAGTGATGGAAGGACTAATCTGTGTATGTGTGTGTGGACCTGGTCACTCATGGCTGAGAGGCAGATTTCTGACGTCATTGCACACATTCCTACCAGAATAAAGAGCTGAGCTCAGATTCACAGCCTATCTATATTAATATAAGTTTTTTTTTTTACACAAAAATTTTGTAATTGATTAATTGATTCCAGTCACAGCACAGTTTTCACAAAACTAACGTTATCATTGGTTCCAGAGAATTGTATTTGTCTTATATTCCACAGTATTTCACCTCTAGTTTCACATCTTCCATACATCTTTGTATTTGTGTAGCTGTGTAGCTGCGTCGTCATACTTTTTTTTTTTAAATCCAATCAACTTTCAGGCCTTAAGGTTTAGCTTCCGTCATGTTTGGATCTCCATCACGTATTGCATTGTTTCAAATCAAGATTCAAGAGTTCAACCTTGTTGTGTTTGAGATTGGAAAGCCAGCAGAATTAGTAAACATGCAGTTACCACACTTCTAAAGTCCAGATTTGCTCTTTTTCAGTTATTTTCAGCGCTCCTGGCACCGAAAGATGCCATATTGGGTCATTTTGTGAGTTGCAGGTGACATCTTTATTGATGTCAACGAGTTGCATGAGAAAATAGTTTGTATGAACTGGTGTGGTGCCGTTTCTGAATCTTTTTTTCCCCAGATCTCAGGGTTAGGGTTAGGCAAGATGTTTTTGTTTTTTTATCAATGGAAAGTACTGTTAGCGTCCGTGAGCATGTGTTAGAGTCTGATTGGTCTAAATGTTGCCCTTAGATGTTATACACAATCATCTGTGTACATATTCTGCCATGCACCCTCCAATACGCTACAAAGGCCCTGACGGTGCATGCAGCCTCTGAGGGACATGACAGTTTCATCTCAAATCTAGATAGTTTCAACAAAACAAATACTGATCAACAAACTGGAATATAACTTAAACATAGCTCTGTGGTGTATTCCTTTACTTGGAGCTACAATTACCTCTCCCTACTGTTGATGTGTTGCTCTACTAGTGCCACCTCCCCAAGCTCAGGTTGGGATACATCTGATTTTAGGCTAGCTTAGCCTCCATAGCCAGTCGTTGCTGGTAATTAGCTTTTGGCTCAGTCTAAACTCCACAGTGATGGAAGAAAAATAGTTGGGCACTAGCATCAAACCTGTGAAGTGGACCCTTTATTTTTAGTTTAGTTTTGAATATAACTTTCAAACATAGCTCTATGGTGTATTGCTTAACTTAAAGCTACAATTAGCTCTATGCGCCTTCCCTACTGTTGCTCTATTAGTACCATCTCGCCAAGCCGAGCATATCTGATTTTAGGCTAGCTTATCTTCTGTAGCCTAGCTCGTTGCTGGTAATTAGCTTTTGGTCTGGACTAAACTCCACAGTGATGGAAGAAAAATAGGTGTTGTCAAACCTGTAAGGTGGACCCTATATTTTTCCCTCAGAGACAAACAGATACTCAGTACACAGTGTTGTTTCTGTGCGACTAGCATGTGGCAGAGTTAGCTCTTATATCTGCATCTGCCTAAAACTGCCCTATTTCATTAAATTTTTGCTTCTCACGCATTGATATTATCAACGTCGATTTGCAGCAATTTCCCTCCATGAGTTTAGTACCATCTGGGACTTCACGTGCTCCTGCATTGATGGACACTTAAAGAGACATTCATGCACGTAGATCGAGTCTCCAGCCCATTTCCTTTGCATATACCTTAGTTGTTTCTACTCTGAGAGTATCAGAGCCAGAGTACAAAAATTTGGCGGTACACAACCAGACATATAATCTTATATCGAAAAGCAGGGTCTCCAAACTGGTACTTTGTGTGTGAGGGAATCCCTAAAAATGTGAAGGGCTTTTTAAATTTAATTTTTCCCTTTGGAATTCCAAAGCGTAATTAATTTCCTTTGACCAGCTTGTGTGAGTATTTTGCTGTGCATCGGGTGGTACAGGTTCCCATGGCCCTTGAGGGCTTAGTGTAGCTTTAATCAGCTCAAGGACCTGGCCTCTCACCCTGCAGCTAATACCAGCTCCAACCTGAAGGGATAAGAGGATCCACGAGTCGTTCAGAGCCCAAGTGGTAGAACAGACCATGTGGGAGATGTGTTTTTTTTTTAATAATTTAATATAAACTCATTTGCAAGTTTATTAGGTACGAAACTAATGCATCCTAGTATAACAATCGTGCACAAGAGTGAGTGAGCTGTTGTCACGAATTGTGCCTTCATTTTAACGGCTGCGTCTTGTGTCGTGTACTAAGATGTGTTTCGATTGTTTTGGGAACCCCAGTCTAGTCAGAGATTGACATTGAATGAACACAAATTTCTCTCAGCCATTTGCTCCATTTTGTTCTGTTCTAATGAATATCTTTGATATCTTTGATGTTCATTAGGGCCGTCATTGTTGGGTTCTCTGTATGAGATGCTCGTTATCAATCCACTGGTTATATAAGTTCCTTCTGTGCAGCACTTCGACAAGACGGACTGATTAAGGCTACGCCTCTTTAGAATTTGTGTCTCTGCTGCTTCCTTCTTCCTGGGTAATTTAGTTATTTGAAGTCTCGGGCTAATTAATTGTATAGTCTGTACAATGTAGATTTGTTTACGTTTTGTTTTATTTATCTGTCTTTAGTTGTATAAATTGTGGATAAATGCTGCATGTCGCCATTTACTCTCATTTAATGTGTGAAGCTATGACCATCACATGTTTCATGTTTATGCCAGTTCTCCTGTTTATGACCCATTTTTCTGTATTGACTAATGCTTAACAGTGTCTGAGTAACTCCATACTCTTATCGTGGCCTTCTCTCCATTTCTATTTATAATTACAAAACAAACTAAAGGTGATCAAGCCTTTGTTGTGCTGGCCCCCACCCTGATGAATCAACTTCCTAAGAATAGCTGGACTGTTGACTCGCTGGACTATTTAAGCGTTTTTTAAAGAGTCTTTTCTTAGTTTAACATACTCATATTATGCCTTGTTTATTATGTTGGCTCGCTAATAGGTGTGACACACTTTGTAACTTCCTTTGCTCCAAGTCAAATTTCCAGACAAGTTCTGAGTATGTTCTTTATTTTGAGTGGGTGGTTTACACCAATCTGTAACCCCTGGGGTTGAAAAACTTGATGGGAAACAAAACAAGAAACTGTTTTGGCCTCAGCTCCACTTTGATCATTTCTAAGTTATCTGGTAGAGAGATGGAGTCGGTCACTGCCAAGATCGCGATTATAAGATCTTTTGGTCATTACCCAGAGTTTATGACCATAGATGAGACTTGGAACGTAGATCGAATGGTGAATTGAGAGCTTCGTCTTTCGCTTTATCTCTCTCTTCACCACTTCAGACTGATTAAGATCTCCCACTCCATCCTGTCCTCACTCGTGAACTCCTCCACTAGAGGCAGGACCTCCTCCTGGACCTGGAGTGAACAATCCATCTTTTTGCCTCTGAAGACCATGGCCTCAGACTTGGCGGTGCTGAACTTCATCCCAGCCGCTTCACACTCGGCTGCAAACCACTCCAGTAAGAGCTGTAGGTCGTAGGTCAGTCAAGCTAAGAGGACCACATCATCCGCAGCAAAGAAGGGACGAGATCCTTGAATCACCGAACTCAACACCCTAGAAATTCTGTCCATAAAAGTCATGAACAGAACCCTCACCAGGTACAGGTCCAATTTACAGCCGACTACATGGACCAAACTCTCGCTCCTTTGGTACAGACACTGAATGGTCCTTAGCAAGGGGCCTTCCACCCCATACGTATGTGGACTGGTTGGGCAAACATTTGGACCCATTTCCCCTCCAGCACCCTAGCAGCGGTAAAGAGCTGGTCCGTGGTTCCACCACTTTCTTCCTCCTCGATCTGAGGTTCAACTATCGATTGGACCCTCTGTTCGAGCATCCTGGCATAGACTTTCCCAGTCTCTGGTCCCCTTTTTTAACGACGGAGACCACCACCCTGGTCAGCCACTCCATCGGTGCTGCCTCCAATGTTCATGCAATGTTGCAGAGGCGTGTAGAAAAAAAAAAGAAAAACTTCTTGGCTTCCTGAAAAATGCATCTGCTTCCCGGCACAATGTGATGATTTTATTTTGGGTGTCAGCCGGTCTGATGAGCTGCAATCACTGCTAATCGCTCAGGATATCTGCCTCGTTGATGGTGTTTCTTTTTTCATTTCCTGCATGCAAGAGCACCAACTTCACTGAACGCTAATTAATGATATGTGTTGGAGAATGGATTAAGAGAGACAGGATTAATAGGGTACCCTGCGTATAGGGTAGAAAACAATCTGGGAAAGTTAATGAGCTGAGCTGTTTCTCAACTGCTGACTGCATTTCTAAAAGTAATTACCAAAAACCTATTAGTACATAATAGTCAAACAAGAATTGGAATATATGATGGGCATGGCATGCTGGGAACCGCATGCTGTCCATTTGGCTTGTTTGGTACATTTCCCACTGACAGCTGACTGTGAAGTCTTGGCCAGGTTACGTAAAAGTGGTAGCTGCCAATTGTCAATAGCAAACAAAGAAATGTTTGCGTTTATCAAGGAAAATGAGCCCATATTACATATATGTGAGTTGCAAAAGCAAGGGCACTCCGAGGATAGCTTGCTGATGGCAAGGCGAAATTTGATTCCATATCATTAGAGGTTTCTCCAGTCAATGTAAATGAGATTCATCTTGAGAAACCTGAACAGCCGTTGTGTGCATGACAGAGTGGCAAGGACGAAGCCACTGTTCTCCAGGAATAACACTTCAGTCTGTCTGCAGTTTGTTAAACATCATGTGAAGACAGAAGACTGTTGGGTTTGTTGGTTTGTTCTAGTGGGGAATGGAGACATGACAGGTGGGACGGTGCGACACACGGCAGGAAACATTCAATTTAATCCATCTCCTTTCTTGACAATAATCAATTAATGAATTATTTTCCTGTTTTCCTGCCTGAATGATTCGGTTTCCAAGGTTCAAGTGTGCCGCAGCACAGCACCATGCTCCTGGGACCTGAACATTGGCTGAACATTGAGTACAATTTAAGAGTGGAAGTGCCCCGTTTTGAAACGATGTGCAGTGGAAACAAGCTCATTGCAGCCACTAATGCTCACCTGCCCAAAAAATGGATTTGGCTTTGTTGTTTTGTGTTGCTTTTTGGCACAGATTGCAAATGTTTCATCATTTCTGTACTTCTGACTTTTGATTTTGAAGCAAGTGATTGCAAAGCTGCAATTTTATTTTCTTTTGGACTCTGTGTTATTTGGTGTTAATGATTTTTGCTTTGTTATGAAGTATAACATTACATTGTTTGATCAAAAAAAAAAGTGTAGTTTGTTTGTTGTTTTTGTTGGGCTTGAAGATTCTCTCTTGTTCGGAGTGGGGAATGACCAAGAAAGTTTGAGAAGCACTGGATTAAGACCAAGGTAGAACTGTTTGCTTTAAATTAGAGGCGTCGTCTCTGGAGATGAAACAAATGCCTTGTTTGGGCCTGTTTTGTTGCATTTGGAGAAGGACGTCTTGTCAGCATTGATGGACCAACGAATTATAAGTGAATTATACCAGTGAATTCCAAAAGAAGATGTCGGGGCATGTGTCCGTGAACTGAATCTGAAGAGAAACTGTGTCATGCAGCCAGACAACGAGCCAAAGGAGAACAAGATGAATGTTTAGTAACGGCCAAGTCCTGAACTTAATCCAGTAGAAATGTTGTGGAAGATCAAACAGCGCATGTGAGGGAACCCATCATCGTCTCAGAACTAAGGGAGGCCACAGCTGGAAACAAGGGTTCAACTACCTTAGTTAAATGCATATAATATTTCATTTTCATCTGTTTAATTGTGAAAAGTGAAAATCCGGTGATGTTTTCTTGCAGAAATGTAAGTAGTAGAAGTTAAATTCACTTCAAAACAGTTCTTATGTAAGCAAGGGTTACGCTAACCAATGTGAAGCACCGTTTCATTTCACTCCTCTGGACTGTGTGCCTTCCACATGCAGCCCTGCCCGGATTAATCTGTCCTGACCTCCTCTGCAGGATTTAATGCTGCGGCACAACCTCAGAGTTGCCCCGATCACCTTCACATCTCGCCTACAGATTTTACACCATTTCTAGTCCAAACATGAATGTGGTGATTGTGTTGCTCGCAGCGCGTCTGTAGTTTAATCACCTTGAAGGCTGCTCACTGGCTACTGTTTGGTCATGCCCTCGCGTGAGGTTTTATTTTTTTTTTGTCAGCCTTGCAGGTGTGTCCCTAGACAGCCGAAATGACTGTCAGGCTAGAACTGATACAGTGTGTAGCTGTTGAGTTATATTCTTAATGATTATGAATAGAGATGAATGCACATTCACACTTTTCTATTGTGTCTGTGTGTGTGTGTGTGTGTGTGTGTGTGTGCATAGGTTGGTGTGGAACAAAGGCTAAGTCAGGCCAGCGGTAAAAGGAATTTGTGTTTTATTTCTGGGTCAGTTACATTGAAAATCCACTCTGCTTCTCACACTCTGACACTGAGAAACACGCCTCTCCCTCTCTGGAATCCAGAAGTGGAAAAATAATCTTTTCTTTCTACTGTGAGATGCCGGCATAGGTGAAGCAACTACCCAGACAGATATTATGAGATTTCCTTCAGCTCCAGGGCAATGATCTGATGATATATGTAGTGGATTAGGAAGCTGCTTTGAAGGCGAGTCTTTTCCTTGTCAGGCACTGTGGTTAAACTGAATCCCTTTTATTTAAAGATATTGAGTTTGGGTGGTCGTTTTTTTTTTTTGTTTTTTTTTTAATCAAATCGGGCAGATGTTTGAATGTTGTGTACATCTAATTAAAGTGATGTTGCCTAACTTAAAAGGCCCATTGCAAATAAAAAATAAGCGTTGGATTCGTAGTATTGATGTGTGTTCGTGTTGAAAACTGTTTTGCCTAGAAGAGGTTTTGCTCTGCACGGTTCAGTGTGGTCTGTGCAATTTTATTTTAATCTGGGTAGATACAATCTTTGTGGCTTCAAGGTGTGTCACTATAATTTATGATGGCTCGGGATTTTTTTTTTCTTCTTCTTAAACGCATTCTGGTGCATAATTGCTACTGAGTCAGTGTGAATAAATTCAGAGAGAAATGCTCCAGTTTTACCCCCCATCATTATCCTATATTTGAAATCGATGGAGAGCGGCACCGTCTAGCATGATAGGATGTCTTGCAGTGCTCTCGTTTTAATCGTTGGCTGCGTGAGCAGGGATTTTTAAAGCATACAAGAAAACATAACAGCCCACCTCCGCCTCTGTGATCTCATAATCTGGTTCTATTTCTAGCCCAGCCTGCGTTTTACCGCACCTCAACCTCTGGATGGTCTGTTCAGTAGCTTTTCATTTGATGCGTACACACACATTGCGCTGTGCTCAAGGATGTGGGAACCTGAGGATGTTTGGACTAGTGTGTTGAGATTTCTCGTCTGATGGCTGCACAGTATCACGCTGCTCTGAACTTCAACCCGTCTTATCGTACTGTTACGGTTTGTGTGTCCGTGTTTGCTCAGGGTCATAGAGTATGGGACTATGAAGATTGCGTCTTATATGTCCAAGTCCTTAGCTTTTATATGTTAGTGGAGAAAATAATACACCGATCAGCCACAACATTATGACCACTGACAGAAGATTTATACCATCTTGTGACAATTCACTGCTCTGCTGGAAAACTTTTGGACCTGGGATTCATTCATGTGGATGTTACTTAGACATGTAGCACCCACCTAGACCAGACCAGACACACACACACACACACACACACACACACACACACACACACACACACACACAGGACACCCACAAAAGACCCATGTCCATTCTCTGATGAGTCACAACTGTTCTGGAGGCACAAAGAAGATAGAACTTGTCTATATTCATGGCTTTGACGTGATTTCTAACAACTAACAATATTGTATCAATTACTCCTTGAATTGGAAAGAAACGTAAGCATAAAAGCACCTTACCTTTTGATATTAAAGCAATGCTCACTTACATCTTAATTATTACTAACAGTCCAATATGCACACACAGCTAACCATCACTGTTATAAACCCGTTTATTAGTTTCCTGATTCAAAGGAAAACATAAGATCACAAGAAATATGTAGCTGGAGTTACTAGCAGGACTTTTGCCTCAACTTAAATTCATTGAAACTTTCTGTTGACATTCGTGATAACAGTTTAATTGAATGAGGTGTTAACATTTATCTCCAAGAAGAAATGTTTTCTCAAAGGCTGTCTCAGAAATAAATTAACAAAACAGAGAAGAAGAACCCTCGACAGCCTCAAATAATCTCCCCATGTACACTCTCGTAGTTCCACTTGTCTGTGCTCAGTGTGTGATACTGAGCCTCTCCATCTCCCTCTCTGGCAGAGGTCAGCAGCCACATCACTGCAGCGCTAGGAATATAAATGCAGCTTTGTTCTCTCCTGCGGTTTGTCTAGTAGTCCAGCTTGGATCACTCGTATTCAGACCCGTAAACCTTCGTATGCAGATGTCTCACGCACAGAGACACAGACACGTGTCTGCCCACTCCTTTCTCTTTTCTAATCCAGTAATTGAACTAGACTTACTGCGGCAATCCAGGCTTTAATCATCCGCCATGATTCAGCTCTAACTTTTCACCTTCTTTTATTTTCTAACTAGAGGTAAAAGGGAATCGCTGAACTCTGGATCTCTGCAGAATTACACCACATAATATTCTGCGGTAGATTGCACTGAGTTTATACATATTTGGCAAATCAACTAGCTAGGAGCTAGTTAGCTTAGCTTAGACTTAGATACTGTATTGATCCAGCAAAAAAAATATAAGATTTTCATATTTTCAAATCTCAATTATCATTTCAAAATGATAAGGTCCAATAATATGGATGGAAAAGCATCATAAGAATCATCTCGCTTCATCTGTCCAGTAGAAACAGAATTAGTCTCCCAGCACTACTACAGGTAATTAGAATATTTTGGGTATAAAGGCAAAACGGTTGTTTTCACACTTCAATTTGGGCTACAAAAACCTTTATCATTAAGTTACGTAACTGAATGCGACTGAGACAAAATCTCACTGGCCAAAACCAGCTAAATTGCATTTAAGAAACTTAATTTTTACAAATGATATTTCATTTCATTTCTAATTTACTTGTACTCATTTACACTAAAGCAAATTATTTATAGGTTATTACTGGAGGTGGGTAATGGCAAGGACGTCACGATACGATACTTTCCCGCGATATTTTGATATATTGCAATATTCTGCATAATTTAGTGAGAAATTTTAAAATGCAGCTTAAAATATAAGTTGTATATATGTGCATCAGATGACAGTGATAATTAAGGGGACAAACTGAGTCAAAACATGACTTTTCCTTTTTCTTTTCAAATTGATATTAAGACATTCAAAGTCAATATTGTATTGGAAGAAAAAGTATCGCGACATATTGTCATATCGATAATTTGTAATGATACAGGTCCACCCTGCTTGAGATGACATTGGGCTGCATGTAACTAAAATTAATTTGACTCTCCTGGCATAAATAAATCACGGTCACAGGATCTGATTGATGTGGCAGATCTTTACAGGAACATAATCAGTTCCCAGAAAAACACTGGAGTGAGAAAGTTTGTGGTGGACTACCCCTCATCCAGAGAGAGGATGTGAAGTAGTGCTGTCTGCTGATATGGAAATCTGGGGCCAATTACAGCTCAGAGATTAAAAAAAAAGATCTCATCAAGATGAAATGAAGAAACAGGCACAATTTATTTTGACATATTTATTTAAACATTTTAAACTGCTATGTCAAAGGCAGCGCAACCAGCTACCGCAATAATTCTAGTACGCCTGCAACTTCTTCTTTTCTCATTCATAAAAAGCATTTATGTCATCCAAGAAATCCCTAGAAATCAGAGACGTGTGGTCCCTGCGACCTTTGACCAGCAAATTCTAATGAATTCATTGTTAGGCGTGAGTCTAATTTAAAGATATTTGAGACAATGTGTTCATGAAACTCAAACACAAGTTGATGTGGCACTAGTTCTCTCATGTCCTCGCTATGAAAGTGGTGCAATCCAGTGACCTAGTTTTACCCCAAAAAGCCAAAATGTCACCCTTTTCAGATTCATTCATCCCTTTTTTTTCTCCTCCACTCGTTTTCTCCTCTTCCACGAACCCGCTCTGGCTTCCTCTTCCCTCTCTCGGCTCTGCCTTAGTGTCCAGAAGAAAGGGGTGGTGCATTCCAAAAGCCTGGAGACCGTTCCCCTCTTTCAGCCAGTGGCCCGCAGAGTGACAGAGGAATTAGAATAAGAATAGCTGCCCATTCACCCCCAGTGCCCCAGTGACGAGCTGGAGAGAGGGGGGGGGAGGTTGGGGTGGGTGAAATGAAGGGGGTCCCGTACACCCTCTCTCCGTGTCCCCATTGGCCGGTGGGGTTCCCTCTGTTTTTACATCGCCGCCGTCAGTTGTGCTTTCAAGTTTGTTTTACACATTCTGGCGCACATACGCACCACACATGTGCATGCACGCGTAAATGTACACACCGGGCTCCGGGGCTTGCACACGTGTGCACTGGGACATAGAAATCTGCACGCTGTCAAGTAGAACTGACCCACAGAGGACGCAGGATGAGCAGCTCTGACCGGACCGAGGAGAGCCGAGGCTGCGTGAGTACCAAGCTGCTCTCAGAATCACCACTCTTAACTTCAAAGTTTTTCGCACAGATTCACACAAGCGTCGGCTAAAATCTGTCTCTGTATCGGTGTGTTTTCCGTCGTCGGATTCTAGATTAAAACGTGACCTTGTGCTGCCACCGTCCCTGTGGGGAGTTGTGGATAAAGTGTAAGCCCGTTTAACTTTGTAGCTGTTAAACTTTAACAGCGGCGCAGTGGTTTTAACTGTGCAGCAGGTGTTTTTTAAATTTTTTTTTGTTTTTTCCTTTACATGTGTTTTCCAGCACATTCATTTAAATGTTAGTTGTCAACTGATATTAGGTGTCATTAAGTCAAGGTTCTTGTTTTAAATCTTCGTTGGCAAAGAGGCTTCAAACTGCTTCGCACATCTCTGCACTCTAGACTGTGAAGTGAGGGGCCCCCAACACATGGGCGTAATAATATATAGGGAAAAAAGTCTGGTTTGTCATTATCTATGTGATTTTTATTTAAGTCCATAGCTGAAATATATTCTTGAAATCTAATGTCTTTATATTCTGTGTTTTTGTCTCACTTGAGTGGGCTCAGTCTCCACAGAGTAATAAAAGACCACACATCCAAAAGTCAAAAGTTCATGAAGCAGTACTTTAGAGCCGAGTTTCCTTTCAAAGTATCAAGAACTTTATGTCCCTAGGAACTTGTTTCAAAGAAGTAAAAGGTTTCTTCAACCGCGATCTAACGACTACTCTCAAGAGGTTGTAAAATGCTCAACCTCAGTCTCAAATGTTCAGCGCTGCAGATTTCTTGTTCGAAAAGTCCTGGGAGCTTAATTGAGACACAAATTCCTAAATCTGTTGTTGATGTTACCTTGACCCTGGGACAAAGGTCCTGTAACGGAAAAGTTGTTTTCTAAATTGCATCATTATCATTATAGCTGAACAAGTTAATGTAATGAGTTGGAAATATTGAAGTAATGGAGTTTAAATTGAAGTCAGCCTGCATTCAAATCACAAAACAAATAGAAAGGACAACCACCCTTTTTTTTCTGCAGAAAACCATGTAGTCATGTACTTCCATCCAATATTACCACATTACCACCCCTCAAGTATGAATATAATCTTGTTTTTTTTTTAGGACGCTGGTTTGTTTAGACTGTGGTTTGAAGTATTTGCATCTAAATTTCAAAAACAAAGTCAGTTCCTTATTGTTATGTGTGCAGTCACGACTGTGTAAATCTCGTGGGCCACCAAGCTGAGACCTGCTTTAAAATGCAAATCTGAAGTTATGTTAAGTCTAATTTGAGAAATTCTGTAAAACGAAGACCTTTGCGTTATTGCTTGAAAGGCAACAAATCCATTTACCGTCTAACTTAAGTGTTTTATTTGTAGTCCAGAATCAATGCTGACATTTTCTCCGGTTCTGTTGTGCTTCTGTTTCCAATTTCATCCGTCTCAGAGGCCGTTTTATGTCACTGAGCGACATGAACATTATGTGTTGTGTCTGTCTGTCAGTGCGACACAAACAGACACACAAACCGCTCCATACACAGTATCCAGCCCTATTCAGTGAGCAGAACCCCACATTTAAGGAGTGTTGGCAGACCTTGGTGTCAGAAAGTCAAGTCGACCTTGAGCCACATAAAAACCCAGTTGAAAGTGATGCTTTGCAACAATGAAATCTAAATTCTTCACCTGAACACATGTGTTGACAACAGACAGCTCATGTGCTACATAGTGTGAGCTGCAGATATGTATAGCCTGTACAAAAACAGGCAGCAACGCAGCATTTAATAGCACTCCATAGAGTGTTGTTAGATGGGATAGTGTAGCAGGTATCTCTCTGAAGTCTTCTCTGTGTCCTGCAGCTAAAGGTCTAATAACTTTATCTAATAGTTGATGTGCAGCCTCCTTCTCTGTGTTACCCACGGACGTTTGGTGAAGTTGTTAACTGGCTCCTGCCCAGAGGATTTGGACCATTTATCTGCTAGCGTTAGTTGTATTTCAGGGCTGACACGTCACAGTAGTATCTTTAGTGAAGTATTTCCACACACTTGATGAACCGCTGCTAGTTTGCTGCTTCGCACTGGGTCCGTGTTGTTGTTATGTAATCAGTGACTGGTCGAAACAATGCTTAAATGTGGCATGGCACAACAGTGAAGTCATTAAAACTGGCTGTTAACTTTGACAGACTCAGATTGGTCAATAATTAACATTAAAAGACTGGTATTGGATTGGATCTATAAAACATCTTCGGGTGTTGTGGTGACATTAACCATGAAAGCTGCTCTTGGACCAAAAAACACAGGTGCGACATTTACTACAGCCAGAGAAGACCTGTAAAATATTTTACCGTCTACCTTTACTACCTGGAAATGACAAACAGGATAAAGGTTAATAGACAGAATCTCTGCAAGTGACCTGGGTTAATTTGCTAATGAACCTGACCTCCCCCTCCCACTGGCACCATATCAAACTAAACATGTTTTGTGTAATCCTTGTGTCTGATCCCTGTGTGTTACAGAGTCGTGTCCATGCGTTCAGGCGTCCCACCATGCTCATCGCCACCATGCATCTGAGCCTCCTCTTGCTGGGTGAGTAGAATTCATACATCACTTCGGTGTCATCCGGGGAGAAGCTGAAAAAGAGGTTTTAAATTTTAGTTGCAATCAGTGTTGATTGATTTTGGTGCGAAAGCAAACTACACCAAGCGCTGGGTTTGCTTTGAATTGTGACTGATGTGATTTGCAAATTCCTCCTCACTGGGTGCAGCAGTAGGGTATCAGATTCAGAAATCCTATAATATGTCATTTACTTGAAACACATAGACTGAAGGCCAAATGAAATCTCCAAAGACTCTTTCGCTCTACATCATTAGGCCCAATCCATCATTCTTCATGTTTGCTAATTACAGAGAGTTACAGGTTACTCTCCAAGTAGAAAAACAAGATCAGTCGCTGATTGAAAGTTGATGGTTCAAACCCTGTGATTCAGTGAATAAGCCAGGATTGGTCTCTTAACGCGTGGTTATGTTGCTGTTGAACAAGTCATCAAGGGAAGCGACTGGGTTAAAATCTTGTGCTTTACCTCCATCTCCAAATGTGAACTTGCATTGCGTTGTTTGCCTGCAAATTTGCAAATGCTCATACATGCACAGGCCATTTTATTAGGTGCACTTTGCAAGTTCCCGATTAGAGCCCCTTTCTATCTCCAGAGCTGCCTTTATTCTAAATGACATGGATTCATCAAGGTCCTGGAAAGATTCCTCAGAGAGTTGGCTTCATCAAGCAGTTTGCTCCAGATTTGTTCTCTGTTTGTCAGCGATGCATCGCATCCTAAAGGTGCTTTATCGGATTGAAGTCTAATGATTGTGGTGGATATTTGAGTTGAGTGAACTCGATGTCATTGTTCAAGAAACCGGTCTGAGATGGTTTTAGCTTCATTAGCCCGAGGCATCCAGACTCTGATGGTACTAACAGGAGCAAAGTGCACCACGAAAAAGTCCCCTTCACCATTACAACACCACCACCATCCTGAACCATTAATACAAGGCAAGCTGGATCTCACCCTACCACCTGAATGTAGCAGCTTTTCCAGCCTTCTATTGCCCAATTTTGACACTTGAGAATTATAGCCTCAGTTTCCTGTCCTTAGGTGACAGGACAAGCACTCAGTGTGGCTTTCTGCTGCTGTAGCCCGTCCTCTTGCATCCAGTAACAGAAGTTTTTGATGGTGATGACCAAAGAAAATCAGATTTAGTCTTTAATGAGGTCATTCTCACCTTGACATTTTGTATATAGAGCTTTGCACTGGAAGAGAAACCAGGCCGCTATCTATTCTCTAAGAAGGAATTAATGAGGATTGCCTTAAACTGTGAACTCACTGCATCTCACACAGAAACACTAATTGACTGCATAATTACAGCCTGACAACCCTGCAGTCAAACAAATTCATTACCAGGGACACGGGCTTTAAAAGGCAGCAGGATAATAGCCGGTGTGCACATTAGCTGCATCCCGTCAGGCTCATGACGTCTCCGGTGGTCATTCAAGCCCAGGTTTATTAGGTCAGCCTGTGGGATTTGGCAAACTCTTAAAAATCTGGGATATTTGTGGAATGTGTTGTACACTGACGGCAGGGCTGGATCCGAGGCGGGGTTAATGAGCCCATGTGACTGAACAGGGGCCACACACAGACACAGTTAAATGTGATTTACTTGGAGGATCTTTTCGGTCACCAGTGTGTCTACGTCCAACGTCCAATATTTCAGCTAGGAAAAAGAAAAGTGTTTTAGGAATTTGTGATATTTCCGCAATATTTCACCACTAGTTGCATGTGGATTTGCTTTTGTCCAGTTCTTCTTTGTTCGTCATTTATTTATTATTTTAATCCAAAATGCTGCCACACATCAGCCTTCAGGCGTGACGGTGCTCTCAGAGTTAGAGTTTCCGTCATGTTTTGGTCCTCCCTCGCACGTGGACTAACATTGTTTAGCGCTCTTGTGAGGCTGGTCATGCGGAACCTGTCTCGTGAGACCGCGGTGAGATGCGGGAAATTAATTATGAATCAACATCAGATCTATTAAATGGCTATCGATATGAATCACACACACAATGTGGAGACCCATTACATGTGCTGCGCTCGCCTTTCCTTGCACGCTTGCACACAGGTATCTGGGTCAGTCTGTGTTGATTATTAACTGAGAGAGGGGTGTGTCCATGTGTGTTTATGGACGGACCCTTTAACTTCAATTCACCATCGAACCATGAGATCTGGAAACTATTGGATGCAGAGGAAATTGCACAGTTTCAGGTGTTCAATATTTGTGTGTATGGACTGTCCCACGCATGAACTGTGCTTGAGATATTGGAGAAACCAGATTTGTGGCCGACCTGCTGGGTCAAGCTGCTAGCTAGCTCCAGGACTGGGCCGCCTTTCCTCACAATATCCAGCTCTTCATTCAAACTATGTGAAATAAGGCTGCACAATTAATCGAATTTTAATCGTGATTTTGTCTGCCATGATTAAATGAACCTGATCGTTGGCGATATTCACATTTAAAATGTGGGCGTCTGCCTCACATCTAACCGAGCACTTTGTCAGCCAGTAGTCAGCCGACCACCAGGGGGCGACGCATGGTTAAGGCTTCATTAAGGTGCCCAAATAAGAAGTGAGCGAAACCGTGCAGCCTCAAAATCACTTGGTGGACTGATGAGAGAGAGTCAGTATGTCTTTATGTACAAGCTGTGATTGTTTCCACTGATTTGCACTTCATGATTAATAGCAAATTTATTCTGTAAGTCGTCGGTAACTTGTAAAATTTTGGACATTTCTTTTATATGATTAAGCATTTATTCTTATTTAAAGTTTCATTTTGCATTTAACAATTGTTCAGATTTTGTTTGTTTGAAAGTAGTGTAATAAAAATACAGATGTTTCCGCTAATACGATGAATAATCGGGATTAATAATCGTGAAATTGACTTTTACATAAGTTGGAACTACATCGATAGCCAGATCTCTTTGACTCCCGCAACACATGACGGCTGAAATATGATTGGATAACATTTCTAATGAAAAGTTACATGACCAGAAACACTACAGCTGAGAGATAGACAAGCCATGCAATGAAAAGAACAGGCTATCAGGAGTAATTTAGTAAGTTTCAGCCAGCAGAGAAAGTTTTTCTGGCCCTGATGACCCACCACTGCTAACACAAATTATACGGTTGAAACACTGAGCACCATAAAGTTTTGGGATTGTTCACGTATTTTGCTCAGTGACATTGGCGGATGTAATAATGAGCTTGCATTGGTTCACTCTCAGCCAGTAAAGCACATTAGCGAATGTAGTCTCAGACAGACTTTATTTGTCATTCAGATTTACATAAAAATGAAATTTCAGTGCAATGGCTCCGGGCGCAGCAGGAGTACTGACAGAAACAAAAAGTAGAAATAATGTACATATACATAAAAAGTGCGATCAATCAGCCACTGTCATCAGATGATATTCTGCCTAAAGAAAAGTCAGAAAAGTCGATCAAATGATGCAAAAAAAAAATGAGGGCGGGGGAGTTAAATGAAACAAATCGTGATCCTAGAGTTTGTGGAAAAGTTTTATTACATTCCTTTCTTCCTCTTACACTGCTGTTACTCAGAAACGTTGGTTACTCATTTAGCAGAGCACCCTTTACTGTGTGCTGGAGCTCTGTGGAGTTCAGTGTGCTCTGGTCTTGAACGTCTCAGTGAACGTGTTCATTTGGGAAGACCTATTGTTTATGTCCAGCTCTCTGACACCTGGAGTGTTTTCTCTAATGAATAACATCTTCCCCTCTGTCCCTGCATTCTTTGCATAACCTTGGACACAAGGAGTTGTGTTTACCTATAACTCACCCCCGTGTGTGTCTCTTTGGGTTTCATTGCCACGTGCTACACTGTAATCACACCCTGGCAAACCAGCTGGTGTCAGACAACATCTGCACAAAAGGCAGAGCTTCGGGACGTAATAAGACAGAGATGCACAGCAAACCTGTGAACAGAGATTGATGTAAGTACGTAGTGCCGCAGAGAAATGGATGAAATCTAATTGTCTGCTTTCTAACAGCCGAACCAGGAAACCAGGGCACGTGAAGCCAATCCTGTACCGATGCATAATTGCAGTGAGGCGCACAGGTTTTCTCGTTTTATTCATCGTGTAATGTGAATTAGCCTGGCATTTGCCTCAAGTGTTGTTGTGTGATGAGTCAGAGACATTGATCACAGCACTTTGAATTAAGCCAAGAATCAAGAGTAAATTACCGCATTCACAACCAGAAAACCACCCGTAAGCCATGGCAAAATGTGTGCAAAGGATCTGAACACATTTTATTCAATGCAAGGATACTTGCACTCCTTGATGGCAGCAGCCATTTCTAGCAGGATGCAGCCTGACACAGACACACACACAAAACCCCAACACAACAACTGTTTGGAGGCACAAGGGAGACCTACACAACAATAGGAAGGGGAACATAATGTTATGCCTGGTCGGTGTACATTGCAATGAACTCATCTCTAGGCCCACTCAGAGAGCTCAGTATTGAAGGAACAAATGATTTTACTAATACAGATGTGATGACAAGAACATCTTAACATATCTATTGATGCAGTTATATTTAGGCAAGCTTGGGATTACTGTAAAAGAAATGTAACGCGCCCATTTACATTCCCTCCTGCTAGTCAGGGCAGGCGAATACCGGCTGAAAGAAAAGTTTCCTGCAGCCCACACAGAGCGGAGATGAACACTGCTATCATGTCTGAAGTATCCTTTTAGGTTGTTTTACATGTGGGCCTGTAATTACCAACATGGACGCCATTCTTTTCTGTTTGACCATAGGGTGACAGAAGCCAAGAGAAAGCCATTAGACGGAGTGCTTTTGGAGAGTGGCCTTAATTTAGCGACATTCCTCGCATGTGTGGTTGATTTCAAAAGACAAACTGAGTCATTAATTAAAGCTGAGGCAAAAAAATGAGCCCTGAGGGGTACATGCCTAGACAGAGTGTCAGAAGTGGGTGTCATAACATATCCTTTTGTTACTTCTGTCATTCTTTCTGTCAGTCTTCAATATATATCATCAGTGTGATGGATACGTAACCAATGCACAAAAATTAATAGTCTTGAACATCGATCAATCAAAGTAAAAGTGCTGCTTTTCATTTAAGTGACGTGTGAGTCGGTTTCAATCTCTGGCGATCTGTCATCATCCAAATAGATTCTGTGTGCTGCTCTCATTAAACTAGGTAAAGAAATGACTGCATGCATACAAATGATGCATTCTGGCAACGTATCAGGGACGCTATTGAATCGCAGGTCATCTTCCTGCACTTGAAACACTGCATGAATCACAATGTAGTTCCACATTTAATTCAAGATTCAAGATCACTTTATTGATCCTGTCCAAGAGTCACGAGATAAGAAAAAAAGTAAGTCTAAGTCTGAGGTAAACAAAAAAGACACACATAAACAAGACATATGCATAGAAATAAAAAACAAAAACAAAAAAATAAGTAGGAATAAGTATGAGGTAGAAGTAAAATTTAAAAAAAAAATTAACAGTCCAATTTACATGAAACATATAGTAAATAAATCATTTAGCTACAATGTCTCGGTGTAAAGTTAGCCAAAGTTTCTCAGACTATTAGTTTAACCACAGTTAGAATTGTGTAGTAAAATACTAACTCTTCACCTGTGCAGTGAAATGATGGTTTAGATGTTAGTCTATCATTTATCTATTGCACCTCCAGAATAAACAAGCAGACAAATTTTCATTTAGGTCTTTAAAACTTTTCATTCCAATATGATATATCAGCAGCACAGGAACTCAAGATTATGACTTTTCTTAAAGGGTCTTTTTCTAAAGGTCCAAAAATGTCACTACTTAGAATAACGTGCATCACTTAGTCATTGGAAATGTAGCCTGCTAGCCAAAAAAGAGTGGGCACCCTTTATATTTTATTACTAGTTTATCGAATTGGGACAGCGCACATTAATCAACGTTGATGCATTAGCTATCAGTGTAAATGCACCAGACTTAGCACAAATGCTAAATTTCAGCCATAGTCCCAAGGCTGAGTGTGTCTTGCAATTTGGTCCTCCCTCCCTCCCTTGCTATTGTACGTGACCGGCAGGTTATTTGACCACTGAATGAACCTGCTGAGTAAAGTCATACTTGTAAAATGAGATCAGGCGAAACTCAGTGACAGCTCAGTTTCAGTATTCTCAAAGTGGTTGTTTGAGTTTGAGGCTAGGACCACCGGAACACAGACACAAACTCTGTAATTTCTTACCTTTTTTACAACCTATGAACTTCATTATCTAAATAACCTTTAGTAAAACTGAATATTTTCTCATACTGCTTGAGTTTCAGTGTCACGCCGCCTTGGGTCCCATGTTTGACCAGGGCGTGTTTGATTGTTATCTACAGTCCACAGGTCTGCTTTCTGTCACGTTTATGTGCAGCTTCATGCTCTGTCAATTTTACATTGGCTATGCATTTAGTGAAATTCCATTATAAACTGATATTACGGTGGCAGATATGTTTTTGTTTGCAGGTACAGCTGGGCTGCGTTAATGTTTCACAGGAATTCAGCAAATCTTCCTCCGTTAAGTCTTTAACTTGAACTTGTGCCAAGACTTCTATTATTGTGTGAACATGAGAGGGTGTGTGTGTGTGCAGAGATTAGATTCTAAAGTAAAGATTTTCTGTTTGACCTTTATCACAGTGATTTTCACAAGGTCGCTTTCTCACATACAAGAATCTACACATTGTATAAATATGGTACTTTTCAAATGCAGTTTAATACGTAGTCAATATTCGTGTAGGATATAGGAACCTACTTTTCCTTGTGGCGCTCGTGCATTGATATGCGAGAGGAGAGAAGCTGCAGCACGGCAGACAGAAACAGAAGCATCGTTTACAGTTATTTCACTTCACTAAAATAAAGCAACATGTGACTTGTGTCTAAAGTCTGTGAGGTATTGTGGCAACACCACAAATCATGAACCGCATAGAAGAGCATGACGAGTTACACCGGAGGCAATTAGAGGCACATGAGACAGGGAGGGAGAGCTCAGGGAAATACCCCCACACCTGAGACAGACCTGTATGATGAAAGCCCTGAAAATTCAGAGAGGCAGACAATATCCAGGTATATAGTGAAAATACATCACAGGCTATGGATCCTAAAAGAATTATATCCAAGTCAGAGCGACTGTTCTTATTTTCAGAGAGGTTTTTATTTAAATGTTATTAGCTCAGATTTTCAGTTGACTTGTTCATTTTCACAAATTGTCTTTGATTACTCTGATTACAGAGAAAACAAAGTCTGACATTTGCTTAATTCTTATACAGAAGTAAAGAACCCTTCATGGTTCACATCACAGTGACGTCACAAAATGAGCTGGAGGCAAAACATAGGAAAGCTTGAGGTGAACACTGTCACTGTCGACCGTGAGGTGTCACTGTCACTGTCGACCAAAATCGAAAAATCAAAAATGCTAACTTGAACACTAACAATTTTGGTTTGGCTTTGGTGATTAAAAGAAAGGACTGGAGTGAGATAATCATCAACAACGTGCACACTTCAAATCAGATAAGATTAAAATGTAATGAATCATCAGTTTCAGTCTGGATAACGTTATGAGTTAGACTAAATTGTAACTGAAATTACGTAAGTTAATCATTATTTGGGGGGATTTTTGTTACATGCTAATGCTAACTGCTAGCTAACGCAACGGTACTTGTGTTGCATTTACTACGTTCCCCTCCACAATTGTTCCACTTACTTCTTGTAATATCTTTGCTGGAGACACTTCACTCGATATAGACAAGTTTTTAAAATTGATGGTCTAAAATTGAGTGAGTGTATTAGTATATTCTCTTCACTCAGTTAAAATATTCTAACCAGCATGTTGTGTTTGAGATATTTTGCCTCCAGCTAAGCCCCGCCTCTCAAAAAACATCACACCGTTTACAAACTGTGAAGAAGTCTATAAAATACATTTTTCATAATTACATTCACAGATGTTCATTATAAAAGTCATCATTTTCATATACACACGTAGACATCTAACAGTGTTATATTAGCATGTTAGCCATGGTATTACTTTGTATTGGATTAAAAGGAAAAATAATATTATCACACATCTGTACTGATTACGCTCTGACTTTGTGTGGCGATGGGAAAAAAAAGGAATAGAGACCTCCTTGAAGTTTCTTTTTGTTTTTACTGTTAGTGATATATTAGGTCATAGGGTTTAGGGTTTGTACAGTTTAAGTGGTTAATACCACTAATTGGCTGTAGTTTAGAACAGAATCTTAAATATTTCTTCTTCATTTTGCATGTCAGAACCTCTTGTGGTTGTCAATGTTTCCAATACCTTTTATTAAATAAAGAGAATTGCATATGTCATAATTTCAATGTGGTTCAGTGGGACTTTTGATCCCACTCTGTGCATGTGTGCACAAGTTGTTTCTACTTTTTATTTTTCTGACATAAAAGAATTTGGTGCAAGCACCTCCTATTACACCAGAGTTTGTTTGTCGCTGATTTGAATTCAGGCCAAGGAAACTAAGACTACGCGCAACAAGATTGATGTTCATGTAAATGAAAGTGTATTAAATTCCAGATTTTATCTTGATATATGGTGCCTGCAGTCACAAGTGTAAATATAGGTTTAAGCTGCAGGTATGCTCAACCAAAACTGCTAAACACCCTATAAAGGTGTTTAGGTGGCTTTGTCGAACAATTTATGTGTATTTATTTTGTTCTCTTGTAAGGGTTGGCTGAGACATGAAAGTGTGCCAGTGAATTCTTGGCTCCTTATATCATGTGCTATCGTCTGTCGGAGGCAGCAGTTTGTCACCAGCTTGGCTTTTTTTTGTCAGGGTCCGCTGTGGGTCAGTAGGTAGAGGGAGTTGTCCACAAACCAAAGGATTAGCTGTTGGATCCATGTCAATTCCTGCTACATAGACCAGGGGCTAAAGAGTCCTTGAGCAAGATGTGGAATCCAGAGTTGCTCCCAGTGTTTGGCACTCGTGAGAATGAATATATAGATCCCTTCATGGCCTACGCCACCATGACGTCACTATGTTAGCTGGAGGCAAAACAGAGGGAAGCTTGACGTGACACTTTATATCAGATAAGATTAAAATGTGATGCATCATCAGTTTCAGCCTGGATAATGTTGTGCAGAAGTCACATTTGCAAGGTTATCCTCCACAGTGGTTCCACTTCTTCTTGTAATATCTATGTTGGAAAGGCTTCACTTGACAAAGACAGACTCTTCTATTTCAAATCTTGCACATGTCCATTCAAGACATTGTTATCGGCGTCTTAACGATTTGTATGCCTTCCACTTTTTGCTGTAGACAGTGGGCTTCTCAGTAAATGTCCACTCAATTCACTGTCCATCCATTGAGTGATGAACAATTTGACAAATTACATTAAGTTAATCATTATTTGGGTTCTTGTTACGTTAATGCTAATGCTAACTGCAAGTTAACGCAACGTTAGTTGTGTGTTTCAGGGGTGTCCAAGCAGAAGTTGTATTTACTACGTTACCCTCCACAGTGGTTCCACTTACTTCTTGTAATATCTTTGTTGGAGAGGCTTCACTTGATAAAGACAGACCAGTCTTCGTCCCCCGTGTGTCCTCCTTTGGTCAAATCATGCATCCAGTGAGTGAGAGTGTAGTGTTCGGTAAATCTAGTCCCATCAGTCAGAGTGTATTAGTATATTCTCTAAAATATGTGTTATCCTTGACCATTTTTGCCAAAACCTTGTGTTTTCCGTTGAAACATATTAACCAGCATTTACAAGCTACAGTGTTTGAGATGTTTTGCCTCTGCTTAGGCCCTGCCCCTCAAAAAACGTCACACTGTTTACAAACTGTGAAGGGGTCTACAGACGTGTCACTGTAACTTTAAAGGGGACATGAAACACTAAGCATAATTATGACTTAGTTCCTTTTGTGTCGCCAGACATGATTGGAGCGGTTGGCTCAACTTGCGGTTGCATTGAGCTGCTACATATACATTGAAAATGACAGTGAACGAGGAGAAGAGTACAAAACCAATTAAAGGAGGCATGTTCTCCATTGCTCCTGGATGATCAAATTTGTTTTTTGACATCAGAGACTGGGAGGAGAAACCTGTTAATTTCCATCATTTGCCACCGACACGACACCTGTTCTCCGACGTTGGCTAGCTGCACTCTATAAGAAGAATCTTGAAATTGGAATCTGCATTTTGCACTGTTAGATCTTAAAGCTATTTTGGTGTTATGATTAAAAAATGTGCACATGTGCTACATTGGTGTTGGTCGTCTTTAAAGAGCTTTGATTACCCATAGGAAGTAGGAATAGAAAAGCGCAGCATGAATACTGTTTACCATTTGTTCCAGCAAAGCCTCATTAGCATGAACTCAGACAGTGCACATCATGCATCATCATCAACATCATCAAGGACAATGCACATTTTCATCCTCTTGTAGCTACAGGAAGTGTTTAATCAAGGACAGTCACAATTTCCCCCCCCTCAAGCTGAAAGCCTCCTCACACACTCACTTCCCCATCACTGTAACTGACTGTATTTTGAACTCAGGGTTTAAGTTTTTTAATGTTTAATTTAACAGTTTTTTACTTGCACCTTGTTTTTTAGGTATATATTATAGGTATTATATTTCTTTAATGTATTCAGCGTTTTAAGAAGGAGACATGCAAAGAAAGATTTTCATTGCATGGTCTAAACTGCAGTTTTTACTGTGCAAAGTGAGAATAAACATCTTCAATCTTTAATTAACTTGAGAAACGTACTATGCAGCACTGTGAACTTTCATCTATGAGATACTGCCTGATGCCCGGTTAATTATTGAAATGATTATGTGTCACGCACATTATTGTAGTTTTCCTCAATATATATATCTTTTTTAGCAAAGCGCCTACTATGACAAAAAAGAAAGTGAAGGCCCAGGGGTTCAGAAACGCTGTGCTCAGAGCCGCTGAGATGCCAGTTTATCCGGGATATGAGACGTGAACATTAACTGCAGCTAGTGATTTGTCTCAGCGTGACTCGATGCACCGCGCCGCTGCCACGCCATTGGGTGATTCCCATTCATGTTTTCCTTTCCTACAGCCGCTGCTTTTGATTCCATCTCAAACCTTCCATGTCTTTGGTCTCATGCCTCAACATGTTGTTTCCCTGTTGTTTTCTGTGGATGTGCAGGATGAAAGCGCCTCAGATTCTGTATCTCTCTCAACATCTCACATCTCCATACCGCTCTGCACTTTGCACATATTTTTTTACCTGACAGGCACAGATGTTCTTCAATTATCCCACTTATGATACTACAACGTACGACTAAAACACTTGGCCAGAACTCACAAGGAGTGCTTCTGAGATAAAAACTAAACGAAAACAAAACAAAAAATTAAAAACACAGTGGACAGCCTGTAATAATGGCACTGCAGATTTATGGACATCCTCTTTTCATCCTGTCCTGCTGTCTACAGACGGCTGCAGGGAGTTAAACGTGTAGCCTGGAAGCTAACCCGGAGTTTCCCACCCACAAAATGTTTATGTGGGTTAAAGTTGGCCCTGCTGTGAGTTGATCATGCCCTGGCAAAGCTCTGCAGGTCCAGTCAAGTCATTTGAACGGGCTTTACGCTGAGATGGACAGGAGAGTGACAGCGACGTAGGCGTCATCTTAGCGCCTTTGAGTTGATTATTTTTACCCACATCCACCATCGTCATCACCGAAAAATAAACTAATGACTAAAAAGTAAATGTGAAATCCACACCCTCCAGTATTCTTACTATGCTTATGCTTAGTCAAATGCAGGTGTGCTGGCCTCCACAAGTTTTGAGTTGTCCCTATTTTACTGCTTCTTTGCCTGGAAAACAGCCTGACTTCTGGAGTGTAGTCTGAAGTTGATCCGTTGGGGACTGATTATGGTCCTGCAAAGATTAGCTTAGAAATGTAGCAGACGTTTCAATCCAGGTAACTTTATCAACGCTGCACAATTATCATTTGTTCAGTTCTACATCTACATCTACATCAGTTTGCTAGTTTTGGTCGGCTACTGTCAACTGCTTGAGGTCAACGGAGGAAAACGCTCCCTAATCCAATCACATGATAGGGATGCACATTTTGAAAGACAGTCGAGGAGGTCTCATACCTAATTTCTAATTAAATCTAATTTCCTATCAAGTAACATTCGAGTCTCGTCATAACAATTTTAGCCCGTTGTGGGTTAATCACACAAAAAAAAGTTCTCTGAAATTAACTGTATTGGCAAAAACATAATGAAGTCCAGAGGACGTGTCATCAGTCTCATATGCTAATAAGAATGTAGCTAATATTGGGAGTCATATAGGTTTAGCTTTTTTCATTAGGGACAGTCTTTATGTCTTTAATCTTTAATCTCCACGTCATTACTTTGTTTGCTCAGATATGTCTGATCATTTATGAAGAGATTTGAGGTAAAGATGGTTTTAATAATATGTGGAGCATTCGTATCCCTGGACATGCACCTTTGGCATGTGTTCATAGGCCTAATTACTTACATAAGTATCGTTACTGGTCTGTATTATCACACACTGTTTCTACCTTCTCAGGTGCAGCTCTCTGTGCGTTCGGGCAGGAGCTCCCGTCGAGTCCTCACGGCTGCACCGAGGGGAGCTGTTACCCCGCCACAGGAAACCTTCTGATTGGACGGGCCATCAACCTAACCACCACGTCCACGTGTGGCCTGCTCGGACCAGAGTATTACTGCATTGTTAGCCACCTGCAGGTCAGCACGCTAACTCAAAGGGGAAATGCTAAGAACCTTTAACTTTCCCACATGTGAAGCCTGATTGTAATTATTCCCTATGATTTTACATAGATTTTTCTTTCCATCGTCTGGAAAGAAAAATCACGTGTGCCCAGCCTGACTCTCCCACCTACCCATCCCTCATCACATTTCCAACTCCTTCATAAGTAAACTTACATCTTCAACCAGCGCAAAGAAATACCCAACGGTTTGTTGTTCATGCATTCACCCGTCCTCATCCCTCACTCGCCACCACTCCATCTTCAATTGTTCGTCTGTCTGTCTGTTTGTGGCCCAGTTTCCTTGAGGAAAGTGTAGACACACCTGTCAGACACACCTTCACACTCTTTCTCTCTGCCACTGTCCTGCAGCCCTCTCCTTTTCACTCCGCTCTGTGAGAAACATTCTTCTTTCCCTACCGCAACCCGATTATCCTAAATCATTTTACCTTGACTATTCTCAAACCATTATGTACAAGATGAGGACAATATAACAGATACGGGGAATCAAGGACATCAAGAACGTCTGCATAACAAGGTCGAGAGTGAGACGCGATAATATATTTTTTTCTTCTTAAAAAAAGGATGACAAAGTCCTGACTGTATCTCTCTGACGACAATGACAACTGAAACTAATGACAACTAAAGTACTACTGCAATAAACACTCATCTGAAAATGCATCTGCTAACGTTAACAGAGGAACAGCAGTCAGTGACAACTTCACCAAACGAGGTAACAGAGAGAAGGAGGCTGCACATCAACTATTTGATAAAGTTATTAGACCTTTAGCTGCAGCACAGAAGGATTCAGAGAAATACTGCATTTTTAAACTAATCCATCTTCCAACACTCTGTGGAGTACTATTACATTCTACTGGTGCTGCTGAGTCGCTGCCTGTTTTTATACAGGCTATACATATCTGCAGCTGCAATGCAATTGAGTTCTGTCTTTCTTCATATCCAATCTGAGTTTCCTTCTATAAAATGTATATAATGAGGTCTTTAATTGACCCTGGCTATTTATTTTCTTTGTTCAAAAGTGAAGCCAAAGCCAGGAGAAGTGTTTCGCTGCAATATTTGCTCAATCCCTGCATATTGGTGGATGGGACTAAAACACAAAATGGTCTCAAAGTGGTTTCAATCATTTTAGGTTATTTCATATAATACTGATGCATAGTCAGGTGTCAAATTTTCAGTGAAGTTTCAATCTAACGATATAAGGGCAGGCTCAAGACCCACCTTTTGAATTTAGCTTTTAACTGAAGTCCTCTATTTTTTCTTATTACTTATTTATGCTTTTATTATTTACTACATCTATTTATGTATGCTTTGTGTGTGCTGATTTTACTTATTTTTTTTAAATATATGTTGTTTTTATTGTTTGTTCATTCCTTTTAGTTCGTCTGTATCCCTCCAAAAAGTGGGGATGCAGTGTCCATATTTATATACAGTCTATGGTTGTTCTGTCCCCTGTTCACACCTGTGTTATACGAGGAAAAAAATCTACTCGCAGTCTGTTTTGTTTTTCCTTCTGCCCCTACATGACACGACTCCTGGCATTCTCCTCCTTGTTGACATTCACTCCCACCCCCTGCGTCCGTGCATTTCCGTGTGTCTGCATGTATGTGCCTGCGTTTCCATTGCCTCAGAGCAGGAATATTCACTAATGTCAACTTCCAGCGGAACATGACTGACATTCTCTTATTGGTGAGAGGCCCTTTGCTCCAGTGAAGGGGCCGGACATGGTGAGAACCTGTCACACGTTGCCAGGTCTGTCAATGTTAGAGGCCCAGATCATTTGTCTCTCAGCTTTTAAAAGTCCAGACATCAATCATTTGTGCTTGACATAGTTTTTTTTCTTTTCTGTTTTTGTTCCCTGAAAGCTCAGATTGCATCGCTTCCAGGCTCAGTTTTTAACCTTACACCAGGAGCTGCACATATCTTAGCTTTAAAAAAAAAAAAACTCTAAAAATGTCCTGGTTTCACCTTTCAGTTAAAGTGAAACTCAAATTTCAACTCCAGATTACATGTCCAAACTATTGAAGGAGATAGAGTTACATACAGGAAGTCAAACACAAGTAGTGCAAAAACAAAATTAACGGCCATAAGAGGACTGAGATATTAACCGCCGGGTTACGATCAAGCTATCAGTTTCAGAGGTGGAAAGGAAACCGAATGAGGGAGGCGGGGTCAACATTGGTTTTTGCAAAGCCACCGGACTGTGACAAGGGAGCGCTTTCAAAACAGCATCGCACTTACATCAGTGTATTGTTGGAGCAGAAAAGCCTTAAGGTTGAGCTGAGCAGGCTTGACTAATGGGAGATAAATAAGCGCTCGGAAGAGGGCGGGAGGAAGAAAAGGAGAGTGGTAGAGCCACCAAGCACCAGTTCCATCTATCAGTGTCCTCAAAGACAGGAAGACTGGTTTATTCTCTCGGATTTGAAGCAAAACTATGGACTTCCTTCCATCGTTAGACACATTTAAAACCTTGTGCATGGATTCTAATTCTTCTAAACACGATAAAACTGTCAGAGCGTATGATCACACTCATTACTTTCCAGGATTTATGCTGGACTTTTTTAAATTGTGTAAAAAATTTAACAAATGTCCATTTGCGCACATGGTCACTTCCACGTACAGTAAATCCACATTTTCTTTTCCTTTCTCAGCCAAGTCTTCTTAACAACCGTGTTGTTGTGAGCAGCTTAATCACCCTTGACAACAACCTAATTAAGAAATGCAGCTCTGGAATCCACATTTTCTCCGTGCCAACTAACCCTCATCTGCCTCTCCAGCCCCCTTTTTTCCCCTTTACCCGTTCCCCCCTTTCGCCATGGTCCCCTCTCAAATGCACCCACATCTACCCTCTCTTGGCATCTCTCTGGTTACATGTTCATTTGATGCTTTGATAAAGGACTGCAGAGGCCTGGGATACTGTTTAAGATTGTGCATTGTTTGCTCTATGGGTGGCAATGTTTGGTTTGTTGGAGGGGTTACAATGAAAACTTGCATTGATATTCATGGTCTCCAGAGGATGACTCCCACTGACTTTGATAATCCAGACTTTTCCTTCGGGGCCATGAAAGAAGTTCACAGGTTTAGTTTTGAGTTAAATATTTCAGCATTTGGTGATTCCCACTATCTGGTGAAAGTTTTTCCATGTCCAGTGAAATATGTGAAATATTGCATTAAGAATCACTCTTAGGTCTTCATGTGTTATTCCTTTTAGTTCAGTCACAGACAAAATACCAAACAAATCCTAAAACAGCCATTAAAAACTAAAAAGTGATTGGTTCTATAAAAATACACTAGATATTTTGAGTGTTGGATCATTTTGGTTCCAGCGATTCACCACTTACTTTTTATTAAAAGACATATTTTTCTGTTGCTGTGCTTTGTGTCTATATAAGGTCAGTACATTCGAAAGTTCTTTAGAGACAAAAATGGCTAAAACAAGGACACTAATGCAGGAAACACCGCTGAAGATGCAGATTCTCAGCCAGGAAGTGCAAATGCAGGCCTTCAACAGCTTCAGCAGCAGAATTATAGATGAACCAACAGGTTGGAAGACAAACCGAGATCTGGGCGTTCAAGTGTTTCTTCAGCAGGAAATGATTTCATCCTGATCTGCATGTGCAAGGAAAACCACTGAATGACATCACAGGAGCTCCAACAGCAGTGGTCAAACCAAACTGGTGTCCATTGTTCCACCTGCACTGTACGTGGTCGACTTTTAGATCATGAGTTAAGTCCTACAAGGCTGTTAAGAAGCTCCTGATCAATGAGCACCAAAAGCAGACCCTTTGGTCTTGCTCTCTATTTTTATTCTCATTGGTGGCTCCATCTCTTCTACTGCATTTCTTCCTCTCACATGCTTCATCCCTCACTCTTCCCTTGTTTAGCATATTGTTTTCCTTTTGTCTTCCCTGTCTTTTCAATCTTTTGAACAACGTGAACCATGATCTGGTTCTCTCTGGCTTCTCTGGTCCCAAACCCACCAGCTCAGACGTCGACCTGATGAGACAAACTTTTGTGTTTTCCACCTCGTCAGGAGTCCGACAAGTGTTTCGAGTGCAACTCCCGGCACCGCTACGACCCTCACCACCACAGAGCCAGCCACCGCATCGAAAACGTGATCTACCTCACGGACCGCAATGGAGACCGCACGTGGTGGCAGTCTGTCAACGGTGGGTGTATTCAATCTATAAAGGTACACAAGAAACACGACCAGTTAACTGGATTGTGGTGACGGCCCCTGTCCTCGTATAGTTTAGAGCATGTGTGCGACGCTTCATGTTGTGTTTTCGTTGCAACCTGAATTCGAAAAGAGCTAAATTGGAGAAGGTAAAAAAAGGAAGACAGAGGCATCCGTCAACATGAGGCAACATAAACTGTGCTGTTGTGACGTGACTGACAGCTAGTTTCCTCCACAGGGGAAGAGAGTGTCAGCATTAGACTGAACCTGGAGGCTGAATTCCACTTCACACATCTCATCATGAAGTTCAAGGTATGAACACGAGTGCTGTATCTGGGTCTGGTGGAGGTTTCTGGCTTAAGCAAGTCGAGGGTCATACCTGGCTAGGTGTGTGTTTGTTCTGTACACTCCAGCGGTTGCATTCCATCCGGCCTGAGTCCACTATCTGTTAGTAAAGCAAACATTAGACCAAGGGTTTAGATAACAGTTGGGGTTTGTCAGTGACAAACTCACCTTCTCATAAATGTGTGGTATCTTTATGACTGTCGATCTCTCTGTATTGATTCATTCTTTTAATTTGTCATCAGACGTTCCGACCCGCAGCTATGATCATCGAGCGTTCGGCTGACTTTGGCCGCTCGTGGCGCCCTTACCGCTACTTTGCCTCAAACTGTACCAGGACCTTCCCCGGCGTCCCCTCCAACGGCCTGCACCACATCAACGACGTCATCTGTGAGGAACGCTACTCCAACACTGAGCCCTCCACTAACGGAGAGGTGAGGAAATTGAAAAAAGGGAACAGATAAGGCCTTCCTTATCCTTTCCCCGACTCTCGGCTCCAATCGCATAATTTCCATTTGACTGTGTGTGAGATATTTCAACGCAAGAGTTTTGTAGTAGTTCAGACAGAGCTGGTTTTCTCTCTTTCAGTCCTGCCACCCCCATGCATCATCCTGCATTAGCAGAATTCTTTATATATTATGTGGTTCCACTCCAGAGGATCCAAAGTGTGAATCACTGTTACTCCACCTACATCTGACTACCACTTATTTCCAATGAAAAGTTGTTGTTTTTTTGTGGCTGTGTCACATATAGAAGGTATACACTGAAATCACTAATGCTCGGGCCATGTCTCCCTGAGTGGCAAAAACATGGTGAAATGTACCAGTAGATCCAGAAAAATGTGGATTATCAGATCAAATTAAGGACGACTGGACTCGACAATGATCCATAGGAACCAAATAACAAAATGATCCATGAACATTGACATGTGGCCAGAAATGAGTTCTCCTGATATTTATATGGACCTGATTTCATCGACATCTTTATTTATACAATAGTATGTACTCTAGGTACTGTATACAACACAGCTCCAAAGGCTTTGTACTAGAGGAACCCCTTATTTGGAAAGTGGATTAGCCTCCGTTTCAATTAGTTTCAGTTAGTTTCAGTTCATTTCAGTTCTGATAAATGTAGCTAAATAAAAGATGCTAACGCTAAGAGCTTTTTACTGAGATGTAACATTAGCCATAAAATACTGTAGCGTTAAAAGGATGACGAGGAGTGATCACAAATGTTCAGTTTATTGTTTGAAATAGTTACTGTCAGCCGTAACTACGACAACACAACAACATGTACAGACTTATCTGACAGCCCTCCAGAACGTAACTTAAGGTCTGACTTCACCAAAAAATACAGCATAAATTAATATTACCTGACACTAAATGTGAACCACAACACCAGGTTTCTGTGTCTGGATTCCAGTTATTTCTTCTAATGCAACGATACATTTGCTTCTCTTTTCTTTGGCTGTCAGAGATTTCTGTAAAAAATATATGAAATGTATCTCTGACTGCTTTTCATATCTGTTGGTTCAGTCAATCACACAGCAACTCTTCTTCACCTTTTTAATTAATTTTATAATTTAGATGCTTTTAAAGCCTGTGATTCAGTCTAATGCTGCTAATCTATATGTTCATCTGTCACTCCGTTACCACGGAGACATCGCTTGCTGTGACATCACGTACATCTTTACCGTCTCTAGATCCGGAGCTCTGTATATGTGTCATCAAGTAAAAACATCACATGGCTGCACATTTTCTTATACACTTAGTATGTAACGTACTTATAACGTAGATTTAAGTTTATGTTCTGGAGCAAACACTGAATTTACTGTGGACAGTTTTGAGTCTAGTTTCTTCTCCAGTCTGTGTGTATCGGAGTGACACCCAACAGTGTGGCTCGCTGATGTGTTTTTGCAGAAACAACGATTCCTAAAGCACCAAGAGATAAGAGGCTTTGGAAACATGACCAGGATTAGCAGGAAACTGATCCAGAAATGTGGATTGTAAAAATAAGTTTCGTACGGTGACCGTATACACCGAAACTCAAGATAACACATGCAAATAGACGAAACACAAGCAAAGACAAAAAAATGTTGCATACGTTTGCTTAAATGTTTAAAATATATATTTGCAAAACTGTTTCCATATTATTTAAATATCCATTCTTTTTACATTTATCTCTTTTTAAGTTCCCCTGGAAACACATTTAGTTTGTGCTGCTTGCTTTGTGTGTCTGTATTAGCTGGTGTGAATATTTAGTTTAGTTTAGTTCTTTGTAGTCTTATTGTATTTTGCATGTGACTTGCATCATAATTTATTGCATTGACTTCCATCATTTAAATCATTTGTATTCAGTTCAGGTCAAAATGAAAGGGGTTTGCTTTAACTCTGTTTTAGAAGGAAACTAATGAGATTTTTCTCTGAATATTCACATTCAAGGTCATTTATAAAGTCTTGGATCCTGCCATCCATGTGAGAGACCCCTACAGCTTGGACATTCAAGGTTAGTGAAACTTTTTCAAGTCAAGGACTGGCTTATCTGGATAAGAGCAAATGGATGTTATTAGCTTCTCTTCAGTGCAGAATGCGTTCAGATCAGAGTGGCACTGCATCAGTGAGAGACTACATTTTTATGGGAGAAATTCTCATGAATGCAGCATCTCAGAAACACCTGGATATGAGCTGCAGGTTTGGCATACATGTATAAACTGTGACGTAATAATTCTTCTCTACAGAACTCCTGCGCATCACCAACCTGCGCATCAACTTCACCAAACTGAACACGCTGGGCGACGACCTGCTGGACCGACGCTCCGACGTCCTGCAGAAATATTACTACGCCCTCTACGAGCTGGTGGTCAGAGGCAGCTGCTTCTGTTATGGACACGCCTCAGAGTGTTCCCCGGTGCCAGGGATCCAAGCCCGGGAGAGCGGCATGGTGAGTTATACGGGTTACTGCCGCGGAACATCGTGTTTATAGACTGGGACTGGTCAAATTTGATAAGCAAACGTTACCTTTGACAGCACGTTAACCGTTCTGCTTTCCCCTTCGTCCCGATTGGCCAGATCCACGGTCGCTGCGTGTGCAAACACAACACAGAGGGTCTGAACTGCGAGCGCTGCCAGGACTTCCACCACGACCAGCCATGGAGACCAGCGGAGGCGGAGAACCCTCACACATGCAAAGGTGCACATGCATGCTTGACGTTATTAGGAGCATCCTGTCACAGAGTGATACTGAAAAACTGGTTCATGCATTTGTGTCTTTGTGATTCTGCAGCAAGAGCACTGACAGGAATTAACAAGAGAGATCATATTACTCCAATATTAGTTTCTCTTCACTGGCTCCCTTTAAAATACAGAATAGAAGTTTATATCCTCCTCCTTACGTACAAAGCTCTCTTATCTGATTATACCATATCATCCCACTCAATATCACTTTCGATCTCCGAGTTCAGGCCTGTGTGTTGTTCCTGGAATTTCTAAAAGTAGAATGAGCCTTCAGCTTTCAGGCTCCTCTCCTGTGGAACCAGCTCCAGGTTTGGGTTCAAGAGGCAGACACATTCTCTATTTTTAAGGTCAGGCTTAAGTTTAGGGCTGGACTTAACCGTCCCTGAATGATGCTGCTTCAGGCCAAGGCTGCTGGAGGACGATGCACTCAGCTCAGGTCCTCTCTTCTCTACCGGCCGGCCTTAGCTGAGTTCTGCTCACGGTGTCTCCTGTCCACAGGACGTCCCTCCAGTCAGTATAAATTTGTCCCTTTTTCCTTTTTCTTTCTGCAGAGTGTAACTGTAATGGCCACTCGAACCGGTGTCACTTTGACATGGCGGTGTATTTGGCCACGGGCAACGCTAGCGGAGGAGTTTGTGACTTCTGTCTGCACAACACTATGGGACGCAACTGTGAGATGTGTACGCCGTTCTACTACCAGGACCCCAACAGGGACATCAGGGACCCGAGCGTCTGCGTCGGTGAGTCCTTCGTCTCAGCGAGCAATTCGGTCGTTGCTTTTTGTCTCTTTTTGTCTTTGTTCACTCTCCTCGTGTGACCTTCCCCCCCCCCCACCCCAGCCTGTGACTGCGACCCCGTGGGATCGTTGGAGGGAGGGGTGTGCGACAGCCACACTGACCCCGAGATGGGGATGATCGCAGGGCAGTGTCGCTGCAAAAGCAACGTGAAGGGCGTCCGCTGCGATGACTGCAAGGCCGGTTACTACGGACTCAGCCAGAACGACCCGCTGGGTTGCCAACGTGCGTCTCTTTGTCCTGTTCTGAGAAGAACTGAGAGCATAGAAGTCGGCCGTGATCGTATTTATATGAGTCTGTGTTTCTCCACCAGCTTGCAACTGTGACCCTCGGGGCGTCATCATGATGGAAGCTCCCTGTGATCAGATCAGCGGCGACTGCTCCTGCAAAAGATACGTCACCGGTCGATACTGCAACCAGTGTCTGGTTAGTAGCTTTTAAACCCTGGTGATTAGCGTTCATTTAGCATATTTATTAAAGGAAAACGGCAAAGAACCAGATACATCTCATACTTTAATTTCCACTTGATCTTATCAGCGATTGCACTTGGAGGCATTTATCTTTTCTACTGTGTGTATCCATGGAAACCATGAATGAACAGAAAGGTTCCAGATTATAGTAATTCACATTTGAGATTTATTGCTTTTTCCTGCAGCCTGAATACTGGGGCCTGAGTAACGACCTGGCCGGCTGCAGACCGTGTGACTGTGACTTTGGCGGAGCCTTTAACAACAGGTACAATATTGCTTTTTTTTTTTTTATCTTTAAAGATATGGTCTTAAGTTGTATTTCATTTTGACCGACAGAGCACGAAATTGGCCGTGAAGCGAGGCTGTGAATCCTAAGTTCCAAAGTGCAAAGAAGAGAAAGAGCAGAAAAGTTAAGTTCATTCAGAAACGCTGAGACCTGGTTTAATGTCTGTCTCTTCAGGTGCATGATGGACAACGGTCAGTGCGACTGCAGGAAGCATCTGACTGGCCGACAGTGTTCAGACGTGCAGCCCGGTTACTTCTGCGCCCCACTGGACTATTACAAATACGAGGCCGAGGACGCGACTGGACACTCACCTAGTGACCCTCCACTGCCGGTGAGCGCACCACTTTTTAACTCAACACAACCCTCAAGATTCTAGCGCTTCAAAATGACAGTAAACCTAGGGCTGGGCCGTATATCGGTTCAGACCGAATACTGGTATTTTTTTCGTTATGATATGGATTTTTTATTTTTAATATACAGGCATACCAGTGTATTTGGAAACGGTTCGGTTTCAGACCACATCATTTTCAGTGTAGCACTCCTAAACACACATGGTGCAACTGTGTCACTGTGAGGCACGGTGAAGATGGAAAGGTCCAAAAAATGAAGCGGTGCCAAAAAAAGGGGCCGTGTCTGTTTTTTTTGTTTTTGTTTTTTCTGTTTTTTTTTCGGGTAACCAAACATTCCCGATTTCTGGGACAGTCCCCGTTTTGGATGACCTGTCCCCCGGCTATAGCTGTCCCTGAAAGTGTTCCCAATTTTAACTTTTTATGAATGAGAAAAAAATAAATTGCGCACAAACTACAGTTATTACGGGTAGGTGGTTGAGCTGCTATTGACGTTACAGACATATCAGTTTAAATATGTTTAAATATGTCAAAGTAAATGAAACTGTAATTGTCTACATTTCTTCATTTCATCTTGATGACATCTTCTTTTTCCGATTTCCACAATTCTACAAGATTTACTCATCATCACAGTAAAATAGTGCATCATCAGTCAATGTACTGACTTAATTCCTCTCTCAACCAGTAGAAAATGTTGTCATCACGTGATTATACATGAAAATTCGGAATTTTGAAAAATACCACAATATACATTTTTGGTCATAGCACCCAGACCTAACTAAACCTCCAGTACATGTGATCACCTCCACAAGGTGCCGTTAGAGTAAACGAAACTAAAAGCAGAGGAAATCGGGTGTTGAAATGTTTTTCTATGAATGGAGACATTGTGCTTTTACAAGGCAGCATTAGATCGTCTCCAAATGTTTTGTCTTAGAGTCTTTTATGTTGTGTCTATGAAAGAAAGAAACATTCCACCACACAGACCTCAAGGCCTCAAAACACGAATCTGGATTAAGCCACATTATGACTCTTTAGTTCACATCCATCTTATTTCATTCAGCAGGAGAACAGGAGGAACTGACTGCGCATTTTATGTCACATATTTACACATTGTTGACTCATAATCCTCCATTTGTGTCACCACTTAAACCAGTTACTGATTTCTTGTTCCAGCTGCCATCAGGGTCTTTGTGTATATATATATATATATATATTATATATATATATATATATATATATATATATATATATATATAGACACAATGTAGTCATGGTGTTGGTTTTAACTTTGATTCGGTTCATCTTCTCATTTTTGCAAGATAAAAGTAAAACCCAAACTGAAGATGGACCTTCAGTGGGCAACTTATTGCTGATCTGTGGCAAGCTGCTTGATTACACACCGATCAGCCACAACATTAAAACCAGTGACAGGAGAAGTAAATAACATTAAAACCATCTACTGACAGTTGAATGTTCTGCTGGGAAAGTTTTGGACCTGGAGTTCATTCGTGCGGATGTTACTTAGACATGTAGCACCCACCTAGACCAGACCCACCCCAAAGAAATGACACTCCTGATGGAAGCAGCCATCTCCAGCAGGATGCAGAAGAACGGTTTACACACCTTTTTTGGAGGCACAAAGGAGACAAAGTAACAGCTCCAGGAAGTGATTTATAATTGAGATGCGACCACCCCCTATAACCAGGCAAAGACCTGGGTGTGATATCTCCCATAGTCTCATTTTTCCTCTTAATCTCTGTCCTTTACCTTCTGTTAATGATAATATAAATTATAACATTTTATTTGTGGGCACCGTTCAAAACATTCAAGGATAAAAAACAGCAACACATGAAGCATCATAAGAATGAAACCTTTGTGCCCTTTTACATTCTTATCTGTCTGTTTTCTCCACCGCCCTCCACTCACATCCATCCACCACCCTCTAAGACCACCACCACCACCACCCCTGCCGGTATGCTACACTTCACGTAGCCCTCCAGGCAAGCTCAGACACTTCACACTTACAATATATCTCAAGCAGGAATGTGTGTGGCTGGAAAACCGACTTCGGAATGTAATGAGAAGAAAGGCAGCACTGTGAGACCCACAAAACAAGACGAGATGCGCCTTTGACACACCAGGTTGTTGTGTTTAAGCGGCGAAACACGCTGGATGGAAGCTGAGAACACGGTGAGGGACGAGACGTTTGGAATAAACGGGAGTCCTGAACCCTGGCCCTGTGTGGGATTCAACCTCACAGATCAAGTGACCCATAAAATGATCAGACAGTAGCGCAGATACCGACCTGTCACAACTAATTATGGCCGTGCGGCGGACATGCTACACACACTCAGAGAAACACACTCTCACACTCATTGTTTGTCTCGGTCTCACACTGGCAGCTCCAGCACAGCGCAGGCTCTTTCTGCTCTTTGTGGTCATTTTCACATTTGGAAGAAGAGCTCCGAGCAAAATGAAACCCCCCGCGACTACAATAACTGTCTCTGTGAGGGTTCTCTGTGTAACACACACCGTGACACCACCTCTCCTCTTCCTCCTCAGGGCCAAATCCGTCCGCAGGCGACAAACGACTGCGTTCAGCAACTCAGCAACCAGCTGAGGAGGCACCGGCGTCACCGTCGCATCACCAAGTCGCAGCAGCACCAGGCGGCGCTGAGACGCATCCGCCAGCTTCAACAAACAGTACGAACGTTTCCCATACAATTTGTGGTTTGTCAAATCATGCGACAGTCAAAGTGGAAGTGTATTTCAGTGAGAAAAACACTTTTCAGCACATTCAAAGTTTTCAGGTGGACAAAATAATCAGAGTGAATTCAAGGTTCTCAACTGTTCTGGCTTTTAATATATAAAAAGAGAGCAAATCTACTATATATTTATTATATAGAGAGGCTGCACAGAGGCATTCTTGAACTTAACCTTTAACCTTTGTGAAAGTAGGTTTTATTTTACGAGTAGACTAGTGTTAACTACGGTACGTGTACCTAAAGCAACTGATTGAAAACATAGACTAGACTGTATAGAAAATGGACACCATGACAGCAACCAGAGCCGTATATTAGAGAGAGTCTGTCCAACTCAAATCATGGGCGCCATGTTTGCTACTTCTGAGGGAAGATTCTACAGCGTAACCCTATGGGGACGGATGTGCTATGTTGAAATAAATGTTATTACCAACGTCTGTCTACTTCCTTTAAATATCTTAAATGAGCCTGTAAAATGCTTTGTAGCCCAATCACCTCATCAGTCATGGAGACAAGACCCTCACTGATATATGGCTCTGAAGCCAACACAAGTAGAGCTCCCCCTGGTGTCTGACTGCAGTATAGTAACATAAGCACCACCTCCTCCATGTTAGTGGATGGGACTTTATATAATTCAGACAAATGTTCATTTAGTTTTAGTTTCGTTTTAGTTATATATAAAAACAGGTTGCGACATCACAATGATTGACAGTTGCCATTGACAACAGTTCCATGAAGCAGTCCAGGAAGAAGGTGAGAGTAGGAACCAAAATAAAACCAGTCAAAAGTGACTTAATAGTAGAAATTAAACAAAAATAAATTTGTCTGCCAGCAGCTGTTTAGGGTCAGGCTCTACACATCTAATCATTTAAGTAATTAAATATTATATAACATTGATAGTCCTTCACATTCACATGTACAGGAGAACATTCCCAAAGTTAAGTGTTAGAGGGTTACTGTTCACGTGGTGAGCAGAGAGTCCTCTGCCTCATTAAAATGCGCGGTTGTTAAGTTAATTACATCAACCAAAGTTAGTGGAGCTGACAGAGAGCGTAGGGGCATGTGGACCCGAGTGATTCAGTCAAGACAATGAATCTGAGTCAAGACAAATCGGATATAAAATCATGATGAATATGAGGTGAGCTCTTGTTAAAGCTGCAAAAACCTACACACATTAATATTCCTTGTTGATAATGTGACATTGTGTCAGTGAAAGGGCTGCCTTCCTGTTGAATTATCTCTTTTCCATTACCTTCTTTACTATTTTTTTTTTTTAAAAATCTCTTGTACCTCCATTAACATCATCCCTTCAATACAAACAAACCATCTGCAGTCTTGTGTAAGGCCACTTCCAGCATTTTAACGATCTGCTTTTATTCTTCAACTACACTCTTTTCATATGCGATTGTGTAGATGTGCTTTCTGTGACCAGAAGAAAACAGACTCAAACACACATGGAACACAATAACACTGACGCTAATACACTCATTATTTAAGGTCGTGCTCTGTAGCTGTACGTACACCTTGTCCATCATGGAACAGTCACATTTCATAAGGAGCGTAGAAACTGCTTTCCATTTCTTAGACCTATAACACAGAGACTGACTTGGAGAGAGTCTGTGGTTACCTTGTAAATAGTATGTCTTTGTTAATCCGTCCGTCTCTTTCTCAGCCGGATGTGAGGACTGTTCTTAGGGAGCCCACTCCCAGCCACATGGTGACCTGGACAGGACCTGGTTTTGCCCGAGTCAAAGATGGCGCCGGCCTGGTGTTCACCATCGACAACATCCCCTACGCCATGGAGTACGACATCATGATCCGCTACGAGCCCGAGGTGGGTGGACACGAACAAGGCGATCGGTTTTAACCCCGATCACCGGTGTAGGTACCAAGTCTGCTACAAGTAGTGATGTGTGGATCTCACATCAAAATATCGATACTTTTCGATACTTCAGTCATTGGAGGTGATGTAGGAACACAGTGGAAAGTAACTACTGAGTTGTGGCAACACAACAAACCTTGTGAAACACCTCAGGTTAAACCACAACACAGAATACGAGGCATTTACGATGAGGAGGACAGAAGAGGAGAGAACAGGGTCAGAATTAAGATGAAAATTTTCACGTTGTATAAGTTGTTAAAGATGGTGATGTGACATTTTATAATTAGTTGGACAACAGGAAGAAGCGGAAGAGTAGTTAGACGTTTAAGCGTTTTTTGTCAAAGCAGAGCTGCTTAGAGGTGTTGCCCTTTTATTCTTTGGATAAATTGATAAGAGCTGTATTATTATTTAATCTTTTTTAGGATAAAAGTTCTTAAATCTATTTTAATTCGCCTATTACACAAATGAATGGACTGAACCTGAATTTTGTCATTTTACTACTTTATTATTTATGAATAATGTGCTGGCATTGTATTTTTTTGTGTTTCGTGGGAAATTAAATTTTTTTATCGAGTTATCTCTTCCAATCATATTGTGAAAAATAAATTAAACTTGTGTTGGCTAACCACGAAACGATCTCGCAGTCTGAGCCGAATGAAACTCAACGTAGTCTATAAGTCCGGGATAGTCCCCGAGCCGATCTGGTACCACAAGCTCAAGGTTTTTGAATTACCGTAACTCACAGTGGTTTGCGCTATTGACAAAATTCAAAGTGTGGCTGAACACTGGGATGTTGGGAGGTTTTGTCTGGAAGACCTTTGTGACATCTCAAGGGTGTAACTAGCTTAGTTTTTAACCAATAAATTCAACTCTCTCTTCCCGGGTCGTAAACTTCCCAGTGTTCAGCCACACTTTGAATTGTGTCCATTGGTGTGTTACGGTAATTTAAACATTTATTAAGGGTTAAAAAGGCTCTTCTTCTTCTTAACTGATGAAAGTCCTGTGTGTGTTTGTGTGTGTGTGTGGGTAGTCCACTGAAGACTGGGAGGCTGTGGTTAGCGTCACCTCTCAAGACCTGCCCTCCAGTCACCGGTGTGGAAACCTCCTGCCCACTGAGCAGCTCTACACCGTTACCCTGCCGCACCACAACAGGTACCGACGCTCACATGTTTGCATGCACGCACGTTTGTACGTCCATCTCAGCCTGCTTGTTCAAGTCACTGCAGGATTTGTTCAAGATAGCTAAGGAAAGATTGCATCATTGCATTGTTGTCACTGAAACGTGCCCGAGCTTGTGCGGCACTGTGTGAGTCTGGTCTGTATTTGTGCTCTTATTCCTCTAAACCCTGCGGCATTTTTTCTAGGGATTTACTGATAGGAGAGGCAAACTCATGCAGAAAGGCTTTTGTGAGACTCAGGTACAGGAAGGCGGCAGCAGCAGAAGCTTTGTTTACCGAAGTTTAGATTGTAAAAAAAAAAAAAAAAGATGACCTACTGGAGACAAGCAGAGAGAGGTACAGTCTGGTAGAGAGGTCGTATATCCAAGGAACGGTCGAGGTTCACAGAGTTCACAGACTTCTTCTTTTTTTTTTTCCTTCCTTTAACTTTTGCAAGAGCTAATCGTGTACCATCAACATGCCCCACGGCTGGAAAATTTCACAATAGAAGTTGACATCTATGGAAATGATATTCATAAATAAAATACGAGACAGCTGGGAGAGGTTTCAAGAAATCCCCGCGACCCTAGTGAGGATAAGCAGTAAAGGATGAGATGAATAAATAATAAGATGTTATCTATATAGCTCAACTGTTTGATAACCAAGCACTGGTGGAGGCCAAAACTAAGATAAAAGGAGCTTGAAGACAGGGCTTATAGTCAATCATAGAGGTGGAGACTAACCTGAATATGGTATTTGGAAAGGCAGAAATAACATGTTTTTACAAACACTAATTCCGAACAAATAGTTTTAAAATTGTTTGTATTCAAGAAGAAGAAAAACATTCACCTGGATTGAGTGGCGTTCAGGAGTCAGGATGAAAAGTCTGGACTCGTAACAGAGGACGAAACATGACACAACTGCATCATCATTTCTATCGAATAGATTTTTATTTATCTTAACTGGGTTGCGGAGGTTGACTGGGAGATTATTCCGTTACGTCACATTAGTATTGAGACGTCTGCAGTCAGGTTCTGTCATGTTAGCATTCATTAGCTCGCTAATTCAGACTATTGTCTAATCCTAATGGTAAATGGTCTTGCTTTTATATAGTGCTTTTCTACGTATTGGTACTCAAAGAACTTTACAGTCACAGTCTGAGTTTCAGTGTCTTGTTCAAGGACACTTTAGCATGTGGTACATTCTGGGGATCGAACCTCTAACCTCTCTACCTACTGAGCCACAGTCGCCCCCGATTGTCTCCCACAAGCACCAAATCATCATCACTGCATCTAATGCAAAACATCAACCAATACTGGAGATACAACCATAATTATTACAATGGATAATTAAAGAATACTTATTTTTACACATGCATGTCCTAAATTAGATGTATAACTCAAAAAAATGAATTGCAAATTTGGATTTTATTCGAATGCAAATACTTTTTTTTCCCCCTCAACAAATACCAATAGAAATACTGTCTGCTTTGCACACACCTAGTCAATCAACTAAATCAGCCTTTACCCTCCAGCTGTCAAATCCCTGTCTTGTGCAATAACCACTGATATTTATTCCCCAGTCCACCTACACTCAGTATGCACATTTGCACAACACATCTAAACTATTGTTTAATGTTTAGAATGCTGCTATTCCCCACTGTACTAATTATATTTTATTGTGTATTGCTGCCAGATTTTTTAATCTTTATGCTGCCATAGTTTCTATTTTTATTGCTTTCCAACCAGAGCTGTTAAACTGTATTTCCTTATTTTTCACCAGAAGGTGACAATGAAACTTGTCATTCTTTTTACATATAGCCAGGATGTGACAGGATCTAGGGAAATAATATTCATGAATAAATAAAATACAAGACATGGTAGAGTGTTCACTGGCTTCAGGCTGTACAACCGATGATCAACTTCATGATGATCACAATGATCAACATCAACTTCACACTTTGTGCTGAGACACTACTGTTAACTAACTGTACAAAATTGCTGCTAAATGTCAGCTTATTTGAAGCGTTATGCATTGACTGCACTGTGTGACCGGGAGCCAGTGAAATTGCTGTGGGATGGGGGTGATATGGTGAGAAGGAGCAGAGTTTTGGACCAGTTGGAGCTTATGGATCGACTTGTAATCAAGACTGTGGGCAGAGGGTTTCAGTTTTATCACTGTTTAATTTCAGGAAGTTGGAAGTGATTTCTGATAAGCAGGCGGTAAGGGAAGCGGGTGAGGTAGAGTTGGGTGTCATCGGCGTAGCAGCGGCAGTGAATGTTAAATTTACGAAAAGTAGTACCAACTTAACTGTTCCTGAGACTATCAACCCTGAAGTTGTACCAAGTTAGCCCTTTTGTAAATGTATATTAGCTTCATGTGACGAGATAACAAGTCACAGATCACATTCCCCCCGTCCATGCCTTAGGTGCCCCAATTTCCTCAATGGGTGCCACACAAGAGACTACATGGGTCAAAGTCAGAAAAATAATATTCTCCATATGGGATCAAGACAGTATTAATATATTTCACTTTCCTCAGCTGATTCTGTTGTAGCAGAGTCAGCACATTAGACCGGTTACTGCAGATAAGACTCAGTTTAGTGTTAATTCTCTGTTCAGCACTGCAGACAAATAAAGGAAACGCTCAGACTGCTTAGCTCCAACCTGCTGCAGAGCCTTTTCACAGTCTGAACTCATCTGGAACTAAGAGGGCAGACCCTGCCCGGATCCGGCCGTCTCAGCGGACCGTAGCTCAGCTTCCGTCCTCTTCTGTGGTCGACCCATCAGCCAAAACCAATTAGCAAAGTGAGACCAAAACACAGGCGCAGGGGTCTGGAGACGAAACGCAAGTAGAGGGCGGATTTATTTGCCCCTGGTGAGAGGCGGTTTCTCTTGAAGCAAGTTCAGAGAGAACAGATTTACAGGGTTAGCGAAAAAGAAAACAGAAATCTATTTGCGTTATAAGGAGGGTTAGTTCATCATCAATAAAAATCAATAAAATCAAAAAAAATGTTTGTATCCTTTAGGTAATTACTTAATTATAATTATTATTTCCACAGTCATTGTTACCTCTCTAGTGTTTCCTTAACTTCAAAGTGGGATAGCTTTTCCTCTGCTCTTAATTCCTCAGTGTTTTTAAAGCTGTGTGTGTCTTTTTACATACATGACTGGGAGAAGGGGGTATCTCTTGTGTCCGTCTTTTTTTCTGTTTTTGTAAAGCACTTTTGGCTGCACATTTTGTACCAAACGTGCTCTATAAATAAAGTTTGATTGATTGAAGTAAAACGATCAGTTCCACCTGTTGATATATTGTGTTTTTGTGTGTTCCATGTTCTTCCAGATACATCCAGATGCCCAGACCCTTTTGTTTCGAGCCAAGCAACCGCTACGTGATTGCAATCAGGTTCCAGCGCCACGGGGTGACGCACAGGCATCTCACCGCCTTCATCCTCGTTGACTCGGTGAGCGCTTATCGACTAGGGAGCACCCCCATTTTTTATATTTATCCTATATATTACTATACATCTTGACTCTTATATGGATACTTAAGCCTTATTACCAACCACTCATGCTGGTTCTGGCAGCAGCCCTGCTATTGCATACCCACCTTTGTGTACTTCTCCTCTTGCCTTCCTAATTGCCCCCAATACCTCTGGTCAAAAAGAGTCCAGCATTAAATCCTGACTGAGTGAGCTTCAGCTGATTCAAGCAGTGCAGTAGTGGTGTAGTCTCCTCCTAGTGGTGGGAGTGTAGAACTACATGTGTTGGAGTTGTGTTAAATTTATATTGGGTTTCCTTTCAGAGATGCTTACTTTCTAAGCCCCTTTTCATTTTTATAGGTTCTTTTCCTCCACGAATAATCAACGTATGACGTTCCTTTGATTAACACTGCTGCACTCCTGTAATCCTTTCCCTTGTTGACCTTTTGATTTTCTTTGCCCTCACCAGCTGGTACTGATCCCAAAATATGCCGAGCTTCCCGGTTTCCAAGGTAACGAGCCAGAGGCAGAGCAGCGGCGGGACGAGATGACTCGCTACATGTGTCTGGATTCCTTTATGATCACGCCGATGCCCGCCTTGGCCGAGATGTGCTCCAAGCTCATCTGCAGTATTTCGTCCATCATTCATGACGGCGCCCTGCGTAAGTAGAAGTCCAGCAACTGTCCAAATAATAATAATAATAATAATAATAATAATATAATAATATAATAATAGCTTGGATTTATATAGCCTCCATTGTTTGAGGAAGGGTTCATGAAATGATGAAAATATTTTATAGCAACTATATTGCATCCCTTATTCCTTATTCCTTATCTGCTAGTATGGTAATCTGTGTATTAAAGATAAGAAGTCCCTTGGGAAAATTGTGAAAGTGGTTTCTATGCTGGGTCGTATACGGGACAGGATTAGCTTTTTAAACCAATCAGAGCTCCGTAAATTAGTTGTGTTTGATTAATGCTGCATGATGCATTATGTCACTTCCTTGTGATTTCATTGATAAAAGTCATCGTAAAAAAAAATCCAACAACTTCCTTTTTCTTTTCTTTTTTTAACTGTGTGCCAACTTTGATTACTCAAGAACAATACCACTTAGAGTGATTCCGACATTTGTGATAGAAACTTCAGAGTCTTGGCTTGCCATGAATGAGCTCCAACATGTTGGTGAACAGAATTCACTTTGCTTTTGGCTATGTCCTAAATAGGCTGGCTGATAAGAGGTTGTTAGACAGGTGCTCTTAAAGGCTCTATTTGCTCAAACTATATTCACCCACTTAATTCTGAGTGCAGGCTCCTTCCATCTGGTCTTTATGTCCCACTAGCCAGCAGAAACAAGTACAAATATTCCTTTGTTCCTGTCTGTATTTGTGCACTGAACGCTGCTAAGAGAAGTTAAGATGTCAACATATTTTGCTTTTATTTTTACTCTTAGTCTTGCTTATTAGTGTGTGGGAGCATACTATTCAGTAATTGCTGTCGGTGCATATTACTTGTTACCTATTTCATGTCTTTTTTGTGCCTCTGTGTCGCTGCAACACAAATTGCCCTCTGGGACATTAACAAACTTGAAATGCTTAATAAGAAGTGAGGTGGGGGAAGACTGGATGGCGTTAAGAGGAGCTGATATCAAGGAGATGATTGATTTTGATATTTTCCCTGTGTATCTCCTGTGTCCAGCGTGCCAGTGTGACCCTCAGGGGTCTCTCAGTGGTGAGTGTGATAAAGTCGGAGGCCAGTGCCACTGCAAGCCGAACGTGATGGGGCGACGCTGTGACCAGTGCGCTCCAGGGAGCTTCGGCTTTGGAGCGTATGGATGCACTGGTGAGTCTGGAGCTGTTCGGACCTTTCGTCGACATCCGAATGCCTGAGTTCACACCTGGCATTAAAAATGTGTCTCCTGATGCGTCCCCAGCCAGCACTCGAGATTCGATCGCAGTGTCTCATTACGTATGATAATAAACCTATCAGCCAGGGCCTGTATAATATTGTATACAGCTGCTACCTCTATTTGTTGGGGAGATGAGATATCTCTCACTCCCTGAAAGCACACGAGTTACTATTTGTTTATTTCTCCAGTGTTAGGTTTTTTAAGGTCATGCACAAACTTCAGATTGAATAATGAAAACCCTCGGTATGGTTAAAATAGTTTATGGTAATAAAGAAGAATCAAAGGAGACCTGCCACCTCAGTTCCAGGTCTTTGCACTCCTGTGCAGCTGATCTGTATTTTGCATGATTCATTTTCCCTGAAATTCTCCGTGTAGCATGATGCTGCCACCACCATGCTTCAGAGCATAGATGATGGTCGCCATGAGATGAGCTGAGTCCTCTCCCGATAGATCAGAGAATCCTTTTCCTTATTCTCACATTTAAAGTTTGCTTTACATGCAACGACTTCTGCCCACTTTTTAGGTGCTGATGACATCACTTTGGAAGTGGCTTATAAAGTTCTGTTAGTATGATAGTTGGGTTTTCAGGTCAAATGCCTCCAAGAAGTCATTCAAAACCTCTTCAATTTCCAATTGCATTTGCTTTTGTATCAACTTCGTTGAAACTCTTCAATACTTTCATACTTAATATCTGCACTAACATCTGTTAGAGTTTATCCGATAAACCACAATGCTTGTAAAGGGACAAATGCTCTGTTCTTTACTGAATGGGTACCAACGTGGTATTAATGTTGGAAAAAATGCTAAATAAATCGCTGAATAACTGTCTTCTCAGTCTGCGACTGCCACTCGGAGGGTTCAACGAGCCATCAGTGCGACCCAGTCACAGGCCAATGCCAGTGTAGACAAGGAGCCACCGGGCGCCAGTGCTCTGACTGCCAACCGGGCCAGTGGGGCTTCCCCAGCTGCAGCCCCTGTCAGTGTAACGGCCACGCAGACATCTGTGACCCCCGCACAGGGGAATGCAGAGACTGCAGGGACTACACGGCGGGACACCTCTGTGAACGGTAAGGACAGCCTTAACCAGACCTTTCCTCACTTTGCCCCGTGCCGTCGGACTGACTCGTCTCCTCCGTTTCGTCCCAGCTGTGTGGATGGGTTCTATGGAAACGCAGTGCTCGGCTCGGGGGAGCACTGTCGCCCCTGTTCCTGCCCCGGTAACCCTGGCACCGATCACTTTAACGGCCACTCCTGTCAGCCTGACCCTTACTCCAATCAGATCACCTGTAACTGCAGACAGGGCTACACCGGTGAGATCTCACACTGCAGCGACACACGTTTGCGTGCTGTGTTATAGAGGGTTTTCACTGCACGTCATCAGCACGTCATGAATCCGGAGGTCGCCATGTTGGAGGCACTCAGCAACGTGAACAAAGCACACGGACTGTGGAAAATGGTGAATTATTGCTGGGTTTTTGGCTGGAACAAACAGGCAGACCGTGAAAAATTTGGAATTTTAAAGTTATTACAAATCAAAGAGAACAATGTCAAAATAATGCCAAAAGAGATACTTGTGTGTGGTTAGCGACGCTAAACCATCCAACATCCGAATTTGTTCGCCCCAACTCTTGCTTTTGAAATGTTGATATCAGCGACTCTTATTTGAACTTTCTAGTGTAATCATAATAATATGATTCATATCATGCTACAACATCTGACATTATTGACTTATATCTGATTGTGATAACGTTTACTAACCTGCTACAGAAGCAACATCGTTTTTAAATTGTGGAGCTAAAATCTGCTGGATTTCTTTGTAGCTAAAAAGTCTGACCTTTTTCAAAAGGATGACTCAGGTTGGGTAAAATCTGTTGGAATGATAAAAATGTCCTGTCACTCCTTATTATCATTACACTAGAAAATTAGACAGTCGTTGATATCAACATTTCAATTACCTGACAAGGTAACAAATTCAGATGTTGACGAAACTTTTGCCTCGTAGATCCTGGTTTAGCTTCACGAACCACAAGCTCCTCCTTTCCTCTGATAACTCTTGGCAGTCTGTGAAATTGCAAATGTCCAAACAAAAACACCATATAATTCAGAATAATTCAGCATCTCCCACCATGCACGAGCGCCTCCAACTGATGATGCGCCGTGAAAACCCTCCATAAGTAATGCATAGTGTCCGTTACCATGGAAACTGGCCGGTTGAATTATTGCAGCCCGTTCAGAGCTAATGCCCCTAATGTCATTCCGTGTCATAAAGGCCCGCGGTGTGACCAGTGTGCCCCGGGTTACTATGGCAACCCCGAGCAGCCCGGCGGCCGGTGCCTCCCGTGCGAGTGCAACGGCAACATCGACACCCAGGATCCAGGGGCATGTGACCCCAGGACGGGAGAGTGCCTCCGGTGCCTGTACCACACGGACGGGCCGTCCTGCGCTCACTGTCAGCTCGGTTACTACGGCAACGCCTTGGTCCAGGACTGCAGACGTGAGACACCTCCAAGAACACACTCCCCGCTCATCTTACCTTGACAAAATGGTCTGTGCATTATCGCATGTGTGTCTCCGTCCTCAGGTTGTACCTGTGTGACCGCTGGCACCGTCCAGTCAGCCTGCAGCAATGGAGAGTGCTACTGTGACCGGCAGACTGGAGAGTGTCCCTGCAGGGAGAACGTGGACGGACACAACTGTGACCAGTGTGCCCCGAACTACTGGAACTACGGTCAGGACGGAGGGTGTGAGCCGTGCAGCTGTAACCTGGAACACGCCCTGGGGACTCACTGCAACATGGTGAGAAGGAAGAGGCCCCCGGGTTCAGGCCTCATGTTCACATCCAGCTTAAAGTGCAAAGTGCACTGAGGACGTGATCTGATCTCAAACCACATCTGACCTCATTGCTTTGATAGTCTGAACACACAATTAGTCCTGGGTCACATTAAAGGCCTCCTATTAAAGGCACCATTCATGTCTGTTCATTAGGAACGACAACCTTTTAAAATATTCTGTCCTTGAATGAGACACTTTACTAAATATGTTGGATTCATATGTATTTAGTGAAATCTAAATTTGTGGGGGAAAATTAAGAAAAAATATATAAAAAATGTCTAATCAACCAAAGATCTCAGTGGACCCCCAAGGGGCCATGGACCCCCTGTTGAAGACCTATGATTTAAGCAATGAAAGCATTTAATATGAGTAGTGTGATTCTGTAACCTAATGACATGTAGTTATACAGAGATATATCTACTTAATAGAAGTTGTATATATTCCCTTAAATAAATAAATATGGAGGCTTTGTTGGACAATTAGCCAGGATAGTTATGGCACATATGCACGTTTTCAGGGTTCCAGTTAAGTTTGAGCTTTGTGCAAGTCTCTCAGATGGCAACTAAAAACTAGTATAAGACCGGGGATCGATCAGTAAATAATGACTTAATGTGTGCGTGCTTTCAATAAGATGACGCACACACAACAAACAGCTGATCATGGTTGTGAAACAGTGGTAGAGATCCACTAGAGACAGCAGCTGTTAAAATATTCTACTCCAGCTAAAATAATAATCGATGGATGTTAATGAACGGTCTGAATGGGGTCCAGAGTGAGTGAAAGGGCCTCATGTTGTCGTTTTTTGTTGTCGGACTTCGCTCAGTCTGCTCGTGTTTCCTCTGCAGTTCACAGGCCAGTGTCACTGTCGTCCCGGCTTTGGAGGTAAACGGTGCACTGAGTGTGAGCAGTTCCACTGGGGAGACCCACGAGAGCGATGCCAAGGTAACTCTCCACAGATAACATTTTACATCACGAGCACTAATACTTCAGAGGATACATACATCCTGCATCTGTACGTCTCAGTGATGTGTAGCCGGGATAAATGCACCGAGGCTTTTTGTTTGTTTCCGTCTGACACATAATACATGTTAATTTTCACAAAGAAATCTGTCACTGTTATTTCAACCGTATAAGCTTTTATGAAGCTTATAAGTGGGGGCACATTAATGATAATATGTGAACAGCTCTCAATTACTTTTTTTTTTTACTCCTCAGAAACAAAGACTGAATGTGAACCTCTTAATTTAGTCTTAATTTCCTGTTTAAGTAGCTCCCATTAGCATTTCTGCTGACGGGAGCAGTGCTACTTAAACTTAATCGGTCAGTTATTTAACTACGTCATTTATTTATGCACACACCAGTTAGCATTATGTCAGGTATGTTTATACCAAGCTGCACGGTCACACTACTAATGCAAATATTTGAAATAATGAAAAAAATAATATTTGAACCTGTGTATTATCTGAATGCAAAATGGTATTATTAGTTTATTATAGAACACATATAGTAGGTAGGGGGGTTCCTACTTAATCTCTCCATCAGTTTTGGGTCCTTAGCCTGAAAGACGTTGAAGACCTGTGTTTTAGGAGATTGATTGGAGACTGGACAAGATTCACATTTACGCTTTTACTGTTTGTACTGAAATCTGTTGATAGGCTGTGTCATTGTAATACAGAAAGGAAAAAACAGCACAAAGAAAAACAAAAAAAAACTAAAGTAGAAATGTGAACGTAGGACGGTCCCCACAGGCGAAAAACAAAAAAAAATATATATACATACTGTATATGTGTTCACACTGGCAATATAGAGTTACCAAAGTTAAACAAGATGACAAGATGCTTGTCATCTTGTTATCTTGTTTAAAGGAATGAGAAACTGCTTCTTTGATTAGCTCTAGTGACACAGTAGTGGGAGGATTGAATAGTTAGTCTTGAGAATTTCAATACATTCTCAGAATCAGCGGTAATCAAAGCTGCTTTATTCATGGTATCCAAGAAGAAGAGACCAGCTTTGTTCAGCTGATACGTTTATATCATCAGCCATGAGTCATGTGTCAGTGGGATTTGTTCTACTTTCATTAAGAAAGACCCACTTCAAAAGAGCTGCAGTAAAGAAATTATTTAAAAAATAAATGAGGTGATGATTGTGGAAAAATGGACGTTTACTCGAACTTAATCTTTAGTCAGGCCCTCTTCTCTTAGCTCCTTTAGTATTACAAATTTAATACAATTAAACACAATTAAACCTAAAATGTATTTAGTAAATGTCAGTAAATGCTTCCTTTTTGTGACATTAAAACTTTAGGACAGTTCTCATCTGGTTTTATTTGTCTTCATCCTCTCTTTCTGCTTTGGTCCAGAGTGTAACTGCCACCCTCAGGGCTCAGAGGTGGCCCAGTGCGACAGGGTGACGGGGGCGTGCCAGTGCCGCGAGGGCTCGGCGGGGACGCGGTGCGACGAATGCGCCCGCGGCTTCACCGGCGACTTCCCCAGATGCGTCCAGTGTCACCCGTGCTTCCAGCTGTGGGACGACGCGGTGTGCCAGATCAAGAGGGACCTGGAACACATTCAGAACGCCGTGGAGAAGATCAAGGAGAGCGGCATCACGCCGGGAGTGGGAGACGGACGCCTCAAAGAGCTGGAGGACAAGCTGAAGAGGGTCAAGGATCTCATCAGTGAAGAGGACCGAGACAGGATCCACCAGCTGATTGGACAGAGCATCGATGACCTCAGGTAGGATTTGACCCAGACAGAGACACTAAAATTATATAAAATATATACACAAATAAAAAAGAAATGAAATGAATTTGGCTTATATTTTAAAAATATGCAAACCTTTCTACACCGCCTCTCACCGAAGTCCTTCACGTCTTTCAGGGCCGAGATCGCGCTCACAGACGGGCGTCTGATGGGCATCGGCCGAGAGATTAACTCCACGGCAAAAGAGGAAGAGGAACTGAAGCGCACGCTGACCGACTTAGAGAAAGACCTGAGGGACATCAACTCTACTGTGGCTCGTGAAAAGAAACTTCTGGAAGACTACCTCACCTCGGGATTCTCAGGTAGTGAACTGAGAGACGTTTAAGACACAACAAAGATTATTCGTGTGTGTTGGATGCGAACAAACATCCGCTCTTACGTCCTCACAGATCAGTTTGAGAAGGTGAAGAAGTACTACCAGGAGTCTAAGGAGGCCGAGGAGAAATGCAACGCCTCAGTGTCCGGCCCTCTCAGCCCCGTGGAGAAGTCCAAAGCGACCCGAGCTCTCGCGGAGGAGCTGCTGAACGAAACCAAAGACAAGCTGCTCGGTGATCTGGCTGCTAAGAACGAAACCTTGAAGCAGCTGCAGGAGAAAAGCAACGACCTCGATAGGGTAGTTAATCACCTCAGTGACAAGGTAAGCAAGGCAGGACGCTTCACTGGTACGTTGTTTCAGTCATCTGTCATTCTAGTGTCTGCCTCCATCTTCTTCTTCTAAATATTATTATTATTGTGAATGTGTCCAAGACTTACCAGAAGAAAAAAGATAACTACCTTAAATGTCTGACTTGTTCAGTTAGAGAAGTGCTTTAAATGACTCATACTATCTCATACTGATTTCCTTGCAAATCCCTCTGAAATCAATTATCTTTCTGTCCTCACTGTTGTGTTTCTAAGCAGCGCTTTATCCTGTAACACATTCTAATGTTGATTTCTCCAGCAGTCTGTAGTGGATTTAGTTCTAAAACAAGACAACGCGCTCCTGTTTTTCTAATAAATATTGAGTCATACGGTGACATCTAGTGGTCGAAACTGATTGACCTCAGTGGATTCTATCACATAACATAAATATATAATGATTATTCCTCAGAATCTTGTGTTATTAATAGCGAAAGAATGAAAGACATTCAGATACAATCAACTTTATTAAACCCACCAGGGGCAGTTGGTCTGGACAGCTTGCATACTATTACACAATGGTCATTAAATACAGTAGAATAAATAGATAAAACTTAACTGAACTGATTAAAAAAGCGCAAGGATTAAAGATTATATAGAATTTAATGGAGTGTTTCCTCTATCAAACGGATCAAAGTCATGAATGTTGATGGTGCTCCCTCAAGGTCTGTGGCGGTCACAGCAACGCCAGCGCCAACGGCAGTTGCCCCGACAGCCCGTGCGGCGGCGCCGGTTGCCGAGACGACCAGGGTAACCTCGTGTGCGGCGGTGACGGATGCAGCGGGACAACGAGCACGGCGCTAAAGGCGCTGAACGACGCCAAGAACGCCACAGCCAGTCTGAGCGCCGCCAAGGAGGAGCTGCTGAGCGCCTCCAAGAAGGTGCTGGAAAGCTTGGAAACGCTTTACGTTTATGCAGCATTCATTGAGGTTTCTTCACTGACTCTTGCCTCCTTGTGTCCAGCTCCAGGACATAGCCGTTCTAACTCAGGGCGTGAAGAAGCAGGCGATGAGCTCGCTGGAGAAAGCCCAGAAGAACAAGGATAATTTTGAAAGTAACAACAAGAAGCTGAAGGACTTCATTAAGACGATCAAGGACTTCCTCACTGGTGCGTGGACGGTGTTTCTGTTTGTATTCCTGAATTCAGATTGAATGAGGTTTTATTGGTTTTCCGGTGTCGTGTCTTGTTCCGCCCAGAGGAGGGAGCGGATCCAGAGAGCATAGAGAAGGTGGCTCAGCAGGTCTTGTCCATCACGCTGCCGTTCAACAGGACCACTCTGGACAAACTGATCATGCAGATCAAGGACAGCCTGGCCAACCTCACCAACGTCGAGGGATTCGTCAATGAAACGTCACAGCGCATGAACGAAGTCAAGAAGCTGTTAGACAAAGCTAAAGAGGCCAAGTAAGTGACGCTGCTGTTTGTCAGTGAGTGGTCTGACATTCTCCTTAAACCTCCTCAGTTGCTGTCAGAATGACAGCATGCCGTCTAAACAAGCTTGTTTAGACGGCATCGCTCTCATACCGTCTAAACAAAACGGATCAGAAATAAAAGGAGACACAAAACCACCGATTGGTAGTAAATGAACTGTACGTGGTCAGGACAGGTGGAGGATATGTGGAGGATAGGTGACCACAGTTGAGAGGACAGGTGGGAGGAAACTTGAGAGGACAGGTGAAGACAGGTGAGGGAACAGGTTAGAGGACAGGCGAACACAGGTGAACACAGGTGAACACAGGTGAGAGGACAGATGAAGACAGGGGAGGGAACAGGTTAGAGGAGAAGTGCAGACGAGTGAGGGAACAGTCGAGAGGACAGGTGAGAGGACAAATGAGAGGTCAGGTGAGAGGACAGGTGAGAGGACAGTCGAGACAGCAGGTGAGAGGACAGGTGAACTCAGGTGAGAGGACCAGTGAGAGGACAGGTGAACTCAGGTGAGAGGTCAGGTAAGAGGACAGGTGAGAGGAGAAGTGAGAGGACAGGTGAACACAGGTGAGAGGACAGGTGAGAGGTCAGGTGAGAGGACAGGTTAGAGGAGAAGTGCAGACGAGTGAGAGAACAGTCGAGAGGACAGGTGAGAGGACAGATGAGAGGTCAGGTGAGAGGACAGGTGAAAGGACAGTTGAGACAGCAGGTGAGAGGACAGGTGAACTCAGGTGAGAGGTCAGGTGAGAGGACAGGTGAGAGGACAGGTGAACACAGGTGAGAGGACAGGTGAACTCAGGTGAGAGGTCAAGTGAGAGGACAGGTGAACACAAGCGAAAGGACAGGTGAAGGAACAGCCGAGACAGCAGGTGAGAGGACAGGTGAAGACACAAAGCTAAACAGCAGATGGCAGCGATGCACCAACATTTTGTTACTAAATGATTCAGGTTGTTCATATAATGTTTTGTGAAGTGATAATTAATTAAATGTAAACACTAAACAGAGTTATTTACTGGATCTTAGGCTTTTACTTGACATCAGCTTGGACTGTATGTGGCCCCTGAACTAAAATAAGTCTCTGGTTTAAATAATAAAATGTGTTATGTTTAGATGAGTTATAATATAACAGTACTACAGCTTTTTTTAACTTTTCTTTTTATCTTAACTTGTGGTGGCGCTGTGCAGGACCCGGGCAGAAGGAGTGAAGGACATCGTCAACAGCACCAAGGAGGCGCTTGATGTTTCTGAAAAGGCCATAGAGAAGGCGAAGGCCGGCCTGAGGGAGGCCGGCGAAAACCTGAACAACACCAGAAACGCTACCGATGAGGTGTGGTACAGCTAAAAAAAGAAAAACAAGTGCTTATTTTAAGTGCAGGTTTTCTCTCTAACTTATATTTTTTTACGTCTAGGTCAGAGAGAGGCTGTCGCAGCTGGAGGACAGGCAGATGGATGTCATGATGCGTCTGCAGGACCTCTCCGCGGGTGTGGAAGCTCTGAAGAACAAGACGGAGCTCAACAGAGAGATGGCGAGAGAAGCAGCGGCCCTGGCCAACAACGCCACGAACCAAGCATCCTCCCTGGAGAAGGTGAGCACCACGGTCCACGTCCCGAAAACACGGAGGGCAGAAAGGAAGTCGCACTAACGCCGCGTTGTCTCCCAGAGCTTCAACGACACGGAGAAGCAGTACCTTGAGCTGCGGAAGAAGGTGGACTCCCTCGGCGGGGGAGACCTGAGCGAGATCCATAAGAGGGCCAACGATATGAAGAAGGAAGCAGAGGGCCTCTTCAAGAAGGCGAAGGACGGGATCGACGAGCTCGACAGTGAGTATACGAGGATGAAAATGTTGATGTCAGCCTGATTCAAAGAGCTTGATTGATGGTTTATCATGTTATCTGGCATTTTTAATGCTACCTTTCCCTCTATCAGGTTAGATGTTAGGAAGTTAGTACTTTGTGTTAAAATTGTAGCGAGTCATAGCTCAGCCCTGCACATTTATTGTGTTCATAGATAGATAGAAAGATAGAATATGCATAAACCTTTTGTACAACTATTACTATTACAGCAGCAGCATATTAGATAGAGGAGGGAAAGGAGTAAAAAATAAAAGTAGAATGTATAAAGGTATCTGTAAAATATACAAATGTATACTTATTTTATAATATTCGAAACATGAAGTACATATAAAATAAATAACTGTTTTAAATGAATGATAATTAGTTAGAAAATACTAAGTATATATAAAATACGCAAAGTATATATTAGAAACATACATAGATATACAAAGATACACAATACACTGCAATATGCATAAAATTATTGTGACAATTTGATTTGTACAAATAGGATAAAAAGTGGAAAGCAACTTTATGGGCAACATTGTACCTACAGTATAATGCATATACTTGAAATATATATGTTAGATCTGATATATAAGCTATGAAATATGTAATTCTGTATTTATATAGTAGCAGCACAGTCAGGATTTGGTGGCCACAGTCCCTACGCTGCACCCAACACCACAAATCTGACATGCACTGAAATCTATTCCACGTTCAGCCTCCTACAAACCGCCTATCTACTGTGCTTTGGTGATTTAGGTGAAAGTAACTCCACATTTATTAACTCCAGCTGCAACATGAGCCGCTCAGTTCCTGAGGTTTATTTTTTTTTATTAAAACCTGAACCGTCTCCGGAGAGTTGCACACATTCAGCTGGAGGTGGTTTCAGTCACGTCCCGATGGATGCTGGTTCATAACAGCCAAAAGAAAAGAAGTAACAAAGGGTTAATGCTGAGGAGCCAGAGACGTTTAACAGATGATCACAAACGAAGTGAAGAGTCGCTGTTATAAAATATTCCGGTGAAACGTCCAAAATGTCTGTGAATGTGCCATTGATCCCTGATTGTCAGAGTTCAAGACTATCAGAAGAAGAAAGCATAGCACAAACTTCAGATAATAAGCTTTCATTTAAACTGGAGATGCATCCTGATGAAGACACGGTGCACCCGAGAATAGCTCTGCTCTCTCTGGTAGCATGTCATGCAAACCATTTGTAATACTGCCTGCATGACGTGAGATCTGCCTCGCTCTCTCTGTGCTTACAGGGCTGCAGAAAAGGTTCCACGGCAACGAGGAGAACATGGCCAGGCAACGCATGGAGCTGGACGAGCTGAGAGAAAACGTCACCTCGGTGCGCAACTTCATCCAGGAGCAAGTGAAAAAGTACAGTAACTGCGTGTGATGACGTCTATGCTCCCTGTGTATCCTTCGCTGCTGTATCAAGAGGAGACTTAGGACTGAAACAGAAAAAAAACTACACATCACTCTTCAAGAAAATAGATTAAAAAAAATAAAACTGCTGCTCTGGAGGTTGCTCCTCTTCTACTGACATTTCAAGTTTACCTGTCAAAGTGTTGCCTTCCATTATCCATGTACTGTACCGTATTTTACTCCTAGATATCGAAGCAAGTGTCGCAAGTGGAGAGTATTTGTTTCATTGTTGATAAATATTACACCAGGTATTGTATCCGAATATGTTATCAGAAAGTTGACCAAAAGATTTTAGTGTTTCACATTCCTATTAAGAAATTTGTAAAATCCTTTGATTTTTTTGAAAATGAAATTTTGTATGTTATTACAATGAAATAAATGCAAATGTATTCTTATAAGCAAAGCTCAGTGCGAGGTGTGACGATGGAGAAATAAATAAATTTGATCTGGTTTATGTAATTTCATTTAATTGTGCTGGTGTGATGTTTCCGTTGCTGCAGTGGAGGCGTTATTCTGATTCTCCGACACAAGGGGGCGCTGTGTACTTAAGACAAGTTTTATCAGCTTTGTTCTCAAGAGTCTTTTGAGGTCTTTTGAACTCGTCTTTTCATCTCTTGTGTGCTACTGTTCCCACTGTGGTAAAAAATAAACAGTTAACTCTGCATGATGTTAACACCATCAGCAACTCGGTATGTTAAATACACTTTCACTGATATGACGACCTATCTGTGAAAAGGGTTTGCTTTACTGCCCTGTTACGCTCTCTTCATACGACGGTTTAGACTTTTACACATGGACATAATACATTGCATAGCCTCTGATCTCATAATTATTACATGGCCTAACCCTATGCACCCTAAGCCTTAGGGTTACCAAGCATCCTAACCCTAGCCTCTAGCCCTAAGTCCCTGATCACTAACCCTAGCCTCTAGCCCTAAGTCCCTGATCACTAACCCTAGACTCTAACCCTAAACTCATAACCCTAAGCCCCTAGCCCTAACCTAACTGAGCCAACCTTTACCTTTAAACCAACTCAGTGCATGACCTCTTCCAACCCCTGTCATAACTTTAAAGGACGAGAGGGCCTTACTCACTTACTGTCACATTTAGGATAAACAGGGAAAATAGAATAAGACCACGTTTCTAATGATGGCCTGGCTTCATTATCTTCTAGTGTATTTTATCGCAATTCAGAATGTGGTACATAGATTATTCCTTTAAGCTAGCCTCCCCTAGCCTAACCCTAACCCTAGAGCATAACCCTAGACCCTAACCCTAACCGAACCAACTTTTACCCTTAAACCAAGTCAGTGCATGACCTCTTCCAAACCCCGGTCACATCTGTACCCTAGCATGGCATCCTCTGAACACATCCTAAGCCACATCCTAAGCCGCTGTGTCGCTGCACAGGGATGATACCGATGGAGACATGATCTGGACTCGAGCAGGCGTCGCATTTCTTAAAGATAAATGGCTGCCAGCTGTTTGTGGACCTTAGACAACAGGTTAACATCGCAATGACCAACCTGTCCTTGTTTTCCAATTCCAGGAAAACAAAAAACAAGTTGTGCTTTTAATGAACCTTACAGATGTTCAAAACAGTAAGATTAGGGCTATAGTCCAGAAAAATACATCCAAGTAAGTCATGCACAATCTCTGGTAGTGTGCATAAAGTGCCTTAAAGAGGCGGATGAACTTCTCAGTGTGTGTTCGGTTTCCCTGCAGGAACATAAATCGTTGCTGTCAACACGCTGTCAGTGAGCTCTGTTCGGCCCCAGGCGCCTTTAAACGTACTTTTTACTTTTATAGTTGCAGATTTTTCCCTCTCTCTTCCCCAGCTGTTCTCAGTATGCTGCTCTTCTCCTCCTATGCCACTACATCCAGCGCTCTAACAAAGACAGGCTGTCCTCCAGCAGCTCAAGGAATGTGTAATATGACAGAGATTTACAGCGAGCTTTGTCCCGGAGAGAGTTCCGCTCAGACACCTGCACACATCACCCAGAGCTGCACCTTAAATGACCACGTGAAAAAGAGGGTCGCTTGTTTGGTCAATCACTTCAAGTTTACAGAAAGAGAATACATATCCACCGGTGCTCTTAGATTCCCGCTGCACGACTGCCGTTACCTGTAAGGCGAGGGAAGCTGGCCCCGTGCGCGCTCATCACTTGCTTATTGGGGCGCAATCAAAGGGAATCTAATCCGAGCGGCAGGGTACGCGCATTCCTACTGCGGGATGGACGCAGGGGATCTTTGGAAAACATGTGGTGGGTTTCTTGGGCAAAACATCCTGCAGAAACTAACACCTAAAAATATTTGGCATCATGCAACACGGTTAGAATGTTTATGGCCTGCCTCACCTAAAGTGTCTCATAGGAAAGAGTTTCAGGGAATCCACTTGTACTTGGATTTTGTGGATGTATTCAACAGAAAGTTGAATCTTCTGCAGCCTGGTACCAGAACACACACATCAAAATATCACTGCCAAAACTAAAGGGAATGGTGGTGGATTTCCGGCGGTACAGGCCCCACAGCGGAGAGACCGTGCGGGGATTGTTCAGACTTAGAAGTACTTGGGTCTACTGCTGGATCTCAAGCTGGATTTTTCAGCTAATATAGACTCAGTGCACAAGAAAGGTCAGAGCTGGATGTACTTACTCAGGAGTCTAAGGTCTTTTCAACATCTGCCAAAGCTACTGGTAAAGTGAACAGGTGAGTCTGTTATCTCTTCTGTTGTCAGAGATATTGACAGAGAAATAACCTTAAAGTGACAAATGATTAACAGCGAGTGAGTTAATTAATGATTCACTCACTTAATGTCACATTTTGAGGAAAACGGAGCTGAATGACGACATTCATAGACTGTGAATATGTCTCATGCATCAAGTTCGTTGCATTATCTTCTAGTATATTTTATTTACTGTAGCAGTTCATAATATGGTACATAGCTTAATTCTTCTCCGATACCGACAGCCTGGTTATTAAAGGACACTTATGTTTTTCCCACTTTAAGAACTACTGTTATCGTCATTATTATATAACACTGCAAATTCAGCTCCTCCAGCTCTTCTGATGGTAATACAAGTTGTGTTGACATGAACTTTCCTGCAAAACTTAAATGCACATCTGCAGCCACTTTCCTGTGCAGCATTAACTAACGTTTAAATAATTGCGTGCATGCATGAATATGTATTTGCTATATTTGTTTTTCTTTTGACGGATTTATGCTCTTACTTGTGTGATTCCTCCTTGGGTGATGCTCCTGGAGTCATTGGGGAGGGATTTTTGGGTCTTCTAACATCCAACCCCTGGTGACCTAACCGGGTTGGTCAAGTCCCATTTTGCATCCCAGCACTAATAAACCATGTGTCTCCCCTCTCTGACTTCAGAGACGAAGCTCCAGTCGCTCCCAGTACCGAAGTCTTGCAGAGGGAGCGACCCAAGAATCTATAGCAGCCCACGTTGATGCCGTCAACTCTTCACTCCATCACGAGGAAAAATTACAAGAATGTAATTATTTCATAACCTCAAAAGAACCCCTACCCCCTTCACCACCACGCGGGACGTCTCCTCGCGTTATTGAAAATGTAGCACATTGCCACTACTGAGTTTTTCAGCCCTTTGAGGGGCTCCAAGCATTAGCTTGGCCTCTCTTGTTGCTGCACCTCTGGAGGTCAGGTGAATAATTCAGTTCAGTACAGATGTCTGCAACAAGGGTGTCAACAAGACATTTCATCCAGTGTTGGAGGAGACAGGTACAAGTCCAGTGGCTTGTCTTTAGTATTTCTGACTATACCATGACCTGGATGACTGAGAACCTTTACAGACACACAACCAGACATTTGCCTGTAGTTAAATAATAATAATTGTCACGGTCGCAGCATCACATGACCTCAAAAATACAATATCAGAAACCCATCTACTGCTAAACTCTCTCTGAGTCAATTGCTCTTGTTTGGATTTTATACTTTTTATCGACCCCCTCCTTCCGGGATTCGAACCCGTGACCGCCTGGTTTTGCCGCTCCGCTCCGTTCAGTCGCTGGACTCCAGTTCGGGGTTTCCAGAGGAGGAAAACTGGAGCCGAGGAATCATCACCAGAGCTTCGAGCACGGGCAACAAGTGGACGAGGAGGGAGACTTGTCTTATTTACGGAGCGAAACGGTGAGTGCGGTCTCACAAACTTTTCAGACAAAAACATGACATGAAAAGTATTTATATCACACGTTGTGCGCGTGGACAGACTCCGCGGAGTTAACGGGTTTGAACACAGCGTCTCGCGGCGGTTTATCCTACATGATAGAAACTAAATGTGATTTAAAAGAAAAGATATTTAATATTAAGACTGAGACAAGATGCAGCTCGGAAGAAAATCAACATTTATTATGTTTTATTTTAATAAATATAATATGCAACATATAATAAACGCACCCAAATACCACCGATGCTGTTCCCGACTCATTTGTGTGTCATACCCGTCTGTGTTGACTTCAGGTCCCGACTCTCAGAGATGCAAGCCTCGCTGGTAGCCCTCGTCTGTGGTAAGTAGACTCCACAACGAGCGCTTTGAAGTTAATCCATTATTTTCTGCTCCATAACAAAACCTCAGAAGCCATTCAGTGAAGTACGACAAGTGTCTCCAGGTCATTGGGCTCCTTTCTTTGATTAGTCTCTGGGAAAATGTAGCAGCCTGTGGTGGTGCGTTCATGTTGAGACTGTAAGAGAGTGCTTTGAAATTTACATTTACTTGTTTTCGAGAGGTTGTTGTTTTTTTAAGTTTTTGCAGTGAAACCCCGCGGTTTTACTGACATAATCATTAATATTAAAAAATGTTTACAGCCGTGAAAAGTTTGTACACTCTTGGATGAGGCTTCTTCTTTTACATGAATTTACTTTATTGGTTTATTGTGACGTACAGTCCCTATTAATCAACTGTACAATGTGTCAGTAAATACAGCAGCTTTAGCTAATTAAGCTAATTTTCATCTGTAGTCCCCTAGACAGGTGGTAATGGGCATTTTATACATGAAATACAAGATATTATCAACACAGGGTTAAAAAGGGGAAAGAAAACAATAAAAATTGCTGCAATTTATAGATACAATGTAGGTCAAGCAAGCACAGAAGAGACACAGTGGTGTGTAATTTATTTCTTCTTTTTCTTTTACACATTAACTCTCTTAGAAGTTAAGATTGAGGAAACTTTAAACATGCATTCACTTGTTTTTAGTTCTGTTTTTAAGTCTAATGACAGTGAAGTTCCACTCCATTGTAGACATTATTACTGGACATAATTTAAAATCCTGAATGTTAAACGTGGTTGTTATTAATCTGGATGCGTCCGTAAACGGTAACACGTCACGTAACCAGATAATTTGGACCAAACCTGTCTCTTCTTTCAGCCTTTAACTATCTCAGGAGTTAAAGAATGAAAGGCCGGAGACGTGTGAATAAACTGTAATCGTTTCTAGAGCCTGACATTTCTTCCAGAAGATTGCTTTGAAAGCTGCGTTCACTTGATTTAAGTTTAGTTTTTGCAGAGTGACGGCAGTAAAGCCTCCCTCTAATTATCCAAATTTAAAGTCTTAAATATTTTAGTTTAATAATAATACTCTGGACAGCCACGATATGTCTCGAAGTTGTTTGTGAATACCTCACGTTACCAGATATGTGATGATCAGAGTGAATTTACTGTTGTATGTGGCTTCTTCCTTTATTTACTTCTTCCAAAAGACTGAGAATACCTTGAAAGTCGCATTCACTTGCTCTTAGTTTTGCATTTATTTATATTAAACATATTTAATAAATGTGGGCAGCATTGATGAGTCTGAAAGCTGCACAGGAGACGCCTCACGGCACCAGATAATGTTGTTTAATGTTGAACGGTGAAGAAAATGTCCGAACGAAGAGCCGCAAACTGACTGTTTCCAAAAGCTGTGTCACAAACAGTAGCTTGAACGCGCTGTGGATGTGAGGCCGATGGGAGCGACGGCCCCTGCGTCTCCCTGCATGGAGATAAGATAGCCTAGGTTTCTTTTTTAGGGCCCTCCGGTGCCCTCGGGGCCTCCTAGGTCGCCGCTGCCATGTCTGTCTGTCTCCGTGGGTGGTGTCGCTCTGTTTATGGTCCTCCTAAAACAGCCCAGCTGAATCCGCAAATAGAGGCTCGCTCCATACCTACCTCCAGCTCCAGCTAACGGCAGCTAATCACGGCCTTTCTGGATGAGCTTGTGTGAGAGTCGAGTACGTGTGAAGTTAATCTAAGAGGAAGATTAATGAACGCACAAGTAACACAATGAAGTTTTAAATCTTATCGACACCTGCGCCAACTCCAAGCAGAGAGAGTGTGTGTCCTCCTCAGTGAGCTAAAGATCTGTCAGAGTAATGACCCTCAATAAAATGCATCCTAATGCATTGTCCCCCGCAGCTAGCAGACAATGGGCCCATTGCTCCAGTTAAAGTCTATTAGCGCCTGCTGTTATCACCCACAGTGTCACACTCACTTTATATAGCTGCAGCTCTTTACGGTGGCTAACAAAGCTCGGCGGTAGCTTTCAGGGCACAGTTTGTAACTTTTTTGCTTTTGCTGGTTTGCAGACCTTTGTTTTTGGCTGAGTGTAACATTGTTGAAGTCTGTCTGAATGAGCCCAAGCTCATAAATACACAAACAGTTTAATATGTGTTCTTAACATCCACAGAGATCTTATTAACATGAATTCAGTCAGTACGTTTACATGCACATGAAAAAAAGTAATTATTGCCTTAATCTGACTTTAACTGGACAACGTAAGTGCATGTAAACACGTTGCTCCAACTAAAATCGGAGTTCTCCTTGTCCGATTAACACACAGAGCTGGTAGAAGAACCACCTGAGGGATAGCGACATCTTACAGTATCTGCACCAGAAGTAGCGCACACATTTCGTACGAGATTAAAAAAGCCGAACTATTATCCATATGGTTGTTGTTTGAAATGGCGATCTGACTCCAGCATGAACGACTCCAGTTGTTTATTATATGACATATTAAATCAACCGGAAAGAGGGTCATGTTCACCAGCTAAAAGGCACATATCGCCACCTAGTGCGTAGGAGGAGGACGTTTACGATTTTCTCCGTTGCATGTAAACTGAGACAAGGACACATTCAGAAAGTCGAATTTTGAGCACAGCTCCAGAATGTTAATAAGATCAGACTAGAGGAGTTTTGGAATCTTTTGGAATCTCGTTTGAATCTCTTAAGGAGAAATTTCATAGATATCCTTCTTTCTGATTGCGAAAGTACACATGCAGCAGGATTCATGAGAGATGATCTGATGATTTAATATTTACTATTGCCACAATCAGAGTCCCGTCGTGATCTTAAATACATTTATGTGCACCGTGCAACTGTAACCAGTCAAATAAATCTTTCTTTAAGTCAAAGTTAATGTAATATGGAGAGGGCAGCTCATACCCTGTGTTCCGTACTCCAGATACGTTCTGGTCATATAACGCCATAAACTAACCCTCTCTGGAAGATTTTTCTCTGTGTCGCTGTCTCCAGGAAACTTTTCTCTCCTTTTAAATGCAACCTTCAGTGTTTGTTGTTGTCGTTGTTGTTGTTTCGTTGCATCCTTTACATGAGCATTGTTCTTTTTTGTTGTAGGTTGTGAATCATGTTATTGAATCTCTCTTACTAGCGCCTCACCAAACATGCACACGGCATAATTCATAAACTTCTGTCTGACTGACTTCATTTTCCAGAGTAAAGTATTTGTACACACCATCGTTTTATCACGTGATTTCAGTTCTTCTCTTTGATTTGGCAGTTTTGATGGTAGCTGACCACATCTTAAGACATAAAAAGAAGAAGTAGAAGTAGTAATCATCATGTTCTTCTTCTTCTTCTTCTTCTTCTTTTTCTTCTTCTACTTCAGTTTTCTGGCAGAGAAACAAGATGTTTTGATCCTGCAGGGACAAGGTTTTGGTTTAAAGCAGTCCTAAAAGAAATACAAAACATTGGCTGAAGCCTGATACGGATCAGATCATTTGAAAAATGATCAAATCAGAAGACTGAATCCACCAACTCACTGATTTCTGTTGCAGTTTGCAGTGACAAATCTACAGCACAAGATTAAGTGGCTGAGTAGACAAGGTTAATGAGCTCTGCTCCTCATTCAGAGCTGAAATTAATTAAATAAAAAGCCCTTATTGTGTTTGTATAGGATCCATCACACGTCCACACATAAAACTCTCTACCAGACGTCAGACAAAGACCATGATAAATGTTGAAAATTCTGCAAAGAATAGTAAATATTATAGTGAGTTTTATAGCTGTTGAGTGTGTTTGTTAAGGCTTTGGGAGGGTTGGATTTTAGCTGCAGACAGGAGCGCGCTAGCTAAAGACAGCCTCCAGGGCTAGAACACAACACTGTCAACGGATACGTGTCCTCGTAGGCTTCCTCCTCTCACAGTTTCTTTTGCAAAAGAATTTTAGATATAGGATAGCAAACATGTCATTAGACGTGAGCGGAGAACACCTTCTCAAAGATAAAAAAACAGAAGATCTTCTAGACCGAGCGGTGGAATGTGAGGATGGATAAAGAAGAGTCTGTGTAGTAAACCAATAAAATGATCAGAGGAACAGGGAACAAGTGTGTTTACAAACCTCCCGCGCTGTCACTTCGGAGACGAGCAGCCGTCCGTTCAGACTCCCGAGGACAAGCTGCAGAGGTCGAGGGTCGCGTCCAAAACCCCCAGGTCAGAGTCGGGGTTAATTGGCGTGTGTTCAAATGCATGTCTGTGTCATTATGTGTCTGTGATGATGAGAGAGATAAAGAAAGAAGGAGATGCAGGGAGAGACTGAAAGGCAAAAGACAAAGGAGGCAGCGGTGCCTCCACTTCTTTTCTCTTGTTTCTTTACAATTCTGTTTCTGTTCTCCTGCTCTGGGAGTGAGGTAGACGTTGTGCAGGACTTTAAGTATTCTGGCACCGTGCTGGATCTCTGACACGTGTCGTTTGATTGCGATAAAAAACAAAAACAAAAAAACAACTTGTTAATGTGGGACGTTATAATGTGATGTTTTTTGAGGGGCGGGGCTTAGCTGGAGGCAAAACATCTCAAACACTATAGCCTGTAAACACTAGCATTTAGCATATTTAAATGGACTGTTTTGGCACCCAAAAATACAGCAAGACGACATTTTCCCAGGTGAAAGTGACAGTGTTCACCTCAAGCTTTCCTCTGTTTTGCCTCCAGCTAACGTTGTGACATCACAGTGTCGTAGGCCTTGTAGGGGTCTATTGTTAGGTTCGAGCAGTCAACTAAGTTCGCCTACCAATGGATTGAGAGTAACGCAGCTTTCCCTCTCGACCAAACTAACATCCCCAGCCAATCAGAAGTGGGGTGGGGGTGAGGCTTGGGAAACTTCGTTGAGATCCAGCTGCAGCTGATGCTGCATTCAAGGCAACTTGGGGGAAAAAAATAGCTCTGAGTCGTCAAACTCAGAAATTACTGCTCCCAAAACAACATATTTTAATATTCTGCAAATGGTGAGAAAATACCAAGTTCCAAGTTAACCTGTTATGTGAGCGCCATGATATCGGAAGACTGAAATTTTGGAGTTAGAATCGTCCAAACTTACTTACTGTTGTCGGAAAGATTAAAATTAAAGAAGAGTAGAGTAAAATTAAGAAGCTAGGAGAATGTGTCTACAGTTTGCACGAATTGAAACGGAATGAAATGGTTAAATTGCTAATTGAATAATTCCTTAAATTAATTAGCTTGCCCCCCCCTCCCCCGGAAAAAAAAAGTTCAGGCACTGACTCACCAACGTTCTGTACGAAGGAAGGAAGGAAGAAAAAACTTCACTTGAAACAGGATCTGGTTTTTCCTCACGACGCAAAGCAAATCCCTTCTAGTTCACCTTTCATGCAGGTTTGTGTGTGCAGGAATGAAGCTTTGTTGAACTTCTTTTCAGATGTGTGTGTGTATTGGGGGGGGGGTGCATTTGAGAGGTGGTGGTTAGTCAGTGGGACTGAGAGAGGAGTGTGTGTCCCTGAAGCCTTTGTAAGCGACAGCCTCCGGAAATGTGCGGATACCAGCACAATGGTGCGGTAAAGCCTAATAACCACCAGCACTAGAAACAGAGAGAGAGAGAAAGAGGGAGAGTGGCTGAAAATATAGAGGTGGGGTGGAGGGGGGGTTGGAAAGGGTTGGGACAAAGAGAAAGAGAGGGAAAGAGAGACTTTAGGCAAAAAAAAAAAGAGAGTGGGAGGGGACAGGTTTGTTCATATGAAAAGCCGGTGAGTTTGGTTTCCCCCCGTCCTGTTGTTGGCAGGAGCTTTTCTGGATGAAAAGAGGAGGTGGAGATAAAAGAAGAGGAGGAGGGGGGGAGGATGAAGTGGCAGGGAGGAGGCCTAGGAAATGGAGCTGGTCTCATTAACGTCAATGGAGGAAGGGGGGGTGGATAGGAGAGCTGCTGTGTGCTTGTAGTGAGCAGGTGAACAGGTGTAGAGTGGGCCTTGGGAGCCTTGTTTCCATTAGGGGTTGTACGAGTTCAGGTCCTTTAAAGTCGACTCCTCTCTGAAGACATCTGTTGTAAAAAATGCCCGGTCACCTGTACTTAGTTTGGAACCAGCACTATTCAGACGCCTTTTTTGCACTGATATGACTCCTTTATTTATTTATTTTTTTGTTACAGAGACACGCACGCTAACACATTCTTATATAGACCCCTTCACACTATGTAAACAATATGATGTTTTTGAGGGGCGGGGCTTAGCTGGAGGCAAAACATCTCAAACACTTTAGCCTGTTAACACCACGTTAGCATGTTTCAACAGACTGTTTTAGCAAAAATCTTTCAAGATGTCAGTCGAACCACTGTGGAGGGTAACGTAGTAAATAGAACTTCTGCTTGGGTTCTGCATTAGCTCACGGTTAGCATTAGCATTAACATGTAACAAGAATTCTCCAAATAATAATTAACTTAATGTAATTTATCAAAACCCATAACATTAGCCAGGCTGAAACTGATGATGCATTACATATTAATCAATTTACCTGAAGTTAAGTGCAAGCGTTGTTGATGATTGTCTCACCACAATCTTTTCTTTTAATCGTGTTCAACCAAAGTCGTCTTAACTGGCAGTGGCTGGTATGCGATAAAACTTAAAGTTAGTGTTTTTGATTTTCTGGTTCTGGCCCCCGAACAATAAAGGAAGACGACATTTTCGTGATTGAAGGTGACAATGTTTGACTCAGTCTGTTTTGCCTCCAGCTAACGTTGTGATGTCACAGGGGTCTACATGTTACCAGTCTTCCATTTGCTCTTAGTCCTGCTGTTACTTATATTGATTTTGCTGTTATGTTGTGTTGGTGTGTGTATGTTTGTGTACAAGCTTGTGGAGACTCCTCATGTGCTACATCCTGTGAGCTGCAGATATGTATAGCCTGTATAAAAACAGGCAGCAACTTAGCACCATCAATAGCATTTAATAGTACTCTAGAGCTAGGTGCAGGCTGCAGATAAAGGTTTAATAATTTTGGTTAAGTTTGGTGAAGTTGTTGGACTGTCCTTCTCTTAGCGTTAGCTTTTCAGATGCATTGCAGTAGTACATTGTTGTACTTCATGTCATTGTACTGGTGAAGTCGATTAGTCTGTACAACCGAACGTTTACAAATGTCTCCAGGTGTCGCGTTCTGCACAAACCATGTTATGAAAGTATAAACACCACAGGACAGGAAGTTCTGTCTCCCAGAGATTAATTCACTTCAGCAGGAAAAGGTCGAATCAGTCCCTGTTTTACATCAGCAGCGAGCTCAACATTAACTTCATCCCTTTAACACTCTGCCACAGAGAGGATGTTTATCGTCTCAGTCATTAGACAATTAGACGTGCAGGCTGTGGGAGTCAGAGAACGTAACTAGGGTTCGTAACTGTAGAAGCTGCAGCTTTCAATGGGAAATGTTCAGTAAAAAGGAAATATGTGTTGGAGATCAAATGGAATGGTTGTATTACTACGGATTCTCTGTTTTTACCTTATAAGTATGGCAATAGCGTTTAATTTTTTATTTTTTTTTGATTTGCAGAGACATGCTTCTTGCAGTAGATCTAAGAAGATTAATTCTGACTAGAGATGTAGCGATATGAAGATTTCACATCATTTAAAATGATTCCTCATTATTATCACGGTATTGTTGAAATGAGCTCAAAATGTTCAACAAAGACTTGAACACACACTGAAATCATTTAACCACATTTTATTTTGAAAAAAACAAACAAAAAAAGAGCACAATGAACTTGAGGATTCAGCAGCCGTAGCATCAGTGGGTTTACCTGCTGCACACACCCACTCCTTAAGTAATGGAAAAGCACATTTTACAGCAGTTTATCATGATACTGGTTTATTGTTACATCCCTATAATAATGCTGTGGTAAATACACACATAAGACCGAGCGTAGAGGACACTCTGTGTTTAATGCAGTCAGAACAGAGAGAAATGATCCAGTTTTTGTGGATTTTTGATCTGGGATTTGTTTTTTATTTATTGTGACAAGCCGCAGACCTAGACTGATTACAGGGTAATAAAAGTTGGTGTCGTGTTGCTTGTTAAAAAGCACTCTCAGACGCTTCCACACCTCTAATTATCTAATAACAGACAAGCAGCAGTCACGGTGTGGTACTGCAGCGCGCTACGATAAGAAGAATGGATCAGGCCAAAGACAAAGGAAAAGGAGAATATGGGGAAAGTTGCATTTAGTGATTCATTTAATGTGCTTATTTCTTTTAAATTAAATTTCTTTTGACGGACAGGGTGAGGGGCAGCTACGGTGGTTTCATGTCTTACTCCTGTAATTACACACTCCCAGACAAAAGGTCTGATAAAGACTCTTGTAAACCTGGACCAGCTGTCTCAGGTCTGTGCTCCAGGTCAGTGAGGATGAATGACGCTGACATGAGAATTTCTAAAACACGAGCGTGTGTGCGGTGGGTCAGTGTCTTGTCAGTGCATGTTTTGATTGGCCCCGACTTTTAGGGTTGATGCTGTTTTTGTTGCTCTCTGCAACACACATCTGGTCAGCACACGTAAGGCTGGGTTCGGTTGTGGCTCAGGGTCCCACTGTTCGGTACTCTTTGTTTTGTCTGATCCCCTTTTTAAATGACCACATTTTCAATTCAATATGAGGAAAGGTGAATGTTTGAGAGCATGCATGTGTCTGATAGATGAATTTGATTGATTAAAGTTGCATTTCGTTAACTCCAACAGAAAATAGCTGAAGATATTTTCAGAAAAATTATATTGTCATTCGTTCCTGAGACCTGTTGTATTTTCCACTGTGTTTACCTCTAGTCTTCTTGCATAAGCTTTTGCTTTTGTGCCGCTCTTCTGTACCGTCACACTTTTTAAATTCAGGCCTGACCAGATTTTGAGTCTCCATCACACGTGGACTAATCTTTTTGAGATTTAACGTCTGAAAACGAGACTGCAGCGAGATTTCTGATGAGAGGAAATGGTTTTTATTCAAGTGGGATACAAGAGGTTACATGCAATATTTTACCAGTGGATCCAGTTATAATCCAGTGAATTGTCTGGTAATTTAATCTTACCCCCCAATTATGATTTAAGGAAGTACACTTTAGTCCTGCACACGACTGCGTTCATTCAATTTGGGGTTTTTTTGACACGAAACCTGAAAGTAAAATACCAAACAGATTAACAGAAAGAGCTGTTATAGTGTAGTATATGATTGCATTTGAATATTCTATTAAGTTGAATAATGAGACATGTGATACATCTGGATCTCCACTTCTCGGTACTCGGTTTGATTTCCCAGTTTCCCGATGACTCATAAATGTTCAAATTGCTCAGAAGTTGAGTCAGCATGAATCAAAATACACTTGTGGATAAAGGAACAACCATTTTGAGACGAATTTCTTTGGAGCGTTACACAAGAACAAACTAATAAAGAAGCAGAGATTCTGAGATATCACACCAAGATTTAATCTTATATGTCTTATTATTCAACTTGATAACAGTTTTATTTCATTAAATACTGTATGTATATTTCAAACACTTCACGCCAGTGGGTACATGACACATTTTTTTTAAAAAAATGCTGTTGCTTTCGAGCCTAATCTCAGACTTGTTTTTCCTTAAAACTCAACCTTTTTATCAAGACTTTAGTTCAAGTTAGTGTATGTTTTACTGTGCAGCACTGATTAATATGTATTAACATCAATATAATGAAGATCACTTTCATGGATTTCACAGCATTAACATCGTTGAAGCTAATTTGATAAATTAAAAAGAAACAACAATCCAAAAAGTGGTTGTTGATCCAGTCTCATTCTAAGGCTTCACAGATACCTAGGGAGAGGATTTCCCAGCATTTTCCCTTCTCTCCTCTCTCAGGGGACATGTAAGGTCATCATCAGTTCAAGCTTGATGTTTTAAAACACGTATTACTCCCCTGTGTATTCTAAATTATACTTTGAGCATCAGCCACACAAAGTTCACCCTCTTACACATGTGGGGGTTTGAACATTCAACAATCAGACATAACACAGTAAGCCCATTAAGCTTCGCTTAGTGTGGTGCACAAACAGTTTCTGTGTGTGCAAAAACAAAGGCACGAGTATTTATAATTGCACACACATGCAAACACACCAAATAATTTCCCTCAGAGAAGTCCCGTGTGTGCTGTAGTTTTCTCTGAGCTTTTCCTCTAAGCGGAGCCAGATTTTCTCCATCAGATGCTCTGATTAGCACCTACAGCAAACGGGACCGCTCCATGTTTCACCGAGCAGCTGTTCAGCACCAGGGCAAACACACACCACCGCAATCACCAACCGAAACCCGCAGCGACTCGCTCCTTGAGGCTGAGTGGCCGGTGGCGAGCTAGCTTCCCCGTCCGTAGCATAGCTGTGCCCAACATCTGCTAGCCATGTGCGCCTGTTATTCGGTGGCTTCATTGAGCTCCGGGCAGCAGGGCAGGAAATTTGTGGGCATTAGTTGGCTTTAGGGGAGAATTTTATAGATATGATGATCGTAATCGTCTAAATCCCAGAGCACTTTTTAGGTTTTATGTGCTGGGGCTGCAGGACTTCATAATTTGTAGCAACATTTCTGTTGCACCATTAGCAGCAGTTAAGGGCATTTTTCTGAGGGGGGCTAAGGAATGAGAGTTTTTTTTACCCTGGAAATTAGCCTGAATAGCCAGTTTTCAAAATTGATCTGAGGATACACATTCAGCCTTCTGATCATAACTTTGCTTTCTAGCTGTTTCTTTACTTTAATATCAACCATCAGTAGCTGCAGATGTGAAGATGAATTCTTGCAGGACAGGAAGTGAATACACTTCACACGTCTCTGAACCTCCAAGATACATTTTTTTTTTGGCTCCACCTGTTGCTGGTGTTGGTGCCCTGTTCCATATTTCCTCTCCAGCATGAAGTGATTCAGACATCTCCAGTATGGGACAGGAATGTGAATGTGTCGTCCAGTCCGACCAGCTGCTGCCCCGCGTCACGCCTTGTTAATCTAACGGTGTGTGTAATCGGCAGCGTCTGGCCTCACTCGCTGAAGACCTCTGTCTGTTAGACAGCCACACTCAGAAACAGCTGAGACCACGTCAGGCCAAGACAAATATACGATGAATGCAGTCAAAACGTACGGTAAATGACCCGTGGAGACATGCTACATGCAGATACATCCTTTCTCGTGTTTTATATGACACATTTTAAAGTCAGTTGTTGATTTTTAATCAGCAAGGCCTATTTAATGACTAATTTATAAAATCCAGATTGCAATACTGTCCTGTAGACCATCGGGTTAAGCAAGCTTTCGCACAGAGCTTAATAGCAAAACATAATGGGCCCAGGACAAAACCAGGGGGTACGCCACAAGTAATCAGTTCAACCACAACTGAGGTTAACTGATGTTTTCATCTAATTTTCTATCATAACAGCAAAGATCTACACTGAAATATTTAGCAAAGCATAAGAATTACCCATTAACCTATGCACTGCCTGGGAATTGAACCCAGATCCCAAGATTAAAACTCACAGATTCATTACAAGACATAATGGGGCCCAGGACAAAACCAGGGGGAACGCCACAAGAAGTATTACAGAAATAACTGCATTATGTATAAATTTTGAGCCAACTGCCACTATTGGTATTAAAAAAAAACTGAGACAATTTGTGATATATCAGATGCTTATGCATTTTCTTTAAATGAAAATTACATGAACGCCTCTAGTGTTTTTAAAGTGGAACATGATGTTACGCTCCTCTGCATCAACAAAAGCAACCTTTTGGTTACCTGTTAACTTTTTGAGAGTAATTTATAGAAATACGTCTTAAGGAACCTCAGTAAAGCTGCTTTTCCAGCTACTATATAACCTTTAATGTTCAGTGTATCATACCACTACAACAACAGTGCTTAGAAGTATGGGCGTCCAAGTCATCAGAATAATGTGTTAAGGGAGGATGAGGAGTAACGGAAGTAATGGAGTGGACAATGGAAGAAAAGACAAAATGGGAGGCAAAGGGCTGAGACTAATAAAGTGGCGAGGAGGGAGAGGAGAACAGCTGGATGTTTGGCTGTGGGAGTTGACCATCCATCAGCTAAGTGCAGAGCAAAGAGAGAGGATGGCGGCGCACACACACACAATGTAAACTAATTAGCCTGGAGGAGTTAAAAATAAAAAGGCTGTTGACTTTTCTCTGCCCAGGTCTTAAAGTAGCTGTCTGATGAAGGGTGACTCTTATAGTCCCGCACCGACTGAGGCCAGGTTTACAGCTCATTGCTTGTAAAATGATCTTGTCTGGATCTGACCTTGCTGTCATTAATATTCTCATATGTTTCTCTTGGGATTCCCTTCTCTACATCCTTGTATCTGAGCAAATATCTATATACATATATATATATATATATATGTGTGTGTGTGAGGAGCCCCTGTGTTCCTTCTTGTCAGACTGTTTGTTTGTTTGTCTTGTTTTACTGCATAGTCCACACCGGTGGATGTCACAGCAAACTGTGTCTCCTCAGCCCGTCACCCAGTGGAATGTGCCACACTGATGTCACATCCCACTCCACCTCAACACACACATAGAGCAGAAGGTTGTAATTACTCCGTGGGGTCAGACGGGTGAAAATGGATGACAAACTAATGAGAAACAAAAAGCTGCATTGTTGCTTAGGCACTGTTAACATTGACCTGTTAACATCGAGATTAGTCGGATTTAAGATTTATAAAAATTAAGCATCATCTTTGAACAGGAAGTTGTGTTTGGAAAATGTCCTCATATGTGGACACAGGGTTATTTTGCTGTACAAAATCTACAACTATTTATCTCAATTCTTGAACGACTGTGCAAAGAATTACTGACAATGAAATCCTCAAACGAGCACTTGCTAATTAGCGACGTTGTAGCTTGTTTTGATATTGATAGAATTAAATTTGTGCGTCACCTCAAACTGGAAAGGTTAAATAAATAAACAAATTTTAACCATACAATTTGATGAGGTTTTCCACTTTTGTGCCGTGATCAGCTGTAGAATGAAAAACTTAATGTCCCCATATGAGGACGCAGGGTCTCAGGAGGGAATCCATTGCTACAGACCTCTTCTAGACTTTCAGTCGTTCTGCCCAGAGTTTGTTGACACTGAGGGACAATGTGTTTGAGTTATTGTCACAGTCAGAAGTTCATGACATCTCTGATTTTATAATCTAGAGGATGATTGGTTGGTGATTGCTACACGACTTTAAACATTGCCAGTCATAACATTTTTCTCTGGGTGAAACCAGCTGCAGATATTGGACCAGAAAGCCGTCTGGTCTGCAGAAAAATATGCTTTAAGCATCTGAAATTACTCTTATCTACTCTTTTACTTTCATCTATTACTCATTTTTTGTGAATTGCCACATGCTGGAAGAAGTAGTGTTCTCTCTCTTTTACCAAGACTGGTCAAAGGCAGAGATGAAGGCAAGGATTAAAAACTGAGATCACTTGGGGGTGCAGAGGTCAGGTATGGAATTCATCTGCGGGAATTAAATGTGAATACTCTGCAGACCGTAGTGTGTAGTCTGCACCCCTGCTCCTGACGGTTAAAGCATTGCCTCATGTGGAAGACCTTTCACTCAGAGTCAGATTTCACTGCCCTTCGGTGTGTGCGTAATGATATCTTGTCTTTCTGTGGGCTGAGAGGAGGTTAATAACAGTAGGTCATTTGTTATCCTACACAGCATGATTAATAATCATGAAGAAAAAGTCGTGATACTACACACAGTGATGCTCTTCCATATGTTATTACCCTCCGCTGACATAATACTTTCCATAGACACAGCAGCAAAGCCTCCGTCCTTCTTTCTTCTGCCTTGCCTCAGTGTTTCTGGCTACGGAAGAAAGAAATAGAGCGAGATGAAAGAGAGAAACTCGAGTCAACCACAATACTTCCACAAATTTTCAATATTGGCTTTTCGTATGTAAATAGTGTAAGTGTGATATCACCTCTTGAATGCGACCCAGGACTCATTGTGTGTTCACGCTCTCAGAGGAATGCACCTTCAAATGTGGTCTGAAATCGAATCTGTCGAATGCGACCTCGAAGCGTCCCGGGGCTGTTCGCACCTGGACTTCACCTGTGATCAGATTCCCCAGGACGGGAAGTTAATGCGACGTCTGAACGGGGCTCGTATCAGTGCTACACTGTTATATTCAAACTGATTCACTTTAAGTGATGAATCAGTTTCTCCATCTTTGATGTGTGGATGAATTAAGAGGTAAAAATGCATAAATGCTTCATTCCCTCCATTATTTATTAAAGCTTATTATTGATGAACTATTTTTAATTCGGGAGCCACTTACAGTCTGGTTTGATCATAATAGCAGAAAAACCAAACGTTTCCCTACGTTTAAATGCAAAAAAGAACAGGTACATTATGAACATGCATTTATTGAACGATACTATTACAAAACATTTTATCCAAACAATCTAAAATTCTTGCAAAAAATAAGTGTTATTTCGGTGCATTGTTGCCATCCGGTGTCTTGTTCTAGTATTGTGTTACGTCTGCAATATCTTACTCTAAACAGTGCAACACACTAGTGGAAAAAATAGGAATAGCAAAGGCATTTATTTAAAAACTGCACCTAATGTCTTTTGTGTAAGTTTGCAAATCGTCCTGTGGGTCAGATTGGATTCTTTGGTGTTGAGGTTCGATTGTGTGCATCTATTTGCATTTGTATTTTTGCACTTGTTTTGTAATTATTCGAGTCGTTGGATAGATATCGGTGTGAACTGTTTGTAACGGCCTGTTGTGACCAGGTGTGTGTGACCGATCACAGCTGCTGCTTATTGTGTTGATTGCAAACACAGCTTATATAGGACACCTGGTGAGATGGTCCGTACAGAACCGATGAAGGAGTGAGGTAAAACTTGTCGTTGTGTTATAATGAAGTGAATATTTTTTATTTTGCGTCTGTTGTGTGCAACAAAAACTCTTTAGTTTTCTCACATTTTTATGCTTTTTCCTGACATCATCTGCACCAACAGTAAGAAGCTCCAAGCTGAACATTTATGAAAGTGTATAAAACATCCTCATTTGTCGTTAAGGAATCTGTAAGAGTGAGACACTGAGCAGCCGGAGCTAATGTTGACGTCTACTCATGTTGTGTTGAGGTGTGGATCAGCCTGTTTTCTCCCAAACTAACAGACAGAAACATACAGAGATAAAAGATGACAAGAAACCCAGTGATTATACGACACATCAGATGCCTGCTTCACCCCTCCACCTTCCCTGCTCGTTCTCTCTCATACACAAACACAGACAGAAAGACCTTTAGATCGTAGCAGCAGTTGCCAAAACAGATATCAAGTAGCGTCTGGTTGGATCTTCTCGCCGTCTGCACAAAGGCTCTGCACTGTGTCTGTCAGACCTCTGGGTTTCCTCTCTTCCTCTCCAAGGCAGATAGATGATAAGGAAGCAATCTGCTGATAATGGTAAATGTAACTATGAACAAGTGTGTCTCGGCGCAGAGAGAGGGAACGCGTGTTTGTGTAGTTTCACAGGTGTGTGATTGTGGCCTGCAGCATGTCAGCCTGCTTGTTACTCACTTGGCTGGCACCGACCTGAGACTTGTCCATATGCCAAACAAACCCAGGTTTCCTCCAGAGTGTGTGTGTGTGTGTGTGTGTGTGTGTCGAGATAATGTGTGCTTGAGAATCCATGTGAAATCCTCCTCTGCACAGTTCCCAGCAGGACTCGTATCTACAGCAGCGTCGGCCTGTGATAGTGCACTGTCTCTTGTCCACCTCAGTTATTCAGTGGAGCATCCAGACTCTGACAGGTACAGCAGCCAGTCTCCCTTCATGTGCTGTCTGCATTAAACTGAGTATTGTCCTAATCCAGCAGCTCAGCTGTTAGCTATAGCTTAGCATAGGCGTTGTAGTGTAGAGTTGCCAATTAGCCAGTTGTTCGCTAAAGTGATAAATAAGCTAAAAATTTTTCTTAATTACTTCTTGGGACCTGTACATTCACATATATTCCAGCAAAGCACCACTACCAGGCACAAAGACACCACGCAGCACCTGAAAACCAGTCACGCTGGTGTGTTGACGGAAGCTGGGGGTTTTCAGATGCTACATTATAACGCCTATGCTAAGCTAAAGCTAACAGCTGTGCTGCTAAATTAGGACAATGCCTGGGCTGATTTAAACACACATCTTCCCACTTATCCAACTCTGGTAAATACGGCGAGTGACTAAATTTCACATTGGGGAGGCGTATCACTTTAAAGTCGACTGTTAATATAAAAAAAACAGTGTAAAGTATGCTTTACTACAATGAACTATATATTCTTGACCTGAATACATTTGCTGAGAACAGACAGTTCATGTGCTACATACTGTGAGCTGCAGATATGTATAGTCTGTATAAAAACAGGCGGCAACTCAGCTCCATTAATAGCATTTAATAGTACTACATAGGATGCTGTGAGATGGGATAGTGTAGCAGGTATTTCTCTGAGTTCTTCTCAGGATTTGGGCTGTTCCTCTGCTGGCGTTAGTGGATGTCTTCTCAGATGCTTTGCAGTAGTACTTTAGTTGAATTTCAGACACGGTAGTATGGGCTTCGTCTTGATGAAGCGCTGCTGCAACGACAAACTGGACTCCTCACCTGTCTTCTAGGAGGCGTCCGTGTTGTTATATTTTCATGTTATAAGTGACCAGTTGACAAGAAGCTTAAAGAGTCATGTACAACCACTAGTGAAGAGTGTGACAGCAGCCAATTATAGGCGTCATTCACAAACATGGTGCAACATAAATATGTGTTTAAACCGTGCATCATGTGCACAGAGTCAGGCTTCATCCAAATGATCTTTTCCCAAAAGAGTAAATGTGTCACAATCAATTCCAGTCTTACTACTTAGAATAAATGATCAGTTTAAGTCTCTTTCGTTTACATCCTTTCCCCTGCCCATGGTTTAGAGAATGCCAGCGTAAACCCTCTGGTCCAAAGCTCGTCGAATGTGATCCACAGCGTAGGAGTGTTTTGAAGAGCTTCCATTTTTCCCCTGTATCATATTCATACAGAGGGAGGATTTGAAACACCTGTTGTTCCCAGACCATGGACTGACATGCAGACCCGTGGGTCTCCACTCATACCAAGGTTTTTTTTTTCTTTTTTCTTAGCAACACGCTCACAAAGCAGCAGACACTCGGCTCCCACAGGCATGTAGGAGGAGAGCTCGCGGTGAGATGTCCGGTGGAATGTGCGACGGCTGCTGCTAGTTGTCATGAAAGTTTATAAGGTTTATTTTAACTCCCGCACACATAGCACGAGTATTCAGTCAGTCACACCAACGCTCCAGAGCCGAATCCTGCATAGAAACTTACCGTATGTCTTCACTCCGTGGTTAATTTATGTTGCGTCTCCATTTGGAGGATTTAGCTTCAACGATCATTAATCTTTTGCCATTGCTGGTTTTTAAGTTGACCTCTGTTTGACTTGCATTGGGTCCATATTTAGCCAGAAACTGGGGTCTGTTGTGAGGTCAGTTCTTTGAGACCCCTGCAGAGCATCTTAACCTGCAGGGCCATGTCGAGATAATCCCCTCCTAGTAGGATGTTGCATCAACACTGAATCTGTTGGTCAAGACGTAGCTGCACCTCAATAAGACCCTTATTCCATTCCTCAATGCTTCCACACAAGAATCTTTGACACAAAACTGTCCTTAGGCGAGACACTGAAGGGTCACTGAAGGGTCTACCGAGGTACTAAAGAAGTGTGGATCCCATCCCGCAGTGCTTTTTCCTCAGGAAGCACTAATAGCTTTTGGATTTGTCTCAATATTTACGACAGAAAGAAGTTGCTGATTAAAGCCCTCTTCGCACGGGACTAGTTTTTACCTTCCTCTAGTAATTTGTCATAACTTCAGAGGTTGCCTGTGATCTTAATCCCGTCCGGATCGGGCCGTGTCTGTAATTTAGTAAGTAAAAACAACGCAGTAAAATGACCTGCCCTATTTCAACTAACACAGAGGTCCTTTGATAAAAACTAAGCCGGTGCAACTCTGTGATTTGGAAGCGTGTCAAGGAAGCGCTCAAAGTTTGGACAGATGTCAGGGTGGAAAGTCACAGAAAAAAAGCTCAAAACCATCAGATGAATCATGAAGTTTGATGAGATGGACGACAGAAGATCTACAAGTGTCAAGATTTTATGTAGTGGTGCATTTAGGTGATCATCACATCAGTAAAGGTGGAGCCAATTAAAATACTACCACATAGTCAGGTACGTGTGGTCGCCCTAAAAAAACCTAAACAACTGACACGGCACCTTTTTTTTGGCTCAAGTCTTCTTGTTCTGCTGCTTCATTTTTGGGAGTTTTCCATCTTCACCACAGCTCACAGGGACGCAGTCGCACCATGTGCGTTTAGAAGCGCTACATTGAAAATAGTCCAGACTGAAACAGTGTCTTGTGGTGCAGTTATTTCGAATGCTGTGTAATCATATACACCTGTATATAAAAAATTGTTATTATGGCGAAACAAAATAGCAGTATTCGGCATAAACCTGCATCCTCTTCTATTGTAGCTCTTTGTGCTTTTTGCAAGTATGATCAGCTGCATCTTAATCCTAATTTTTTTATTGGTTCCCACTTGACTGTGCTTTGCAAGTTATTTTATGAGTTCTTTTATGTACTAGGTCTGGTATGTTGAATGCATTTATACTGCCTGTGTTTTTAAATTGATGGGTATGTGAATTTTAGTAAAACACAGTTTTTTTTTTATCATATCCTCTGTGAATGCACCACACAGCACACAGACGTGTAGTTTCTGAATCACATGACGTCTCCAGGTAATAATAACCCTCGGCGGTGTAGAGTTTAAGTTTGCTTCACTTGCCAGTTCCAGTTTGGTTGTCCCATCGAGGAACAAAGCCACTCTGTTCTGCTGCTTCCTGTTCGCTGCAGTTAATTTCCTGTTTTCCCTTCCTCCAGCGCTGGCTGCCGCCGTTGGCCAGGAGCCCGACCACAGCCACGGCTGTGCCCATGGCAGCTGTTACCCGGCAACTGGGGACCTGCTGATTGGAAGGGAGAAGAACCTGAAGGCCTCGTCCACATGTGGGATGAGAAGGAAAGAGCCGTACTGCATCGTCAGTCATCTGCAGGTCAGTGTTGAACTAATCAGATTTGATGAGTCTCTCTGCGGTTCTGGGTTTGACCCCTGAGGTCGCGTCACGCTGACCCTTTTCCGTCCTGCTGCAGGATGAGAAGAAGTGTTTCGACTGTGACTCCAGACGCCCGTACGACCCCGTCTACAACACCATCAATCACCGGATAGAGAACGTCATCACCGCCTTCAAGCCTCACCGCAAGAAGTCCTGGTGGCAGTCTGAGAACGGTGAGGAGGCTGCATCGATGCTTTCCGTTTACGTTAAAGGTCCCACATTATGCAAAAGTCACTTTCTAAAGGTTTTATACCAGTAACATGTGTCCTCATATCCTGTGTGTGAGGCCCCAGAAGTGAAAAGATTCAGGCAGATCTGGGATTTTTAACCACTCCCTCCGTAGTGGATTCTGCCTTTGACCCCAAATAGATGAGTCCGCCCCCTAAAAATCACCAAGCGGACGCCATTTTTTTGTGGTAAATGTAAATGGCAAAGGTACGAGCAAAGCATGGGCGTTGCTCTGTTGTTGGCTGCATCAACGAACCGTAACAATTACTCTTACAGTTAGCGAAAGCTAGCGTTAGCTACATGCTAGTAACTGTAACAACACATACGAATGAACTAAGATACACAATATTTTAAACCATTCAGAAACGTCCTGCTGCTGCCTTCAGGGACTCCTTCTGGGTCAGATTCTGGTTCAAACCGTAAACATTAGTGCAGGGTGATAACGCAGCATCCTCTCCCTGAGAGGGGCATGGAGTGGGCGTGGACAGACACAGCTCATTAGCATTTAAAGGTACAGACACCGAAGCAGCCTGTTCTCCGTGGAGCTCACTAGAGACACTTTTTGACTCTATGATAAACGTATAATATGGGACCTTTAACAACTCAGAAGATATAAAAGTTGTTTGGCTCATGCACCAGGCGAATAATTTCACATAAATAAGCGGACGTCATTGTTGAGTATCCTGTCACATGTGCAGCAAGTTTTGTTGGACGGACGTTTTTAATTTTTTAAGTTGACAAGCACTTTTCTGAATGAAAAAGCATCAATGCAGGAATCACTAAAATATCAACAGGGATATTTACGATCCATAGTAGAACTCTGTTGTGATTTTTAGGCCTGATGGAGCAGTCGGGGTTGTAGCTTACGTCCTGTTTTGGATCTCATTGCAAAACATCCATGTGACGCAGACACACACACAAGAACAGCTTAGGAAGAACTCAAAAAACCATGAAGAACAGCACAAGGTGTTGACCTGGCTTCTAAATTCACTAGATCTTAAACTGATCAAGTCCAGAAGCCCTTCTCCTCAAGATGAAGATGGTCATAATGTTATGCCTGATCGGTGTATAGTTCAAGCTGGTAACAGGACGGAAAACGAATAAATATAGAAAATAAAAGGCTATAAAAAGATGCGGTTGATGACATCCTGGCTAAAAATAAATCAGCTGGCGAGCATGAAAGGTTATATTTTTCCCAAAGTCTATTAAAACTCCCTTGAACTTGAAACGACGCATTAAATCTGCACAGAAACACTCTCTCGCACTGCGGCCGGCGTCCTCTGACCAGCTACAGATGGGTTTAATAACAGAGTAGCGCTGGTCGTGGCATCTCAACACAGAGAAGCAGCGGAAAGGAAGAAAAGTTCGAGCCCCGACGGAGACGTAATAGTGGAAGTAGAAAGTGTAAATGGAAATAGAAGCACAGTAATGAATCATTTCAGTTAAAGTATTTTCAGGTGCTCTCAGACTTAACTGTAAAGGTCAGTGCATTATCGGCTGGTTAGTCACGAGGCTCGTTTCAGCTGTTGTGTAGCTGCTGTACTATAATGGAAGTGCTGTTGGTGACTGGACCCAGAATAGAACAGAAAGAAACAGAAGAAGAAGAGGAGGAGGAGGATGAAGAGAGAGAGGACAGGAAGTAAAGTGACTATTTTTACTCTTGGTAGTTACTGCTTCTCCATCGCATCTTTGTGGCATCATGTGTGTGATACACAACGGTTTGATTGTGTTCACTCGCTGATGGGAAAGGTCGTTTCCATGGGACTGCATCATACATGTGGACGTCACACGGGCGTTGAGTTATAAGACACTGTCCAGCAGCACACGTAGAACATGGAGCAGGTTTATTGGACAGACATGTTTCAGCTCATGTCTGTTAACGAGGTTATCGATAAACACACTGTAAAAAGTAAAAATGTAATTTGTGTAATCTGAAACACATCTAATCACACTATTCTACAGAAGTTGAGTCACTTACACAACTACGGCACCAACTTTATTCTCAGATAATAAAACAGGAGTGTATGCAACTAAGAAATAAGTGAGCCAATATAAAATAAAGTTCACAGCAAACTGTCATAATTATCATAATAATAACAACAGTGACGTTGTTGGATGTTTTATTCTAATTCCAGGTGTTAACTCCCTTGTTGCAGCATCTTTTGAGGTGAAGTCCAGACAAACTTTTGACCATTTTTAGCATTTTTCATGCATTTTCCATCCATGCAGGTGAAAAACTAACGTGATGTCACGTGTAGCGTTGACTCAACTATAGAGCTAAGGATGCTAAGCTAATGAAAAATCCAGTGGAACCGAAATGAAGCACTGAAATCTGCTTTGCGGCCTGGTTACTACTGTTTGAGTCAGTACCGATGCCATTATGGTACCGAGCATTGGTACCCATTCCTAATATTTACCTTATTGAAATAGATCTAAACTGTTCAGTCAGAACAGTGTGAGTCGTGTCTTTTCTAATGTACGGTTAAACCTCTGACGCCGCAGCCTGACGTGCACCTATCCAGATTTATAACTACCCATCACGGCAATGCTTCAGTATTTGCGGCTGCTTCTCCATTGCCACAATTTTGAAATTGATTGTTTTGGATCAATAAAGATGGGACACATCCCAGAAAGTTTAACTGAGGAGGTTCGGAGATATTAACATTTGTATGACTCGAAATTTTGGGCGAAAGTTTCAGTTGCCATTGTTGAAAGTGAAGCAGGAAGTAGAATCGTAGATTTACCTGAGTGGAAATAAGACAGTGCCACAAATGGCTCACACAGACTTATGTCCCACAGAGGCATAAACCATACTTCTAGTAAATATGTTCTTCAAAAATGCTCCATAATATTCCCCAGTTTTCTGATACTTTGTTTCCTAGGAAAGTAGAGTGATATTATTTATTTATTTATTTATCTAAATCTTGTTGATCAGCTGAGACGGATTAAAGGGATTCATACCAGCAAAGTCAGGTGTTAATCTGTGTGTTCTTTACCTGTGCCACCATTTTTCACATGACATTATTTAACTATTATTGGTTAGTGCAGCTTTGTTAGTTTTAAACATTTAACTCAGGCATCATCATTATCAGCTTTTGTTTCCTCCCTGGTCTGTTGAACTGTTTATAAAGCACTATTTCTGCTGTAGACATTTTTAGCTAACTTCTTCTCAACAAATTATTATATATTGTGCACTTTTCTTTTAAGAATCCATTTATATTAAAAAATGTCAAATAAAAATATTCAAGACGGGAGGACAATAGAAATGTTTTCCCCCCAAAAAACATTTAAACTGCATCAGTTTCTCCTCCAGCCTCTTTTCCTTTTGTTGTGTGTATTAAAAAGCTTTGTTGTGGCGTTAGATCCAAAATCCATGTGTTGTACCTTCCAGGAGGCAGGAATGAGAAACCTCCTGGCTTCATCCTGCAGGTTACATAAAACCCGGAGAACAAGAACGAAGGCAGCAGGCCTCGGGGGGAGAATATTTGGTCCTCTACAACTCAGGAAGTGTGTGGGCTTTTCCGACATGCTCTCTAAATCCTCCCCTCTGCCAGGATTGAATGCGTTTTCCTGTCAGGGAGTCGTTCCTGGAGCCAGGCCTTACTCCTTCACTTACCACCACGAGAGCTTTGTTTTGTCTCCCGTCTGTCAGAGGCCGATGATGTAGACGGAAAAGAGGGCGACAGTTTTATGAATTAATACAAACTGTCTTCACTGTAATGTGTTTATACAAACTTCTCTGTGTCTCAAAGGAAAGTCGGGTGTCAACATCCAGCTGGACCTGGAGGCAGAGTTTCATTTCACTCACCTGATCATGACCTTCAAGGTAAGACCCTGCCACCTGATCGGCTCCATCTCCAAACAGCTGAAAGGAATCACTCTGTTCACGTCCGTGTTCTGCAGACTTTCCGTCCGGCGGCCATGCTGATCGAGCGGTCGGCCGACTTCGGGCGTACCTGGCAGATCTATCGCTACTTCTCCCACGACTGTGTCATGGACTTCCCCGGAGTCTCCCAGGGTCCTTTGCGCAACATTAACGACGTCATCTGTGAGTCGCGCTACTCGGACATCGAGCCGTCGACGGAGGGAGAGGTGAGCGACGGATTAACGCAACGATCGAGTTAAATAGGTCACGTACGATGTCGACTATCCACTATCAACATCTACACTGTGCATTATCTATAGCATCCATATAGTATAATATTTAGCCCTATTTCCCTTGTGTCAATACAAATCTACTAGATTTTAGTCTAACAACACTAGTTAGTGGAGAAGCCTGTGGATTCTTTGCAGCTACAGAGATTTACTTGTTTTAATACATCTCAAATATCAACTGAAAACGTCATCACAATATGGGTCATCTCACATAAGTTTGAATCAATCAGTCAATCAAACTTTATTTATAGAGCACTTTTCATACAAAAGATATAGCCCCACGTGCTTTACATGAAAACAAGAACAAAACAACAACAAAATAATCGACACACGTGTGTAAATACACATTCTCATGCAGATTTAAAAACACTGAGGAATTAAGAACATTACGCTATCCCACCCTCACCACTTTGAAGTCAAGGAAACACTAGAGACAAAACAAATAACTGTATAAATTATAATTATAATTTAATGTTAAAAATAAAAAAAAAAATTCAACTTAAAGCCATGCTAAAAGGTGGAAAAAAAATGATAAAAAAAATAAAATTCAGTTAATAAAAAGACTAAAAAATATACAATAAATAAAATTTACCTTAGTGCCATGCTAAAAGGTGGAAAAACATATAAAAAAAATGAATAAAAAGACTAAAAACATAAAAAACAATAATAAAAAAAGTAAAATTATGTTAAAAGTAAGACTAAAAAATATAAAATAAATAAAATTCAACTTAGTGCCGTGTTAAAAATGTGGAAAAAATATAATAAAATAAAATAAAATTAATAAAAAGACTAAAAACATTAAAATAATAATAAAAAGTAAAATTCTGTTAAAAGTCAGACTAAAAAAATATAAAAAACATAAAATTCCAAAAAATAACCAGACTAAAAAATATATTTTATATATATATATTATATATAATATATATATATATATAATTATATATATAATTATATATAATATATATATATATTATATATATAATAATATATATAATATGTGTAATATATTTTCTGTTGTAGGTCATCTACAGAGTGTTGGATCCAGCCATCAGGATCGAGGATCCGTACAGTCCCAGCATCCAGAGTACGTCCTCCTCATTAATTAACAGCTAATGACGAATGTGAACGCGTTGGTTTTCTGTGCATGTAACACATTCCTCAATTTAAAGGGTTTCTACAAAACGGGGCCTGTCGTAAAAATAAGTTTTATCACAAATATATGAGTTATAAAAGAAGCTAGACGTCAAAAATAACTTTACAATAAATGATTCCACAGTAAATGTTGTTCTTTTCTGTTGGAGTTCTCGTCACAGTTTTCGCCGTAAATCATAGGACACAATTAGTTCTTGTGATCCAGCTGTGCCCCATCGGAGGAGCTGTGGAAGCTCGTCTCTCTGGGGGTGTGAAACACGGCCCTGCTGTGTGGACGACGTGGTGAGATGTGGAAAGCAGCTGTTCTCTCCCACACAGATTCACTAGTGTCCCGGTGCTCGTGTTTGGACTGGCAGGGCATGAGAGCTTTTCCCAGAAACACTAGCTTGATTTCCAAACTAGCAGCAGGTCGTCACACTCTGTTGTTAAATATCTCTCCGTCAAACCCCTCACAGCTGAAACAATCTGTGTATAACGTCTGACGTCGCCAACAAAATTGATCAACGTGAAACTTGATTCTACATAAGTTGTGTTTTTTCATCCTGATTATCTGGAAGCGTCTCTTATTACAGGTCAGACTTTAATAACTCCACCTCTTATTCTACACATCCATGACTTTAGAAGATCTTCAGCAGAGATTAAGCTTCTATAATTACGTTATGAAGGATACACTGAATAAAAAAACTATTATAAATAAATAAAATGAATAAATACATCTTATATTTTGTTCAGAGTTAAGAACTTTTTGCTTGTTTTAAGATTTTTAATATTTTGCTTCTCTCTAGCGATGCTGTTTTTGCTGTGTATACAAAGTACCTTTTCATCTGAAGAAATATTGTACTCAGCATTTGCTAACACATGCACACCTACACCGATCTGCCACAACATTATGACCAGCGACAGGAGAAGTAAATGACATTTAAACCATCTTATGACAATTCAATGTTCTACTGGGTCACATTGATGCAGATGTTACTTAGACATGTAGCACCCACCTAGACCAGACCAGACAAGGCTCCCCCACCCCATAGCAACAACACTCATTGATGGCAGCAGCCTGAAACAGACACACAAAAACACAAAAACAAAAAAAACATGAAGAACATCACAAGGCGTTGACCTGGCCTCTAAATTCACTAGATTCCAAACAGATCAAGAATCTGCCCCCTCTCTCCAACTAACAACATCCTGTTACCGGACACCACTGGACACCCTCAGAAGGCCAATGTTCGTTCTCTGATGAGTTGTGGAATCACAACGGAGACCTACGCAATATTAGGAAGGTGGTCATAATGTTATGCCACATTGTGTGGATCATTCAGTATCTCATGCACCTACAGCATTGATGATAACGGCGATAATATGTTTTCCTTTATTGATCCTTGCATTTATCAGCCACTGTCAGTGTTTCCACGTTAGCGTTATTCAAGGGTTTTTATTTGTCATTTGCAACCGTACTCAAGCATGAGAGGGAACGGAATGATGCACTCGGGATTATTTCCCATAGTAACTATACTATATGGATGCTAATTAAAACAGTATAGTTAAATAAAGTGGAAATATAAATAAAAACAGCATGAATTTGTGCAAGGAAATTTGTGCAAAACAGCACTGGTTATGCAATTTAAGAGTTTAACAGCCTAAGTTCAACAGTCTGGTCTGATTATGCATCAGTCTCCATTTGAGCCCCTTAACACACTGAAAGCTGCAGCTTGTGGTCGAGTTGGACGACTGTTCTCCATCCTCTCAAATCCGATATGACATGATGTGAAACAGAGTCTCAGTGTTGCTGGAGGGCTCAGCTTTTGTCTGTCAGAGTCAGATTCTATTACCGTAGATAAAGTCGGCGGGGTTTGGAAGAATATAAATCCTCCCATGAAGCTCTTCTTTGTGACACCACCGCTTCAACTCCTTTAAAAATGACAGGACACTCTGGAATGTTTTTAACTGATGGTTGTGACTCTGGACTTTTCTTCTGTCTCGGGGGTGAAGGACACTATGGTCATAATCCTCCTATTGATAATGAAGGATTTATACTGTTATTACAGCGCATTCTGCCTCATTTACTAAGAATAAGTGTTTTTCAAAGTCTTAGTTTGTGTTGCTGTGAAATCATAGGCTTGTCTCCTCTGCTGCTGGCATGGGAAAGTCAACCCCGGTGAAAAAAGACCAGTTCCAGAAATTGTACGGGACAATGAAGGGAAAGGTGTGTTTGTGTGTTATCCTTGCTGGGACTTTGAGAGTTAAACCCTTTTAAAACCTGATTTTAGCATCAAGTTGACAATGAGGTTGTGGTTACGGGGCCGTGTGAGGCACTTAGTCGAGCTGGTTGGGGTTAGGGAATGCGTCGTGTCAACGGAAAGTGCTTTCAAAGATAGAAAACATGAGTTCGTCTGTGAATGTGTGTGTGTGTGTGTGTGTTGGACAGCTGGACTGTAACAGTGGAGGGTGTTCCATTCATGGCTGTCAATGCTGGCAGACTGGCAGGGGTGGAGAGGACAAGATGTACTTTCTCTTCTCTGAGTAAATAGTTGGAGAAGATAAAGAGGCAGGATGCGGGAAGAACCAAAATTTCAGCACCACATTCCATCATTGTCCATCTTTCTGGAAATGTTGTCAAAGTCATTGGGAATGGTGAACTAGGTTGCACGACTTCAAATCATGACTAGTCGCTGATGATTTAAAACCCAGTAGAAAGTAATATTTAAAAACAATTAAATCTCTATTCTTGACCTGAACACATATGCTGAGAACAGACATGTAGCTCATGAGCTACATACTGTGAGCTGCAGATATGTATAGCCTGTATAAGAACAGGCTGCAGCTCAGCACCATCAGCAGCATTTAATAGTACTCCACAGATGGGATAGTGTAGCAGGTATTTCTCTAAATCCTTATCCATATAGACCCCTTCATGGCCTACATCACTGTGACGTCACCATGTTAGCAAATGTCGTCTTGCTGTATACTTGGCTGTCAAAACCGAAAAAGTCGAAGACAACTTTGGTTGATCCCGATTAAAAGAAAAGTTTAGAATGAGACAATCATCAGCAACTCTTATCTAATACATCATCATGTTCAGGCTGGATAACGTTGTAGGTTACACTAAATTGTGACTGAAATAACGTTAAGTTAATCATTATACAGAGGATTCTTGATTCATGCTAATGCTAACTGCAAGCGAATGCAACATTAGTTGTGTGTCTCAGGGGAGTCCAAGCAGAAGTTGCATTTGCTACGTTACCCTCCTCAGTGGTTCCACTTACGGCTTGTAATATCTTTGTTGGAGAGTCTTCACTTGATAAAGACAGACCAGACTTCGTCCCCTCTGTGTCCTCCTTTGGTCAAATCGTCCATCCAGTGAGTCAGAGTCAACTTTTTAAAAAACACTCACGGTATCGGGGAGTGAGTGTATTCGTATATTCTCTAAAATATGAGCTTTTTCTCGTCCATTTTTGCTAAAACCGTCTGTTAAAATATATTAACCGCTGTTTATAAGCTACAGTGTTTGTGATATTTTGCCTCCAGCTAAGCCCCGCCCCTCAAAAAAACATCACACTGTTTACAAACTGTGAAGGGGTCTATACTACAGCTAAATGTCTAATAACTTTATCAAATAGTTGATGTGCAGCCTCCTTCTCTCTGTTACCTCAGGACGTTTGGTGAAGCTGTTCACTGACTGATGTCCAGAGGATTTGGACCGTTCCTCCATTAGCGTTAGTGGATGTCTTTAGTACTTTAGGTATATTTAAGCACTGACATGTCACGGTAGGATGGGCTTCATCTTTAGTGAAGTATTTCCACACACTTGATGAAGAGCTGCTAGTTTTTATGCAACGTCCTATTGGACTCTAGGAGGCGTCCATGTTTTTACGGTCATGTGATCAGTGACTGGTCGACATTATGTGTAATACAAATACCATCATAATTTCTCTAACAAATTTTCAGTGTAACCTTGAGGTGCCTCAGAAATGCTGAACTAATCCTCGTACTATCCCGGATCATTAACCTCTGTAATGCTTCGCCGCTCATTAAGCTCTGTCATGCTCCGCTGGTTGCTCCTCTTACTGGGGCAAAGGAGGTATTTTAAGGGTGTGTTTCTGGGGGGGGCGGGGGGGTTGATAGCAAGTTGTTTTAGTTTTCCAACTCGTGTCATCCATCAAACAAGCTGCAGACTCTCTCTGTTCCTCTAACGGTGACATCAAAGTCTCCACATGAAAGAAATTAATTCTCTTCATATCTTTTTTCCACCAGACCAGTTAAAGATCACCAACTTAAGAGTCAACTTCACCAAACTGCACACGCTCGGGGACAACCTGCTGGACCCCAGAGCTGAAATCAAAGAGAAGTATTACTACGCCATATACGAGCTCGTCGTCCGCGGCAACTGCTTTTGCTACGGCCACGCCGCCGAGTGCGCCCCCATCGAGGGCATCAGGAACGACATAGAAGGAATGGTGAGTGACGAGGATCCGCGCACAGAACTCCACATCTTTAGATTTTTCCTCCTGTAATTCACTCTCATAATTTCACAGCCTTTTTTACGCTTTGATCTCACTCTCATCTCTTTTTCCAGGTCCACGGCAGGTGTGTGTGCAACCACAACACCAAAGGGTTGAACTGCGAGCAGTGTGACGACTTCTACAACGACCTGCCCTGGAGGCCGGCCGAGGGACGCAACACCAACGCCTGCAAGAGTGAGTAGGGAGGAGGTTTGAATAACACAGAGCAGTAGTTTTAAAGTTTGGGTTTAAAACCAGAAACAAAAACATGGGGAAAAAAATATTTCGAATGAAAAGACATAGACCTTTTTGTAGTCTGAAACAGAAAAGACAAAGTTAGGGCACTTTGAAATAGTTACTTTTGTGAATTTTTTCAAATTTTTAATTTTCATGTAGAAAATTTTAGTTTATTGTCCCATTTTACTCTGAAATGAAAGAATAGACCAAATAAACAACTGCAGTTAAAATAAATTAAAAATAAAAATAAATCAATATATAACCCAAATAAGGTTTCTCACCTGATGAAGTGTTAATATTTGACTTAACCTCCTGAGACCCAAGTTTTTATTTGGTCTCCATTTTTAATTCATCCACTGTATTTGGGACTAGACGCATCTGACACGTATAAAAACTAAGCATCATCTTTGAAGGGGAAGTGGTAATGTTTAAAAAAAAAACAAACAAAAAAAAAGTCGACATATGTGGACGATGGGATTAATTCATTATTTATTTGTACTAAAGTCAGAAAGACAGAATTGTAAATAATGAAGTCCCAATGTACTCAAATGAGTACTTGCTAATTAGCGGCTTTGTAGCTCATTGCTGTTGATAAAATTTGTTAGATTTGTGCGTCATTATCAAACTCGAAATGTTGATAACCATAAATAAATACATTTTAACCTTTGCCACCACTAGATGACAGACTAAAGCGTCCACTAATGAGGACAGCGGGTTTAAATGAAGCCAAACAAGCGGCAGTAAAACCTAAAACTTAATGTCCCCATATGAGGACGCAGGGTCTCAGGAGGCAAAGTGCAACAAATCAAAAACCAAAAATCATCCCTGTTTTCCTTCACTGAAACAGGAACATCTGGAACTGACACCCCTCTCACTGGCATGGATCATTACGACAGCCCGGGGCATGTTCAGGGTTTGACACAACAATTTTTTGGTTGATTGTTGCAGAAAAAAAACTCAACAAGCTACTATCATAGATCATAAATAACCCTGACCGCCGTCTCCTCCGTGTAATAGCCAGACAATGAATCACCCGCTCTAAAAATCCACCAGTCTGTACAGCTCCTCGTCTGTGTGTGACTGACGACACTGGGCTGATTATAACTACAGCTTTTGTTTTTTTGTTTTTTTTTTGCACATGATATTTCTTTGGTTAGTGTAATTACATCTATTTATATTCAGAAGACAACGCTCAGAGGTAAATTTAGATGACATACCTTGTTTCATAAAGTCTAAAATTACATCTAAATTTGTACCAAAGTCATGTTCATAGTTTATCACTGAGACAAGTCAATGACTGCTGTTTTTAATCTACTTTTACTCATGTACTTGTTATATTGTTATATGACCCCTTTGGTTCACATTTGGGTTGTGGGATATAAATAAAGTACATTAACATTTACATTTACTTCTTCATCTTCACATACAGTAACGTCCAGTTTTATACCAAATAACGCTGTGTTTTCTTGTTTAGTTCTCTTTGTGTTTTCTTTTTTTCATATATTAAAGCCCAAAAGGTAAATTTCAACTTGTTGAAAATAAATTCTTATTTCTAATTTTTATACTTTAGGGTCTTAAACTGCACGGATCCTACACAGCATAGCAGCGAGTGACACTCTGGCATCGGCCTGTTTAACACTTTGTTTTTGTGTTTTTTTTTTTCCCAGAGTGTAACTGTAACAGCCACTCGAGCCAGTGCCACTTCGACATGGCCGTGTTTCTGGCCACGGGGAACATCAGCGGAGGAGTTTGTGACGACTGTCAACACAACACCATGGGACGCAACTGTGAGATGTGCAAACCGTTCTACTACAAAGACCCCATCAAGGACATGAGGGACCCAGGAGTCTGCATAGGTGAATATACACTCTTTTAACTGTTAGCTTAGCTTAGCATGGAAAACAGGTGTTAAAAAAGGGAAAAAATACACGTCATAACAGCTATAGAGCTCTCTATTTTACACATTATATACTACACTGTGAGGTCACAACGTTAGCTGGAGGCAAAACAGAGGGAAGCTTGAGGTGAACACTGTCACTGTCAACCGTGAAAATGTCGCCTTACTGTATTTTTGGTGCCAAAAACACGAACTTGAAGTTTTATCACATACCAGCCACTGCCAGTAGTAGACAATCAATCAAGTTAATCATTATTTAGGGGATTCTTGTTACGTGTTAATGCTAGTGCTAACCGCTAGGTAATGCAGCTTACAGAAGTTGTATTTGCTACTATATGTAATATCTTTGTTGGAGAGGCTTTACTTGATAAAGACAGACCAAACTTCGTCCCCCTGTGTCCTCCTTTGGTCAAAAGGTCCATCCAATGAGAGAGGGTGTAGGGGTCGGTGAATGCAGTCCCATCAGTCCGTTGAAATATGCTAACAAGCGTTTACAAGCTATAGTGTTTGAGATGTTTTGCCTCCAGTTAAGCCCCGCCCCTCAAAAAACATTGCATTGTTTACAAGCCCTGAAGGGATCTATACATTGTTTGTTTGATCTGCACTAATGCCAAAGTGTAAAAATGGTTTAAAATTTTACATTATTGTTAAATTCTGATTGATAATATTTTCTCTGAAAATCATGCTTTTAGTCAAACTGTCACCTATTAGAAAGAGTTTCACTGGTAATTCACACAGTAAATGTTCAAAAGTAATTGGATTTCAGCTGTGGGATTAGATCCAATCCCAGAAATTGGTCATTCAAAATAAAAATAACAATAAAAAAGTGATTCTAAAATTGGAATACACTGTGAAATCCAGACTTGGTTGGATGCTTGTAATACAGATAGTCATGATGCCCCTGATCACAGCAGAAAGTTCCTCTCATAGTGGAATCCAAGAGCAAAATTAGGACATTTAACATTATGTTTTCACTGTATTAAACCTAAACCACACGGATTGGTCTAAAATACGTAAGTTTTGAGTGTGTGTGTGTGTTTACAGCTGCATTAAATCTTTCCTGCTGCTCGTCCCACAGCTTGTGACTGTGACCCGGACGGTTCGCTGAACGGGGGGATGTGCGACAGCCACACGGAGCCTTCGCTCGGCATGGTGGGAGGTCAGTGCCGTTGCAAGGATAACGTGGAGGGGCCGCGCTGCGACAAGTGTAAAACCGGCTTCTTCGGCCTGAGCGCGGACAACCCTCAGGGCTGCCAACGTGAGTTCAGTCTCTGCTATAAATCACACAAGGCCTCGCTCTGTGCAGGATTTCCTCCTGAAAAATTTAAAAAAGAAAATAAAAAAATACAGAAAAGTCACTAACCAGCCATCCTGACCCTGTGGCCTGCAGCCTGCCGGTGTGACCACAGAGGAACCGTCTCCGGTAGCTCCCAGTGTGATCCGGTCAGCGGAGACTGTTTCTGCAAGCGGCTCGTCACTGGACGCAGCTGTGACCAGTGTTTGGTAAGACGTCACAAAGACACCTTTTAGGGCCCTGCCTCAAAATGGAAAACGTCAGACACCTTTCACTGTCTCTTTCTCTGTCTTTACTCTCTGATCCTGACAACAACATCGTCCTGTTGGTGATAATGTTTCAGTGGACTGAATAGGGACGTCCTGATTGGGCCTTTTATTCTTCTAGTGCTGAGTAATTACATTTCCTCCTGGAGATTCATACAGTCTTTTCTTCTCTTCCTTGTATTCCACTACTCTAGTAGTATAGTATAGAACTAGTAGTATAGAATACTACTAGAGTAGGGTTTAAAGTATTCCGGCATCGTACTGGATCTCCTAAATGTGTGCGTTTGAAAAAAAGATCGACATTTAGAAAAAAAATAATTGTATATGTAGGCTAGGTTCCAGCAGTCAATTAAGTTCATCTGCCAATGGAATGAGAGTAACACAGCTTCACCTCCAAACTAACATCACCAGCCAATCAGAAGTAGGGTGTGTCTTTGAAAACATGATTGGGAACCAGCTGCAGCTGATGCTGCATTCAAGACAGTTTGGGAAACAATGAGCTCAGAAAATTACTGCTTCCAAAATGAAAATAAATAGCTGCAGCACATATTTTAACGTTCAATATACCAAACTTATTTTTTCTCCCCTGAGTTAACCTGTAATATGAACGCTTTGTTGTTGGGAGTCTGAATTTTCCTAGTTTTTGTGAACGCCCCATCCATGTACATCATCATCCATGTAAGTTAGGATGTAAATTTTTCAATTTAGAGTGAGTAAAGAATATGATCTACAGCTTACTGCTGCACTGTCAGAGTTTACAAATTGTTTTTAAGTATAAATTGAAACTGAATTAAATGGTTAAATCGCTAATTAATTATTAATTACCTTGATGAGCAAGTGTTTCCATGCTTCCTTACTTTTATATCAATACGTCTGAAAAACCAATTCATGAGAGGCTGAATATTATATATAATATATATTTATATACATATTTTAAGTGGTTTTTCAGGAGGTTTCCATTACCACTGTTTTATTTCAATATTTGGGTTTTGCACATTTCTCGTGGTAATGGAAACGCAGCAGGTGTCTCCACGTTTAGTCACATGATTTTGGTTCTTCTTCTTCTTCTTCTTCTTAGATCTTTGGTAGTTTTGACTCTAGTCAACTGCCACTAAACATTTAGATTATTTGATGGTTTGGCTAAAACCCATTCATCTTAAAAATGCTTGGATCTGGACGTCCCTAGATATATTTTCACTGTTTACATTTTTTGTCTCTTCTTTTTTCAGACTTTAATTTTGGCCAGAAAGTCGCCCTGTTTGCTGTCTTTAAACCACCTCTTTGCCTCTTTATCATCCTTAATTTTGCATCATTTGATCGTATTATCTTCCCTTTTCACTTCTCCCTCTCTGTCCACCAGCCCGAGCTGTGAGGTGTTGATCAGCTTCCTGTTCTGATTCAACCTACCCCTCCGGGAATAGCATGGGCAGGAATGTGAGCCCCTGCCTGGGTCGCGTGTCTAAATTTAGCCCAGGGATTTGAGGCTTGTCCGGTTGGTGTGTGTTACAGCAGGCCTAAAATGGTCAGGACCAGGATCTGGTCCAAAAGTGGATCACGTTGTCTGATAAAACTCTGTGAAGCCTCATTTTAGAAACAATAATATTAACATATATCAGTATATATATAGATATATGCATTTAGAAAACCTTACTAAATTATACACTTAATTATTACTTGGCAGAATGATCGTCAGTGGCAACTGTTAATCATCAAAATGTCACAACTTGGTCAACATGCATCAGTGTTGTATTAACTACCTAAATTGTCAGAAAAGAAAAAGGAGTCTAGTATTTTAGTGTTTTACTTTGGCCCATCCACTAACATGGAGGAGGCGGAGCTTATGACCTGTACTGCAGCCTCCAGACACCAGGGGGAGCTGTACTTACTGTGGCTTAACTTTTGTGGAGCTGTCATGGCGCCCACTCTTTATCATGGTAATGGAAATGCAGCAGGTGTCTCCACTATCTATCTATCTATCTATCTATCTATCTATCTATCTATCTATCTATCTATCTATCTATAATCGACAAAAAAAAAGTTGTTCCAAATAGTTTCTTCACATTATTTAAAAGAAATATTTGGGTGTCATGTGCTTATGTTAAAATTAAGTTGTCCCAATTAGATGTTTTCATTAATAATAACAACAATTAGCGTAGTTGAGTTTTTGATCATGCAGTAAAGACAAGGGAGCATCTATCCTGAACAACACTGATATAAAGCACATTTCATTGATGAATAATTCTGCTGGTGCATCTGGGTCAGAACATTCTCAATTGTGCAGTGACCGACAGTGGACCAGGATAAGTTGTCCATCTGGACTGATTCATAATTAAAAACGCTGTTGATTATAGATGGACACATAATTCCAGTAATTGCTGGTTAAAAGTGATTTCATGAGAAGTTGTCAGAACTCAAAAAGACTAATGGAACAATTTCCTTGGTTGAGCCAAAAGATTTCTTCTGAGAGTGAACAGAGACTTAGGGAATTAAAATACTGAGTCACCAGGTCAGTTTAATAAAGTTACCTGAACTGAGTTGTTTTATTTTAAAGTGCTTAATTAACTCAAACTGTTCCATTATGAGTAGTGACCTGGTTAACGGGAAAACACAAATTTAGCAAAGGACAAACACGTCAGACAAAACATGAAGATAAAAATGAGGACGCTGACGACGTCCATTCATTCATTCATGTCAGTTATTTCTGACAAAGAAGAAATTCAATGCTGAATGTTCCTGCGTGAGATCAGAGACGTGGGCACAGTTTGTATGACTCACTCAAAGTGCCTCAGTCTATAGTAGAGACGCAGCTGTTGGACTGTGTCTGTCCTATTCTGAGTCCGTCCGTCCGTCCGTCCGTCATCTGTCCCTCTGTCTGTTCTTCTGTGTTTGCAGCCGGAGCACTGGGCCCTGAGCTACGACGTGAACGGCTGCAGAGGCTGTGAGTGTGATATCGGAGGAGCTCTGGACAACCAGTGAGTCATGAACTGAGTCTGTTTCCAGTCAGTCGGCTTTATTTAGCTCAGAGGCCCCTTTCAGAGACACGCCATCCACAGACGGACTCCTGTCCCTGAGACATCCGTGTTCATTCTTCTATTAAATCCTTTTCTTATCGTAGTTGTGTTCTTCTAGATCATGTGTGAGTTAATGTCGCACCTCGGCTCCTGTGTTCTCTACTCCAGAAATGTTCTGGTCGTCCGACGCCACAAACTCCATCTCTGAGATATTTCTCTCTTTGACGCTGCCTCAAAGAAACTTCAATCTCCTTTTGAAACGCAGCGTTTGGGGATTGGGTGCCTGAGCGTACATTCACATTGCATAACTTTCAAATTGAATACAAATTTAATATTTCTAATATAACATTTCTAACTATCGTCAGGGTGGAGATCAATAAATAATAAGTGTGTGAAGGAAAGATTCAGAAGGTCTCTCTTTCCTGCTGCTGTTCGGCTCCATAATCTACATTCGTAATGTGTGCAATACTATTACACCTCAAGGTTCAATACTTTTCCTATTCAATATGTTCTGTGTACAGCAGTGTGCAATATCCGACAGTCACCATCTGTGCAACTCAGCACCTTTTCTATATATGCAAATACTTGTATTTTATATTCTATTTATTTATCTTTTATACAGTCCGCTCTTTATTCTTGTTATTTTTCTGCCCCTTTGTTTGTCGTTGCAAACTGCAGTTTCCCCATTGCAGGACAAACAAATGTTTTCTAATTCTAATTCTAACTGCACCCCAGATGTAGATCTGGAGACGCATTAGGAAATACATGTACTTAATGTGAGTAGGGATGGATACTGTTAAGGTTTTATTCGATACCGGTACCAAACTGGTACTTTTCAAATGGTGCCGGTGCTTAAAGTTTGTTTAAAAACTGTGCCTTTTTATTTTTAAGGCATTTTGTGACATGCAAGTTGAACAGAACATTAATTTAAATAGAAATAAATGAACCAATATAAAATAAAATTCACAACAAACTGTTGTAATTATCCTAATAAAAACAGTGGCCTGGGGTCTGAGAGGTTATCAAAGACGATGCATTTGTTGCTGAGTCTGCATCTTTTTAGGTGAAGTACAACCAAACTTTTGACTCTTTTACCTTAACCTGGATTAGCACTGAATGCATCTGCAGCGTGCAATTAAAAATCCAGAGGCACTAAAATCTGCGTTGGTTTTTTGGTCTGGTTGCTGCAGTAAGAGTCAGCACTGGTGCTGTTATGGTACCGAGTATCATACCCGTCCCCTAATGAAAGGTCTGAAAGTGCCACGTCTGAAACAAGTGCTAAATATTAACAAAAATGAAAATCTATAACAAACCTCTGTGTTTAACCGTAGCTGCTCCGTGGAGAACGGTCAGTGTCGCTGCCGCGGCCACATGACAGGACGCCAGTGCACACAGGTGGAGTCTGGGTATTTCTTCATAGCTCTGGATCACTTCCTTTACGAGGCTGAGTCGGCCCAAATGGGACAGGTGAGTCTGAACCTTATTCTCTGACACAGATTTGCCGTTTAACGTGGAGAAGTGGATAAATATGTGAATATGTCCTCAGGGCTGCACAGTGGAGATCAGAGAGCATCAGCCCGGTCGCTCCGCCACCTGGACCGGAGCCGGGTTTGCTCGGGTCCCTGAAGGCGGCACGCTGGAGTTCCAGATCACCAACGTACCGTACTCCATGGAGTACGACCTGCTAGTCCGCTACGAGTCACAGGTCTGTTAGTTATTTATCATCGTAACCCTCACATCGATTTTAAAATTGATACGTTGTTACTATTAAGGGGCAAAGGTTTTTTTACAAAATCTTTTAATCCACTTCAGTACTAATCACAAATACCAAACATTTGATTAATTTCTGACTTTTAACCCTTTATATGACAGCGTTTGTGATGGCATCAATTTTTTTTAAATTATTATTATTATTATTATTATTATTATTATTTGATTTAATTTAATTTATTTTCTTTTTTTTTGTATTGTGTGATTTACAAAATGTGTTACATTGCACCATTAAAAAAACAAAAAACAAAACAAAAACTTAAATATTTTCAGTAATATGAATGAAAAGTGCTACTAATCATTGATTTGTCCAAGTCTCTAATAATTCCCCCAAGAATAATCCACTTTGCATTTAGATTAATGAAAATATTTCAAAGTTTATGGTATTTTTTGTCATTACAAACACTGGAATATAAAGAGTTAAAAGTAAGTTAATCAAGTGTTTGGTATTTGTGATTAGTACTGAAGTGGATTAAAATATTTATGTAAAAAAAATAAAGTAGAAAAAATTATTAACACATGCTATTTTTAGGGCGTTTTTGAAGAGGACACTTTTGTCCCTTAATGGTAACAACATAATAATTTAGGTAACACAGAGTAAAAATGGAGCATTATGGGATTTGAAATATCTGAATTTGCTTAAAGATGCAAACCTTTGCCAAACATTACAGCAAAAGCATAACCACCACTAAGTTATCAAAATAAATAAAATGGTACAGTGTTAAACTACGCACTGGTTCTCTGTAGATGCCCCGTGACTGGGAGGAAGTGCGTATAACCGTGATCCGTCCGGGGCCGATTCCGACCAGCAGCCCCTGTGGAAACACCATCCCAGATGACGACAGAATCACCGTGTCTCTACCAGCCGGATCCAGGTCTGCGACTCCATCACACACTCTCTCATATACATGTATGTCTTCTATCCTGACTGTGTGTGAACTGACTGTGTGCGCCGCAGGTTTGTGGTTCCTCCTCAGCTCGTGTGTCTGGAAAGAGGCGTCACTTACACCGTCCGCTTCGAGTTCAGACGCTACCAGGACGGCAACAGTATCCTCAACGGGGCGGCCAACGCTATCCTCCTCGTGGACTCTGTGAGATGATTTAAATAATGATTAAAATAAATTTTATTCCACATACTAACACAGGGTTAAGGTGTCAAACTGACCTTTAACCTCCTGAGACCCAAGATTTAGTTTTGTGATGCATTTTTAATTTCTCCAAGGTATTTGGAATTATTAGGACCTAAGAAGAATAAAAACTAAGCATCGTCTTTGAACAGGAAGTAGTTTTTGGAAAAAAAAAAAATGTCCTCATATGTGGACGTGGGGATTTTTTCATTATATATTATAACATAAGAAAGTCACCAATGTGTAAGAACATATATCATGAATGTCCTCAAATGAGAACTTGACGCTGTCGCTTGTTACTGTTGAGAGAATATAAATTTGTGCATCATATCAAACGAAAAGTTAATAAGTGTAAATTGACAAGTTACAACCGTAAAATTTGATGATTTTTTTTTTTTTGGCCCATTTTTGTCCCTGCAGAATAATTTTACTGAGATTAACGCTGTCATGTTTTTACACCGGCTAGTGAATTGACCCTTTTCTACCACTAGATGGCAGACTAAACAGGTTTAAATGAAGCACTAAACTGACACAAACCTACAACTTAATGTAGCATTAACTTAACAAACTAAAAAAAGAAGATACCAAAGCGCTTATCTTAGAAAACAGTACAAAAAGCCTTTAATGAATTACAAGAAAAACACCTGAAGCGTTTCCGCTCAGGTTCTTCGTCAGGAACGAAGTACTTTTTTCTAAGACGAGTGTTTTGGTATCTTGTTGTTTTTTTATTTAATCAACAACCTGAATGTTTTTTAAGGAAACTACGTGCGGTTTCAGCACGTTGCTGCCATCTGCTGTTCAGTTCCTGGTCTCGGTGACTAAAACAGTGTCAAAAATCAGGAACAGGTGCCATTTTTTATCAAAAAATAACCATTAATATTTTCTATGTGATATTCATACTTTGCAGTTTCATCCCAGGTTGCACCCTCTGATGGTCTGGTTCTGGCCCGGGGGCCGTGTGTTTGACACCCCTGCTCTAACATGTCACCTTTGACTAAATCGACAAAAAGTGGTTGAATAAAATTGTAGAATAATTGAGGTGCAGCAGGAAAGACTCGTCCTCTATCTGAGTCAAACGGGTGGTCAAGAAAACAACATGACCACATCCTGGCCAAGACATTTTAAAGGAAAAGTTATTATTCCAGATCTTTTATCCTCTCTGCTAGTAGACTTTTAAATCTAAATCCGTCCATGTGGGAATGAACCACTGATTTCTTATATAAGTACATTTAATAGTACCTGGCTTATTGTTGTCACACAGACAAATAAAGCTGTATTGAATTGAATTGAATTGAATTGAAATATCAATCCTTCCTCCTCCAGATTGCACTGATGCCGCGCTACTCCTCCATGGAGATGTTCAACGCTGGGGACGTGGCCTCCAACACCCGGAGGCAGAGCTACGAGCGTTACCGCTGCCACGAGGGGGCGAAGAGCGTGACCCGGCCAGCGATGAGCGACACCTGCGCCAAGATGATCACCAGCATGTCGGCCGTGATAAACGACGGGGCTCTGCGTGAGTGCAAAGGGCTGTGGTGCTGGGAGTTACAAAAGTAATGCGATTACTGCAACGAGGCATTACAATAAAATAATTGTAATGTTTTACTCAAGGTGCAAATGTCACTAAAGGATTTTAAATCCGAAATTAAGTAAACTAATTACGTTGTGTGCTTTTATACAAATTTGAGATTAGCAGAGGAGAAAGAAAATCTGAGCAAATGTTACATTGAGAGGTCGACGCATGCTCATTATTTTCAGTTCATCAGAGAAAAGGACACGAAGAACGTCAGTTTAGTTCATGTTGAAACCAAAAGTCTCTGCACCTTGTTTTTATTGTTGCTTCTCTTTCTTTATGTTAAAGGGCTATGGATGGATATCAGCATCTTTGCTATAATCCTGCATGTTTGTTCATTGACATGCATTGTTCGTTTCAAATAAATAAAAATACAAATACTATATAAGCTTGACCTTCGGTATTAGAAGATGTCGACTTAAATGGGTTGAATACCTTTTAAATTAAGTTAAATCTTCCTAAAGGTTTATTGGTGTAAAAGGACAGACAGTAAAATTATCCTTTAAACCGTTACAGCAGCTATAGATTTCCATTTTGTTTCTACTCTAACTCTGTTCTGTATTAATGTTTAACAGAGCTTCCTCCAGGCTCCTCAGTCAAGCTGCTTCTCGCGCCGCTAGAGCAAAGATTTACTCCTTTAACGTCCAATGAGCCGTGGGAATCAGACTGTAAACTGTGCATCAACCTGGGATTCTTTGTTTGACACCACAGCACCGAGACTTTCCCGTGTGTCACGTCTTGTCTCTCTTGTCTCCGTCCTCTAGCTTGTAACTGTGACCCTCAGGGGTCCATCAGCTCGGTGTGCGACGTCCGCGGGGGCCAGTGTCGCTGCAGGCCCAACGTGATCGGGAGACGCTGTGACAAATGTTCTCCGGGGACTTACGGCTTTGGACCCTCGGGCTGCGTAGGTGAGAGACTTCTTACACCCATCAGCCACAACATTATGACCACTGACAGGAGAAGTGAATAACTGTTTTATGGCGATATAATGTTCTGATGGTGGGAAACTTTTGCACCTGGGAATCATTCATGTGGATGTTACTTAGATATATACCACCAACCTAGACCAGACCAGACACACCCACCCCATAGCAATGACACACACACACAAAAACACTGTAGGAACAACTAAAAAAAAACAGGAGGAACAGCACAAGGTGATGACCTGGCGTCCAAATTCATTAGATCTCAAACTGATCAAGTATCTGTAGGATGATCCACAGAGGCCCCTCCCCTCAACTCATAGGACCCAAAGACCATAGATATGCACTGATATGTTTTTATTAACAGATGCTCAAATAACAATGAAAATAATACCAAAAGGAAAAAAAAAAAAGCCAAAATGCAGGTTTACACCTGTGCAAAATTTAAAGATATCTACAAACATATATCAAGGTAAGTAAGTGCAATAAAACAGTGGGAAAATCAGAGAATAAAGATAAAAGACACCAAATACATAAATATAAATACATGATAAATAATAAATGAAATAAAAAAAAAAAAGGACTCACACACACACTAACTTAAACGTCACTTAAATAAGAATACAACTAAGATATTGCCAGTACTAAACTTTAAGGACAAATAGATCAGAAATAGTTGGAACAGAGCAACAATTACCCCACGCCCTCCTCCTCACTCGTCCCCTTCTCATCTTTCCTTCCTCCTCTTCCTGCAGCCTGCGGTTGCAGCCTGGAAGGCTCCGTGACTCGGCTGTGCGACAAGTTCACCGGTCAGTGCCAGTGCCGCCCGGGAGCGTTCGGCCAGCGCTGCGACGGCTGCCAGGCGGGTCACTGGGGCTTCCCCAGCTGCCGACCGTGCCAGTGCAACGGGCACGCGGACCAGTGCGACCAGAGGACCGGAGCCTGCATCGGCTGCAGGGACAACACTGGAGGAGACAAGTGTGACAGGTGATCTTTTTACGCCATGAGGCTCAGGCTCAAGTTTCAACATAAACTGCTTTTATTCTGTCACAAATAACTAAACAAATAAATGAATCAGAGTCCTCCATGTGTTGTTTACCCCTTTTCGCAGGTGCGCCAATGGTTACTATGGTAACCCCGTTTTGGGAATAGCGTCCGGGGGTCACTGTCGTCCCTGCCCCTGCCCGGACGGGCCCAACAGCGGGCGCCACTTTGCTGCGTCTTGTTACCAGGACAACCGCAACAGACAAATCATCTGCAACTGTAACCAGGGTTACACAGGTAAAACACCAAGAAAGACTTCCTGTTCCACCTGTGTGTTAGAGAGAGTCTGGCCAACTCAAATCATGGGCGCCATGTTTGCTACATCAGAGGGAAGATTCTACAGTGTAACCCTATGGGGCGGATGTGCTACGTTGACCTAAATGTCTTATTTTCACCATTAACGGGCCTATAAATGTTATTACCAACGTTTCTCAGTATGTAAAAGGCCCTAACTTAAATGTCCCAGCGTCTAATTCCTTTAAATATCTTAAATTAGCCTGTAAAATGCTTTGTAGCCCAATCACCCCATCAGTCATGGAGCTGTGTTTACTAGTCTGGCTGTTATTTAGCAGGCTAGCCACATTAGCACGCTAGCCACAAAAACTTAATAGTAACCGAGGCAACGTTTAAATTAAATGTGTCTATCTACATGGACATAAATTACATACACGCATGGGTTTCACAGTATATATGACAGTAACTTAGCTGCTATTTTCTAAGCCTTTAGTCTCGATAATTAGCTAGCATAAGACTAGCATAAGGCTAGGTTAACTGTCATTCATTTGTAAAGCAGGTTTTGGGTGTTTTTGAGATCAAGATTCATATTAATGATGGTGTGATTTTATTTTTCCTATATAAAATCTTAACAAACCTCAAAGAGAGACATTGGCATTTACCTCACAAACTAGGGAGACATCCAGTTCTTCCTTTTAATCTTCTGCTCCCATAACTTTCTCTGTTTTTGTTCACTGGTGAAACGGTGGAGTTTCCCCCATGTTTTCCTGATCCTGTGCTGGAGCCGTAGGCCGAGCACTGTGGCATATTTTAACTTTAAATCCAACTTTATTCTCAGTTGTTGCCACTTCTCTTTGGATGAATATTGGTTAGATGTATCCAACATGGCGCCCGTGAAACATGTGACCAGCTCAGAACCAATCAGCATAGAGGGATAGTTTCAAGGTCCATTCCCTTAAATGCCACCACAAAACCTGCTAAATAGTCTTAATTAGGTGATTTTCTCCTTCAGAACTGTTTTAAAAAAATAACTAAAGGTGAGAGTGATGTTTCTCAGTGGGCTCTAGTGACTGGTAACCTGTGTCATTTCCTCCCTTCCTTTTATTACTGGCATAGGAATTGTTAAACGCTCCGGGGCGACCATTTTTAAGCGTGAGTAGCAATGGTTGACCCCTCCCATATCCCTCCCCTCATCCCTTTTCCACCCTCCCACCGGTTCATCCCTCCCTCCACTCTACCAGTCCTCCCTGCTGCATGGCTTCAGCACCCCCCCCCTCCCCATTAGCGGTGCTGTGCCACAGTGCACTCCTGTGTGACACCTGGCTGAAATCCTCTCGTGGTCTTTGGCCCCAGCATTCAACACCTTACATTCACATCCACCCTGGGCTATCTGATCACAAATGGCCAGCTTTAAAGTACAGATGTGAACGCAATGAGGACGCATTTAAGTGATCCAGTCTCAGACCAAGTTTGAGGCCTGTTCAGACCCGGCATTGATCCGATCTGGGTGATCCCTTTGCAGCGTAAAAGACAGGTGTGAATATATATAGATCACATTTGAGAGATGTGATCTCAGTTGAAGGCAGTTTAGGTCAATTTATCCCCATTATTTAGGTAGTGTGACCATTTACTACACAGGGGTGGGTATCGGCAAAGTCTTCACGATACGTATCACGATACTTGAACCACGATACGTATCACGATACGATACATTATTGCGATATTGTGATATTGCGATATATTGCAATATTCTACATAGTTCACTGAGAAATTTCAAATGCAGCTTAAAATACACGTTGTATATATGATAAGTGATAATTCGTTGGAGAAATTGAGTCAAAAAAAAAAAAGTATCGCGATATATTGCCGTATCAGTATTTTGTCCCACCCGTACCATTTACTACACCGGAGTCCATCTGTGCTAGACGAGTTTTGTCTCATTCATCCAGAAAAAAAACACACAACCACTATCATAAATGATCACCTGAGAAGGAAAACTGAGAGCCTTAATAATAAAATACACCCTCTGTGACTCTTGACTAATGCGAACATGGTTTTATATAATGAGCCGTGTAAAATAAGGCTGGCTACATCCCCATGTCGTTATTTACTTTTATTACAGGGAATTATTCAAAGTGTTTCAAAGCTGTGAAATCACGGAAGTCATCTGTCTGGACGTTTGCAGGGTTCATTTCCAGCCAGAGCTCTGTTGACGTCAATTAATAAATAAAGCTTGTTCAAAATATAGATATGGAATTCACAACAAACAGCTGTTCACGGTTCAAATACTGCGATTAATTACACTCTAAAAAAAAAAACGATTCATGGGGTTAGAAAGCATAGCTCAAAATCAAGAGCTTAGTTATGTGTTTACATTATTATTAATGCATTGGTCTAAATGAAAATGAACAAATAGTCCCAACTCAATAGTACGTGAATTTTCATATTTCTGCCTTAATTCAATATGGAGGTGTATTCAGTCCACACAACTTAAAATTAATTCTGACTCACACAAATAAGTTGTTGTACTAAAAAAAAATAATAATAATAATAAGGTAATAATTTGCATGAAAGGAAAAGAAATAAATAAGTTAATAAGTACGTTAGCTAGAAGGAGTAATTTGCTGCTTTCTCTGATAAAGTAGCTCAGGAGGTAGAACAATAACTGATAGATTACCCTGAAAAAGTAATCAGATTACAGATTACTGACTACTCCTATAAAAAGTAACTTTGTTAGATTACAAGTTACTTTATTAGTTACATTCAGTAGGTGGTTAATCAATCTGGAAATAGTAACGCGTTAGATTACTTATTAAAGTAACACGTTACTGGCATCACTGCTACTGATCTAGTTTATCTATGATACAGTGCTATTGTATTATTATTTTAACACAATTAAAATTAAGTTTGTTTAACTTAATTAAGCTTGTAGAGGACAAGGCAAATTGTGTTGCTTTTGTACTAAAGTAACTGAGTTTAACTAGTAAAGACTCGATACTAGCTTAACTTAAATACTAGCTTAAATAACTTCCTGATGCTGATGCAAACTGTTACATTGTGAATTGTGTGTTGAAGAAGGAGGCAGGAGATTGAAATGCGTTGGATTTAGTATTCATTAAGACAACACACAACACTATTTTTCCGTTGAGCCAGCTCATCATTTTTTAGAGTGTAGAGACGCCGGCTGCAGCCAGAATGACGACGGTGTTTATTTACATACAGATCTGATCTTAAGTCCTGGCTGGGGACGCATGTAGAGACGCATTGTGATGTCAGGTGTGAACACGGTTATTTAAAGCTGGATACTTCAGATCAGATAAACCAAGCTGGACGTTAATGAAAGGTCTGAATAAGGCCTGTGACTGAAACACTTTGGGGAAGTTGTATAATCACGTTTTTTTTTTTTTTGTGTTCACGTTTAAGGACCTGACCCAGAATCATTATTTATATTTTTTTTATTCTTGTTGAAATCACAGCGTCTGGGTCCGTTTGTGTCTGTAGAGTTTGGAGTAGGTTCAAAGTGTTCGGCTCTGTCTGTGGATGAGAAAATACATCAACATGGCCAAACATCCACTGGTTTATCTTCAGATTACATCAGCCCGGCTACTGACCCTCAGATATTTACTGTCTGTTACATTAAGAGAAACGTAGCCGACCTTCTACTCTCTTCTGCTCCTGTTTTTTCTCCTTTACCCTCTTTCTGTTACATTCCTGTCTTCCATCCAGCTTTAGTCTCGTCTAATCTTCTACGTACTTTACTCTGTCCTCCTCCTCCTCCTCCTCCTCCTCCTCCTCCTCCTCCTCCTCCTCCTCATTCTTTCTTCCTTTCTCAAATTTCCTTCTATGCTCCAGTTCCTGTTTGACTCAGATGTGCCAAGTATTTCTTCTTTTAAGGCTTTAAGGTCAGCAAAAGAAATAACAAGGAAGGAAAACGGGACTCCTGAGTATTGTTGTACAGTAGCTTTACACCGATCAGCCACAACATTATGACCACTGACAGGAGAAGTAAATAACATCTTGTGACAAGGTTCCTATGCAAGTATGGAAAGTATGGGAAAGTGTGGAATTTGATTTTTATAAATTTCCAGGTCTGGAAAAATATGAAAAATGAAAATGAGTGTATGGAAAAATATTCATGTTTCCAACACTGTTACTACCGTTCAATATTCTAAAACATAAAATTATGAATATCTAAAAAACAAAAACAAAAAAACGTGCACTGAATTTATCTTGGTTTGATCTCAACTTATTTATATGAGCTACTTTACCGTTCTGGATTAAAGCCCCACTGACACACCCTGAGAAGACCCATGTCCATTCTCTGATGAGTCCTCCACCATGTTAAGAAGGTGGTCATAATGTTCTGCCTGATCGCTGTGTGGTGATGTAGCGGTATGTAGCAGGGCAGCACAGAGCACAGTGTGGTCTGAACCGAGAGACCTGGTGTCACCCTGAGACAAAAAGATGCTAAAACAAGAGTGATGATATTAAAATGTTAGAAGCCGCTGTGAATGTGCAAAAATACGTCACATCATCGAATGCAGCAGTTTGTGATGGTGACAAAGACACTTAACTAATGCTTAACAAGGCCCCAGTGAGTGGTGATGAATAACAAAACTGATACACGCTGTGTTAATGTAGCAGTAGCCTTGATTTAAATAAATGGGTTAAGTTTTACTTTCTTTCAACAAATGAAAACTAGTCCTAGACTTTAGTTGTTTATTAAACCAGCATCACCTATTGATTCTAGTTCCCTGCTCCCTGCTATCATCTGTGCCTCCCCTCTGACTTTTATTCCCCCTATTAAACTATTTGCCGCGTCCAGGTGCCCGGTGTGAGGAGTGTGCGCCGGGTTATTACGGGAACCCCTCTCAGCCGGGGGGCCGCTGCCAGCCCTGCCAGTGCAACAACAACATCGACATGTCGGACATGGACGCCTGCAACCGTCAGACCGGAGAGTGCAGGAGGTGCCTTTACAACACCGAGGGCTCCGGCTGTGGCATCTGCAAGAGCGGCTATTTCGGGGACGCTTCCCGGCGCAACTGCAGGAGTGAGTGACTTATTTACACCGCGGGACAAAAAGGCTGGAAGAAAGATCAGATGTGTACAAAAAAGATCATAGTTTCATTGGTGGAGTTTGTGTCAAAAATAACCATGATCACTATATAAAGAGGAACTTAATAAGAAAACATTTTTACTATAATTATCTGGTATTTGAGTTTTTCTTTCTTCATAGTAACCTCCTCTGCCTTTAACAACATCATGGCTTATACGAGGCATTTATTCCACAGGGGATATTTATATGCAGACTCAAAAAAACTAAGAGTTAAAGTGGATAATGCAAACTGTTATTTGTGTTTTTTTACTTTTGCACTGAAGTTGTGACTCTTGCAAATCTGATCGACCCTAAAACTAAGCTCTTCTCCTTTTCCTTTGATGACATTTATTCAGCAATGGTTTGGTAACATGCTGATCATAAGATAAGATAAGATAAGATAAGATAAGATAAGATAAGATAAGATAAGATAAGATAAGATAAGATAAGATAAGATAAGATAGTACTTTATTGATCCACATGCGGGAAATTCAAATGTTACAGCAGCACAACAGTGACCAGAAAAAATTAAAGAATTAAAGAAATTAAATAGGACAACAACATTAAGCAGGCAACAAGCAACAAAAAGTACACAAAGTATACAAAGTGACTGCAGTTGTGGATAAAGTGACAGGATGATCATGCAATAAACACATCTCAAAATACATAGAACTGGTTTTTAAGAAAGGGCATCGTGCACAGAAACCTGAAGCTGCTTCCAAACTTTTCCTGTATTTCTCATCATTGCAGCCTTTTTGCAAAAAAATGTCTATTTAGAAAAGTAACTTGAATGCTGTTCATGAACATTTTGAAGCTCATCCATGGTCTTGGTCTCTTCTTAAAGCCAAGTTGGCACATAGTTAAAAAAAAAGAAAAAATGTGTTGGCTGAATGAAAATGAGCATTTACTTAAACACACCTCACACACAGAGCTCATACAAGCTGCTGCTGTCCCGTATGTGACCCAGCACATTGTTAAAGGTTTGTTTCTATTTTTCAGAGTGTACGTGTAACTTCCTGGGCACTGAACGCAGCCAGTGCATGGAGCGTGAGGACTGCGTGTGCCAGCGCGCCACAGGCCAGTGCCAGTGTCTCCCAAACGTCATAGGCCTGGCGTGCGACCACTGCGCCCCCAACCACTGGAACCTGGCCAGCGGCCGGGGCTGTGAACCGTGCGGCTGTGATCCCAACAACTCCGTCACCTCCTCCTGTAACGAGGTAGAAAGGAACACCAAAAAAAAAAAAAAAAACGTTAAAATCTAGAGCGTGATCACGGTTTAGAAACGACGTGCTTCTTGTTTTCTCCGCTTCCTGTCGCGCAGTTCACCGGTCAGTGTCAGTGTCGTGACGGCTTTGGGGGGAAGACCTGCACAGACTGTCAGGAGAACTACTGGGGAGACCCCCGGACGCTGTGCAGAGGTTAGAAACACGATAAGCAAGCGCGCTCTAAGACTCAAGAACTCAAAAACGGCATGCTCCATGGGTCTGTGTGCAAAGTTAAAAAATGAGAAGATGCTCTTTAGCATTTTAAAGGCCAACAACCCCCAAACTGATGGAGAGATTAAGTAGGGACCCACTACCTACTATATTTGTTCTATATTAAACTAGTGCTATTTATAAATATACATTATTATTATCATTTTATATTCAGTATTAAGCTATTCCTTATCCCTTTACTGAAATATGTTGGATTCATGTTAATGTGTATTTAAATAAATTTAAATTTGTTTAACAGTTGTGATTAATAAGAAGCAAAGCTAATCTGTGGCAATTTAATTATAATTAGCTTGTTAATTATGCATACACAACTAATTGTACATTAACCTACACTATGAATAATTAATTAGCACCATTGTGCATTACCTCGGGGGGCATGGAGCATCTCCACTGTAGATTTAGCACCATAAAATGCAGAGCGTTGCATTGTGGGAGAAAGTAGCATTGAATAACGTTCTCCTGCTGCCACTGCACCAAACATCCATGATGCATAGTTCACAAATTTCTGTCCGACTGACTTCATTTTCCAGAGTAAAACACTTCTAGAAATCACACGATTAGTCACATGAGAAGAAGAAGACGACGTCAGATCATACTGGATAAAAATTGGAACATCCCTAACATAGGCAGTAGTAGAAATGTGAACGGAAGGCTACATTAGAAAGCTTTAAAAGTGTCGCTCTAAAATCCTCACTTTGTTCCATTTCCCCTTCTCTCCCCCTCCAGCTTGTGACTGCGACTGGCGTGGGATCGAAACCTCTCAGTGTAACCGGGTGACCGGACACTGCGTCTGCCAGCAGGGGGTGTCAGGTGTCCGCTGCGACCAGTGCGCCAGAGGATTTTCTGGCCAGTTTCCCAACTGCCAGCCCTGTCACCAGTGCTTTGGGGACTGGGATCGCATCGTGCAGGTGCAGCTTTTATCCAGAAGAGAAGGGACTGGAACGTATACGTTCTAATGTGAATAACTAATGAGGAAACAACCATAATAATCATTCCTCATGTTTTCGTGACATCACCAGGACCTGGCGGTGCGCACCAAGGCTCTGGCGGAGCGAGCCCACGAGATTCAGACCACGGGGCTCACTGGGCCCTACGAGAAGGCCTTCAGAGACCTGGAGGAGAAACTGGCACAAGCTCGGGGGATCGTCAACGCACGCAACGCCACTGCTGCAGCCGTTGCTACCCTCATGGAGCTTATTGAAGACCTTAGGTACAATTGTTTGATTCTGCTGCATTTGAAGTTGTGTTTCCTGCATTAGGGAGCTTCACGATACACATCAAGATACTTGAGTCACGATACAATACATTATTGCGATATTATGATATTGTGATATTATAGATAGTTCAGTGAGAAGTTTTAAATGAATAATGTGAGGTAACAGACAGAAGGAGGAATATCCCATCAAACAACACTCTGTGGAGTAATATTAAATGTTATTGATGATGCTGAGTTGCAGCCTGTTTTTATACAGGCTATACATATCTGCAACTCACAGTATGTAACACATGAATTGTCTGTTCAGGTCAAGAATATAGATTTCATTGCTGAAAAGCATTAGTCGTGCAACCCCACAACATCTGCTTGTCTTGTCCCACAGAGCACAGATTGGGGACACCACTGACACCTTAAATCGTCTGGAAGGAGACTTAACCATCGTCCAGGACAGCAACTCCGAGGCAAGCAAGGATCTCAGCGCTCTGGAAAGGGAAGCTAAAGAGCTGAACCTCACGTCAGAGCAGCTACATCACCAACTGGATGTCCTCAAAAACTCCAACTTCTTAGGTGAGAGGAAGGACAAAGAGTTTCTATTAACTGTCATCGCTCATATTAATAGCATCAGCATTTACCAGTTTTTTTTCTCTGAGTTTCACCTCCCTGTTCTTCTCTGCAGGGGCATACGACAGCATCCGCAGCTCCTACAACCGGTCCCGTGACGCGGAGCGGCGAGCCAACGAATCGACGACCACCCGGCCCAGCACCGTCAGCCAGTCCGCAGACACCCGGCGCCGCACGGAGCGCCTCATCAACGCCAAGAAGGACGACTTCAACCGCAAAAACTCCGCCAACAAGCGCGCTCTGGCAGACCTCAACACCAGAGCGCAGGGACTGGACCTGAAGAGGATCAACGAGAAGGTCTGATCTCACAGGATTCACACAAACTAAGAAATAAATGAACAGAAAAAGAAATAAATAGGTTGGTGTTTGGCTTCGATATCTAACTTGATCGAGCGCTAATGCTTTAGGTTTCTATTTGCTTGTTTCTTTCATAGTTTATTTATTTATAGCAAAGGTCTTTTTCAGGCTACAGACCCCAAACTGATGGAGAGATTTAGTAGGAACCCACTACCTACTATATGTGGTCTACATTAAACTTGGCTTAGTGCTATTTATATATTTACATCATTATTATCATTGTGCATTAAATATTCATATATCAATATTAGATATTCAAATAATACACAGGTTCAAATATTCATTTTTTTAATCTATTTACTAAAATATGTTGGATTCATGTTAATGTGCATTTAAAGTCATTTAAAATTGTGGGGAAAAAAATAAATAAATATATAAAAACGGTCTAATCAACCAAAGATTTTGCGCCCCCCTCCCCCTGTTGAAGACTCTAATTTAGGCGGTATTAATTTAAGTCTCTGTGTTTTGCATTGGCACGGCAGAAGGTGTGCGTTGGTGCAAACACAATATAACAATATCCAACACAATAACAAAGAAGCACGTGTGCGTTCGTCCCCACAGGTGTGCGGCGCTCCGGGGGACGCTCCCTGCGGCGAGAGCCCTTGCGGAGGTGCGGGTTGCCGCGACGACGAGGGGAACCGTCACTGCGGAGGCCTGAACTGTAACGGCGCCGTGGCGGCGGCGGACAACGCTCTGGAGGGAGCAAAGCACGCGGAGAAGGAGCTGAACAAAGCCATGGGGGAGGTGGAGGGACTCTTCACCAAGGTATTTATGAACGTTTATGGATGAAGTACAAAGTATTTTTCTACAGGTACTATTTGGACCTCTCTTTTGTATATATTGTCAGCCTAATAAGTCATTTTTTGACTGACTGTCAATACCAATAAAAAACCAATGCACTTGCCAAACATGTTTTTTATATGACGTAGGCAATTCTGCTTTTAGGCTAACGATATACACTTAAAGGTACCTGCACCCTTTTAATTTCTCCAGTTCTTCATAAAAACAACTCAAAACATTTTGAGATTTTCACACAGTCCTGACATTAGACTAAGAGAACCCAATCAAATAAATTAAACTGAAATACATAAGCCAGAATAAGGTGCCACTGTTATTAACAGATGAGATTTCCTTTCACGAGCTCAACACGAACCTTTAGGGCGAATGTCAGCTTTCAACCAAAGTTTGTATCTGATCTGTCTTTTTGTATCACTCTTTCCATTTCTCCAGGTGGCAGAGGCTAAATCTAAAGCAGAGGAGGCCAAAGGTAAAGCCCAAGCAGCTCTGGAGAAAGCCACGGCCACCAAGAACAAGGTGGAGCGCTCCAACAATGACCTGAGGGACCTCATCAAACAGATCAGGGAGTTCCTCACTCGTGAGTCTTTGATCGATTCTTTTTTTTTTTTATATCAATAGTGTGAAGAAAAACCACTTCAGCTCTTAAGGCGAGACACGGCAGGCAAGACATAGATTTTTTGCCCAGAGATTTTTTTGCTATTTTGCTTCATTAACATGTCTTCTGTCAAACTAGTTTTAAAAAAAAGTGGTCAAAATGCACATTTATGTGTTCATGTCACTACACTTTCTGTAGCCAGAAATCTGCATTTCAGTAGCACTAACACAAACCAACCTGTCTAGATATATTCCTACTACATTCCTATCTACATTCCTCATTAAAAGCCTGATTTATACAACATTTTACTCCTAGAAGCATGATAAAAATGGATTTTCTCTTGGACTGTTGACAGTATTTTGACATTTGGACAGTGATAAAAAGAGATACACAAAGTTCCCTCTGTAAATACCTATAAATCTAATATGTTAACAAAATGAAACAAGAATTTTAAACCTCACTTTAGTCATTATTCAGATTTCTGTTATGGAAATGTGTGTAAATTTAGTGCATATTTAAGTAGATTTAAGTCCTCATTTGCATATTTAAATATAAAGTCACAGAAAACTTGTAATACAAAACGTTATTGTATTTATGCAAGTAATCAACTGGAGGAGTTTCATGGTGATATCTGTTAGTTACATTTTTTACCCCATTCACCTGTCGTGTCTTTTAAATCTTAAAACTCTTCCTCTCAGAGGAGGGAGCAGACCCTGACAGCATCGAGGCGGTGGCCAACCGCGTCCTGGAGCTCTCCATTCCCGCTTCACCCCTCCAGATCCGACATCTCGCCGACGAAATCAAGGAGCGGGTCCGCAGCCTCTCCAACGTGGACGCCATCCTGAAGCGGACGCAGGACGACGTCCGCAGGGCTGAGGAGCTGCTGCTGGACGCCAAGAGAGCGAGGTGGTTAAAAACGGAAGAGAGGCCGCACTGGTTTATAAATGTTAGCGCAGCTCGATCTCTATAACACTGTGTTGTTGTTGTTGTTGTTGTTGTTGTTAAGGCATCGCGCTGAAGGTGTGAAGACCACAGCAGAGACTGTGATGCAGGCCTTGATGGACGCAAAGACTGCCCAGACTTCAGCAGAGAAAGCCATAGCAAAAGCCAAAGCTGACATTGGGGACACTGAGAATCGCTTGGCAGAGGTTACATATCGTTTTTATTTCTCACTTTTATAAATAAATATAAATAAATCTGTTATTTGTGGTGAGACAGATAAATGTCATAAAACTGGTTAGTTAAAGCCTTACTGCTCATACATTTGTTATTGTAATTTAACCCATTAGTTGTGGGAGGATCCATCCAAATATCAATAATATCGATATCAACATTGGTATCTACATAGGCTGATACCAGTGTAATGAGATCGATACTTAAGTTTCAGCTTCTCTCTTGTAAGAAGTGTAATGAAGCTTTAGTTTTACAATTGTGAAATCAGTATTTTATTTTCTCGTGTTCTCAAGTGATAGTTTTGTGTTATTTCTCGACAAAAACTTTTATTGTGATGATTAAGTAGTTTTCAATTTATTTATAACCTTTGCCCAAATTCTGTGCTGGATTTTAACTGATTAATAATCCAAAAGAGAAGAAATAAAAAATTCTTTAAGGTCAGGAAAACAGATTGATTTAAGAATCTTTAAGAACTTTAATTATTTAAACATTAAAAAGTATTGAGGTATCAATATCGGCGATACCAATCTAGTGGTATCGCACACCACTAATACTCATGTAGGTATATATGCAGATTATTATTGGACGTGAACCGTTCACTGTGTGACGAAAACGATCGAGAAATATTAGATTTGCTCCCTGTTATTTCCTGCAGATTGAGTCGGAGACGACCAACAGTGAGAAAAACCTGAACGACGCCATGAACCGCCTGGGCACACTGGAGCTGCAGATCAACGCCCTGAAGACCAAGCGCGCCAACAACAGCATGGCGGCAGCCCGAGCCGAAGAGACGGCCACCATGGCCCGAGACAAGGCCAACGAGGCCAAGCAGGTGTGTGTCCATGTCGACACTTAGCCCAACAGAAAGCAGACACAGCTATTATATATATATATATATTAAAAAAACTTTTATCCTGACGACCAGATTCTAGACGGCCAGCTGACGGATAAGTACCATGAGGTGCAGCAGCGGGTGGACAACAAAGCCAAGTCTGTGCAGGACGCCAAGAAAAGGGCGGAGAGTCTCAGAGATGAAGCGAGGGAACTGCTGAAAGACGCCCAAAGCAAGCTAGAGAGGCTAGCAGGTACTTATCAGTGTGTATGTTTGTTTATTTGTCCATGTGAATGAAGAGATGAGACAGACCGGTTGCCCAGATCGCATCTTAATTCAAGGTCTAAATGTCTTACATCACGTTTTTTCAGGCCAAGGATCCTGAAACTGATGAATTAAGATTAAGTAGGGACCCCCTACCTACTATATGTGTTCTGTACTAAACTAGTGCTATTTATAAATATACAATATTATTATCAGTTTGCACTCAATATTAAGCTGTTTAAATAATACACAGGTTGAAATATTAACTTTCTAAGTTAGCTAACTAGTTAGCGAGCTGCACTGCACAGCTTCTCTTTTGCTAATATTGCAGGATAGTCTCTCGGCCAATTGCGGGAAACTTGACAGAGTCCGTGTGTAATATACTGCCTTGTGATTGGCTCAGCAGCGATGGGGGCGGGGCCTATTGTGTACAGGAGGCTTAGATTGACAGGTCTAGTGTGGCGCTCTGTGTGAAACGGTGCATCTTCTGCTTCCATGTTAATGTGTATTTAAAACATCTTAAAATTGTGGGGGAAAATTAAATATGTATATATAAAAAGGTTTAATCAACCAAAGATTTTGTAGCCTCCCTGCAGTACCTCTGCGGATCCCATAGGGGTCGCTGTTGACCCCCTTGTTGAATACCTATGTCCTGCATCATTAGGAGAGACATGATTCAGAGCAATAAAGTTGTGTGTCTTCAAAAGCTACTGTATGCTATACAAATGTGGTATACAAGGGAGGAACATAGACTAAAGTAGTGGCCCCCAAAATCATCCCTGAGGAATCCCAAGTCCTTTTTTACAGTGTTTTAGGAAGCAGCTGGAACAAATGCAAAGCAGTCACTGACAGACCAGATAAGAACTGTCCCAGTCTGTTTAAAAGACGCTCTAACCCCGAGTCTGTTTCACACAGAGCTGGAGAAAAACTACGAGGAGAACCAGAGGAGGCTGGAGGGTAAAGCTCGTCAGCTGGACGGTTTAGAGGACAAGATGAAAGGCATCCTCAACGACATCAACAAACAGATCCAGATCTACAACACGTGCCAGTAAAAGGGAACCAGCCCATCCTCATGTTATCCAGACCCAGCAACCTGACGACACACTGAGAGTAAATGTGCATATTTAGTTTTTTTTGTAACGGTTGGTCTTCGTCATCATATTGAGATATATATAAACATAAACATGACTGAACATGTAAAGGCCGTCTGATATCAAATATTTTATTTTAATTGGTGCACATTGAGAGAAATCTGTTTTAAATTTGTCTTTTGAATACACAACTTTTTAATGAAATTTAGAAAAGTAAATAAGACACAGATTTGAGAGGAAAGTATGCACTGAAAAACAAAGTGCAGCTACATTTTTAAATATTTTTTAAATGTTTATATTGTGTCTTTTTGTGTCGGTATAGCTGTGGTCATGTGGTGTTACCTTAAGTCATGATGATGCCTGCCTACAGTCTATTAAAAACTTGTACAGTTTTATTATGTTGAAGGTCTCCGCTGGACAATCAGCAAGTCAGTCCATCTTTCTGTTTTCCAATAATTATTTGTTACTACTGGAAGTATATTCTGAGCTGTGCTCATCATGTGCAAGAGGACTTCATTTAAACTGCGGTTGACGGGGTCTTCTTGCAGCAGGAAGCAAACGTTTATGTGCGTGAGAACATAATATGAGAGTATGTTTTTGAGCGTAACTTTTTTTTGTTTTATTCATTATAAGTTATTTTTGAAATAAGCCAAAATACTGAGGGAGGGGTGTAGAGGAGCAGGGGTGTGAAACTCATGTTAGTTCAGGGGCCACATACTACAGCCCGATCATTATAGAATCATAACATATAAATAACAAGAAGTCCAAATTTTTCCCTTTATTTAGGGCAAAAAGGTACATTATGACATTTATTGACGTATACTTTAACAAAACATTTTACGAACCACTTGAAATTTCCTAAGAATAAGTGCTATTTTGAAGCATTGCTGCCATCTGCTGTTTAATCCTAGTTTTGCGTTATATTCTTAACGCTTACTAAAACAGTGCGCCCCCTAGGGGACAAATTAGTAAGTAAACGTCTCTTATGTCGTTTTTGCACTTTGCAAATTCATATTTGTACAGAAGCATATTGCATTCTTAGTAAAAGAAAAAAATGTTTTTTTTACAAGTAATTTCTGTTTTGATTTGTTTTTTGGGCTAAATGTTTCTGTTTTTCTGAGTAATATATTTTTTTGGTTTGTTTTTCTGAGTATTTTTTTCTGTTTTTCACAGTATTTTTATTTTTTTTAAACTCATTTTCTTCTGAGTTTAGAAGTCATTTGAAACAATAAATGCATTAATTCCTTTATTGAGAGCTCGATTTAATGGAAGGGAGGAAAAATTACTAATTAAAAATTAGAGAAAAAAAAATCTGGAAAAATAGGAAAAATTTACTCAGAAAAACAGAAAAAAATACATAAAAATTAATTAATTACTCAGAAAAAAAAATCAGAAAAACAAACCAAAGAAATATATTACTGAGAAAACCAGGTTTTTATTGTGGAATGCAGTACTTGCTTCTGTATGTCTGACACCTACGGTTTAGACGCTAAGCAACAATCTTTTGTGGTAAGAACTTTTTCAGGTAGAATTACGATACGACCCGGGTTAATGTATTCATATGGAGTTTAGATTTAGAAAAACAAATTGTTGTTTAGGAATCAAATAAATATCTTATTGGTCTTTATACACAATGAAACAAGTCAAAAGACCAATGTTGTGTGAATCCTATGTGCAGGACTCAGCAGCCTAAGCTGACACTACATAAAGAACTATAATAAGCTGACACTGTACCTTAATGCCACGATCACTATACATTTGGATGAACTCAGATCCAGAGTGAAATATTTCAGACTGTCATATGGAACTGAAAAAACAACATTATGGTCGAGCTGAATCTGACTTAAACCTTTTCATTTACGAAAACTAAATTAAAAGTGATAGCTTGACATTTTTTAAGTCGCCTTATTTGGTTTTCCCTGAGAGCTAGAGGGAAAGACAGATAGATACCAGGTTACAGCCTCAATAATATGAAACAATATTTACTATACAAAGTGTTTAATTGTGCCTTATACTGCTAATCGTGTGGACATTTACTGATTTACTGTTTGCATGATGACTTGTGCTTTAGGAAACCAAACCGCTGCAGTCACACGGTCGATGACCGATCACCAAACCAGCAACACCAAAAAAAAAACCTTGTAAAGTTTTACAGTTTACATTTTGTGAATAAAAGTTTGGAAAATGTGACCTTTTTCCCTGTTGAAGTTTCTTCTCTGAGCATCTCCTGCAGCCTCTGTGTGCATGGATTCATGTCAGCCTTCGCGAGGGTGTTAGATGTCCCGTTTCTATTTTTGTGCACCGCAAAGGTGCTAGAGAGCGCTGCCGCGAGCACTCGACGTGCCCCTTTGACAGAGTCTGCATCTTTGCGGGTTTTTACAGCTGTCTGTTACCCTAAAACCTGCCAGTTATGAATCACCGCTGTGAGCAACAGTGCAAACGGCAGAATGACAGCAGACAGATGGTTTAGGTGAAAGTTCCATTCAAACAGAAAGCAAAAGTAGAATTTAGGCAGATATTAAAGGCATTGTTTGGCTATAAGGTCTTTGACTATTCTATACCGGTCAGGCATTACATTATGACCACCTTCCTAATATTGTGTAGGTTTCCCTTGTGTCTCCACTTGTGACTCATCAGAGAATGGACATGGGCCTCCTGCGGGTGTCCTGTGGTATCTGGAAACAGTATGTTGTTAGTGGTGTCATAGCTATGGGGTGGGAGGTGCCTGGTCTGGTCTAGGTGGGGGCTACATGTCAAAGTAACATCCACATGAGTGAATGCCAGGTCCAAAAGTTTCCCAGCTGAACATTGAATTGTCACAAGACGGTCAATGTTATTAACTTCTCCTATCAGTGGTCATAATGTTATGGCTGATGGGTGAGCTCTATTTTTATTTTATATTATAGGGCTTATTCTACTGTTAATAAATATATATATTTGCATGTACACACATAATGACAATAAATGTTTCTTGAATCTTCTGTGTTTGCATGTGTTGCTAAGAGAGAGAGAGAGAGAGAGAGAGGAGGAGCTACGGATTACGTCATCACGTCAGCCAGGAAACAGTCGTCCCTCGCACTCATCTCGATAGTGGTGTGCGATACCGCTAGATTGGTATCGATTCGATATCAAGTAAATACGGGGCCAGTAACGCCGATATTGATACCTCGATACTTAGTTATAGAATTTAGGAATTTAGAAAAGCTTTATTTGTCGCACAATGGGGAAATTGCAGTTTGCAACAATATACATAGAAAAATAACAAGAATAAATAGCGAAGTATATGAAAGATAAATAATAAAAGTTCTTATTTTTTTTAATTTTTAAATCTCAAATCAATCTGAATCAGTCTGAATACAAATGACTTTTCCTGACCTTTAAGTATTTTATCATTTTCCCCTTCCGGATTATTAATCAATTAAAATCCAGGACAGAATTTGGGCAATGGTTGCAAATAAACAGAAAATACTTTATCATCACAACAAAAGTTTTTAATTCAGAAACAACACAACACTATCAAGATAAGAACACGGGAAAATTATTATTTTGTTCATTGCACTTCTTTCTATTTTTGTTTTATTTATTTTTTTTATTAATAAATAAAGTAAACAAAATGATCACTTCAGTCGTACAAGGGAGAAACTGAAACTTAAGTATCGACATCATTACATTGGCATCGACCAATGTCGACGCCAAAGTATCGATATTTGGATCGATCCGCCCACCGCTACATATCGGTTTTGGCCCGGTTGTGTGTTTTGTTGCAAACAAAGTAGGACTCTCACCCCGCAGAGGCCAAATGGACTAACCAGCTCGTTTTGTTTTGTTTTTATTCGTAGTTCTAACATATCCGCATCGAACTACGCAGAAATGGGTCCGGGATAAAAAGCGAGAATACATATTCTTTTAGAAACACCGCGGACTACAGGGTTTGGAGTGCGGGCTGGAGGCGGCGGGCCGCGGCTGCGAAGGAGCTTAGCAGCCGGTCGAAGCGGAGACGGAGGGACTCGCCTGCTATTGTGCGCTAAGACGGAATTATCGCCATATTGAAGCCTCGTAAGTTCCCTACTTTAACGCCAACGTAAATGTGCTGTTTTAGTCGTAGGCGGACGCCGGGTATCACGACATGTCATGTTGTGTTTGCGTGTGTAAAAAACGGGTAGCCATATCAACCCGTTTCGGTTGCGCTACCCGTTAGCACTGTGGCTAATGACATTAGCCGCTCGCAGCCTATAGGAGCGCTTGATTACACGAACTGTACTTCGCGCTGCTAATAAACACAGAAGTGGTTATCGCTTATAGCTGATTATTTTTATGACAACCCCTTTGCCATAAAATAATTTAGACCGTATTCTATAATTATGTGTTCGGCAGCTTTTGATTTGCGAAACAATGCCCTCTAGTTCCTGGTGTTAATGTTTAGTCAAGCCAAATCTTAGGAGTTATCTTGATATTTACATATTATGTCATTTTGTATCATATATTTTTTGATTCTACTGTAACTCAATTAAATGGCTTTCTTATTCTCGGTGATGTGATGTGAAAATGTTACTTTGGAGCGACAATGAGGGATTGTATTTCCTCGTAACCGGCATCCACATGACGACCCCCGGACAATGCGTGCCCTAAAACAAACGAACCTCCGCGGCCGGTCGGCTAAACCTACCGGGAAGCCGCGGTGTTAAGCTCGAGTGTAGCTTAATGAACACAACCCGGGCTCTTAGAGAACATGTTGTACTCGGCGGCGAATAAAAAAAATGGCTGATTGAATTGTTGCCCTTTGTTTGTCATCCGCCTGTGCCGGGCTAGCAGATGCTGTTGCTAAGCTAAGGAAATGAGGGGAAAGAAGCTCAACGTGTGGGTTGGCTAACGTGCTGTGTGTGCGGCCACACGATTTCTTTCTTTTTTTTTTTGTAACACATAATGGCCACGTTCTCCTTCAGCACTGTTGTTATTGTTGTTAAAACCGGCTTCTGATAGACCGCCCTTTTTCTTTTTCAAGGTGGACATTTTAACTTGTCACGTGAGTGTGTTAGTGGTGTTTTAGGTGCGTAAAGTGGAGCAGGATACCCCAACATTAGGACCAGGCATCACTGATACACCTGTGTGTTTCCCTTCCTCTTACATGAAGCTATGTCTGCTCTGATAAAACTTTGTGTTATAAGCTGTCAAGTTCACTTTTCCGCTGTTACAGCTTATGAAACAACTCTTAACGTGAATTTCTCCTCTTAATTACCACCTTCTTCCTTCTGCCCCCTCAGGTCCCTACCCCTTACCACCCTTCCCGATTCTGTTCTGGGAGTATTCAGACCAGTATCATCGCCAAGATAGCCGGGCCGGGCAGGAAGAGGCACACCTCAGATCCAGACCCCAGCAGCGGCAGTGACTCCGGTGACGGGCGGCCTGTTAGTGCCAAGTGCCTGAAGATGGCCAGCAGCAGTGGCAGCGGTGTGGCCGGTAGCGAGACGTCGGGCCGCCGCGGCGGCGGGGCTCAGCAGAGAGGGGTCGGCGGCGGCGGCGGCGGCAGGGAAAACGCCTCCGACCTCTCCTCCAGCACCAGCAAGAAGAAGCAGAAGGACCGGGCCAACCAGGAGAGCAGAGAGGCCAAGAGGGCGGCAGCTGCAGCCGCCGCAGCGGCAGACGGGGTGATAGCGGAGGTCAAGAAAGGTATGAACTAAAAGATTTCCCGAGTTTTATTGCCCCTCGATTCATTACGAAATGTTAAATCTTTTGTTTATTTAACTTTGCAACACTCACACTGGATCATATATGGGAGAACTGTAGCTTTTTGTATCAGTCAGAGCTCTGTGCACGAGTTGTTTGAGTAAATACTGCATGAAATATGTGTAGGATTAAACCAACAACTTATTTTTTTTAACTGTGCGCCAGCTTTAAATACTTAAGAACACTGATTTTGACTTTTGTGGCAGAAACTTCAGAGTCTTGGGCTTTCAAAAGAGACCAAGACCATTAAAGATGTCTAAACAGGCAAAAAGACGGGAATGATAAGAGGTTAATTAACGAAATTTCCTCCCCTAGAGACTCAAAGTCTTTTCTTATCTTACTTCTCTTCTCTCTGGAGTCGACTGGATTCAGTCCATTAAATATTTACGTCTAAGTTAAAGTAGTATGGACGGAGTAGCTTTCCTCCCCTGCGGCCGTGTCCAGCTACCTGTTCGTAGTGAAATACAAGTTACCACTGGCCCATCCAAGCCTTTCTTGACCAAACTCCAAGCCCCGAGTGAGTACTTTGAACTTCAGCTTGAATCCAAGTCAAGACTGGTTAAATATGAATTCAGTTCAGTGGACTGTAGCAGTGGTGCTGGTCTTCTGAATGTCCAAATGTGGGGTCATTTTTTTGCCACTGGCTGATCTGAGTCCCCATCCGATCTTGAACAAACACTAGAGAATCATAAAGGCTTTTTATTATCTTCCTTAAATCTCCTAGATCACATATGGTCCTTACTACTGCATTGAGTCCAATAAATCTTTCTGTCAAAGTTAATGTAGTGTGGAGAATGTATCTCGTTCCTCGGCTCCAGAAAACCAGTTTTCTCTACTCCAGAAACGTCCTGGTCATGACATCCACATTGCACAATTCACAAGTTAATTTTCCCCGAATACAGTTCTTCCATTTTTGGCAGCTTTGATGTTCGCACACTTAAAACAGGAAAAAGAATGAAGACGTTTTATGGCTGACTTGAACTAAATAACTGTAAAAGATCAGGACCTGATAATTTATAAACACGCCTGCATCAGCCCGGATACTGATCTCCAGATATCGATCTGGACGCCCATAGTAAGAACAACTGCAGCCAGAGAAACTCGCCTCTCTAGATAAAGATCCCAGTAGTGGGTGTGTTAGGGTAGGAAAGTACCGACCATAATGCTCTAGTCACTCATTAACACATTTATTATATGAATTGTTGTACGTGTTGATGCAACTTTCTGCATATCTTGATCCATCAAAACATAAAACGTATATATAATACCTTTCACTTCAGTTATTTATGAGTTGTTCTCATATACATCATGCGTTTTTCATTTTCATGTGATGACAAATCTGTAAAACTCTGCACCGTTTCTATTTGCTATTTATTTTTACAATGACACACTTTTACTGTTCATGTCAGCTCGTTCTGCCCGAGTTTTCTTTGTGTGTTCATGAACACGCTGTACTTTTATGGTGCAGTTATGTGTGTGTGGCTCATTTAAAGCACTTTTTTCTGAGTTTTACAGACGCGTGAACGTGGATTGCTGCTTTCTTTAATAAGGTGCTTTTTTATTGACGCGGTCGAGGCTGACGGTGTGTTTTATTATAGAAAGAGGAGGATGACCATTCAGTGGTGGTTTATTAACTCCCCCACACAAGGATAAGACAAGAAGAACTCACAAGTGATTGTTAAAATTCAGTCTGTTACACAGCTAGAAATCACTGAAGAAATATAGTTTATGTTAATTAAAAACATTAAAGAGAAGTGGGCACCTTTGCTTTTCCTGCACATGAATCAGTGTCTCTCTGTTTTGAAACTACATATCCCTTTCCCCTCTCGCTACTTCCTGAAGGTCATATGAAAACTGACCGTACTTTCCCATCATTTCTTTGTGTGTAGTGCTCACATCATTACAGCGTTGATAATAAACGGTAATGACTAAAGATCCCTGGTGGTTGAGACGCTGACCACAGATTCTCTGGTGACCGATAACACGACCTCGCAGCTTCTTTTCTCCGGTGACGTCACACTCGAAAAGCCGCAGTGTTTTCTGGGTCATTAGTGCCGTTCTTGTGGGTAAACGAAAGGCTGAAGTGCGGTTGCGTGAAACGGTAAAAGAGTTGATCTTGGTGTTAGTTCGCGTGTGGAGGAAACTAGAGAAATAGCTCACAAACAAGCGCCCAGTTCTTGTTTGAAGACATGACAGATACACAGAAGAAAAACTTTAAATTAAATTTAAAATGTAAATTAACACGTGGAGTGAATTGTTTTGGTTTTATTTAGTGCAACATTTGAACCTGCTTCAACAATAAAGTGCGTGTATGACATTTTACACAACTCGATTAAATGAAAGTAAGATTTAGAGACTATGTAAGACAATACTGCAGACTGAGAATAATGCCATGAACATTACAATAAAACCGGTGGCTCCAAAATGACATTGCTCGATAGGAGATATGTCTCAACCGTCTTTGCTTTTGTCTTTCCAAAAATGTGGACGCGAGCAGAAAAGTTTCCTTCTCCTGGTTGTCGTTTGCCATTTCTGCCACTACTGTGCCCGTTAAGACTTGACTTTCAGACGCCCTAAATATTGATGCAAAAAAATTGTCACCGCAATCAGTTTCAGCTTCGGTAAATCACAAATAAATAATCCGTTTGCACTTTCTCTGCCCAATATTTTGCGCCTTCTGTCAGAAATGTCCCATCTGCATATTCATTAAAGCAAACACGCTAAATTGACCTGTTATTTTGCCTGGTTGACGGACGCAGCGCGTGTTTGTGCCCCGTTAGTAGATCAGCTTCGTCATCATATGTTTTTGCACGTGCAAACTTTTAGTAAATCAGGCCTGAAGTGGGAACATTGACACCATGAAGGATGGTTGGCAGGACAGGAGGAAGCTCTGTGGTTGAGGTGTAAAGGAGGTCACACAGATAGCTGCTGGTTCTCAGTCTGCTTTTGTAATAATAATAATAATAATGTAAAAATGTAATGTAAGCTATCGTTTATATAAAGAATTAACAGCTGTGTGGTGTCTGTAGAATCCGTGCACATTACACACAGTCTGCAGTTCTTCAGTTCTAGTCATGCTAATGTTGAAGCCTTTTTTTTTTTCAGGCACATTAATCTTGTGACTTTACTGAGGCACTTGTATGGGTCATGTTTATGTTGAAAAGTTCTACTGATAATGGTTGTAGATACTCTCGCTTTGTAGTAGGAAACCATCTAAACAGAACAAGAGCAGAGTGTTTATGTTGATTGTTTTCTGCATCGTTCTCATGTCTATTTCTCAGTCTGTTTGTGTTGGTTTTGTGTCGACCAAACAACAATTTTACACAAGTAAAGTTTCACTGCTTTTTATGCAGGGTTCACTGAAAAGGGCTAAAAGTCACATAGTAACATAAACTGTACAGAAAAGATATTAGTAATATATCAATGGAAGAGGCAATGGCCTATCAACCAATCAGAAAATAGTATTTCTTGTTGCCGGGTGAAATAGCAAAAAGGTAATCGCACCCTCCACAAATGTGCTGCAAATAAGGGCTTCATCATTTATTAATTTATTTATTTATTTGGTTTAAAGGACTTTGTCCTTTATTAGAGTAATAAACTGATTAATTATCTTCAAACACACTTCACCCCGAATCCAACTCTGAGCTAAGTTCAAAACTTCAGAGCCCTGTTTTGGTTTTCTGAAAGATGTTTGTGAAATTTGCACAGTAAAAGTTTTTAACTAACTTTGGATTCCTCACTTCATTAGAATCACGAGCGGCTCTTCTTTGTTAGAAGTGTGATATTATTCTACAATATTCACATTAAAATAGTTCATTAAGTCAATCTACTGCAGTAATTCTTCTCTTAATCAGTAGAAAAAGTTGTAAACGCCTGATTATGCACGAAAAAAAAAATACTGCGATACCGCCAGAATTTTGAAAATGATTTTTATTGTGATGTTTTCATATTGTTAATCCATTCTGGTTCAGTTGTAACGTTGAGAAGACACAGAAAGACTTGGAAGTGGCCAATGAGAGCAACGTATTTAGTCCGTGTTAGAGGAAGAAAAGTCCTCAGCGTAAAAGTGAACGTTTAACTCTTCCTGACAGTGCGGCAGCAGCGCAGCTCCGCTGGGAATAAAACCGTCACCAGCTGAAAGGGATTGAGTGTTGCCTGTGACCTTTCTAGAGCGATTACGTGAGACGGAGAGAGAGGTTGGGTGAAGAGGTGAGTATGGGAAAGTTGAGGCTGTCCAGTCGCCGCTGAAGACTCGGTGGATGAGCCATACATGGTTTCTCGGTCCGCAGAGATTGAACCCAGTACTTTCCGTGCTCCTTCCTGCTATGAGATTTTATTTACAGCCTCTGACACAACTTTGAGGACATTATGACAAATGGTACATGTTTCTTTTTTCTTACACCGGGATATTTTTAGCTTGAGTTTGTCCTTGTGGTTCTGCTTTAAAAAAATGTTTGTTTTTTTTTGTAGCATTTTGTCTAAATTAACGTTGATCGTTTGCTTTCATGCAATTGTTTACTTGGAGTTCGGTCTGCGTCTGGTAGATAATTTTAGATGTTCAGTCAGAGATTGCTGAGTTCACCGGGGAGTGTTCTGGACTGACCCACTTGAGCATATGATTGCAGTGGTATGGTCCGTGTGCATTTGTGAGCAGGTGCATTACAGTGTGTGCTCTTATATCCTCGGGGTGCTAGCAAACACACACACACACAGTGTCCTGTTGTTCTGCTCGGTGTGTTTTCATTTTTCTGTTTCCACAGTGATGCCGTTGCTCAGGTTCGTTACTACGGAGCATCGTGAAAAGGAGGAAGAGAATTATTTTTAAAGTTCCCTTTCTGTTTGTCATTGGTGTGACTGTGTGTTCTCAGATGTGTTTGTGGACTGGAAGCAGAACGTGAATGAAGTGACGGTCAGACTGCGCTGTGGGGAAGGTGTGCAGAGGATAGAGGACATCAACACCACCTACACAGACACGCACTGTCACGTGAGCTTCCCAGGTAAGAAAATCCCTCTTTATCTGAGCGTTTCAATATGTATATAAAAGGGGATCCTCAATATTGGCTTTTTTTTGTTGCTGATATTGTCCCAACTCTTTATGTCCGATATGTGCAGACTTTTGACACCAAAGCTATGTCCCCTGTGGGAATTAACACAATATGTGCGATGCATTAATAAATAAATGCAACATGTCTTTATAAGCGTAAACATGCTCTGTGCAAAATAAGACTTCTCCTTGATTTACGGAAAACTACCATTTTATTTATTTATTTTTTAACCCTTTAACGTTCCTCTGGGTTGGATACGGGACAGCAGCAGCTTTTTTAACTGTGTGCCAACTTTGATTACTTAAGAGCAATACCACTTAGCATGATTCTGACTTGTGTGGTAGAAACTTCAGAGTCTTGGCTTTCAGAAGAGACCGAGACCATGAACGAGCTCCAAAATGTTCATGAACAGCATTCAGTTTACTTTGGGAACTTCTTAAATAGGTTGGAATTATAAGAGGTTAAGGTGCATAATTATACTGACTCTGGCTGTAATTTGCTATATGTTGTTTACCAGATTATGACCAAACCAACGCTTTACAATCACTGCTATTTGCAAATTTACCTTCTGTAGGACACATTTAGAAATAATTCCAAACCAGAGACTTAACTTTAGTCAAGCACCGGACGAGCAAGCTTGTTAGCTGCGGCTAGTGATCTACTTGTTGTAACACGTCATCAAGCGCCGCCGGTAAATGCTGCATGTTGCGTTCATGGAGGCTCGGAAATGCTGAAGCCCACGTCGGTTGAATGATATTTCCACATATTAAAATTTTATGTTGATATCGGCCGTGCACGTTGAACCCAGTTCACTGCGGTTAAACGTAAAAAGAACCAGTGGAAACAGGTCAGTGAATTAGAAGGTGATTGTTTAATGAGAGTAGAGTTAAACAAAACAAACTCGCATGTGAGACAGTGTCTCCCCGTACAATGTTAATATTATGGAAATAGTTTTGCATGTGTCAAACTAACGTTATGCTTGTGTTGTTCCTCCTATTTCTCCCCAAAGCCGCCGCATCCTCCTTCCAGATACTAAACACTCATTTTCCACTTTTTTAAAACCGATGGTTATGCTCTTGATTTTTTAGACTAGTAATTAGAATTATTTTAAGATCGAAGTGACTCATTTACTGTATATTAGATTATTTGACTTTAGTCTATATTGTCCCCTTGAGGGAATTCTTCTTCACAAAGACCACCACAGTACACTGGACACACATAAGATACACACACTCAAAGACAGACAAAACGGTACAAAATATTTGCTTATACTTCATTTAATCTTGCAAACATTTGTCTGTAGAGTAAGAACTTCTACACGAGAATTACATGAAATTGAAATATCTGAAATGAATTGGGTTTTTAAAAATGTACACTTTAAAATCTTTATTTAAGCTGCGTTTCTTGTCTTTAGTTCAGTTTTACCATTTAAGTAGAGGGGAATGATTCCAGTCGTGCTCTAATCCTGAACGCATGTTTACATTTCAATCTTCAATCTTCATTTCAAAGATGGACGTGAGTGGAACTGCCAGTTACAGGAGGAAATTGAGGCTTCATGTAGTAAAGTGCAGTACAAGGAGAAGGGAGGTTTCCTGCATCTCATCATGCACAAAAAGATTCCCTTTCACATTTGGCCTTCTCTTAAGGTGAGTTATGTAGGAGCTTGGTGTAACTGTGTTTAGATTTATCTAGATCTGTGAAAATATTGTTGTGAGTGACACCTGATAATGGGATATTCACGCTCACATTACATGCACATTCTGTTTTGATTCAGTCCAACAAGAAAGAGAAGGAAGCCGTCCCCTCAGAGACCAAAAACGACGCCAGGCCCGTTGCCTTGGAGCCGTCGCAGAAACCCAAACTGTCATCACCGCAGCCACAACTGCAACCTCAGCCTCCCTCATCGCCTGCACACAGCGAGCCGAGGCGCAGCGCTGGAAAAGCTGAGCGGGGCATCAAGCGCTGCCTGAAAAACAAACCAGCGTGCGACAAGGCCGCCACAGACTCTGTAGGGGCAAAAGGCGAAGCTGGAGACGGCTCGGCCGCCGGCACCAAACCCGTTAACGCCATAACAGCCGAGCAGCAGCAGCAGCAGCCTCGGGAGCCCAGCGCCAAGCGCACCGTCGTACGGCTGCCCAAGGCCGGCAAGGAGGCCGCGTCGCCGGCAGACAGAGCGGCAGCCTCCGTCAAGTCCACAGCAACCACGCCCGCTGGTCGGAGCCCACAGACGCAACGCAGAGACGGAGACAACAGAGCGGACAGACCAGGCAGAGGTCAGGATCAGGGACTGACCGCAGCTTCCAGCCGAACCAACAGAACTCAGGTGAGATTAGGTCTGATGTAAAGGCTTTTAAAAAGGTCGTGAATACAAGCATCGTAGGTCTTAAATTACATTTACTCAAGTCTTAAATCTTGTGTGACCCCCTCTGGCCCCGGCCTGTTAGTGGCCTCCTCATTATTAGAGCCCAGCACAGGGATGTCCTGAGTAGATAGTTATTGTTATTTTGAAAGTAATTCCTTATTTTTCGTACTTAGGTCTTAAATTTAACCCGTAATGGTCTTAAAAAGTCTTAAATTTCACTCGTCCAAACCTGCAGAAACCCAGTTAAACTGGAACCTGCTTTAACGCGGCGTATTCAAATATATTATTTTACTTTAAAACTAGCCAAATAAAACACAAAATGAACAAAACTAGAAAATGTGATCCTGTTACTGATCGGTGCATCATCTTCCTTTCTGCCTGCGGGTGCTGCTACAGTTTTGCCAAAGATTGTTGTGGAAGAAAACCTATCACTCTGTGTAACTTTGATGATAATAATATAATAATGTTCAGTCTTGGAGAACCAGGGAATATCTGCATTTGAGGATGAAACAGAAGAATTTATGCTGAAAACCAACTTAAATTAATAATAAGTTCCAAGTTTTGTCTTAAAATATACACAAGAGCAAACTTGTTCAACACCAGGTGATAGTTACTGTTTGCTGTTACGCAAATAGTTTGCATTCTCCAACAGGATATTTTTGTAACTGCAATGTAATTAAGAACCTTGTTGACTTTCATTTCACAGACAAGATAAACCAGAATTCCCCAGGTAGACTTCTGCAGGATTACAACCGTGTGAAGTCTAATACAACACTGTTTGTCAAGATAATTACTGCAACAACAACAACCAACCGAGTCTTTTCTTATTTGACAGCATTTATTTAATGTCACAAAGAGAAAAACTCTCAGGTTTAAGTCTTGTCGATCATCGGTACAGACGAGTTTAATTCATGGGCGAATCACCAGCTCTATGACTGTAGGAGAGTAAACCCGTCTCCCTTTTCAAGTTTCCTTACAACTTGGAAGATATTCTTTACACACAGCTGACACAATAGTTTGGCGAGTAACTTCCTTTGTGCCTTTGTTGGTTACAGTCACGCAGCAGATTAACGGATGAAACTGAACCCTGGAGTATTGAGGTGGTTTCAGCATCTAGTGTCACAAAAGTCTGTGCAGCTGCTTCTTTTTTCACTAAACATAATGAACTGGAATTTCACTGTACATGGATCGTGTTGCTTTCATCCTGGAGAAATTCAAACTGCAGTAATGAGACAGAAAAAAGGGAGTTATGGTTACTTCTAAAGGTTGTGCCACAAACGATTCTTTTGATAATCCAATAGTCGCTGATTATTTTTGTGGTAAGTCGACTAATCGCATCATACGTAAATTTCAGCTTATGGCACCAGCAGCTGCTCTTATATAAGCATCATTAGCTTTTAATGATTTTTTTTTTTTTAATGAATTTTGCAGCTTGCACCAGCATTTCTGACATATTTAAATATGGCAGCGCAAATTAAAATGAAGGCACAACTCAGGCCTTTAACATTTTTAGCTGAAAATTCCTTAGTGCATTTTTTGCGTATTTGCACTGTGAATACTATGCACTAGTGTGAGTACAAAATATCACCATCTTTCACAGTTTTTTAAATGTAGAAGAGACTTTCCTGTTCAAACATGACTGCACATACACAGGGCTCTTAGGTTTTGTATTAGTATATTAATCTAATAAAGGAAAATTCCTTTAAACCAAATAAATTGTTTTATTCACGACAAAGAAATACGTGATGAAGTAATTATTACTTGATCGCGAGCTTCCACTTCCAGCTCTTCTTTGGTGGATGCGCGCATTCCCACGCGTGTGTGGAAGGCGTGATTACCGCGCTGCTATTTCACCTGGCAACGACCAATCATCCAATCAGAAGGTATCAGCAGCCAATCAGAAGATATCGGCGGCCAATCAGAAAATAGTATTTGTGGTTGCCAGGTGAAATAGGAGCGCCTTGACCACGCCTTCCACAAATGCGCCAATGCGTGCACTAGTCAAGAAAAGCCAGAGGTGGGAGTCCGCGGTCTGGTAATCACTTTATTTATTCATTTATTTATTACAATAATTGCTTAGTACAGTCTAGGAACTATGCAGGATATTTTCTTATGAATCTTGATTATTTAAAGACCTTTAAAAAGCCCACGCCCCTCCCCCCAATTAAGAAAAATCTCACTCCCAAGCTAAATTAAAAAACTTGAGAGCCTTGTATTTTACTAATTTATTTTGTCTTCTACTAATGCGTGGCGGGTTTTATCACTAATATTCATGAGAAATGTCACATGTGACGTATGAACTTACTGAAATGCGCGTGTCTCGAAATCGTCTTCGTTAGCCTTAAGCTAATGTCAACATTTACAGCTAAAAATAGGTGCTTCCTTTTCAGACGCTTGTGCATCACAGATGCAGATTTTGCATTGCGCGTTCTTCTCTTTTATATTTTTGGTGAAATGTTCCCAAACTTTGGAGCTCCGTTGTCGTTTGACCATGATACTGTTTGGCTTAATTAGCTTCTCTGGTAACAGCTGACCTTAATTACCGCTACTGCGCATGTGCGTCAAAGATAGAAAGTTTAGCAGAAGGTGCAGAGGCAGTTCAGAGAGAAAAACAAAGCTTAAAAATAAATAAATAAACAAACAATGACGTCCATTATAAGTAATCACTTTATTCTCCGTTGTCTCCAAGGCCCTTGAGATTGAACATTCTTCCCTCTTTTTTAAATGTTTCAGCTGGCAGAGAAACAGAGCCAGTCTTCAGACAGGTCTGAAGTCGGTGATACTCAGCCAGCGGCTCCCGTCAGCGCCAGCGACTGCCTCCAACCCGGCGGCTTCAACGAGAAAGCGGACTCTGCTTCTCCCCAAAGGCCGGAAGACAGAACAGAGTCTGAGCTGGACAGACCACCTGTTGAGCAGGAGTCTGCGCAGGAAACTCAGAGCCACCAGCAGCCTGGATCAAGAGCAGCGGTACCAGTACCGGTACCGGCACCAGTACCTGCACCTGTGACTGATGTGGCTGCCAAACAAAGCCAGTCCTCCGGTCTGTTTCCCAAGCAGATCAGTTGTGAGGGAGAAGAAAAGCGGGACCAGTCGAAAGAAGAGCCTCCTCTGGAGATGAAGCAGCAAGAAGGTTAGTTACGGGACGAGTACCTCCTAAAATATGACCTAATATCTTATGATCACTGTTTGTTGATACCTGTCTTAACTTCCTGCAGTTCCAGAGCCGATGGTCAACCTGCAGTTAGTGAAGAACGACTCGTACGAGAAAGGCACGGACCTGATGGTGGTCAATGTTTACATGAAGGGGATCTGCAGGGACACGGCCAAGGTCATCTTCAGGGAGCAAGACTTCACCCTCATCTTCCAGACGAGGTAATGAACATTCATTTGGTTTAAGCTTGTTTTAATTTCCTCAAAACAACAACAACAATCGGTGAATGACTCCTGCTGTCATCCTTCTACAGTGATGCTAACTTTCTGCGGCTTCATTCAGACTGTGGACCAAACACAGTCTTCAAGTGGCAAGTCAAACTCAGGTAACTGGAGTTATACTTTTAATTCGTTTTCCTCTATATTTAGACCAAAGTAATGTGGAAGGCATTTAGACGCATTTAATGTTTTAAATGTCATTAAATCATTTGCTTAATAATTAGGAGAGATATTTGTCGGGTCACATGTTGGTTCTGAGCCAGTTGCTTCTTCTCTTTCTCCCATTAAATCTGACCTGTGAGCATTTCTCCCTCCTCTTGTGCTTCAGGAACCTGATCCAGCCTGAGCAGTGCAGCTACTCGTTCACCCCGTCCCGCCTGGACATCACACTGAAGAAGAGGCACAGCCAACGCTGGGGGGGTCTGGAGGCCCCGGCCACACAAGGTCTGCTGCCAGGCTTCTACTTCTTAACGCCGTGGAAATTAGCTTTTGGATTGTCTGCACCGTGCACTATTGTGAACATAAGCTTAGCTCAGCTTCCCCCCCTCCATTGCAAACAAGCTCTGACATAGAGAGAAGGGGAAGATGGAGGGAAAAAATGGGTATAAATGGGGTTTGAGTGCTGTTCCAACGCCAAAACCCTCAAAATATCAGAGATAATTATCAAATTAAGCTCAATAACAGTAATTACAAGCCACCAGTGTTCAGTGCAACACTTGTATTTAATGTGTAGGGCTTTTAGGGCCATGCCAGCCAGAGGAATTTGAACCATGTAACTTAGACAGTAAACAGATACGGGTGCCAAGCTGTATGTAGCGGAGACATTAATCCCCTGAAGAGCCCATGAAGAGGTTGAAAATGACAGAAGAGACAATTTCCTTGTTTGTTTTGTTTTTTTCAGGTCGCTAATTTTACTTTTTGGGACGTTTCCTGGAAAAAGAAATACAGAAATACTACAGATGTCCGGTCTACAGTCATCATTTAATATTTGCTTCATGCTATTTTAGTTGCTTTAACGGGAAGCTGCTCTTTCAGGGTATATCCAAAAATAAATAAATACATCAGCTGGACTTGTTGAGTTGAGAGAAGATGTTTCATCCGAGCAGCTTCTCCAGTTCTAAGGAACCAATGGGAAGTTTGAGATTTAATTTGGGAACTTTATGGGTAAAAACCCATCAGAAACTCACCAGTGCAATTCCTTTCCTTTAACGGCTGGAGACTTCCCTGTCGTTGATGGTGAGGGACAGTTTAACAAGCTCTTTCAGTGAAATTGCTGTTTTTCTTTAAATTATTCCCAAATGATGTTGGTGCTTTCCAGGGGAGTTCTGTGGAAGAACTTACATTTCCGTTTTTGACACGAGGCGGGTTTATCGTTGTTCATGCCCAGCGTTGTCGTGCCTCTTGTTGTTGACCACAAGCTCCATTCTCCTCTGTTTAAGGTGCAGTGGGTGGCGCCAAGGTCGCTGTGCCCTCCGGTCCTGCCTGCATGGAGAAGAGCCAGCCAGGCAGCAGCCAGCACAGCCTCCCGGCTAAGGAGGAACCTCCCAGGGTTGGGGAGGAAAAACCCAAGGCCCCTAAGGCCTCGTCCAGGGTCGAGGATGGCGGTCTGGAAACTGTGGCCTCTCGTACCGTCTCCGAGCACGTTGCCATCACCAAGCAAGAGCCCACTGTTGCAGCGGTGAGCTGGAAAAAATCTAAAAGAAACTTGAAAACATAGATTTATGGACTGCACAGACTTGATAGTCAATAGTTGTAGACGACAGATGGATGAAAAAGAACGTTCTGTGTCTATGTTTCCTGTCTCAGCCTAAGCCCACCTGCATGGTGCAGCCCATGACCCATGCACCTCCTGCCAGCAACGAACGCCTTGAGGAGGAGGAGGAGAAGAAGGTGTGCCTGCCTGGTTTTACAGGATTGGTCAACCTTGGCAACACCTGCTTCATGAACAGCGTCATCCAGTCCCTGTCCAACACCAGAGAACTCAGGGATTACTTTCACGGTAAATAAAGGATTTGAGAGTTTAGCCATTTAAACAGACCTCCTTACTCCTTCCATCAGAGTTTTGTGTTATTTTAGTTTGCGTACGTTGTTCCATCTGTTTCTAAGCTTCTCGGTTGATGTTTGCTTCCATTGCCTCATGCCTTTATTTTCTGTTTCCCTGCAGACCGAGCATTTGAAGCAGAAATCAACTGCAATAATCCGCTGGGGACGGGAGGCAGACTCGCCATCGGCTTCGCTGTGCTGCTCAGGGCGCTTTGGAAAGGAACACACCACGCCTTCCAACCCTCAAAACTCAAGGTATGCCAGCAGCAGCAGCAGCACCCTGAGGGTTTTCTGTATATGAAACATGTCGTCTTCTGTAGCTGTAGCTCTTTTTCTTCCAAAATCTGATCTGGCTTTGACTCTCCATGAATTAATTTTCACCAATTTTCTCCTTCTGTAACCGTGCAGGCGATTGTGGCCAGCAAAGCCAGTCAGTTTACTGGTTACGCCCAACACGATGCCCAGGAGTTCATGGCGTTCTTGCTGGACGGACTCCACGAGGACTTGAACCGCATCCAGAATAAACCGTACACTGAGACGGTCGACTCGGATGGACGACTAGATGAAGTATGTGGGTTTTTTTAAGTAAAATTAGCTACTTTTGAGAAAGTTTTCTTTGGACGAACTGCCTCCCGTGACTCATTTCCTGCTTGAAGCCACCCAAACCTCGGCCTTATGATACTTTGTGTGTTGGTGCAGGTGGTGGCAGAAGAGGCATGGCAGAGGCACAAGATGAGGAATGACTCCTTTATAGTGGATCTCTTCCAGGGACAGTTTAAATCCAAGCTTGTGTGCCCCACATGCTCTAAGGTAAAAGACTTTACACTTTCCACAAAAAGTTTTCCTTGACCTGAGAAAATGCTTCTTGGATTTCTTGCCATTTAACAGATAATAACTAGCTTTCTTTCTTGTTTTCCAGGTGTCCATCACCTTTGACCCTTTCCTCTACTTGCCTGTCCCGTTGCCCCAGAAACAAAAGGTGCTCTCAGTTTTCTACTTTGCTAAGGAACCTCATAAAAAACCCATCAAGGTAAGAGAATAGAAGTACTTTGAATTCTCACAAGATGACGCAGAAATGTTCTGTGTTCAGTGTTTAACCTTCTTCTTCTCTGTGTGTGTGTGTCTCAGTTTTTGGTCAGCGTGAGCAAGGAGAACTCCAGCACTGCTGAAGTCCTCGAGTCCATTTCCAGGAGCGTGAGGGTCAAACCTGAGAACCTCAGACTGGCAGAGGTTAGACGTTTAAAATATGCTTTGTTGGCCTTAGGGCTTCTGCCACAAGTCTTAACGTTACCTGTGTTACTTTTGCAAGATTGACCAATATAACAGTAGCCATAGAAAAATGTTAAAGCCTATACTATTACTAGAGCAGGGGTGTCAGACTCATTTTAGTTCTACACCCCCAATTTGGAAAAAAGAACCAGAATGAAGATGATAATAACCCATAAGTAAGTACAATTCCAGAATGTTTCCATTTGTTTCAGCACAAAGAAGAACAAGTGAATTAAGACAATGATTACGTTTAATAAACTATCCTATGACCTCCTGAGACCCGATCTGCTATATGCAACACATTTTTAATTTCTCCAAGGTATTTGGGATCAGATGTATAAAAACATCATCTTTGAACAGGAAGTAGTAGTTTTTGAAGAAGACTATGTTCTAATAGTTTATTTCATTATTATTATAAGGTATAAAACTTTATTTTAATACCTGAACACGGCTGTGCCATAACAGAATTGCAAGCAGTGAAGTTGCAACGTCCTCAACGAGTACTTGCTAATTAGCAAAAATTGCTCATTTATATAAGCATATAATGTTTATATGCTTAAGCGTAAATAAATAAGTTCTAACCTTTTTACCACTAGATGGCAGACTAAAGCATCCACTAATGAGGACAATGGGTTTAAATGAAGCAGAATAAGCTGCAGTAAAACCTAAAACTTAATGTCCCCATATGAGGACGCAGGGTCTCAGTAGGTTAAAACAATAAAATTTGTTCAGGAATATTGCTGCCTGGTGTTTAGTCCTGGATTTCAGTTTTCCTTTCTGTCCACTACTCTTACTAAAACAGCAGATAAATTAGGGATAGTCAGTTATATTCATTAAAAAATTGCAGTCCTCAATGTAATTTACACAAATTCATACTTCATGTTGAAGAATCACAGCTAGTTTTAACGATATCTAAGTGAGTATTGGTAGGCACTGGTCTTTCGTATCACAGAAATTGAACAATTGCTCAAAGGCAGGACCAGACTTTTTAAAAACATGTATTTTTTTCTTCTTCTCAGGTTGGGAAGAACCGCTTCCAGCGTATGTTCCTTCCATCCCATTCCCTGGACACAGTTTCCCCCTCTGACATGTTGTTCTGCTTCGAGGTGCTCTCCAAAGAAATGGCCAAAGAGAGGGTGGTAGTGCTCAGAGTGCAGCAGGTAACAAAACAAAACAAACAAGAAGCATATCCTTATTTTTACATTTCTACAACATGTATGATGCCGGTTTTCACATACATTAAAACTACGTCTTTGCCCTTCAGAAACTCCAAGTCCCAAATATCCCCATCTCAAAGTGCGCTGCCTGCCTGAAGCCTCCAGTGTCTGAGGAAGACAAGCTGAAGCGCTGCACTCGCTGCTATCGTGTGGGCTATTGCAATCAGTAAGTTGTCTCATCCTTTCAGATAGTGGCAAGAGCGTAAGAAACAGACTATTTAATGGATAAATGTTAATTATTTGCCTATTTCATGACCATGTCTTCTCTCCTCTCTCCAGAGTATGTCAGAGGACCCACTGGCCCAATCACAAAGGTTTGTGTCGACCCAACACAGAGAACGTGGGCCTGCCTTTCCTGGTCAGCGTCCCAGAGTCACGACTCTCCTATGGCCGCCTCACCCAGCTACTAGAGGGTTACTCCAGGTACGCGCTCAATTTATCACTTCAGTAATGCTGCTCGGGCTTACAGCTGTTGGGACAGTCAGTAAAAAATATTTATTGCCTTAATCTGACTTTAACTGGACAAGTTACGTGCAACTAAAATCAGAGTTCTCCTTATCCAATTAAGACACACAGATAATGTGATTGGAAAACGTGTATACACATAGACAACGCGTTGTGCTGGCATATGACCCTGAAACTAAAACATCCAAGAAAGACAGTCACAGAAGAAGAAGGTAAACAGAGCCAGTAGAAGAACCACCTGAGGGATAGCGCCATCTTAGTAGTACACACATTATGTACAGGATTAAAAAGCTGAACTATTATCCATCTTGTTGTTGTTTGCTGCTGCGTTAGACTCCGGTCGTCTGTTATATGACGTAATAGGTCGACTGCAAAGGGGTATTAACCTGCTAACAAGACGCATATCGCCACCTAGTGTGGAGGAGGAGGACATGTTTCCCCAGTTATTCAGTTTTCTCCGTTGCATGTAAGAGTGTTGAATGCTGGTGTCATGCACATATGCCACATGTTGTATTATTTCTCTTTCCATAACTATTCTGCACAAACACATGCTGGAGTCATTCTCATTTTTGTTTATTTTGTTTATTTTAAAAGAATCTCACTTTTACACCACATTTAATCCCCATAATGCCTCTGTCTAGGTTTTCCGTCAACGTGTTCCAGCCGCCTTTCCAGTCGGGCAGAACGTCCCCTGAAGCCTCCCAGTCCCGTGTAGATCTTCCCTCGGTGCCGGCGGGTTCTCCTGAGGGTCCTGAGTCTGGGGACGAGGCCGTGGGTGGCAGCGGTTCTGTAGGAGCCGACGGCCTGGAGCCGGAGGGCCCCTCTCCTCAGCCTGAATCCCAGGCAGAGTGCGCTCAGGCCTCGGCCGTCCACTCGGGGGAGTCGGACTCCCTCTCCTCCGGCACACGGACCGCGGACTCAGGATTCTCCGAGCCCATCTCCTCCTCGTCCTGCTGCTCCATGGACCCTCACGCTGAAAAAGAGACGTCCTGCGAGAAGACGGTGCGACCGGAAGGTAAAGACGTAACACATGGACGCTTCTTAATCTCTGTGATTATTATCTTTGGCACATCCGTTGTCTTATTTCTGCCTCTTGATTCTTCCTACAGCTGCAGTAACAGGGTATCAGCACCCAAGCGAATCAGCGTCGGGTCACGCCAGTCAGTTCTACATAGATCTGCTGGACTCTAACAACAAGGAGCTAAGGCTGGATGAGAAAGGTACGCACAGAAATTTTGTTTTATTGGTGCTGTTTCCATTTTAAGTGGAGGAAAAATTGTTGAAACATTGATGTAAATTTATAGTGATATTTGTGCCATGTTATTTCCCTTGGACTTCAGATATAAGCATCTTTCTTGTATTTGTGTCCCGTTCAAAAAAAAAAAAAAGCTTCCTTTCTTACTGTTAGTTTTCACCCGTTAACTTTGACTGCTATAAAAATATATCAAATACAATTATTAATAATTATTTTCAACTTTTTTTTGCTTAAATCTGTTAATCAGCCTCAGTACTGATCAAAACCTAAATAATAATAATAATAATGATAATAAAAAGTTTTTCTTAAATGCCAAAAACGTCGCCAATTTGTGGAAAAATAAACACAAAATGACTTATTTTCAATATAAAAAATGATCGGAAACAGGAGATTTTTTTTTACCCGTTATCACAGTCTTTGACATGTCAAAGATTAGTGACATCATTGACTTTCATGCATATTTAGTTTTTGTGCAGCATGAGATTTTCACTAAAACTCTCTCTCACACTGTTAGTGGCTGTTTTTGCCCCATTGACTCCCACTATAATTACATGAATGCACAGACATACCACTAAAAAAACAATACATTTTACAATCCTGATGATATTCTCTGTTCAGAAGAGCTCAAATCTGGCAAATTTACTGTTGATTACCAAATTGTTCTATGTGTGTTGGAAGTATTTTTACAGCAGTCAAAATTCATGGCTAAAAACAGCCACTAACAGTGTATTATTGGAAATTTTAAAATCCTATTTTATAAGAAACATATATGTAATATTAGGGTTCCTCACCTAAAATCATTCAATGTGCTGTAATGGTTAAATCTTCCCTCTGTAGACGACGCTCTGTCAGACGTCCCTGAAGACGCGACCCTGGAGATGGTGTGGAAGAACAACGAGCGCCTGAAGGAGTACGTGCTGGTGAGCTCCAAGGAGCTGGAGTATGAGGAGGACCCCGGTTCTCTGAGTGAGACGGCCAGAGCCGGACACTTCACCCTGGAGCAGTGCCTCAATCTCTTCACCAAACCCGAGGTGCTGGCGCCCGAGGAGGCCTGGTAGGAGTCTTTAGTTTAATGTAATGCTAATGTTTCCACCTCCTCAAGACCAGAAACCATGAACTCCATCTAATATGACTCCAGGAAATAAGCCCCAAGTAGAGACTGTGTTGACACCTGATAACTGGCAGGTTATATGAAAAAGTGTTGAGTGAGGGGTCCAGGTTGCCATCATTTATTTAAAAAATGAATGAACAAAATGATTTTTCTTGACAAATTTGCATTTCAATGTGCTAAATTAAGCACGACGCGCAAAACTGAACATATAGGGAACAAAAGGAAGCAACATATTCTGGCACAGAGACATTAACAGAGACTGAACTGTCCAATTTACCTGCTTTACTTAATTCATATAAAAAAAAAAACAATAATTTAATATATATAATATAAATAAATTAACCCTCTGGAGTCGAGACCATAATTGGCCGTTTTTGACTAGTTTTAGTTTTACTTTTATATTTCATCTTAAACTCTTCACCTTGTTTGTTGTTTGGTTTTATTCTCTTCAGCACGACCTCACACGTGTCATTTTACAATTATTCTCGTCATTTTTGACAAACTATAAACACACTGAACCTAAAACCATAAAATTTGAGTAGGAAAAAGTTAAATTTTTTTACTGTGAAAACCACAAACGTGTTAAATGTACCATTTTTTTTATAACTTAGAAAGCAAATCTAAAGAGTGAATTACAAACGCCTTTGAACAGATTTATTAAACAACACAACTATTTGTAACTATTTCCATTAAAATGTAGGAAATGCAACTATTTACAACCAATTACAAAACTATCAGGTGTAACAATAAGTAATAATATGTAAAAGTCAACACTGTAATAGAGTCGCACACGTCCTTAGCAACCGTTGACACATCATTTCCTGATTGGTTGATGAGATGCATTTATCCACCAATAGGAAACAAGGTGTCATGTTTGTTTTTGCACCAGCCTCACAAGTGTGGCATTAATTATTTATAATAATTCTAGTTTTACTTGTCCTGTCAACACAATTTAAAATCTGGTCGATAAGTTGAAGTTAAAACTTTCTAAAAAAGTTGAAACAGAGATTTCAGTGAAGCTACGTCATCTTAAGTTACTGTCGATCAACCCCAGAGGGTTAATATCTCTGGCTCATGTTATTTTATTATTTATTATTCAGCGTTCACTGTGAACAATATTGTGTAAATGTTCTCTGCAGATGATAAACAAACTTACTGGTTTTGAAGTTTCTGGACTGGACCTTTATCATTATTCTCTATCTTTTATTGTACTGCAGAGATCAGTGTGTGGTAAATGAAGATGGTTCAGGCCCTAAAAGTCCTGGGAACAGATCCTGCACAAGCATTTAAACTGAGAACTGTATTCGGTGTCGTTGTGTGTTGTTCTCTGTGGAGCAGAGTGATGATCTCTGTGCTCTGTGTGTTTTTGAAGGTACTGTCCAAAGTGCCAGCAGCACCGCGAAGCCTCCAAACAGCTGCTGCTGTGGCGTCTCCCCAACGTCCTGATCATCCAGCTCAAACGCTTTTCCTTCAGGAGCTTCATCTGGAGGGACAAGATCAACGACATGGTGGACTTCCCCGTCAGGTACAGAGACACAACGGTTCAGAAGCTACATGACAAACATTATGTCTCTTTTGGAGCATGTGGAGCAGCTCATTTGTCCTCGGGGGACGTATGTAAGTGACTAAATATCACTAAAGAAATCTTTTCTGAAGCCAAGACTTTTTTTTTTCCCACACTCTCTGCCAAGAAAATAATTTCCTCTGCACTTAACTTGTCAGATGTTTGTCAGAGAGAGAGATGTGAATGTTGTTACAGTGTGGACACGTCTTTCCAGAAGAATCCAACTTGGACTTTAATGAAGGAAATTACTTTGTCACAGTAGCTTTGTTGCACATAAAAGTAAACACAAGATAAAATAAAATAAGATTAAGATTTCTTCTACATTCTCTCCAGGAACCGAGTTGTGTTCGAGTTAAGTTTCATTTCTGTTCAGAGTTTCAGGTCAAGAGAGAAGTAGGAGAGCGTTTTAGTCTGTTGTGTCTTTTACTCAATGAACTGAAACGTCCTGTGGTGGTTAAAGTCTATAGATGTGTTTAAACCGTTTAAACCGATGTGGTCGTCTTCTAGGAATCTAGACCTGAGTAAGTTCTGCATCGGCCAGAAGGACGAGATGCAACAACCTCCCATCTACGACCTGTACGCGGTCATCAACCACTATGGAGGGATGATCGGAGGACACTACACGGCCTACGCTCGCCTCCCGAGTGACAAGAACAGCCAGCGCAGTGACGTCGGTGAGTGGCCTGTTAATCAGATGCATTTTAGTTCAGTATAACCTCAGCCAGGTCAACAACCTCTCCTCCTCCTCCCACAGGCTGGCGTCTGTTTGACGACAGCACGGTGACCATGGTGGAGGAGAGTCAGGTGGTGACGCGCTACGCCTACGTCCTCTTCTACCGCCGGCGGAACTCCCCCGTGGAGCGGCCGCCGCGCTTCCTCCGGCCCGTGGGAGCCGAGTCGCCCGCCGCCGCCGGAGCCACCGCCAGCCAGGTGAGACATGGACACGTAGGCCTGAGGGTTTCACGCAGCACAGACGACACGATGTGACCGGGGGTTACGGTGCGTTTCTTTTGTACTCAGACGTCAGCATTTCCCAGTTCCTAGTTGGAATATTCAACTTGAACGTCGCCCGAAGTCGTAGAAACTTTACGAACCTCGAGCTGAGTTTCCAAGATGGCCGCCCCACATGTAAACAGTGATTAGACACTCCAATAAGATTTAGTTTATTTGCTTTTCTGATTAGTTTTTGTTGCATTAAATCAGTATTTTTACCACATACATACTTTGAAATGCTGTTACAGTGTAATTTAAGTTTTTCATGTGTTATATGGGAACTACAAGCTCATGTCACGCTAACAACGACTGCAAACAGCCTGGTAAAACTGAAACAGTCGTGGCAAACTGTGATTAATAGTGTATTTAAATACACTAAGTAAATACTCATGAGTCAGTTCAAGTTATCTGTTCATTTACAATTTGTGTAACTTAAATAGCCTAAATTTAGTTTAACATTATAGTAATAATATGAGTTAATATCAAGAATTTAAAAAAAAAAAAAAATTCATGGAGGCGACCATCTGGTTTTCTTCTGTAACTGAGACGCTCTGAGGTAAATGGAACGTACCATCAATGAGGAGTGTGGGGGGGGGGGGTGTCTGAACAGCAGGATGATGAGCTGAAGGAGTCGTCCTGTTACAATGAAGCGTTGAATGATCCAGAATCAGTGAGAATCGACAACTGATTCATACTTTGAAGTGTTTAAATCCACCTTTCATGGACGATAATGAGGAATCAGCAGCTTTGTCCCGGTTTTTAAAGAGAAGCCTGAGCGTTGAACGTCTTTTTTTAGTTTCTCATCAAAGCCTTGAAGAAACCTCTTACTCTGAGACGCTTAATTACAGCTCAGTGTGTCCATAAAGGACTTTGTTAATCTGAACGAAGCGCAGCTCAGCAGCATCACCATCTTCTGACCTTAAATGCAAAACGTCTCATTATTCAAAGCTCTCTGGTGCTTCTGGTTTGTAGATGAGTAGAAAACAAATGTTCAATCGTGGTCCAGACATTTGAGGAGCTTGATTTACTCATTTATTTACGTCCTTGGTGTCTTGCTCTCAGATTGTAACTGAGATCACATGTGAGGGATCTGATCTCAGACCAGGTCTGGATGTGGTTTGGATGTGGACGCGTCCTGAGTCACATTAACAGCGTTTGCTCCTGCATCAGTTTTGCCTCATTCACTCAGAAAAACACGTGAACGATCACCCGAGTCTTTTAAGTGTCTGACTGTATTCGTAGCTTTTGTTAGACCACGACTGTTCCCAGAAGCTGACACCGGTTTCCGCCAATCGCAGGCCTCTCTAATATGGCGGGAACTGGAGGAGGACGAGGAGGGGCTCGGCCGGGGGCCCCGCGGACTCTTCCGCTCGGCGCTGAGGAGGCGGCTCACGCGCAGGAGCAGGGATGAGGAAGACGAAGACAAAGCGGAAGGGTCCGTGCGACGGCACCGCAGGCAGAGGATGTCGGACTATCCCGACGACGACTGCGTGCGATACTTTGTTCTGGGCACGCTCACTGCAGTGCTCGCTCTGTTTGTCAACCTGGTCTATCCTCTGTTCTACAAAGCCAACTGGACCTGAGCTATATGGTCCACAGATAATAATTATAATAAAAGTTTTTAATTATAACACACTTTAAGAATAAGAGCTAAGTGAGATGTTTTAAACACGTAGAGTTAAACGGGGACAGAAACCGTCCCCGTGACTTAAGTCACTACAGCGCATCGTACTTTTCCATACCTGCAGTTTTTAGTGTCACAGTTTTGATATTTCTACTCAGATGAATCCTCTGTGACATGTGACGGCCTTAATCACCTGCTCTGTATATCTGGATCTGTACATGTGTCATCCTACACCTAGAAACAGTAGTTTGCACAAAAAAAAAACCTCAACTGAAGGACCAGGGAGACTGTGATGAGGAGGTTGGAAGCTCAAACTTTAGTTCTGCTGCACAAACACAACAAGTTTCTATCTAGAAGTAAAAAACCTTCTAGTTTTTTGCTTGTGACCAACAGCTGTTGCCTTTTCCACTTCCTCAGATAGAACTTAAATAGATTGTTGGGCTTTAAAATGTCTGTTTCTGTCCAGCTGCCATCTTGTTTTTTTTTTTTTTTCGTTATGTAAAATGTACATTTTTACCAGCGTGTCCTGTAGTAAGATTGGTTTTATTTTCTTTAATGTTTCTTCCTTTCAAAACGTTTTATTTAACTCCTTCAAGCCATATTCTAACTGAATGATTTTAGCTTCTCAGGATGAATTGTGTTGCGTTGCCAGGTGACTAGGAATTAACCGTCCACTCTGAATGTAATGTTGCTTCTGATCGTGGACAGTTTGGAAACGTTAACGTTAAACCTACGAAGTCATCGACACTTAACACGTTGGTGTCTCTTAGGCTCCAAACTGACCCCAGATCGTTTATTTTAGTGTGTGTTTGGTTCTCAGGGAAATCTGTGCAAACCTTCGTTTGCCTTAAAGGCTTCACACACACACGAGAGCATCATCAGACCGTCTGTGGAGCGGTTTATGCTGCTGTTAGTGGACGTCGTAACCTGCTTCAGCGTCAGACATGAAATGCTACATTAAACAAAATGCTAATGCTTCTTGAAACTGGTAACGGCTCCACCCAGACACTAGTCAGCGCTGTGTCTTTTATCTGTTTTTCTTTCTACTTCCTGCTTCACTTTCAACATCAGCGACTTAAACTTTCCCTGGAATTAGAAACACGAGTCGTACAAACATCAGCGTGTTCCATCTTTATTCATCAAAAAATAACCGATTTGAAAAGCAGGAAAACGCTAAAGAGGAAACACGCTAACGCTGAGCGGACCAATCACAGCTCTTTGCTCGGTTTGGTTTCACGTCTGTGGAGCTGGTTCACACCAGGCTACGACGTCGGCGTCTGACGCAGAAGCATAAACCGCCTGTAATACTTGAGTAACACATATGCAACGTTGAATGAAGTCTGTCAACTTTTTGAAGAAGAAAAAAAAAAGAATCACTATCTCGTGCACTAACGCGGTTTAGATGAACTTGAAAAATGTGAAATGTCCCTGAACGTGAATATTGTCTTTGTTTCTTGTAAATGCTCATTGGTTTTAGTCGGGTTAACTGCATTTAAATGGATCTGACTGAAGGAGAGAGAGGTGTGTGAGTGTGTGTGTGTAGTATTATTTAATTGCAGAGAATAATCACGACTTGTATTTTGTGAGAACTCTGTGTAATATATATTTTGAGTTGTTGCAAGTACTGTATTTAAAAAGCTCCTGTTTTAATTCAGCTGCAATAATGTGTCTGGATACCTCCATCTAAATGCCAATATATGAAGCTGTGTCCTCCTTCAGGAAATAAAATCTCCATCAGTTCATCTTAACCGCCTCTTCTTCAAGTCAAATTCTTCTTGTTTTTCCCCTCCAGACACATTAAACCTCCACCAGAGCAGCACAATTCATTGTCACCGCTGGTTTTTTTTATTTTCCAGGCCTCTAGCCAGTCACTGTTCGGGACAGACCTGGACCCTGAGGGGCCGCCCACGCTGACCCCCGAGGTGCCCTCCGACCTGTTCGCCCACTCCGGGGAGTGCGCGGCGCCGTCCTACAGCAACATGGAGGAGGTGGACTAGCGGCCGAGGACGGAGGGATGAAACGCCAGGAGAGGAGAGGAAGCTGATCGTCACTTCCACCGGCATCAGACGTCTCAAAAAAAGAAAATTTAAAATTTAAAAAAGGAAAAGGTGCAATGCTCGAAGACCTGGAGGTGGTCTGAGGAGTGGACTCACGTCAGTGAAAGACCTTCAGACGCACACACGCCATTAAATATACTCGCATTTACAAAGACTTTAAAAAAAACAAAACAAAAAAAAAACAGCTGCATATGTAGTTGAGTGTGTGAATATAGAGACACGCCGACGCTAACACACGTCTGTAACAGCTCTGCTGTTTAAAGGAGCTCCGCGGACGCACCGATGCACCTTCTGGTCTGGTTTCAAAGTAAAATTTAAAAAGAAAATATTAAAGGAATAATAAAAATAAAAAATAAAAAAAAAAACCTCCTGCTAACCTTGATCCGATCTGTTAATCTGCAGCTGAAGCTACGTCCGACTATTAGGGTAAATTTGAGACCGTTTGAGTTACAGTTGTTGTAATGTGTGTTAATGTTTTTTTTTATATATATATATATATATATAATTATTATTATTTTTTTTTGTTTGTTTTTTAAGGCTGGTTTGATTTGTTCGTGGCAGTGAATTGAAAATGTAGCAGCTGATGTATAAAAAGGAAGAAAACGTGAGACGGGTGCTGACCAGCTTTTCTTTTTGTTAAATGGAGTCGTCGCTTTCTAAATTTCATTCTGCTTTTTTTTTTTTTTTTTTGTACTTTTTTCTGTTTAGGTATTCGATCCTGTGGATGCTCTCGTAAAAAGGCTTCAGTGTAAACTGAACTGTGCATGACTGCATGTTCATACAGGCTGTAACTCTGTTAAATGACCCCTCACCTGCCCTCAAACTTCGCCACATTTCATTATTTCTGTTGTTTTGTTTTTGTTTTTTGTTTTTTTGTTTTTTTTGCGTGGGTTGTCCAGTCTCACCCCCCTCTCCTTGTTTGAAATAAACTGCGTATATATAAAGTGGGGATCATTAAGAATGCTGCTGTGGATACATATAAATGGTTAATATAAATAAAAACAATTTTCAGAATTGCTAAAAGTTGTGAGTGCCGGTTTATCTCCATCTACACACAAAAATGTCCCCAACTCAGATATTTTACTGATATTTCAATATCAATATTTACTTTAAACCATTAAAATGACATATAAAAATATGCTTTCATTTATTCCATGTTAATGTCAGCAGGTATTGCAGAGGTTCACTTTGTAATTGATGTCTTTCGTTGTCCCAAGTTTTCATTTACACACCTGTATAATCTATATTTACATTTATATTTAACATTTTTCAGTTTATGACAGAGCAGGTATACATGGTATTTTTTTTCCTAAACTAAAAAGGATAATTTTTGGGTAAAAAAAATAATAATAATAAAATAAAATAATACAACCAACACACAGAAATAGTAGCATAGTATAGGTTATTCTAAAAATAATAATAATAGTAAAAAATAAACAAGTAATACAGTGGTCAGTGAATTTTTATGAATTAAATTAAATTTAAGAGAGAGAGAGACAGAAATGACAAAAAACAAAAACAATATGTGTTAATTTTAATTTAATTTAATTTAATTGTCCCATCAGAAACTCTGCGCCATCTACCTCAAAGCGGTAGGGGTCGCTGTTTCACGCCTTGTCGCAGCGTACAACTCCCAGACTGACCGCAGAAGAAGAAACGCAGTGAGTCAGGAAGTACCAGCAAACCACAGGTGTAACATTTTCAAACACACAGCGCATCGTACCGGTCTGATGGCGGAGCTCGGTGAGAACAGCGGCCGGCGAACGGACGAACAGGACGAGACAGAGGACAGACATGTCCCCGAGCCCGGGTGTGGGACAAGTGACCCCGCGGGAACGGTCCTTCCGAGTCCCTGGTCCTCAAACCACAGCCAGCAGAGGAAAAAGTTAATCCTGCATGTCGACCTCAACAACACTATACTGGTATCGGACTCGGTGACGTCTGAGAAGACTGTATCGACCCTGGACTATTACCTGACCACTGTCACCTGGGGGAAGATGAGCAAACACGGTACACGGGGGTTTCACTGTGGGACTCGTTTTAATAGCTGTTCTCCTCATCACTCAGGAATGAAAGGAATCTGTTCACTCAGGTGATACAGGAAAGTCTCCCTTCCAGTAATGTGTGACACACACACCAAACTCCATTTAAAAAACGGTCAGTTTAAGACTCTTTAGTTCCTGCTAACAGACGAACTATTTTATATGTTTGTCTATTATTGACATAAAACAACTTTGATGGATATAGGCCGAGTGGAAGGTCAGGAATAGAGTAGCCAAGTGAAACGCCTACAATTACCAGTTTTTGATGTGTTATCAAAATGTTTCAGTGGGCCTTAAACTACACATTTTTTAAATGAAGTTTGGCAGAAAATGACATCCACTGGAAACCATGTATTTTAGACCAATTTCTGAGACTAATTGAAGGATTATTGTTATTTTGTGGGGAAATTAATTCTCTAAAATACTAAATAAACCACACAAGCTAACAGAAAAGAGTGTTTATTTCCTGTTTATCCCATTTTGTGCTTAACTTAATAGAGTAGTTGTCAGTATCTCCAAGAAATCATGTGTGGGTATTTATTATACATCACACAACCGAAACATATTTATTTCCGTGAACTGTGAAGATGAGAGAACTGAAATTAGTGTATCCGACAGTTTCTGTAGCTCTGTTCCTGTTATGTGACGCACACCAAACTACATTTAAAAAAAACGGTCAATTTAACACCCTTACCAAGTGCTCTAGTGCTCTAGCACTTTTAAAAATGAATCCCCTCTCTTCATTTCCCGTGGCTGCCCATTGGTTGTGTCTCCATTTTAAAGCCATTCACAAAAGCTTTTTTGTCTCCGTGCAGGAAAATGGGAATGGCTGAGTGACTCCCCCTCCCTGCTCCCTCCCTGCAGCGACGCTGTCAGTTACTACTCTCAGTTTGGACACACGTCTGCTTTCACCTCCGCCGCCGGGCGACGCTTCCGAGGCGTCCGGGACGAACATCTGGAGCTGCTCCGCTGGCCCGAGGGCGCCAAGGTAAGAGGGACATGAGAGAGAGATTCAGCAGGAAAATCTTTTAAAAGAGTCATGAGACTAATGAGCATTTTTCCGGTGCTTTTTCCCTTTTCAGGTGATCATTTGTAAAATTATGAATGAGTGAAAGCCCCCCTGTTGAGTAGAAGGTCTTTAATGTGACCCAGGATGAATTGTGTGTTAACTCTACTACAGGAATGAGTCCAGATGTGGTCTAACATCAGATACAGTGTTCACACCTACACTTAAATCTGGCCACAGTTAGAAATAGCAATAATTATGTTTAATGTAGGTTTTTCAGACAGTAGCTACTCATCCTGTTTGACCTGTTTAATGTATGTGTAGAAATAACCCACTGAGCTTGTTTTGCCGGATCAGATCAGAGAATTCCTGTGTTTGTTTTGGTTTTAGGAGACGCTTAAGATGCTTAGTTTTTCATTGATTCACAGGCCCAACATGTTCTCTGTTTAATCTTTGACCATGCTGCATTTTTTTAATTACGTGGCGCTGACTGCTTCCTTCCGAACCAGCTCGACTGCTTGATGTAATTACGTGGCGCTGACTGCTTGCTTGACTCTTGTGTTCCCTGCAGGCTGACGAAGACCTGTCGATAAAAGGAGAGGACGGTCGCCTGTACCACTGGATCCTGCCCTCCTTCTTCCAGCTGCTCAGAGACCTGGTGAAGGAAGGGCACGAGTTCGCCATCGTTTTCCGTACGTTCGGAATCGATCTACCTCAAGCGCTGAAGGCCGTGTCGCGAGCCATGAACGACGGGGCTCATCCGCTCTTCCCCGACCTGCCCGACCTGAAGGTGAAGTAGGATCCGTAGCTCGGTCACGAGTTATAAAACGAGACCGTGCCACTAATGCCTCCTTAGGGTCAGTTCAACAGGTCCTAACTCGGGCTGAGGTGTAATAAAAGCAATAAAACCAAGGAAATGAATCAGATTATGACCCAACAAAAACACTGAGATCATGGAGCTTTACAGGACTTGTACTTTCATTTCTTTGCTTTTAAGGGTCAAAAGTCAAAGGTTTTATTGTCATCTGAACCATATACAGGAGGTGCAGGATGTAGTGAGATAAGAGGATGTTCCCCTAGAACCATGGAGCCACATGAAGACATGAAGTACAATACGAGGGACTGAGCAATAAGTGAATGTGCTAATGCAACAGTACAAATGATGCAAACATTACAAATCAGTGCAAAAGCTGCACAAACGGAGCAAAGACAGACAAAGACTGTAAACCTGTTTGTTCAGCTTGGTCTGTACTGATTTCATACATCACCTCCAGTACTTGTAAATTAATTGTATAAAGTCTTTCATCTTCCCACTCGTCCTCTTCACACCAGCTTTAACACAGGTACCACTGGTATCAAAATGCATCGCGCCACACGAGTCTCGAGTGACCACCTACATAATTTGTGATGCAGTTAGAATATTTTGCTGACAATTTCCATCGTAAAACAATGGAGAACAACTCATGCTGTTGTTTCAGAACCATGCACATCAATGCAACTCCCACCACATGCTGGTTTCACCAACGATATCCTGCAGAGCGAGACCTTCCGTGTCCTTAAAGACGAGACCTTTTCCCTCGACAAACATACGTCTCCAAGTTACTGGAGTGGAACACATTGATTCTGAGAAGACAGCGGAGGTTGTAAATGGATGGGCGATGGGGGGGGGGGATGTCTAGAGGTGAACCTGTCAGGGAGAGTTAGCTGAGTGGAGGGGAGCTCAGTGGAAATCTTATTCAAACCTGTCAGATGCTAAGTCATCTGTGTGTGTGTGTGTGTGTGTGTGACAGAAGCAGCAGAGGAGAATCAATCACAGGATATAACGTGATTGTTCTGACTGCTCCTAATTTGATTGGACTTCAGGTGTTTTTTTTTCTGCCTCCATGACTTTCTGGGTGCAGCAGCTTCAGTTTCTTGCTCTTGGAACTTTTGACTGGTGGTGAATATGTGCAACGGGGAAACGGGTGCAGTTCAATTCGTATACCAAACCTCTGGGGGATTGGTCAACTTATAACTTAAAGCCAGCGTCATGCATGTATATATAGTGTTTGTGAAGGTTCTTAGTCATCCAGGTCGTGGTATATCCAAAAAAACAAGCTGAAACAAGAGCAACAGGACTTGCAGGTTTTTTTTAAAGTCGTTTTCTCCCAGTAGCATCTTCAGATCTGAAAGACTGGTGGGGAATTTGTCTGTTATCCATCAGATTCTCATCTGTAGCTGGAGGGCGAAACAGGATGAAACGATTCCTCAGATCGTTACAGACCCAAGTTCTCAAAACTAATACTCTCCTTTATATTCACAGCGTAGGATTAACATTCAAACATGATGTAAGACCTTAAACACGTGTCAGCGACGAGACCAAACTAAGAGTCTTCACCGTTAGTGATGTTGCTGTAAACCTGCAAGTAGCTTTATACATCTGCATGTGGTGTCCCGTTGTCTTAAGGTGAGGACGTCAGCGGGTTCTCAGGTTTTTCTCGGGTGCTGTTGATGCAAAACGTTTAATGTTTAGAACAAGTTCGCCTTTGCTTAAAGAATTCTCACATATCTGACCGGCTGTCACCTTCCAAATGAAGGGTTATCTGCTTAAATGTGCACTAGTTTGCTCCATTTCCACAACAGAAATCTGAATAATGGCTAAAGTGAGGTTCAGAATTCTTGTTTCATTTTGTTAACGTGTTAGATTTCCAGGTATTTCCACAGGGAGTTTTGGATTTCTCTTTTTTATCACTCCATTACTGAGACAAAATATTGTTTCCCTGCTGCGTCACATTTTACAGCAGGTTCCTGTGGTTTTAAGCTTCACACCAGAAGGTAGGACTGTTTCCCCCTTTTTCTCTTTCTGACTCGAACTCTCGCTCTCGCCTCAGCTAAATGTGGACATGACCGCGGGAAAGATCCGCTGCAGCAAGAGGGGGATCGTCGTGACCCGAGCCGGGGAACGCTTGTCCTCCCACGACGGGGACAGAGGCCTGTACCAGTACTTCAGCTCGGCCCAGGGCATGGCCGGCTTCCAGGATCACTACGACTGGTACGCCCAACGTTCCTCAGCGCAGACACGAACGTGGCTTCGTTTATTTGTTTTTACCATTTTTCAAATCTTCCCCGTCCTCTGTCCAGGTGGGCTGCTAACACCTTCTCCCACCGCGGGGGGAAGCCGCTATGGGTGGATCCGTTTGACCAGAACGTACAGCACATCTTCATAGATGACAACATACGGCAGAACGATGAGGACACGGTCGTCAATCCGAAGGTACTTTCATTTTAAAAGCATTTTAAATTCCTGCCTCAGTGCAAACGTTCAGTAAGGTCCCATTCAGACCTCGGACCTGAGTCTAGTAATAAGCACCTTTGTCAGCACAGGACATTTTTGTTTGTGTGTGTCATGACTTGGGGAGGTGCTGCATGTTCTTACATTCATTTTGGAACAAGTCTAACACGTGTTAATTCATTATTTATTGATCTACATCCTGACATTAGTTATTTTACTACCGGCATAAAGATCAGTTTCTAATTAAAACTCGATGTTTTCATTGATTTAATTGATTTAATAATAAAAATAAAACATTTTATTGATGTAGCTCTTTTCAGGAACTCAAAGACACTTTACAGATACAAAATAGAAGAACACAATGAATGAAACAGAGTAAAAACTATTTTAATTGTTAATCCTTGTCTAAACATCTACGTGACATTTCCATTGTTACGCTGCAGCGTTAGCCCCCGTTTTCTTTTATTTCTTGGCCAGATTTTTGAATTTAGCCACTGATGCTGCTGTTTCTCTGTGAGTGAGCGTTTCTAACGTGTCTTTGATGCAGTGTGCTCTTATAACTGAGGATGGATTAATTCTGCGTTGCTCAGTAGATGACTAGCTGTGTGGCTAATCTGTTGCAAATTGTGTCAGCCTGTTGGAGTGCAATTGTGCAACTGTGTCGTACGATTGGGTTTCTCAAGAACAGGGCCTTACTGGTTCTTACATTAGAAACATTTGTGATACCCGACCGTGTAAAAGCTTCAGCCCTGCGCGTGTTCCCTCAGGTGTTCTTGGAACCAGGCGGCACAGAGACTCGTACGGCCTGCATCTCCGAGCTGTACGACCTCACGTTGATCCAGACCGACCTGCTCCAGGCCATATCCGACCCAAACTACTTCACCCAGCGCGTCCACATCTGTCTGGAAAACTACGAGAGGAACCTCCAGCAGGAAGCAGGCTAGAGCTCAAACCCTTTCCCTTCCTGTATGTCTGTTCCACCCACGAGACAAACTCACGCTTAGAGTACGGTCCACACAGACGATACAATCAATCCGAGGACGCAGACACACAACATGTGTAGAGCTATTTAACGCAAAGCTAGAAGAGTTTAATCAATAATCAAATGTATGGTGGTTACGTGTGGAGGAGTGTTACTTAAATATGTTTGTGCTAATCTCAAAATATTCTTTAAAAACTTGCAGGAGGACACATTAAACGATAAGAAGGGTTCTTATATTATATCAGCTGCTCTGTCTGGTGTCGTCCGCTGAACCGCGACTCAAACAGTTTTTGACTCGTTTAAGGAGTGAAGCGGTGGTGAAGTGGTTCGGGCCGGACTCTTTAAAAATGCAGCAGGGGCTCCGTGACTAATCACTCCACAGGATAATCACTCCGTCTCTGTGGAGTTTGTGGCTCGCTGCATAATTAGGGTCAAACTAAAAAGTCAATCAAAGTCTTCTATTTACTCTTTTTGTGACTCAGAGTTCATGCAGCTTCTCCGTTGGGAACATTTGTTGAAGTTAAGTCACTGTCTATGGTTTACCTCCACTTACAAAACCCAAAGGTAATACTTGAATACTTCCAGATGACGGACGCATCTTTTTACTGAGGATTTTATTTAGAATAAAAATACTATAAATGTAATCGTTTATAAAGAGACTCTTAACAACAACTGGCTTAATAACTGATCATTGAATATGAGAAAATGCTTCTGTTAAGAATCCTAAAAGTTCCATAGCTGATTTCCTGATGTGGTCAAGTATCTGGGATGCACTTTTTCGGAGTTCAGACGGGTTTGGGATGTGTTTGCACGGATTCATTTTTAGATTTGAAAGCACTATTATTACAGCTTTTATATTTTAGAAGACGTTTTAGATATTGTTAAGCTTACTGGGAGATTTTTATTTGCTTTATTTTCCTCAGGTCAGTTTTAAAGAGACGGCTGAATGGCAACGTCAGTGGAAATGCTACAAAATAGACAAAGAGAACCCACTCAAACATGTCGGAACAGAAATAGCATGATTGTGTATTTGTTGTTTGGGGAAATGAGCCACATATCAGCGAGCTGCAAAAGCGAGAGCACCTCTGGGATTACAAGTTAACATGGAGGAGTGGTCCACCCACAAAGATCATTCCAGCATCAGAACCTTGCTCACCGTGCTCTCCATGCCCTCCTGCAGTTATCCACTCCTACCTGAATGAACAGTTCTCCAACCTGCCTACCTCCTATATTCTCAAACTGTCATGTAACATCATCAGCTTTATCATGTATCTGTACCATCATCATTGGAGTCTTGAGACAGTTTGTTTTGTTGTTGACGCTACGTGAATTGAACTGAACCTCCACCTGACAGTGAAACATGTAGGTGCTAACGTCTTTATTTGGGCCTGTTTTGCTGCTTCTGAGCCAGGACAGTTTGTCATCATTCATGGACCAAGGAATTCTGAATTCTGCCAGTGAATCCTAAAAGAAAATGGCAGAATGTGAAAAGAAACGGGGTCATGCAGCAAGACGGCGACGAGCCCATGAACGGTTAAAGAAGAACAAGATGAATGTTTAGGAACAGCCAAGTCTAAAGTCCTGGCCTTAATCCAGGAGAAATGTTGTGGAAGGACCTGACGCTAACATTTCACATGGGGGAACCCACCAACATCTCAGTGGTTCTGTTCTGAGGTTAAAATCCCTCCAAGCTGCTGTAGACCACTGATCAGCAGTTACCAGAAACCGACCAAAGGATCACACCCGATAAATGCTCAAGTATAATATTTCTTTCATTTGATTGGGTTCTCTTCGTCTGGCCGCTGATGTTTTAGTCATTTTTATATATTTTCTTTGCAGAAATGTTGTGCATAAACCTCTAAGCAGCACTGTAGAAGCATAGATTCCTTTTAAAAAAGAGGACTTGAAGTGAATACACTGGTGAGAAAAACATATTCCAGTTTTATAACAGCTTTGTTTCCATGTGGGAAAAAATTAAATCCATTAAATACTATATTTATGAAAGAAAGCTAGAAAACATTAGTAACGTCTTGGGATACATGAGGCTTAATTATCATTATTATTATTTGAGCTTCGTAGTCCTGTGTGTTTATTCCTGAAGTAATAAATAATATAATTTTATTTACTGAATATTCAGCTTTTCATATAAATGTAGCACAAATTCAAACCAAAATTTAGAAAGATCTTTGGCATATTAGGAACTGGTTTGTAGGGACAAACTCAAGGTGGCGCTAAACCTCCTTTAAAGATCAGAGAGGATTTTCCTCATTGTTACTGAACAACTCTTCGACATTCCTCTGGGTTGTATATGTGACAGCAGCAGCTTTTTGAACCAATCAGAGCTCTGTACACGAATTGTGTGTTTGAGTAAATGCTGCATGATGCAACACGTCATTTTCTTCTGATTTCATTGATAAAAGCCGTAAAAGACCTTCCTGCTTTTTCACATACATGCAAGAAAACGTTTAGGATAAAAATTAGAACAATGACTGAATGAATAATTGAAGATAATGACGTTAGACCAGCCACAGTCTGTAAAAACGTTCAAGCTGATGCCATTGATGAAGACTGACTGCGGTTCTTGAGGTCTACTTCATGTTGTTTTGGTTTATGCAGCATTTTTTTGGTCTGAAAGATGTTACACTGAAATGCAGTAATATGAGACATATGACACATAGGAAATCTTTTATGCTGATCCATAAATTGATCATAAACGGTGTTAAAATTTGAGCCTTGAAAAAGTTGAAATATTAACAAACTTTATTTTTCATTTGTTTCTTTTTGCTGGTGTGAAGTTTTACTACAGAGCTAAATAAAGCGCTGTTAAGAAGCTTGGTGTTCTGTGATATGACTAAATGAGTCTTAGATACATAGATATTTCAGTTGCGGTAGTTGCTTTCGTTTCTATTACTCTTAGAAATGTGCAAAACCTAAATATCACAATAAAAAACTGGTAAACGGCTACATTTTGAAAACCCTCTCAGATATTGCTAAAACATTTTTACGCTCTCATGAGGTGGTTTTTCAGACTTATCAATATTAAAGTTTATTAAGAGTGCAATGGAAACACTTTTTTCACATTTTCCCATCACCAGCATCACCGGAGATGATGGAGGGCATCATGTGACCAGATCATATGAAGTCCACCTTCCTCTTATGTGCTGAGAATTTAAGAGAATTATGGGATTTCGTGACACTTTAAGAGTCCGAGCTCATTCGCAGAACACCTTTCAATGAAACTTACAGCAAGAAGGTTGTGGGATTGCGTGAGTACTCCGGTTTCCTCCCCCTTAGGATCATTGGTGATTCTAAATTGGCCGTAGGTGTCCAACGAAGGACGAGCAGTTACGGAAAGTGACTGATTGAGTCTTTTATGTAATTTTTTGCACTGTGCAGATTCATACGGATTTGGCCTGCAGGCCGCATGTTTGACACCCTAAAAGGTCTAAAAGGTCAGGATTAAATCCATGTTGGAAAACCAATGGGGCCCCGAGGCCACGGCTGGATGACTGATTTTCAGATAGAGGTCACGTATTGATCCTTGATATTGATCTGTAAACGTGTGCGGTGGCGACGTCCACTGGATACAAATGACACGAGGTACAAAGCATATGGTAATTGGTGGGAAATAATCAAGTTTATTTGTTTGACTGTTTTAGATGCATTTGACTTTCTGCCATTTTAAATCAAACGCTTTTTTTTATCAGCTGTTCTGAGGTCACTTGAGGATAAATGTGAGATGAGAAACTTCCTCTGGATCAAGATTCAAAGCTGTGAGGTTCGTCTCCCTCTTCTCTCCACAAAAAAACAAAAAAACTTGAGCATTATTTATCGACTGCTTCACTGTGGCAGAGGTCAGACACATTAACTCATGATTGTGACTGATGCTGCTGCTGCTGCTGGAAGTTGACTCATCATCTGAGGGTTTAGGTCCCATGCAGATGGTCTGAGTGTTTCTGAGAATTCATTAAAGAATTTCACAGACGAGTTTGATCTCTCTGTGAAGTCTTTTCTCCAGCTCTGCCTTGTTCTTTATTTCCCTGTTGATAAAGTCATCACAGAGTCAGACTTTTATGTCGTTCCTTTGACAACATTATTATCTACCCTCTTCAAGTTAGAATGGAAATATCTGTCTGCTGCACTTAACAATGCTTTAGCCTCATAGACGGCGTCTGAACCTTTATCTGAAGCACTTCACAGCTGAGTAAAACCAAACCGTCTCCCATTTTATCAGAATCACATCAGACAGATTAACTTGAAAATCGTTATTATTGCTTACAGACATGAGAAGTTGATTTATAAATTCATCTTTCTCCAGTTACAAAGGAAATGTGATTGGTTTCATTCACACAAAGTAAGACTGTGACTCTTCTAAAATGGAAGTTGACTTTAATGCAGAGCTGGGAGGGCAGATCTCACTGATCCAAGTATAAGTGGAACTAAATACGTTAAATATATTTTGTGTGTGTGTGTGTGTGTGTGTGTGTGTGTGTGTGTGTGTGTGCGTGTGCGTGCGCGTGCGCGTGCGCTCGTTCGTTCTGAGCTCGTCTGAGCTCGTCCTGGCATCACTGACGCAGTGTGTTGGATTATTGGGCTGTTTAGTGTCATTGGTGTGATTGATTTAGAGTTTGATGGCAGCTTTTGGTCCCAGCATCTATCTAAATATACGGTCTATAAAACATATTTGCAAAATGAATGAAATGAAACTACAATGAAACGAATGACTAAAGTTAGTAATTAAAATCTACCCTGTATAAAATGTACTAGTTAACATCCTAGCTATTACCTGAGAGATCCACAGCAATAACATATGTAATTAAACATGATTTTAACAGCTTCTAAAATAAAGTCACATACGCATTAATCCACCAGTAATTATAATCCAGTCATATTTTTTTTCTTAAATAGGTAATTGTTAAACTTAAAGCATGTGTTAATGTGAGTTCTTTAGTATTTTTAATTTCCTCATTCTTCTTTCAGCACTGATGGATCGTCATTAAAATTAACATCCTATTCTGTGTCAGAATGGATCAAAGGTTAGAATATTCTAATATTAGATTTTTTTTGTTGTTTTAAGCGTAAACGTAGATTCTTTTTTTTTTATCTGAATAGAATTGCAGCTAAATACGACACGTGACGAGTAACCGTATCGCTTATAGTAACAACTGCATGTTTTGTTGGTAATCACGCTGAGGTGGAGGTTTTCCCTCGAGCCGCACGAGGGCAGCAGCGCCGCTTTGGAGCACCTCAACCTTTGAGAAGCAGCCGCATCCTTCCCTTCCCTTCAGGTGAGTCTGGAGTTACCTGATGCTGGTGTCGAGGCGCGTGGAGCCCGAAACCGCGGGGAGCGCGTCTGCGGTGCCGCGTCAGGGTGTTGTCACCCCTTGGATTGTGGTGGAAACAGCTGGCACGGCGCTGTCGAGATTGCGTAAATACGCGCTGCATGGTGAGTGAGGGGGAGGAGAAGGGAGGGGAGGGGAGGGCAGAGCAGAGCAGGAGGGGCAGAAATGCTGTTGAATCGGTGCAAAGGGACGGTGGTAACTGTCAGTTTGGCTGGACTCGTTCACTGAACAGGTTCACACGGAGGAACGCTGATATCATGCTGTGTCCAAACATTTACGCGGAGCCGCTCCGACGCACCGCGGGCTCGCCGTAAACAAAGGTAAGCACCGGTACAGCTAAAACTTTCAGCCTCTGCTTTTTTTTATTGCGTGTGTCCAAAGGGGACTTTGGTGCCCTGGCGCCGCTGTGAAGGTCCAGATCTGGGAGGCTGGTGCAGTGTAGCGCTTCACCTCTGCGCACATGTGCCCCGAAATATTCACGAAGTTGTTGGGCGTTGCGGAGCAATCCGTGGCCATCAGGCAGATACGAGCGGGAGTAAACAATCATCCGCGAGTTTAAAACAAATATCTGCATTTAATGGTGCAACTGTAGCGAAAAAGGATGAGAAGCAAGGAAATGACATGTTTGGACGCCATACGCAGAATATTCCCCCATCAATTGTCGTATGTTCCTGCTTTTGCAAGTTTGGGCTGCAGGTATTATCAGCAGCATTTAGTCAGAGGGTTCCCTCTGTTTTTATATTGCCATTGTTTGGAGTTCAAAGCTTGTTCGTCTACGTCTGTTGTATGTTTCTTTGGCTCGTGCATGGATTCAGGTCGCAGGATAGATCCATCCAGCTGTTCGGAGAGATGCGTCTTTTCTAGACGAGCTGCAGCCATCTGCCGCTCAACATCTGGATTCATGCGTCAGACAGCCGCACGGAGTCACAGTTTATTGTCTTCACAACAAGTTTCCTCTCTGCTTTTACGCAGTTGGTTGACAGTTGACTTCCTCCTTTTCTCCATCTATGCTTTCCCATGAAGAGCAGCATCCTATACAGTTTAAACTTCTCCCCGTACAAAGGGAGGGAGAGGTTTAGTTGTAGAATGGTGCCAATTCCTTCTCCATCCGACCTGCGATGACGGCTCCTAACTTGGCGTGAGCCTCATTTGCATAATGAGGATTACAGCTGACACGCAGCGTCTGGGCCTGTCTCAGCGGCTACAGCCGCGGCCATAGAGCTGGGGCAGATCTCATTGTGCCAGGAAAATGCCACCTTCAATCAGGACTCACCGGGAAAGGCTGCAGGCTGCTCTGACAGCCTCCTCAGCCTCTTCCTCCGTCTCCAGTGCAGCAGCAGAGAGGGGACAGTGACAAATGTTGTCAGGAATTATTCATGTACGGAACTAGTTGTTGGTGTTGGATTTGGCAAAAGGGCTTGTTAGCACTAAATGAAAATGCATGACTTCTTCTTTCTTTTATTCATGGCATAAGACTTGCAAATGTGTTTCTCTCTCATCCATTAATAGTTTTAATTGTTTCCGTCTGGAGGAGGAGGAATCTGTTTATTCTTGTTGCTTCTTAACGCTGCATAAACAACTTGAGACGCCCACTTTAACAGCTAAATTTATTCTGAAGTTCAAACCACGGGTCAGAGCCCAGAAGAGGAGGCGCAGTCCCGGAGCTGGTGAGTCTCCGCGTGACGGAGACGGAAAGTAATTTTTGACAAAGCTGTTTTCCCAGAGCCGACGGTCGTCTTGGAGTTTTAATGCAAATGTCCAGACATTCTCTGTCCTCTTGTCATTTCACGGTGGAATAGTGAAAGCAGTTTAGTTATTTCTCGTTGAATTGTTTGTTATTTGTTGGTCGTGATGTTTGTGTAACAGTAATTGAAGCTCGTCCTCTTGAACGTTCTGTAATTTGCAAACGTGTCCCCTGAGAACAGTCAGTGATTGGAGAGTTGGACGTGAAAGGTCCTCAATTTATCACAGTAGACAGTTGTGCATGTTTTATTTGCTGTATAAATGACCTTTGATCGCTTAAATCTAAGCAAATCATCCTTCCAATGAAACATTTCTGACAAATCTGAAGAAAATTCTTTCAGGCGTTCTAGAGACGTCTCTGTCTAAAGAGCGGGTTGGACGGACGGATGAACTGACACGTACTGGCATACGCTGCCTCAGGCCACAGCTTTTTGTGGACACATGCGGACACAAGTTACACAAGTTAGACTCTAACTTCCAGTGTTTGTCAAAGCTCACGGAAATACACAGTATATTTTATTGTATGATGCTGAATATAAATACAACTAATTTGCAGTTTTGCAGGATGTTTTTATGTGACAGATAAACAAGTTTGTTCAAGTTTAGTTTGGTGGCCTACTGTCATGGTCCTCACGGATGAATGTGCTTCAAACTTTTGGACCTGGCATTCATTCATGTGGATGTTACTTATGCATGTGGCAACCACCTAGACCAGACCAGACCAGGCATCCCCACCCCACAGCAATGACACCATGATGGCAGCAGGATGTAATCTGATACAGACACACACAAAAACACTTAAGGAACAACTCCAAAAAACAGAAGGAGAAGAACAGCACAAGGTCCCAAAGATCCCAAACTGATTAAGCATCTGTGGGATGATCTACAGAGGCCTCTCCCCTAAACCTCTAGGACCCAAAGGCCCCCACAAACAACTGTTTCAGAGGCACAAAGGAGACATACACAATATTAGGAAGGTGGTCATAATGTTATGTCATTTTGTAATTCAATAAGGGAACTTATATACTGATGGGTCCAGCCCAATAAAAACACTCTAGTTGAGCTGGGACTTTACTCAGATCCTGGTTCCTCTGGTAGAAACATGGGGAATAGAGGAATTGAAGATGTTTTGGTCTTAATTTTGTAACCAACTAACTTAATGCCAAAGATACCTGGACTCTGAAATGAATATGTGGTGTTTTTGGCACATGTGTATATTAAAGAAGATATAGATACTTTATTTCTTCCCAGGGAAATTTGGTGCCATGTAGTTTCACGACATAGAAACAGATATGAAAGATATTTAAGTTGTTCTAGAACATGTCCAGCAACTTCTGGAAGATATTAATACTCATACTTAACCACTTTATGCAGCAGACACTTGTGTTGATGAACGAGCCTCCTGGACTGTGCAGGACAGCAATATTGTGAGTGGACAGTTTAAACTTTGTGTAGCTGTGATTAGGCTGGTTTGTGTTTGTGTGTGTGCAGGTGCAGTGGCTGCAACACACACAATCACAGAGTTACAGAGTTACAAACATTAGCCCGGAAAGGATGAGTGTGGAGCTTGGCCAATACTTCCATCAGAGGATTAATTGGGTTGCTTAAAGTGGACAGTTCAGACTTAAAGCCTGCCAATGAAGATGTGGATACTTTCTCTTTTTTTTTTTTTTTTGTTAGGACAGGGTGAGATGTTAGAGGGAGGGAAAGAGAGAAAGTAAGACGCTTGTAGAGAAAATAACCTTTAAACTTTAAAGATATACATGAAACAGACAGTGAAGTGCTACTGGTTTATTGCATATTTGTGTATTTATGTGTTACACGAATCAGTTGTGTACTACTGAATGATCTCCCACTAACACCTCGTAAAACATCCATGTTGCACAATTTAAAAATTACTGTCTGACATGTTTAATCACGTGATTTTGGTTCCTTGTCTCCTCTGAGGAAAAGTAGTCCCTGACTGCACACTGAACATTTTATAAAATGTGGAAAAGTGCAGCTACATTTGCACAAAACTGATGCTGATGTTTAATTTAAAAAGCACTAGAAATGGAATAGGCGTCATTGTCATTGTGCATCTCGGCATACAACAAAGTTGGAGTATGAAATAAGCACGATACCAAACGTGTCTCCTGTCTTGTCCTCCTGGAGATCTTTCCTTTTGCAAATGATTTCAGCTGCACTTTTCCACTGTTCATAAAATGCACATGAGTTAAATGGAGTTTGGTAATGGTGTCACATGGACATATCAGCACTTTGTTTTTGTACACTTTTAATTGCAGCATATCTCATCATGTGTTTTCATAAACTAATGCAGATTTTAAAAGTATATGATCTGTCATTTACAATGACATCTGCTGGTGTAGTGTCATATTTAAAATACAGAGATTAGAGTGGCACCAACCTTCTCAATTAACTCGGCATGTGAGTGGATAGTCGAACACTTCCTTTAGTCACATACTTTTATTATTATTATTATTACGAGTTGAGCAGGGAATATAAAATTAGAAAGTGTGGCGATCTCATTTCCATGTTTCTTTCCCACCACCTGTGAACTTGCAGACTCAATAAATTTCTCCTGGAAGGCCAAGCCACAAGCCAGCAGGACGCTGCCATGTTAATTAAAACAGCTTGTGGTGGAGTGTGTAGAGTCGGGATCGTCTTAAGAACACAGCCAATCAGAGTTGTGTGTGTGTGTGTGTGTGTATGCAGCTGGCTTCTCATTTTAATTGCATTTTATTGTTTACACGATTCCCCTCATTAGACCCACCGACTTGGTACAAGTGAGGCACGGCTGGTGGAATCATGATCACAAAGATGTTCTGGGAAACATTTGTGTGTCCTGTTAATGTTAAAAAAAATTAGTGTTTGTTCATTGCAAGAATCACTTATTGTCATTATGTGTGTACATAATGAGATTTGGGGTGGTAGCTCCTGGCTAAAGTAATACAAATGTGGGTGCGTATGTGTGCAGGGAGGGGGTCTGAGGGTGTACTGTGGTGTCTGAGGGTGCCTTTGGGTCCTATGGGATGGATCAGTTTGGGATCAGGTGACTTTGGAGGCCAGTTCAACACCTTGTGCTGTTCATCGTGTTTTTTTTTGTTCCTTCAGTTGTTCCTAAAATGTTATGTGTGTCTGTGTCAGGCTGCATCCTGCTGGGGATGGCTGCTACCATCAGGGAGTGTCATTGCTATGGGGTGGGGGTGACTGGTCCGGTCTACGTGGGTGCTACATGTCTAAGTAACATCCACATCAACGAATGCCAGGGGCAAAAGTTTCCCAGCAGAACACTGAATGGTCAATGTTATTTACTTCTCCTGTCAGTGATCATAATGTTGTGGCTGATCTTTGTAAGTGCAGTAAGACAAAGTATCTTTTAATCCCAGGTAGAAGCAACCTTTGCCAAGCTGCATTCTTGTAGCTACAAAAAGCAAACAAACAAACAAAAAAAACCCAGTAGTGTTAAATAGCATTGAAATTTGCAAGATTTTATTTTTAAGATCAAATGGAACGTGGAATGTTGAGCAACAGAGATGAAGGAAAAAATTATATAACAAGCACCATGGAGATTATAACTTAATATACTGTAATGATATCAATTCCAGGCTGGACATATGTTGCGGAACTTAATATTTCTGAGAAGGTGGGATAACTGTCAGGCTCAAATGAGTGACTAACCAGCTCTGATGGCACCGGGAGCAGTGGGAGCAACTTAAAACGTGAAGGAAGGTTTAATTAAGTAATTATTGTAATGGCTTTGAGTATAAATTCGATGTTGAGATAATCCAGCTCAGCAGAGACTTAGCTGATGATTATTTTGTGTGATTGCTTCGACTGTTACATTCGCCAGAAGCGCTGGCTCAGGCTGGAGGGAAGCGGGTCTCTGTGTGACGGCTTTGTGTGGCGGCTGACACATGGAGTGGTGGAGTATAGGTTTCAAGTTGCTGGAGGCACAGAGATGCATAAGCTCGTGGAAACTCGAGAGGTTTGATTGCTTCGTACAATTGCTGACACGCTTCTTTGGCTCGGAGATATTGAAAAGCTTGGGAACAGTTAGCACCGAGGTTAAACTATTTATCTAGAATACGTACAAGACATTTGGACTCTACTTTTGGACATTTGGTTGATCAGGGATGTATGGATCAAGTTTTTTTCCCCCCTGATTAAACCCTGATTGTTGTCCTTCAAGTTCCTTCCCTGGAGATTCATAAAGGCTTGTCTTGTATTGTCCTAGAATCCGACCGGAAGCTGTTCCTTCTTCTCCTGGGATTTTTGGTATATTTGATGCTATCCCACCTCCATTAAGCAGAAGAAGGAGGTTGGCGCTACCGAGATGTAGTTTTGGATTATGGAAGCACATATATTAAACAAATATCTACCAAAGATAGGGCTTGACTAAAGTATGATCTGCTCTGATCATGTCAAAAAATGCCTGGATCTGTTCCGTTACTGATCCCTACTTTAAGCCCCTTTTACACAGGCATTTTGACTCAGCTTCAGTGTGAACAGGCATCCTGCATCGACTCGCAATGTTGATGTACCAGCTCTGTTTTTGAGCTGCAAGGAGCTCAAAAACAGTGCAAAGTTTTGGTCTACTCCCATAAGATAAGTTTTCCTGTAGGTCTCCTGAGACCGATCTCTGAAGGGCAGAGATTTTTATCCATTCTTTCAAACAAATCAAATGTGTTGTTACACAATTGGTAATGGAAAACACATATGTGAATTAACTCTATGTCACATTCAGGAAAACGCACCAATCAGAGAATGCATGTGCGACTGTATATACAGCTTGTGCAGCTTTTTTTTTTTTTATTGATCATGGTCAGTGCACTGGCAAGACCGTGAGATCCGCAAGCTGCCCAGCATCCGTGGAGAAGAGGAGATTTGGCGGCAGATATCGGGCACTGTGTTTACCTCACAGTGTTCCAGTAATCTTAAATGTGTAATGATGACGTTGTCGAGACGATGACGTATAAGGGGGAGGAAAAAAATAGGTACGCAGCTCTCACAGCAATCGATCAGACCCAGGACTTTTGGTAATGTGAAAGGCGGGTCGACCTGGGTCTGAAAATCCTGTATCAATGCTTTCAATGTGAATGCCGTATATGATATCAGTTTCTGAGGCAGTTTTGCTGCAAGTTAATTAATACTTAAGAACTGCAAAGAGAGAATCTCCTTGACATTCAGCCTTGAAGTCATTCTGTATAAAGCCAGAAAACTGCTGCTTTCATCAGTTTCATTACCTCTCATGTGGAATTTGTTATCTGGGCCTTACTTTACCCCTCTCTCAGTTTGTCTCCTACTTGTTTTACTCTTACTCGTCATGTCCCTCTCCTCCTTGAGGCATCATTGCTGCCTGTCCTTTCCCACTTGTTGTCAGCCTCTAGGGAGCCATATGCTCCCTAGTGCTCCGATGTGGAAGGTCAAGGAAGAGAGAAAGAGGGGGTCAACCTCAAACAGCTTATACCTCAACAGAAGTCGTGCGTACCTGAATGCACCTACGCCAGGTTTGGCCAGACTGAAAACCCTGAAGTTACCGACCAGAATTACATTTTTGATGGACAGTCTTTTTTTTTTATCCGAGAACAAGTTCTGCTGACTTTGATGGTCGGCTGAGTTGTCCTCCAATGGCAGATGTGAGTTTTATCCAGCTCATTGGTTTAGAAGAAGAAGAAGAAGAATTACCCGTTTATCCCTCATGGGGAAACTCTTTCTCTGCATTTGACCGAGTGGTGTGCACATGCGAAGCAGTGGGCTTTGACTGTAGCGGCCGGGGAGCAATTTGGGGATTAGGTGGTTGCAGAAGGCATTAGAGATACTTTACTGATCCCGTGGGAATATGGAATAGGACATCCCTTGCTACAATTTATATTTAATGTCGTATATAGCTTTTGTATATACAACCACTTAACCTACCCCATGGTCTACTTACTTATTGCCACAGCAGGTGAGTCAAATGCATCTTCGTGGTGTCTCAATATGGCTCTGGGTTCCATTGGGGTGGCTCGCCATCCATTTTATTCTGACATGTTGTTCAAGACCTTCAACGCATCAGTAAAGAAAAAAGACCTGACCGATTCACAACTAAAGTAACTGGGTCTCAGCAGGGCCTCGGCACGGTCACGGCGCTCGTCCATGGCCTGTAACTGTTAGCTAACGAGGCCGTTAGCATTTAACGGCTACTGTTGTAAATTAACGGCTAACTGTTAGTACTAAGCTAGCGCTGGAAAAAGTGGCTCTTACCATGTAGCATCATTCAATTTGGACCCTGAAAAACGCCGGGGCTCCACTATAGATGACTCGACAAAATTGTGTAACTCATTAACATTATGATTTCTACTTTCTTTGCTTCTGCTCGTTGCTGACGTGGATTCCGTTTCTAAGCAACCGTTTCTAACTAACGGGCTGAACTCATTACGTGCCCTACGTGCTGCCTTCAGGTACAGTCAGGTTGTTCAGAGATTTGACAACAAAATTAAAATAACGAATTGAATGTCTTTAACATTCAATTTAAATAATTGTCCTAATGCAAAAGAAAACTGAGGGATTTCTTATCATCTTTATCTAATTTGTGACCTGGTTTTACACCTGGGTTACACCACTGTGACAGGACCTTAGTAAAATGAAACTCTGATGTGAAATTCTAACTTTTATCTCATCAAAGAATTCAAATTGAATATTTTGCATTTTGATATTCATCAGTTGCACATTGTCTGTATTGTCACTTTTTTTTTCCTTTCGCTTGCAGTCAGAATCTCAAAATCCACCACGGTTTTTGAATCGTCTTTAGATAGTGGGATCGCATTGCTACAGAATTACAACATTTTTTCTAGATATAGCCCAGTTTTTTTAAGCACTGCATGACCTGGCAGCTTTATATATATTTTATTTGCTGTCTACACCCAGACGAGAGCCTCTCCCGAGGACTGTCGTCTCACCCTATGTTTAAAATCGTACTTATTTTACCCTGTCTCCATCCACGTCCAGCACTTAGTTCATCTTTTCTTGTTGCAAGCCAAACCCTGGAAGGCTTTTACCCACGCTGATGATCAAATTATAAATGATAGAATTATCAGTCAAAGCCAGGAAATATCTCACTTTAACAACGTCTTCCTCTGTAATACATACCAGAGATCAATGCTGCACGTTTTCATCCAGCTGCTACCTTCATATGCTCGATCCTGCACAGCCCAGTGCTCTATGATTTATGACTTTATGAATTTCAGACAGGCTTCATCGATAGAATTCTTGGATGAGCGGTTTTGGATCTTTCAAAGGATCTCTTGAGGAGCTGCGGGTCGGTGTGTGGCCTAAGCTGAGATGTTTTTCCGTTCTAGAAGAGACCGGGCAGTCGGATTACTAAACATGACATAAAGCCTGTTTAGCTTTTACCAGCAAGAGATAACTGTCCTAATGTGTTGAGCAAATAGAACGAGAAACACTTTGTGAGTCATGTTTATTTCTCTATGGTTTCCCACTCTGAATGGTTCATGGTTCAAGAGCGCATCCACCAATCGTCAGCCCACTCTTATCATTCACTTAAAGCTCAATCGCAGCCATCACCCTCTGATATTATCTGAGAGGACTGGAGCATCGTCAGCTGATTCAGCGCGAGCGGTGGCACTTTAAATCGAGAACGTGGTCCTCTGAATATGTGGAGAGAAGCTCAACTTCTGCACGCACATCTCTGAAATGAGTCAAGCTTTTTGAAACAGCTCATTTTCAGATCAGGCTGCGTTGTTTTTTTTACTTATCGTTTTTATTGATCAGTAAACATGTGAACACTTGGAAGTGATCCGTTTCTTACAGAAGCCCTGAGCTAACCTGCGATTTAAGCTATTTTACTACATTATAGTGTTAAGGGCGTCCATCAGTCAGCATCGAGATAACGAGATAAATAACTCAGATCTTGAGAAAACACAGGAAATTAAGTTGTTATCACAGGAAAACGGAAATAACGCGTGAATACATGGCCGCTTAGGGCTTCTGTAGTTTCTTCTGGGTTAAGTACATCAACTTGTTATTTTTATCCTTCATCTCCCTTGATTCTTATTACATTTACAATGTCATTCGTGGAATTGGTGTTCCAGATATAAGCCTGCAGGGATTAATCTCCTCACCTCGTTTTGTTATGGTTTTTACTTCGTCCCCCGCCATCCTTTTCTCACCTCTCATTAGTTTCCTTATGATGCTGTACTTTTAAAATAACAGTGCTAGATGTGCTGTATATTTAAAAAAAAATCCACATCTCTTTAACATTTTTTTAACCTACCTTGTGACCTGTTCATTTCCCTTTTCTCCTGCTCATACATTCTTTTACTATTGTCACCCACCCTTACTGCTTTTTTTAACCTGTGTTTATTCTCCATTTTCCATCTTCGACTCCCCTCCCTCCCCTCCTCCCCATCTCCCTCCCTCCCTGTGCGGCTTTTCTCTTAATTCAGTCTTACATCCTATCTATTTAAGGAAGAAAACAGCGTCTGCTGGGAAAACTGCCGAGCTGGGTGGGGAAATTTTGAGCTGAATGGCAAGTCCCCAGATGCTCCTGCTTTGGTGCATGTTTAAAAAAATAAATAAATAAATAAAAAAGGAAGGAAGGAAGGAAGAGAAAAGAGAGGGTGTTGGACTGTGGCAGATAAACAGATATGGACATAAGAGCAACAGTGTTTACAAGAGATAAAGTGTCTTGTCCACTATTTGATTATACTGATGCAATAACATATGTCAGGCAGCTTTTTAAATGTATCTGACAATGATAAGGCAGATTTTACTAAGTTATTTAATTTGCAATTTATCACATTCGACCATTCATTGCAACAGAATGTTTTTAAATAGATAAATATAGTGGAGTAGGTGAATGTTTCTCTCTGAAATGTATTTGAGTTGAAGTGGATAGTCACATAAAACAACAACAAAAGAATACTCAACAACTGAAATAATGATTAAAAAAAAGAATTAACTAACGAGTAGAAAACAGCCCAGTGGTGAACAGTTATAATCTGAATTTTGAGCAGGTATTTAAGATGAATAATGTCAGGATGGAAAGCAATAAATTAAGTATAATGTGTGTGAATTCAGTAAACAAGACTTTACAGCTTGTTCCACAATATGCATCATCTCCCCAAGTCATGACACAAACAGTACAATATGGCTCTTATTAGAGATCGACCGATATGGATTTTTTAGGGCCGATACTGATACCAATTTTTTTTTTTACATCAACCGATATGATACGTGCTGACGATTTTTCTGAGCCAATATTTGCACAAACATAAACATTTATTGAACTCAAAGAATATTTAACCCTCTTACGCATACAAAATAATAAATAAACAAGTAAAAAGAGGTAGAGCACATGCAGGTGCGATTCTAGGGTTTTCCAGCTTCCAGCTGCATGTAGTCTGTTAGTAGGTGAGGGGCAATGTATGGGCTGCATGGGTCCGCATCACTTCAGCAGCACAGGGCTGCCTGTGGATGCACCTGTCTTTAAATCTTGACAGGGATATCAATACCAGTAAAAAACGCAAATATCGGCCTCTTATACAACGGTAGCAATCTATTAGAGACAGCATGCAAATAAGCACCAACATCATTTGGACACATGTGGAGAAGCATTTTAACTCCAGGTGAGAACACATGAAGATGCTTTGCCAAAACACTTAAGCATTAACCTTCAGCCAATTTATGATTCAATGCAATAACAATAATAAAAAAATACAATGATGCTTTATAATTGCTTTTTAAGTAAGTGTGATTCATTGAATCATCAATCAAAGCCACAGGGATGCACTCAACGCTATTTGGGGAGAAACGCTGAATTGAAACATCCCCTTATGTGTCGAACAAAACTCCATGGGGTCGCTTTAATTGCCGAAACCTAGGATTGCAGCATCGTTGCCAAAACAAGACCTGATGGGGGGAAAGGGAACTCCAGCAGTCACCCAGCAGTCGGGGTCTTAATGGAGACAAAGTAGCATGGTATTTACTTGTGTTCAGTTTTCATCCACACATACACAAGTGCAGCACATGATGATTCATCTTAGAGATTGTGTTAGACAAGATTGAAACGTGTGACAGATGATGTGAAGTTGCATCAGCTGTTACTTTCAGATTTACAAACAGGCCCTGCTGGAGTGGTTTATGTTGAAATGATTAAACTGAAACCACTCGAGGGCCGAAATTGTTGTGTTCACCAAGAAACTGCTGCACAAAAGCTGGAAGGCTCCTGCTTTGAAAAATGGAAAGAAGAAGAAAATGAAATCGGAGCTTTGCCTCAGCTTTTCATAAATACCTTTTCTTTTCTAGCTTTGGGACAACTTTGCTTGCCAGGAAGTACATCAGTCAGCTACAACATTATGACCACTGACAGGAGAAGTAAATGACATCAGCCATCTTGTGACAGTTCAGTGTTATGCTGGGAAACGTTTGGACCTGACATTCGTTCGTGTGGATGTTACTTAGACATGTAGCACCCACCTAGACCAGAGCAGACACCCCCACCCCATAGCAATGACACTCCTTGATGGCAGTAGACATCCTCAGCTGGATGCAGGTTGACACTGACACACATACAAAATTGCTTTAGGAACAACTCAAAAAAACATGAAGAACAGCACAAGATGTTGACCTGGCCTCCAAATTCACTAGATCCCAAACTAATCTAATCTAACTAAGTATCTGTGGGATGATCCAAAGTGGACCCTCAGAAGGTCCATGTCCATTCTCTAATGAATCACAACTGCTTTACAAGCACAAGGGAGACCTACACAATATTACGAAGGTGGTCATAATGTTATGCCGGATCAGTGTATGCCTGCCATGTTAACTGCCTGTCTGGTTGTTAAACCTGCTGGTTTCTTGACTGCGCTGTAGGATCACAGCGAATCCAGGGCGGAAACTACAAACCATCCAAGCTGTAATAAACTGGAACGGTTTTGTTACGGGTTACATCGACCTTTATACCCGTGAGGTTTAAGGCTGTAAGAAAAATCAGAAGCAACAGGCGTAGAGAGGAACACCTGAATCAGATAGCTGGGGGGATGCAATTACTAAATAAATTGGTGCGCTCACAAATGCAATCATGAATCTGCCTCAAAGGGCCGTGCAATCTGTGTAGAATACCCCCAACCCTACATCCCGGATTTGGAAAAGAAAGCCCTACACATATCCCTTTGAAAAAGAAGGAACTGGAACAGGGATCTCATTTGATTGGCATTCTTTAAATTTAAAAGTTTTTAAAGAACAACAACACCTATATATGTGGGTTTTAACAGGAGAGTCTCAGTTAACACCAGTTACCGGCCCACAACGACAACTGCTACCAGCACCTTTACTCAACTAAATTAGCTTCTAATTAACGCTTAGACAGGGAGCTTGCAAAAGAATAAAAACAGAAAGTGTGGTCTAGTTAATTATGTTCTCCAGAGAGTGTTCAGTAGTTATACCTCGCCTAATTTGTTTTTTTAGGCAAATAGTTGTAGTGTGCTCCATTTCCTGGCATCTTTTTGGAGTATAAATGACAGAAATCAGAAGTCAGTTTTCACTCAATTATTACTGTAATTATAAGATTCTTCTCTGTAAATGACAAAAAGCAGAATCAGGTGGGTGATGTAAACACCTTGAAGTATATATAAGTAACAGAAAACAGGGACTTCATTTAAAGTCAAAACCAGGAGTTGTTCGGAACTTGAAATAACGTTATGATACATAGGATGGAACGACCAGATTGCAATCATCATTACACAGGATGAGATGTTACAATCCCTTGTGGCAAGCAAAACACATTCAGAAGCCCAGTACTACTGAAAATGCAACAGCAGGCTAGCGGTCAGCTACCACTAACAACCAACAAGAAGACACCGGCTAACTAGTGTAGCCAACAGCAGTAGGTAAGAAGTGATGGGATACGCGGCTACATGTCAACCAACATATCTCCCCTTTGCAAAACCCAATTAGAAACCCAGTCCAACTGAAAAAATACCCCGACCATCAGGCCAGTCGCAGCTACCAACTAGCAACCAACAAGAAGACACCAGCTACCTAGCCAAGCCAATGGTAGAAGCTAAGAAGTGACAAAACATAATTAGAAACCCAGTCCAACTTAAAGAAAAACTAATTACTAAAACAGACACTTCACATTTCATACTGCAATAAATAAAATGACAATTTAGGATGTCTTGATCATGTCTGTTTCCAGTCGTAGGAGATTCCTGGAAAGTGTTTTCTTGTCTTCATTGTCTTCTCCTAGAATCCTTAACCCCAAACTCCCTAACCACTTTTCTCCTTAACGGACGCTGCCTCCAGAAAACTTTCCTCCTTTTTTGAACATTCAGTGTTTTCTTTGGCGTAGTCCATGGATTCTGTTTTGTGTTTTCTTTTTTGTAGGAAGGTTGTGAATAAAGTTGGTCGTATTGAATGATGATCTCCTATTACCACCTCACCAAACCTCCACATTGCACCCTTTATAAATTGCTGTTTGATTGACTTAATTTTCCAGAGTAAAGTTCTTCCACACAGCAGAAATGATGTAGCTGCTTCTTCTTCAGTTTTAGGAAGCTTTGAAGCTAGCCGCTCACCATTAACCTCCTGAAACCCGAGCCATAGTTTGCTCTGCATTTTTAATTTCTCCAATGACCTAAGAAATAAAAAAAAAATAGGTTTTAGGTTCTTGTCCACTTTGGTCCTGTTATTGGCAGAATTGGCCGCTATCATGTTTTTACTCCGTCTAGTGTATTGACCTTTTGCTACCAGATGGTGGACTGAAGTGTCCACTTATGAGGACAACAGGTCTAAATGAAACAGAATAAGATTCACTTTTCTCTGAGCACTTTACAAAAAGGAAACTTTTGTCTGTTTACCATTTGTGCAAGAATCTTGAAATAATACCTCACAAATCTGTGTATCTTGGGCGTCTAAGTTGACTTATTGAATAAAGAGTAGGACTGGGTCGCAACCTCTATCGAACCTGTTTTATTAGCTGCATTTAATGAGTTTTCTCCACGATTAATGCTGCACAACATGTACCAGGCCGACTGTCTCCTCAGAGCCACAGCTAATAAAGTAAAAATAATCATTTTGAAACAAGTCTCGTTTCCAGGCAGCCTCCCTCTATCAGTGGCGTCGTCTTCTCGGTCTAATGCATCTCTGTCCTGTTCCCTCTCCGAACATTTTGACCTATTTCATGGCTTTTTTTGGTCTTAGTGGAGGTAGTTGCTTCCTGTGATTTTTTTCTTCTTTCCCCTTTTCTTGATTTTTTTTTGTGTTGTTCTTCTGTCGAATTGAACTGCTGCTGAGTTCTGGGAAAACTTTGCTCTGGCTCTGGCTTGTCTCTGCAGGACGGCGTATCGCTCAATATGTTCCTGCAGCAGGAGGCTGTTCATTGTATTAAACAATAAAAGGCTGCTCATCGAGTTAATTTCAAGTTTTACACGGGAGCAATTCCGAAATGAAGGCAAATGAGAGTCGGGAGAGAGAGTTGAATTCAAATGAAAGTTCTCATCTTGCTCTGTGCAGAAATAATATAAAGCATGTGTTCACTGGAAGAATAGTTAAGTGCACAGCTGCAGGATGAAGGACCCCGGGTCCTCGTACCCTAGGGATTTGGAGGAAAGATTCCTCCTGTTCCAATTAAACCAGCTGGGCACAGATATTATCTCCAGTCCAGTGTGTGTGTGTGTGTGTGTGTGTGAACTGTGACCTCAACCTTGCTGCAGATTAAAACTCAAAGCTGGCATTACCAGACAACCAGATGGACATGACAGGCTGGTGTAGAGTGCACAAGTCGTGGATTGGATCACGTTCTAAAGCATCCTCGAACACAAAAGGCCAGATCAGACCAGTTCAGAGTAATACACTATGTGTGCATTCGTTTAAGCACAACTTGAAATACATGTCTGGAAACGGAATTTAATAGCGTGAGTTTTTTTGTTTGTTTGTTTGTTTTTTTTGAATAGTGGAAAATGAACACTGGTGTAGCTCTCTCTCTGTTGCAGTTGCAGCTGATGATGGAAAAATGCCTATAATTATGTTTTTATTGGAAATATTTGTATATACTTTTACTATTATTTCAATTTGACCCCTTATTATTCCAATTTCCCCATTGCTGGAAACTATAAATCTAGTTTCTTTTCCTCCTCCATGCACCTTGGTAGCAGGTGAAGTTGTGCCAGGAATAAAACGATCTAAAAATGATCTGTAAATTACAGATTAAATATTTCACTATATCACCATAGCAAAGATTAGTGCATTAGACACATAATAATAATAATATTGTTAATAATAAAAATCCTTCAGGTTTTGGTCGTGGTTTATATTTGATGTTTTCAGCTGCACTTTAACATCCCAGGTTTTTCTAGGGCAGCAAACCTCTGGAGCAGCTCGTTTTTTCTCTGTTATGAACTAGAAACAACAGAAAATGTTGGTTGTGTGTCTGCAGGAAGAATGCAGATGCAACACAGGTATGATATGGATACCTGCAGCATGCAGGATTAAAGACGTGTATTATTTGCTGTGTTTTGTGAACCATAGTTAACAGCTTAATGTTGGTACCTGGATAAAATACTACATGATATGTTTGCCAAATGTGACTCACATTGTGAAGAGTCCTCTGTAGGCTACACTCAAATTGCCCAGGGTCTCCCATACAATGTCAGTACTATGTCGGCCCAGCAGGGTTTAAGTGACTTCGTCACGGTCTCATAACGAATCGGAAACATTGTGCTTGTGTTGTGTTTTTCCCCACTGCTACCAAAAGCATCTCTCCTTCCCTTTCGTCCCCAAAGCCTCCTCCCCTGACTTCAGCTCCATAGACACCTTCACAGTTTGCAAACAGTGTGATGTTTTTTTAGGGGATAGATAGATTGATAGATAGATTATTTTATTCATCCCCGAAGGGAAATTAGGTATTAGGTAGGTAGAAATCCCCTGTCTGTAGACAGTGCTAGCATTCGTTAGCTGAAAAGCGCACAAAATGGCTTAGTTAGAGAGACACACATATGATCAACATTAAATGTGTTGGCGACATTAAATAGAAAAACTTGAAAAAACACTTTTTGCTTTACAGTAACGTGACTCTGTTCTGTCGTTATCTACTGCCATTTCAGCTCAGCATCAACATTCACTACTTTGACTTTTTAACAATATAACAAACGACTCGGAAAACTGGCTAACATTAGCATCACAATTTAACGTACCTGTGAGTACACATATTGACTATCATGGTCCCACAGCTTTCCATCTTTCTCCACCTGTTTTATAGCCTGAAGCCATTCATTTCTTTGTTTTTTTGTCTCTCTGTCTTGAGGGAAGCAGAGAGGAGAAAAAGAACAATACACAATGCAGCAACTCTTCGGCAACCTGGCGGTTTTCACCCATAAGGGGACGTGGCCTTTTCGATGGTGTGACCGTCTTCTTAACTGAATTTAACCTGACAGAGCTATTTATGTTGTTCACTAATTAAAAAATTACGTTACCGCCACCTTTTTTAGACCATGGAGATTTACAGTTATTTAAAGGGAGTAGGTGAGCTAGCTTAACAAAGTTAGATTGAAAGTTTACTATAAATGCAATTATCTGCTGATATTTTATTTAATCTTACATACATTAGACCATAGATTACCACGTCTCTACAGCTTATGTTTTGTATCATTTATGTGTAATTAATTTTTTATTTATTAAGACAGAATGCCCAGTAAGTAATAAGTACATCTAGCAGCTATTTCCATGTCATTTCCTAATTAAATGCTCCCTGAAGTCAGGCCATTTTAACCAAATAATTCAGACACTTGTTTGTAAATTTGTGTCAGATGCACACTGGCATCGAGCGTCCTCACAGAGAAGGGCCTACGGGTATTAATTAGAAACATATGTCGGATCTCGTTCGAGTGAGGAGGACGGTCAGGCTGAGAGTGAACTTTGGAGTGTTCGCTGAGCTGACGGTGATAGATGACGGCGGTGGTCGACAACAAAACTGACAGATTACACTGATGGGAGAGCGGGTTAATAAGAGAGGAGGCAGGTGCAGGTCGTGGAGTCAGGAGGATGTGAAGGCGGATGCAGCTAATGACTGGCAGCTTTTGAGGGACGTCACTGTTTTTTTTTTTTTTTGCACCGAGGTTGTTTGGAAGAAAAAGTGGCAGAACTGTCAAAGAGTAGAACTCAGATTTTATATTGGTCGTCACCAGAATGAATCTTGTACTAAGCTGTCATCAGCACAGAGGGTGGCTGTTTTGAGGAATCTTAAATGAGAAATCCATTATTCTCCATTATTCTGCACATGTTATATCCACAGTTTTTGATGGAGAAGATTAAATGGTGCAGACAGAAGAGAAACCTGATGCTACGTTAAGTCAAATCAGTGTTTGTGTAACTTTACCAGCCCTCATCCTCCTTCGATGATGTCGATGTCGGCTCCGTGGAGACGGTTAGCGGAGCGACTGATTGGACAGTTAACCTCGGGGCCGTCTGCGCTGGTTGTTTCTCTTATTATTGGGACTGATGGGAAATGTGCGCCGGAGAGAAACGCTTTCATTTGGTCTGCCACCGGGTGACGGCGTGCGTCGCCATAATACCCACGCAAACACATTTTTTTTTCCTCTTAAAAGTCTCATTGGCTCGGACCATCTCCCTTCTGCTTCTCACCTGTGTTTTTTTTGTTGTTGTTTTGTTTTTTAATCTGTCACAGCTTCCAGTAACCTCCGTACCCCTTCATATTCCTTCTGGTCTTCATCTTCCTTTATCTTTTTCTTTTATGTAAATCAGAGCTACTTAGCATTTCCCTTTGAGCCTCTGTTTCATATGTCTCCTCCCACATATTTGTTTGTCCCTTGTCTTCTTCTTCTCTCCTCTTGTTCTTTTTCTGGTCCCAGTGTGACTCAGCTGTTTGTGTGCATGTGTCTGTACCATCTGTACACTTTCTCACTACACTTATGTGTGTGTATGTGTGTGTGTGTGTGTGTGTGTGTGTGTGTACAGTCAAGTTAAATGAATCCTCAGACATTGGTCATCCCATGCTTACAGTCACTGGTTTCAGTATTGAATCCCTGTCTGGTGGTGACTCAGGCTTTGTGGAGAATGGTTATGACTGAATCGGAGCCCATTCACGTTTTAGTATACAGCAGTGCATCATGGGAACTTCTTACAAAGCCTGGACTTCTATTAAAACTTCCCCTTTGCTTATATTGAGAGCTGCCAGTCGGGTTTTATCTGGCTAGTTACCATTATTATTGCAACAAGACATATCATTATAATTGCCATTATTACCACTATTATTATTTTTTACTATATTTTCATTGTTTTAATAGAAACATGATTACAATCTGTATGTTGTTTGATGTATGTATGTCTAATATATAAGATAAGAATAACACTTTATTGATCCCCATTGGGGAAATTCAAATATATTGCAAGCAATAAAGAAAAAAGGGGAAAAAATCCTATTTATGGCGTAATAATCTTACACATTGTTAATTTTAAATGAGTAATATGCTTGTTTTTTGGAAGCAAACCTTTTTTAACATATTAAATCATTGTAGTGAGCATATTTCAGTGGCACTGGACCTAAAAAGGAATTAAATACTGGGTATTTCTTTCTACTAGTGCTGGCGTGGTGGTGATATATTATAGACGGCATGTTTTTCTTGCAGTGATGTTGCAGTGGAAAGCTATTATTGCCCCACACTCTGCAAGAGAACATGTATTTTTGTATATCTTAATTCTGTGCCTCTTAGTGTCCACAGTACTGTTCCACCGGTGCAGTTATTGTCAATATGTCTGACCCAGATCACAACAGCAGCATTAATGTATTAGTGCACTGTTAGAGCACTCCAGAACATCTTGTGTTGGTTTAGAGCAACGAAAATAGCTGCAATGACGATCCAAAAATAAATAAATAAAAGCAAAGCAGCTCTGAACCAAAGACTCCTGGTGGTGTTAGGGATGATTCACTGTGTAACGCGGGGAACCACTTTAACACCCCAGAGAGTATTAACGGCTCAACGTGATTGTTTTGTGACGCAGCCCCGGAGGAAATGGTCTCAAAGTTTTGCAGCAGTGCTCCGGTGCAGTTTGCATGTTTGTACCGTTCCCCATTTAAGATTCTGAGTAAAGATGCTGAAATTCGCTGACAGCTGGCTCTGCAAAACGCTCAACATTTATCTTGTTGCGCGTGGCAGTGCTAGGATGACAGCTACGGACCCAGCGGCACCACCTGTGTCAGCGTGACGCCAGTACACGAGTTGCAATATGCGATCGCTTTAGTTTTTGAACAGTGGCAAGAAAATGTCTATAATTTGAGCCGAATGCAGGTGGGTAAAATTAGACCTTATAATCCTGTTGACCAGCCTTGTTGAAAAATGATTGCCCAGCTTGTCTTGCTGCAGCGAGAGCCTGGGGCTCATGAGTAATTACAACAATTGAAGTTACTTTGCGGCACACATCATTTGGTTGCTGTTGCTGCTTTTAATAGTCAAGACACTAATAAATGCTTTTATATCCCCAGTTACTTTGAAATGAAGGAAAAGAGCAACGATTCAACGATTGGGTTGTTTGTTTTCAGGGATCTCAGAAATTAATTCCTAAGCTGTGTGTTTCCACTGTTGTTCCGTGTATTTTCCATCTAAGCTTTCAATGACCTCCAACCTTATTCAAAACACCTGTTAATATGATTGTTACGACGCCAGTGCTATAGACCCCTTCACAGTTTGTAAACAGTGTGATGTTTTTTTTTAGGGGAGGGGCTAAGCTGGAGGCGAAACATCTCAAACATTATAGCCTGTAAACGCTGGTTAGCTTATCTCAATGGACTGTTTTGGCAAGAATGGACATAGATGGACAATTTGACTATAGGAGCACACAGAGGGGATGAAGTCTGGTCTGTCTTTATCAAGTGAAGCCTCTGTAATAAAGATATTACAAGAAGTAATAACGATAATAAAAGTGTAACGTAGTAAATACAACTTCTGCTTGGACACCCCAGAATCAAGTTGCGTTAGCTAGCATTAGCATTAACATGTAACAAGAAATCCCCCAAATAATGATTAACTTAACGTAATTTCAATTTATTCTAACCCATAACTTTATCCAGGCTGAAATTTTAAATATTAATCTTATCTGATATGGCTTTAGCCGTGATTCCGTCGTTTTATTTGATTTGATTTGATAGCTTAGCGTAAACGGAGAATCTCTCTAACCTTCCAATCAGGACGCAAATACGCTGACGCTATCATAGGCCACAGAGAACGCCTGAGAATATGAACTAGAAATGTGATTGGTTAAAGGAACAGCGACGTGTTTCAAGCTTCAATCTCCTGCAGTTTTAATTATGAAGACCCAGACAGATTCCTTTGACTGCGGCGACACGTGACGGCTGAAATATGACCGGATAAAACCTCTAATGAAAAGTTACACTACTAGAAGCACTGTAGCTGAGAAACAACCGAGACATAAAATGTAAAGAATAAGCTAATCAGGAATAATTGCTGTTTCTCAGAGAAGACTTTCTCTCTGTGCATCTCTGTGGTTGCCACGGTCACTGCGAGGTCTGTGCTGAAGCTGTAAAATGTTCTTCACCAACGAGATGGTAGCAGCAGCAGCAGCAAATATCTGCAAATAGTTGTTGTGTTTGCACTACGAACAATGGAAGCATGTGGGAAGCTCGCTTAGGTGTGAAGACGCATTTATCTGCTTGTTGACACTGTTTGCATGAAGCTTTAATAGAACTTATCATGCACACAACATTGTTCTATAATAGTCTGATATATCTCTGATATAGTCTTTAACGTTATGCTATATCCAAAGAAGAAAATGCTAAAGAAAAGCAGAAGATATTTCACCCAAGTCTAAACTTCTAAAGGACTGATGGGACCTACCAGAAATCTGCATCCTCTGCAGCAGACATATAAACCAGCCCCTGTGATAAAACAAAGATACTGTCAGATTATACAGTCAGCTAAACGTCTAAGCGATATTCTTTCTCTCATGTCATTTGGTCAAACACTACAGCCTGGAGGCCCCGAGGCAAAGCTTCTTCACCAATTTGGGCACTGAATGAAGGAAGCACAAACTGAATGGCTGCTTGATTTTTTTTTTTTTTTTCGAGAATAGACTGGGATCTAAGTCGGTAATGAAGCTATTTTTTGCTACTGTTCCCGACTCTGGTGGGAATAGTTTAGACTGCACAACTCTGTGGATGTGAGATCTCATTAGTTCTCTTGTGCTAGGAGTGTGTGTGTGTGTGTGTGTGTGTGTGTGTGTGTGTGTGTGTGTGTGTGTGTGTGTGTGTGTGTGTGTGTGTGTGTGTGTGTGTGTGTTTGAACGTAAACCTGCTCAGGGCTTTATGTCGTCGGCACTGGTTTCAATCATTTATCAGCCACACAGGATGAAAATGAAAATGTTGGTGATGGAAATGATTAAAGTGATTATTAAAATTGATGAGAAATGCTTGGGGGGAAAAAAAGACTTGTATGTGTTGCTTTTTTCAAGTTTTTTGCTTCAGATTCAGCTTTGTACTCGAGGCTCTTTCTTGGATAGCCTCAAATCAAAATCAAAAGTGCTGATTAAGTCAAAATTAAGTCACTGTAACGTAGCATCAGACTTGAAGACGTCACATCGCTTTGTGTTTAAACCCAACTGTTAACGTTTTATTGACGTCTTTACTTTTAAACTGCAGTAGCTTGTGCTGTACTCCCACGTTCAACCAATCACTGCTCACTTAAGCTTGGTTTATAGCCTCGTGGCACTTCTACTTATGACATAGCTCTGGAACCTACGCACTAGTCTATGGTGTCGCTACACGTTGCACCTCGCCAGAAATGTTAGTAGGTAAAAGCTGTGAAACTGGTCAAAAATATACTGCCTGGTTGACGTGTCTCAGCAGCAGAGCAAACAGCCTCCTACTCGTCTTCTCCACGTTCTGCGCCGCAGTGATTTCAGTTTAATTCGTTAACTCCAGCTCCAACATGAGCTGCTCGGTTTCTCCTCGTTGTTGTGTGAGGTGCAGGATGAAACTCAGTGTTTTAGTGGTGTCGTTTCAGGAAGATGCCGAGTCGACACACCGGCTCCACAGGTGCAAATGCTTTCACAGATGTACGGCAAGTTTATTCATGTGACACATTTCAGCAGTATTAATGTGATTGATAAGTAATAACTGCTTCAACGTCATGACAAACAGCAGAACAAAATACATTAAAAGACCAAATATGAAATAATTCAAATAATTAATTAAAATGTATGATTAAAACCAGAAGTTAATACAATCAAAAAACAGAACTTACTCCACTTAAGGTAAAATAGGACTTAATATAATAACATTTAGTGAAGGCAGCTGAGAACAGGTGAATCTTGATTTAAATATGCCTAAAGTTTCAGGTGATCTGCAGGGTCCCTATGGTTTGGAAATTTTGTGGACATCATGACTGAATTCCTGAATCGTTTCGATTCCGATTCAATATCAAGTTGTTGCAGCTTCATTGTTTTGATGATGATTTGGGTGAGTTCTATGCATGCAGATGTTCCTGTGACTGTAATTGAGCCTGTTTCCTGTTTATCCAGTCAGAGGCATCGTCTTGTCCCTAATGCACCGTATGTAAACGGTGAAGTCATTCTGTTGGTGATTCGGAGTGAGCAGTTGACCCTAGTACCTACTGTATGAACTTTACACAGTTCTGCAAGTGCTCAACTTATGGCGTGTACATTTAGCACCGGGATTTGTTTGTTGTTGTATTTTGGCTTTGTGTAAGGACCAAGGTTTTCTTTTATCAGAACAATAAGGATCTAGTCTATGTTTGGTTTTGTTCATTTGACTAGTATCTTTGATTTATCTACGCCCTCTTGTCCAGCCTTAGCGCTGCTCATTCTGTTTATTTCACCCAAAACCATTAACATCTGGTTTAATGTTGCTTCTCTCTTCCCTCCAGCAGAGCTCGGTCATGACACAATCATTTTCATTGATGGAAGTTAAAATGGTTTGTCCTTCTTATTGTGTTATTCTCAGCCCCAAAGATAGTGTTTCTGTTGAAGTGATTATTATCCACTTCTGGTGATTTACTGGACACAAGAGGGGGCTTTTCGCTGTTTTTGTGTGACGGTTTTTGTTATGGATGCACAGTTATTGTCATCTTCATGAGCATTTATGCCTAGTGGACATGTGTATTGTTAACTTTGGGAAGCCAGCCAGTCACATAACAAAACTCTGTCTTTGTAAACACTATAAGAGACGGATGTTTCTCCGTTGTACCTGCTTGAGATCCTCCTTGCCACTTTGTGAGCTGAGGTGCAGTGGTCTCCTAATTACAATATATTCTAATGCTGTAAATCCAGTAAATCTTGTAAATCCTATCTGCTCTGAGGATTGTAGCTTCTGTCATGTTTTGGATCTCCCTCACACGTCGACTAATCTTGTTAGATTTGTCGGGGCGAAACCAGTCTTGCGAGACTTTCACCCAGGGAGGTTTCTAACGAGAGGATCCAGGAAAATGGCACATATTTATGGGTCAATATCAGGGCTTTCACACCGAGATCGATTACTTAAACCATCACTAAAGGTTCTTCCTGTGCTGGGAAAGTGTCTCCCCTAAAATAGAAGCTACCCTGAAGACAGGAGCTCGACTTCCTACGTTTTCCCATCACCATCTTCTTCTCCCTCCTCCCCCTCTAATAAAAGCTATTTGACACATTTATTCTTGATCTCTTCCTACTCCTGTCTTATTCCTGATTCACTGAACTGCGCCAGTTTCATCACTGCTGGCTCAGCCCTCCTGTTCGGATACGACGAATGAGCCACGGAAGGAGGGAAAAATCTCAGGAGAGTAATGAACCAAGGGAGGAGGAAGTGGAAGTAGGGAACCAGAACACAACTCACGTCAGAATTAAATTATGAATGACAAGCGGCATCAAACTTTCAGACTCTTCAAATGAGGCGAGCAGCAGCGACGTAGGAAGGCAGAGGAAGCAGCGCTGCCAAATCCATCTTGAACTATTCTGGGTTTTCGGGTGAACTTTGCTTTTAACTTATTGTTCAGCTTTAGAAAACAGCCTCCGTGATGGGCTGAAAGTTGAGAGGAAATTAAAAGGCTTTTGAGTATTCGCGGCGGAGGGTGAAAGGAGCAGAGCAGCTGCTGCAACAACGCTCCCGTCCTCGCCGACTTTCACAGTTTCCGCACGGAGAATCTCTCCAGCTTCAAGTTGTGGGAAGTGAAACGTAAACACATTTGACCTTTCTGTTGCGAGGGGTTGGCACAAATCCTGTCGAGAGATGAGATCGGCTGGAGTGAGTCAGCTGACAGACGTTGGACTCTTAACTCTGCAAGTGTACAACGTGTAATGTAGAAATGATCCACCTGGTGCAGCTGCAAAGTGTAAGAACCTTAGAATGTGAGATAAGATGATACGTGGTTTTCATCCGACAGTTGGAGCCACCTGGTAACACATATGGGAACAACGGCATTAGCGTGTTAACAGATGGGTGAAAACACACGAGGTCTTGTGCAGTTTTTCTCGCTTAAATTGTATGGTTAGCCATTTATTTATAAACTGAGCAGTAATCTATTTCATACTGGAGAAATCAGAAATGGAGGAAGCACCGGACGTTTTTATCAAACATCACAAACATGGCAGGACAATATAAAAACAACTTTAAGTTCTCTCGCGACTCCCTAAACTTAAACACCATCAGGTTCCGTTCCTGTGTCTTCTGCTTATCCGGGTCCTTGTTGCGGGGGCAGCAGCTTCGGTAGGTCCTGGCCACTTTCACCACCTTCTCCAGAGGAATCTGCAAGTCAGAAGGGGGTCCTGGGCCGAACCCGGGGGCCTCCTTCTGGTGAGAACACCTCTAACGGGAGGCGTCCAGGAGGCATCCTTACCAGATGCCTCCTAACCCTGTCTCTAAGGCTGAGCCTGGCCACCCTGCGAAGGAAACTCATTTTGACGCTTGTATCTGCGACTGTTTGGTCATTACCCAAAGTTCATGACCATCGATGAGGGTTGGAACGTAGATCATTATGACCACTTTCTAATTATTATGTAGATCTCCCTTGTGCTTCCAAAACATCCCACAGATACTTGATCTGTTTGGGATCTAGTGAATTTGGAGGCCAGGTCAACATCTTGTGCTGTTTTTCTTCTTGTTTTTATGTGTGCGTCTGTGTCAGGCTGCATCCTGCTGGGGATGGCTGCTACCATCAGGGACTATCATAGCCATGGGGTGGGGGTACCTGGTCTGGTCTAGGTGGGTGCTACATGTCAATGAAAAATCCACATGAGGCCAGAACGTTAAATTGTCACAAGTTGGTTGATGTTATTCACTTGTTAATGGTCATAATGTTGTGGCTGATTGGTGTTTATCCTCAAAATAACCCAAAAATTAACAAATGCAATAACTAAGTTTACGTCAATAAGGAAATAATTAACATCATTTATCAAATGTGAATGATGGTTTGAACAGTCTTTCCTCTAACTCATTTATGATCCTCGCTCTTATTTGTGGTGAACGTATTTTTCTCTACAGTGAAGAATAGCTGAGAATTTCCACCTTCGCCCCATTTCACACTTCCCCTCAACCAGCTCATTGTTTGAATGCTCCCGCTGTGAACGTTTGCTTGGTGTACAGCCCTGAGGAGCCCCCCCGCAGCCTGATGGAAGTTTCATCCTTGAGTTTTAATTCATAAATTAGAGCTCGGTATAATCATCCTTTCACAGCTTCTCCGCTTCCAGTGAGCAACATCCTAATCGGCTGCACGAGTACAATCGAGGGCTGTTGGATTTTGAATTCATCATCCTCAAATTGTATATTGAATTGTGAATGAAGTGTGACGCTTTCCTGACAAGCCTTTGGTATCGGCATCAAAGCTAGAGTGTCCTCACCAGACAAGACGACGGAGATTTAATTAAACACGGTTAACTGAATGTGTCAGACCCGATTTAGCGACTCATCAGTTGTCCGTCCATTCAGCAGCTATAAGACCTGATTTGAGCCGTCGTACTGTACATACATCCTGTGACACGGTGGAAGGGACAGAAGTGTAATTCTTAAGCTCAGTTTAAAAATAAAGCCAAGACAGGAAGTCGGTAGTGCACTTTCCAGACTCTGGTTGCTTGGGTAACCCTCTTGTATATTTTCCACCCCTAAGGTTTCAGATTAAAACCAAGGAAACTATTGCTACTGCATGGATGGGGGCAGCTCTTCCTGCCAATACTACTCTTTCAATGAGAGATCAGTGCTGCTGCCGTTCACCAAGCCACTGTCAATGTGGTGAATTCCGTGACGGGTTGAAGTGGTGGACACCAGGAGGAACTCTGTGCTTGTGACATTGTTCAATCAACCACACCAGTTGCTCCCACAGGTCATTTACTTTAGTCTCGTTACGTTGGGTTTAGACCATCTTGGTGCCTGCCCACTTTGTGTCGTGCCTGGGGCCATGCCCCCTGAGCGGCAAAAACATGGTGAAATGTAGCAGTAAATACAAGGAGACCGGGGAAAATGTGGATTATCAGATCAAATTAAGGACAGCTGGACTCAACAATGATCCATATGGACTAGTATAGATTTAAGTTAGTTTTAATTCATTTCAGTTATGATAGATGTAGCTAAATGAAAGATGCTAATGCTAAGAGCGTTACTGAGAAGTTACAATACTGTAGCGTTAAAAGGATGATGAGGATTGTTCATAAATATTCAGTTTATTGTTTTATTGTTATTTATTGTTGGAGCTGAAATAGTTACTGTCGGCCGTAACTACGGCAACACAGTAACATCCACAAACTTATCTGACAGCCCTCCAGAACGTAACTTAAGAAGTAACTTAAGGTTTGACTTCATCAATAAATACAGCATAAATTAATATTAGCTGACACTAAATGAACCACAGCACCAGGTTTCTGTGTCTGGATTCCAGTTGTTTCTTTTAATGCAGTGATACATTTACTTCTCTTTTCTTTGGCAGATATCTGTAAAAATATATTTCAAGTCTGTTGGTTCAGTCAATCGCACAACAGCTCTTTATTTATTTTTTTATTAATTTGACAATTTAGACGCTTTTAAAGCCTGTGATTCAATTTAATGCTGCTAAACTCCATGTTCAAGTGTCACTTTTTACCACTCAGTGTCCGTAACCATGGAGACATCACCAGCTGTGATGTCATGTGTGCACCCCTTAACTGCTGTTAGCACAGATTTTCTTCCTCGTTTCCTTTTGGTCATTGTAATATAAAGTACGCACTCACAAAATGTTCATGCACACTGCTGCAGATATAGACCTTCTCCCTTCTTGTTCTGTATCTGGATTTGTGGACAGCTACACCACATGTCTGCTCACCAAGTCCTTCCTCATGAAAGAATTTGCTGGTATTGTGAACAACCTGAAGGCTGATGACGGAAGATAGAGATAGAAGAGAGACAGATGGAGGGAGGTTTGTTTGTTCTTTTGGACCCCACTGTGACTTTTTAACTAGAGAGAGATATTAATGAAATGTCCACAGAGAGTTCATCACTGACGAAGACCATCAACGAACACGAGTCCTGCTATTGTTACTTTCAGGAAGTACAAACGAGACAGACTTCCTCCTCCGCTTCAATATCCCAACCATTAATAAAAGACAAAGAAAACCAAAGAGACTTTTGGACTTCTTTCACTGAGGCTTAGAGCTTCTTGTCTGAGGCGAAGCTCAGACTAACTCTGACACAAGTGAGCACGTACTGTAAAAACCAGCTGGATTTGTTCTATTATTCATCCCCATCTTGAATTAATGTTAAACGGTTTCTTTAAAAAAAAAAAAAAAGAGAGCCAAGCGTGTGAGCTTTTACACAAGCTGAGAAAGCATCCGACCAGGGTGGAGGACTTTGATTATACTTCAAACAACGCTGAATTGTCAGAATATACGTGAGAGCCCCTCCTCCCTCCTGAGTCCAGCTATCTGAGGCATGTTTTGAATTTTCCAGCCCTGTTTTGCGAAGGTAGGAAAGTGTGTACCTCTTTTTTTGCCTTAATGTTCACCTAAAAGAATGAAGCTTTGCAGAGGGTGACGGATATTGTGTTCTGTAACGTGCATCTGTAATGGCGACATAATGGGGGCGGCTGTGGCTCAGCAGGTACAGCAGGTCGTCCACAAACCAGAGCGTTAGTGGTTCGGTTCACACAATGACAGGTTGCGTCAGTGATGTGAGGTGAGGAAGAAGGTTCTGGGTTCTAGTCCATCGACTTCCACCCGCCGTCCAAAGACGTGCTCGTTAGGGTCATTGGTTTCTGATGTGAAAGGTGTGAAAGTGAATGGCGACAGACTGGAGACATGTCCAGGGTGGACCCCGCCTCTCACCCAATGACAGCTGGGATAGACTCCAGCCTTCTTTCATAGTCACATTTACCAACATGAACTCAATGAAATAGCTTAAATTCACAATATGATTGTCAGCTTCAGCTCTAACTAACCTAATTAGTTAGAGTTAGACCTAATGCACAGGTCTTCAACCGTCTCTCCGCGCCCCCTAGAGGGTCCAAAATCTTTAAATACACATTAAATGTATCCATTATATTCTGGTCACATTTGATTAGTCTGTACTGTCAATACACAGTAACAGATCTAATATAATCAGTAAGTTAAATATACATTGATGGGAGTTGCATTGTTAGTGTTTTGTTGAAGATGGAGAAGGAATGTGACATTTTTAATTTCTCCAGATCTGTGATCCTCTGCACACAATACTAAAGCACATAACGTACATAGGAAGGAAGATTACAATGAGGTTTCATAGTTTATGGCTTAATTTATGGACGGTCTGGTACATTATACAAGGAGGTAACTGTACTCAGCAAGACTCAGAAGATTGTGGCGGTGGAATTTTGGGTAAACGCTTTAAACTGAGACCAAGATAAGACGTTTATTGCTTTTTTTGTTGGAGTATCTCTAGCTTTTTTTAAAATGAGCTGTAAATGTATTACACCATATGATATTGCAGTAATGTAAGTGAGGCTCGAACAAAGTTTTATTTCAGAATGAGAAGTGCAGAGAGTGGCAGAAAATGTCTCAACTTAAAAAACAAAACAAAGCATCATATTTAGATGTGTGTAAAATTCATCAGTGAGGACCCTCAGGAGTTTTGTAGCACTAACTCTCACAATATTCTCTCCATTTAATTTTTAGAGAGATTTGTTTAATGTCATTTTTTTTATTATTGGAACGAAACACAATGCAGTTTGTTTTGCTGATGCGTAAACAAGACTTTTTTTAGGCACATATACACGAGGAACATATTTGACTGAGGCAGAACTTAAATCTGTAGTGGTGAAAAGAGAAAAAGAGGTGAAACTTTATTAAAAAGTGCACGATACCAATCATTTCACATATTTTGTGGGACCCTGACACAGTCCTCAAGGCATCTCACGTCGCCGTGGCACACACACTTTTGGAGTTTGCGGGGATGTATTTTTCTAAACTGCAAACGTTTCATTGTTGTGCTGCGTCTCCTAAAAACGCTGCAGCTGTCGCCCCTGCTGCCGCCAGACTGATTTGCATGTCTTTAATACACAAACCTCGGCACGCTGTCATTCCCTCAAGTTGTTGACAACTTTTTTCATAAACTCAAAATGACTTAATGTGATTAATTGTGACGTTCTGTGCAGAACGGCATCGAGCAGACCCAAATGTATGCGCTGCATTTTTAACCCGAGGCCCGGGGAGTCGCTCGCAAGTTCAGCTGTGAGCTCTTAAGCGTTTGCAGTGTTATTTTGGAATCTTCCGTGATTGAAATTCACATCACTCCCTCCTCAGTAATGTCAGATTTCGCTCGATTCCCGTTACACTGTGAGGAAATAAAAATTCGAAGACATGAGTGCGGTAACTATGACAAGCAAACCATCGGGAAGAATTGTTCTCCAGCGTTTAGAGTTTCGCCAATTATAATCAGTCCTTATCTCACTACCAAAATAATCTCTTCATCCTCCTCGTGCTCATGCTCCCTTAAGCCTCCTCATTATCAGCATCTCCTCCACAACTTTATCCTCCGATATCTATTTCTTTTATTATCATTTTATTTTATGCTTGTGTACAGTTGCTTACATTTCCACCCGACTCAGCGAAGCTTCTGTTTGTCACAGATCCAGATGATGCATCAAGTGGTCGTCTCTGTGTGAAATGTTTTTTAGCTTTAATATGTACACACAAGGAAGACAAAACGGTCCCGCTGTGAGTCATGTCCTCGGGGTGAACCGTGCAATCAAAGGAAATGTTCGCTGACAAAGAGATGTTTCCCAAAGCAGAGCTGGCCTGGCATGTCTGCATCATTGCTTAATGTGTAGACGCACAGTTGATGTTTTTTTTTTTTTTTACTGTGGCTTTCTCTGAATGCTGACTGCAGCCAGTGGACACATGCTGGGGTTGTTAATAGCAACCACGTACCCTCTCTCTGTCCAGTAATGTTTTGGCGATTGTGTGGCAATTATATAGTATAAAGAGGCTTGAGCGTTCTTCTAGGCTACAACATATTCAGTAAAACACCTTTAAAGTGAAGCCAAAGCTAGTAGAGCTCCCCCTGGTGGCTGGCTGCAGTATAGATTAGTATAGACACGCTCCCGCTCCACATTAGTGGGTGGGACTTAATTGGGTCAAACTAAAACAATAAAGTAGGCGTCAAATAATTTATTTTTCGAGGATGGTTTCTCTCATTTAGGTAGGTAATATAATGCATGTACAACTGAAAAGTTTTGCTTTTGATGCTGTAGAAACAGAATGTGACCTCAGAATGACTACTGGTCGCCATGCCAACCACTCCTTAAAGCGATCTCGTTGCACCGTGAACAAACAGAATAAGTGCAGTGTATAATCATTGACTTTTCGTCAGTGATGTCACCCATTGGATGAAGTGTGGGCGGAGTCATCGATATCAGACTCTGGCTCCAAACTTTCAAGATGGCGCCACCCACATCCCAGAGGAAATAATGTCAATTTGGCCAATGCATGGAATTGGGGACACGTTGTCCCTACACACACAAACTATGATTAGAAGCCGTCACAGTAGAAGTAAATGATAACGGTGAACAGTATGGATGAAATCATCATGATTCACATTATATGCTGTGTGTAGGTTGTCGCTGCCTCACCGGTTCTGTTTTAGCCAAACGATGGTTCCTCTAGGTGGTTGTAATAAAGTGAGGTATGAAAAGCGTTTCATTTAATCATCAGGTGCCAGGTTTGTAGATTTAAATTAATCCTATATTGAGTCATTTATATGTTCCCTCAGTGTGTGTGTGTGCGTCAGCGAATGTAGTTTAAAAGAACATCCAGGTCGTTATTTAACTGAGCAGTGAACATGTCAAACATTTATACCTGGTGGTAGAACTTACAAAGTTATTATAACTATAATTTATTCCAGTTAAATACCTGTAGTCATGTCTATTCTCTGATGAGTCATAATTGTTTTGGAGGCACAAGACAGACCTACACAATATTAGGAAGGTGGTCATAATGTTATGCCTGATTATATAACGACACCTACTGCTGCACTACAAAATGCAAAAAGGTTATGTAAAGAGGATGTACAGAACCTACAAGTGGAGCTTTTTGCTATACAGTGAATGGAACCTGAATTATCTGCACAACTAAAGCATAACCAGGAATAAATGCATAATATTCCAAATGCTAATGTAAACTATGAATGTGGATAAAGCAAACGTGTCTCCAAAGACCCAGCTGGTGATCTCATCTAAGGTCATTACACCATGAAAATGCTCATAAAGATTTCGCTAAGTGCAGCGGTGACTAATGTGTTATATTAATAATGAAGGTTTTTGGTTCTATAAGTGGACTCAAAAGTGGATTAGGATTAATTAATACTATTTTATTGAATCTTTTTTGCTGAAAACGAGTACATGTGTGTATATGTATTTGTAAGTTTGTATACGTAGATTATATAACTATATAGATTAGATTAGATTTCTATTATTATTTCTGCTTTATTTGCTCATACTGTTTGTACGTATCATTTGCATGGTCAGAATAAATCACTAAATCACAAATCATAACCTGAATCATGCTGATAGCATTTTTTTTTATTATTATTGTTGACATCTTGTGTCATGTGGCTACGTCTACTGTAAGTATTTAGCTCAGACTTATCTGCAATGGCCATACATCAGCACAGTAAACCCCACAGAGGACGAGGCAAAATTGGAGCATAAATCCTATTATCCCAGTTTTTTTCTTTTTCCTCCTGTGGATCTCCGTGAGTTTGAGAGATGGAGGTGTATCTACGTGACACTGGTTAGCAGCAGTGAAAGTTTTTCATAGCCCAGCCATCTTCGCTGTAATCAACTTATCAGTGCTGGCTAGAGGCTGAGCTGCAGTCTCAAGTGATTTATTTATGGTTCAGTGGTTACAGCTCTGTTGTTTCTTTGCGCTCCTGCCAATTCAAGCTACATCTCTGGCTCGGTGTAACCATGGATGGCAGTTAGTGTTTCCCTAGTTATGCCTTGCTGAAGTACCCCTCAGCACGAGCCCGTAGGCTCATTTAAACTCATTAGGTTAATGCAGAATAGCAGATTTACAGGCTACAGGGAGATGGAAATAAAATATGATTTATATATGAGAGCTGGTCTCACTCACTGCTAATTATTTTATAGCGAGTAATCTCTCTTCTAAGTATTATCCTGTAACATATGAGTGCTAAAAATGTTAGGGATGATTATGGCAGTCTATTAGTTTGTGTGTGAAAGTTATATCAAGTGACGTATACCTTCATAACTTCAGCTCCCACCATCTCATCAGCAGCAGCTTTAATGACTTTGGTTTGCCAATGTGCCTCTGAACTTACAGTTATCTCATGGGAGGTTTGCCAGCTGATGATTATATTTCATATCTTAGTAGAGATCCTTGGGCCGACATTTGTCTCCTTTACTGTTATGCTGTATATTACTGTCTCTGGACAACAATAAATGTCTTATTTTGAGTCTGTGCCCAGAAACAATGTCTGAATGAGCGTCTTGAAATAATGCCTGGTGCTCAAATGATCAAATTAACTGATCAGGCACAACATTATGACCGCCTTCCTGATATTGTGTAGGTCTCCCTTGTGTCTCCAAAACGGTTGTGACTCATCAGAGAATGGACCTGGGCCTTCTGAGGGTGTCCTGTGGTCTCTGGAGACAGGATGTTGTTAGTTGGGGGGCTGCTGTATGGTGGCCCTGAAGGTCAAAACACAACAACTTTTCAGAAAACACAATGACATTTCAGAAAACACATGATTACAGAAAACACAACATTTCAGAAAACACAACAAGATTACAGAAAACACAATGACATTACAGAAACACAACTTTCAGAAAACACATGACATTTCAGAAAACACACCGACATTTCAGAAAACACAACAACATTTCAGAAAACACAACGACATTACAGAAAACTCAACGACTTTTCAGAAAATACAACATTACAGAAAACACAATGACATTTCAGAAAACACGACATTCCAGAAAACACAACAAGATTACAGAAAACACAATGACATTACAGAAAACACAATGATATTTCAGAAAACACAGCGACATTTCTTAAAACACAACAACATTACAGAAAACACGGTGACTTTTCAGAAAACACGACATTACAGAAACCACAGTGACATTTCAGAAAACACAATGAGATTACAGAAAATACAAGACAACAGAAAACATAACAACATTTCAGAAAACACAACAAGATTACAGAAAACGCAGCAACATTTCAGAAAACACAAGATTACAGAAAACACAACGACATTTCAGAAAACATTTCAGGGTAGGGACAACACTGTTGAAATGTTGTGTTTGGTGAAGGAGTGTCATTGCTATGGGGTGGGGGTGTCTGGTCTGGTCTGGGTGGGTGCTACATGTCTAAGTAACATCCACACGAACGAATGTAAGGTCCAAAAGTTTGTTACACCACCCTTTGTTTGTTAACAACTGTTACAAGATGGTCAGTGATTTTAATATAATGTTAATGATTTGTGTATATGTGTCCACTTGAAGATATATTATATTATTATTATATTATATTATTGATTGTTCATTTGTATTAAGACTGTAACATACTGAGTTACAGTGATCTACTTGGTAAACATTTATACCATGGAGTCCAATATGTGCTCTGGTTTTCCTCTACTGTTGGTCCCTACCAACTCCTGAGGCACGTTTACATTTCTTTAGCTGCCATGTTCTGTAGCTAGCTGTTATCTGTATGTATTTGCTGATTATTGCCTAACAGGAAATGAACAGCTGGAGTTTTAGAGGCGAAGGCTGAAAATTACTATAGGAAAGGGAAATGAGATGTTGATTATAGCCACTACAGAGTGTGTATAACGTTGTACGACTCTCTGATTGGTTGTGTATATCGTAAAAATCCATCACAATACCCCAGTTGTTTCTTTACAAATCAGTTGAAGCAGTTTTTTGGTGTCCAGGGATTTATTTGCATTTATCAGTCACTCTCGCTGTCCCATGAGGTTTGGAAATACAGTAACTATATGCTCTGCTTCTATCATCAATTTCTACCAGAGCCCATTATAGTATTCCCATGTTAGTAGGGGCTTAAAAAGTATAGGACCTACTGATCATTTTCTCGGGAGTTCATTACTTGTAAGTCTGCTTTAAGATTTTGATCTAAACAAATCCATATTCTAGGTTGGAGAGCATGGGCTATACTGTACCGTATGTAGACCATTGTAGATCTGAACATTTACACATATTCTTAGTCAAACTGAGCTTCATTATCCCTGAATAGAAGCTATACACCATTTTCCCCTCCACTAGGTGGTTGATTCCCTTAGCTGCTATTGTGCCGTCATCTGACTGTATTAGGATTTCAGCATGTGTTGCTAGTACATACGGAATACCCCAGGGAGTCGTGGTCACAGCCACATCTGTCATGCATGCTCGAACACGGCACCATTCACAGCTGATAACCGGAGAATATAATTATCTCTAACAGCTGAGCATTGGGAGAACGGTGTGTACTCTTTAGCCTACTGGTATTATATAATGAAACCGCTCAATTAGATCCTTAAATGAAATGCCTACAGTAGTTTCAACACAGACCATTTACACAGTCATAATGTCTCGGCCTTTAGGCCTCCTATTTCTGGCATCATTGTGCACAGAATTGGGGGCCGAGAGAAAGAGTGAAAGGAAAGAGGAGATATTTTCCAGTAATAAACTTTGCACTAAATCAAATACATTTTCACAAAATTGAGTTATCCGTGTGTGTGCTCAGTTTTCTGGTAGACTCATTAGACGTAACAGGAAGGTCTTTTTATTTCTTGGAGATGTGATGATGTCGGTGCACCATTCAGAATCGTAACAACCCATATACATCAATCAGGCATAACATTATGACTAATATTTTTTAGGTCTCCCTTGTGGATCCAAAACAGTTGTGATTCATCAGAGAATGGACCTTCTGAGGGTGTCCTGTGGTGTCCGGCAACACAATGTTGTTAGTGGGGAGGGGCCTTTGAAGGGAGGGGTCTCAGTGAATCATCCCTCAGTTTGGGATTTAATGAATTTGGAGGCCGGGTCAACACATTGTACTGTTCTTTGTGTTTTTTTGAGTCGTTCCTAAAGTGTATTTCTGCTGTACAGCGGCCATGAAAGTCAAAACACAACGAGATTTCAGAAAACACAACAAGATTACAGAAAACGCAATGACGTTTCAGAAAACACAATAACATTTCAGAAAACACAAGATTACAGAAAACACAACGACATTTCAGAAAACACAAGATTACAGAAAACACAACAACATTTCAGAAAGCACATTTCAGAAAACACGATATTACGGAAAACACAACATTTCAGAAAACATCACATCAGATGATTATTTCCCTTCCAATATTCCAATAGTTGTTTATATGTAGTAACTAACCAGTATGCCTGAGATTTCCGTCTAAAAATCACCGAACACTGATGAAAAAGAGAAAAGGTAAAAACTTTCAAGGTAGTCATCGGTATGTGGATGGGTAACATGACTCTGCAGACTGAAACAGGTAGCAAATGGTAAGATTCCTAATATTTTTTGAGACGAACTACTTATTCATCCACATATATATACATATACATAGTCATCCAGTTTAAGATGCACAGATTCATTGAAATGTATTGGTTTAGGCCATTTGCAACTGTTATACGTCACAATTCTTTTTTTTTATAAAACAAATGTATTTCAACGAATAATCGGTAAGATAAATTGTCTGACTTTATTTATATATTTATTATTTAAATAAAGTAAGGGTGGTTTTGTTCTTTTAGAGTTAAAAAGCCCACCAATCCCCCTGCCTCCAGTCTTTTTACTGAGTGGGGTTAATAGTCTCTCGAGCATAAAATTGAATTATATGCTCAATAATTTAATTATATATTCTTTAATTACATACACATTATATAACGTATGCCGGTAAATGTATTATTTCCCAATGCTGCGCTGATTCTTGAATTCATTTGAGGTCAGGATTTAGTAATTTTCAAATACCGGTTTTAATTTGACAGGACTAATTAGCAGTTCAATGGAATTCATTTTAATTTAAGGGCATCAACAGGCATGCCTTTCTCTCCCTCGAGGCTGACCGGTCTTTACAGCAAGACAGCAAAATGTCAGGATCAAATATGCAGCGAACAATAATGAATACAAAGCAATGCAACCTCCCTGGGATGTTTGTGGAAAAAAAATAAAAAATCATTAATTTCATGTGGTTTGAATGGTTGGTTGATATTAAGCTAATATCAAAGTACGGATAAAGATGAGTTCACATATGTAGGATGATTCATGAAGATTCTTATTCTAAAGCTTATGGAGAATGTTTTAAATGATTGAGCTGCACCTCGTTCGTATTCATGCACAAGGAGATTATGTTCATAATCAGAGGCTTTGATAGTCGTTATTCTTGCCCTAATAGGTGGCCACACATCACTAATGCTATTGCGTTTACATGTGTGTTTCCTGGCGTAGTTAATAACTAATTTTAACATTAATAATTGAATTATAATAGTTTTTATACTAAGTAATGTTATTGTAAGATAATGACCCGAGGTTTACTATTTGTAGTTAGTATTTACAGATATTAATTATTATTTCCCCCAATATTATTATTAATATTAATTGCCAAAAGCCAAATTGATATTGTGCTAGCGTGTTTCTGCTTTACTATTTCTGTCTGCTTCACCATCTGTGCATTTTTTGAATTGTTTGATTGTTTTGTATCAATTAAGAGGGAAGACATTGAGGAAAGGTTAACAGAGGAGGTTCAGAGATACAAAAATTAGAGAAAAACAGAAATATAACCCTAACTCTATCTGAAAGACACAGGTTAAAGAGAAGATTTTAAAATAAAACAAGAAAAACTAAAAAAAGAAAGCACAGAAAACTTATAAAATCAGAATATGTATAATATTTGACTTCCTCCATAGTAGCCATTCTGATTCATTCAGAATTCAGTGCAAGCTCGGACAGCGACATGATTTCCTGCCTTCTGGTTTTTGAGCTTAGAGGGATCATCACTTCATTTTTCAACCAGACAATGACCCCAAACATCCCTCCAGGCTATTTAAGGGCTATCTGGCCAAGCAGTAGTTGTGTTTTTTTTCCAATGTGCCAATGAAGTTATCTCATGGGAGTTTTTGCAGCTGATGATTATTTTTCATATCATAGTAGAGATCCCTGGGCCGACTAATGTGCTGTCCCCCCGTCACTGTTATGCTTTATATAACATAAGCCAAGTCTCTGTCCTATTTTGTGCAGAAAGGATGTGCCTGATGGAAAATTTATAGCAATGATATATAATAATAAATTTGATTTATACAGCGTCTTTCTAGACACCCAAGGACACGGACAGAGAAGACAAATTAGACAACTGGACAAAACAGACAGGATGAATAGCACTGAGAAGGTGAAGACGGGCTGACTATCAGCCACAAGTCTGGGCAGATTTAAATGAGTCCGGGGATATGTCGGGGAGTTCCGAAGGGGTGGGGGCAGCCAGGCTGAAGGCTCTATCCCAGATAGGGCATTGACTGATGGCTGGGGTGAAAAGCAGACCCAGATTAGAGGACCACAGGCTTCGGGGTTGAAGAATGTGGGTGGAGGAGGTCCGAGAGGTACCAGGGGGGTCCAGGGAATGAAGGGCTTTGTAGGTGAGAATTAGGATTTTATAAGAAAAAAAATATTGATATGGCAATATATCGCGATATTTTTTGTTCCGATACAATATCAATTTTGAATGTTTTTTTTTTTTTTTTTTGAAAGTCGTGTTTTGGGCCGATCGTGAAAGACTTCCCCACCTTTCTGTAGAAGTGCAATAAATTGGAAATGGATCATTTGCATTAATATTGTTTTTTTTTTTTTAACTTGTCCAATAAATTATCACTAATATCATCTTATGTACATATATACAACTTGTATTTTAGGCTGCATTTAAAATTTCTCATTGAACTATGTAGAATATTGCAATATATCGCAGTATCATAATATCGCAATGATATATCGTATCGTGACTCAAGTATCGTGATACGTATCGTGAAGTCCTTGCCAATACCCTATGTAGTAGTAGTAGAAGTAGTATTAGGGATGTGTCCTGTATCTTTTTTTTTTACTATACATACCATATAAACACTACATCAATTCGTTCCATGACAACTAACTTTCTTTTACCTGCTGTAGACACAAACCAGGTTCCCAGCCTTTTTTTTATACTTAAATTTGATTGAGTCTTTTTTTAATTTCAAACAGAAAAATTAACACACAAAAAAAAAACAGACACAGTGCATGAACATTGTCCCCAGTCGACATCAAACTCTCAATGTCTAGATGAATCAACAGTTGCTATGGAGAACTCTCCAGAAGACTGGACAGAATTCACGGCAAAGAAAAGACAGGTCGTCAGTCTCATGCTCATACGTCCACATGCATGGACACACCGATGCTGCTGTCTTCATTTCTCCTCAGCCTCACACTTGTAGAAAGGTCAGCGCATCCAAAGGGCTCAGGCCGCTAATTGGGACTATAGGAGGAAGGCATCATTAAATATGAATATACAGTATTGTTTACCGTGATCTGGAAGACGAGGGCAGCAGAGGAGAAACGGTGCAGTGAGGAGATGTAGTGCTGCTTTCTTTCTGTCCTCCCACCTGCTAAATGTCATTCCCTTTCCTGTCAATCCTCGGGCCACAATGCGCTTCGCTGCCTGCCACATCTATGCAACACACACACACACACACACTCGAATGTGATCCTGATTAGAACACATCTCGCAGTATGAATGCATCTTATTTTGAGTTTCTCAAGATTACTGTTCTGTTCCACGTCTAACTCTTCCTGACTCATCCATGGATGAGTGGATAAATTCACGAAAGCAACAAGCGGGGATACAGCACAATTGCGGTTGCAATTTTAAAGCCCTTTTGGTTAAAATTTGATACGATTTTTTAATCCATTTGCAGCTAATTCCCCAGCTCAGGCGGGAGCAGTAATTACCTACATTCCTGCATGTTTCACCGTTGCTGGTGGTGAGGGGTGCAGATTAGAGGCTTGGAAGCAGGTAGATGCAAAATGGCTTAAAAGGAAATATCACAACCTTATGTTGTTTGCATGCAGGTAAAATAAATGACGCAGTAGCTCGTTGAGTTCCTTCTAAGGTTCAAGTTAAATTACAACTGAACTTCACACACAATCACAATATTTCATATTGTATTCATGTATATATATACACTGGTCAGCCACAACATTATGACCACTGATGTAAATTACACCGACTATCTTGTCACAGGACACCCTCAGAAGACCCATGTCTATTCTCTAATGCACAGGTTTTCAACAGGGGGTCCACGACCCCTAAGGGGGACTGCCAGTGGGATCGGAAACTCTTTGGTTGATTAGACATTTTTCATATATTTTTTTTTTATTAAATTCCTTTGAATACACATTAACATTAATCCAACATATTTTAGTAGAGGGATAAGGGATAACGTAACACTGAATGCAAAATGATGTTGATTATTGTAGCAAAGATCCTAATTTCCCTTTATTTTGACATTTCTGTCTTCACCTCTATCACTTCCTTTACCGCATTTCCTCCTTCCACCAATTGGCTCTTGTTTCCACCTTCTATCACTCCCTCATTTACCTGATTGTGTTCACCTGTTCACTCCTTATTTAAAGACTGCATTCCCTTTCCTCCACTTTGTATGGGGTGGTAGTGCTGGTAAGAGCTCATTCACTCCTTAGTATCGTCCATCTTTCACATGGAATCTTATTTCTTTACTATGGACATTTAAACCTAATTTCATTTTATATTCTAAAATTCAGAGTTTTAACTTGCTCGATCACCCATGTGTGGTTGTTTTTCCCCTCCTTTCTTCAAGTGCCAAATTCATTATTGAAATCCTTATTTGATAAATAAACCTCTGTTTGAGCATGCAATTGTTCAACTCCTGTCTACAAGCATTCTCACCGATGCCCCTATGATGATAGTGAACATTTCATTCTGAACCTCCTTTGCAACAATTATAATAATGTATATTTATAAATAGCACTAGGTTGAGTTTAATATAGAACACATATAATACTTGATCTCTCCATCAGTTTGGGGGTCCTTGATCTGAAAAACATTGAAGACTCCTCTAATGAGTCACAGCTGTTTTGGAGGCACAAGGCAGACCTACACAATACTAGGAATGTAGTCATAATGTTATGGCTGATTTGTGTATGTAAAAGTCTGTGCGGAATTCTGGTGTTTGGACTTGAATTAATTGTCAAAGTGGTACCTGAAGCAGCACACCAACCTTTTAATCTTTTTTTTTATTTTTTATTTTTTTTAACTGTTTCCATCTGAGGACCTGCTGATGTGCTATTCAGGTTTTGGCTTTTTAATTTAAGTCTGTCGTTCTAAGCTCCTCCTGTGTTTTCTTTTCTTTCAGGCTGGGCCTCGTCCTCTCCAAAGTGGCCAGGAGGCTGTGAAGCACGCAGTTCAGAAGCCATTGTGTCTGACAACGAGCCTCAGAACTACACAGCGGAAATTTAAAGTTTTTGCTTAATTGAAAGGATAAAAAGTGCGAGTCAGTCCTTCAGCCATTACACTCCTGTAGAGTTTTCATTTAAAGACTTTGTTTCATTTATTAAAGGATTGTTTTTTTTTCCCACTCTATCACCGGGGTGCAAATAGAACCATGGAGCTGTAGGGGGACTGGTTGCCCTGGATAATTGCCTTTTGTTTGAGGGTATAAAACTCTCCACCGTAAAGGTTTTCTCTTGGATTATTAAGGCGCTAGTGAAGGTCAGTGTTCTCCAACTCTTCCTCTCCTGGTCTTTGATCCAGTGCCATCCCTCAGCTTGTTCTTTTTTTTTCCCCCTCCACTCTTGACTTTGAGGTTTTGGCGGGATTAAGCATTAAGCCTCGGGACGCCCTTTCAAGCATATTTTTACCCCCCCAAGGGAATACATTCAGGCCAAGACATAACCGAAAATTACACCGCGGGAGGAAGTGGTGAAGGAGAGACGAGTGCTGCAGAAGAAGGGACAGAGGGGACTGAAGGGCAGATGAATTCACTGCTTGAAAACACCCACAGCTGGATGAATAAAACATTTGAATAGAGAGGGAGCCGTGACATCTGGCTGAGGAGCGACTGACTCTCATTCCATCTCTTTTTGGAGAGAGAGGAGTTCCGGTGCGCGTCCAGACAGACCGAAACGAGCTTGTGCCTCTGCTTGTTTCCCCTGACCTCTCTCGGTTTAGTTCCACCTCCCTCCTTACTCTCCGTCCTCCCCCCGCCGCGGTGGGTGATGGTGCGCCCCCTCCTCTCGGTCCTGGAGACATGCCTGTGCAGGAGATGGCGGTGAGTTCTGTCAAGTCCCTGTATTGGGAGCATTTGCCCCCCATGTCGCAGCGCCGCGTCTACTGCACTCCCGTCTACCACGAGGGCCTGCTGTACGTGATGGGGGGCTGCAGTGAAACCGGCATGCCCCTGGACAGCGTGGAGGTCCTGGACGTGGAGAGCCAGACGTGGAGCCAGCTGCCGCCGCTCCCCACAGCGCGGGCCGGGGCCTCCGCTGTGGCGCTGGGGGGCCAGGTGATGGTTCTTGGGGGCATGAACCAGCAGCAGACCCCGCTGGCATCTGTGGAAATGTACCACCCTGATGAGGGCAAGTGGGAGACGAGGGCAAGCCTGGGCCAGCCTTCCATGGGAGTCACCGCTGTCGAGAAAGGTAAGAAAGTCTAAATTCTGACTTGAAATGAGGAGTTGCATTCATCTCCTGTTATTATGGTCCCACTGTGGAGAAGAACTGAACGGTTGTACACACAAAAACAGTCTAGGTGTGATGCAGCGAAGACTTGTAGAGCTTCTTGAAGATGTTTCATCCAAGTCTTCAGGTCTAAAAGACTGGTGAGGACAGGTACTCTTCCTCCAATCTATGTTTCTCTAATGACCCGTTATCAGTCAGAGGTTCTAATCTCAAAGTGCGAGTAGGGGTGAAACTTCTTAAGGAGAGAAGTTTAGGCCATGTTTACTTGTAGCAAAACGATATGTTTTTCCTTGGCGTCGTGTCGAGAGTTTCTCCGTGTAGGTGGATCCATTGCAAAACCACATGTAGTTTTTGTAGAACGAGTGTAGTACATATCCCAGGCATATGCATGGCGCAGTTTCTGCTACAGAACTAAAAACAGGGGGGCAGCTCATCGTAGTGGCAAAGCAACAGCATCTATTGCCCTAGCCACCCAACAAGGGTCAATATCTGATGGATCATCGTCACAAGCCAGTAGTCCACCATTGATGTTGGTTGTTGTTGTTATGAGTTGTCAGGGGCTAGAGGGGCTTAATGACATCATCATGTTCGTATCAGGCATCCACACGTTTCCAGTCACAGAAAGATGCAGATCCGTCATGAATAGTCGGCTAGAACGTGCAAGACTTATGCAGTTTCACCACAAAATCTAATTTGTATAAACGTGGCCTTAGTCTACAATACAGCCTTAACTTCTCTCCTCATAAGTTTCCCCCCTATTTGCAAACAACTTCAAGAAACTCTACAAATTCAGTCTCTTTTCTTTAATTTGGTTTTTGGGTAAACCAATGACGATCTGGATGACTGAGAATCTTTAGACACGTGGAAATACCGTCCACAGCTTTGGTTTCTATTGTCAGATTGACCATGCTTGTATCAGGTGGATGGCACCGTCATTAGCTCGATCTGTCCGTGCTCTAGAGCCCTGTCCACATATAAAGTCAAATCTAAAAGCTCTGTTTGTAGCATGGACCGTGCTCTACATAACACATCTGGTCCTAAAGGCTGTTGTTACAAACCTGGCTCAAGTCACATGAAGAGGATTTTTGTGGGTTGTGTTTTTAAGCATAAATTCACATTTTGTTGTAGAACATGCAGATGGAAATTATAAAAGGACTGGTGGCCACATGTGACAGCTTATCCTCTTGACAGCCAGAACCCAGAGGGTGAGCCGTCACATGGGCCGTCCACATCAGACAAAGTACAAGTCCAAATACTCAGATGTGTACTTACTGAGGACGCATCTAGAGGTAACTCCTGTGGACTTGGTACAGCTAGGTATCCCAGAATGCATTTCATGGACATCATTCAGTGAGACACTTTTCCAATTTCAGAATGAACTCCTTGCATCGTCCGAAACAAACTTGTGTCCGAGTCCAGATTATGTAAATTCATAGTTCCCATACGTCTGTCGAGTTGTCCAGATCTCATATATATCTACATACTGTATGAAAGATATCCAATATTTGTTTGGCAACTTTCCTCCCTAATGTTCTAAAATTTAAATAAAAAAAGCAAACTACTCAAATTAATTTCAAAATGTTATGCAAGCTCATTAAGGGTTGATGAAGAGGAACATGCAGCTGCCTTGACACATTTGTCAGACTTTGCAGAAGCGACAAACAGCCGCAAACTAATTCCTCTGAAGCCGTGAAGTTGACTAATTAGCTGTTCTCTTTGGAAGAAGCCCCCTCCAAGTGCCCAGCTTTCCAGGAGCTAAAGTGTCTCCCGACTGGAAGCCGTTCACTTGTGATTAAAGCCGAGTGGCAACGAGATCAATGGCTGCTCGCAGTGCAAGTGAAGCTGGTGCTTACGTCACGCTTAGGCTCAATAAATATCGCACCCAAGCACTCCCCGGATTCTGATTATGTAAATGGTCAGCAGATGGTCCAGTGCGGGAACGGTCGGGTGCATGCGTCTGTAACGTTACTGTCTACGCTCCGGCTTCAGAGGAAACGTCACTCAACGTGGCTGCTGTGGAAGAGCCAGACTCCAGTGAATAAATATAATTGGTTTAGGATGAGCTCTGGCTGTGGTGAGAGTCGTAAGAAAGAGAAGTAAAAACGGGGGCTGCAGGAGAAGAGAGAATGTGGTGATCACATGCCAATAAAGGCAAGCTATGCTCTGCGGTATGTATATCCAAACAATCCCCAGAGATTTTATTGCTTACACTAAAAACACGTCTGAAAGCAGAAGCAGAACAGAGGGAGAGCGGGGTATTCTCGTTGAAGTGTTTCTCCTGTGCCGTTTCCTGTGTTTACATCTCAGGCTGCTGAGTGCCGACCTGATAAATTGAGGGACCAAAATGACCTTTCAAGGTAACGGAGTCAGACGCAGGGAGAATGTCTGAGACGCGCCTTTCTTACTGTATCACGTTTGCTGCGGTTCACAGAAAGGGGAAAGGAGAGTGTGATGCAGATCAGTTCGATTCTTCCTGCAATTTCGTGGGATTGTGTCTTTAAATGTACAGTATGTCAAAGCTGACATCATGTTGTACGTACCTTCTTGTCACACTCTGTAAATCCCTCCCCCAAGCATCAGTTGTCCAGAAATAGCTAAGTGTCACATAACATGGTTGGGCAGGTCTTTTTTTCTTTTTCACGTTTGATACCACCTTCGTTTTCCTCAAACCTCATCCACATAAAAAAATCATCTTAACACTTGGAATAAAAGCTCTGGAAGCTCTGCTTTGTAGGTTGGAGAGTTTTTAAAGGTCTCATTATGCAAAATTCACTTTATAAAGGTACAGGAGGCTTAGATTGCACTGTTGCACTGTTGAGACCGCTCCTGTATCCCTGAATGAATGTCTTCTACCTCCATTTATCCCTTTACTGAAGACCCACCTATGCTCTACATCTATTCTTTGTTAAATCTGATCTTGAGTATTGTTTGTTAATGTTAGACTGGAAGGCTTGAGAGCAAATTTTCAATAAATAAAAGCCAGTATCTATAATACAGTAGTCATAAAACTAATATATTGGAGTTTTGGTTTCATTTATTTGAAGTTTCTCAAGTCTAAGTACTTTCTGAGTCATACCTGAGGCAATATTTTACGTCTCAGAACTGATAGAACTGAATATGCAGCAGATGTATATCAAAGAGTTTCCGTGTGAAACTCTCGGCGCCGGTTGAGCCGCGGCCTCTGTGGTGTGTTTTGTAATGAGGTGTTTTGTAATGAGCGTGGAGATGGGGCGGCTCAGAAACTAGTTCAGTGGAGAAGTTCTGCAGTCTTCCCTTAGTGGATGCTGTCACGTTCATTAGAGAGAAAGAGAGAGGGGGGGGAAAAAAAAAACAAAAAAAACTCTCATTAGAGAAGAGCTTAATATTAACAGCTCAAACACTCATGTTTCCATGGTTGGTAAGTGCTGCAGAAGGATTACACTGGAGTGCGTTTTTCCTCTTAGCGAACAGGATAAATACATTTATCTAGAGAGGAACTCCTCGTGTAATGATTTGGAATGATTGGTTTTATTCCTTAGTTTCCACTTTTCTTGTCATTAATCGTTGCCATTGCCAGTAAATCCTTTGATATATTAAATTGAAGAGACGCCACTAATGTCTCACTGTTAATCTGACAGATTGTGGATTTGTACTTAAGTGTAACAGGAAAGCTCTGCAGTGTTGATGCTGACTTTAGCTCCAGAAACCCTCCGGTTCGTTTACCTCTGCAGTTTAATGCTTGATAGTTACTATGGATCATATCATATATCTGTTGTTTACATTGTAATCATTTAACTTAAGATAAGACGTGGGCGCCCACTTTCTACAATAAATGAACCACTGGTGCTTAATAACTGGGAAGATAACCAAGAAGAGGCTGGCATATGTCACAGAAGACATTGTTGTTACCTTTTAATATAACACTAAGATGTTCCATCGGAGAATCTTTAAACGATTCTCCTGAATCCGCGGGCACAGAACGCATCGCGTCGCTAACAGCAGGAGTTTTACACACGAGAACCCCGATTTAATTAGTCGGAGAGTTACGTCACCACCATCCCAGGCAAAGCCTCACAGCTCTGAACCTCCGCGCACAGTCGCATCTGAGACGGTCGCCTGCAGCTGAATCTCGTGAATCTCCTGTAGCTACATCTGCTCGTCGGGGATTTAGAATTTAAACGAGGTCTGCCGTGAGGATGATGATAGGGGTTTAGGTCGGTGATGAGAGTGGCCGCGGAGGCGGTGGTCCTTAAACTCCTCATTTAAATGACACTAAGAAAAATGCAGGTTGAGCGGTTCAGTGCAGTGTGCAGGGAATTTGAGTTGGACTCATCTCAGATATGCATTCATCTTACTTTATAACTTCTCTGTGGTGAGTCTGAACTATCCGTACCATGGTTTATGTAAATGACACAGCTAAAACAAAGGTAAAAAGAGTTGGTAGAGTTTTTCATGAAGATGTTTCACGCCTCATCCAGGGAGTCATGTGCAGTCCAGATATTTTTTTTTTATAAGACCACGTATTGAAGGCGCTCCTGGAACGCTTCATTTTATGTTTTGTTTTTTGTTGTTTCCAGTTGCTATGTCCATGTCTCCCTTGTAAAAGAGATATTTGATCTCAGCGGGATGAACATGCGTAAATAAAAGCTAAATAAATGAACTTCTGACTTCTTCCTCCTTGTCTCCTCCTTTCAGGGAGGACGGGTTTTGTTAAGCGTCTTGAGACAATCTGTACTGTTATTGACGTTATACAATATAAATAGAATTGAATTGAACTGAAATGCCTTTGATAGCGTGAACACAACAACTGGGCAGCTCTGAATCTGACTTGTGAAGTCCATGGGATATATCTTGCACACACTTTTACTAAAAGTAAAAATGTTTTTCATGTTCATTATGACATATTTACAAAATCCGTATTATTTATTATGGAAACAATCACTTATTAATAAAAAATGACTAGATATCACTAAAATATAACTAGAAAACCGTCAAAATGTAATAACATCCACCTTCTAATTAGCTGAACAGTAATAAAATGAGCTCATTCAAATTTTTTGTTAAGATAAACATGACAGATGTTTCTTTTTTGGCATTATATCAAATTTTATATGTAAAATAACAAATTCTACCACTTTCAGCTAAGTCACCAATTACAAACACATTCCACCTCTGGAGGAAGTGAGTTAAATCCAAATCCCATGACCTGCTCCGAGGTTTGTTCTTCCTGCTCTTTATTAGTTATTTAATATAATGTGTGAGTGGAGTGTGGGTTTATCGCATGTCAACACTGTTACTTCAACATGTTTAGAAATAACTTTCAGTTTGAATTTACTCAATTGTAAAATCTTTCCATGTGGTGATTGGTTATATGCGGCCATGTTGATTTAAAAAAGTCAAAAACGTGATCAGCTATGACACCTGTCAACTATGTTAAACTCCAAAAGTCCCACAGTTATATACTGACCCCACAATGAATCTTGGGCCACATTAAAACCAACTACTCCACCAGGATGCTCTCACGTAGGTGGAGTTTTTTTCCTCATTCCTCTGCAGCACCGCGGTGTGTGGACATTTTCAAGTTTCTGTAATCTCAGTTTTGTGCAGGTCTCTAAAGTCAGGGAGGAGATCAATAAAGAAATAAAAACATAAAGCGTGGGATTTCAGTGAGAGAGACTTTACAGCTTGTTCCAGAAGTTTAAAGTCTGTCAGTGGCTACCTTCCCTTGGTCGTCTGACACATGCAGAGCGACGGGCAGGAGACAGAAGCACTTCAGCTTCAACAAAGACGACGACAACAGGCCACGAAACATGCCTGAAGACAGCGCTCATTAGATGAGACACATTTAGACCCTTAGTCCCCTTCTGGCACACGTTCATCTTTGTTGGTTCTCCCGTGGAATCCTAACATAAGTCGTCATCCTCGTGCCGCATGTGCTTTCACAGCCCTGATCCGTCCGCGCTCTGGAGAGCCTACTGTGTTTACATCCGCCTACTGGTCCTGTCAAGCCGTCAGGGCTGGTGCGTTCGTGTGAATGCGCTTTTGAAGGCTGCAGAGTCGCACTGTCGTACAGGGCGTACTGTTTACTGCGCCGGGAGGCGAAGGATTACATTAGTGTCAGAAATAATCTGCAGTGACTCAACAAAACGTGCACGACTCCACTTAAAGTACTGTACGGTTGTTACATCTTAATGTGTTAGATTCTAGGACTTTATGACACGTGCGTTCTTCTTTAATAGTATCAAGAGGAACAATCTTTACTATTAAATGATGCATCCGTACCTCATGAGAGTAAATACTGTTCACCTGCCGGCCCAAGGAGTCAGTTTTATGTAATTCATACAGATTATGAATTCATTTGACGTCCTGCCGACTCATCAGGAAGGTTGATGTGTGGTGTGACATTTAACTTTGCTCACAAACAACAGAATTCAGTCACTGCAGCAGATGCCGCGAGCTGTTACAGGAAAATGCACAAGAAATCTTCATTGAAAACATATATATATATATATATATATATATATATATATATATTTCTTTCCTGCAGATCTTCTCCCTTTTATGAAGCATGTGCACATGTGTCCGGGAGTTCACTTCCTGCATCCTGAACTGACCTTGATCTCTCCTTGGAGTTGGATAGAAAGTGATGTTAGTTGTTAGCTGGTGTTTGCTCCGAGCCTCAGGCATCTGTTTATTTTACTACCCTCTAGTAACCTTTACCAGACAAAAATATCCAAAAACCCCAATAAAAACTTAAGTGATTAACATTTTTTTTCTGATTGTTTTCTACATAAATCTCTTAAACCACTTAAGAAATCAATAATTCTGAGGATTTTAACCCTTTAAATGTTAGTTTGATTACTTAAAGTCACTGTTGTTGTTTTTTAAAACATTTAAAAATGATTTTAGTGTTGAACACTAAAAAGAACAAATTTGACTATTTTTCTCATAAATTAAACCCCAGTGTTGCAGAATGAATGATTTTATTCTGTCATGGCTGACAGATTAAAAAATGGAGATGGAAGTCAATGGGACATTTTGTCTGCTAAGGTCACAAGAGGGTGGTAAATTTTAAATCTGATGCTACACAAAAACTAATAATGCAATCAAGTCAAATTTTTACATAAAGTCAGTCGTACCCAAGACTGGTTTGAAAAAAAAAATAGTCTTGGATATGTCCCCCTACATTAGTTTCATGGAAAATAGCAATTCTTTCTTTTCTTTTTTTTGTAAAAACAACAGTGACTTTAAATAATCAAGCTGGCATTTAAAGCTGAAGTGGTTTAAGAGATTAATGCAGAAAACTGAGAAAAATATTTAAGCTTTTATAGCGGTTTTTGGACATGGACATTTTTGTCCACTGAGATTCACTAAGGTCACAAGAGGATGGTAAAAGAAAAAATCAGTGTTCTGTTAACCTATTAAAATCATTATTATAACCCCTACATAGAACCATACATAGGTGCAACGCCATTTTGTATTGGTGTCTGAAACCTTAGTGATCAAATTCTACACAGGGTTTGTTACAAAAACTTGTGCCATATGCACCAACACAACCAAATGAAGAAAACATTTTTGCCCAAATGGACAGAAATGTCCCTAAGGTTGAGGGTTCAAGAGAAGAAGATCTTCAGCGTGCAGCCTTTCAGAAGATCAGACCTTTCAGATGTGAAGACTGACACACATTGGCCTGCTGTGAAGCCCCACGCTCTCCTCTGCCCCCCCGAGCTATTTTCCCCGTCTTTCTCTTGACTTGTTCTGCATTTTCGAGTCGCCCGATCAAGCGAGCGTTGCTGTTGCTTGGCAACAAGTGTGTGTGTGTGTGTCTGCTGTGTTTGTTTTTAGACTAATCAGAGGGAGCGAGCAGATTAGTCGTAGATGTCTGTTTTCCGTGCGTCAGGCGCAGCAGCAGCAGACGGAGCGTATTCCTAACGCGGTGGCTGCGGCGTGCGCTTCGGTGGGCGGTTTGTGTGTCTGTGCGCGCGTATTTTTGGCACCGCTCGCTCGCTGCCTGCTGTGAACACCGAGTAAACGTGTGGATTTTTCTCTCTCTTCTATCCCCGCAGTCTGCCTTTTCATCTTAAGCTTTAATCCCAAATACAGCTACATATCAGAAATCCCCCATGCCTCCGCTTTTTGTTTTTCTCTGAGTTGCCCTTTCATGTCGTCTTTCCCCCTCTCACCTCTTTGCTTTGTTGCAGACCCCCGCTGTGTCATTCCAATATCTACCTTTCAGTTCTCCCTGTACCTTAGCTTCATAACTTTTTTTTTTTTTAATTGCTGCGTGAATGGGAAGCGTCATCCTCTCGCTCCACCGATGAGTATAATTTCCCTTCTCCCTCTGCCTGTGATTAATGGCGTCTGCCCTCTCCTCCGTCAGCAGTCAGCGTCTGTCTGTCAGCCGGCCTGGCTGAAGAATAACCGCTCCATAGAACTGTCAAAGCTCCTGATAGATATAAAGTATGTTTCTACAGAGGAAGATAAAGGCTGTCGTGGCTTCAAAGTTGCTGGAGGGGACGTTGCTCTTTGGCAGAAAACAGAGGTGTGAAGTCAGTTACAAACAACATCCCGAGAAAGATTCCTCTCACTCTTTCTCTTCTCAAAAGGAAAAACGCGTTTTTTTTTCTGTCTTCTTCCACATTTGCCCTACGAGTACACAGCGCCAGTCATGTCCAATTCTTGGAGTTTTATTAAATATGTATGTTTCTACTTTCCTTGTGCTTCCAAAAAGAAAGCTTCCTGCAGCAACTTGCACATTTTAGCCAGTGCTCACTGTTCCTGAACAACCTGTGATGACCTGGTTTCTGGGTTCCTGGAGCTTCATGATGTATTATGCAAGAGCCTCCTTCATCCAGCTGCAACCAGTAATGTTCTCTGGGATCTGATAATACACGGGGAGTTTGGTCATGGTGATGATTTTCGCCCAATCTGGTTCTTGATCGTTTTATTTCTCCTGTTACTCAAATATTGTCAGTGGCAAATGTCTAAATTAAAGGTCTTCAGCAGGAGGTCCACAACTCCTATAGGACAAGGGGGTCACAAAATCATTGGTTGATTAGACATTTTTAATATGTATATTTTTTAAATTTTCTCCAACAGATTTAAATTTATTTAAGGGATAGCTTAACATTGAATGCAAAATGATGATAATAATAATATATATTTATAAGTAGCACTAGGTCAAGTTTAATATAAAACACATGTAGGGAGTCCGTACTTTTCGAACATTGAAGACCCCTGGTCTGAGCAACTTCAAAGTTAAAGGTCCCATATCATACATTTTTTTCATAAAGGTGTCAGAGGTCCAATATTAATGTTTTCAAAGTGTTTTACCCTAAATTCAGCCTCGGTCTTGAATTTCAACCAGTCAAGAAGTGGCTCTACTGAGTTCTACTGAGAACAGGCTGTTTTTGTGTCTGTACCTTTAAATGCTAATGAGCTGTCTGTCCACGCCCACTCCACACCCCTCTCAGGGAGAGGGGGAGTGGTTTCCCTGCGTGACATCAAGAAGGGAAAAAATCTCAGATTGGCCTGTTTGGGCACACATTCGCTAAAAAGTGGAACAAGGAAGTAAGGAATTTTTTTCACTTCTGGGGCCTCATACACAGACTATGGGGACACATGCTGTATAACTAGTAGAAAACCTTTAAAAAGTGAATTTTGCATAATATGGGACCTTTAATATATTCAGGTTTGGTAGCGCCCATTAAAATACAAAGAGTCCATGGATGAGAGGGGAAATCTTTCTTTTTTTTTTACTGTATGACAACACAGATGCAGCTTGTGTTTGTGTGTTAATGAAGTAAAGCTAGAGGACACAGACAGATTCCTCTGCAGTTTCTGGAAACAGCTGTTGTTAGAAAGGAAAAACTCAGGGTAACATTTGTAGATTTACATGTAAATGTCTTGCAGTGATATGAAGTTTTGCATTTAAAACGAGAAACAAGGCCAGAACAGTGAAGTGGTGTTTAGTACTGATGCCTCACAGAAAACGAATGGATGGGTTACCTCATTCTGCAGCATTTTTTTGTCTCATTAAACTAAACTTTATTTTGTCCACCCTTGTTTCTTTTTTTTTTTTTTTTTTATTGTAGTAAACCCTCTCTCCATCAGATCTGATCCAACGACACTAAGTTGTTGAACATTAACAACCACAAAAACCAGGACACCGTGACAATGAGCCCAGTTTCAGTCGTGATCACACCCTCACAGCGTCGTACATGGCGACGATCTGGGCTTCCTGCATCTTTCAGTCCCAGAGTGCACTACAAAGCTTTTTTAATTGGCGCAACAGGGAAAGTCGAGGACAATTAAACAGACAATTAAAGCTGTAGATTTAAAAGCAGCCACACACGAGGGGGAGTGGGAGTTTGGGGGAGTGGGGGTGGGGGGGGGTGGGGGGGGGCGATGTCAGCAGCAGAGACAGATGAGCTGATTGAAGTCACACACACACACACATAGATGCAGATGCTTCGTTTGAATGTGGTCTGATGAAACCATCGGTCCCTGTTGAGGTTGTTGAGGCTCTTTGATCTGATTTCCTGATCCTGTGGCTGCTGACGTTCACAGCTGACCAGCACACACACACACACACACACACACACACACACACACACACACACACACACACACACACACACACACACACGGGGGCCATGTTTGAGATCGGTTTGCCTTCAGCTTTAATTGAGCTGACTTAGCTTCACCATGGAGCCTAATTACAGTATATGAATGTCTTATTTTTTTACAGCTCTGGTTAAACATTCACATTTTCTTCATTATTTATAATGTCTCAGTAACACACACACGTTTGTATTTCTATATTTGTGACGGCCGCCATCGAAGTGACTTATTGCACATATGTGTATAATCTAATATATTGTGTGTATAGACCCATTATTTTGACTCTATCCATCCATCCATCCATCCACTCCTGGCATGTAGGGCAGCAGTGATCTGGATAATATTTGACCTGTCTTAAATGTTTCTACATCACATTTGAAATAAATGAGGTCTACTGCTCATGGAGACCAAGAAGAAGTTTACAACATGTAGTAATTAGTTGAAAAGGAGTTGGTTAAAAATATATTTAGAATTTTACATCTTACAGACCTGTTCAGTTTCAGTCAAAACGCTCCTTGTCAAATACTGTCCTTAAATCTAATCCACAACTTAACCCAAATAAAGACATGAAATTCAAAAGCTCTGACACTCTAAAGGAACACAAAACAACGAGTATTCAAACGTCCCTGGGGATGCACACTCGGGGGCTCCCGGACCTCCAGTTGCATTCAACCCCTGGTTTGATGTGCCCCCTCTGCTCGGCGTCCACACATGGCATGGCAGCCTCACCCTCACCTCTCCCTCCTCACCAACACCTGGGTTGTTTCCTGGATTGCTAAAGGGCTTTGGCCCGGATTTCCATTGTTTAAATAGGGAACTGATTGCTCATTGAGAACTGATGGTACTGACTGATTGCATCTGCACCGTGGAGGTGTGTAGGTGGACCTGCCCAAGTAGATGGGACGACTGGAAAAATAATACTGATGGACAATAATGAGTAGTCATGTTAAATATGAAATGTAAAACAACAATAAATGTGTGAACAGCAGCTAAAAGCGCACAGGGAATGGGATGTTGGAAAGGATTATTCCATGTGTGGGGGGGTTAATGGGGGTATAAAAGCAGTGTACCACCGTCTATCAAGTCCTGCAGGAGAGGTGCTGTGAGGAGCTTTGAAGGCAATGCAGGCGTTGGCCTCTGTTTTGATGCTTTTGATGTTACGAAAATAAATACTCGGCAACCTTGCCCGATTGTGTTCTTGTCATCCTACCTAAGAGTCTGGTTGCAGCGTTGGTTCCATTATCCTCACCTTAGTCATAGGTGTGACATGCATATTCATGCATTAATTCATTTTATGTGACCAGTTGTCCTCTGGAGGGTCACAGTCTATCCCAGCTGTCATTAGGTGAGACCTACCCTACCTAACCTAATGAGCATGTCTCTGGATGGTCATGAGAACCCACAGAGATACAAAACATGCAAACTCCACCTCCATTTGAAGCTTCTTGTTGTGAGGCATCAGTACCAACCACCACAACCAGTGTACCGCCATTGTTCCTTGTTTTAAACGCACAGCTTGAAATGTTAAATCACACAGACCTTGTCACACTACAGACGTGAAGCCCTGCACATCGTTTTGTTGTTGTTTGTTGTTTGTGTTCTACATGCGAGCTGCACGCAGAATCCACGCTTCCTTTTCATGTCACTGCAAGACATTTACATGTGAACCCACAAAGGTTACAGCAGCGATGAGTGGAAGGGCTCTGAGAAAAAAAGGCACTCGCACTCATTATTCGAGTTTTGCTTCGTAGGAACAGCTGTTCACAGAAACCGCTGAGAAATCTTTTTGTGTCCTGCTGCGTCCTCTAGCTTTACCTCCTTCACACACACATTTGTCATACAGTAAAAAAGCTGAACGTTCTCTAAAGAGAGATTTCCCCCTCTCCTCTGTGGACTCTTTGTGTTTTAATGGGAACTACCAAACCTCAATATATTAACTTTGAAGTTGCCAGACAGGAAGCAGGCGGCCGATAACCACCATACACTGTGCCACCATCCAAGTGCATATACTAGATATAAATAGATGCCATCGTTCAGACATTCATACTGAGATGTGCCTGCCGAATGCAAGCAACTTATTCACATCACGTATCGCAGCATTAAAAATTTAAAACTGAGTTGTTTCTTTTAAGCTACAATTGTTTACAGACACATGTCACGAAACTTTTAAAAGGGTGGTTTTGTTTTTGTTTTTTCCTGTCGAGAGGCTCGCTATGTTCATGAAATCAAGGAAGATAATGACATCAGGTGGCATTCATCTGTGGAGACGTGGCACTCACGCTTCGTCTGTTTCCCTTGACAAAGCTTTTCCTTTAAAAAATAAAAAAATGAAAGGAGTTGTGGTTGGAAGAAAATTTTAAACTTTTTGCTTTTTATGAATCATAGCAAAACCCCAAACCCACGGCGCTGAGCTCAGTGGTTTCTATTCTAGGTGTCAGTGTCTGATCCTCTGATAGCGTGGCCCGACTGAGCTGAGGTTGAGACGTTCTGCTGGAGGCGAAAGTTTCTGCACGTCTCAGCTGTATACTCACTGAAAGAAGGTCGCTAACGGATTGTTGTCTTGATTCCTTCTGTCGTGTACCTGATCAGCAAATAACATCAGGAAGAGAAACAACTACATATGAAAACTTTTCAGTTAGGGTACTGAGGGACATAGACCCCATAATTTACGAAAAACGTTGGGACCATTGCTTTTTAAAAGTAATTACTAGTTAATATTTACTTGTCATAAAAAATAACTGCGTTAGTAATTGAATACTCAACTGTAAGAGTAACTATTGCGTTATTTTTTTAAATAGTTTTAAAAAAACTTTGCCGCTATTGTATGAGAGCCTGATAAAGGCATATACCTGCTTGAGAAAATTCGGTTTCCAATCATATTATCCAGGTGTCTTAATTGGACAAGGAGAACTCTGATTTTAGACAGAGTAACGCGTTTACATGCACATATTTTGTCCAGTTAAAGTGGGATTAAGGCAATTTTGCCAAAGCATCTCCAAACCTCTTTAGTTAACCTTTCCTCCATGTGTTACATCTGCATTGATCCAAAACAATCAACTGGATAATTGCAGGAAATGCTAAAGCAGAAAAAAAACTACTACTGAGTGGACCGATCACCACTAAGTGTAGTTAAATTTCTGGGGAAGTCCAGGGTCTGCACTGTCGCCATAGTTTCTACGTCAATTTAAGCCACCTTACCTCTTTGCAGTGGTTTGCTGCTGCAAACCTGCTGTTGGTCTAGTATGGTACCATCAGCGTGCTGCCAAGATACAAGCTTTCCATTGATGTTAACCTCCATACACCAGAGTGCAATGCAGCTAAAAGACATCTTGAGATCAGAGCATGACTAGATTGAAAAAAAAAAAACCTGGAAAGCTGAAAGCAAAAATCCACAAAACAGCCTCACTGTTATCAGTAAAAGTACCACTGTTGTGCTCTCGGCCTACACACACTGACTCTAAGACGTTCAACACGATCATTCTTCTGTCAGAAGATGTGCAGGATATGTAAGAATCTCAGAGTGGAGGTAGATGAAAAGGCAAAGCTAGAATCGATACGGCACATAAAAGAAAGTAAAAGAGAAGCCGACAAGGGGAAAGTGCACTGAACGTTTGACTTTGATAAGACGTCAGAGCTCAGGAGTATTTGAGGGCCCCGATGTCCTTTAAGAGAAAATACGCTGAGTGCCTTCAAAGCGAAACACGGATCATACTCCCTCTGCTCTGACCCAGCAGCGGTATAAGTCTAGACCTGAGGCGATCCGGGCCAAAGACTGTGGTGCTGCCTCGTCAAAGTTGAGCACGGATTATTTGTTCTGGAAGCCTGGTGTCTGATGACTCCTACTCCCTCAGTTTAGTGGCGGCTCCAGTGGCAGTGCCTCATCCTCTCAAGGAAAAGCGCATTACCAGGGGGAAGCCTGGAGCCCTGCTGTGACTTTCATTAGAAGCTCAGAGAGACGATGATTACAGAGGAAAAACGACGCAAATGAGAGCTGGCTGTGAGAAATCTGGCAACGTAAAACAGTCAGTCTTGTGATTCTTGTTCTGGATGAGGAGCTTTCTGTGCTCAAGAGGAGAGAGGAGCGCAGGAAGAATGGAGCTGGAGGAGAGTCAATAATGCAATAATGTGTGGACCACAGGGTATCCAAACTTTTTTTTTCTAAGGGTCATGTGATTAAGAAACAACTCCCCTATATCTGTGTGCCATGTGGCAAATTCACACTGCATATTCAAACTCTGTGTTTTAAACTTAAATTTACTATCTATAGTTTAGTGATCGATACTGAAACATTGATACTTCTGATACAAGGTCTTTATGCTCTAAAATCGATCCTCAAATCAAAATATCAATACTTTTGATACTTCAGTCATTTGAAGTAATATAGGAACACGATGGAATTGGTGTACCCCAAGGTTCCATTCTGGGACTGATTCTATTCGATTCTATGTAAATGACCTAGCTAAAGTTTACCCAAATGTTAATGTGCAACTTTATGCTGATGATACAGTACTATGTACTGACTGACGGACTGAATGATTGTTGGCAGGCCAGGAGGAAGTCACGCAGTCAGTACATTTACATGCATGTGAATAAAATGAATTATTGCCTTAATCTGACTTTAACTGGACAACTTAAAGTGCATGTAAACACATTACTCCGACCAAAATTAGAGTTCTCCTTATCCAATCGGACTTTAACTGGACAACACGTGTGCATGCTCCACAACCGCTGCACTGGCATATGACCCCTGAACGAAAACATCCAAGAAAGCCGGTCACAGAAGAAGAAGCTAAACAGAGGGATAGCGCCATCTTATCTGCACCTTAAGTAGGGCGCACATTATGTACGAGATTAAAAAAAGCTGGTTGTTGTTTGAAAGGCCGGTCTGACACACAACAACTCCAGTTGTTTATTATTTGACGTAATAAGTCAACCAGAAATGGTGCCGTATTAACCTGCTGAAAAAACACATAACGCCACCTAGTGTGGAGGAGGAGGACATGTTCCCGTCAGTTATTTGATTTTCTCAGGTGCATGTAAACTGAGACATGGACCGCATTCAGAAAGTGGAATTTTGAGCAAAGCTCCGTTTAGTTGTCTGTTGTAAATGCAATGACAGAGAAAACTGTTGGTCATTCTGGTTCTCAGTCTGTTTTCTGTAAAGAAAGTAAGTTAGTGTCAACTTCCTGATTAAAAAGTTAACAACGTTTAAAAACGTTTTAAACGTTTTAAACCAAACACTTTAATCCTGCGACTTTAGCACTCTTTAATGAAGTCACTGTTTGACTAAGGTTTCCCATCAGGCAATGAGTTATGACCTTGGGACTGGATATTGTTCATTTTATTGTGTTTTATTAGCATGAGAAAAAAAAGCTTAGCTGTAGAGCTTTAGACTAGTTGCCATTCACTGACACCATTATAGGTCTGATGATTGGTTTCATAGTGCTGGCGTATATTATACTCTTCCATCAAAGCAACATTTTCATTGCATATTGGACAGAAACACTTGGACTTTGACATTTTTTCCATTGTGTCTGAAATCAGACCATAAAAGTCAGGAGTGTAATGCAGCACCGACAGGAAACTAAACTTCAACTAAAAAATATATGAGAGACATTACAGACATCAGTTAACACACTGTGCTTCATGGTGCATGTTTGATTATTATATTTTACAACCGTTACAGCCTTAGTTTTCCTTTTTCCAGAACCTCTTTTACATCCCCTACAATTACGTACAAATACATGCACATACACAGCTGTAAACATTTCACAATTCACATTAAGAACATTTAGGAACATTGCAGTTGTGTAGCAGCTGCTGCTTCCACTAGAGTTCATTTGTTTGGTTGATTGTAATTATTCATCATTCATGTTCATTGTCGGCTAATATAGCAATTTTTCTTCAAATTAATTAGCATCTGTTTTAATGATCTATTACACTACAAACAAGCCTGTAGTCTGTCGTCTGAAGCATGTAGATGAGCGCAGTGATCACAGCACCTGACCAAAGCAAAAAACTAAAAACTCCATTAATTTTTACTAAGATGGCAAAAAGAAGAAAAAAAAAAAACAACCACATCTGAATAAGTCTGCATTTTATGCTGCAGTCCTAAACCACTTTTTCTTCCTTTCACTGCAGTCCTGCAGAGACAGATAAAGCTGTACGAAGAGATAGAGTCACAGTCTGAGGATGGAAGAAAGAACTTGTATATGTGAAAGTTAAGAGACAGGGAGAGTGAGCTGAGGGAGGACCTTCTGTATTTCTGAAGACAGCCTGCCCCGACGGGCTCATTTCGCCGCAGGCACAGATTTTCTCCTCAGTCGTGGCCTCACTGCGACAGAAACACACTGCACCATTACATCTCTTGCTCCGTCTGACCTTCTCACTCTGAGCCTCACCGCCTCACCGCTTCATCATCCATTCAGACTACAGTAGCGCTCTCTGGCAGACGGGCCGTGCCCTTCAATATGCGGCACGTGCCACTTTTATCATGTACATTTGTGATTTGGGACGAACAACAAAGCCAGTTTATTTTTAGCACTTCAACGTTGCAGTGCTTTATGGCTGTGTTGCAAACCTTCCTCTCGCATACTAACCGTCTGCCAGCCCCAGTGGCGCTCTCCTCTCCGGTGTTTACTGCTATCAGCAGCGTAATAGAGTGATACCAAGCAAGTAATAGAAGCAGCATTAGCATATCCTGTTTCATTTGATGTGGCTCACTGGTTGCTTTTTGTCCCGACGGGCTCGCTGACAGACAGACACACTGCAGGGAGGCTGTCGTTGCCGCGCGTTAAAATGCTCAACGCCAACATTTCCCTTCCATATTTGCTCGTGTCAAGTTTTATTTGCAGCTCCTTCTCTGCAGTTAGTCCTTTAGAATTTATTCAGTAAAATTCAGGGCCATTAACGTCCCGGTCGCTACCTGCTGATGCAGCAAGCAGCAGGACAGAAATGTGAAAGTTCAAATAAACAAGCGGCGAGGAAGCAGTGGTCGGCCGTCACGGTTTGAAACGTCACACCTCAGGAATCTGAACTTCTCCACGCTCTTTGGGTTCGTATCCTGAAGACACGGATTTAAAGCTAAGTTGGAGGCGGTAACACAAACTTTTCAGAGACTTTAAAGAGGTTAATCTATTGTCATTTCAAGTATATGGAGCAGGCGCATTACATAGTGAAATGAGACGACATTCCTCCAGGACTTCACGGAGCTAAACGAAGACGAGAAACATTCACGCGGTTCTGCACAAAGCACGAGCGATAAAGACGAGACCAACAGTACAGCAGAGACAGTTTAGAAGACAAATGTAATTCCAAAACACTACACAGCAGTGCACAGAGACAAGCTGACTTACAACTGAGAGTAGTTACACTGAACACCGAACTTAGACTTAGTCAGACTGTAAATGGTCCACAAGGGAAATTAATTGTTCATAGTAGCTTAGTTGACACAAAAAGATGAGCTGTTGTACAGCTGGATAGAGTAGGTGTAAGAGACGTTCTGTAGAGTTTACTATGGCAGCGGAGCTGAATCAGCTGGAGAATGAGCTCCTCAGTGTTTCGTGTAGTGGATGGGATTTATTGTCCATAATGGAGAGCAGATTATCTATTGTCCTCACTGAGACAAACATCTCCAACTCGCAACCTGACATGACACATCACATTTCTGGTAGAAAGAGTCTAGTAACTCTTTGAAAGACCTGAGCTTCCTCAGAAAGTAGAGTCTACTCAGGTTCTTCTAGTCCACAGTATCAGTGTTGTAGACTCCCAGGTACTTGTAGTGTTATACCACTACTTGGATGGTGATGGGCTCCACTGGAGTCCTCTCCTTCCTGAAGTAACAGCTGACAGGAGTCTATTTTTCATTTCAGTTCATTTCTTTACATTGTCATTCACACGTTGATATCTGCACTTTTATATTTTGTATTATACAGATCTTTTTATATTCTATATTTATTTTTTGTTTAATGTATTGTCAGGCATTTAGGTGGACGGCCAAGGCAGAATTTCCTTGTACAGGGAAACATGTTCTACACGGTGCACATGACAATAAACTCTTTGAATCTTGAATATTCAACATTTGACTGACTAGCAGCAGTTTAGTGTCATTTGGCAAAGATGCAAACATGTGTGCAGAGGAGTCCGATATATATGTCATGATTTGATTGTGAGTGTGGACATTGTGCCCGTTCAGTCCAGTTCCAGGGAACTGAGCACTCTAATGGCTTGTGGGAAGAAACTGCTGTAATGATCAAGAATCAAGAATCAAGAATCTTTATTGTCATTATGCAAGGCACAACGAAATTCTGTTCAGCAGCTCTTGGTATAAATGTACAGACCTGAGATATATAAATAATATAAATATAGAATAGGAAATAAAAAATAGAATTTAAGAATAAAATAAGATGAGATGAGAGGTAGTAGTGCAATCAAGGATATTTAAAGTGACCAGTATGAATATTGTATGTATAGCAGCATGTTTAGACAAGGTGCAGTGCAGGGGTTTAATGCTCAGTCTCTGGATGGGGGGGTATGTGAGGAGATGGGGTGATGGATTTCACAGCTCTGGGGAAGAAGCTGTGTCTCAGTCTGTTTGTGTTGGTCTTTATATTCCTGAACCTCTTCCTGGAGGGAAGAGGCACAAACAGTTCGTGGCCTGGGTGGATGGGGTCTGCAGCTATATGGCCAGCCCTCCTTTGGACCCGGCTGTCATATATTGTCATTCAGTAATGATGAGAAGGTCCTTGGCTCACTGTCATTCTTCTGATCTACAGACTGCTGCTTATTCCACGGTTAGTTTGCTTAGTTTGCGGTAGTTCACATGGTTAAAAAAAAAGAAAAAAAAGGTTAAAATATGCTCTGGCATTTTGTTTCATTCTGAAATTAGGATAAAATGAATCAAGGCCAGCGCTGGCGTAATTTAGTTAAGCGGCTTCCTCTGTGTCTTTGGCTGTTTGCCTCCAGACTGCTGTGAAAATCGCCTCAGTGTTCCCTGTTAAAATCTTCCTCACAGCGTCGTCAGTGGTTTGAGTTCATCATGTAACATAGAGAGATGGTTTGGGGACTTTTCTGCCATTCGCCGAAGAAGTACTTACTTTTTATTGGAATCCAGGGAAGAATCAGGTTACATCAATTTATTCAGTTTTACTGGGGTACTATAGGTCCTCATTATCCAGTTACATTGTATCAACTTAAGTGTAGAGTTAATTGAAAGGCTCTGGGCCTTTGAGCATTTTTGACGAGAAAAACCAGTGTGCCAAGTTGTCTATGATGAATGGAAAGCCATTAGTGAGTTAACTCCAGAAAAAGGATGAATGTGCATATGCCATTCATTAGAATACCTCTTATGTAGGCCCTTCTGTCCTGGGGCGTGGCTGGGTCTGGTGAGCTCCCACCCCAGAGATACCCTCAATAGGTCAATCTCTTCAGCCTCTGGGAGTGCTGGTGGTGGACCGCCACCTTTTTCTGTTGGCCACAATGAAGGTCAAATTTGAACACAAAACACAGATTTGGAGACGTACATGTATGACAGACTTTTGCGTATGGCTTTCGTTTGGACGATTAAAAGCTAGCAGTGATGGGATGGCTGGAGATTTGACTTGAAAAGTATGTAGAAGGAAGCCAGAGGAGAAGAAAGTCAATCAAGAGAGATGTGCAGACGAGCTGAAGAGCAGATTTCTAATCATGTGAGTGACTATGGAGGCCGAGTTCTCCTTATCTCTAAGGCTTCAAGTGTCATTTTTGTAAAAGCTGTTGGCATCCTAGAGATTCCCACACCCTTTGGCATCATTGAAGTGTCTAGCCGAGGCTAACCGACCTGCAGCCATAAAGGCTGGTGTATTTTAAATTTGCATTTTCAGTGTATCCAGTTCAAGAATAAGAGTCTGTGATTTTATTTTGGGCATGTTTCAACTGATACAAAGAAAGAAAAACCTTGGATAGTCCTGAAATCTTGCAAATAAATTCAAATCCATGGTGCTCAGATGGCGACGCTGTTACTCTTCCCGTCCATCACCCAAGAAAGCTCGCCCAAATTTATTTATTGGGACAGCAGATCTTTGCTGGAGCATAATTAGCTGCCGAAGAAGTTACTCCAGACCAAGATTTTAGCTGTATAAAAATATTGGGTTGAGGCTTACAGTTATTTTAACCTATACTTGGTTATATTTTCAGGAAAAGAACAAAGTACAGGGGTTCTGTTGTATTAATTTCCCCAAGAAACAAACTAAACCCAGTGAAAAACAAAAAATGTTCCCACATGGGACATGAACCATCCTCTTCCAGGTGAAAGCTGCATGACTCTAATTAACTGGAAACACTCTGACTGTATGTGTTGCCGGTCCAGGTGTATTAAATTCAGAGTCAATTGAAAACCCGGTGATTCTGTAAAAACACCTGGTGCTTTCTTTCTCGAAACGCCAGTGGCTTGGACAAAACCTGCAGCCTCTGACACTCTGGGACTGAACACGTTGGAAGGGCAGAGGGAATGAAATCCTAATCCAGCCTATAGCGCCACCAGACAGCGAGTCAGTGACCCACATACTTATTACTTGACCTCAGAGCTGTTTGGATGTAAACAGAGATTGATTTGCTCCCTTGTTTGTGCACTATTAGATTTTATGATGGGGCCGTAGGTTAAGTACATTCAGGGCAGCAGCAGCTTGCAACAAGACACACACATATAAATGTAATGTTTGCTTCCGAGTTGCTGGTCTGTGCACTTTTTGGTATGTCTGGTTTGGTTTTAGACTCTTAAATAAAATAAGTAAAAATTAGTGCATTTAAATGGCAAAAACAAAAAATGCCAATAAAGTAAGTTTACCTTCCATCCTTATAATATATGAGAAACAGAAGACAGATGTTCTTGATTTATGTAAAACCAGATGAAGAAGAAGAAGTTTACACCAGTCAATGTTTCTGTAGCTCTTCAAAAAATGGACCCCAGACTTGATTCTGAAACAATATTCAGATGTAATTTTAGACTTTATGATACAAGGTATATCTTCTGTACATAGGAGTATTAGGACCACCCATGAGAAAAAAAAAGTAGAGGAGGTAGATTTTTTTTGACAACATTTTGAGAACAAAAGAAAAAAATGGTAGACCTTTAAACCGACAGTGCAATGAATTTTGACTTTTTTCTGAAAATTTCAACTTTATTCTCAAAATTTCAACTTGTTTCTCAAAGTGCACGATGAAAGAAAAATCTACCTCTGATTTTTTTTCTCATGGGTGGCCCTAATACTCTTCCATACTACAGGTTTTAGTTATCCACTGTGATTGAGTGTTGTAAATTCCAGATGTCCAGTTTTTTTGTTTTTGGCTTATTACGCTTAGTTTTTTTGTTTTTGGCGTATTACGCTTAGTTTTTTAGTTTTTTTTTATCACCGGAAATTAAGTCGTTTTAAAAAGCAAACTTAAACTTACTGTTAACTTTTGTTATGGTACACGTCTTTAAGGGGTAATTTGGTTAAATTTTACTGCTAATTATTGTAATACTTATTACTTGGATTGAATTACTAATAAACTGATCAGGAAGGCTGGCTCTGTCATTGTCTGCAGACTGGAGACTTTTGTAGCGGTTGTAGTGGACAGCAGGACACTGAACAAACTGTCATCCATCATGGATGACCCTGACCACACTCGCCACCATATAATGGACAGAAAACAGATCGCCTTCTCTAAAAGGCTCACACAGCTCGGCTGTCTGAAGGAACGCTACGGGAAATTTTTCCTGCCACAAGAAATCAGTCTGTAAAACTCACCTGAGTGTGACAGATGACACTGGACTTACTGTAACTGGTGTATTTTTTGCACACGATGGGTTCTGCATCTATCTATCTATCTATCTATCTATCTATCTATCTATCTATCTATCTATCTATCTATCTATCTTGCTGTGCAACTGACAAGAGTAAAGAAAAGGGAATGTTCACCTCTTCTGTCAAAGCTTTCCTTCCTTTTCTCAAATCAGTTGTCATATTTTTTCTGCAGCATCTGAGTCTATTTCCTCCTCCCTTCTCCCTCTATCTCCCTCTATCCCATTATTCACATTTTCTCTTTTATTATTGTTCATGCCGTCTTCTCCCGTGTCTGTGCCTCTGGACGTTGCCCTGTCTCCATTTTCACTTCATGCATAATAATAGTGAGGAAGATAATGGAGCATTAGAGTTGTCTCGATGACACCGTCTGAATATGTATGAGAGTCCCCCCAGTCGCTGCTCAGGGCAGACCGGGAGACGGATAACGATGATTGCATTGAGAATGATGAACGCTCGTCCGAGAATAAACCTTAATTTAATGTGTCTAACCTGATTCGGGTCTGTACATTAGCTCAGGTCAGGACAGCAAACAAAACAAGGACAGCGCCATATTTCTACCACCAGATTGTAAAAGTGCAGGTTTCACAGGCTCTGGGAGTAGAAGAGACAAACGAGTTTTTTATTCAGGACACCGCTGCTGTGGGAATAAAAAATAAAAAGAAATCTGATGTTGTCACCGAGAATTAATGTTAGTCCCTGTGGAGGTTGTTTACTTTCTAAAGCGTTGACTCATTCCCGTAATGGACAATCTCGAACAAACCACAGCGTGCCCCGTTATGGTAAGATGAAACTTTATTGATCGTTTGGGGAATCATTAATTCTCGGAAATTATGACACGGAATAAAAAGAGAACACAGACTGTAGCTGTGTGGTCGGTTTCAAGCTTATGTATGGCTAGGAAGTAACATCATTTTGAGATTATGTGCTAATATCAGAAGGCTTTCTTCAATAGAACCTCACTGCAAGAGTTTTCTCCCACACACTAATGTCAAGTAGTAAAATTTAGTCGGTGCTCCAAATTTTATGGGAAACATTTTATTTGTTAGTTTTTCAAACAAAATTTAAAGGAAAAACAAAAATATTAAAATGTTTTCACATTTTGGCCATGCTAACAATGCTAGCAGCCCATTGATGCTGTATATGCACTGTGGTGTTTGGAAGTCAATGCTAATATTAGCATGCTAACATGATCATGTTTAGCTGGTTTAACTACTATGCTCACATCCTTAGTTAATCTTATTAACATGCTAACATTTGCTAATTAGCACTAACGTATTTTAGTATTTTAGGTCAAATTAAATTCTAAACCACCATCCACTGATTTACAATTTAACACAAATAAAATTTGTGAAAGGGAAAAGTCGGCGTTTACCAAAGTCTGTAGCGTTCGTCCTCCTGTGAACATGAATTCCAGCACTGTTTGGCAAATCCATCTGTTTCAGTTTGGTTGTTTTACGTCAACAATGTTCATAAACCAAAGTTATTTAGTTTCCTATTCGTGAGACAAAGAAAATCCATGTGAGAATGAAGTGAGAATCTTTAGGCATGCTAACAATGCTAACATCTCACAGATTTTATATTTATACACTCTAGTGCTTGCAAGTAAATGCTAATATTAGCCTGCTAACAGCTGGCTATCTTGCTCGTTTCCTTAGTTAAGCTTGCTAACACTTGCTAATTAGCACTAAACAAAGAGAACCGCTTAATCTGATGAGGACATTGTTATTTCTGCAGATATTTGTCGAAATACTAGTCAAATTATAGGCACGCTAACAATGCTAACATCCCACAGATTCTGTGTTTATATGCTCTAGTACTTGGAAGTAATGTTAGCATGCTAACATGATCATCTTAGGCTGAGATCCTTAGTTAAGGTTATTAACATGCTAATGTTTGCACTACTTAGCACTAAACAAAAACAACTGCGGAATCTGTTGATCTCAATCATGTTGGGTCAAGATTTATGGGATCCGTTTACTTTTTGTGAATTTCATGTGAGCAAAAATGTGCTAAGATTTACCAAAGTCAGAGGGATTCGTCTGGAGACCAGAAATGCCAAGATTTTATGTTCAGACCAAAGTCGATGATCACTCACTGATGTAAAGTACCTTCCCTAAAGCGAATCCAGTAGCACGGCTAAAAATAACCAACACAAACATGAGATGTGCACTCAGCCCCAAGCTTGGTTAGAAGATTTGATTACGCGTCCGTTTAATGCCCTTTACAGCCACACAGGACATATACATGGAAACTCTGCCTACACACGGTCGCCTCAAATGTTACTGAAACGTTATTGCTAAATAATGTGATTGCACATGTCCGCACGTCATTTCCTCAACACTTGTCTCATTACCTCGGCCTCCTCAGACGTGGCTCTTCTTTTCTTTTTCTCCCGGACTTCAGGGCTGATTCTCTCTCCATCTCCCTCCCTTCTCAGTTCCTCGCCTTAATCACACCTCCATTACCCGCCTGCCGGCGTCTCCCGCGCCCTTTGTGCTCCCTCAGTGTTGTTCTCATTCTGTCTCTCTTTAACACTCTGACCTTCGCCATTTCAACAGAATCTTTCCAGGTTAGTCAACACACATTTTGATTAACAGTAATGGCTCGACTTCATCTTTTCCTTTGTCTCGCTTTTTTCCACTGTGTTTCTCAGTATCTCCCAAGGAAGCTTTTTATTCTAATAGCTTATTTTTTCTTTTTTTTTTTGCTTTTTCTACAAAACCCAATCCTGCACAAGAGCACATATCCAAGGTGAGGCAGTGGTGTCCTCACTCTGCTTCATCTCTGATAGTCTGGTGTTGTTTGGCAGATACTCTGATGGCTGCTTTGGCTCAGGTGGTGGAGTCGGTTGTCCATTGACTGCAGGGTTGTTCAGTTCACTTCTGTCCCAGGCCAAATGAAGTCCTGGAGCTTTCTCCGTTAAGTGAATCCTATCTGATGTTCAATCTTGGTTTCTGTGAGGTGAAAAAAAAAGAAATCACCTCTCTTGCAATGAGGATCTCGAGTGCACAGAATCTCACACAACACAAGGTTGTGGGAGAAGCTGGAAAATGAAACAGTAGTTATACACACTGGTGGGTTATCTTCAGTACACATCATGCTACATGGAAGTTATCTCTTCTTTCTTTGAGATGACATCAACACTGCCAAAACAGCCCTAGTAGAAAGAAGAAGTACTCTTATATTCGATAAAATCATGTTATATCAAGAAAAAATATCTGCAACTGGCGACATTCTTAAAATGATCACAAAGTTCTTTTCTCTGGACAAAGTATAAGGTGTATTTCCTTGATAGAAACATCTTTTGCTTTCTTGAAATTCCTTTTTTGCTGTGAAGTCTTCAGGCCTCCTGCACCACCTTGAACCAATGAGTTCTCAATGAAACAAGGCACTATTCACGAATGAATACAACCTACGTACTAAACCTAATGTTTTTCTATCAGTTTCTGTCACTTTTTCTCTTCACTGTTACTGTCTCCTCCGACAACAAGGTTCCTTCTTCTTTCCGCTGGGTAGCGTTTGCTGCCATTTGGCAAAAGCTAAAAGGCTTTTTTTTTATTTTTTCTGTGCCTAGTAACCAAGACAATGCACAATGAAAGGCTTACAGAGAACCAGTCCAGAACTCTGAAGGCGTCATTAGCATGTAGCCGCTATAATCTGTAATCAAAGTGCTTTCACTTTAAGGGGAACAGCTGTTTCAGAAAACTTGCCAAGTCATGACGCCTGAAAACTAATTTAAACTAATGTTCTTAACTGAATAAGTTTGTTTTTTGTTTTTTTATTATTTAAGTGAAAATATCCCCAACACTTGTCTCTTGAGTCGAGAGTTTTCAGAGTGGGATGACTCTGTTGGCTTTTAAAGAGTAGTTTACCTCAGCAGTAAACTAACTAGCCCAGAGCTGCTGCTCATACTTTCATTTTTCTAGGCTGAAATAAAGTAGTTAAGGGAAGAACATATGCAGCTGTGGGCCTTTCTCTGTTTGTGAACAATTTCCTGGCAGGTTTCATGCACTGAGGACAAGGACTGGTGAAATAACTCAAATACAAGTGACAATAATAATAATAAAAAAAGCCATTCTTCATAAGTGACAGATAAACAACAAAATCTATTGTAATAGATATTAAGTAATTAACATTGTATTGTGTGTTTGTGCAAATGCAATTGACTAAATCATTGATTTCGTTAATGAACATGATTCAAGGGTTTAAACTGTGAAACTGACACTAATATAGAATTTCATTATCAGTTTTAGTACTTTCACAAAATCATAAGTGGATTAAGGTCATAGGTGCAGATGGGTTTTTCTCAGGAGTCTCGAGTTATTGTTTAGTTAAGTGGAAATTTATTGCAGGTGTAAACTCATAATACACTGATCAGCCATAACATTAAAACCACTGACAGGAGAAGTGAATGACGTTGACCATGTTGTGACAAATCAGTGTTCTGCTTGGAAACTTTTGGACCTGGGATTCATTCCTGTGGATGTTACATTTTTCTGTGCATCTACCCTCCACCCCCTTGCAACAACACTTCTTGATGGCAGCAGCCACCCGCAGCAGGATGCAGCCTGACACAGACAAACACACAAAACCGCTTTAGGAACAACTAAGAAGTGTTGACCTGGCCTCCGAATTCACTAAATCCCAAACTGATCAAGTAACTGTGGGATGATACACAGAGAACCAAAGTGCCTGTAGGACCCAAAGGCCCCCCACTAACAGTGTTCAATTTCTAGACACCACAGGACACCCAGGTCCATTCTCTGATGAGTCACAACTGTTTTGGAGACTCAAGGGAGACCTACACAATACTAGGAAGGTGGTCATAATGTTATGCCTGATGGGTGTATGTGTCAAAGGGGAAGAAAGTGTAAGACAGAGCCAATTGTTGCCTTTGTTTTTACAGAAAAATATGCACCAGATCCACTACAGTGATTTTTTTTTAGCATTTAGAGTCAGATAATGTGTCAAAAACCAGTTAAATATAGATGTTAGCGCAGCCCCATAGAGCTCTATGCCATGATCTGAATCACAAGTTAATGTAAGTGCTAAAGTTAAAGGACTACCTGCTGCTGTAGGAAGCTTTGACAGTCTGGTCTCTTGGATGGCCCCACGTCTCCTAGCAACGCTGCCCGGCAACTGTCAGTCAGCTGCTGCCATGGTAACATACCCAGAAGCCTGACGCTTACACGGAGTTTCCACTGATACGTCCATAAGCAGTTTTGTCTGCTTCTAAAAAATAAAAAATAAAAAATGGAAATAGAGACGGTGCAGTGTCGTTACTACACTCCCATGGCACCGCCGTTCAATTTTCCTCTCATCTGTGCACTTCAGCCCTCTAGTAAACGTAAACCTAAAGTAAACGTGTTTCTTGGTTCAAACGTTCAAATAAGCTGCTAAATGGTCACGGACCCTCAGAGGTTTGAAGATGTATTCCACAGCTCATACCTTCACAATCCAAACACTCACACCTGCCTCTCATATTCTTTCGTCTTCACGCTCTTCCTTTAGTCCTTCCACTGAAATATGGATCGTTCCCCTCTCTGTGCAGAATAATCCAATCCCTTTATTATTCATATGGAAGTTAAATCCATTTATCCTTCTGAAGGATAATGGCAGTGTCAGGGCGTGGAATCCTCAAGGAAACTTTCAGGTCTGCCTCTTGGGTAACAGCTGTTACAGGAACCACTGACTGGTTCTTAACATGTTCTTAATGGTGCAGAAATCTGAGCAAAATGATGGCAGGCTTTATTCGTTTTGATGGTTTGACTGATTATTTCCTTTATGGATGGAGACATTATCTGAGGTCGGTTTTGGATGGTGTAACAAGAGCAAGATGGATTAGAAAGGTTCTCCCTTTAATGCTGCAAACATATTATATAGTTTAGCGCATTTTGGGATAGTTAAAAGAAAAACTAACTGAAAGACATTTAGAAATTCACTTGCAAGAGTAGTACAATTCAATTCAATTCAATTCAGTTTTATTTATATAGCGCCAATAACAATACAAATCGTCTCAAGACACTTCACAAAAACCAGCCTGCAACCTCCAGAGCAAGCCTGAGGGCGATGGTGGCAAGGAAAAACTCCCTTTTAACAGGAAGAAACCTTGAGCAGAACCCAGCTCATATGGAGGCACCCATCTGCCGAAGGCCAGCCGGTTAGAAACAGAGAAGATAGAGAGAAAAGAAGAGCAGGAGAAACAAGATAAACAAACTTCTGTCATAGATACGTACATCAAGCGGAAGGAAACATGTAGGGTCTAGTAATATAACACATAGCTGATGATCTGTGACAGTTTGTGAGTATAACAGGAATTATGGGCAGGTTGGTGAATTGTTCATCTAGGTAGGAGTGGACAACTGGAGAAGGCCATGATGACTGGGACAGATGTAGTTTATGGAGCTCCACAGGTCTGATACACAGCACTCCAGACCATGAAGACTGGGCTGGTTGATGAGGCCACGGCAGCAGATGTAGCTTAGAACTCCACAGGTCAGATATTGAGAACTCCAGACCAGAGACCCTCACAAAATGATGGAGGGGGAGGGGAGCGGAGGGGAGAGAGTAAGACACAATGGTTAGTAAATTATAAGAGATAGAAAATAAAATGATAAGATATTAGAGGACAGGAGCCAGAGAAGAAAGAGGAGAGGACATGTCCTCAGTGCATCGTCCCCCTGCAGCCTAGGCCTATAGCAGCATAACTAAGGGATGGTTAAGTCCAGCCCTAGCTATAAGCTTTTCAAAAAGGAAAGTCTTAAGCCTGACCTTAAACGTAGAGACTGTGTCTGCCTCCGAACCCAAACTGGGAGCTGGTTCCATAGGAGAGGAGCCTGATAACTGAAGGCTCTACCTCCCATTCTACTTTTAGAAACTCTAGGAACCACAAGTAGACCTGCACTTAGAGATCGTAGTGATCTGTTGGGACAGTATGGTACTATGAGGTCTTTCAAATATGATGGAGCCAGGCCTTTCAGGGCCTTGTATGTAAGGAGGAGGATTTTAAATTCAATTCTAGATTTTAAAGGGAGCCAATGAAGAGAAGCTAATACTGGAGTAATATGAGCTCTCTTGCTAATTCCTGTCAGTGCTCTTGCTGCAGTGTTTTGAATCAATTGGAGGCTTTTTAAAGAGCTACTTGGACAGCCAGACAGTAACGAGTTACAATAATCCAGCCTGGAAGACACAAATGCATGAACTAGTTTTTCCGCATCACTCTGAGAAAGGATGCTCCTAATTTTGATGATATTACGAAGGTGGAAGAAAGCAGTCCTGGTCACCTGCTTTATGTGAGAATTAAAGGACATATCCTGGTCAAATATAACACCAAGGTTTTTCACAGTAGTACTGGAGGCCAAGGTAATGCCATCCAACAAAAGCAGGTAATTAGATAATGAATCTCTGACATGTTTAGAGCCAAATACGATAACTTCAGTTTTGTCTGAGTTTAAAAGTAGAAAATTACAGGTCATCCAAGCCTTTATGTCTTTAAGGCATGCTTAACACAACATTGACTATCCTTTGACAATCCAATGTTCTCCTGGGAAACTTTTGGAGCTGGCTCCCCCACCCCATGGCAATGACAGTCCTTGATGGCAGCAGATGCAAACGCTTCTTTACAAAAACACGTGAAGAACATCACAAAGCCTCCAAATTCACTAGATCCCAAACTGATCAACTATCTGAACCCTCAACCCATAGGACCCAAAGTCCCATCTGCATCATTTGAGGTAAATTTACTAGAACTTTTTGGCATGTGCACGCAGACACATTGGTCGGCGCATCTACTGCACAAATAAAAGATGCTGAGCCTGGATGGAGCTGGTTAAGCCATCAGTCGTTGTATGTGGAGTAGTAATCCCAGCCTTCACATTTCCACCTCCAGCGTGTTCCAGAGAGATGGAAATATCCAGATAGTCAGCGAGCGTCAGCTGCTGTACGCACTGATGAACCAGCGGGGGTGAATTTTTCGCCCTACAAGAAGCTAATCAGATGAATAATGTAGGAAACCCTGGTGGATCGTCGGGTTGGAAAGATTAAAGGCTGCTGCTGTGCTGTGGTAATATATATGAATATCAAGGAGGAGTGAATATCTATAAGAACTGCAGTCAGGTTTCCTGCAACATTATGGTCAATTATTTAATATTCCGATCCGTGAGGCTCTTACTTGATGTGGAGGTGAAACCCTCTTCACAGCCCCCACAAATAATTGACTTATGAGAGTGAGGATCACACACACACACTCACAAAAACAGACCCACATACACTATTTATAGCAGTATACTGGGATGCTCAGAGCACTGTGATGTGTGTTCTTATTTTCCGCTTACTTCATTTCTTGATATCACAATATGCCATTTTCCACTCATCTGTCGTCAGCTGTCTTTCCTGCAAGTCTGTCGGGCGGATTCGCAATTTACAACGAGACAAATCTCACGCAAAAAAAAAGATGTTCAGTTCAGATAAGAGCTGATTGCCATTTTTCTGGCTGACTGAGTTGACAGAGAAAGCCTCTCTGTGTCTCTCGTTCTCTCTATAGCAATGCATGTTCCATATTTTATAATGGCTGCGTCTTTTCAGGCACACAAAGCAATGCAGGATGTAATTAAAGAGCATTCAAGACAACACTTGATTTTATTTATTGATTTTAGTTAAAGTAAGTCTTTAACTATAAATGAGGCTCCATGAAAATAACATTTACAGGAGAGGTTTACACATGCTAATTAACTTTTAGCAAGTCTGTTTCTTGCTTTCAAATGGGGTTGTGTTTACTGCATTAACAGTAAAGATAACATGAAAGTCCATATTTGAACAGGAGCTCCTTGTGGTGCTCACAACACAGGACAACAGTTTGCCGACGTTGTCAGAAATGACGAAAAAGGAAAAACAATCACAGCGTTAGCTGGAGGCAAAACAGAGGCAAACTTGAGGTGAACCTATACAGTCAAGGAGGCAAACACTGCCACTGTCAACCAGGAAAATGTCATTTTGTTGCATTTTTTGAGGCCAAAACCAGAAAAGCTAAAACACTAACTTGAATTTTTATAGCATTCCAGCCACTGCCAGTAGTAGATCACTTTGGTCGAACACGATTGGGGAAAAAAAAGGATTGGAGTGAGACGATCATCAACAAGCCTCTGTTTGCATATATGTATGTAATCCATCATCAGTTTCAACATGGACGATGTTATGGGTTAGAATAAATTATGAGTGAAATAACATGAAGTTAATCATTATTTGAAGGATTCTTGACACATGCTAATGCTAACCGCTAGCTAATGCAACATTAGTTGTATGTTTCAGGGGTGTCCAAGCAGAAGTTACATTTACTACATTACCCTCCACAGTTGTTCCACTTATTTCTTGTAATATCTTTGTTGGAGAGGCTTCACTTGATAAAGGCAGACCAGACTTCGTCTCCTCTGTTTCTTCCTTTGGTCAAATCGTCCATCTGGTGAGTGAGAGTGTAGGGGTTTGTGAATATAATCACATCAATCAGAGTGAATTCTTTAAAATAACACTCACTCTCTACAAATTATATGTTTTCCTCATCCATTCTTGCCAAAACAGTCAGTTGAAATACGCTAACGGTGTTTACAGGCTAGAGTGTTTGAGATGTTTTGCCTCCAGCTAAGCCCCGCCCCTTAAAAAAACATCACATTGTTTACAAGCTGTGAAGGGGTCATATACTTTAATATCTGGTACAATGATATTGATGTCCTTTACATGCCTGAAAAATCTAAGAAGTTTAGAGTCAGGATTTGGTCTAAAAAGAGACGCCTTTTAGAAGAACAACGTCCACATTTTAGCCAGACAAGACAGATGGTTTGAAGGAGGAGTAAAGGAATCCATCCATCTCAAATCAGAACATCCTTCTCTGAACAGGGAAGGTGGATTGAGATGTAACCCACAATCAATCAACAACACAGTTCCAGTTCCTTTCACACCTTGGGACTGGAGTCTGACAAAGAGTAGTTGAGAGCGCCATTCACTGGGGACGGAAAACAGGATCAAAACAATTACCTCTAACTACAGGTAACACCCAGAGATGTTCCCATTTATACCCCGACTCCTACCGGTCCTTCAGATCTAATTATGAACTTGGACGAAACGTTGTTCTTGTTCCTGCTTGTTTTTTTTGTTTGTTTGTTTGTTTTGTTTGTTTTCTTTAAAATTAAACAACTTATGGATGATTAAAAACAACTGCTGAGTGCTTTAAAGGTACATTAAGTCACAGTATGGTAGAAAGGCTCCTGATATACACCGATCAGCCACAACATTATGACAGGAGAAGTAAATAACATTGACCATCTAGTATTTTCAGAACTTCAGTGTTCTGCTGGGAAACTTGACTTGGCATTCATTCATGTGGACGTTGCTTAGACATGTACCTCCCCACCCTATAACAGTGACACTCCTTGATGGCAGCAGCCATTCCCAGTAGGATTTAGACGTTTTAGGAACAACTCAAAAACACATGAATAACAGCTTAAGCTGTTGACCTGGTCTCCAAATTCACTAGACCCCAAACTAATCAAGTATCTGTGGGATGATTCACAGAGGCCCCCTCCCTTCAACCCACAGGACCCAAAGCCCCCCCCCCAACTAACAACATCCTCTTACCAGACACCACAGGACACCCTCAGGAAGCTCATGTCCATTCTCTTATGAGTCACAACTGTTTTGGAGGGAGATATCACAATGTAGATCTGCACCTCACTTGGGTGAATGCAGGAGAAAGGTGCCGTCTGTCTAAGGGCACATAGGGGACCAGAAGGTATTGTATGTACTGTAACTCTTTGTCCTTAATGGAGACAGTTTTTACTTGTTTTTCTCCCAGAATCATAAAGAAGTTCATACGAAGATGAACTGAACCAAAATAACCTGGGTACAGTGTCATGTAGCTGTTAGCAGGCTGAGCTGTACCTCACCTGAGAAGCTTGGCTGGACTCAAACTATTTCCAGAGATCCTGGGACACAAAAGTGAGTGCTTGGTTCTTCAGCTGAAACCTTATGGTGCTGCTGCCAGCTGGATTTCCCTCAGCGAGCCCATAAAAGCTGCTCTAAGTCCCTGTCTGCCATGTTGACACACTCACTCTGTTTAATGGATGACGAAGCAAGTTTCAGCAAACTCCAATAAATTGAAAATCTGTCTTGTTAGAAAAGCTGCGTTTTGTTTGTCCGACTCTATGATGGATGGCTGCCGGTGATGTTCTGATGCCAGAGGCTTCACATTCCATATTGAACCCTTGAAATTCAATGACGCTTGTTTGGAATATACTTTATAGTTCTATTGACTACTTAAAGTGATCAGTGACCAAACAGTACATCATGGATTTACTGTCTTCTCTTCTCTGTGGATTTATTTTCCTCCCTTGTGTTATTTTTCTTGTGTTCTAAGCTCGATGACGTGGGCTTTATTTAGCTGCCCCTCAGAGTAGCAGGCATGCAGACAGTTGTTGGACTTGTGAGGTTAACGTGGAGAGTCCGGGGACCGTGCAAACATGTCAACTCCACTAAATTAGGTAGCGGTTCTTCCCTGTTAGTGACAGTGGAAATTAAAAATAAAGAATTTCAGTCAACATCCAGCTGGACCATGGACTGCACAGACACCAGCCGTACAAATGTACATGGGTGGTGCTTGTTAATTCAGAATAGCTATAAGGTTTAAGTTTGTCTGTTGCGAAATACGCATTTTCTTCTTACCCAGCATTGGTACCGTATATAATAGGGGCTGTTCAGACTGTTGTGTGCTTAAGTTGATGAGCCTGTGTGATGATCACGAATAGGAACACAGTAGAAAGTAATGCTTTGCAACAATGAAATATATATATTCTTGACCTGAATACATATGCTGAGAAGAGACAGCTCATGAGCTACATACTGTGAGCTGCAGATATGTATAGTCTGCATAAAAACAGGCAGCAACTCAGCACCATCGGTAGCATTAGAACAGAGGTCTTTAACGATTTTCAGGGCAAGGACCCCCAAATGGTTCGAAAGATTAAGTAGGGACCCCCTACCTACTATATGTGTCCTATATAACTATAACTTGGCTTAGTGCTATTTATAAATATACATTGTTATTATCATTTTCCATTTAATATTAAGCTGTAAAAATAATACAGTTTCAAATATTCATTTATATATATATATATAATTGACAGATTCGTGTTTTAACTTTAAGCATACCTAAATGTAGTAGGGACAGTGAATTACCAAGCAACCTGGCCTCAGTAGTTGGCTGATGGGAGCGAGCTACACTGTTAGCTTCTGTTCTGCTAATATTGGAGCGTGCGTCTAGGATTTCACCTGGGGACTGAATAGACTCTCAGCCAATTGCAGGGAACCTGACAGAATCAGCGTGTAATATGCGGCCTTGTGACTGGCTCAAGAGTGATGGGGGGCGGGGCCTACTGTGCACAGGAGGCTTAGATTGACAGGTCTCTGCTAGTGTGCTATTGAGACAGCTCCTTTATTGCTGAATGAGTGAAGTGTTGACTGAAAGGTAACATCTTCTGCCTCCATTTATCCCTTTACTAAAATATGTTGGATTCATGTTAATGTGTAGTTAAAGAAATTTAAATTGTGGGTGGGTGATCAGTGACTAGTTGACATGATGCGTAAAGGTGAAGTCAACTATACAAACCCTCGTATATACAGTATAATGAGAGGTAGACATATCTCATCCTGTGATGTGAAAGACATTGTATGTCACTAGGTTTTGGCCACGTAGTATTTAAGTCATGAATAAATTATGTAAATTATATTCAAATTAAAAAGGTGCATAGTCACGTCTCTAATTTGATGTTTATATCAGATAATGGATATTTTTGTGGAGCTGAAATAAATGTTATTTCTGATTTGACATCTCAGAAAAAGAACATGTGAGTCATAGTGTAACTGCTGTCACACCAGATCACGGATCAGATGTGGGGGGGCAGGAGAGACCAGGTGTGGTAAAAAAACAGGGTGTTCCAGGTCAAAAGACAGTCAGAGCTGGTGAAATACGGCAGAGGGCTGAAAGTGAGCAGATGGGCTCCGGAGCAGGTACAGTATGGGCAGAGCAGAACGAAGACTTGCCTCGCTCAGGTACCTCGGATGATGACAGCGCGTGACCGATGGGGGTCCTCTGACGGATACGGATGGGGAGCAGCTGGGTACAGCAGATGACGGGGTCAGACGATGACGGAAGAGGTCGGTGTATCCGACACAGATGCTGTGTCCCAGTTCAGAGGCATCTGTAGACCAAATGCATCATACCGGGCGGACATGGCCCGTCCCGTCCCAGCCTGCTCCGAATGAGTGTGGCCCAGATTCAGGAAACATAACTGGTGTATTCTTTGCATGCTGAACTACCACTGAATGTATCTTCAGAGCCACTGCAGCGTGTAAATAATGGACGCCACTGCTCCGCTCTTCCTCTGAGGGCTCTTTTAGAATCCCAGCCTCATGAGCATTGTTTAATCCATCACTTTGAAAATGCGATTGTTCACTCATTGCACAGTTGAATAATATAATATGCAGAGTTAAAGAACAACAAGGGATATCGATAGTTTGCCTTAAAGACAGACAACAGTACCAAAACCTATGCATTTACATAATGACATAATTAAACATGATTCATCTCGAGACACATAAAAATTATGTAACATTTTTTCTGCTCTAAGCGCTGCACTTGATAATCGTGTTGCTTTAGATGAATTAAAGAGCCGTCTCATTCACTCGTACCTGCAAGGACAGATTTTTGTAATGAAACTGAATAGAATTGCTCAGATACCTTTAAAATCAGGATCTTGAGTTAATATTTTATTTCCTGCGAATGGAAAGCTGGAAGTTGCCGTCAGCTTTCAAGTTGTGTAAATTTCTTGTCTGTTAGTCATTATTATTTTAAAAGTTCTAACATATCTGACCTGCTGCCTACGAATCTCTTTCCTGCTGTTACGTCTAAATGTGATCTGAGCGGTCGGACCGCAACGCGTCTTTTGCGTTGTCCACACTTCATATGAGAAAAAAACGTTAACGCCGGGTGTGAATGAGGCCTAAGGCTCATCATTTTCTCATGTTAGTCCTGTCAGGACTGTTTAGAACAGTTACGGCTAAATAAATATCAGGCGGCTACCTCCGGTTCTGAGCGATGAAGCCCATGCGGAAGTGCAAAAAGCTGCAGTTCATCGAGTGGCCACTTGAGGTTTAAAAAGGGACCAAATCCCCATGGACCACCATGTTAAAAAGCCCAACTCTACAGCATTATTAAACATGTTTACAGTCTGCTACAAAAACAATTTGGTGACAACTAACTCATTACTTACTCATTTTTAATTAAGGTTTAAATTTCTGCATAATTATGTTCCCGCTTTGAGTGACAGGTGGTAGCCTGAGCTAACAGGTAGCAGAGAGTTGGGTGGGCGGGTCTTAACATCCATACTGCTTTAGCTCCGCCCCAACTCAACCCCCCTCTATATCCATATTTGGAGTGTCTGAGTGTGGGCGAACCGCAGGCTCCGCCCACTTCAGGTTTCAGGTTCAGAATCCAATGGATGACGTCACGATGGGTTTGTCCATAGTTTATACAGTCAGTGATAAATATGCTGAATGATGGATATGATAGGGAAGGTAGGGATGGAAGGAAGACGGGCACCGATCGGGGCATAACATTATGACCACCTTCCTAATATTGTGTAGGTCTCCCTTCTGTCTCTAAAACAGTTGTGACTCATCAGAGAATGGACATGGGCCTCCTGATGGTTTCCTGTGGTGTCTGGTAACAGGATGTTATTAGTGGGAGGCCTTTGGGTCATACGGGTTGAGGGGAAGGGTGATTAACATAATCTTAACTCAACCGTCCTTATCTAGGATGGCTCTGGCTCCTTGAATGCCCGTCATAGCAGCTCTGAACCGATGAGGCAGGAACATGAAAGGTGTCTAATCTGACTGTTCAGAGTTAGAAACCATCATGTCTCTGATGTGTCCCCCGCTTCCACGCTGAAAGGACCCGATCGCCAGGTTCCAGGTTTTTACACCTGATAAATTTCTCCCGGTCCCAGACTCGTCGGCTCTGATAACCGACTGTTCAGTTACTGTCTAGTAAATCTCAGACCTTGACGTGCCTTGTTGTTGAGAGATAAGCCACGTTTGTTTCGTACTTTGGTTCCTGCCGCGTCTGTGCATCTTTTAAATTGAAAGATCACTCTTGACCTTGAGTACAGGTTGATTTTATCGCCCTGTATCAGCAGAGGAAGTTGACACGGTTGTCAGGGTTTACAAGGACAAAGACATGTGGGATCATTACATTACACCAGTATTTGTCAGTATCCGCTAACAGCCCTTGACATTGACCTGTGCGCACACACACAACAAACTCATAAATATCAGATGGATGACTCTCGGAGTATCTCCAGTCTCCCTAGCCCTGTCGTCATCCTCAGCTGCTTACGCCGTTCTGATTACTGGGCTTTTCATTAAGAAGAAAGCCTCTATAGTGGGTCTACTCTAAGGGAAAAAACCATGAAGCCTTAATGATGTGTGCTTTTTGTGGGTGAAGGAAGGGCCTCTCCAGAGGTTGTGTGACCATGTTATCAATCATCCTGTCTGCAGATGAAAGTACAGTAGAGATAGAAGGTACTGATCTCCTGAGCCTTTCCTTTCCCCCCCAACTGCATTTCTTAAATCCATCCCTCAGAAGTCACTTCCTCCTTTGCACCAAAGCGTCTTATATTTGACTTGCGAGATATCAGGTGCTTCCATACCTCATGGTCCGAAAGTGGAGCCACAATATCGTTAACCTGACCACACTTCCATTGGACTGACTCACATTTTTGTTTAACTAATACTGCGCCACCAGTCAGAAAGAAATGTTGGATTATACATCGTATTTATTTATTTATTATTTACAGGACCACTTCATGGCAACTTGTGAACCTGATGTCACATCCTATTTTGTATCGCATCAAATAATGAACTAGAACAAAAATTGTCCAAAAAATGGTCACTTGAACATGTGTTAGTATTGTATTAACCACCTAAAATGAAGAAAAGAAAAAACTTTGACATGTACTTTAGTGTTTTAGTTTGGCCCACTCACTGATAATTAATGGGTGGCGCTTATGATCTATACTGCAGACAGTCACCAGGGGGCGCTCTACTTGCTTTGGCATCACTTTTGAGGAGCTGTCCATCTTTATTCACTGTCTGTGGACTCAAACCAGCCTTGCTGTTCATATATTTAACACAAATGGCGGATAAGCTCCCACACAGAACATGCATGTGTAATGTAAACATGCACACACTATTCTCCTACACTCACAGTATAAGCTGCTTACAGCCTAATGGAAGGTTTAGGTTATTAAAAGGAAGGTGGTGGTATTAAAGTGATTTGGCTGTCAGGATAGTAACTCTGGCAGGATTCCCATGGTGCATTTTCCCCTCAAAGAATGACCCTCCACAGACTGTGCTGTGCACATCTGGAAACTAATGAGTCAAGACTTTGCTTTTTAAGAATTATTCATTTTCAGTAAGAGCAATATTAGACCACAGAGGAGCTTCTTCAAGATTCCTGCGCCCCCTCTTGTGCACAGCTAATCGTGTTCAGATGTTAGAATACAAGTTGACGTTGCCTTTAAACTGCTTTGCATCAAAATCAGTGAACAAATCACACAGTCAATGACAAGGCCGCTCTATGTGTGCAGTGATTTTTAAAATGAACTAAAACGTACCCTGTGATTTCCTCTGCTGCTGACAGCCTCATGTTAATGAGAGAGTTCTTGTCCTCCTTCCGTGCAGCCCGCTTGTTGTTTTACATTTCAGTTTGCAATTATTAAAATTGTTCATGTGTGAACTTTATAGGTGCTTGAAGGTGGATTTCTTTTAATTGTTTTCTGTTATCCAGACAAAGCTGATTGTACTGAAAGGACAGACATGAGAATAACTTTCACAACTGAATTAATAGACATCTTTTTTTTTTTTTTTAAGTGGATCTGAAAACCAGGCGGTAGGTAGGGTGACAGTTTCAGGGTCAATGAGAGAAACGTGCTTAGATCTACAAGGACGCAGAGCAGCCAAGGGTGTTGTCAAGCTATGGTGAACGCATTAGCCTCTGAGGCTAATGTTGGTTAACATACTACCGTTGAGTGATATTAAAAGTGACAGTAAAAATCTCACCTCCAGTTCTCTCTAAAGGACGGACAGCCTGGGTTGACGGTGTATCTCTGGACACTTGCTCATCCGCACTCCTTTAGCTTTAGTTTTTTTATCGAGTGCTCTCTAATGTGTCATCGTAATGTAACTAATATCCTGTGGTGTGTTCACCTTTGCTATTGAAGGGAAGAATATCTGTGAAGTATCTCCTTAGGTGCGTGTTGTCACTGGATTCAACATCGCCCAGGATATTTAAAGTCCTGTAGTGTGGGCTCATCTTTCATTAGTATTGTAAAACTTCCACATTTTACCAAGTTGAATGTTCAGATTTTTAATAATTCAAGATGGTTTTTCGTTTTCAATCTAGTGTAGCTGCACAGATAGAAAAAGCAGAGCCTCTGTGCATATACTTACTAGAGCCTGTGTACAGTTGGAGTAGTAAGCCTACATTTTTAAGACCTTTTTGCCATGATTTTTTATAATTTTATAGTCAGTATATCTACTTTATGCACGGCTCAATTCATTTGTTTCACCATTCCAGACTGATTCCAGCTGACTGTGCCTTTAGTAAGCTTGTAAAATTCTAGGAAATGATGGCATGTCTTTAGAAGTTGCTGATAAGTCTGGTTCAGTAGTTCCTTGTCATGCCCGGAGATGTGCAAACGTTACTATGTATGTTTAAACATCGTTGAATCACAAAGACAATGTTTCACTCCTAAAAGTTCTGTCTGAGTTCTTACTTTGTTCTTTGTACAAATGAAGAAAGGACCAAAAATATGTATATCCAAACTAAAATGAGTCCTACATCGACATAACCTGAAAGGTTAACCATAAAAACCATCAGACTAGATTTTGTTATTTTTTATTTTTTGACAATAATGTCCATGGTTATGGTTGAAGGAGAAGGAGGAGGTTTGCAAGCCGATCAACACCATCGTGACTCTGAAGCATGGGGGTGGTAGCATCATGTTGTGGGGAAAAATTGGTTGGAAATTAAGAAATCAGAAGAAGTGAATAACATCAACCATCTTGTGACAATTCAGTTTTCCTGTCATTGATTCATCTAGATTTTACTTAGACATGTAGCACCCACCAAGACCAGACCAAGTACCCCCACGCCATAGAAATGACCCAGCAGGATGTAGTCAGGCATATGCACAAGAATACTTCAGACTACTAAAAAAAAAAAAACAGTTCCAGTGTTTAAGGTGTACTACTTACACATACTTTAGACTCAATTATTTTTGACCATTTGACTTTGATAAATGAAGGAATGGTCTAAATAATATTATATCCAAAAGATGATTGATTTCTCCTAAGAACAGACATTTATTTGGAGTCGCTTTAGCATCTTCATTCTAATGATCTGACCATTAATCTCTCATCATTCCAGAGCTTTGTTATTCTCACTTTTCCTTTCATGATATTTCCACCATAACAAACTGTCTGCGCTGATTTTCTTCTTGCATCCCTCATTGATCTTGGCCGCTGCCTCCCATGCAACAGACACCCTGCATGTATCGCTGCTTTCACAGAAAGAAACATCAGGGTCATGGGACATTTTGTTTTCACGGAGCCAGTTAACTGTTGCAGAAAAATGTTGCCTGAATAAAGGTGGATGCTCTCCTCCATCCTCAGACACTTGCTGTTTTTCCCCAACCTCATCTCTCTCTCTCTCTCTAGGTCTCACAGGGGGCTGTCATTATTGATCATACAGCCCAGTGCATTGCCTCTGGCTGTTGAGCTTTTTATACATACGACACACCCCCTTGGACCCCTGCTGGACCTTTAAACATGCCCAAGTCACTGGAAAAGACAAGGAAAAGTGTGTGTGAGAAAGAATTTGCCAGCTTCAATGCTGTCTCTTTTTAAAACGTTGACACACTTGTACCTACTACGGGTTGCATGAGTTAAAAAATTTTTAAGTTGACACCAACTAGTCTATGATAAACATCACTGATAAAAACACAGTAGAAAGCAATGAAATCTATATTCTTGACCTGAATACATATGCTGAGAACAGACCAAGGACCTTTCAATGACATTATTTGTTCCTAGTCTCTAAACTTTACAATCTCAACCGTCACAATAACCTTATTATAACATTTACAATAAACCCAATGTTTGAGGTTTTAACGGACAAACTTCAATATTCTGCTGAGTATTAAGCTACTTTACCATATTGTCTACTACCATGCAGGTTGCTTTCAGCAAATACACCAATCAGCCACAACATTATGACATAAATAACATTGACTGCGTCTTGTGATAATTTAATGTTCTGCTGGGAAACTTTTGGACCTGGCATTGGTGTCTCCGCCTAGTTGCCTGACACCACAGGACACCCTCAGAAGATCCATGTCCATTATCTGATGGGTCACAACTGATTTGGAGACACAAGAGACCAAGATCTGAGGCAAAACACATTTAGGAGCCCAGTCCAGCTGAAAACCAACCAGCAGTCAGCTACCAACTAGCAACCAACAAGAAGACTTCAGCTAACTAGCCTAGCCAATGGCAGTAGGCAGTATGCGGCACATCATTGGGGTTTTCAAGTGGACACCTCTCTATACTGATGTTTCACTACACTGAAGTTAGGCCCCTGACACCTCAAGACCACACTCCATGCTGCCACCGCACAACGGTGTGACTTTCAACCACCAAGAGATTAGCTTATCCATTTTTACTGCTCACCAAAATACACAATTGCGTTGGTTGGGTGTCTGAGCTACCTCTCTCCCTGGGAAGGGAAGGGGTGGGATGAGGATACAGACCTTGGTTCAGATAGGTTGATGGGGGATTAAGGATATAGGAAGGTGGTCACAATGTTATGTCTGATTGGTGTATATCGATAATTAAGTAATTTTTCTTGGACGAGAGGATTCAAAAACTAAATTCCGCACATCAAGTCACGAGGATTAAACTGAAAACAGTCATAACAACAACAGCTACACGGTGTTGCTCTGCTGCTGCAGGCCCACCGAATGTGCCGCACCAATCTCCCATGTTTGTCAAACTGATTTTAGAACACTCGAGCGGATAAGCCCGGGAGTCAGCGAGGCTTGTAATTGCCTTACAGCATCTGTAGGTCCTCGTGGGAAACATTGGAACCATAGGCTTTATGCCGTAGCATAGACCGAGAGCTCTAAACAAATCAGATACTGTCTCTTCTCGTGGAGAGGAAATAAATGCTTCAACCTGAGAAAAAAAGAAATTAATTTTAGAGGCAACAAGCCGTCCAGTTGGTGCAGAGTGTCTGGAAATAATTCATATGGTTATTGAATGTGGTTGAGTGTGCAGAGAGGTGTGACTCTCGGGTCCTTCTCCTCAGCCATCGATACAACTCCCATTTCAGCAAACACCTCCGTCCGTCTGAATCCCTCCGTCTGATTTGTTCCATCTCATCCCTCTGTGCATGCAAACCAGAGAGATCGCAGTTATATAATGAAGTCCAAATCTTTACTATATGCATTCATGAGCCAGCTTGTTGGCAGGAATAGAGAAGGAGGAATATGAAAGCAACAAACTCGTATCCCTGGAGATTCTGTTGAATTCCTGTCTGCATAAGTTAAATATCTGCGTGTGTGCAGCGTGCTGAGGCCCAACATCAATGTCTGCCTTTCTGCAGAAAGTTAAATATAATACCCACACTGTAACTAGAGCAACCAGTTTTTAGTCATGTATTGTAACATGAACGTTGTAGACCCCAAAAAAATCACAATAGTAATAATAATAATTACAGGTTATTTAGTAACTTTAGGAAGAAATTAATAAATGCAATTTTAGTTATTAGTTTTCCTCTTGCTTGACTTGTTCAGGTGGATCCAGTTCAGATGCTTGACTTTCTTGGCTGATACAAAATATTATATACCTGCAGTACTAACTAAAATACTTTTGAGGGAGGCAGTTGGATCATTTTTTTGTGGAACACCACCACTGCTGCTAGCTGTTGCAACAACCAAATTATTTTTGAGGTAAATATAATTGGAACTGGTTGTGTTTTCTGTTGTTACATCTCACTTGTACAGCACTGAGGTTGAGGTTTGAAATTATTGCAGCAAGAAATGATTGAGTGTAGATGAGGAGCTGTGGGCCTCTGGTACAGTGCTGGGCATAAATGAAATGCTTCATCAATTAAAATGAAATAATGAAAAAAGGAAATTACCTCCAAAAGTAGTCCACCAATGATCATTGCCCATAAACGTTAAGTGGGAAAAATGTATCTTTTATTTCTCAGATCCAGGGTTTCATTGTCTCATGATGGACGAGACTTAGCTGGACCTTCGTTTATCAGGATCTAGGTTAATTTAATTTATGATTAGAAATATGTTCTGAACTGTGGGGAAATCCCTGAAATGTCTGTAAATGAGATGATATAATAATAATTAGTTTTTCTTGATTTACATCTTACTGATATACTTAAACAAGAGTGAATCAGGTGTTAATTTATATTACTGAAACGGGCAGTGTGTGAGCCTAATTGCAGCACAAAGAAATGAACCGTTTAATGGGGCAGCCACAGACAAGCACACAAGAACCAGGAAGTCAAAGACAGAACAGAAGGCTAAGGTGATACAAGATGATACGGGTGGAACAGGCAAGTCAGGAACAGGCAGGGTCAGTACCGGGAAGTCAGACAGAAGAGTTCTGGAAAGTCTTTCATGGCAAAGAACAATCTGACAATGGAGCAGCAGCTGTGTGCTCTAGGGGTTGTACCGACTAGTCAACTCGTTGACTTCACTGCTGTGCCATTAAGCCATTTAAGCATTGTGTCGACAAGTCACTGATCATGTGACCGTAACAACATGGACACCTCCTAGAAGACAGGTGAGGAGTCCAGTGGGTCATTGCAGCAAATTAGCAGCGGTTCATCAAGTGTGTGGTCAGTCCTGAAATACAATCAAAGTACTAATGCAATGCATCTGACAAGACATCCGCTAACGCTAGCAGAGGAATGGTCCAAATCCTCTGGACATCAATCCATTAACAACTTTACCGAAGTAGAAAGAAGGAGGCTGCACATCAACTATTTGATAAAGTTACGGGTAAAGGTCTTCGGAGATATGCCGCTTTTTTTTATATATATATCCCAGTTACAGTGTCTTACAACATGCTGTGAAGTATTAATAAATACTGTTCACTGTGCCAGTTTATATAGGCTAAACATATCTGCACCACACAGTATTGATAATATTATGTTCAGTTCTGTTGTATTCTATTAGTTGACATTGTTGCTGTGGTTGTAGAGGGTGTGTTTTTTGTCCTTGATGTCAGTGAATGCACCGTGCGAGAGATGGAAGAAGTGTCAGACTGACGGTGTTTATGGTGTTGACGTGGGCTGCAGTTGACAATAAACTTGCAGAAAATCCTCCGTAGCTTCCTTTTTGTGAGACGCTACAATATGTATTCAGGTCAAGAATATAGATTTCATTGTTGCAAAGCATTGTTTTTGACTGGGTTTTTATCTGTGACGACAATGACTAGTTCACCACAGAAACAACTGATTTTTATGTCGATCAAAGATGTATGGATGCTCATCTGCTGTCCACATTTAAGGGACACAATCAGTTATTATGATAGTCACTCACAGAAACTCATAACAGCCAGTGACAGACAGTTTATAACATCAAAACATGTTCCTGTCTAGCTCCGGATATCAAGACCATTAAGTCCCAATTGATTCTGACTCTGACTCTGCCATGATCGTCTCTTTTACTCTGGGATGGGACAGTTGACTCATAAAAACTCATTGTGCTGCATTTATTTTTCTGACAGCAATTCTTTGTTTTCAACCCTTACTTATGTAACTTATCTTAACTTGTGTTTTTGACATACACCTTTAATGGTAGATGTGAACAGATAAAAGAAATGCAAATTATATGTTGGCTTCTTGGACATTTGAAAGCTTCCACATTTAGTGCAAAGGCTATTATCATGTAATGTGAGTTGCAGGTCCAGTGAAATGCCTTTCTAAGTAAAGCTAGCTGTTAACTACAAGCATGAATAATGTGGTGAATGCAGCACGGGAATACGCGTGTGCTTAAATGGTCACAGATTTGCATTAAATATGAGCCGTTCCTCCGGAGCGCAGGGAATGCATGGAGCGCGTGACATGAAATGTGGGCTCGCTCCTTAGCATACAGATGGAACAAACATGTCATATACACTTTGTGCTCCTTTCTCTTGTCATCTCACAACCGTCACGGGGTGCCACATGAAGCTGCAGGCATCACCTTGCAGAGAAAAGCATGGTGGGGGGTGTAGGGGCTTCGCGCTTTGACGTACCGTACCTCCTACAGCCGTACAGTGCTGACAAACGTGATATTCTTTTGAGATGAGAGTCAGGTTGAAGGGAGGGGAAAAGAATGTGTGTTTGCAAGCTGGTTCTATTGTGCATGCTGCAAGAAGGTGCTTGCAGGGCTAGATGGTGCACAGGTGTGTGAAGTAACATGTAGGCACGTATGTTTCTACCAGGGTCATTTGGGATTGCGGCCTCTGCTTGCCATTCTTTGGGTGGATGTGAGAGAGTGTAATGTATTAGTGAGCTTCCAGGTGGGTAGATGTGGGCATCTGTTTGCAGAGAGAAAGAGAGAGGAAGGGAGGCAGGAGGAGGGAAAGCTCTCCGCTCTAATGAGGTTGTGATGCAGAATGTCTGCAGGACTCAGAATGCCACTTTGTCTTTCTTCCTGCGCTATGTGCTTACTAATAGCTGGTGTAAATCCTCACTTCATATACACTTACTATCCATATGGGTTTCTAAAACTGTACATAAGACTCTTAATTATGTATAGTAAGATGCTGGAAATCTTCCACTAGTCTGCTGTGTTCAACACCCTTTTGTTTGATTATCTACTTCCTGGAACATCCACATCCCTTAACATCCACAACTCTTTGTCTGATTCTTTTTTTGTGGTCGACTCTGGTGCTAAACAGACACTAAAATGGGGCTTGGTTTTCTCAGTAGCCATTAATACATGTTGTTTTAGATTATTTTTGTGTGTAAGAATGGTCAGGGCAGTTGTCTCCGGGACACATCCGTGACTGTCTGGGTGAGTCGTAACCTAGCTTGGTCATCAGTATCCACCGTCTAGCTGTGGGTTGGTTGGTGGTTAGCTAGAGGAGAGCCTGCCTCCTTTCTGTCCAATGCACCTGTAGACTGTATCCTAATAGCTAATTAGATAATGCAGTCTTGTAGTTTTGTGGTTAAATAACTCTCGTGTTTGAGATAATCATAAGGTCATGGCATTTTTAGAGGATTTTTTTAAAACTCCCAGAGAAGAAGGACTTCAGGCTTTTACTAAGGACCGTCCTCCTTTTTGAATGATAATCAGTGAGTTTTATGGACTAATATTTGTTGGAAGAAATTGGTTTGGTATTTGTGCAAGGAAGTTTATTGGTAGACAGGAAAGGAAAGGAAAGGAAAGGAAAGGAAAGGAAAGGAAAGGAAAGGAAAGGAAAGGAAAGGAAAGGAAAGGAAAGGAAAGGATTGAAGGTTAGGGATGACAGGGGTTTGGTATCTGGTAGAGGAACCCAAGGAGAAAGAGCATAGATTGTATAAAGATGGACAGAACAAGTCCTCAAAGATGAAGCCAAAGCAAGTAGAGCTCCCCCTAGTGCCATTTTTTTTTTTTTCGGAGAAGTTTCATTTTCCTTCGTTTTTTGATGCTATAGAAACATGATGTGACATCATGATGACTACTACAAGTTGCAATGCCAACCACTCTAGGAAGCAGTCCTGTGGTACCGTGAGAGTTGGAATTAAATAAGTAAAATAAATCTAATAGTTCCTTGTAACCTGTGGAGGTAGAGCAGAGCGTAGTATTAATTAGATGAAAACTCGGACCGTACTGATCAGACACTGGCTTCAAAGTCATGAGATGGAAGCACTTATGTCCCCAGGAAAATAGCGTCAGTTTGGCCAATGCAAGGAAGTGGGGACACCTTGTCCATATTTATGTACAGTCTGAGTGAGACTCAGGTTGGGATTTGGTTCCTTGTCCCACAGGTTTCTGTAATGAAAGATGAAAGGGGAAGAGAAGATGGAGAAGGTTAGGACAAACCTTTATAGGTAACCATGGGAAATAGAATGGTTAAGAACATTAGGAACCCCGCGGACAAACAACGTGAGTGACGACACAGTCTCACAGTCATCTGGTGCTTGTAAGCGATTAGGCCAATTCACGATTCTGCCACAGTGGAGATTAAACAGTTGTCATTTGCTGTTATGCACAGAGCTCTGGGGTGTATGACAGCAGAGCAAAGGTTAGGTGACATTTTGGATCCTGAACCAGCAGAGATAGCAAACGATAAAGGTTACTCGGCTCTTTTCAGGCTGATGTGCCCTTTAGCAGGGCACTAAATGTGAATTTATTGTGCCTCGTTGCAGCAGCAGACGTCAAGGTGACCCGGTTTGGGTGAATTAAAAGTTGACAAATGTACGAAATGTCCTCTACCTGAGGCAACTACAGCCAAGTTTAAAATGAGCGCAGTGGCCAACTCTCACGTCTGTGGTTTTCTGGGGTTTGTACAGACTTCATACAAACTAACAAAGACACACAGAACGGACTTTAGAAACAAATCAAGGCCAATAGAAATCAATAGAAAACTCTTCAAAGCAGGATAAAATAGTTGGTTTTCTCACATACTTGTGTGTTTGTGTCATTTTTTTCCATTTAGTGCAGAAAGAAACGTATTAGAGGTGGAAAAAGAAGAAAAGCATAATCCAGCTTGTCTTCACAGCTCTTTGTCTGATTCTGGTATTGAGTTATCCATCAGGATAATATCTCCGGGTCGATGCGATGCCCGAGTAGTTTTATCTTTTACGCTGCAGCTCTCGTCCTTTAACTTCACTTTTGACCCGTCTCTTTCTTGATTCAAAGGACTTTTCTCACTTGAGTGCCACACCAGACTTGAATGGAAGCGCTGCCGTCTCTGTCTGATTATTCTCCTTCACTTTTCTCGTTAGTGAGAATAGCTCAAGTGTTTAATTCAATAATGTGTCACATTCATTCATTTCATGCAGATATTCATATTTCCTTCAACTCTAATCGTAAGAAGTAATTGACTTTACTATGTGGATTTAGTAAAGGAGAAAATGGCTGGGATCTAATTTTGGAAAAGAATTCTCGAATTTGCCGTGTCAGCCCAAAAACACGTCTTAATTCTATGGAAGAGGATTAGGGCCACTGAAAAAAAAAAAATATAGTTACATTTTTTCTCAAAGTTTTGACCAATCACAGAATTTTGACCATTTTTTTCTGCGAATTCTGTTTTTAATCTCAGAATTCTGAGAACTGAGATGAACTAAAAAAATAAAATAAAATAAAAATCATTTGCTCTAACTACAGTTTTTTTAATCTTTGAATTCTGATGTTAACCTCAGAATTCTGAAAAAAGGTCCGAATTCTGAGTCAGAACTAAAGAAACAAATCAGTCGCTTTAACTACATTTTTTTTTCAGTGGCTCTAATCGTCTTCCGTCTTAATGCAGATCAATACTGAACTGAACCTGTTTCTCTCTGCCTAAATGTGCCGTAATGATTAAAGATGAGCAGCTCCAGCTGTTGGTTGTTATAACCCAAGTCCATTGACTGTCGCCCAGCCTTTATTAGCAAATGAGGGGAGAGGCTTTTATATTGGATGAGAACAGATTCCTCAATTAGATCACAGCTTCACTGACTCTAAAAATGATTAGACATTCAGGACACCCTCCGATGAGTCACAACTGTTTTAGAGGCACAAAGGAGACCTACACAATATTAGAAAGGTGGTCATAATGTTATGCTTGATTGGCGTAAGCCTCATTTAGCTCTGCACTTTTTGTCGGTCAGCAATAATACGTTTCTGCGCATTTTTCAAAGATCTTTGTCACATAAAGTATTTAGTGAATAATCACCCAGAGACGAGTCAATAATAGATGAAGCATTGATCGCTGAAGGAAATTAAACCAATGCGGCTTCTTTCAGCTAAATCTACACACGTCAGAACTCAGTTCAGTTCAAATTATTTAGCAGGTGATGCCAATGACACTCTGTTCATTCAGTTAGACTTTAACGGTCTCATTATTCTGTGGCACGTTCTGGAATGATCAGTTTCTTTTTTCTGATAAAAATCAGTATTCTGCAGCTACGGTTCACGTTGCAACTCAGTGAGTTAAAAACATGACGGTTGACAGGTCCCCAGAAACCAAGCAGCATGCACTGCACAGCTGAAAGGATTAGTTGGTTAATTATTCAATTAGTCCTTTGCCAGAAAGTCTAATTTGACATCAGTTAATGTTATTTTGTAACCAAAAAGTGAACTAAAATCCTGAGGTGCCAGTCAAAGTTAAAATCTTTCAAATGCATTCATAAAAAACTACAGTCTTCTTTGATGTCTCCTTGATGACCTTCTATATATTTCTAATTATTAGCAGATCATATGTAAAGGTCAAAAACAACATTAAACTGAAGTCATTGATGAGAAATGTGGGTGTCAACAAAACGCTTTTAAGCTGTAGCTTTTAAAAAGTTAGTCTTAAGTTTGTATTCACACATCCCTAACATGACGTGCCCCTGGACGCCATGACTGCTCCTCAGAAGTGAAGCCAAAGCAAGTAGAGCTCCCCCTGGTGACTGGCTGCAGTATAGGTCATAAGCTCCACCTCCTCCATGTTAGTGGGCGGGACTTGCGTCTAACTAAAACAGTAAAATACATATCAAATAAATGTTTTCAAGGATGGCTTTTGACAGAGTTTCAAAGTTTCATTTTAGTTCATTATGACATGACACTTTAGAAACAGAGTGGTGGTTTGTAAGTGGTGGAGGTAGAGCGTAGTATTAATTAAGCAAAAACACAAATGAGTCTGGAGTAAGTGTGGTTGGGTCCATGCTGTTATCGCTGGGAAAATAACGTCAGATTCACCAATGCTAGGAAGCGGGGACGTGTTGTCCATATTTATATACAGTCTACGGGACCAAAGAAAGTTCTCCTTTGTTTGCCCTCCTATATCTACTCACATGTTTCCAGGATTTCCATCCTGTTTGGGATCAGTGTTTGCTGATTTTTTTTTTTTTTCTGCTCTTATTCTTTCCTCAACCAGCAGCATCAGTTATTGTAAATGTGAGCCTGAACCTAAATGTCAAGGCACGATAAAAATGCCTGTCATCAGCTCACTCAGCTGTGAAACATGTATAAACCCTTAACCTTTAGCCAAGATACAGCATTTCTTGCCTTGTTGAATAGCAGATGATGTTTGAAATTAAATGTTATCCCTTCTCGGTGTCTCCCACAGACGAGCAGAGTGACTAATTTCTGTAAGAATTACACGTGATTATTATTTATTTATATTTTTGTTGAAGTTTTGTATTTTTAGTAAAAAGTATGAAGTATTTTTAATTTGCCAGCTTTTGACAGGTGACTGAATAAGTCAGTATTGGACGCCGCTTCACAGGTGTGCCGAGGTTATTATGGGATGCCAGAATTCAACACTGAGCCTCCTCCTCACATAATGTGGGCTGAACCGAATGAAGGATCGGTGACAGGAGCTGCCCACAACCTCAGCAGAGTTACAGCTCTCTTTCTCATGACAGCCAGTGTCGGCTTATTATCGCATTTAAGTACCATATAATCATCCTCCACTGTGAAATCAGCTTTGTGTTCCATTTCGTTATTACAGATCACCTCAGTGAGGCAGGTGGGAGGCTCTTCCTGAGGTAATAAGAAGCTTTACTGGATGCTGGATGTTCAAGGACACACAAAAGAGTTGTTTTTTTCCCCCTCCTCATGTACTGTACACGAGCACAAGCTGTCTCCTAACTCAGGATGTCTGGAAACATGCCCTGCTTTGGACTTAGCCTATAAATAATAGCACTAAACTTCAATCAGTGCAGGTTTGCTGCTGCTGCTGCTGGAGGTTATTGAACGATGGCTGTGCTTGTTCAGGCTTGATCAGTATGAGTGACTGTATCGTGCAGGTATCTCTCTGACTCCATAAAGATGGATGAGCTCTCTTTGGGGTTTGCTGTAGAGCAGTTTTGATGCTCAGTGTGTGTGGTATTGGATCTTGGTGTTGGCCCGCAATAAGGAAATTGTTTATGTAGATATTTCAGTCCCAGGAGTCCACCATTTGTCTTAGCTCTGTTGAGCATTGTGCTTAGTTTTTCACATCTCAGTCAAAGTTATTTCAACACAGGTAGATGCTGTATGCTTTGGCATGAGTTTAAGCGCGAGTAGGTCAGGCTCAAATGTTTTTAGAATCTACCTTCTACCAGAGCAGTTGTCATTTCATTTGCACTTCGAGGAAAGTCACAAACAGCTGCTGAACTTAGAAATAATGCAGCTCTTGTTGTCATTTCAGTTCCATTCCAAGACATATTTTAGGCTAAATCAAAGTTTCGTATGTATATAAACATGGTTTATGTCACCCACAGGTTTGCAGATGGTGGTTTTGAAGCTTAATGTCTCTGGTACTGGCACTCATCATCTTGGTGGAGGCGCCTCCAGCTGGTAAATTGGTCTATTATGAAATAACTCAAGATCTCTTGGACACAACATTATGACCAACTTACAAGTATTGTGTAGACCTCCCTTGTGCCTCCAAAACAGTTGTGACTCATTAGAATCTGGACATGGGCCTTCTGAGGGTGTCCTGTGGTGAAGGTCATTAGTGGTGGACCTTTGGGTCCTATGGGTTGAGGGGAGGGGCCTCTGTGGATGATCCTGAAGATACTTGATCAGTTTTGGATCTAGTGAATTTGGAGGCCAGGTCAACACCTAGTGCTGTTCTTCATGTTTTTTTGGAGTTGTTTCTGAAACATTTGTGTGTGTGTTGGTGTCTAGCTGCATCCTGTTTGGGATGGTCCAAAAGTTTCCCAGCAGAACACTGACTTGTAACAAGATGGTTTAAGTGTTTACTTCTCCTGTCAGTGGTCATTATGTTGTGGCTGATCAGTGTGGAACAAGGTGGAGCCATGCTGGTAACATTGCTGGTATATGCACGACCTTTTGTCCCTGGAGCGCAGTAATTCGATGTAGCCATGAAAGAAAAATACATAAATAAAACACACACACACACATATGAAAGTTGAACCTGATCTGTAATGCACCAAAACGTAGCTCCTCTGTTACTTTACTGAGTCAGACGCACTGATCGGGGTTGTGCAGTTGAACACACACTAACAAATGATCGATGCCAAGACATTAGGGTTGAATTGGATTTTCTCAAAATCATTTATTGCTGCGTTAGAAATGATAATGGTTATTTATGTGCTTTTTGAGACCTCACAAACAAATGATGTTGCTGGGGAAGCTAAGGACGCATTTTTTTTTAAAACCTCCCGCTCTGGCTCGTCTGTAAAGCTGTTATAGATCTCTCCTATTAATAAACAAATCTTGACGTTGTACATTTAACTGTAGTTCTGTTTTATGCTCAGCTGTAATGTGATGGCAGGAACAGAGATGAACTAGATCTGACGCTGGGCGGCTTATAAACACCCGGCTATACGGTATGTGGTACGCACAAAATCAGTCCATTAGATTGCAACTACCTTCAAAAAGGAAAGCTGAAAAAAGAAATAATCTATAAAATGTGAATCCCAAGAGATCTGTAGAGGAGGCCCTCTACGCTAATTAACGTCACTCTGTTAAACCTCTGTTCTGCCCCCGTTGACATTTGCCCTATCTGATGAGCTATGCTGGATTTTTATGCAGAATTGCCCATATATTGTTCTAATTTACACATGTTGCTGTTTTTGTTATCGGGCAAAACAGCCTCAGGATTTGTGTTGCCGCCACTAGTGTTTTTAGGCTTATTGTAGGGGGACTGAATCTTCTCTAAAATATTCTTAAGCCCCTAAATAATAAGGTGTTGTTGTTTATTTATTGAATAGATGTGAAACGACTGAAACAATAATAATAATAAATAAATCCTGTTTGTTAGCTTTTTTTTGTGCTCACGTGCTACGTTCGCTGACATCATGTTCATCTCCTGGGGGCTAAGCCTCCCCTGTCTTTAAAACCTAGTGACGCCCCTGGTTGCCACAGTGCAAAACACCATCTACAAAGTCTCATCTTGTTTCAAGATTTACGGAAGATGAAATCTTTAGCTAACTCTGAAACCTTAGTAGTGCTATGACTACTTACCGAGAAGTGTCTAATATAAGGATTCAGATGGAGATTCACAAGTTTCTGGAGGGGGGGAGGAAACTCACTGCATCCAGTTAGACTAGATGTGAGACCGGAGTGTCGCAACACATGGTGGCAGGACATACCTGCAGACTATTGTATTTCCTTTCCAGAATTGCCGGATGCCCCACAACCCTGCAGCCAAACGGCAGCTAAATACCCCCCGGTGAAAAAGTGTGTCACTTTGAAGAATGACTACTATAGTCCAGCTGTGCATGGTTTTCGTTGTGAGTGCTTACAACATCTACTGTTACTGATGAATGACTCAGACCCTCTGGGCAAACAAAGCTAGCAGCCAGTGAATTCTTAACAGCACACTGTCCTCCACTAATGGGCCATTGTCAAGACACGCATCACTATAATGGAGGATAATTTATCTACATACTCGCTACCTGGAATGGGGGCCGCTGCGTAGTGTGTGATGCAGAGAGTGTGTGTGAGAGAGAGGTAGCACATGAATACTATGATTTAATTATCGGAGCTGAACATGATGCATGAGGCATAATGAGACATGTGCTACGAGAAAGGCGTGGCACCGTAACGACACATCACGGAATGATCATGAACACGCCAGCTGCTCTGCGTTGGCGCAGATGGGGACAAAATATGATGTCGGCATTACCGTGTGCAGGCAAAATGAGCCATGCACCAAGGTGGCCATCAAAACATTCATCATTTTAACAAGGTGCAGGTTCTTCTGGGGCCCTTCTTTTTATTGCACTGCACTGCACATCTCCAGGGGCCATGTTCAGTTTGAGTAAGTGATTTCACCACTACAAATTTTCTATCATAATATTTCATAATACCAATTTTTATGGAAATGTCTTTAAAACAATATTATGTATATATATTGCAACAGGAGACAGCAATTACCCAAATGGCCTCCAACATTACTCCCTGTACCAGACTCATGGTACAACTGGGTGACCGGAGGCTCAAGGCTCATTTAGGGTACTGCAGGACATAGATGCTGGTGCAAGCCAAGAAAAAGTCGCCCAAACACAAGTCTTCACTGTATCTTTTTAACAAGTGGGGTTATTTTTTGTTTCTACTTCCTCCTTCACTTTCAACAATAGCAATTGAAACTTTTACATAAATTTCACCATAGTCGAGTCTCCGAACTCCTCAGTTAACCTTCTCTCAATGTGTTTCATCTTCATTGATCCAAAACAATCAATTTGCAAATTACAGAGATGGAGAAGCAGCTTGAAATACTAAAGCAGAAATACGCTACGACCAAACGGACCAGTCACAGCTCATGAGGTCATCGTTGCCGGGATGCGTTGCTGCATTTGTGGGGAGGGAGCACAACAGGCTGCTGCGTTATGGTCGGCGTAGGGTCTGGACTGTTGCCATAGCTGCTAGGGATGCACCAGTTGTGAAATTCTGCACCAATACTGATACCAATGTTTAAAATGACAATTTGGCCAATGGCCGATTTTGTGTCTTTGGTATTTACACATTACTGAAAAGTCTATTTTAATTTTAAGTCTTTTATGTCTTCATCCCAATGAACACAAACTCAGTCAATTTTATGAACCTAAAACAACCTTTAATATCAATTTGACATTTAATATAATCTTTAATTCACGTGAAGTTCTTTTCTTACAAAAAAATAAATAAAATTCCTCAGCTAGTCCTCAAAGAAACTGTCAGTGTTACAAGGCCCAACAAATTCATTTCACTGGTTTTAGCCTGATATAGAACAATGAGAAGCTTTTTTTCAGTAATCTTTCTCTGAGGCTGTGAAGTTCTGCCACAAAACTGACATCTTGTTTCAGCGGATCAAGGAAAATGTGCGGGCGGTGCTGTCCCTTTGTCAACTCAGAGAGCGAGAGACAAAGGGTATCGTGTGACATGCCAATCAAAAAACAAACATGGTCATGTCATCTTTTTTGGCTCATGGCCGATGTTAATTAATTAGACAAATATCGGCCGATACTGATGTTCAGCCAATGTATCAGTTACAGCTACAATGCTAAAAAATTGACACAGACACATAAACCACCCATCAGTGTTAATACAGACGACTTCATGAGGTCCCTCCTGAAAGTCAAGTCCTGCAAGGCTGCAGGACCAGACACCGTCCCAGGTCAGGTCCTGAAGGACTGTGGACACCGGCCGTCAGAGGTGTTGACTGACATCTAATGACTTTACATTTATAGTTTGATCAGAAGCACATTCTGAAATGCTGCATACATTTCCAGTCAGTGCACTACAGCAGGCTAACCGTGCACTTCGCTTCAGTACGCTCAGCGTGGTGTGCCGCTGTGTGTTTTTTGGGAAGTCTGTGTAAGCGCCCCGTGGTTTACAAGAGTCCCATCCATCTGTCTGGTTATGCTCCACTGTACCGGCGGAGCTGCGTTACTTCTGCAAAATCCTCTGCGGAACATTAGCTAACGATCCCATCAAAACTCACATTACTGCTGAGCTTACCAGGGATTACACTGCACCGGAGAGCAACAGATGAGTGGGCAACACCGTCAGACACAGCGGAGCAATAAGGCACAGCAGGGAAATGGTATTGACAGCTTATGAGAGTTATTTTAAATATGCATTCTTTGTTTTACAGTAAACTATTTCTGGTATTTGGTGTGATTCATGTGGCTATGGCTGTTAGTACGATAAGTGGTACAAACCAGAAATGAAACCCTAGCTCTGTATCTGAGTCACAGCGGTTGCCTGTTTCTTCCTGGACCTCTTAGTAGTTTAATAAGACATTGACTTAAGAGTTAAGACAGAAAAAATCTCTAAAAGAAGACGATGTCTGGCGTAGTTCCATAGAAAAACAGAGCACGAGTGAGGGGACGTTAAGTGGATCTGAAGCAGCACTGGTTTGGAGCCTTTTTGATGAAATATTAAGACTAACAAAGATGAAAGCTCGGAAGAGAAAGAACAGTGTTTCCACCTCTGGGATGACTGCGGAGTCCAGAGTCACTCGACTGTGACTCACATCTGATTAGTGGATAAAAAGCTGTGAATCAGGAGGTTACCTTTAAAGGACAGCGGCTCCCTATACCATCATCATCAGTTAGGAAATACTGATGAGATTTTTGGTTCCACTTCCCCATGACTCATTTAACTTTGTACTTTTATGTCCCCCACATGATCTTAGTTCTGGTTTGCTACCGTTAGTAGCAGGGGTCTTCATTGTTTTTCAGGCCAAGGACCCCAAACTGTTGGAGAGATTACGTAGGGACCCCCCTACCTACTATATGTGGTCTATATTAAACTGGTGCAATAGAAGGATGGCCGTGCAACTGTCAGATAAAGATGATGGGAGGGAGCTGCACTGTTCTTCTGCTAATATTGCAGTTGTGCCTGCCTTACCTACGCAGACCCCATAGGGGTTGCGGACCGCCTGTTGAAGACCTCTGCCTTAGTGGTTGCTCTGGGGGCTTCAGGTCTTGGTTGTGTAATATTTTTGATGTTATATAAATTAAATTGAACTGATTTGTGTTGGTTTTCTCCCGGTGCTCTGGCTTCCTCCCACATTCCAAACACATGCTGCACGTTAGGTTAATTAAAACCGTTTTTGGTCACGGTTTTCTGGCTTAAATCCCAGGGTCCAAGTATAGCACAATGGAGATGAGAGTGTGTGTTTATGTGATGGAGAAACTGAATGCTGAAACCTCGGCTGGCTCGCAGAAATTGGTGCCTCAGGAGAGATGACTGCAGTGGGAACCTTCTCTTTTCTTTTACGGGTGTTATTTAAAAGAAAAACACCCGTAAAAAAAAATCTAGAAATAAGTTTGGGACCGTGCTGAACATTATCATAACTTTCCCTCGAAGTTCTAACCACACCGAGGTGGAAGGAGACAAGTCAGTCGCTTTAGTCATAAACATCAGACATTATAATGTGTAAATGTCACATATCACACCAATCAGCCACAACATTAAAACCATCGACAGGAGTTAAATAAATAACGCTGGCCATCTTCTCTTCTCTCTCTGATGAGTCACAACTGTTTGGGAGGCACAAGGGAGACCTACACAATATTAGGAAGGCGGTCATAATGTTATGGCTGATTGGTGTATTTATGAGTTCTGATATGATGTCATAAAAGAGTTGAGATTATACATTTGGAAGGTAGAAAAGAACCGATTAGATATTTTATTCTTACACCTACAGTATATTAGTGGTTGTCTCATGCTGCCTGAGCTGTTCCATTAGATCCATATCTGTTAATCTGACTGAAAGAGTCCACGTCTCACTCGCCTCAAACCCAACTGCACACGGTTGTGTTAACGCGTGCGATAACTTCATTGTGAGCGCGCTACAAACCGTCTCACTGATCTGCTGTTTGTTGTGGAGACGGAGACGGAGACGGGCTGTCGCGGCCTGTTTGTGCCGGCGTTGACACCCGCAGAATGACGGGTAATGATGTTGCTCTGTCGCCCGCGTTTGAACGCGGCTCTCGCTCCCCGTGTCGCCGCCCTGTCATCAGCCGCCTCAGCTCCGGCAACACAACACAATCAGGGCTGTCACGTCTGCACAATGGAACACATCCGAGAAATTAGAATGCGCGTGTGTGTGTTTTGTGTGTGTGAAGATGACTGATTATGTGTGTGTGTCAACAGGAGAAAGATGAATGCAGTCGTACACTCGTGGACTACGTGTGTCACTGCCACAGAGTGTGCGCTGTCGGTTTGGTTTAATGTCGGCTACCTTGTGCTTGACAAACAGTGACGTGCCTGCATGGCCTCTGTATCTCATCATCATCGCACACACACACACACACACACACACACACACACACACTTCCTGTGTCTTACAGACACGCAGGCATCCTCACAGTTGTCATGGTTTTGTGTTCTATCACCTCAGTTGTGATCCTGGTCTTCTTTGTGTTTCCTGTTTGTCTTCCTGTGTTTTCCTGCGCTCACCCCTAATTGGTTTCACCCGTATCTCATCAAACCTTCATTCCTTGTCTATATGCACCGATCAGGCATAACATTATGACCACCTTCCTAATATGGTGTAGGTCATAACATCTACATGAATGAATGCCAGGTCCAAAAGTTTCCCAGCAGAACAGATCTGCTTCTCCTGTCAGTGGTCATAATGTTGTGGCTGATCGGTCTGTATAGCTGCCTTTCCCTCTGTCCCATTTCCAGTCATCTGTGGACTTACCCCTGTGCTTTTACCTCCGCTGATGTTTCCTCATGTTCCGGTTTTGCTCCTTGTTCTTCCCTGAGTTCCTGAGTTTTTGTCTTGCTGTCAATTTTTTGGGATATGTACTTTTGACCCTGCAGCACTTTTTGTTCCTGATTAGTAACTTTTTTTTTCATTGAAGTGCTTTTGTTTCCTGCTCCCATCTCCCCTTGTGTCCTGTATTTGGGTCCTAACTCACCGCTCAAAACTTCTTGGCCAGATCCACTCTCCTCTCAACCCTCAAACTGCTGTGTCACATCCTCTTCAGTTAAATGACCGAATAACTATGCCGTGCACATTTCCCCACCCAGGTATGCATTCATTATTTGGCAAATTAACTACTGAGAAGGCCAAATCTAAAATAAAATATGCTTAAATGCAACAGTTATCAGCATTTTCTTTTCTTTGATAAAACACCACGATTGTAAACAAGCCCCTGACGGCAACGATGCGCCCACTGCCGAGTATCACAATGGCATATTTTCATTCTCTCTGGTGTCGATGGATCAAACCTGTCTTTACTCTGTGACTAAATACACTGAGAATCTGTTATGCTCTGCTTTGATCGAGGCTCGCGAATTAAAACTGGGGTTAAAAACAGAATCGCTCATTACAGACGGTCCCAATCTTTTCTACAGTGGCTTTACGGGGGGAAACTGATTAGTGGAGAGTGGAGAGAGAAGAAGCAGCCAGAGACTGCAGAGATGGAAAGAAAGAGGGCAGAGAAAGCAGCTGCAATCATGGAAAGGTGTGTGTAGCAGGGGGTGTTATTAACAGAAAACAAATGCAATGTGAGGAGCTACTGTGTGTGGATACGTGGAATTCATCCTCTGGCTGGGGTTTCGTTTGAAATCACTGAGCAATAAATATTTAACAGTGGATCATAATTCTTGGCAAAAATAAAAAAAAGACAACTACATGAAGACAAATTCATCATGTCCATTCCTTTATTCTCTTTTACTGCTTATACTTATACACTTATAAAAACAGACCAGAGTCATCTTTTTAAAATAACACCGGTTCAGGGAATGAGTGTATTATTATATTTTCTAAAATATGCGTTTTCCTCATCCATTCTTGCCAAAACAGTCTGTTGAAATATGCTAACAGGCATTTACAAGCTGTAGTGTTTGAGATGTTTCGCCTCCAGTTAAGCCTCGCCCCTCAAAAAACGTCACATCATTTACAAACCATGTAGGGGTATTGATCAGATACCGATACTAGCCATGGTATCGATACTATCGATATTTAGATCTATGTGTCCAGCCCTGTTGCAGAGGCTATCCCAGCTCCCATTTAGGGCGGAGGCAAGGTACTTCCTGCGACGGGTGGCCAGTCTGTCACAGGCGCTAACAGCCATTCACACTCGCATATTCACACCACGTCTCTGGACTTTTGGGAAGAAGCTGCAGCACCCGGAATAAAAACAGGCACAATTTGTTTTGTGGTGGAACGCTGGCCTGGAGTCCCTCTGTTGGGAACTGATTGTGCTCAAACAGTTTGGACTTTAGTTGCTTTTTAATCTCAATGGCTGAGTAAAGGTTACGTAAATAAAAAATTCTTTAAAAAAAATTTCAACTCCACGAGTGAATCCAGCAATCACATCAGTTAGTTCTGAAATCACGTAGTTCTTTTTAATAATTCACTTGAAATGCTCAAATTAGTTGTATTTAAATGACATGAGCTTTATAGTCATGTCAGACATGAGACAATGAACATTTTTTACCATTTACTATGAACTGTGTACAGCAATGTACAATGTCCAACAATTATTATCTGTGCAATTCAATCATTTTTGTATATATACCAATACTTGTTTTTTATTCTATTCTATTTTATCTTATTATCTATCTTAAATACAGTCCACTCTTTGCTCATGTTATTTTTCTGCTCCTATGTTTTGCTGTTGCAAACTGCAATTTCCACATTGCGGTGCAAGTAAGGTTTTCTAATTCTAATTCTAATTCTAATTGTAATGTTCCCCATTTATAGACAGACTGTTCATATTAAAGCATGGACCACACGTGGATTTCAAAAAAAATAAATCTTGTGATTGGAGCAGTTCCCGTGAATCAATTGTATTTGCCTCCAAAGAATCAATCTGTTTACTAGGGGGATTCTTTCATGAAGCCCACCGTTGTTAAACCAGGGTTTAATTGGAGTGCGTAGTTAATCAGGGAGAGCCAAGTCAACACAAACCTCTTTTATTTTAAGATCCTGGAATAATCTTGTGTAGCTGACAGCCAAACAGCTCCTCCAGAGCTATTAGTTCCTCTCGTCCTGTCCAGCCACCTGCTGCTCAGTGCACAGCTAAACGAATCTACATACTGTACATTATGTGCAGGGAAGTAAATGTCACAGGAACAGTGGGGAGCTCCGGGATACAGCCGAGGAAAGTGAATGTTCTGGATGGGTTTATCTGCAGAGAGGAGAGGCTGCCAAATATTAATATCAGCAAATTGTTCCTTGACGACAAGCGTTTCATCACTTCGGCTGTGGTTGACGGCTGCTGCTGGGGCCTAACTGTGAATTTAAAGTAAAAATAAAAAAAGGATGCAATTATCACAGTGTACATGCCGGGTTCAAGAACTTTTCCCACAACACTGCAGTTTTACTTGGGAAACGCAGGTCGTGGCAGGTTCTGCATTCATCGCGCTCAGTCCTCACTTTTTTTTTCTCATTCCGAGTCAAAATTGATTTGTTCTATCCAGGATTTATCCCGTCTCATTCTGTCTGCGTTTGCAGAAAAGTTCAAGAAACGTGGAGGTTGTGCCACGTTGCCCTTCTGGGCTACACTTTCTACTCTTTTCTAACGTTACACATTATTCCACTATTGATTCTGTCTGTTTGATGCATGTAAAATGCAGGAATGACTTTAAAGCATAACCTGGCCTCTCAAACTGTTCCTCGGGCAACAGTTTACGCCGCTGCCTTGATTACAAAACAAAGAAAGGATCCAGGTCTAATTTAACACTGATCAGCACAACCTGCTTCCAGGAGTTCCAGCTTTCATTAGAGAGTTGGTATATTGCAGGGCTAAATCCAGTCCAATACTCTTGTCATCAACTGAGCATTTTTAGTTGGTGTCCATTATGAACGACTTTGTCCATGCACCGATCAGCCACAACATTAAAACCACTGGCAGTAAGAAGTAAATAACTTTTAAACCACCTTGTGACAATTCAGTGTGCTGCTGGGAAACTTTTGGACCTGGCATTCATTCATGTGGATGTTACTTAGACATGTAGCACCCACCTCGACCAAACCAGGTCCCCAACACCCCCATAGCAATGACACTCCTTGAAGGCATCAGCTTGACACAGACACACAAAAAGGCTGTAGGAACAACTCAAAAAAAAACATGAAGAACATGACAAGGTGGCCTCCACATTCACTGGATTCCAAACTGATCAAGTATCACTGGGATTATCAGTAGCACCCCTCAACCCATAGGACCCAAAGCCCCCGCCCACTAACAGCATCCTATTTCCAGACACTACAGGACACCCTCAGAAGGTCCATGTCCATGAGTCACAACTGTTTTGGAGGCACAAGGGAGACCTACACAATATTAGGAAGGTGGTCATAATGTTATGGCTGATTGGTGTATGTATGCACTCTAATGTAGCCTGATATGTAGCCATAAAAGAAGAGAGATTATACAATTTGGTAGAAAAGAACCGATTAGATAACTTTCCGATGTCATTGGACATTAAAGCCCAAATGAGTTTTACAAATATGTTGAGTAATTAGACCTGTGAATCTTGTGCAATAAAAATTGAATTGTGCAGTTGAATGGCTGATTAGAAGTGGAATGAGCTGCAGTGGCAGTGATGCTCTAAGTGTGTGTGACTGACCCACAATCTGCCTACGAAGCGCTGCATCATAGCATATGAGTAGTCCAACGCATTAACTGACTCAGTCTATCTTTACTAGCAGATTCTTGTCAAACATAATACGATCTCTACTCAGTCACACCCAACTACAAATCTCTTTTTTTTTCTCTTTTCTCACTGGGCTACAAATCAAAAGCCAATTCCGTGACTGACTTATTTCCTAAATCGCCATCTGAAGTGTGAAGAGGACAGGAGCTCACTGCTGCCAGCTTCCCATAACAAGAGTAGTAAAAAGCCTAATGAGCCCCGGTGCCACAGGCAGATACTGTAATTAGGATTTTCAATTCCCGCCCTCGTGGCATTGCGACTATTTTTGGAGAGCAGCAGGTGCGACGCTGTCATATGAATCACTTATTTCAAGAAGATCTTTAAATGTCAGCCGCTGCAAAAGTACTGGGCGAGGTGGAAAGAAAAGGTTCTGTGCGGCAGGATTGTTGAGTTAAGTAAAGGCAGGGCGGCGTGACGGCAGGGAATGAAACGGAAAGGTTGGGGGAGGGAACAGCTTCCTGTTATTTGATTAGTCCAGAGGAGCCACTTGACAGGTGTGAACTCGAAGCTTGAAAGTTGTTTGTTTGAAACTCGTGCTGCTGAAAAAGTTTTGCCTTGGCTTTACGTTCCCCCAAGAGAGGCACTTGACCTCTGAGTGTTCTTGTTCTTAGCGCCGGCGTTGTTTATGTTCTAGTCTGCTCAAAGATGGTGATGTAGAGGAGATCAAAGCGCTGGTGCAAAGGAAGATATTTTAAAGTCTGCAGGTATTCTGATGCAAAAGTCTAATAAATTAAGTCTAGTATTCAGTTTGTTAAAGGAAGCCAATGAAACATTTGCTCAGCAGCCATTTGATAGCATAGATAGTAAGTTTGTCTGCCCTAACATGTTAAGATTAATAGCAACCGTAAACAAAGTCGGGCAAGCTGGCTGCTGACCGGCGAGTGAAATGGGGAGGCGGTTTGGTCGGACTCTAGGTAGTCCAAGAGTTTGTCTGGGGGAGTCGTGTTCTTCCCGAACCCAAAAACACAACAGGAGCAGAGCCTTAAGTGGATCAAACAGTGTGGAAGGCCCCACTCCAGCTAAATCTCAAGAAAATAAACAGAGCGATAGCTAGCTAGTTAACGTCAAGCTAGCAAGACGCTTCTATTTACAAAACTGTTTATCAAAGTGATGGTTACTATTGGCGAATCTAATGTTAACGTTAGTTAGCTAGCTAGTTAGTGAGTTCACGTCCGCTAGCTAACTTTAGCTGGTGTGTTGGGTCTCAATGCTGCTCTCTCTAACGTTATATTTCGTCTGCTTGTTCTGCTGCTACAGCCAAAGGAACTGTGAGTGTCCTTTAGGCTTAACATTAGAAATAATATAAACAAAATGTTTGAACTTTTGACCACTTTCTTTAACAACTACATAACACAATACTTGTACTTTTACTTTTTTTAGTAGTTGAGTAGTAAATAAAATACTTGCAATACATAAGTACAAAGAATTTTCAGTACTTTAGTACATCCACTTAAGTGCTTCAACTTCTCAAGTCACTTTTTTGAAAGAGTACATGTACTTTTACTGTAGTCTGGGTCTCCAGTACTTTCTACATGTCCAGCCTGAACTAGGGCAACTGGACACGTCATCTGAGCGCTGTGGAGTTGAATTTATTTTCAGTAAATTACTGATTTGTGGGTTGGGGGACATTGGCCTGACTTCCAGGCTAGTTGCGCATTGATGTAGCAGTTAGCGCTGTCTCCTCACAGGATCAGAATTACTTCATTGATCCCAAGGGGAAATTACTTTTTGTTACAGCAGCTCCTACTCAAAGAGTACCGGTGTTCAGAACAAAGAGCAACATAGGCAATAAGAATAAGTAAGAATAAGTAGGCAATTATAGTAAGAATACACGCATCAATGTAAAAAAAAAAAAAAGAAAAGAAATATATATAAAGATATGTACAGGTATAAGTGAACCTGTGTTCAGAGTTGTTTCTTTATTATAACATTGAATATGGGGTTATTTCACACAGCAAGAAGGTTCTGGTTTGGGCCTTCTTACTAATCCTTTTTAGCTCGTTGTAGCGGCCAAGCAACAGTATATATTATATTTGTGTAAAGATGCCAATTTTTGAGTTAAACCGCATAATTCTTGCACGTTTAGTCCGACCGTCATGAAGGATCTGGATTTCTCTGTGACTAGAACGGCACATTTCGAATCCAGGTTCCAGGATGGAAAAGACAAATATGGAGCATGTGCAGTGTCTATTTTATTTATTTATTTTTTTTCATTCGTGTGGACGCCCGATACTATGCTGTCAACACCCCACTCCTGTAGATTCACAACTTGTAACTGCTATATGTAAAAAAACAACATGATGCAAAGCAATCTTCTTCACTCTGGATTTTATCTCATCTCCTTAACAGCGTACCAGATGACAGAGGGAGTGAATTAAAGTAGTATTACATTCTGTCGAAATATTTATGGGCAGTTTCATTTTATCATACCACTTTGATAAACGAGTGTTTCACTCTGTTGCTGTGCGTGTTTTTCTGGCAGTGAGCTGAAATGTGGCATCAGTAATTGGTCTGTATAGCAAGCCCTCTCGCAGTGACAATGTAATTTTCCCTCTCGTAGCAGATGCTCCAGCACCAGCGGCAACGATACTCGGATCCATGCATGATACATGCAGGTGGAGGCCTCATCATTACTGCAGGGTGAAATCAAATCATGTGACGAAATGAGAGGCCGGTATTATTAGGCTTAGCTCCTCGTGTAGATGCGCCGCCACTCCTCCACGTGTGATACCCGATAAATGAGGTCACGTTTTAATTTAGCAGCTTGCCTCCCTCAATTTATATCTCACCCTTCCCTTTTTAGATTTGATTCAAATATCATTAACATGACATGATAAATTAAAAACCTGAAATGAGGCAGATGTTTCGGATCATGTCTTCAAGGTGGCTTATTCAAAAACGTAATTATGGCACCTGTGATTGCAAATATATATCTATATATTGACTTTAAGTAATTTGCAATAAGGCCAGGAAAGACTTTACTTTGTAGGTCTTTGTGTGATGATCAGGTGAATGTGATTTGCTTTCACAATCCTTGACTCCACCTGTGTAGAACTAAACTGAAAGACTTTTGAACTAAAAAATAAGGAAATGTGATTCATTTAGCTTATTTTTAAAACTGAAAAACACAAGAAAGAAGTGTATAACCTAAACCATGTAGTATTTATACACTATATTGCCTGCTGTGCGTTTCCACAGTCTATTTCTGTCAGGTCCTACATGCTGTGAGGTCTGCATCGTCTCTGTTAAGACGGCCGTCTGAGAGGAAGCCGGTCTCTCCTCTGTTCCGCCTCTGGTGTTTGAATTTGAAGCCAGCCTCTCTCTCCACAGCCGGCCAAGTCCTTTCAAGTCAGTTAATACTCTTTGCTCCTTTTCGTCCTCGGGGCGGTCTATAGGCGGAGTTTCTGAATGGACTATTGATTGACCCTTAGCCCCACTAAAGAGGACGCTGTGATTGCTGCCGTGTGTGCATCAGTTCAAGTGCTGCTATTGACCGCTCTTCGCGACTATATGTCAGTCTGTGTTGCACTGTGAGCCTATGGTAGCATGTGGTTAAACACCATCCAGAATAAATGTCCCATGTAGGTAGGTCAGCCATTCTCAAAGGAACTGAGGATGGAATCGAAGAAAAATGAGGAAACACCATTTATTTAACTTGTGTCACCTTTTCTCACCATCTTTGTGAGGTCAAATGCTCCTTTTTGTGGAGCTTATCGATCGACCATTGATGAGGGTTCATTAGTAAGAGTGCAGTGACCTTTAAATGTCGCTGTGGGAGGTCCTCTTCTGTCTTTTCACAGCAGCAGGAAACGCTGTCTTCACAGGAGCATGTGTGTCTGTGTGAAGCTGAACTATGACTTTGGCTCTTGGGTAAAATCATTGTTTAGATTACTTTTTTTTTTTGCCCTCTACCTGCTTTTCTTATTTCTATCTGTATGAATCTGCCCTTTAAGTTTGTGACCGTAACCACTGAGTTCATCAGAAAGTCTATCTACAGTGGTGGAAAAAAGTTTTCAGACACCCCATGCATTTATAAATATTGCATTAAGAATGACTCTTACGTCTACAAGTGCAATTTCTTTTAGTTCAGTCAGAGATAATATACTAAACAAATCATAAAACAGGCATTAACAACTTAAAATTGATTGAGTTCCATGAAAATACATAAGAAGTTTTGAGTGTTGAGTCATTTTGTTACCAGTGAACCACTAATAATGACACATTGTTCTGTTGCCGTGCTTCGTGTCTATATAATGCCGAGTCATTTGAAAGTTCTAACGTGGGAAACGTGCCTGAAGATGCAGATTCTCAGACAGGAAGGGTACAGCTGCCGCCAGATCGCCAGGAATTCAAGATGTCGTCCTTCCAGCTGGATCCACCCTGCAGAAATACAGATGAAACAACAGCTTGGAAGACAAACCAAGATCTGGGCATCCAAGTGTATCTTCAGCAAGAAATGACCTCATCCTGGTCTGCATGTGCAAGGAAAACCACTGAATGACATCACAGGAGTTCCAACAGCAGTGGTCAAACCAAACTGGTATCCATTGTTTGACTTTTAGATCATGGCTTAAGGGCCTACAAGGCTGTCAAGAAGCTCCTGATCAATGAGAGACAGAGATTAGCCCCAAGAACACAAGAACTGGACAGTCAGGAACTGGAAGAACATTGTGTTTAAGACCAGGCGAAGAATTATCTGCAGCATGTACAGCATCTACTGTCAGAAATGGTGGAGGCAGTATCATGGTTTGAGGATGCATGAGTTCTGCTGGTGTTAGTAATCTCACTGTCTGTGATTGCACATTGAGCCATTCTCCAAACCCACATGCTCCCTTCTGCACATGCTCTGTTCCTCCAAAACAAACTGGATGTTTCAACAAGATAATGCCCATTGCCACCCATTCAGGAGCAGTGGAACTTGGCTGCAGGAGCACAGTATCAATCCCTGGACGTGAGCCCCACTGAAAATCTGTGGTGGCTTATCAAAAGTTCTGTTTCAAAGCACAAAACAAAAAAAAGAAAGAAGAATGGAACAAGATTACCCATCAACAGTGTGAAAAGATCGTCGGGCGCACCGTATACACACAAGTTAGTGTGTTCAAGTTCCAGATTAAGTTTAATTAATTGTGTTTCTGTGCAGATTTCTAAACACATGAAATCACAGAGCAGATTAAAACCCAAACCTCATGAAATTTATGAAAGAAATCTCCCCTAAATGTTTTTGGTAAAGCAGATAAATCGGATATAAACGTGTTTTGAAACGCCTCTATTCACTCTCCCCTCTTTCCTTTCAACTTTTCGCTGCCGTCTTGTTTTCTATCTCACTTTAAATGTCTTTAACGCACACTGTGCCGGGATTCAGGCGGCTAAAAATAGCAGAGAGCAGTCCCGATGACTTATCTTCGGTTTGGTTATATAAGCGTTCTACTAACCTCAGCGGAGCCTAGAGGGGCCCACAGGTTGTCAGTAAACAAATGTTTTAAAAAGCGAGCAAAGTCTGTGGAATTGTTGTGAATGGGCAGTCGAGCTGGGAGAGAATTAAAAAGAAACCCTGCCAGGAATAAAGATGTGTATTCCTTTTGCCTTGTTCCGTTAAGCTGTGCTGTGAAGGGAAACATCAAAGGCCCTGTTCAGACCTTGTATTAAGATCCGATCTGAGCTATCCAATCACAAGTGACATCTCCAGCCAGGTCTTTAGATCTCAGTTTCTGCACGGAAATAAACACTCACTTGGGTGCAAGAGTAGAATATTATAACAGCGGCTGTCTCTAATGGACCTGTACTGTTATTTCAGAACCAAGAATAACTGTTTCTATGACTTTGGTGCACACGGTAATAAAGATAAATGAAGCCACCACGGTGCCTCATACATCAACATGACCACATGCTGTTATTTAATGATAGAATCACACTTGCATAATCATATTAACTTGCTAAACTAAAAAAAAGAACTGACAAGGACAGAATATTTTAAATTAAAACACTCTCTTACTAATGAACAAACATCTCTTACATATGTGACCTAGACCACCTCTAAATGTGGTCTGAGATCAGATCCCTTAAATACAATCTCTGCATCTCCTGAAGCCAATGCCAAAGTGACAAAAACTGCAGTTCATCCAGTGGCCACTTGAGGCAAATCCCCATAGACGTCCATGTTAAAAAGCCCAACTTTACAGCGATATTAAACATGTTTACAGCCTGGTACAAAAAAACATAGTTTATTCCACTATTCATGACAATGATGGGCTCATTCATTTATCTTTTATTAAGGTTTAAAAATTCTGCATAATTAAGGCCGTTCACACTTTGAGTGACAGGTAGCAGAGAGTTGGGTGGGCGGGTCTCAATGTTCAGGCTGCTTAAACTCCGCCCCAACAGAACCCTCATGTCCATATTTGCAGTATCCGAGTGTGGGCGTGGAGTACAGCTCATTCAACATGGCGAGCGCAGGCTCCGCCCAGTTTTGGGCTTCATTTTCAAGGTTCAGAATCTATCCATAGTCCACAAGATAAACTGCCAATGGTTCACAACTGTACTTTGAACAGGCCCAGAATGTGACTGTTAAGAGGAGTAGGATTACTGAAGAACTAGATATGAACCCTTATGAATGTACTTATATTTTCTCTGTTTAGACGTATGTCAAAACTGACATGCTGAGATGGTCTTGACGAGCCTCCACCAGCTGTTCTGATCTTTAGTTCAAGAATATTCAGCCAATTAAACAACAACAGCTAAACTCTTGCTAAATCTAATCTCAGCAGATCTTATCACCCGCCACCTCGTTTTGACCCTTGTAAAGTTCATGTGATTGCGTCGCTTCATTTAAATCGCAAATATAGGCTGTGTATTGTGTTTCTGTTTGAATATTAATGGTAGAAATGCAAACGAAAATCCTATGCAGCCTGAGGCAGAAACAGCTAGGTTGAGGAAAAAACGGATGAAAATACTTAATGTTATGCTGTTTGACTGTTGGGGTTTATGAATTATTGCCACAGACGTTACATAAAACTTATATAGCAACCTTTATGTTCTCATACAATGTTCTGGCAATGTAGGGGATGAGGTAGGTAAATGAATAAATAATAACAAATAAATATTTCTCTGCTGGATTAGAAGATGATTGACTAAAAAACATTTCCAACCGGCTCTTTGCCTTTGAAGGACAGAGATATGATTTCATTCATAACACAGAACATTACGCTTAAATGACGCAGATTATTCTCTGATCACTGGTCATTTGAAAAATCTACTTAAAGGAACGTTGGATCAAATGTAACGGTTTTCTGTCGTTTTGATCTCTCTGTGCTGCTTCCATTGCCGGGATGAGTCCTCCGTTAAGGGGGAGGCAAATGGATGAGAAGTACTGAAACAAAGAAGAGAGGAGGAGGAGGATAAAATGACTGGCAAGAGGAAAAAGGGATGAGGCAGTCGGTTGAGCCAAATGCCAGAAACGGGAGGGATAGAAAAGGATGAAAGTGAAGTAAAAGTAGACATTAAAAGAGCAGGCAAAAAAAAAAAAAATACACGAAAGAAAGAAAATGATATCTTCAAGAGAGGGGACACAGACGGGGGATGATGAAAGATGTTGTGCTGTGGGAGGAATCAAGGCAGAAGACGGAGTTAGTACAAAAATATGACTAATCTGGAATAAGTCACATGCATCCACCGTGTCTGCCGCCGCTGACATGCTTTCACAGCTTTTGCGTCTCATTCTGATTTTTTTTTTTTTTTATTATTATTTTTTGTCGCCTTTGCTCGAGGCACTGACTCAACGGCCTGGCTTTGAAAGTCGACGTATTTCGCCGTGCGGGCCACCCCATAATAGCGGCCTGCAGGTCACGCTGCGGTTGCCATGGAGTCTCCCGGGGTGACGGGCAGAGAATAGAGCAGGTTTCTTTAATTAGAGGAGATTGCACATGATTAGACGGCGGCTGCAGGCGCTGACACGCACACACACGCACACACACACACACACACACACACACACATACAGTAACAGGGAGATGCTGCAGGTCAGAGGTTAAAGCGTGGGTGTCCAGCATCCGCAGTCGGTAAAAAATTGGTTGGATACTCATCATGTCATACTGCCAGAATTTCTGTATACAGAATTGCACTTCAGTATCAGTCCTGACATCTGGTGTTAGTTCATTTTTTTCTAACTATAGAGTCGTCTAACTCTAGAATGTCTATGAATATGGACAATGTGTTGCCAGTTCCTTGCGTTGCCCAAACTGACGCTGTTTTCCAGAGGATACAGGTTTGGAGCCTGAGTCTGACATTACGCTCTGCTCTACCTCCACCAGTTACAAAGAAATGTTGAACAATACGCCGTACCTATAATTATTATTATTGTTTTACCTCATCTCATCACCCTATGCGACTGCTTCATGGAGCGGTTGGCATGGAAACTGGTAGTCCATGATGACACTCGAACATGCATCAACATTATATTAATTAAACCATAGAAAAAAGATTTGACATCTACCTTGGTGTTTTACTTTGACTCAGGTCCCATCCGTTAACATGGAGGGGGTGGAGCATATGATGTATACTGCAGCCAGCCACTAGGGGGAGCTCTACTAGCTTTGGCTTCACTTTAGAGCATCTTTACACGGCCTGTGGTTTTGATCTGAAAAGTTTTTAGCAACTTTTACCGAACAGAAACTAAATACATTTATCGATATTGTTTATTTTATGGATTTGTATGGTTACCATGACTACTGTTTTTTTTTTTTCAAAGCTGAAGATGTGCTCCCCTTTGCCCATGAGCTTTGGGTAAACATAAGAAATAGTTAAAGAGTGCATTGAGTTTCGAGTTCATACACCACGACCAAAGCCCAGGGCCAGACTTCTCCAACCTAGGTTATTATATTCTGGTGGTTTAAAAAAACTGAACTGCATGATGCTCAGGAACTTTAATGGCCCTTTGCAGTTACACTAGTGCAGTGTTGGTGATCATGGCACCAACTAGAGTGGAGAAAGTTCAGTATCAGCTGAAACTCAGGCCTCTCGTGCTAATAACGTAGACTTCTTTTAAAGCCACTTTAATTCTTTTTAATTGCACACGTTTTAGTTTGGAAAACAAGGTTGTGATGAAAGCAGCAGTAACGCTGTGGAAAGGAGGCAGAGTTCATACACCACGACCAAAGCCCAGGACCAGACATCTCCAACCGTAAAATCTCGTAGGCGTAAAATCTCCGTCCTGTTGTGTTTGACCTACAAATGACCAACAGAACATCACGTCTGTAGCTGCAGCTTTTGCTTTGATGACATTCCTACTGAAAAGGAGAGCGTACTTGACCAATCACTGACTAAGATTCAGATACAGAAAACTTTATATATCTAATTTAGGGCACACAGAGCTGGTGTCAGGGATACACGTCTGAGTGGAAAGGCTCAGTTAAAAAGCTAAGTAATATAGGATGAACACATTGGAGAAAATTTATACAGTTTAAACAATGACTGAACATGAGATACAATATATACATCTGGGACAATGAGGTAAAGCACAGTGTGCAAAATAAAAGCTATCAACCAGACCTAGTTAAAGTCCAGTTGAACGCTCTGGGTATAAATGTAGCCCTGCTCCTCTATGTCCTGCACACAGTCAGAACGAAAGTACCGGCCCTGGACATTAATTAAGGCCTGGTGGAAACGCTGGACTGTGCCTCAAAAATTTCCTTTGGGGAAAGTTTCTTTGCAGCACTACATCGAGCTCTTTACAACTGCTCTTTTTGTCGCTTCATTAAAACACCACTTTCATTCCATATTTGCCGCTTTTTAGTTTCACAAATCTGAATTTGTGTTTCCTCTGCAGTGATTTATCTTGATTGTTATGCGTTAGCACTCTCTGTTGCACCCATTCATCAGCCGAGTACAATGGAATGTGGTTTATTTCATTAGGGTACAAGTCGAGTTTTGGAACAATCAGTTTTTGGCGTCGTGCGGGAGGAGGGAGGCAAGTGAAGGATTGGGGTGTGATGGTTCGAAGAATTTCTTTTTATTTCCCCGAGTATTGCAAATTAAAGTGGTGCACTTCACATTATTCCGTTTTATTTATACAAAATGCTACAAGAGTGGTTGAGTTCTCCATCTTTTTCCCAGAATGTTTTTGCCCCAGCGTCTGGTGAAGGATCATATCCCTGCAGCATGCTGCATCTTTGATTTATTGCCTGATAAAACCCAAAGTTCCACCAGAGAGCACATTTAAAAGCAAAGTTTTAGACATCCTTTAGGCTTGTATATTTAACTTTTTTAAACCCAGTAAAAACAATTTTCCAGTTCATTGTAAAAGAAATGCTTGTCACACTGCTGTGACAAAGAGGATTCTGCAAGTGCGAACGCACAAAGAAAAGCAGTTTGGTCTTTGTACTGCGTTGGACTGGTTTACGCATCCTGCATGTGAAATACTACCCGACTTGTTTCCGCTCCCTTTCCCTTGTTTCTCTGTGTTTTATTAGAATGACGCTGCAGTATTCATTAGGCTTTTATTTCCCTCTCGACACATTATGTTAGAACTTGGCAAGTTCAGCGAGTCTGAATGTTCAAACAGCTGCGCGCAACTGGCTTCAAGTTTGAACACGTTAAATAAATGAAACTAGATTCAATACGTTATGTGTTTTAAAATTCACTTCAGTTCACTGAAGTCTCAAAAAAACTCTGAATCTTAAAACAAAACATGTATATATTAAAGGTTATTATATTCTGGTGGTTTAAAAAAAACTGAACTGCATGATGCTCAGGAACTTTAATGGCCCTTTGCAGTTACACTAGTGCAGTGTTGGTGATCATGGCACCAACTAGAGTGGAGAAAGTTCAGTATCATAGCTGAAACTCAGGCCTCTTGTGCTAATACCTTTAATTTAATTCTTTTTAATTGCACACATTTTAGTTTGAAAAACAAGGTTGTGATGAAAGCAGCAGTAACGCCGTGGAAAGGAAGCAGAATCTAAAGTGCAGTGGTAGTAAATATTTTTTTCCTGCAGTAGGGAGGCAGTAAATAAAGAAAGAAAACAACACATTTGAACAACAAGTTTAATCTTGTTAATGGTTTTCTTGACAAGATGTAATTTATCCACGTTTCCTGTCAGTTGCTGCGTTTCTCTGCACACAAAACCTAAATATTGCAATAAAAAACTGATAACGTAAAAGGCTTTATTGAGACGAGGTTTCACTAGAGTCACAGCTCATTCACAAAACACCTACAAAGCGCAATTGTACTTATTGAAATTTCAAAAATATTATTTTTATTTTGCAAAAACTGTAACAGATGAAACAAAAGGAGCAGAGATGTTAATAAGAGCGATAAAAACTAAAAGAAATACATTTAAATTGATTAAAAAAAAATTAAATTGTAGGGTAAAATAAAAAAAAAATATATATATAAGAAATGTCTAATCAACCAAAGACTTTGACTTTGCAACCGCCCCCTCCCCCCATGCAGTACCTCCACAGACCCCTAGTGGTTGCGGACCCACTGTTGAAGACCTATGGTTTGATCTATTGAGAGCCCTAATAATATAAATACAAATATAAATACATGTCGTTCCTCCATTCCTGCCCTTCACTGTCTCTTCACATGCTCGATGAAAGCGTCCCCGCTGCGTTATTCATTTTATGTACGGCAGCATCAATTGGATTTACTCACTCATAACTGCTGAACTGTGTGAGGATCACTGTATTGCCAGTGACAGATTTATTATTGCTTTATGTTTCACAGCTTAACTCACAGCTCTGCGGATCCGTCATCTGTCTGGTAGACCGAGACCCTCTCCCTCTCTATCTAGACGCCATCACTCCCTGCGTGTCTCTCAGTTCCCCTCTGCTCCGTCACATTTAGGTTGTCACAACTTTTCGAGCGCTAATGAGCTTTTAATCTAGGAGGCCGCGGCGTGCGCCCGTCTTTTGCCTGCTGCCGAGGACTCGGATCCTTCGGTTCGCGTCACGAGATAATGCAGCAGAGTGTGGAGGTTTCCAGCCTGATGAGGGGAGCAGGGTGGTGCTGTGTGTGCGGTTGATGTCTCTCCTTCCCTCTTCTCTTTTTTTTTCTCCTCCGCCTGCAGAGTTGCAGCAGGAGCATGTGTTCGCTTGCTCAGCACTTTTCCTCTCGCCTTTCCCTTGTTTCTGTGTGTGTTCTAATGACACTGCAGTAGTTTGAATGTTTGCATGTGTCCTTGGGAGAAAGTCATTCAGGCATTCTGCTCCAGCACGAGGCATAAATACTGCTGATTACTTGGATGACTGGAGACAGATAAACCACAAGGAGCAGTGCATTACTTTCCCCAGCAGTTTGTACAGATGCTGGGAATATTTCACCTTGGTTCGACTCATATTGACCTGAAAACAAATTTGTTGGCCAGATTATTCCATTAACCGTTGCACCGTTTTTTCAACTTTTTTTTTTTCAACTCTTTTTTTTTTGTTAGGAACTCTTCTGTTTAGCCAAATTTTTGAAATCCAGTGCCTTTACTTGCACATGTCATTCATACTGATGAATTTTGCACCCTCTGGACACTGTTGTAAAAATGCAAAAATGTACATGTGCAAAAAACAGCCATTAAATCCTCATACATCCATATTTTTTTAATGTTTTTTTCCACATAAATAACTTAAAAAACTTCAGACCTGCTCAAAACTATTAAAATTTCACTAAGTTTCAGGATTTTAACCCTTTAAATACCAGTCTGAAAATACTTTTTTTACATATATATATATATACAAAAAACAACAACACAAAAACCGAATTATTTTCCATACAACAAACAGTAGGTTGTATTTTTTATGTAGTGTCAGATACTCCCTCTGGACACCTTCATGGCCAAATATGCCCCATTGACTTCCATTATAACTACATATTTTAATCTGGCTGTCATTCCAGTATAGAACCATGCATTAGGCAATGTAATCATTTCATTTAGAAGAAAGATAGTGATATTTGGCATTTTTACTGTATTTGATCAGATTCAACCATTTTCCCGTTGTAGGTCGAGACAATGTGTAGCCAAACTCATCATTTCATTGTTGATAAAGAGCATCTTCTTGGTTCTGAAAGTTATTGAAATTTGGGTAGTTTTGGGCACGTCTGAAGTTGTTTAAGTGATTTATGGAAAAAAAGCATAAAAAAATATTGACGTATGAGGATTTTATGGCAGTGGCAGGTGTCCAGAGAGAACTAAATTTGTGGAGGGCGTAAGGGTTAAAAGCGTCAGTGGTGAAAAGGTTTCGAAAAGCTGTTAATATGCTCTATGTGTCCGCTGTGTGTGTGTCTCTGCAGACGGGAAGGTGTACGCTCTGGGGGGTATGGGAGCAGACACAGCGCCCCAGGCCCTGGTCAGGGTGTACGACGCGGAGAAGGACCAATGGCAGCCACTGACCTCCATGCCCACGCCGCGGTACGGAGCCACGCCTTTCGTACGAGGAAACAAAATCTACATGATGGGTAGGACACTCATTATATTATTCATTATATTTTTACCTTTCAGAACATCAGATAAAGATCGTAACAGCTGAAAACATTCGTTAACACTCTACCAAATAATGTGTGTGTGTGAAATTTGCAGTTTAGTTAAAGATCGATAGGAATCAAATGCGAGACCTGCACAGGAAAGAGGCCGATACCAAAAGTCAGTTTATTGGAACTTCATAGAACAAAATGTCACTAAATCCACATGAAGTGGAACTAAAGATGATCCAACAAAATGAATCCAAAAAAAGATAAACTGAATGTGAGCACTGGTTATTTCATCATGTTCATCTCTGAGATGTGACTTCTTTTTGGATCTCTAGATGGTTTTTAATGGACTAATTCATGTTGTATCACCTTTTGTTGAACTCTGATTTTTCATTCATCACATTAAAGTAAAACTACTGGCGCCCCTCAGAATTTTCTACATTTCTGCATGAAAATCCATCCTAAATGTAAGAAAATCCAATTTAACAAATAAAATAGGAATATTATGCTTCTTTATTTGTTTGTTCAAGAAAATGAGTGGATATCACATATCTGTGAGGTGCACTTCTGGAATTAGATGTTAAATTACAGACCATCTGTTTAGAAATGTTTCCAGTGGATGTGATGAGACTCAGGTCGATTTAAGATTAAACCCACTTACAAACTAAAGCTGAGCAAGAAAACCAGACAGAGCTGCTTAGAGAAATGGGAGTTTGTGACCGTTTGCAGAGTAAGATCATATGAAATAAGTGGAGGCGTCTCAATGGAGACTAAACTCATCTGTACGAAAGAGAACTGATGAAACAACAAAATTTAGAGAATAAGAAACTGTGACCCATCAGAATGAAAATAATAAATGGGAGATAAAAACAAAACTGAGGTAGGTCTCAGCGTGATCTTCACAACACGCTTGTGGGAGTTTATGATGGCAACGGACAAAAGAGCTTTTTGAGGGTTGGAAAAGGTTCCAAAATCATCTCTTTAAGAGTTTGGAAGCCACAAATAATCCACAGTCAGTCATTGAAAACAAATGGAAGGGATTTACGACGACTGCTTCCCTGCCGACTGGGGCCTTTGTGTGTGGAGTTTGCATGTTCTCCCTGTGTCTGTGTGGGTTTTCTCCGGTTTATCTCTGTTTGAGCCCCGAGATTAGTGATATGCAGATAGATACTGAAATATCGATACTTCCGATACCAGGTGTTTATGCCCTAAAATCGGTTTCTCAAATCAAAATATCGATACTTTGGATACTTCACTCATTGGAGGTAATTTAGAAACACAGTGGAAAGTAACTAAACTATTAAGTTGTGGCAACACAACAAACCTTGTGAAACACAAACTCAGGTTAAACCACAACACAGAATACGAGACATTTATGATGAGGAGGACAGAAGAGGAGAGAACAGGGTCACAGTTAAGATTTTCATTTTATAGTAGTCCTTAATATTTAAATAATAATTTATTTTAATGGTCTTATTATTCTGCTCATTTCTTTTTTCAGTGTTTAAAAATAATTTTCACATATTTTTTATTATGACTGTGTCCTCTTCTGTTGTTGTATTAACTCGACTATATAGTAAATGAGGCCACTACCTCAATTTACTTAAGAGTTTAATCTAAATAAGTAAATCACTCTGATGTATTCTTGTGTTCTTGTATTCTTTACGAAGCTATGAAATACTTTACCAGACACATTAGTGTGTTATTTACACAAAGTATCGGTATCGAATCGGTATCACCGATACCAGTCTGAATTTTACTCAGTATCGCATCGTAAAGGAAATCAGTGGCTAGAGCTCATAATTTAAAAAAAGAAAAGTCTTCGAGCTAAAATTAAAAAGATTTCTCTATCATAGAAACGGTGCTGTGTCGCCATGACAACTGCAGCAACACTCAGCAGCACACACTGACCAGGCTTTTCCTTAGTTCTAATGCAGCTAATGTTAACGTCACCTACAACAGCCTTTCCAGTTCACCTGCCTCTTCATTCCTGCACATCCACCTCTCCGTCTGACAACACCAGCGCTGAGTGTAGAGATTTCTGTAGAGTCAGTAACTTCTTCCAGGGCACGAGTGGCTGGTGACGGATTTGAGCCTATTTTAAACCTTTAGTCGACTCCATCAGTTAGATCAGGGAATATAAGAGGAGCAAAAGCAGAAAGTTGTGAATGTCATGTCTTTTTTTTTTTTTTTTTTTTTCCACACTCACCCGCAGAGTCGTGCGTCTGGGGATGTGCTGTAACGTTTAGCTCCGGCTTGATCTGCCTGGCAGTCCTACAGCTGTAAAAAAGGGACTGATGAAAGAGCAAAAAAATATATATATCTCAGGTCCGAGGAGTCCCAGGGTTTTCGTGCAATATTGATCAGAAGGACTGAGTTAAAAGCTGCCCTGTGGGAGAAAGAAAGAAGTGTCTGAACGCGGCCGTCTTTCAGGCACTTTCCATCTGTAATTACATTTTCTTTCATTGTGTCTCTCATGGTGGCTCTTATTGCCCGTTGACGCGTGGTTACAGTCTGCTGAGAGCGAGGGATCGCATGGTCACAACACGGGGAAGGTTTAATCACATTACATGACATTACTCACCGGCGCATGAGTGAGTGAGATGCTGATGGAATCGTGCGATATTCATGCTCTTACGTAACTGGAAATCCCTAAGTGATATCCTGGCGTTGTGTATAAAGAGCAAACCGCATGAAGCGCATTCTGTGTGTAGAACTTTTACACAGCTACGTATAGAAATGGTTAAAGATGGTGCAAAGAAGAGGGGAAGGTGGTTCTTCTCGGGGTTTAACTGTAGGTGTGTGTAGCCCATTCTTAGAGGTAAACTTTGTTCCTTAAAAATAAGAGCTGAAGAAATGTTTCTATTTCTTTTGGTTTGTCTGTTAGAGGTGAGCGATACAGGGGATTGTGGTATCGATCCAATACCAAGTAAATACGAAGCTAGTATCGCCGATGCCAATATCATACCAATGTTACCAACGTTTTATATTGTAACTAATTACAATATAAAACCATTTAAAAGTATAAAAATTGAATTATTCCTCTTTTACTACACACAATTGTTTTTGTTTTTGTTAAAGGAACAAAAATATGAAATATGTTGAGCAGAATAAGTAAACAAAAACAATAATGTAATAATAAATATATAAATTGCTCAGAGAGGGAAATGTTGGCTCATTTCAATAACAGCATCAGTTCCAGTTGTGCGATGCTGCTGTGATTCTAGGATTTAAGTATCAAACTCTGTCCATATCCAACCTTTTACTACGGGTGGAGATGGAGAAGCTCCTGACGCCCACAGACTTGGAGAAAAGCTTCACTCAAATTAACTCTGTGAGGAGTAATTAACAAAAAGTAACGATCTCATCACGCTAGTATCGACCGTATATCGATACTGGCCTTGGTATTGATACTATCGATATTCAGATGGATTCGCCGAGCCCTGTAGTCAGTGATAAGATGACGAGAATAAATCAGCACAAACATAAAAAATATGTGGTTTAAACATAATATTTTAACAAGGACAGATTCTGCAGGGTCTGTTCAGTCCAAAATGAGAGACAAAGGATAGATTCATGTTGTCTCTTAATTGTTTCATAATTATTGTTCCTACCTCATCTTTACAGAAGCCCTAAGCAGCCGTGAATTTATACATATTATTTCCGCCGTTTTCTGTGATAATGAGTTATTAGGAAAACAAAGCTTTGTTTTCTCAACATCTCCAGAAACTTAATCATTATCTAGCAAATATTAAAGCTCATCTTACAGAAGACTTATCACATTAGGCTATTATTTTACTAAATCATAGTGTTAAGGGCATCCATCAGTCAGCAACTCTCTCGAATTTATTATATCGAGATCTCATGAAATCAAAAACTTTGTTTAATAATAATCAATCAATCAATCAGCGCTTTTCATACAAAAAGTAGCACTAAGTGCTGTATAGAATAATCCCACATGTACCCTCCAACCCCCTCCTCCTGCACAGACACAGACCCACACATGCACAGACAGACACACGACTTCAAAAATTCATTATGTAGAGCAAATAAAACAAGATTCATTAGAGCAGGAGCACGAACTGTGGAAACGCTGTCGTAGGTGAAGAAACACCAGAGGCTGAATAAAAACGACACCTTAAAAAACCCTGGAAATAGATCTAAGAACATAAAATTAGACAGATAAATAAATAAAATCAAACTAAAACTAAAATAAAAAAAAATAATTAACTCAAGATCTCAAGAAAACAGAAAAAAACTAATACGTGAAAACATGGCCTCTTAGGGCTTCCGTACATCTTCTCATTTAAATGCAACTTCTTTGTCTTTGCCTTTTAAACCAAATGACAGCTTTGCGACACAGTGGATTGGCATTAAAGCTTTAACCCTTAAAGCTCTGACCTTAGAATCTCCCCTGGGTTTAATTAACATAAAACAAATCGCCTGCAAAAATAAGATAAAAAATGCAACATGACATGACAGGTTGTCTTTCTTTCTCAGAGTCTCTCTGGATCCCTCGCAGTCATTTAGCGTGATGCAATCTCTGCACGCCTGCTGCACTTGAAAAGTTTACCTTACCTTCTGCATTCACGCTGCTCCTTCAGCTGCCGCTCCCCTCGGGGAGGGGGGGGGTCTGGACCCCCTTTGATTTAAATTCTGCTCATGTTCCCCGTCAACAGCGGCCATACGTTACGGAACGGGACGCCACTCATCAGGCTTCATGCTGCTTCATAAGTCTTGTGTGTGTGTGTGTGTGTCTGTGTGTGTCACAGTGTGAGTTAAAGGATCATGCGACAATGTCAGGGTTGTAAATCAGTGCACATGCTGCTTTGCAAACACTACTGATATTTTATATTCGCACCAGACTCCACAAAAACTGAGAAACAGTCACCAGCCAGAATCTTACACCTACATCTGCAACGATAACCTCACATACAGCAGCAACAGCTGGTAAATGATTGTAAAATCGATGCATTACTCCGTGTAAGTACACAAACCATTACACAGAAGGCAGCTCGCTCTCTTTCTTGGGCGGCATGTTGGGCGGCATCCAGCTCTTGTTCTTGTTTCTTGGCGCGCGGCGGGAAGAGCTTATGGAAAAACAGCAGTAACAAAACAGTCATGGAAATTTTAACCACTTGCCACAGAGGTTCCGTCCAGGAGGGAAAATAATTCTTTAAAAAAAACAACAAGGAAAGCGTTTATTTATTTTTTTTTGTATAGACGTCAAATAGAGAGGGAGATTTCCTTTCAGTATGGAGCTGCTTTTCTACATATGACATATGGAAAACAATAGATGCATGAATAGAAAACGGGCTAGAACGCTTTCATTAGCAGCCACTGCTTGGTTTGCTACAATCTTCACTGTGATTTCTCTTATTTCTTGCACGATTTTGTAAACTAAGGTAAAGAAGAAGAAAATAAATCTGCTCCACAGGTGATTTCTAAAGACCTAAAGCTTTGTCTTATCTTACTTATATTCTATTGTTTCAGATGTGCATTTTATGTACATGACTTCTCATGTCCTGATCACACGCTCAGACGATTCTGTAGTGTAATATATGTTACATCACAGTTTAGCATGTTAGCATGTTAGCATTTAGCACCAAACACAGTCATCTGTATTTGAGCAACAACAATATTTAAAATAACCTGAAAGCCAGCACAAACCTGCTAATGTTGCTCTTTAACCTCACCCTTTGGAAAAAGCTCTCTACTTCCACATTTGGACAAGATCTACACGAACAGTCTCATCCAACGAGCCCCAAAGATCCATAGGAACCCCCACTTACCCGTGACACTCACTGACAGTGAATCTTGTCCACTTTTGTTAGGTGATCAGCTGTAAAATGAATCCACTGAAATGACTGCTGTCATGTTTTTACATAACTAATGTCTAGTTAAGGGGCTAAAAGTTTAAATGAAGCAGAATAAGCTGCTACATACCTCAAAATTAACGTCCCTATATGGGGACGCAGGGTCTCAGGAGGTTAAATAAAATTCACCATGAATGTATCAGTAGTTGTGCAGGTAGTTCATCAGCCGTGACTAGCTCTTTGGCACCAGGCTAAGGAAACAACCAGAAGGAGATGAGTACTGACACTGAACAATGATTTAAACTCTAAAGAAGATTAAGTTTAAGGATGGTCAGTCAGAATCAGCGTCCTATTACTGCTGGCGGTGCAGCAGCAGCAGCAGCAGCATGGACCCCTATTTTTATTTTACCGCTGTCAAACACTTTCTGACTGCATTGAGGCAACACTCAAACTAAATATGCAATATCCAAGCTCACAGAAAATCACACGCAGTCCATTCTACTGCAATCACCAGACCTTTCAGCTCAATCCTTTCTCTTTCTATCTCACACCAAATGCTTCCCACTCAGTTCGACTCTTTGTCTCGCTGCTGCCATCGATCTCCATGCCTCCCTGCCCACTCAGCTCGCCCTCTTCCACTTTCTCCTCTCCCTCCTCCACATTCTCCTCCCCTCCCCGCGTTGCGTCTTCCCACAATTTCAGTCCCGTTTGCTTGTCCTCGCTCCCTTCTTTCTGGATTTTGCTTCCCTCCTCGTTCCCCGCCTGCGCCGACATCGTCCGGCGCTGCCCTCGACCTCTCCTCCCCTATCCGTGTTGCTCAAATCCTCGCTGCCAGCTGTCTCTCAGCCTTCCTCCCTTGTAGTTTTACTCTACAAGGTTATGATTTGTGGAAGTAAACAGCTCAGAAGCGTTCCCACAGGAGCACCCTGCTGCTGTGCTTTGCTTTCAGCCCCGAAATGAAATGTGGTCCCGGCGCTGGTCTGCACAGTGCCAGACTTCCACATGAATGCCAAAGAAACTATGTGACAGGGATAGGGGATTAGAAAGCAATAAACCAGGAAATGGATACAAGAACAAACATAGAGAGAGTCGCGCTGAAAATGTGTATTTGTCCTCGGCTTTTCCTTTTCTGGGTAAATTTTCCTGGTGATCGGATACATGCAGACACAACGTCTTTGTGGTTTTGTTGGCGCACCATGCTGTTCCATAACATCTTGTATGATTTTTCTCCCCCAGGTGGTCGTCAGGGAAAGATGCCCGTGACGGCGCTGGAGGCTTTCGACCTGGACATGAAGAGCTGGACGCGTTACCCCTGCATCCCCAGCCGGAGGGCCTTTTCCTGCTGCGCCACGAATGAGCGAAGCCTGTTCAGCCTGGGGGGCCTCCAGCAGCCGGGGCCCCACAACTTCTACTCCAGACCTCACTTCGTCAGCACCATGGAGGAGTATGATGTGGATCAAGGTAAGAGGCGGCTGTGAAGTTAGTGGTTACGTTGCTGCTTTTCAGGCAGGACTCTAGGGCAGATGGAGCATTTGAAGCTTTCCTGGTGAGCTGCTGCACAAATTGGGCTGATGGTCAGAGCTCAGCATCAATGACTCCTCCCTGTAGTTACAGTAGACACCCACCTGAATCCAACTGGAACTGTCTGCATTGTCCAGCATTGCTTAAAAAACAGTCAGGGCAGAGCTGCATCACAGACAGAGCGGGTACAATGACACAGAAAAACAGCAGCAACAACCTATGTTAGAGTTCCTGCTTGAGCCACAGAGCAAATATTCACCAGTCAGTTTGAAAGCTAGACAGCTTATTAGCTGCTCGGCCGCAGAACATTAAACAGCCGACATCCGACGTGCCTCTCTACCCAACCGAGGCATTAAGGAGCATAACTGACATGGTGTGAGGTTCCTTCTAGTTTTTCTAATACAATATTTTAAATAGAGATGTTTTGCTGTCCGGTTTAAGTACTAATCATGCCACGTTAGGTTGAATATTCACTTAATACGCAATGAAAGCAGCGGATTTACTGTATATGGAAGAGGTTTTGATCATTCTGTTTCCCAGTAACTGATTACTGCATGTTATTTTATGCTTGTGATGTTTGTACACTCGTATGCGCAGCTGCTTTAGACCTGACGTGTCTGGAATTTAAACTCGTTCAACTTGTATACTGTCTCCTACCAACAGGATGTGGTTTGCTCTAAAGGCGCTGAGCTGAGGATCATAACCAGGGTACCCACATCCACGTAAACCGGTTGTGCAGCCCACTAGGGATTTAGTTAATAGTGAACGTGGGTTTCTGTTACATGCATCATTCTATTCAATATTCTTGTTAATTTAAGTTATGTGTCGGTATGTGTGGCTGGTCCCATCTGCTTTTATCCTCAGTTCGTGTAGTAAATGGAACTACTTTATTAGACCCGATACATTTCAGCTTGTTGTCTTCATCAAGGGCATCGAGAAACACGCTGCAAAGGACAAAGGATGCAAAGGATGTATGAAGTACACTACCGGTCAAAAGTTTCACAATTGCATCAGTATCCTCTGGTATAGTTGGTCAGAGCTTCATCCTGCAGCAAGATAATGACCCAAAACTTTATTCCAAGCTCTACCAGAACTACCTCAGGATAAAAACTAGATGGAAACATGGAGTGGACCATGGCCCAATCTCTAGACTTTAACCCCATGGAGCTGATGAACTTGACAGAAGAGTGAAAGCTAAGCCACCTACACACAAGAGACACACATTTCTGGGAACTTCTGCAACAACGTTGGGAAGAACTCTGAAAAATATTTGATTTCCATTTTAAAAAGAAATAAGTGCGTTCACATGTTAAATCAGCCAGAGATGGTTACTATGATGAGTCCAAAGTTTAGACTATATATTTTAGTTTATATATTAATTCCATGCTTTTTTATTTATTTGGTTTATTCTATAATTAAAGAGTAAAATGAGACATTAAACTGCATACATTTCAATACAAAAAGAAGGAAATATTAGACTGTTCCAAAACTTTTGACCGGTAGTGTACATTGTCATGTTCATGCACATATACATATAAGCCAAGGAGGCACCTGCAAGGTGGGCTTGGTCATGTGGCATCAGGCCAACTAATTGGAACACCGAGAAAGGCAACATGACTTGTAGAGTTTTTTGAGAAGACGTTTCGTCACACATCCGAGTAGCTTCTTCAGTTCTAGGAGAGTAGTTGAAGGATGAAGTTTAAAGAGGAACATCTTGGGGTGTAGCCCATCAGAAACTTGCTTGACGTGATTCTGTTAATGACCAGAAACTGGCACGACTAGTGTCCATTAACGACTAGTTACTTACCTGTCATTGAATGGGGTTGAAACGTCTTGGGGACAGAAGTTAGGACTGTATTGTGAATTGATTATTTCTCAGTGCACCTCCTCTGTTCAGAGAATGGTTCCTCAATCTAACATAGATCGCTTTCTTTAATCTTCGTTCAAACCATCTGTCTTCTCATCTCCCCACCAGTCCCTTAGAACTGAAAAAGCTACTCCGATGAGTGGCAAACATCCTCTCAAAAAACTCGAAAAGTCCACTTGCCTTTCTTAAATGCTCTTTTGGACACACCATGACCTGGACGACTGAGAACCTTCACAGACAACCAGTCACATACATCCACAATAGTATATATACCAGCTAGGGAACACATGTGGTGCGTGGGTTAGGCTTGTAGTGTGGTTTATTATCAAGTGGTTTCTTGGCCTATCAATCAAACAGGCAGCCAGAAGAGAGGAACACCTCATAGATTATTTCAAATTTCCTTTGCAGTGTGTTTCTTTGCTTCCCCAATATCGAATTAAGTTGTTTTTCGTAGTCTACAAATGCTGCTGGAGTCTTGCCCTTCCTACAGTTTCTTTTACTTCTCCTCCCACTCTGGTAGCAGGTGAAGCACAGGCCACAAAGTGAGAACATAATTTACTTTGTGGTTGTAACCCAAATAAAATATGGAAAGATTACGCAGTAGCTGAGTCAGATCTCATCACTGCTGACGATTACTATGACGACGATGATGCTGATTCCTGACCGTTAAAAGAAACGTGCAGGCTTGTTGCTGAGGAGTCCTGGAAATAACTGAACAAATGCATGTATAAAATGGGGTTCATAACTCTTCTCCAGACTTAAATGAAGCACCTCCGGGAGTTTGAAGGTGCCCACAGCTGCTGCAACTCTGCCAGATCCCCAAAAACAGAACGACTCATTACGTCGAGAACAAGATTAATTAGATCGCATTATTATTCGGTACTTTTGTGCTAGAATCACAGCATCTGCTCCCAAACCCATTTGAAGCACCGGAACAGAAAACGGAACAGAGTGTTCCACCTCACTCATCTACAGTTGTAATTATGTGGCCTGGAAATCAGCCTGAAGTTTCCCTGCCCACAAAACTTTTGTTGGGGAAAGTTGGTCCAGAGTCAGTTCGATGAGAGATGATTACGGCTCAAGATGTGCCGGGTCAATCAGCTCGCTAGGGTTTAGCTTTATGTGGGGATGGACAGAAAAGAAGCTGTGACGTAGTAATTTGTGCACCGCTGAGCTGAATTTGTAGACAACAAACGGTGTAATTCTTGGTGACATTATGACCACCTTTCTAATATTGTGTAGGTCTCTCTTGTGACTCATCAGAGAATGGACATTGACCTTCTGAGGGGGTCCTCTGGTGCCTGGTAACACAATACTATTAGTGGGGGCCTTTGGGTCCTATGGGTTGAGGGGAGAGTCCTCTGTGGACCATCCCACAGATACTTGATCAGTTTGAGTCAGATCTCATCACTGCTGACGATAAATTTCTTTCTCAAATCAAAATATCGATACTTTCCATACTTCAGTCATTGGAGGTAATGTAAGAACACAGTGGAAAGTGACTGAACTACTTAGTTATGGCAACACAACAAACCTTGTGAAACACAAACTCAAGTTAAGAATACGAGGCATTTATGTTGAGGAGGACAGAAGAGGGGAGCAGTGTCACAATTAAGATGCAAATTTTCATTTTATAACAGTTCTTAATAGTTACACAATAATTTATTTGAATGGTCTTATTATTTTACTTGTAATTTCTTTTTTCAGTGTTTGAAACAACATTTTCACATATTTTGTATGATTGTGTCTCTGTTTGGTTTTTCCGTTGTTGTATTAGCTCAGCTATATAGTAAATGAGTATACCTCTATATACTTCAGAGTTTACAATAAATAAATTACTCTGATTTCTACAAATTAGGGAGTATTCACACAAGGTATCGGTTTCAGATCAGTATCGCCGATACCTTTCTGAACTTTACTCAGTATCGGATCTGAAAGGATATTGGTGTTATCGAACATCACTAATGCAGAGGTGGACCTTGTAGACCACATTAGACCTGTTTACTTGATCTTCTCTGATTGACTGAATAAAAACCACATGCTTCTGAACCTCACTGAGAGGCACAGGGACACAATTTAAAATGTGATGAGGTTACCAAATATGGTTCCTCACCCCATAAAGGGTTAACATTGATATATTATGTGATGGTGGAAAAGCTTAATTACTGACAACCGAGCAGTTGACACCAAGTACTACAGAGTTTTTCTATTTTTATTATGCTTAACAAAGCGTTTTATGGTTTCACTGTAATGTTATAGTGGCTGTTTGCTTTGTATAGGAGGATTTAATGGAGACAACTGCCTAAGTTGCCTTGTCTTCCACAAATAAAGCACAAGAAATATGTTTGCCAGTTGGTCGTGACAGATGATGATTTAAACACTGTAATCAGACAAACAATAAGAGCGAATCACAATTGTGAAATGAGCCATAATGAAATCTTTTATTGTCAAAGATAGATGAGTAGACAGATGGATGGATAGTGGAACGAGGACAGATACATTATATTTATGTATTTCTGAATCCGATGCAAGTGCAACAGCTGATGATGTAAATTAAAAACAGGCCTTCACACGTTTACATTTACAGCCATAGAATAAGTTCACAATTCGCTTAAGGGCAGCTGTCTGTTTTAACATGCATGACTGAAACACTGCCAAATCCAATTTGTCATCTAAAGTGGTGTCATAGATGGAAACATTTCAGTCCCCCAGAGCTAAAAGGTTGGTAGATAGTGCAAGGCAATCTCTCAAAATATCCCCACTCAAACTGCGATGATTCATATAGTCTTAGAAAGATAGATAAATAAATGGCCCCAGCTTAAAGCTCTCTGCAGTGAGTCGTGATTTGATTCAAGTTCTGAGAGTTTTGAGAGTTGCAGAAAGAAAATAAAGTTTACAAAAAAAGTCAAAAAATTTAAGGTGGAGAGAAAGCAAATAACCCAGACAAACATTAGGATTTTATGGACTTGGAGTAGACAGTAATCCATCTCTGAAGCCACTCTAAGTCCTGACTAACCTGTCAGATATTCTTTTAGTGTATTGTCTAGTTTCATAAAACAAGGGGCACAGTAAATTGCACAGTGAAGGACATTTTCTCCCCAAAGGCATGTAGATATCTGGTAGGACTAGAGAGAATACATTATTGTGTACATTGTCCTATAAACAGTGGTATATACAGAAACTTTACACACTACAAGAAAGATTCTGAGAGAGTTTTATTATTATTATTGTGTTTCAAAAATGCACAATAAACAAGTCCAGCATGTATCAGCTGTCTGAGGAAGAAGAGGCGCTGGTGTGCCTTCTTGATGACAATGGAAGCGTTATTACTCCAGCTGAGGCCGTTACTCAGGTGTTAAACCCAATACCCAAGTATTTGTAGCTGGAGACCACTTCCACCGAAGAACCATCAGATACTGATAATTGTTCTGTGGTCTGTTTCAGCATGCCAGTGGTCAGACCAATTCTGAAAATTTAGATAGCTGTCAAACATCTAAAAATGAATAAAAGAGATTCTGAAGGAAAGACTCTGGATTACGGGAATACGCAGTACAGTCATTCTGGAACTGGAACAGCAGTGAACCTGATGGTCCACACAATTTACCTCCAGATGAATCTTCCATAAAAAAGGCAGGGCAAGTATACATCTGGGTACTCTCTGTACTTAGTCAGATGTATATGCTTTGAATTAGAACATTACTTGGTTGATAAATGATGACGTTTCTCGGCACCACAAATACTGACAAGAACACATATTGAGAATTCCCTTATGTATTCTCTACTCTTTGAGTTTCAGTAAATGTCTCCCTGTTTCATTTCATATTCCAGAACCATGTTCTTATTAAGTCGACTCTTAAATTTGACATATTTTTGGGAGCTAATACCGCAGCCGGAATTAAAGCTGTCAGGGGAGCTGAAAACTTAATAATGTAATATTCACTATGAGTACTGTGGGCTGGGAAAAAGAAAAAAGTGCCGCTTACCAGCAAGCAGGTCCTATATTTAATGAACACATTGCACAGTTAATATAAGTATTTGCACCCCTCAGAATTTTCAACATTTCTGCCTAAAAATTACTCAAAATAACAGTAGGTATTATCTTCCTGAACGTAGGCAAACAGAACCCGATCAAACATATGAAACAGAAGTGTTATACATTTATTTATTCAAGAAAATTAGTAATTTGTACATATCTGTGAGTTGAAAAAGTAAGTGAACCCTTGTTTTCAGTATCTGATTGCACAGTAATAACAGCAACTAAATGTTTCTGGTAACTGCTGATCAGTGGTCTACAGCAGCTTGGAGGAATTATAGCCCACTCCACAGAACAATTCTGAGATGTTGGTAGGTTTTTTCACATTTCTACTGGATTAAGGTCAGGACTTTGACTTGACCGTCCATCAACATTCATCTTGTTCTTTTTTAACCGTTCTTTCCTAGGACCACTTATATTCTTGGGCTCGTTGTCTTGCTGCATGACCTAATTTCTTTTGAGATTCAGCTCACGGACAGAAGTTCTGATGTTTTCTATTAAAATTTGCTGGTATAATTGAGAATTCATTAGTTTGTCAATGATATCAAGCTGTCCTGGCCCAAAGGCAGCACAACAGGCCCGAAGAAGGACATTACCACCCCCATGTTTCATGGAATGCATTATTTTTTGTCCCCCAACATGACTTCTTATTTAAACTATTCCAGTCTGGTTTCCCAGATAGTCTTCCAACTTTTTCACATGATGTTTAGCAAACTGCAAGTGTGCATTTATGTTCTTGGAGAGCTGTGGCTTTGTCTTTGCCACTCAGCTATGCACACTATAGTTGAGGTTAGTTCAGTGTTTAGTAGTGCTCATGTTTTGAGTCACTTTTAAGCATAAATGTGGGTGCAAATGCTGTGGCACTGTACAGATACACAAGCAGTGAAGGTACCATGAAGCTGGTTCATCATTATACGAAGTGTTTCCAGTGGATAAACAGCTGGTGCACACAGAGAAATAAATAAGACACAGACATGAGAGGAGAAAATCCACAAGTCGATTTAGCTTTATTGCAGTTACGGTTAGATTTAATGGCTTAGCTGAATATTTTTTCAGATTTATCCAGAGGACAGTTGTATGTGAAGGCTTTTGTGTGACTACGGTCTTTAATGGCGGTCATAACCCTCTGGGCCTTCACTAATGCTGAGCAGGTTCATTACCTGTTCACTTTTCTGCACTTGCTAAATGTTTTAATCAAAGTAATTTGCATTTAAATGTTCCCGGCGTCAGCATTCAGCACTGCTGAAAAGCAGCGAGGCACATTGGGGTAATGGATGTTCACAGAGAGCGAGTAAATGCTGTGTAGAAGATACAGTGTCGCCTACTGAAGAAGTCCAGAGAGCTTGTACTCCAGATTTACAACTGCCTTTTGTTTTAGGTCAGCAGACCAGTGAACAGTGTACACTAAGTGTGAGTAGAAGACGTCTAATTATGTGTATCACTTCAGTGGCCTAACATTAATTTCTCAGAGCTGCAGAGAATTATAGGTATTTTCTAATGCCATAATATTACAAGTACTATTACAAGTACTTTGCGTTTATGATGATAGATGCACCGTATGACTATGAATGAATTCTGGTTTAAGCATTTTCACAAAGGTTTAGTTGACTTGAATGCTTGTTTATTGAGATAAAGTACTATCTCCTTCTTTGGGGGAAATTGTCCTTTTGTTTGTTTCCTAAAATACACTGCTGATCTTTACAAGACAACAAGGAAAGTCAGAATTCTATCATCATTTTTGTTTCAGACCAGAAATCATTAATATGTATGTTAAAGGAACAAGTGTATTATTTTAAGATTACTTAAAATCAGTTGTGACATCTTTCATAAAATAAAATATATATCCTCATTGATAACAACACCATGTTCCATATACTTAAAAAAAATAAATAAATAAGGCAACTTTTTGCATAATTTTATCCCATGGATCAAACAAGAGTAGTATTTCTTGGTACAGCATTAATTCTGTAAGTAAAGTCAGTTTACTTTGCAGATGATGTCAACTTAGTTTTAAAGTTGGTTTACTCCCAAAGTTAAAAAAAAATAATTTTGTGAGTAAAGTCAACTTGTAAAATTAACTTGACATCATCTGCAAAACTAAATTGACTTCAGCACCACATTTTTATCAGTGCATGGCCGACTTGCAGCTAAAACCTCTTGCTGACGGTGCTAGCTAACCGGTTACGTGGAGGAAAAACACATCTCTACTTACTTTAAATTACAGTCATTTGCAAACGTTAGCTGGAAATTAAATTTGAAGTATTTTAAAACAACTTGCTGACATTGGTTTCACATAAAAAGTCTTTTGAAGCTACTTGCTGCTGTTAATTCCAAATTGGATCAAGATTCTCAGGTTATTTGACTTGTTCATGACTACAACAATAACTTGAAAGACTGCAATAGTTAACCAACTATATCACTAACATTAATTAAATTCTAACCTTATGGTCCAGTCTCCCACTTTTTCAAATTTCTTCTTTTGTGGAGCTGGTTGGTTGGTGGAATTTACCCAGAATTCATTACATCAGGGTGTTGTTAAAGCAGAGTAAATACCACAAGAAATTATAAGATTTACTGAGCCACCTACATGTAGCTTGTTAATGCAAAAATTCCAAATTTCTTTTTCATCCTACAGTATATATTTAATTTAAACGGTGAACATACATTTTGTGAACTGTAGTACATCCCATTGTTTTTAGCCTAAGTAGGTTGATTGTTCTGTTTCATTGTTCAGGGACTGAGCCACTAACACCCACAGCTTAAAAAACGTTAGCTAGACTAATTGACCCAGCAGTCTCTCGTCCCACTGCTGGGTGAACAGCTGTTTAACCAGACCTGGTGATTAAGAAGGAGAGAGAAGACATCGGCACACGAGAAAAATACTTTATATATTTATCATTTTTGTATTTTGCTCAGTGTGGAGGATCTCATTAGAGGCAGCTTAGGACTCTGCTATTGCTTGTACACTCACTTAAGCAAACCACTACACTGAACAGGGCTAATGGGCTAGACTCCACAGACAGTGGTGTGTTCAGCTAAACGTTAACATGCTAGTAACCATGCTAACATGCTGCTGTTGGAACGTTTTTATCCTCCTGCAATTAGCTCTAAACAAATAGATTAGCGAGTCTGATGGGATGTGCTTTAAGGATATCTATTCAATAACGGAAATATTTAAACAAAGTGAAAATCCTCTCATAATGACTTCAAATTTGCAGACACTTAAAGTTGCATAAAGATCGACAAAGTCCACATTTAGAGATGGGACCCAAAGACTTTATGTCTAATGTCAGACCTTCTTCTGTCAGTTGACTTATTATTCTTTTTTTTATATCCATTCATTCATTTTGTTTTCCTCAGTAAACCAAACAGTAACTTACAGGCTTTCAACATGAATTAATACTGTATTGCTTTGTATTTGGACTTTCCAGGAACTACATGTATGGAGAATTTTAGTTTGCTAAATGCTAATTCATTCTTCACTTGACAGAAGGTAGGCAAGTTGCAAAGTGCTTAGATGAGACTTTTTTATCAATCGACCAACTATGAAATTAAGTGTCAGTTTGATGCGCCTCCAAATGTTCCACCTAATTTTAAGCCACAAGGTGGCCCCGTAGCTGATTTACTAGGCTACCGTCAGCTGAGGTCACTTGAGGCAAAGGCCATCAAGGAGTGTCATTGCTATGGGGTGGGGGGATCTAGTCTAGTCTGGTCTAGGTGGGCGCTACATGTCTAATTAACATCCACATGGATGAATAACAGCTCTACCAGCAGAACATTTAACTGTCACAAAATGGTCAATGTGATTTACTTCTCCTGTCAGAGGTCATAATGTTGTGGCTGATCAGTGTACATACACATATACCTATGAAATTAGTATGCACTTGGTATATGTCTGGCACTTTTCTATGTGTATATTGTTATGTTTTGTATATATTGTTTTATACTTATTAGTTTGAGTTACCCTATGACCCTCAGACTGAAGTAGCCCAGTATTCTCTATCATAGTGTGTGGTACTTCAGTATATTTTCAATTTCGATGTTACAAGGACGATTTTGTACAACTGTTGACTGACAGGTAGAATACTTCACCCCTTTTATATGAAGTGGCGACTGGTCTGTTGTGAAGCAGACGCATTCAGCTCCTTCATGTGACGGCTTCTTGTTTCTTTTTCCTCTACCTCACAATTTAATCATCACCAGTGTGTCATCCGCTGCTCTGTCCTCTGTTTAAAAATATCCTGTATACATCCCTGCTACGTGAACCCGGTGCCCGGATTGATCTGATATTTTCTGTCTGTCCTCCTTTCTCCTCTTAAAATTCCTGCAGGGCTGAAACTCATGTCTACGTTAATATGATTTTCAGAGTTCGCACAAGCAATAAAGTCTTAACCCCACATTCCTGCAGAACTACTTCCCAGAGATGGCGTGCCAATCAAGCCCACCTCTCTTTAGAGCATTAGGATTGCTCATAGTACGAATATTTCAAGCCAGGTCGACCTTCCTGTCTATCTTTATTTCCTCCTTTTCTTTCTTCTTTTCTTCCGGTCTGGACTGACAGCATAGATTATCTGATAAAGTCAAACATTTGCCGATTCAATTTTGAGAGCCAGAATGACTTTCTAAGCTAATCTCCGCTTCACTGGTTGTATTAAAGATTAGAGGCTGACAATAATATCTGTATTTATGAGGACAGAAAGGTTGTACAGCAACGACAACTCACAGTTTGACAAACGCTCCTTTCCTCTAACCACACAGAGAAGCTTACATTTAGATTGCAGAGGTATGTTCCTCATGATTATGAATGTATGCATGTTACATTGATTTGCATGTTAATATCTTGGTTATGAATAATCACATATATTCCTTTACAGAAGTGCAGCAGTGACACACAGCAGTGGAAAGCAGATTAAATGTGTCATTATCAGATGTGCTGGCTTAATCTAAGATAACACAGCACGTACAGCTGACTCATAGAAAAACATGTACGTCCCTTACACACTGATGTCTGCATACATACATACATACATATATAATGTGCTAACAGACTGAGGCTAAAGCTAACAGCAAATTACTAAAATAGAACATTAGAAAATTGGAAATAAAGGGAACATAAACTTAGGGGCAGCTTGGTTCATTTGCTCTGGAAGGAAGGAAGAGCTGGTTTTGTTTTGTCTTTTTTTTTTTTAAAGTGCTTTTAGTAACAGAAACCGAATTTCATAGAAATTTCATAGAAATTTCACCAAACACGAGTCAAACAAATGTCTGTATCTCCACGCCTCCTCAGGTAGACTTAGCAATTCTTTATTGATCCGAAACAATCAGTTCGATGATTGTGGAGATGGAGAAGTAGCAGGAAATACTAAAGTGGAAACACGCCACTGCCAAGCAAACCAATCACGGCTCTTGCGCTTTGCAGCACCGCGGCACGTAGTTACAATTCCAATGAGGTGCACGTCGGTTACAGGGCTGGGCTCTGCCAAAGAATCTGCATTGATGCTGCAGCCTACAAACTGATTACAAATTGTAAGCACCAGAAACTCTGACCAAAAGACTCTTCTGGAAGTCTGCGGGGACAAATACATGTGCATAGTATAGTTACAGAAATAAGTGAATAAATATGTAAGAGACTGGTGGAAAGTTGAGGTTTAAATAGGTAACAATGTGGGTAAAACCCTTCAGAAACGAAGGTGGGTCCTGTAGTCTGCAGGTTTCCTTGAGGTCCTTCATACTCTTCTCATAGTCAAAGGGTGCTGGCCCCCAGTTTTGGTTCATCCAGAAACAAGTCAAGCATGTTTCAGATGGGTTTTACCCACAGAGTTTCCTATTTAAACCTCAACTTCACACCAGTCTCTTAGATCTGAAGAAGCTACTCGGATGAGCTGCAAAGTATCTTCCAAAAAAAAAAACCAACAACAACAAAAAAAAAAGAACTCCAGTCCGGTTGCCTTTTCTGAAATGCCTTTTGGAAGTGAATAAATGAATACATTGTACAGATGCGGGCAGCACTATATCGTTTAGCACTGATGCCTCACACCAGGAAGGTTCTGGGTTCGACAAGCGGTTACAGATAAGGAATGAATGCACGCTTCAGATGCATGAAGGGAAATAACTCTCCATACCAGCAGGTGGCAGTAGTCTGCATTCATTTGAGTGAGCGTTAGGGAATAGGTCGGAATTGAGAAAACTTGGAAAATGTTGCTTGGCATCTTCTTATGCCAAGTTCAACAGTCACTTAGAATGGGACAAACAATGCCGACAAAACATTCACAATCAGCCGTAAAGTTACTGACACGTTCCAACTACCGGACTTGAAGGCAACACTTTACCACAGCTTGATGTGTCACAGCACATACAAACAGATACATATTCTCACAACCTGTTTCCCTACCAGTGCCATCCTTTCCAACTCTTTCACATTTCACTTCATCTGCACCCCGTGTCAACTCTGATTACCACACAATTACACACTAATCAGCTCACCTACTGTTAGTGCTCTTTTACTCAGGGTACCCGTTGATTAGGGAAAGAAATGTAGTGAAATGTCAAAGAAAAAACAACACCTGCAGTTCTCTTTTATTCTGTTTACTTCACCTAATCCCACTTATACCTCAGTGACCTTCTCCTTCAATCACTCTTAGCTCTCATTGTATTTATGCAGATTTAACTGATTTCGTGCTGCAGACAACTGTGATTGTGTTACATATGCCTCTACTTCCCTAAAGAATAAGTATCTGATGTCTAAGATGGTCCCTAAAAAATACCCTTAACCTCGGACATGCCGTCATAAGGAAGTAGACCCTACAGAGTGCTGGTGATCTATGGTTGTGTGTGTACATTTGCTTACGTCATGCAGCACGTTAGCTGTGGTGGGATGTTTTTGGAAACAGCAGGAAGTTCAGGCAAAGTTACACAAACACACACAAAAAAATCTATTCTTTACTAATTTGACGAGAGAGGTCTGTGCCGATCCCCAGCTGAGTTCAGACGAGTATGAGATGAGTCAGGCTGGACTGGAGAGAGAGAAACAGAAAATAGATTAATTATGCCGTGCCATATGTCACACCAAGGAGACTGAAACCAAAGCTCTACTGGATGAGATGTCCCTTTAACTTTGTCTTTCCCTAAACACAAGACCAAGTCCTTTCTGAAACCAAAATCCCAAAAGAAAAACCTTACTCCTTATCCAAATTCAAAAACACAAAGCTACAAGTCACTTTATCATCACATTGTTCTAAGTTGTCGCTGGCTAAATACTTCGGAAGGTGATTGGCAGCGAGCACAAGATTCAGTCCAAGCTGCAGATAGGACCCAGAACCAATCACAGGGAACTTTCTGTAGAAGGGGCGTGCATGACAGCTGGTGTAGATCATGACAATGAGGGCAGTAATGACAGGGGCCATAACAGATGCCATTGCAGACCCCCCTCAATGCCCTCACCAACCAATGACGTTGGCAAGTTGCAGGTTTTGTCGCTTGTACTTCTAGGATACTTCAGCATGGAAATAATATGGCATTCAGTCAAAACTTTCACAATTTGATCTTGCTAATATCTTGTACTGAAGATGAGTTAATGTGACATATCCACTCAGGTATCAGACACCCAATAAACAAACTTCAGGATGCAGCTTAGACATGGGTGAAGGTGCCTAATTAAGAGCTGACATCTAAGCAGTGATTACTCCAATCAAACCTGGCAGCATGTAATTGCACAAGAACCAAACGTACCACATCCATCATGTGCATGAAAAGCTAATTGCTGTGACTTTTGTGGTGCACTTTAATTGTTAAGATTTCAAGATTTTAACGCGGCCCCCGTAAGCGCTGAAAAGCGTTTGTGATCTAAGTGACATGAATCGTGTGCAAAGAAATCACTGTTACTTAACTGTTAGAGGTGGAACACAGTGACTCGGTGCTTTTGTCAGCAGCTGAAAGCCTCTTCAGTTAAACACTCACGCTGACAGAAATGCTAGGCAGTTTGCACCAGCATTTGCTTTCCTGTACACATCAAAGCCACCACATCTGTGCTGAATGTAACCTGTGGACTGTAACATGTGAATTCAGCAGTGGCCTGGACTTATTGACCAGGCTCTCTCCAGGACAGTCAGGGTTGTTCAGGCATTAACAGAGTGATTTAATCAGCTGTAAGACAAAGTCAGAGGTTTCATGAAAAGGGGCTGGAGAAACACTCGACACGCCCCGCTGCCTTAAGCACACAAGAAGTCAAGAAGCACACAATGGACAATCAACACAACCTTTTAACCTCTATCTATTAAAAAAAAAAGACCTTGTTGGAAAGTGATTCGCCCTGGCAGTCAACCATCAATCAATCAATCCTTCTCCAGACTCCCTTATTTATAACAATTGGGTGAAAGTGTTGACGTGGAAGTTCTCGTTTGACCCTGCGCTTCTGTCCCAGACCTTTATCTGACTAATCATTCATCAAAGAGGGTTCTATGTCCATGTCTTCCCTGTGTCTGCCTCTCTGTGTTAGCCCTGTGATACACTGGAGACCTGTCCAAGCCTCTCCAGCCCCCCTGCAACCCTCCAAAGGACAAGTGGTTACAGAAAATTAATGAATGAATGGACATTTTATAGCATCATATAGGGATGAACAATTCATGGTCAAAATCTGTCTTTTTATTCCTGTAAAGTAAGGTACTCTAGCCTGGTGTAGCCACTTGGGCCATTTGGATTTCATTATGGGGCCTATTTTAACTGCTGTGTAGAAAATAATACCTCTGCAGCAATTAGTCATCCAACCAATCAGAGCTACAAATTATGTGACTTACAGATCTCCACAAACGTCTTAATTGCTGTTAACTCTTCGTCCTTTAAGGTTATTTCACTGTTCTCACTGAAATTGAGTGGCTATTTCCTGTCCAGGTTCTACATCACGATCATTGTGACTTTGGGTTAAACTCCCAGATCTTTTTCCAACATTAGGACTGGGTACTGCTTCTCTGAATAGATTTGTGTCTGATTCACAGGGTCTGATCATTTAGAGAGGCCCGAAAGCCTGGCAGTAGCTTCAGTTGTAACTTCTGCCATGATTTGGATCTCCCTCACGCTTGGACTAATTGCTTGACGTGCAAGGCCAGTCTTGCGAGGAGGCAGGGGAGGATTTTACGAATCAATTGGAACATCGATTCTTTTTAAAAACCCGTGGGACATCTCGGATATTTCTGAGGCTTTGTCTGAAAGTAGCTTCCTTCTATTTCTTTTCCAGGAAAAGGTTCCAGTTAAAGCACAGCAGCTTTTGCAGGATGAACCCGATCGTGGTGCTATTTGGGTTTAGATGAGGCTGATCCATGAGACATCAGTATTTCTAAGCTTTTGTTTTAGCCACTATTGAATGGAATACTCTAAGATATGGCACATACAGTCAAGGTGATTCCTTGAGTTTTCATTTAGTGTGAGTATTGTCCACTAATATGATTAAATTCTGTTCAATTTTCTTTGCATAGGGTTAGTGTTAGTAGTGATTATAAACTGTCTCAAGGTCCTTTACAGTACCAGAGCCTGAAACAAGGCTAGCACTGAGGCCAGGTAGAGACAGAAAAAGAGAGAGGAGGAACAGCAGGAGGAACGCGATGATATAAACATCAGATCACAGCTTCTGATCTAATGCAGCATCTAAACATCAACATATAGATGATGCATGTTATGTGAGACACTGATGATGAATAAAAAGGAATAAAGAGGCAGCATTTAAATTATTTATTGCAGAAACGTTTAATGGATTTTCAGAGTGCTCACAATTTACTGTTATAAGAATAGACAAGACGACAGGAGCATGAAACCAGTTTCAGGGACGATACTTGTCTAATGATATAAGAGGTATTACAGCAGATTGGAGAATTAGTCATTCATGTAGGAATAGATAACATAAACTATGAAGACTGGGCAGGTGTAGGAGGCCAGGACCACAGAGAGATATGTTGTTGTTGTTAGTGTGGGCCTTTGGGTCCTAGAGGTTAAGGAGAGGGGCCTCTGTGGATCACCCCACAGACTAACAGTACAAAACAGTTTGGGATTTTTTTTTTTTTGAGTCGTTCCTTAAGTTTTTTTGTGTGTGTGTGTCTGTGTCAGGCTGCATCCCCCTGGGGATGGGTGCTGCCATCAAGGAGTGTCATTGCTATGGGGTGGGGGGGTGCCTGATCTGGTCTAGGTGGATGCTACATGTCCAAGTAGGATGCACAGACAAGTCCAGCAGCTCTTTGAACTGCCACAAGATGCTCCGTGTTATGTACTTCTCCTACAGTGGTCGTAATGTTGTGGCTGATTGGTGTATATAGGAAAATAAATATCCTTGAAAATGCAAAAAAAAAAAAAAATAAATAACAAAATGTATTTCTTAAAATATAAAACAAAACGTTTATATTAAATAAATGCATTTTTATCCACATTTCCATGATCTCTCTGTTGTGGGGAAGAGGAAAGAGGAGAGTAAAAGAGAAAGAAGTGAGAGTGAATCTTTATGTGACTAACCTTCAAAAACAGAAGCAGTGAACTTAGAGACAAAAAGTGTGACAGAGTCAGAATATCTCACCTTTATTTTATTTATTTATTCATTTTATTTTGTCCCATTCAGTGGCCTTACATCAGCCGCCCCAGATTTTGTCATTGAGCCGAGCATAACGCTGACATCGTCCTGTGATTGCAAAGAATACATTTGTTAGTCATTCTCCTGATTACATCTCTTTCTATTAACGCACCGTCTGCAGAATAATTACAGCGTGCAAATCAGCGCAACTCTTCCTCACCGGGAGGACGGAGGAAGCCGCAGAGGTGTTGAGCGATGACTCAAACCACCGCCAGCTGCTGTCAGACCTTAAGAACCAAAGACCTGCTTTTCTCTTTCTCTGAATCATCTCTTGTCATGTTTACACTCTCTGCTGCAAGTCTCCCTCCCCACCTTCGCCCACTCTGTGAACAGATTTCAGTATCAGATACTTGGATATTGGATTTGCTTTTTTTCCCTTGTGCACTCTTGCAGATGTCTTTATCAGGAACATATTTTGCTATCACACAGTTTGTATTTCTTGCGCCATCCCTTCCACGGCGTATGTGGGTGACAGTCAAAGGGTGAAAATGGGTGAGAGACCAGCCCAAATTGGTGACTCATTCTAGACAGATGCACGGTCTTGACCCCACTGTGCAACTAAGAAAAACATCCTTATTTTTAGTTTGACTTTATGAAAGCAAATCAGTGACATAACATTTAGGAACGTTGCCTTTAAGTATATTCATGAATGCAGCTCTGTTCTGTTCATTTACAACAAAAGGAAGTGTAGTTTTGACACATTGGACTTCTTCAAGGCACAAAGAACACAACACAACCTGAACAAATGGGTACAGATGCGTAATTGGTAAAGTGGGTGTGTCTGAGTTCAAGGCTCTTCTGGAAAAATTCATGCGTGGAGCACAAACAAGTATCGGAGATATAGACTTTGGGGTCAGGATGTAACGTAAAACATGTTTCATAATACAAAACAACACAAGGACCCATATGAGAGAATCAAATTTATTATATTTATCTATGAATATGTATATAGGACGCAATGACTCAAATCAATATGGAAATATTTTTACGAAAAATTTCTTCCATTGATGGGAGATACAGAAATATCGCACTTTCGCTTTAAGAATATCATATTTTGAACCAAACTATCATATGTACTGAAACAACTAGGACAGTTTATTTAAAATCAAAGTAAAAATTTCAAAAATAAAATAAAATAAAGGTTATTTCTATGTGTATATACGGTGGTGTGAAGAAGTGTTGGCCCCTTCCTGATTTCTTATTTTTCCACATATTTGTCACACTTATATGTGACTTAAAGACTCACAAACGGTTGATTGCAGTTGTTGCTGCCAAACGTGGCCCAACCAGTTACTAGGTTTAGGGGATAATCAGTTTTTCCACACAGGACCACGTAGGTTGGGATTTTTTTCCCTTAATAATAAAAAGTCTTCATTTAAAAACTGCATTTTGTGTTTACTTGTGTTATGATTAAATTTGTTTGATGATGTGAAACATTTAGGTCACTTTTCACACCACTGTAACAACTGCTTTATTCATCAGTCAGTCAAACGTGTTTTTTAGCTTTGATATCATAGGCCCCGGAACTATCGTATATTTGACTTTTTATATCACATAGGCCCTGTAACTTTCGTATAAATACAATAATTAACACATTGCCTCCATGGCTGCGGTTAATTGACAGTGGCTGGTGAATTACATTTACGCAGTTTGATTTCTAAATTTAAAACACAAACAGATTTCATCTTCGTGGCCTTAGCCCGACTTTCTTTCACGCTGTTACGTATCGTTTTGAAAAGGCTCCAGAGAGTTGTGTGTTCACTCAATAAAAGCAATTACTTGAAGTGATGTTCTGGTGGTGAAGATTAACCCTTTACCCCAACCTTGCACCAGGGTGCAGGGAGTTGTTACGGCGCGGCACAGGAGAAGTTACCTTTATAAACAGCCCCAGTTCTCCCTGGTGCTTTTTCAAGGTTCCTTTAAGTAAACCCAGACTGACTCCACAATGGGGAGGTCAGAGGTCTGTCAGCCAGATCATGTGCTGCAGGACTTCTTTTTCTTGTTGCTGATGAAAAAGGCTCTGATGCTGGAAAACTAGTTTTGGAACATTTTTGCACGATTGTTTGCCACATCTGCTCGTCGAATATCAGAACCTTCTTTGGTGAATATATGAAGTTGGACAGCTGTTTAGGAACAACTCAGAAAAACCTGAAGAACAGCACAAGGTGTTCAAGTTATTTATATCTTGCTGACAAAACTTTAATTGACCCTCCATTTGTTTCTGCACAGACTCTGTATGTAATATGTGTTACAGGAAAAAGTTGTGCTTTAACTATAAAATCTGGGGACTGCTGAAGAACAGGTGCATTTAAAATTTTCAACTCAAGGACAAAACACTCACATTCCACTGTTTTATTCTGTTCTATTATTAGGTCAACTACCACTTTTACCCTCTTGCTCTCATAGGATAAAGAGTTAAGTGTGATAAGATATGAGATAAAGTATGCAGTTGTATGCAGATATAACTATTTTTGGTTCCGAAGACTGGGAACGGTTTCTGCAATCAAAACAAATACTGTGATCCAGACTTTTAATTAATTTAAAACTGTCATATGAAATATGTGCCGTGCAAGAAAAGGCAAACATTTGCATGGGATTTGAATAATTTTTTATTATTATTATATATTTGTTTTTATATGTTACTATGTGATGGTCTCTGCAGGTGAACTCTGCAGGTGAACTCGTACAGAATTATAAACATAGCAACTTAAATGTATCTCCTGCTATTGTTCATGCAGTTTTCCACTGACTGAGTCACACGTCTTGACCTTAATGATATGGTACCTCGATCTTCTTTAGGTGTTGTTGGTAGGAGTATCTCAGTGGATAGATTTCCATTCTCTGCTGCAGCAGCTAACTGACTGATTGATTTGCAAACTCGAATGTACATTCACAGCGTCGTCTTCCTGCAAGCAACAACCACCCACCAGCAAACCTTTAATTCTCAAAAATAGAGATTAATCATTGTTGTCCAGGGCAACATTTTGTTGACCTGTTGGCTATTAGTACAAAAACAGTCAGGGTGCATTGTATAATCATGACTTCACAAATAATTAAAGCCCACATTAACTTGTACTTCCACCAAGAAGTCATGAATATTTATTCGATTACTGAAGGAAGTTTGTTAGAAGATCTGCTCACTCTGTCATTTCCCTGCACTATTTTGGTCCTGAGTCATTTCCAAAATTAGTTGGTAATATCATATTACTCATTCACCAGGTCAACATTCAGCTTGGGTTTTTTTCTTCATGTAGAGGTGTCTGTGTGACAGAGACTACTCTGTACTCTTACCTCAGCACATTGAGGAACTTTTTCCAAGTCCTTCAGTGCTTTTCCCCCTCGCTCTGCACATCTTCTCAGTCCTCGTAAAACATGTGGATTAGTGCATCGATCGCTGTAATCGATAGCAGAGCCCAATTAATCAAACCTGCATTGCAGCGGGTGCCTCAAGTTGCACGTTCATTAGCATGTGTGTGGCTCAGTAGCTGGACGTGATTATCTTTCTGCGCAAGATGCTAATCCAGTTGTAGAGGAGAGGGGAATAAATACTCACAATCTGAAGAAAGATAAAGCGGTGCGGAGGTGGGGAGACTTTTAAAAGCTTTATGTTGCACCAGCGGATCCAGTGGGAAACCTATTTAACCGAGAAAATAACAAGGACGACAATGGGAGATTTGATTGTTATTCTGAGCTCTGCAGAAATACGAAACGGGGGGAAAAAAGAAACAGAAGCTGCAGGATTTTTCAAATAATGAGAGAGAATGGTTTTTTATTTCCTTTGGGGAAATTATGAGACTTTTACAGATATCCACTGTGTAGAATGTGCAGGATTTGTGTCCATTCAAGTGAAATAAAAGAGGAATGACTTCTGAGCTGTGGCGTCTGTGTTTTGCTGCAACATTTTTATGGAGCTGGTTTGCTTTGGGCCGGCGGGTGTTACAAATATACTACTGAGGAGCTGGACTCTGGGTGAAATGTCTGCAAACCTCTGGATATGTAACTGAACTTGCTAGTAGCTTTCATCCCTGAGCTAGCTACTGCTTTCCTAGGTTATTCATAACCTCGCCTTAAGGTTCGTGACTTCATTCTGAACATTGATGAGACCTATCACTTATAACCAGTGGCACATGCTGTAGTTGGGGCAGCTGTGGCCTAGTGCTTAGAGAACTAGGACAGTATGGTCACTGGTGCACTGCTCCTTCCCTGACTTGGACATGCAGTGGACAAAGACTCATCTGTCACTTTCAAATGTTCATTATCCTTCATCTAACTTAATGAAATGGAGGCATCTGAAAACATCAACCCTTTAAACCTACTCCAAGGGTTTCAGGCTCAAGCAGTGTTAATGACTCTATACATCGATCAGCCACAACATTATGACCACAGACAGGAGAAGTAAATGACATTGACCATCTTTTGACATTTCAATGTTCTGCTAAACTTTTGGACCTGGCATTCATTCATGTGGATGTTACTTAGACATGTAGCACCCACCTAGACCAGACCAGACCAGACCAGGGACCCCCACCTCCTACCAATGACTGACACGGACACACAAAAACAATTTAAGAACAAGTCAAAAAATATGAAGAACAGCACAAGGCGTTGACCCGACCTCCACAGAGGCCCCTCCCACTAACAACATTGTGTTACCAGACACCACAGGACAGTCACAACTGTTTTGGAAGCACAATGTAGACGTACGCATCATTGGGAAGGTGGTCATAATGTTGTGCCTGATCCATGTATAAATCCCGGTGCTTATCGAATTAAAACAGACAATGTCTTTAAGCGGGCCATTAAAAACCTTTAAACAATGATGTTTAACGTTTCCGAGGATTACTATTTTACGGGTCGACTCTTTGGTGCTATTATCCTTGGTGCTAATTAGAAGACACTCATCCTTGTGCGGCTATAGCATTGTGCTCCCTCTTATACAGACGACTGCAGTCTGACTGGCTTTTGACCAGCTGTGTGAATGCCTCCTTGCCTGCCTGACAGCCTGTTACAGTACATTATTTCAACAACAGCCTGTGTTCACGTGGGTGTTTAACAGCGTTTGGTTTGGATTCAGGCGGCTCGCTGCCGGCCAAATGACGGCTGGCGCCTCAGAAGCAGCCTACGTCTTTTCACATCTGATGGAATCTCATCCTACCTGCAAACGGGCGGGTCAGGGCAGATTCATCATCAGTCCTTGTACGCCAGCAGATGCAGATGTGTTCACCATATGGGAAAAAACGCCGTCCGCACCTTGGTGTAACCCAGCTGAGCGTGCAGGGACAACAAACCTCTCTGACAGTGATCATTTTGCTCATTTTCAAACACCTCGGATACATATACCGAGGCCATTTCTTTTCATTCTGCAAACATTATCACCGATGATTCACATACTGAGGTTTCTGTCTGAGTGGTGAACACTCTAATGGGAACATATTACACTGTAGAGGAGCGAGGAATGTACTTTTCATATTGATATTCTTTATTACACAGGATAAGATGTTACAGTCCCTTTGTGTCAAGATCCCAGGCAAAACACATTTAGAAGCCCAGTCCAACTGACAACTGACTAGCAGACTAGCAGTCAGCTACCAGCTAGCAACCAACAAGAAGACACCAGCTAACTAGCCTCGCAAACGGCAGTAAGCAGTAAGCTTTTTTCAAGTTGGCACCTCCCTTTACCGATGTTTCGTTAAGTTGTGCCCACGTGCAGTTGTGTCACGACTTTGAACCATGAGAGATTAGCTTAGCCTTTTTTACTGCTACTCAACAAAATACACAACTATGTCTGTTAGGTCTGGTGCCTGAGCTACCTCTCTCCTCAGGTACGGGAAAAGGGATACAGGCCCTGGTTCAGGTAGGGGATGATGATTGAGGATACAGGACTAAACCCCAAACACAACATCAAACTACCAAACAGTTTGTCTCACACATGCAGACCAAACCAAAACCAAAAATACGTCATACATATAATTAGATGAGAAAAGAAACAAAGGATATGCCTTTTATATATTACATGCTGTGTAATATATGTTGTTTGTTTACCTTTAAAAGATAGCCTAGCATTTAGCCACTAGCTAACTACTTTAGCTTCTTTATTTCAAGATAGAATCACAAGTAAGCAAAGTTAAGTTAACTGAGTTTATAACTTGATATGCTCATGTCTCTGTTTAGTTGTTATGAGAAGCACGTCAGCTGTTTTCAGTGACAGTAAATACAGATTATCAGAGAGCCAGAGTGCAGATACTGCAGCCCACACAACAACAGCACTAACCACATCTTCTACAGTGCAGTAGATGTAATGTATCACCAGGATTTTTTTTTTAAAGAAATTCTGCATTTCTATTGTCTTACAGTGTCAAGATAAAGTAAAATCTGATCTTAATGCAACCTTAAAAAAGTATCTGCATACTTTTTTAGATGTAGGTTTTAGCTGAATGCAGAACTGATGCGCTTGTTGCTGCCTGGAGCTGTTTGAAGGCTTTTTATAGCAATGTGTAACATGTGATTTGGAGCAGTACAAAGGTCTGTGGAGATATAGAGCGTGGAAAACAGATAGAAGCTGGTGGATTTACAAATAATGAGAGAGAATTGTATTTTAAGGAGCATTTACCGATGCCCACTTTACTGATGCTGCAGGATTTGTCTCCGTTCAAGAGAAATGTCTTTTTAGCTGTGGCATCTGTATTTTGCTGGCTAACCTTTGCAAGCCATTGGATATGTAACCCAGCATATGTAAAGTAGCATCCCCAGGCTAGCAACTTCCTTCCTCGGTTACTAACCTGGGGATGTTTTTATTGTCATCTAAAAATTATGCACATAAATTAGAAGAGTGACGGGCTGACTGGTCCCTGGAGTTTATTTTTTTTGTTTTTTGTGGGATGTGATCACATGCAGTTTAGCCGTTTGAAATCTTCAGTGCAGTTGCGACCTTCTATCAGACTGTAATCCCAAAGATGTGCCCGCTGTCATTACCATCTAATTTCCCTTGAAATTTCTACCTTGCGATGGCATCTGAAAATAAGGGCCAGCCGGGCATAACTGGAGCTGAGGTGGATGCATGGGTGAATAGTGCATACATGTGTACTCATCCGCCCTCATGCACATTCGAACACACGGTTGCAACGACCAAACAATGACTACATGAATATCTCATCTTGTGTGGAATAAGTCGATGTTTCATTCATCCCCAGTTATGGCGGCTCTGAGGAATGTTGAAAATTTCCATATCAAAAGTGAGAGAAAAGACTTTACAAGTTGCACGCTTACAAATGACAGTACAAATATTAACAATTTTTCTCTCTGGCAGAAGAATGTTGTTAGTGGGGGGGGCTTTGGGTCCTGTGCCAGGTCCTAAAATTTCCCAGCAGAACACTGAATTGACACAATATGTGTCAGACATTATTTACTTCTCCAAGCTTTGTGATAATAATTATAATTTGTCATAATCATAATGATCAACGTATTTAGTCATTAACTAAAAACTACTCAGAAAAAGCTCAAGATATTAGGCAAAAATCGAACTGATAGATTAATCAACTAATCAGAGAAAGAAAAGCATCTACAGGTTGACTGACTGATTCAAAAATGAATAATACGCTGGAGCTTCATCAAGGTCTTCGTGTGCATGTGCTTCTATTTGGAGTGGTGTAACTTGATAGGTGCGTGTGTGTGTGTGCGCTCCCCTTATTTTATTTCATATGCCTTTCTAAGTGTTTGTGTGCCTGTCTTGTTGAGCGCGATGATGGGCACAGAGTGGAGCGCCTGGAGGGGTGAAACAGGAGAGGGAAGAGGATTGATTCTGGGCTTTAAATAAACACGCTCTCCTCTCCTCCAGCTGAGTCCACCAGACACATATCTGCCCCGCACGTCACTCAGATCACCTGCTCTCATGCAACGACACAGACAATTTGTGTGTATGCAGCAGGGTATGCAGCATGCCAGCAGTCGGGCCCCTGCGGGAACAAGAGGATTGAAGTAATGTATTGCCTCCTTACTCCTTTTCCCGAAAGTTTATCGTCGGGCTAGAGCAATAGAATTAATAATTTGCGCTGACAAATGGCGACATTCCCTCCCCAAAGTGGCTCATTTGTCCTCTTATAGGTTAAAGCAGCAGTGAGAAACGCTGGCCTCTTTGTATGGGAGAGCAGTTCACTCTGTGCCTGAGTAGCTCTCTGCTTGACAAGCTCTGTGAGAGGTTTTGTGTGAGAATACACATGTGACAGGCATGCACATCCTCCCCTAGCAAAACATTCCTCCGTCACACAGTTTGATTTGATAAAATGTGCAGCTTTTTTTTTGTTTGTTTGTTTTTTTCTGGATTTGAAAAAGGCATTTCCAATTTCCATTCATTTACCTCAACTCCAAGCTTAAATTGATGCATATCCTACAGCACAAATTAGAGATTAGGTCAAGCTTGAAATACATATTTTCTCTGTAAGACATTTACAGATTTTGCACCGACTGAAATGAGACAAGACAAAACCATTTATGTATGGGGAAAATGGCACACACAAGGAAAATGCCAGCGTCTCCCTTGAGCCTTCCAGGAGGAGACGATGAAGCCGTGCTTTGTTTCTCACATCTGCAAACTGAGAATTATTATTAGCGTAGGGATGACAGTTCAAATTAGTTGAGACAAAATGTATTTGTGTAATGCATTTTAAAAATGTGCAGTTGGCCAAAGGGCTGCACAAGCTTAAATAAATAAATAAATAAATCGGGTACCGATGATTAGAAATAACAGCTCAGATAAATAAATGTAAAAATAAATTCTCAAAGTAGCAGCATTTCCAAGTTGCAGTGATTGTGCTGCTGCTGCAAAGACCAGATTAGTTTCCTCAGAGCTGAAGAGGTAGAGTACACAGATCATCTATCATCTCAACATCTCTACTGGAGGCTTAGAGGCAGATAGATGCATTTTTTAATATCTGTTGAGAAAAGCAATATACAATGTGTTAACCTTACTCAGTGTCATTGCATGCTACAGAAGGCTAGAAAACGTAGATTAGACAGGAATTATTTGTTTCCACAGATCCTTCTTAAATTCATACAGACATAACTATTACTATTACTAAAATGAATTCATTTATTTTTCCTTAAGTGATTTCATTTCTTCCATAGCCAGGTATCTATTACAGAAGAAGATAAACCTCACCGGCCTCAAAAAACGGAATCCCACAGGGTTCTGTTCTCTGACCACTTTTGTAAATTTTGGAGGTAGTTTTTAAGATACATGCAGATGTTACGTTTATATTTTTAGATGCACTACAACTACTTTCTAATCTCATACTCCAGCTACAGCAGCTACAGTCCATAAGAACAAGCTTTGAAACTTCAGGTCTAACATCCAATAAGTTAACAATCATTGTACAGCTGAAATGAATGTATAAATACATGTAAATTATGTATTATTTTAACCTAAAATATAGCTAAGATTGAGACTGCTAAACCTGAATAAATTCATCACAACTATTATTATTATTATTTCTTTTTACAGTCATTCATACACCATCGTAAAATCAGCAGATTCAAAATGTGTTAAAAGCAGCGACGAACCCCAACGCTTTCAAGTTTTTCTCTTTAAAGAATTTTAGCAAAGCCAATGGGATCAGCTCAGGCAATTTTACGACAGCCTGCAAGAAGTTCCATGCACAGGGAGCAGCATAGCGAAATGCCTTTTTTCCCATTTCCCTGAACACTCCAGGGACAGTCAGTGTAAGGAAGTCAGACGATAGTAGTGTATGGTTTCCTTAGTTCCTTATCGAGTACTTTCCCAGGTAGGATGGGAGCATCCCAAGGAGAGCTTTATAAATAAAACTCATCCAATGTGTGTATCTACTGTTGAACAAGTCATAACTAGCATAACACAACTGAATCTGTTTGTGGCCAAGTTACACTATTGTCTGGATTATTTCTATATTTTTTCGGTATTCTGAATGTAATGCTACAAACTCTAAACTCCCCAAGGCCTCTTGTGTCAGTAACATGCTTCCATGCTTGTTTAAAGGCTCGACTCCCTTCTCCTCCCCTCCCATATATCTGGCCTTATTATTTTCATGTTATCTGGCGTTGCCATTTTTCCGCGGCTGAATAGCTGATCTGTTGCAGCCAGCGTATCTCTTAGTGAGCTGCTGGTGGCTCTGCCTTCCCCTTCCTCTGACTCAGAGATTACCATATAGCTGCAGTGCAACTCTGCAGTTACTTCCCCACAGCAAGCACTACAGCAGCTCTACAACAAATCTGTGCTATCTCGAAAATATGCCTCTCCTCTCCTCCCCTCTCTCCTCCTACTAACCTTTTACTGATTCACTACTTCTATCTGGTTTCAGAGCATAAGTAGCATCTCTGAAAAATGGTTGATTTCTTCATTTCTTTGGAATTACTTTCTCGTCGTGTTGCGTCTCTCTGTCATTAGTGCTGACAAACAGAAATGAGAAAATGTAATTTTCCACCAATGATGTTTTCTTTTAATTCTCCTGCGCGGCGATGCATAGCGTGTTTCTAACAGCAGCTGCTGTAAACAGAAAGGTTCAGAGAGCGACATCAACCACTTGTCAAATACTTTAATGCTTGTTTTGTGTTTCACCGTCACCTCTCTCTGGCTCAGAGTCTGCACGATGTTAGTTGGCAGTCTGTTTCCTAGGTGCCCGGGGACCTGGCTGCAGTACAAGTGCACTTATAGTCAACAACCTTTGTGTTAGTTGAGGTAACTGCACTCTGCTGACCATTTAGTGTCCTCTAATGTGCCTCGGAGAAAGCATGAAACAAAGCTTATTGTGTTGTCAAACGAGAACGAATTCACTCACCTGTCATCTAGCCAGTGTTCAGTGCCTCCATTCGCTCATCCCAGGCGACGTAGCTATGCTGGGGGTTTAGTTTTAACTCCTTTCAGTTGAATTTAATATTATTTATATACCGTCAACAGCAATATGAATTGTCTTAAGATGTTTTACAGAACCCAGAGCCTGAAACCTCCAGAGGAACACTCAGGTGACATGAAGAGTTCCCTTTAACAGGAATAAACCCTGAACCCTGAACTCATCCTAGGACAGACAGACTAATCAATGTTTGGATGCCTGGGTGATTGTGAGGGGCATGTCTGGCTAGTTACCAACCAATCAGTCAACTGTTTGGTTAATCGAATGATTTTGGAGATTAATCAGTGATAAAACTAAACATAAGATAGATTAAGCTAGCTAACCACAACCTTAAAATGTGGTTGATGCATTAATTGTTATGTAACAGTGCATCTAAAAACCCTTTGCACCCTTCAGAATTGTCTATATTGTACAAAAATGCCCCATCAAACAAATGAAGCAGAAATATCGTACTTGTACATTAATTAACTCAAGAGAAATCATTATTTGTACATTTAATAGTTGAATAAATAAGTGAAGCCTCGTTTTCAGTATCTGCTGTGATCCTCTTTGTGCAACAATAACAGCAACTAAAGGTTTCCGGTAACTGCTGATCTGCCACCTCCAAACAGAGAAATCTGTCCATTCCTACCAGCAACAGTAGCTACTACTGATCAGTTCAGTTTACGCTGACAGTGACGGCAAGTCAGAATCAGTGTTAAGGGGGTTTGGAAATGACATTTACTGTATATTCGATGCCCAAGTTACTATACACAAGTGGAGCAAACGCAGGTTATTTGTTGGTTACCGTGTCCGAGAAAGGTTGAGGCCAACTCCACTTTCTTGCCGTCATCTTGCCCGACATGTAGCAACCACTGACTAACCCATCGTGACCACTGGATTCTCCTTGAAAATGAAGCCCAAAGTGGGCGGAGCCTGTGGTCGCCCACCCACACTCGGATACTGCAAATATGGCCATGTAGTTCATGTTGGGGCGATTAATTAAGCAGAATTTTAAACCTTATTAAAAGTATAAACAAAATGACATGCAGGTGTCATGAATAGTGAAATAAACATGTTTAATAATTCTGTAAAGTTGTAAATGTCGACTGTCGCTACATGTTTCTAGCTTCTATTGAAAATGCATTGTAGACTGTTGCACAACATATGAAAATACCACCTGATTTTTAACATCTGATCATTTGCATTCATTTAGACATTCAGTACGGTATTTAGTTAATATTAATTGCTCTTCAGTGTATTTCATTGCATTTGCATGAATTTGCAGCTCATCTCACTCGCCGAGGCTCTCAGCAGAGGAGACGTGGAGCAGGGAGGACGCGGCTGTCGCAAAAATATTGAAATTTAATTTCTTGCATTTCAAGCCAGAGGCAGATAAGGGCAGGCTGTGGGCAAGCTCCCGAGACAGGTCTTGTTGTGCTATCAAATCGTTGTATAATGGATTATTTTATTTCTCAGTTTTACCCTCTCCATGATTCTCTCCGTCTGTCCAGCAGATGCCTCGTCTTCTACTATTCTCCTGTTTTGCTCCTTTTGGGAGTCCTGACAACAAAATAACATGGACTGTTTACTGTGTTAACAGAGGACATTGTCACTCTTGGAAGGCACTTTTACTCTTTCTCATAGGTGCTCATTCTAAAACTATGTTGCATCACATTCAACAGTTACAAGCGAACGTCACCATGTTGAGTAATGAAACTATTTTTAGTCTTGGATTAAATGGATCGATCGGCAACGTTTATTTATTGGCTACTTAGGTTTTGATTTATGGTGATTAGCATTAGCATCAGGAGCTAGCTGTGGACTCCCCCAGTAACTTCCTGTTTCCTGTCTGGTTACCATGGAAAACTTTACTGGCATTAACCGACTTGTCCTCACATCAGCTGCATCAACCAGACGTTAGCAAACTTAACAACAGCACATGTTACAATTTAACACATCTAAAGACTATATATGTAACGTATGAAAAGTCCCATTTGCAAAAATTAAGCCACGACTAAAACAATTGGACAATTCATGGCAAGTTGTCAGAAGAATGTACACAGGTGTATTGATTGTAACTCATGGTATTTTTGGAGAACCTCATTGTCATTGTTTGTATGTTTTCCTCATATCTGTGATATTTAACAGAATTTGTATGTTGTATATGTCTCTGGACAGCTTCTAAAATAAAAAAACACATATTTGCAAGTCAAATGTGGGTATGTCAATGTCCTATACACAAATCTTGGAGGACGTGACTAGTGTGGATGATGCATTGACCTTGGTCCTACTCTGGAACACAGCCGCACCTTGTCGAGCAACATCAGTGCTCCCCCCTCAGTGATTCTCCCTGCAGCCACACTCTAAAGAACGGGGCTTTGTCATGACAGCCTCAAACCTATGCTTTTGTAATAAAATCTTCATGTATTAGCCCTAACCCATGTCCTTTTTCAGGTTCAGTGGTGATTCTAAATTGGCCGTCGTGTGAGTGTGAATGGTTGTCTATCTGGAGATCTGTCCAGGGTGTACCCTGTCTCTCCCCCCGTGACCCTCCAGAGTGTTACAGAAAATGAATTAAAGAATGAATTTTCATTTGTGGTTGACTGTTTTAACAGACGTCTGACAGTATCTGATGTCCCCTTGCCTCTGGCAGGTATTTGGATCAAACCCAGCCGAACATCCAGGATGAGGGAGAAGAGGGCTGACTTCGTGGCAGGATGCCTGGGAGGTAGAGTCATCGTGGCTGGTGGTCTAGGTCAGCATCTTTATTCTTTTTCTCCTCTTTTACACCGTGCTTTTCTTTTCTGTGCAAAACAGAACAAATTACCCCATACTGAAGGATTCCCAGCGTGCATGTCCTAATACGCCTATGTGCTACCACACAGGCGTCATCGTGAGTCCTGGCTGGAAACTGAAGCGTTTAGAAATCCCAACTTCAAATAGACATTTTATTAACATGATGCATTGTAGTTCACAAAGTGTGGTTCACTCGTTGTAATGGCAGCTTGGAGAATAAAAAAGGAGCCGAGCTGTGACGGATGGTTTTGAAACTAAGCGCAATGCGTGAACTATTTGTGGAAACAATGCTTTAATTGAAAACCGCTTTAATTAACCCTTACATACTGTTCATATTTAACGCCTTCACAGAATGCTCGATTATGTCTATACCAAATTTAAAACTATGGATCTATTTAAAAACGTCAAAATAGCTGCTGTCTCATTAATAAATGCTAAAGCTTTCCAACATTCATTCATTCTTGGAGAAAACATCTACTCTCACACTTTATCACATCCCGTTTTACAAAAAAGCCGTAATGGTTTGAATATATTTGATTGATTTTTTAATCACTGCAGCCATTAAAACCTTGTTTTTACTTCATCAATATTAACTTAACATTTACCCCCTAGAACACAAAACATTACACAATAAAGTCATCTTCATCAGAGCGGCTGCATCGATCAGTTGTCTCCCACATTGTCTTCCTTCTTCTCCAAATCACTATCAGCCTCCTTTTCTCAGAAGAACAGATCACGTCCCATGACATCAGTCACCGATTAACATTGTAATAATTGTTCTACTTGGTCTATATATCAGTGGTTTTGCCACATGTCAAATATAGGAAGTATATACTGTTTACTGACTCAAACTCTAGTCCAATAAAATGTAATTTAATTACATTCTATTAGTTTGAATTCACACTGTTAACTTCTGTATCTGGATATAGTTTTCATATGGCAACAAATATATTTTAGCATTTTGCCAAAAACGTACCACATAATTGGTTTAAATGATAGGATTTAAAAGTTAACTAACCCCAGATAACCCCTCTTAAATATTGAAAAATGTTTAACCTCCTGAGACCCGACGTCCTCATATGGGGACATTAGGTTTTAGGTTTGTTGCAGCTTATTCTGCTTCATTTAGACCTGTTGTCCTCATAAGGAGACACGTTTGTCTTCCGTGTACTGGTAGAGAAGGTCGATACACTTGTTTATTTAAGCTTATTAACTTTTCTAGTTTGATATGACATGCAAACTTCATAAAAAAAAATCATAAGTACTCATTTGACGATTTCATCGTTTCCAATTCTGCTTTTGGTGTCACATTGGGGACTTACTGTCCACAACAGTAATATACAGTGAAGTAATCCACATGTCCACATAATTTATTTCAAAAACTACTTCCAGTTCAAAGATGATGCTTATTTTTTTATATTTTTTAGGTCCTACTAATCCCAAATACCCAAAAAAATCTTAGCCTTAGTTTAAAGAAATAAAGATGCATTCCAACCAAATGCTTGGGTCAAAGGACGTTAAATTTCCCTGTTTCACATGTCTGTGGAAGAGCGGGTGCAAACAGGATTTCCTGGATATGTGCTTCAATGTAAAATCCCCCCTTTCATATTAAAACCATAGAAACATGGATTTTATATGATGCTGCTTTTTCTTAAGTCATTTTAGACCAGGAGTGCTGCCGTGTGACATCACCTTGCACTGGACGGATTAAGGTTTGAGTATTTGTGACTAGATCTTGTGCAAAACATAACTTAGAAGACAAAAACATCAATATTCCGAAGACAATAATGTAATTGCAATCCTGTTTTTTAAATGTGTAGAATGAATGTGTCCCCTCCTCCATCTTCTGATAGATGCTCAAACGTGCATATTGCTGCGTATGTGGATCCATAACTACTACAATTATTTCCTAATATTACCATCAGTCACCATTTTATAATAAAAGGCATCACCACCTACAGGGGAGTTGTCAGGGCGCATTCACTGCTGACAGGAACCAAAACACCACAAATTTTATTTATCACCACACACACACACACATGTGCTGACACACACAAGCAAATTAATTTTCCATTAACTTTCCATTTTCCCCTTGACTGACCTGCATTTGTTAAAGGAAATCTAGTGTGAAGTGAAATTGAGCAATGCAACAAATTAATCAGAGGTGAGCGCTCCCACCCTGCCCCCCCTCCCTCAGACGACATGCTTGTTAAGCTTCTACTGATTCTCTTTTCTGTGGTCTAACATATATACGGTGCCACTTGAAGGTTTTTGCTGCATCTGCTTGTCATCCCTGATGGACAGATACATTTTGAATTCTACCAGTGAAGTTTAACACAAGTCGTTCTGCAAAAAAAGAATGAAAAATGGTTGAACAAAGTAGAGAAAAATTAATGCTTAGGAAGTCAAAGTTCTGACCTAAGCATCAGTTCATGTGAGGAAACCCACCCAAACATCTCAGAACTGAAGTATCTCTGTTCTGAGGAATGGACTAAAATCCCTCCAAGCTGCTGTAGACACTGATCAGACAGTAGACGTCCACCTGCAGAAGTTCTCTGATGACTCTGCAGTGGTCGGGTGTATCAGACACTGATCCTTGACTTTGTGGAGTGGTCACAGGCAAACCACCTGCCCCTGAACGTGGACAAGACCGAGGAGCTGGTCACTGACTTATGAAGTGGAGCCCATCGTCACCATCCAGGGCCTGGAGGAGGTGGAAGTAGTGGACGGCTACTAGTACCTGGGAGTCCACATGAATGTCCACCGTATGAACTGGAGGGACAACGGTGATGCTGTGGACTAGAAGAACCTGAGTAGACTCTACTTTCTGAGGGAGCTCAGGTCTTTCGATGTGTGCAGTGAGTTACTAGAGTCTTTCTGCCAGTCTGTTGAAGTGAGTGTCCTGTATTTTGCTGTGGTTTGTTGGGGGAGTAGCACCGGCAAAAAAAAAAAAAAAAAGACATCAGCAGGATCAACAAATTGATCCAAAATGTTGGACATGTGTTTGGTAGGGAGCTGGAGATGTTTGTCTCAGTGAGGGACGGGAGGACACTGGATAATCTGCTCTCCATCATGGACAATCCATCCCATCCACTACAACAAACACCAGAGGGACAGAGGAGCTCATTCTCCAGAACTTCTCTCAATCCTCACTCTGTCCATCTGTACAACAGCTCATCTTTTTGTGTCAACTAAGCTACTGTGACCAATTAATTCCCCTTGTCCATCATTGATGTCTGTCTAAGTCTAATTGCTGCACGAGGTCACAGCAGATACAGAAAACAAACGTTCACATACTCCTGCACCTCAGAGAATAAATGAATGTATATGTAAGCATAATACTTGCATAATTTTTCATTAATTTTATTTAAATTAGGTTATCTTTGTCCGCTTCCAGGAGAAAATCTGTTCATGTTTTGAGTCATTATTATGCAGAAATGTAAAAAATGTAAGTATATACAACCCTAAACTTATTGACACATTTAAAATATGTGTGCACACACAAACAATAATGCCCAAGAGCTGCACAAAGAGCTGAAATATTTAAGACAACATTCAACATTGCAGTGCTAACACAGGGCCACGCAAACCTGTTTTACTACTTGTGCATTAATTCTTCTTTCAAACGGTAGAAAAAATTTGTGAACACGTGATCACCGTGATACTGTCAGAATGTAGAAAAATACCATTATATACATTTTTGGCCACACACTCAGCCCTGGTTTTAACAGCTACCAATCTAAGACTGATTCCTGTTAGCAGCATGTGTTCTGTTCTGTCCGGACCTCAGAGTGACAGTCAATAATGTGTGTGCACAAAACGGAGGAAACGCCAATCTTGTCCTGCTGAGAGCGACCGTTAGAAAATGCAGCAGGCGACACGGAGAGAAAGGGGAAAAAAAGACTGAATGTGATACAAAAAAAAAAAAAAATGGAAGTGTGGGGTTGATTTGTGTGTGTGTGTGCGTGTGTGGGTGGTTGTGTGTGTGTGTTTGCCGACAGGAAAACGACAGAGCGAGGAAGGCTGCGAGGGACAAGCGGTTGATATGTTACGTTACATTTTTCTCTGTGTGAGTGTCAGCTGTGAGTGCGGCTCGCCATCCAATCCATGGAGGTATTTTGGGCTCGTGAGTCATAACTGGTGTGTGTCACAGGACTCCCATTGTGCCTGTTGACTTGGGAAATGACAGAGGAAACCACGTCCAAAGCTGCACTCACACTGTACACTTGTAACCGTATATGCATGCGCGTGTGTGAGCGGTACGGGCGAGGATACTCTTTTTTGTTTTTGTTTAACATATGTATTAATGTAAAAAATACAAAAAATTAAAACATAATAAGATTTATCCCACATATGGGGAATTTCCTTGTCATAGTAGCAAGGAATTAGAGAAGAATATAAACAAAAGCAATATCAAATTTGAAAAAATATACAAAAAATAACAGAATATATATAGGTAAATTGAAATATAAGGATATCCTGCAAACTGTGGAATAGTTATATTACCAAATTGGTAATGTAACATTATTGCAAAGATGGTAAAATGTAGACAGTGCCAAAAAAAAATGGATTACTGTTCAAGAATCTCTGAAAAAAAAAAAATATTAATCTGTAATGTGGAAGGTTTATTAAGAAACAAAACTAGACTGAAACAAGAGCTACAGAACTTGTAGGGTTTCTTCAGGACATTTCATTCCAGATGACTTCTTCAGTTCTAAAACACTGGTTTAAATAGCTTAGCTGGTCCATGGTTGTTGAAGATGACACAGCTTCCGTTTGCTGTGTCGGACTGGGCAGTGGATGTGACTATGAAGCCCAATTCTGGGAGCCACACATGCTCCCACAGTGGGGACATATGAGGCCGTGATGGTGCTGTGTCGCCTTCGTTGGCGCCGGTCTCCTCCAGGTGCAGGACCCCATCGTGGCACAGAGAACCCCAGCGCAGCCTGTTTACTGCAGCTGATTCCAGGTCGATGGGGGCGATGTTACACCGTCCCTTTCAGCCAGTCAGTCCGTAAAGACGATATCCTGGCATCCAGATCATGTGTCCAACCCACCGTAGCTGCCTTTGGTGTTCATACCGAGCACCAGTATTTTTTCTGTTATGATATGAATTTTTAATATATCGGCATACTGCTGTATTTGGTGCGACTGTGTCACTGTGAGATGTGGTGAAGATGGAAAGGTCCAAAAAATGATGTGGCAAAATGAGAAGACTAAAAAAGGTGCCATGTCGGTTCCCTTATCCTCTCTAGAATATTTTTCTCACTTTTACACATTTTCCAGAGTAAAGCACTTCCACACAGCAGACATGTTACTTTTGGTTCCTCTTCTTATAATACTTCGATTTTTGGCAGTTTTAAAGCTAGATAACCACCACTACAACAGAAGAAGAACTCGTCTTGTTTTTTTGGGGGTTTTTTTGGCAGGTTTGACGCTGGGCAACGAAGAGGATAGGATGTTTTAACATTAGGGACGTGGTTTTGGTTTAAACAAATAACTACAAAATATTTGGATCTTTGTATTGTTTTAAAAATACCAGTTTATTATTTATAATTTATAAACCAGTTGTGGCATTCTTAGTCAGAATCTCAAGGTGAATTCGGGAGTGAATCAGATTTCCGGTTTTAGGACTTAAAACTTAATTTCTATTTGTGTCCAGTTAGTTACTGGTGCTTGAAAGAAAAAAAAAAGAGTTCCTTGTTATGTCCAACTCCTGTCCATTGTAGGTGCGTAAGCCAGGGCAGAAATGGTCATTGTTCGGATGCTGAATGTGGCCTTTGCTGCGGTGTGTTCCTTTGTTCTCCTTTTCTGAGTTAACAGCTTGACACTCGCTTGATTTATTGCTGCTGCTTCTTGTAGAGTTAAAAAGCAGACTTAATGTTGGAGCTGCAGTGGCTTGGATGTGTAGTCGAGGTGATGTTGGCGTATAGTTAAATGAAGTGGATGGAGGAGAATAAGGTGTAATGGGATCTTTAGAGCTCTGTGGTCCCTTCACCATGTTTTCTCTTTGCTTTTTTTGCCTCCTGGTGTTTAATCAGAGACAACTCCTGACAACTTGATATCTGCATGTTAATTAGGATTCCATGCATTCATTACACGGGACTGACTTGTGATGCAATTATGTGCTCATGTCATTTCATTATCAGCTTATTTGCACTTGTGTACACACAAAGTCAAGTACAGCACTCACAAATAATCCATCACACACACACACACTTCATGAAGCTGCTCACGTATTGTTTATGCACATGCTTCCTGAACTTCATCAGTTCATATTTACCTTTCTGCCTCTGTTGCTGTCAACCTTTGTAACTTTGATTAAGCCTTTTATTTTGGATTATATCATAAAGAAGCCTAAACTGTAAGCATAAAAACACAAAGACAGACACAGTTTACCGCATCCTGACACAACGCCTGTATATTCTGAGTAGTTCTGAGTTTAGAGGGTATCCATGTGATGTCACAGTTAGCTAAAGTCGCCCTGGTTACTCATCATAAATGCCTCATATTCTGTGTTGTGGTGTAACCTGAGTTTGTGCTTCACAAGGTTTGTTGGGTTGCCACAACTCAATAGTTTAGTTTCTTTCCACTGTGTTCCTACATTACCTTTATAAAATGCATTTTTCATAATTACATTCAAAAATATGCATTGCAAAAGTCATCATTTACATCTACAAAAGAAGACATATAAAAGCGTCGATATTGGTATCGGAATATTAGCCTTGGTATTGGGTTGAAAAATAGTGGTGTCGCACATCCCTAGAAGCAGCTTATCTTCCTGGAGTTGCAGATGATCTGGGGCTAGAGGTCAGACTATGATTGTAGGCAGCTGTGAGGGCACTGCGTGTTGGTGTGGTGAAGATCCAGATTTACTCTTTACAGTACAGGCAAATCTATCTTTAAATTGCTCCTAGAGAGCGTTGGTAGCAGGTATATGATATCTCTCATCATGATGTGGAGGATGATGAGGCCATAGTTGAGGAGCACCATGTCCACTGAGAAATTACCCCTTGGAAACTAAAGGCGAGAAGGTCTGGAATAAGAGCTGTGTGCTGCCCGCTAAAATATGGTAAGTGCTGAAAAGAGGCTGTGTAATGACACTATTTACAGCTGTCGTTTGACCCAAAGTACTGTGCTATTTTCCGAGATGCTGTGTGAAAACAGAAGCTACAGGAGGTCAGAGGCTGGTATACAGTAAAAGACGGGAGACAAACACTTCAAGAGGGCTAACGCCGGAAAAAAAAAAAGGTGGAAGCAGAAGAAGATGACGTCGAGACTTGAGCTGCAAATACAAAAGATATGAACTGAAATGAAACATGAGTCAGACCTTATGAATAGCATTAAATATTGTCTAAGTAAGCTTGTAAGAAAAATAGTCAAATGGAGGATGTGAGTTTAAAGCCATTAAATTATAAAACATGGTGCAGGTCCAGGTTTGTTAAGTTTGTTGTATGTTAAGTGATCAAACTATAGATCTGGGAAACACTGATGAGATGAGGAGCTTGGAGAAGCAAACCTGTTAAAGAACATTAGCCTCCAAGTAGAGTTGAGCCGGATACTCGACTAAAACAAGTATCTGGTACTGATCGAGCACTTTCACCGAGTACGAGTATTATACGAGTCAATATCTGTGCTCGGATTGAATGAAAATCCTCATTGGTTATCTGACTGTGTCTGCGTTCTGTGATAGGCACCGTGCCGCGCCCCTCCCCCTACATACATAGGTGTTGCTGTGTCCCGCTCTGCTCACTCTGACACACAACAGTTCTGTGACTCTCAGGTTCGCGGTCTTTTCCATTAATGTTCAGAGTTTCTTCAGCTTCAGGTTTGTTTTTATTCCGGTTTGTGCTTACTTCTCAACCAGTGGAGTTCTGGTAAACGTGAGTTCTTTCGGACGTGGTGCAGATTAATGCGACTTGCTTTGCCTCTCTGCCTGTCTGAGATTTTTTTCTTTTTCTTTTTTAACATTGTTGCAAAATTTGTTCTGTAAATACTTCGTTTGCTATCGTGATCAGGTTCAGGTCCCGTCCACTTCGAGTACAGATACAGATACAGATAATTCGTATGGTTAACAGATACAGATAACGCTGTACTCGCTCATCCCTACCTCAAGGGACCGACTTTCCAGACAAAAGCTTTTTTTTTTTTGTGGATGAAAGTTGTCCATAAACATTTCTTCTGCAGATATTTTAAAACTGTGGTCAGTCAGAATTGACTTGATTCAGCCTCAAGTGGCCATCAGAGGAACTACAGTTTTTGGCACTTTAGAATTAGCTTTCACTTTCGAAAAATATCTCTGTTTCTAAAACTAAATAGGACAAAGCCCCTTTCAGTTTCCCTCATGCACCATCACGTAGTTAATGTCTGTGCTTCACCATATGATGAAGAACAACATTTTCAGTCAAACTGTGGCTTTCATTTAGTGCCAAGTAGGGCTGGGTGTATCGATCCAAATATCGATACCATTGTCAGCATCCGTATCGGATTGATAATTATAATAAAGTACTCCTCACTGATAGCGATTATTGCAATGTCTTGGTACTTTGTTTACATTGTTATATTTATATTTTTGTTTCATTGTTTACACAACACATACTTTTATACAGACATTACATATTCACTATTCATTACACACATATGGCTGTCATATACACTTTGGCCATTCGCATCCAGAAACATCAAGCAAATAATAGGAGAGCTCAAAGTATTCTAGTTCATCTCAGAATCAAACCACATTTCACTTTAAGGTCACTTCTCTGCACAACAATAAAAACTACTTTTCTTTCTCTTTTTATCCAAAACTACAAAAAAAGGAAAGTCTCAAAAGAGCTTCGACTTAGTTAATTATCCTGAAATAGCATCTATGTTATAATTTATCTCAAGGAAATAAGAGGGAAGCAATTTTCAGAAGAGGCAAAGGACAAAAGAGCAGGAGAGAAAGGGAACAATGCAACAGAGCTCGATAGCTGGAGAAAGGGAGACAATTTGAGGCAGCACGGCAGAAAAAGACGAGGCAAAAAAAAGGTGGAGAATGAGAACTGAGAAGAGGAGAGTTAGAGGGTCTTACCTGCGTTGCCCAACAGGGGTCCCCCAAGGATCCATATTGGGTCCAATTCGATGTTCTCTTTATATGAATGATTTAACTGAATTTTGTCTTAATGTGGATGTACAATTATATGCTGATGATACGGTAATTTTTACAGCGGCCAAAAATTCAACACGAGTATTGTCCATCGCTCTGATATTCAAACTTGGCTTGAAACTAGATCCTGTCTCCTCTTGAGCACACACAAAATAAATAAATAAATAACAAATAAAAAACAGTTTGCATGTTATCTTGCAAAACAATCCAAACAACCCTTCAACTCCAACACATTCTAGTATATTTTTAGGAACTTAATGTTGTATATGAGCTTAAATACTTTTTTTTTAGGTTTTTATGTTAGACTCCACTCTCTTGTTTAGGACCCAGGTTACAATGGTTTCGAAAACAATGAAATTCCATGTGTCTGTGAATGTTCTCAGTCATCCGGCTCATTTGCAGGATTTCTTGAAGACGTTTCGCCGCTCATCGGAGTAGCTTCCTCAGTTCTGAGTGACTAGACTAGAAGTTGAGGTTTAAATAGGAAAACTCATCAGAAACTTGCTTGACCAGAAACTGTTGCCACTAAATTCCTTAATGGTTGAGTGCTTCCCACCAGTCTCTCAGAACTGAAGAAGCTTCTCCAATGAGTGATGAAGCATCTTCAAGGAATTTTACGATACTGATGGTACTGTCACATTTGAGCTACTGCTTTACTAGCTGCTCTGTGACAAACTGCATTACAGATTATGTATTTTGTGTGTGTGTGTGTGTGTGTGTGTGTGTGTGTGTGTGTGTGTGTGTGTGGGTGTGTACCGAAGAGGAAGAAAACTGGGAGTAGGAAATAAGAGTGAAGCAATTTTCAGACAAGGCAAAGGACAAGAGAGCAGGAGAGAAAAAGAACAATGCTCAATAGCTGAAGAAAGGGAGACAATTTGAGGAATCACAGCGGAAAAAGACGAGGGAGAAGTTGAGACCAGGAGTGTTAGAGGAGGAGGAGGAGGAGGAGAATGGATATGGAGGTTTAGAGCCCTAATGTATGAGATAAATAGTTTCTTAAAGTGGGATAAGAAGTAGATTAGAAGAATTGGACAAATGACTCAGGAAAGACTTAAACTGAAGAAAGAGAAAATGAGAAGAACAGGCAAAGAGGTCAAAAGGAGGAGGAGGAGGACGAGGAGGAGGTTAGTGAATTGTCATGACGTCTGTAGGTCCAGAATCAAAGCAACGACAGGAAGCCTTTGAGCACCAAGAACCTCAAGGAGTGCGCTACCGTGTGTGTGTTTGTGTGTGTGTGTCTTCATAAAATATGATAAAGGAGCCGCGGCCTGAGCTTTGAAAAGGCCGCCTCAGCACAGCCACTTTGTTCTTCCAACAAAGTGACGATAATGGTGTTCCGTCCTTAGGCAGATGCGCACGCTCACATTCACACGCAGCGCACTCGGCAGTCCGTGTCATTTAGGCGCCTCGCTGTGATGTGGGTCTCCATGGAAACGGCAACAACTTAGTGCTGCATGATGTATAATGACGGAGAGCGTTGCACCTGAGGTGAAAGAGGGGGAGAGTGCGGGGGTGGGAAGGAGAAGAAAAAGGAGATCACAGTGGACCTCAGAAGGAGGAGGAAGAGTCCTCGGCTCAACGTGGCCGAATAAAATTAAAGCTATATTCTTAAAAAAAAAACCCTTTGGAGTTTTTTTTTTATTTTATTTTATTTTTTTGTACATGTTTCCTGGTTCTCTTTAATCCAGAAACGTACATGAAATGAACACCCGGCATTAACATATAAATGGATATCTGTCACCGTTTTTAAATTGTGTTAAAGGGCAATATTTCCACCTAAAGTTCATATTATTTGATGGGTTTTACACTGAGTCACAGCAAACTTGGTGAAAGAGGTTCTATGCTTTTAACAAACATTTTGCTTTGATAAACCAAAATGCAAAGCTGATCAGATTCTTTATTTATTTATTTATTTAATCATAAAGTCAGGTGGATTTTCATATTCCCTGTACACCGATCAGCCATAACATTATGACCTTCCAACTATTGTATAGGTCTCCCAACAGTTGTGAGTCATCAGACCTGTTGGCCGCGAAGGCATGGCGAGTGGGCCGCCAAATCATTTCATGTGATATTTGGGTTTTGGTTGTGTTCATACATTGTATGTCAAACACCAACACCGTGACATCTTAATGTGATCCAGAGCAGTTTTTATTTTAAAAGGAAAAATCTATAAGTAAAAGTGCAATGTTGTAATTTAGTTTCTTTGATATTGCTTTTGCTTCAATTGAAGTTTCATCTGGCTCGACCCAAGCAGAACTTACATCATCTTTACATTGGGTTTGTGTTTATTTGTTTGATTTAATGGGGTTCTTTTGATATTTGGATATTGTAGATCAGATGTCAAATTGTTATATATCAGAATGCATTTCTCCATTGTTGAAGGATACTGTTATTTATGAATCATTTGTTCATTAGCCTCTTACAGGCCGCCCCTCGCTTGTCATGTCTGGAGTCTGTGTGGTGGTGATGGACAGCTCCTCGAATGACTGAACTCTCGAATGTTTCTCCTGTGCTCACTTCAGTCTTTTATGTTCATTTTTCAATTCGTCCATATTTCTGAAGTCAGAAGTGGGAACATTTTTGAGGTTTAAAAGTGAGCCCTTAGCTGGAAAAGGTTGGGAGCCACTGCATCAGAGAATGGACATGAGGCTTCTGAGGGTGTCCTGAATGTGCAATTTTTTTTAAACTCACCACTGTGTTTTTGACTGTGTTACTGGGTGCTACATTAAATTGTCAGAATGCACTTGTTACAGCGTGACGGCTCCAAATGACGAATGTTAAATGAAGCTGTGATCGTCTAAAATACATAACCAATGCTATGTGAGTTTGTCAAAAAGTGTGAAAAATGTCTTGTTGCAGCGCGGCTAGAGATCTAAGCTGTTCTCCATTCAGCAGCGCCCCTGGTAGTTGACAGCACATCTCCTAGCAGCGCTGGCTCTCAGATGTCAGCCAACCCGCTGCCACGGGAAACACCCACCCAGAAGCTTAGAGCTCAGACACCGTTTCCACAAATGCACCCAAAAATATCCCCCTTTTGAAACTGACGCAGAAAAATACGTGTTGCATCAGCTGCAGTGTCAGTGCAAATTATATACTTCCTGGCATAAAAATTAGGAGGATTCAAATTTAAATAAAAAGGAAATTTAAAAAGATGCACTGCAGCTATACTGCGGTGTTTACAGCTTATTTTACCTTAAAATACTGCTGGTTGGAATTTAATATTTTAACGTGTGAATGTGCACGTCTGTGTACATTATATCTTAATCTTAATAATAATAAGAAGAATATATAGTAATATTAATCTAATGAGTTAATTCCATTATTAAATACACAAATACAGTACATAATGTTCAGATTTTGGTGTTAGTTTGTTCTGTATGATCAGTATGTCACAGGTCGTATCTTCTCTCTGCTTCTTTCCGTTGTTGCATTGATTTCCAAACAGGCCTTCATGTTGGTCAACCTGCTTCAATCACTTTTAAACCGTTTAAACTCTTCCTGGAAGTGCTGTCTTTTTGTTTTACCAAAATTTTATTTCTCACCTGGAGCGCTTTCTTTAAATGTCTTAGAAATATATTCTTCTTTTTATTCTAAGATAAATTTGTCTGGAAATGTTATTAGAAAGCTGTGCCCCAGAACTTCCTCCCTCTTTAGTTTCATTTGGTGTTGAGCTAAAAGCTGATTTTATAAATATTTGGTGTTAATTAGTCCTGCAGATCTGATTGAAAAACCTGACTTCTTCCTTTTATTTTTTATTTTTACACAAACTTCACTCTAAGCTGATAAATTGCAAAATGAACAAAATTGTAAGATACAACAACTGACGATTTCAGCTTTAACTATCGATGGTGGGGGGGATGAGAAATTTCTTAAATCACTCACTTGAGGAGGTGATGTTATTATGACACCCTTGTCTGCCCCTATACCTGAGAGCTGCTTAATTCCACCGGCATCCTAACACGTTACTTTTCATTTTGCAGGTAATGAACCGTCGCCGCTGGGCACCGTGGAGAGCTACAACCCGGTGAAGCGGCGCTGGGAGTACGCGGCGCCCATGCCAACCGCACGCTGCTCCTCCGCTCTCCAGCAGACGTCCAGCATGCTCTTTGTCATCGGCGGAGTGGCCCAGGGACCCAGTAATGCTGTGGAAGTTCTCTGCTTACAGGAAACAGTGTGACCCACCAATATATTCGCAGGAGGAGTAAATGCAAAGCTGGCACGGATATCTCATTCATGTATGTGCATAGAAACAGACACAAACACATAAATTGGAACCATGGATCACAGATACTTTTTTTTTAATATCTAATTGGTGGATTCTTGTCGTACACTGGGATATAAGAAACTCTTTTTGACATTCAACAAGGATTGATGGGAGCTGCGAAGGCAGGTTCGTGACAGAACTGGACGAATTCAAGACTAAGGACCTTCGAGGCGGAGTGCTGTGACTGGCAAGGACGTAAAAACTGACGGTTATTTTTAACTCAGTGGAAATCAGAGAAAGACAAAAAAAAAAGAGCAAAAACAAAATAAATAACAGACACCCAGATGCCGTGTCTGAAGAAACAACACGCCTTTGAACTGTTGAGCATTTTTCAGAATAAAAGCAGGGTACTTTTCTGGATATTAAAGGAACAAAGGGCCATATCTGAATCTCTTCTTTGCAGCAGAGTCGCTCCTCTCTCCTGCTGCGACAGCGAGCTTGGGACACCTTTTTTTTATGACTTAAGAAACAACACTTAGTTGAGTTTTAGACAGTGATGTTCTGGGGACGTGAATGTTTGGGTTCTTTTGTTTCTGTTGCATTGTTAACACGTATAAATGTGAACAACCACCACCACCACCACTTTTAACAACAGTGGCCCCTTAAAGCGCATTTACACTGCAAGCAGCTCGAGCTGAGACTAGTCAGACCTCCATCCATTTTCTACAATCAGTGAAAGCTGATTTCGACCACAGCGACTGTGTTTCCGTTATTTGTAGTTGCAGAGAAGTTGGTTGTGGTCAATCATGTTGATCTGTGTCCCTCTGTGTGCCACATCAGTCGATCACCCAGCTGAAGTGGTCTTTCACGCTGTAGCGGGGGGGGGGGGATAGTTGCTGGTGGAATGAATGCAGAGTTACTCTCACCTACAGCACTGAGGGATCTAGACAGATACATTTCTCCTCAACAACTTCCTGACAAATACAGTATTTCCCCCCCTGAGTGATAGCACTACACAAAATAATTGACTTCAGCTTGACATCAGCCGGATGGTGAACACTTTGGAAAGGGATATGATACCAGGGCAACATTTCAAACAGGTTTTGATACTGTATAATTTAACAGAGAATGGATTTTATAGACTAGAACCAAAACTAAAGTATATAGGGATTATTATTGGGGCATTTTTACTGACCTGGATGAAATATAATTTTTGGTCTGGTGAAAAGGGATCTGAAACAGCATGACTGGATCTAAGTGCTAGCTTTAAACTAACACAGTGTGTCATAGACGTTTATTTGGAGAAATTCTAAAAATATATTTATTTCTTAGAGCATAAAATATTCATATATTTAGATTAAAAAGTTAATTGAAAGGCTTGTAGAGGAAGCCAAAAAAAAAAATCCCTTTTCCGCTGTTAGCCTCGGTTGCTTTGCCTATAAATCCCTAAATATGGTGCTTCTGTCAGAACTTGAATTTTATGAGACACAGTTCATTTACTTAGAGATTGCGCAGGTGAGCTGAAAAGGGTTTTAACAAATTTCTTTGTAAAACATATAAATAATGCCTTTCGTTAATTGGTTACATAACTCAACTTTACTTGTTTGCCCACTCGTCTCATGGTTTGTACCATGTGTCGAAAGAGAAAACGAACCAACGTAAATTAATGAGCAGCCAGTTAGCAGTTTGAAAGAGGTAACTGACCTCGGCTAGCCTCATGGTTTATCCAAAAAGCATTTAAACCTTGTTGAGTTTTGAGAAGACGTTTCGTGAGTAGCTTTGTCACAGAAAAACTCAACTCAAGTGAGAGTTGTTGGGAAATTAGTAACGATTCAGACTCAGTGATCACTTTTTGTTGGTTTGAACAACAGAGTGAAACCCTAAGAGCGTGTCGCACCGAATGTGCAGTGACAACAAGTTTTATAGTCCACGCTCACGTTGGTTCTTTGCATGTACACCTGGAGCTGGTGGAAAGGTACTTTCTCCTATTTACATCTTACTTCTGCACAGAAAGGAGGTGATGAGGTCAAAGTATAAGTGAAGTCAAGGGAAAAAGCGAATGTCTGCAGTCCGCGCATAGAAAATGTTACGTAATTTCGCACTTATCATGAATTTTCAGTGAACTTATTTTGTCTTGCTATGAGCTCACTGGGGATAAAATGTCTCATGAGCAAATACAGCACATATAAGAGAAGTCAAAATAGAAATGAAATTTTCCATTACAGCTTCTGAACTTAGAAAAACGAAAGAAAACATCTACTCAAAACTCAAAAAGTTCAATTGTTCTTTTAAAACGTTTTTTTTTTTTTTTTTTGGATATACCATGACCTGATGGCCAAGAAGCTTCACAAACACATGGCCTCATGGTTAGTAACAAAGAAACGACATGTTTATAGGACAACCTTGGACTTAGAGTGCGGCATTTTCTGGCTACCTTCTACTACACACACAGGCTAACACTTTTCATATAGAACTTGTTATTTTGCCTTTATTGTTCAATTTTACAACATTAGCTGTAAGTTGTGAGAACACGGCTGCCAGGCAACTATCTAGAGTCCACTGAGGCCGAGCATAATGAATAGACCAGGCCTTCGGGAGGAGCAACAAAGACATTTATATTAATGATTAACAGTTTAACTTAACTTCCAGCATTGTCATTTCTGATTATGAAACCACGTCACACCTAGTGACCTTTGGAAAACAGCCACGAGTTTGTGAATACCACAAGAGGAAATGGCTGTTTGTATAATACCAAAAAGCTATTTGAGTTTAGTAATTTATCCATTACACTGATTGCAACTGAAAAGCAACATGTAGGTCACATCAAGAATTACTCTCCTGCTAGTAAGCATGCAAACACAGTTAGATATGTAGTGTATAAAGTATGAAACTTAATTCCTTTTTGAGAAGTTTATATTAAAACATAGACACAGTACTTTAAGACTTTGTAGGAGAGCACAGCCACCTTTCAATCCTACAGAGGACTGAGCATTTGATACTGAAAGGACAGACTTTTGCTGGAGATTATAGCTTGTGAGGGCTTCCACGGGGTTTTGTGCACAACAGATAGGGATGGGATATGATGGAGGGAGCTGCTGTGCTCAATGTCTTGTGACAGATGCAGTGAACCTGTGGACAGGAGACGAGGTCGGGCAGGAAATCAAAGGAATAACTCAGTGAGGTGTGTTAGTGTGGGAACGTAGCCTCAGTTGGTCTTTTATATCCCGCTGAGCTCCTCCCAAGCTAGTAGCATTTTTATTATCCACATAAGGATCCAGTCAGCAGCTTCTCTGCTCTGAATTAATGTACCGTAAAATGACTGTCAATCGGTCTCAGTCTGGTTTCTAGCAGAAGGTTGTACGGCAAAGGATTTTGGGTTCCAGTTTCTAAACTTTTATTCTGTCAAAAAAATCAAAAATATGACATAAAAGTAGCTGATGCACCTCTATTAACATTACTTGTTACTTGGAGAATGCATGTGATTAAAATTAGGGCATGCAAGGAAATGATAAAAGCAAGAAAAGTCAGTTTTGATTGGAGAATTCACAGATTATGGGTTATTTTACCACGCTGAAAACACTTTCAACCCTGTACCCTAATTAGACATCATTTAAAAACATTCCTCTCCAGCATCCACAGTATTTGAAATAATGATTTCTGTTAGATTCACAGATCAGTAAAGAAAAGGAGAGCTATCTCTGGCCCTGTGATTGAGTCTTATGTCTTACTAACAAACCCGCACATAGTTTTACAAATTTACCCCACTTCATATCTTTTTAGGAGCTCAGACGAGATGCCAGTTGACAGTTGTTTACTCCTGCTTCTGCAATGTATGCACCTGATTGAGTACGTTAGGTACAAGCCACAAACTCATCACCTATAACATAATCACACACACCTGGTAAACAGAGGCAATGAAGCCTGCTTTTGTAAATGTCATGTTAGGGCTTTGTTGGCAAAGGTACTGTGAAGGTAGATGGAGAAACTTATTAGAACATTCAGAACATATACATTTGCGTGCATGGGACGATGAAATGAAAAGTAATAACTAGTTGTACTTTTCATATGAATGTTTGCAGAGCTGCGATGTATATTTTTGCTCTGAAATACCAGAATCTGCCTCGGGGGAAAATCTGAAGTGATGCTGACCCTGCCACACTGGAAGGCAGAAATAATGTTTTTAGTAACTTGAACGCAGCTGAACATGCTGTGAACCAAGCACAAACACACCGATCAGCCACAACATTAAAATCACGGAGAGGAGAATTAAATTACATCAGCTTCAATGTTCTGCTGGGAAACTTTTGGACCTAGCGTTCAAGTATCTGTGGGATGATCCACAGAGGCCCCTTTCCATAGGACCCAAAGGCCCATGTCCATTCTCTGATGAGGTGCGAGGTCAGGGAAATGGTCTGAAACGCGGTGCAAACGCGGTTCTTGAGGGAACCCTGGTCGCTAAATGCACTAGGGCTGTCATAAGTTTTAATGTGAAAACACCAGCCTGCTGCAGCTGGATGCTTCTTAGATGCGAGGAGTTGGGTCGATACATAACACTTTGCACTGTATCAGCTCAGTACAGCACCCTCTGTCTTTAGACTGTCAGTTTAGATAATCTAAAAGACTCCAAGAAGGTTAACCGAGGAGGAATGTCTCCACCATCACACATAGTCTTGAGGTAAACTGTGTGAACACATCAAATTTACAAATAGCTATATATGAAAAAAGGCTGATGAGTCTCTGTGCAGTTTTCCACTACAGGTGAAACATTGTACACTTCACAAAGTCATCTCAATGCAATGTTCTCTACTCGGCTCTGGTTTGGACATGCAAATATGTTGCCGTCATTGGCTTGGTAGCTGTTCAAACTTTGTTTGGTGTTTGGGTGCCGGGCAGCTAGTGTCCAGGGGAGTAGATCAGTGGAGCTCTGCAAAAAAAATTCTGCTAAAAAATAAAATTAGTGGAAAACTTAATGCACAGCTGCACAACGAAAAAAAAAAAGAAGTTATATCTGCAGATCCGGTTTTTCAAATTTGATCCAACATAGTCGCTGATTGAGTGTTTAATATCAAAAATATTTGCGACTATGTCTTCTCATCATTATTATGGCTTGGCATTGAAACACACTCACCATATATATATATCATAGCTGTACAGAGGATGTTCCCTCTCTTAACCAGTTTACATGCAACCCTGCAGCCTCCAAGGAATACTGGGCCTTTGCCAGAGCTAGCTCCCTCCCGTGGTTGTCTAGTTCCTTCAGTTTAATTATTTGATCGCAGCGACATATTGCTGTATTGAGAATATGTCTCATGAATCTAGAATTAGTCTCTCCGTAGACGAGATGCCTCATGAGTCTGTTTCTCTGCACCCGGCGCCCGGTTCAGGGTACGAGCTAGAAATCCTTCTGCTGCTTCCGACGGCAGGTTGATCGACAGAACGAAAGAGCAGGATGCTTCAGTACAGGTAACAGATAATCACATGCTGTACTTTTTTTAGAGCAGGCTTCGAGCGGATGATGCACAAGCATTATGGAAATGTGTATGGAAATGTGTTCTTACAGCAAGGCGAGATTAAAGCCAAACTGTTCCCACATCAACACGCATTAACGCGGCTTGTTAAAGTTTCTCTTAAAAAAAAAACTGAATCAAAGTGCGCAGGACCAGAGGTGCAGGACAATTTTACCAACAAGTGCACAAATTATTGAACAGGTTTTTAATCCGCTAAAGAATAGAGCACTGTACAGCCCTGAATAATTTGCCTTGTGTACCATTACCTCTCAGATTTGCAGATGCAATACGTACCCTCTTGTCCAAATCACATTCAGGGCCTTGTTTTGTTGGTGCAGACGCGCTCTATGCCTTGATTCACAAAAAGAGGGCCCCCAGGCTCAGGTTCTGACAAAACATAGGCGGCGGCTTTCAGCAGTCTGTAAAGACGGGGGTGGAAGATGCTGAATTTATACGGTTGTGAGTTTCATGAATACAGTCCAGAACTATGTCTCGTTTTTGACAATGAAAACAGCCTCTGTTTTTATTTATTCATTTATTTATTGTTTTTAGTGGGCCTGCACTGTTTCCTGGACAACAGGGAACCGTGTCAACACCCGCAGGTAGCATCAATGTGTTCCTCTTGCATTTTTTTTTTTTATTCCGTTAAGGCTCGTAGTCATCAAATCTCGCTTGATTCTAGTTGATCTGGAGTAGACAGAATGATATTTTTCTTTGCTGTTAACTGTTCACGTTGGTTCATTCTTTTGCCCTCCAGTCAGTTGTTTGTGTTGTGGATTCGAGGTTGTGAGGTGACACGTGTGTCGTGGTGTCGCCCAGATCTGAGCTGGGTTCCCCAAAGTGTTTGTCACTAGTCGTGTGTTTTTGCAAAGCTTTGCTTAGCCTAGAAATATATATTTTAATAGAATTGTAAAAAAAAAAGAAAAAAAAAATCTGTTTATTTTTTTTTTCCATGTTGGTGAGATGACATGTGTGGGATGCACCATTTGTATAACACTGAGTCAGGGGATACACTGTAGAGGGTTATATTTATGACAAGAAAGACAACAGGTATATAGGGAAAAAAACAAGGTTGTGTGTTTTTTTTTAATTTTTATTATAATGTGTTTCAGCGAAATATAAAAGAAAACTACAAATGAATTTCATTCTTTCTTCTTTTTAAGTCAGTGATTGAAGTGAGCTGCTTCAAACAACCACCAGCTCACAAACCGCTCGGCTCGGCGGCCACAGGCCTTCAGCGCTGTCTGCCATTTCACACAGCTTTGAGTCAAACTAGTTTGTACAGACATTTTGGGAACCACAAACCCAGAATCCCCCTCCTGTTCTTATCTCTCTTGCCGTACTGTGCTGTTTCCCCTACAGTGATGGTAGAAACCTGGTGAACTGCTTTGTGGTCTCAGTGGATCAGTATTGCCATGTGCTCTGTATGTGCAAATGTGATATGGGGAGGGGGGGGCTTATTGAACTTGACGAAATGTACTGTATGAGAAAGGAAAGAAACGATGTTGCAGCAGTCAGATGATAACAGATGTGTGAGGAGGTGCGAATGACAGTTAAATATATACTTATTTACTGTGTGTTAAAGTGTTTTAAACTTTTTACCCCTAAAATAACAACATTTAGTTGTAGAAACACATCAGCCAATCAGACCACCCATACACAGAAACTATGCACTTATACAAAGAGCTGGCTTCACCCCCAAGAGACACCGACAGCAACAAGCAGTCAGACGTGGGTGCAGTTTACAACATACACAGTGCCCTTCAGAATTTTCTACACTTTTGCATAAAAATGACTCAAAACACTCCTAACAGTAGACAAAAAACCCAATCAAACAAACGAAACAGAAGTATTACGAGAAGAAAATGAAGCAATGTACATATCTGTGAGTTGCAAAAGTATCTGGTGTGACTATAGACTGTATATAAATATGGACAACGCGTCCCAACTCCCGTGCATTAGCCCAAGTGATGCTATTTTCCCAGAGATACAGGCGGCACCATCTTATGAGTTTGGAGCCAGAATCCGTGCAGTAGGGTTCAAATGTAGAGCCGATTATCGATACTGCATACACACTGAATGTATTTATTTATTCAGTTTGTCCTACTCGTTTATCATGGTAACTGGTCATGAAGTCACATCCTGTTTCTATAGCGTCAAATAACTAAAGCAAAAGTTATCTGATGAATTGACACTTGAACAAATCTCATCCACTAACATGGAGGAGGTGGAGCTTATGACCTATACTGCAGCCAGCCACCAGGGGGAGCTCTACTTGCTTTGGCTTCGCTCCTGAGGAGCTGTTCCGTTGTCCATCTTGATACAGTCTATGGGTGTGACCCACTTGTGCAGCATTAACAGCAACTAAATGTTTACGGTAACTCCACGGTGCTCAGATGACTTGGCCTGTCCATCATTGCATAAAACCCGCCCAAACAATTTGATTGGAAGATCTGAGTAGGAGCATAATCTGTCATGATATCAAACTAAAAAAACAACAACATCTGTGGTCACATCTCACCCCAAATGACTCACTTTCGGGTGAAGCATCACTCAGCAGCAAATACAAGAGTTGTGTTGCTGTGAATGAGCAAATGTGCCAGGTGCTTATGCTGCACCACAGATGTACAAAAGTTAGCAAGTTTCTACGAACTACGAAGACAATTTGGCTACTGCCCATTTACAGGAGGAAGAAGGTTTCCTTTTAATCACAGGCAAACAGAGAGTGAAACTAAATGGAAATACGCTAGAATTACTTTTATTATTATACCTCTTCCTATATTAATAATAATAATAATAATAGTAATCATGGTAACAGTCATTGTTGTGGTTGTTTGTGGTACTGTAATTGATACACATGAAACTGCAGCGTGTTTTTAAACTGTTGGTTGGATTGATTGTATTTAAGCGTCCGGGACGAGACGAGACTGAATCAGCTGAAGAGTGATGGTAAAAATGATGTGATGTACACAGGCAAAGGCCCGCCTCCCCTCACCAAAGCCTGCCAGACACACTGTCATGCCAACAGGTAACATCTGGGGGGGGGGGTTAAACTAATAAGGATTAATGTGGGGTTAGAGCACAATTCACCCGTCTCATTAACTGCAACATGACGTGAGTTAATTACTTTACACTGACAGCGTGCATACAAGCCTAATTTCACAAATAAGAATACTAATGACACCTTGAAGGAAATATGAAAAACCTTGCTCCTCAGAGCTCGACCCAGTTTTCCATTTGAGCAGACGCGTGCAAAGGGATGAAACACAAGCAAATTGGAAAAAAAGTATCTTTGCCAGTGCAAATACAGAAGTGAACTGTAAATGAACGGAAAATGAAGACACGTTTAGTGCTGATTGGTGAATATAAGTGTTTTCTTCAGGCTGAAACTACTGCAGCACCAACAATAACGTGTCTGCTGCCTTTTTACTGGCCCTAATTCCGTTTTTTTACCATTTAACCATTTCGTGAAGCATTTTTAAATTCAAGATTTATCCTTATTTGCATCTGTTTGACTATTTGGATGTGTTTTCTCAAGTTGCTTCAAGGTTCTTGGTCTGTCAGAGCTGCTGTACTTCACACATGTGTTTATAGACCCCTTCACAGTTTGTAAACAGTGTGACTTTTTATGAGGGGCGGGGCTTAGCTGGAGGCAAAACATCTCAAACAGTGTAGCCTGTAAACGCCGGTTAGCATATTTGAACAGATTGTTTTGGCAAGAATGGACGAGGAAAACATATATTTTTGAGAATATACTAATACACTCACTCCCCGAGACCATGACGGAGGGGTTGTCTTAATGTCTCCTACAAAGACATTACCATAACTAAACAGCCCTGAAACATCCAACTAATGCGTTAGCGTTAGCTAGCATTTAGCATTAACATTAACATACAACAAGAATCCCCCAGATAATGATTAACTTAACGTGATTTCAGTCACAATTTATTCTATTAATGTTATCCAGGCTGACACTGATGATGCATTACATATTAATCTTATCTACTAAGAAGTGTGCACGTTGTTGATTGTCTCACTCCAGTCCTTTCTTTTAATCACCAAAGCCAAAGATTGGCGGTGGCTGACATGTGATACAATTTCAAGTTAGTGTTTTTGATTTTTGTCTCCAGCTAACGACATGACGTCAGCGTGACATAGGCCATGTAGGGGTCTATTCAAAGCTGCAAACGTAAGCAAAACAGGAAATGCACAAGATTGATCTACAGTTAAACTGACTCTAAAACATCAGAAGGAAGCTGCAGCTCTTCTGTGCAGCGGTACCAACAAGGCGAACGTTAGCTTTTAAGCAACGCATCAATCAAACATGTGTCTGAGCATGGTCCTGCGTTCAAAGTCTTTGAATGAAAGACCATCACCTCCCTGTGAACTACACAGATCTCATATTTCACGGTACGGTATGATTTTGTTATTCTGACTTTTATTGTGCACCATGATGACGTCCTGGTGTACGTGGCTGTAGGTCAACCAGCGTCAACGTGTCTGGCAGGCTTTGGTTTTCAGACCGAGTGGTGGCTGTGACTCCAGTGCAGTAGTTCAGTGCCTATACTAAATGTGAGGTAGTGCCTCGACTATGAATCCTGTTCTATAATAAACTATTTTGACTTGCTGTCTGATTCCATACGTCCTGTGTATCTTTGTTTTTGTTGTTTTTTTTTTCTCCCCGAGCATTTGTCTATTTCCGTCTTCCTGTTTCCATGTGCCTGTATCCACGCCTGACTCTTAAGAGGTGTATCGGGGGGCTGCCATCAGAAAAATGTCACCCGATTCATTCATAATAGATGAAGATGACATCAAAACCCGCTTCAAACCTTCAAACGCAGCGCATGAATCAAGCGCTCCTATGTGGGCTAAAAAAAAAAAAAAGGAACATTTCCTCCTCTTCTCACGGTGGAAATAACAGATATTGTGACTCCGTGGTCAGCCACACAGAATATGCATCATATATGAAATAAAAGCTGTCGGCCTCGGGCAAAAAAGCAGCATGTTAAGCAGTAGGTAATTTGCTGGACTGGGAATGGAATCAGCATCACTTAGTCTTACTAAAAAGATTGGCTGCAGGTCACGGCTCGTAGATTGTGAAGCAAAAAAATTAAAAATAAAAGGCTGGAAAGGGATTTAAACAAAGCAGGAAAAGGCGTTAATGGCTTCTCGCTCCGTCAGTTACAGCTGCTACGCCTGTTAAAGCTTTCCTCGTCTCCAACAGCAAATACTACTGCAGTTTACTGTGATAACAAGCATCATAAGTCCTGAAACAACAGATCCCTGAAAACACAATGTGGACAGACGAAAACTGCTTTTCATCTGTGGCCAGCGACGTCCTGTTTCACCGGCAGAAACGTCTGTCTCTGCCAGATTTAATTAGCGCTGGAAATGAAATTTGGCATCAAAAGTGACTGAAACAACTCAAAAACAAGTGGAAAAGAAAACTGGTAAGTACGTACGTAAGTAGAAGTAAAAAACTTTATTTATATAGCACCTTTTTACAGCACAGGTGCTTTACAGCAAAACAAAAAAGAAGCTACAGTCCACATTAAAAATAATACAGATAAACAGTTTCATAAGTCACAGGTAACCAAAGGCTTGTCTGAAAAGGTGAGTTTTCAGTTTAGCCTTCAAAGACTGTTCTGGAGGGGCAGTTCTCAGGTCCAGGGGAGGGCGTTCCAGAGCCTTGAAGCCTCTGTGCCCTTTGGTTTTTAGTCTGATCCTATGAACCACCAGGAGAGGTTGGTCTGTGGATCTGAGGGAGCAGGAATAGGGATGAATGAGTTCTCAGATGTGAACTGGAGCTTGACCATTGAGGGCTCTGTAGGTGAAAGTGAGAACTTTAAGCTGAATCCTGAATTGGGACCGGGAGCCAGTGCAGAGAGGAAAGGATGGGGCTGATGTAGCCAGTTGGAACAGAGCGTTGCAGCTCGCCACTTCCTGACTTAGTGACATTTGAATGCGTTTCCTTTATGTGTTTTTCAGCAGGTTTCCTTGCAGTGACAGTGGTCTTCGGTTTCAGTGCTTGGTCGTGATTTTTGGATCTGCACTGGAGCCTATAAGGCGTGCAGCTTTTTCCCCTTAGAACGGGACCAGATTAAAGTTCAACCAACGCTCTGCTGGTTTGACACAAGTCCACTGTGAGTAGGACCTGACATTAGTCTGACGTGAGTTTACTCTGTCCTTATATGAGAGCAAATACCACATTAGAGGAACCTTTTTCAGACCAAGAACCCTCAAACTGATGGAGAGACCAAGGTGGGAGCCCCCACATCAAAATAATCATCAGATCCAAGTTTTAACTTCACCTGGGGACTGAATAGGCTCTCGGCCAATTCAGGGAACCTGACAGGGTTGGCATTTAATATGCAGCCTTGTGATTGGCTCAGCAGTGATAGGGGGCGGGGCCTACTGCATACAGGAGGCTTTGATTGACAGGTCTAGTGTGAAACATGGTTGTTGAGACAGTATCTCTGAATGAGTGACGTGCTGACAGAAAGATAAAGTCTTCTGCCTCCATTTATCCCTTTACTAAAATATGATGGATTCATGTTAATGTGTATTTAAAGAAATTTAAATTTGTGGGGGAAATTTAAAAAAAAAAAAATATATATATAATATAAAAATATATATTATACATAATATTATATATATATATATATATATATATATATATATATATATATATATATATATAATATAAAATGTTGAAGTTGAAGGGTTATTACATTTAATAAAGAATACTAATCGTACTATGGTCTGGCTGAACACTTTAATATTTAATAACCGCAAAGTTTATTCTCTAATTAAAAGATTGACATTTTAATTTTAACTTTAATTAGTAGTCAATGTCAGTCCATTGCTTTCCATCCTGAATTAGGCCAAAGTTTTAATGAAACTTTGAGCAGGTAAATGATTATTAATCAATGACAGGTTGTATTTTTTTATAGTCTGGTTAATAACTGAACAAAAAAGTGCTTTAATAGAAGTTTAAATGCAAAATAAAAAAATCCATATCTAAAAAAAAGTATCTATATGTGCATGTGTGTACGTATATATATATACTGTACAGATACACCGATCAAGCACAACATTATGACCACTGGACAGGAGAGGTGAATAATATTCATCATCTGGTGACAATTAAGCGTTCTGCTGGGAAACTTTTGGAGACACAACATTACGAAGGTGGTCATAAAGTTATGCCTAATTAGTGTATGTATTGTGCATTTCCACTGGATTTTCCAGGTCGTTTGCAGGCTGAAGAAGATGTAGACGAGAGCCAATGTCCAGAACCACGTCTGTATTTTTGAACCAGGTAGTGCTTAGTTTCCTTTGAGCGACTGTCTTGACTACGGAGCAGATAGTCTTAGGAAAAGTGAAAAAGGTACACCCCCGCAGAAACTACTGAACCATTGTTAGCACGAAATTGACTTGAAGGGCAAGGCAATTAAAGTGAGGAATACTACTCTGGGTTACTTTCAGATGGCATGTGGGATGCATTCCAAATTAGTGGAAACATCTCCTGGGTTCCTGTTCGCGGGCCTCGCACCAGCTCAAGTCATTCGTAACATTAGGCCTTAGAGTCGGAGGTGCAGAAGTGATTCATGGTAATTGGTAATCAAAGATTAATGATCATCATTTCACCTCTCACCCTGCCAGTTCCTGGCGTCTGCGCTGACGCCCGACACGCAATTAGCGTTATTCCCACTAACGCCACGTAATGGGGGATGATAAACATGTTGTTGATGATGCTTATTTAGAGCTCAGCAGGGAGACTTAAGATGAATAAAGCAGAAAAACAAGGAGGCACTGAAGCCGGTTATGAGTTTAGGCTCTAGATAACGGTGTCACATTAAGCTTCGCTCTAATATTGTTTGTCTGGGATGCAATTGTTGAAGGCTCACGAGCAAGAATAACGAGGGTTTCCTCTCGCGGGACACGTATAATGCGGATCTGATAGCTGTCTGGCTACTGCAGCCTTATTATTTTCATTCAGACGGGCGAAAAAAAAAAGTAGATAAACACCAGGAAATCATGACTCTGGGTCTGATGAACACGCTGGCAGAGTGCGAAACACTTTCCATCACTGGCGGGCGGCAACATCATGAAGCCATGTGGAAATGGCCGTGGAACGCGGCCGTGTTCTGCTCATACAAGACGGAAACCAGGACACACGACTCACGTAGCGGCCGACTGAGCGGGGAGGGAGGAAACATGCAGGTGCATATAATGAGAGCACATAAAGCCTCTTCATGTGCATTAATCAAATTCATACATTATACATCACATCAAACATTTGGTCTAATTATTCCCTCAGAGATTGTGTGATTGTGAATACATTGTGCAGGAGTCAAGCTTTAAACCCTTCAGTGTTTGTACTGAAGGACAATCAAACAAACGTGACCCGTCTCCTTCCACTGAATCTGAGCCTTAAATCAGATTTATTTTCACCGTTCTGTGCAGAGTTTGGTTGGTTCCTCTTGACCGATGACCAGGTTCCTGTTACACAGACGATAGATGGTTTGTGAAGCTAAAAAAAAAAAATAAAAGAACGGGGACAGAGTTTGTGGTGAATATAAAGGGAAGGCATTTTCAACCTAAAATCTATTGTTTTCCGGAGGCAACTCGGGTTTATGAGCTGTATCCTTTCTACACTCAATAAACTCTACTCTGTAGTGTGGTCCTGAACGTTTCCACAGTCTCCAAAGATGCAGAAATCTTCCCAGTCTTTGTAGTGGAGCCACTCACAACAAGGTCACAGTGGCACCACGAGCTGCCTCTCTGGATTCATTCTGGTGGGTTTTATTTTGCTGATGCAACTCACTGACAATGTTTTGTCTTTTTTTCTTTTTTTTAACTTCTTCCCAGGAAACATTCATCTTTACAGCATCATGTCAGAGGGAGTCAGAGAGAGGGATACATTTATCAAACCCGAACGCTTGCGCAGGAAAAACTGCCTGAAACAAACACCCCTGTGTAGTTTGGCTACACTGACGGCACGAGGGGGTTTCTGAGGACCTCACACAGGTGGTGCGATCTGCATGTTGTGTAATTTGATTGGTTTAACAGAGTAACAGAGCCCTCCTAGCGGCGTGGCAACTACCTCCACTCTGCATGGGTTTAAGGCTTTAAGACAGGGGACACGGGCAGAATATTTTATTCTGTACAGTTGGAGACTCGGACTTGAGAAGTGGAAATCTGCCTTTTAAATCAATGTCAATTTCCACAAGACAAGAAAAGACAATGTGGAGGTCTGTCTCTGTGTCTTTCTGTGGTTAAGAATCAAACTGAAATGCAGAAAAGTAGTTCAAGGCAGGAAGAGAAAGATGTTTTTTTTTTCTTTGAGTTATATAACAACACAAATAAATAAATCAGTAAATATGAATTTACAGGCATTTACACTATGACTAAGCACAGCAGAATTAATTATTTCCAGTCTTTTTAATTTTGTCTCAGATTTTTTTGAGTTGATCCTAATCCAAGCAGTTGTCTGCTGCTGCCACCCAGTGGTATAAATAAGCCATTGCAAGAGTCCTATGCACAGCAACATTTGTCTCCTGTGTCTCACGTGTGTCCTTCTTTAGAGGAAACCTGATTCTTGATTCTCCAGGAAGAGCAGTGACCTTAGCAAGACCTCTTTACTATTTTACTTTAGTCACTAGAACACGTGCAGCTGATTCTTTGTTTGCATGATTAATAGCTTAAATTCTAAGATAATATAATACTGCTTCCTTACTGGTCTGTTGTAGCGTGAACTAAAAACACGCCTGAAATGAAAATCACGATTGAATTTGCTGAGAGTTCAGTGCAGTGCTAAGTGGAGTGTACCCACTTCCCCTTGAGGTTAGAGGATGGGCTGCTCAGTTAATTAAAATAAAAATGATGCTTCAAATTCCTAAAAACGGAAACTACCACAAGTAATGGAGGACGGGAGCAGGAGTACAAGAATCTGGTGAATAATACCGAGGAGGTCCAGGTCCAGGCCCCATCTGCAGCCTGTAACCATCCATAAGTATCTGAGGCTACATCTGGATGGATTCCACATCTGTTTCCATGTGATGAAGCTGCTGGACACTGGATTTCCCAGATTTAGCTGTAACCTGCAGAGAAATAAGAAGGAAAGAAAGCGTCGTCCATAACGCGAGATTTGAATGAGATCTGACTCCCACACTGATCAAGACTTTCGTAGAGATGAGAGAGCTCTCGGTTTCTGTAGTCCGTCTCTGCCTGATGCCACATCTGCAAAGACGTTCAAATCTGAAGTGAAAACACTTCTCACGTCTTCTACGTGGGCGGACGTGTCTGAGGTTTGTGTCTGAGGGGTGGATGTGGGTAAATGTCTGAATGCAAAGCAATGCTGAGACGACTTCAAATAAACTGTACACGCACACATTGGTTTGGTAACAGTAAACACGCGCTTTATTTAACTATTTGAGAAATCTGGAGAAAATATCAGATAACAGGAAGTTTGGTTACGTTTGCATTTAGTTAGAAGAAGCTGGATGTTCAACCTTTGATAGTGTTTTGGCAAGTTAAAAAAATAAAAATTCAGTTAAACTGAACTGAAATATTTGCAAATTTAAATTACTTAAAAATGTAATAAAGACAATGAATGGAAACTCATTTAAATTGAAATTAAGCGAAATTAAATTGCTAATTAAATTAAATTAAATTAAATTAAATATAAACTGGACATAGGTAAAGTAAAACACAGCAAAGAAATATTAAATTAAATTAAAAAAATAAAACCTAAATTAGGTTTAATAAAGGATGAATATACGGGGGGTTGGGTTATTTTTCTCAAAAATGTATTTCCGTCCTTTATTTAAACTAATTTAGTTTACTTTGCTTATTAATTAACCTAACTCGTGTGTCTATTTTAATTTAATTTAATTTAATTTAATAACCCAGTACCTCAATAAATAGTGTGAGGTTCAGTATTAGTGAGTAGATTATTTAAAAGGTAATTATTTGAGAGCCAGAAGAGCATGCTTAGCAACAATGCAGTAATGTATCATCTATTAGCCATAGATTCCAGCAAACAGTCTCAATAATTAATTATTATTAATTATTTAGCTTTCTCTGTTTCTCCCTGATGATGCTGGCGAAGCTGCTGAGCAGCTGCTTCATGTCTCAGTTTTTTGGCAGCAGAGACGTTAACTGTGATGTTAACGGCGTCTGTGGCACAGCTTTGGTGGACAAACACGCGTCCAGATAAATCAGAAACTCTATGTTCAGATGACTATGATCTGAAGTGACGGAGGACGGAGGGGATGAACTCTGACTAAATTCATTTACTGATGTTGGATAAGATGGTGTTTGAATCATATAAATTTTATTTAATCTTTTCTGAAGAAGAGGCTGAAACTTTCCAGAACTAGTAGACACACACCTTATTATTGTTCCTGTCACTGCCAGCAGGGGGAGACAGAGGTTCTGCATTGCAGCTTTGAAGTCAGTTTTGGCTCTCGCTGCCTATTTCATGATAAAAATAATGAACAGAATCAAAGGCAGTGAATATATATAATATTCAATATATATAGAAATACAAGTATTGCAAATAGAAGATTAATGAAAATTATTTTTACTCATCTGCGGATATATAATGATATATTCATGTATATCATTATTATTATTATTAATGCTTCGGCTTTATAATAGTAAAACGTTAGAGGAGAAAATAAAAATGATAACTAAGATATCCACATGCAAGGGGTTCAAACACTAATAAACAGTCTCCTCCTCCCTTTTACGTCATCTGCAATCAATCAATACATCTCTCAGTTCACTGTCACTCTGTGCAGACACTTTCATGCAAAACAACTGATCTCTAAATAATAATAAACTAAGGTAAAAAAAAAAAGAAAATAGAAAACAGCTGTTGCATTTGGTCAATTATTGTGACAGTAAATATCGTTGATCACGGGGTGAAATGTGAAATTTTATAGATTTTTTGGGGGGGTTAAATAAATACTAAAACTTTATTATATATCACATGTTTCTCACACACACACACACTCACACACACGAGCCTTGGCGTCTTGCACAAGGACACTTCATCATGTCATGGAAATGAAACTGATAAATAAATTAATCGTTTACCAAGAAAATATGCTGTGTATGAATTTGCTGCTTTCAGTTCAAGTCTGTTTTACTCAAAGTATAATCTCTTTATATATTCTCTGGGCACTGAAAGATAAGTTAATAATAATAATAAAAATAAAAACACAGCTCCAGAGACACTGGCTGAATTGGAGAGGACAGAGAGGAGCTAATGATAAAAACACACTGAAACAAACTGCATGAGAGTCGAAGCTCAGAAATCATTTATTTTTAACCTGCAGAAACTCCTTTTTTCTCAACTTTCTGGACAAATCTAAAATTGTATAATTGAACTGATGTGTTGATTCAGATGCACGTTTGAACGCTGCTAAACTCTGGCTTCTGTCGCTCACCTCGCCGGATGAAACGAGATGAAGGGAAGTCTCCGCGCCCACGCGTTCTTATCACAGGGGCGAATTTGCTGCGACGGTGAAGCTCTCAGGGTGTGGAGGCCGTGCTGTTTACTCATGTTTCTTCTTTTTCCCACTCGCTCGTTATCGTTGCATCTGACCATGTTGAGACTGGGAGGCACACCTTAAAAATATTCAAAAATAACAGAAACATACAAATCCTTTATTATAATGAAATAAAAATTAAAAAAAAAAAATAAAGATGACCTGCTGAGTCCTATATGTTCGGCTGGTTTCACTGATTTCAGTGGAGGGTTGTGTTTCCATTATACAACCAGAGGATCTTATTTTATGGCAAATACTGATTTTCTTACTTTACAGGCCTTAAAGGAAAAAAATAAATAAAAAAATTAAACTCTACCAAACAGACCAGAACCAACAGTGACTCTCTGATAGTGCTTACATGAATGAAAGCCAGGTCCAGATGTTTCCCACTAGAAAACTGAATTATCACAAGACTGTCTTTTATTTACTTCTCCTGGTAGTGGTCATAATGTTGTGGCTGATTGGTGTTTTTAATTTATTTATTTATCTGGTTTTTGGTTTTTCAGTATTTGTCTTTTCTTTGTGTCTATTTCCTTATTTATACTTTGTTTTTATTACTTGACACGTATGAAATAAAGTCAATCAATCAATCGTGTGTGTGTTTAATGTTTGATGAAAATGACAGAATTGCTCTCATTTACAAAAGATTGCAACCTTTAATCCTTTAGATGTGTCTAGACAACTGGACTGAGTCACACTTGGGTGTAAAGTCAGAAAAAAATCCCATAAACTCCTTTTTAAAAGTCCTCATGGGTTATAAAGCGCAGACTGACAGGCAATGACGAATTCAGTCTATTTGAAGCACACAGTCTGTTTGTGAGCAGCCTCCAGTCATTAGTTCTAGACTTGCTCCTTATGTCTGAGTATCATCGAGCTTAAACAAAGATAATTTATTGTGATGTCACGCGCTTAACTCTGAAAAACTAAATGTTTGTCATCAGCCGCATTTCCGGCTTCTATCATATCAGCGTGGAGGTGAAACGTGGGGGAGGAGGTGATATCAATGAACATGTCACATTGTTTTACTGGTGAATGAAAAGTTTCAGAGGGAAAAAATTTTATTCCGGTTATGCACTAAATCTCCATGGAGACATTTGGCCCTCCTCAATGTTAATTATCGTATTTATACGACAGTTTCAGGGATGTAAAAGAGCAAATATATAATAGTTTAGACAATGAATAAAGTAGTTGTTTCATTCAAATGACCGTACCTGTGTGTTCATTTCTTAGGTTATTGCAGCTCCACGCACATAGAATAGATTTTTTCTATTGTTTTTTTTTTTACAGTGTGAAAACATTGTGACATTTTTGAGGGGCGGGGCTTAACTGGAGGCAAAACATGTCAAAAGCTATAGCCTGTTAGCATATTTCAATGGACTGTTTTGGTAAGAATGGACAAGGAAAACTTATATTTTAGAAAATATATTAATACACTCACTCCTCGAGACCGTGAGTGTTATTTTTAAAAGTTGACTCTGACTGATGGGACTATATTCACCGACCCCTACACTCTCACTCACTGGATGGACGATTTGACCAAAGGACACAGAGTGGACGAAGTCTTGTCTGTCCTTAACAATTGAAGCCTCTCCAACAAAGATATTACAAGAAGTAAGTGGAAACACTGTGGAGGGTAACAAAGTAAATGCAATTTTTGCTTGGACACCCCTGAAACACACAGCTAGTGTTGTATTAGCTAGCAGTTAGCATGTAACAAAAATCCCCCAAATATTTATAATATTTATCTTAACATTATTTCACAATTTGTTCTAACCCATTATGTTATCCAGGCTAAAACTGATGAAACTGATAAGAAGTGTGCACATTGTTGTCTCACTCATCAGTCCTTTCTTTTAATCGCCAAAGCCAAACCAAAGTTATCTACGACTGGCAGTGGCTGGTATGTGACAAAACTTCAAATAAGTGTTTTTGATTTTTCGGTTTTGGCTCCAAAAATACAGCAATACGACATTTTCACAGTTGTTGGTGAAAGTGTTCGCCTCAAGCTTCCCTCTGTTTTGCCTCCAGCTAATGTTGTGACGTCACAGTCAGTGCGTTTACATGCAGAGCTTAATGGAGCTATGCTCAAAATCCGACTTTCTCACTACAGTCCTCGTCCCAGTTTACATGCAGCGTAAGAAAATCGAATAACTGTTCTCCTCCTGCACACTAGGTGGCGATACGTGTCTTTTCAGCGGGATAACACCACGTTAATATGGCCCAATTTCTGGGTTGACCTATTACGTGATATAATAAACAAGAGTCGTTCATGCGGCAGACCGGCATTACAAACAACAACCAGACGGATAATAGCACAGTTTTTAATCATGTACGTAATGTCCGTGCTACGTCTGATGCAGGTAAGATCCGCAATATCCCTCAGACGGCTCCGTTTCTCTTCTTCTTCTTCTGCGATCGGCTTTCTTGGACGTTTTTGTTTCCGGGGTCACACGCCAGTGCAGCGGTCGCGGAGCATGCGCACACGTATTATCCGATGAAAACTCAGATTCCAATCTCCTTATCTGGGTGTCTCAATCAGATAATGAGAACTCCGATTTTAATCGGAGTAACGCGTTTACATGCACTTAAATTCTCCTGTTATAGTTTGATTAAGGCAATAATTCTTTTTTTTCCTCATGTGCATGTAAATGCACTGAGTGACGTAGGCCATGCAGGGGTCTATATTTATACAAAACTTTAAATTTATATTCGTATGCCTCTACATACTCTTTCTGTTTTCTTTCATTTTGATTTAAATCTAATAAATAAATAATAATAAAATAAATAAAGTAGTAAATAGTGTGTGATTTTTACCAATTTGTTCTTGTACATGAGATAATCTGGGAGAAAATATGACAATTGAGAGTAAAATTCTTATTAATGTCCCATCTATGCATTTCTGTCACATTCAGTACATTTACAAACACATTAAACAAATTATTGCTTTAATTTGACTTTAACTGGACAACTTAACAACATGTAAACAGGTTCTTCTTATCTGATTAAGACACCCAGATAATGTGGCTGGAAATTGATTTTCTCTAGCGTGTATACGCCTTAATCAGACCTTTAACAGGATAACGCATGCACGCATGCTCCAAAACCACTGCACTGGCAATTACATAGACCCTGGAACAAAAACTTCCGAGAAAGACGGTCGCAGTATAAGACGGTAAACGGAGCCATCGGAGGGATAGCGTCATCTTATCTGCACCATAAGTAGCGCACACATTACGTAAAAGAGTAAAAAAGCTGAACTATCATCCATGTGGTTGTTGTTTGAAATGCCGGTTCTGCCGCATGAGCGACTCCGGTTGTTTATCATACGATGTAATAGGTCAACCGGAAAGGGGGAGGAGGAGGAGGACATGTTCCCGTCAGTTATTCGATTTTCTCCGTTGCATTTAAACTACGACATGGACCACATTCAGAAAGTTGAATTTCAAGATTAGCTTGTGCTTAAGCTGTGCATGTAAACGCACTGACTGCCTGTGGGAGCGCCCCTTTGACTTAGCATTCAGTTTGATAAGCCCGTCCTGTGTCAGTGAATCCTGTCAATAAACATGAGGACCGTTTGCATCAACTTTCCTCTCCAAACAGACTCTAATAAACGCAGGTAGAAGTCGATGCCTCTGCGCTTCCTGAGAGTACATGCGAGGCAGAGGCTAGGGTGAGATCACAGCTTCCTGCCTAGATAGACGATCTGGTTTCAAAATTGCAACCCAGGAGAGCTTGTGGCTTAGTTTCTGCTAAACTAGCTCCTCCTCACAGGTCGGTGGTTGAGTCAGTTACACTTCATCTCCGATCGCTTCACAGATAAATGGAAGATGTGCGGTCAACACATCTTGGAGGTGGGGGGGGGGGGGGGGGGACTCAAACGCATCGCTGTGAGATCAAATAGGAGAATGTTCATCAACACCTTCCACGCAACTATTCAAATAACAAGGCCTTCTTTTGATTGGTGGGGGAGACCTCGGGGGGGTGGAGGGGTGTCGCGCACAACTGAAGTCGAGAGTTAATGTCAAAGAGTTTTGATTAGTTTTTATTTATAGATTTTCTTTAATTAGAACAACTTGGATGTATTTCCACTGTTTAAATGTTAGAATAAACGAAGGCAGCGCATCACACGTAACGTATTTGTTCTTTACCTACATGCCGTGGAATTTTAACGTGCCGAGATATAAACGTTGATCTTGTTTCTGAGCTTTGAGATCAACCAAAAAAAAAAAAAATGGGGCAAGTAATTCAAAGGTTCAGATTTGAGGTTTTACAGCAGATTTATGAACAAGCGTCAGACAATAAACACAAACGTATACAGCGCGTTCCAGCTTATTATGCTAATATAGCGCGGTTGTTCCGTATTCATTCACATTTACATTTTTATTTTTTTCCACCACTGCGTGCAATTAAAAATCTCAAGACTTGTTCAATAAATTTCATCTCATTTTTCCCAACTCCTTTAAATAATAATAATAATAATAATAATAATAATAATAATAATAATAATAATTTAGCACTTATAGGAGACTCGCTGAAGTTAATCATTTTAATAAAACAATCATAAATAAAACATAGAGATTAATTAAGTGTTAGTGCATATTAATTAATATATTACCATTATTATTAGTTTTTTACATATATATAAAAAAGAAAGAACATTTAAATACATTTTTTAAAAAATGAAGGGCCTTTTTTTATTTAACATGTAAGTAATCCCAGGTCCCCAAACACACCTTTCCAAGTTGTCCCTCTTTTCTTTCTTTCTTTTTTTATTTATTTATTTTATTTTTTTAGCACACCTCTGAGACAAGTTCGGCTCCAGCAAACTTCTTTTTACGTGATATAATATATATAAATATAAACCCTAATTCAAGCTGCTTTATAGAGATACGTGGAGCATTAGAATGACAAGAAAAAGAAAATTCAACAATAGTAGGAATAAACAGGTATAAAATGAACCAAAAATACTGCTATTATCTTATTTATAACTAAATAGTTCACAACTCTTCATAGCATGGTAAATCCTAACTACTCGTTTCTTCACTACCCTGGAAATAAAGTCTGAAGCCACAAAAGCACAAGCCTGAGCAGCGCTGGCGTATTTTTCAGTTTGCACCTGTGACCACAGTCCACACCGAGACGACGCTCTGGCGTCAGATCTGACCACGGGCACATCACACTGTCACTATTTTTAAAGACTGAAGGTTAACGTCGCACTGTTACAAACCGACTGAACATGTGAGACTTGGATCAGTACTCAGAGCTGAGTTTGTCCCTGAGCATGACAGCGATCCCGAGGTTGCTATGACGATGGAGTGCTATAGAGATAGAAGACCACTTACCATCTCTTCCTTCATTAAACAAAAAAACACTCACCCTCTCCAAAATAGCCACAACATTATGACCACTGACAGAGAGAAGTAAATAACATTGAACCATCTTGTGACCATTCAGTGTGCTGCCTGTCATTCATTCATGTGGATGTTACTTAGACATGTAGCACCCACCTAAACCAGACCAGCCCAGTCCCCCCCCCCCCCCCCCCCCCCCCCCCAGCCCCCACCCCACCCATTGCAGGTACCCCAGCAGGATGTGGCCAGAAAAAGGCTTTAAGAACAACTACCCCCCCAAGAAACAACATCCTGTTCCCAGACACCACAAGACACAATCAGAAGGCCCATGTCCACTTTCTCTGATGAGCTACAACTGCTTTGGAGGCACAATGGAGACCTACACAATATCAGGAGGGTGGTCATAATGTTATGACTGATTGGTGTATCCATATATTATGGCATTATTCGACCATATCTCACACAACCCGAGAGGTTAAAGGAGAAGTTTTTAGTTTTTTTTTGGGTTTTTTTTGTGAAACCCTCAAAACTCTCCTTGAATAAACGTCGTTTCCAACCCCGACCACATGTCGTCTGTTTAGAAATAGTTCGATTAATCGGGGAAATCACTGGCATCGTTTGTAAATTTATTTTCCGGGAATGAAAATCCACCTCCTGTTCCGCGTCGCGGGTTTCAGTAACGTGTTCGGCTGCTACTGAGGAGATGGCGCCAATTTGTGGTTTCTTCACCGATTCCGTCAGAAGCGAACGAGCTCGGCCGTCGAGCGTTTTGCCGCCCTTTTTGCAAACTGTGAACACACGCGACACTGTGACAGCGAATGGAAATTTAAACGGTGGACGCTTCCATGGCTGAACACGGCTTTCTCTTACATGAACAGTTTCAATGGAAACTTTTGACTGGTGTATTTGTTTAAAGAAATAACACGAATAACCTTTCACGGCGTGAAATATCAAACACTTTGTTATTTGTGATCCTTCCTCGTGTTATTCAGAGACTTACTTAAGCATCTTAATCTGAGGAAGTCAGGCGATCTGTTATCGCTTATCAGAGCTTTTTATAGCTTCTAGATTACTTTATAAACATGAAGCAGCAGGTTGGGAGTTTGTGTCTCTTTCTCAGTAAACTAATGGTTCCTTTCTAAGAATATTAACAGCCATGACATTTGTGTGATGTGAGGTGACATTTGCGCTTCATAACTGCAAAGTGTTCGCATTCAGGGACGTGATCCTCTCAGATGTGAGGGCCACTGGAGGAGGCTGATACGCAAAAACAAACAAAAAAAATATATTAAAGAAGAAGAATTCTTTGACAGTTTCCATCACGTTAACGAGACTCGTTGAAGCTTCCAGACAGATATATTTTCTTTACAGTTTATTGTTTTCATTGAAGTGTGAATGCAGTTTGCAGATAACATGTTGTATAGCTTTGTGGATGTTGTGTTGCTGTGTGAATTGCATTCAGACTTAAATGAAAAAAAAATATATATATATATATGTGTGTGTGTGTCGGTGATATTTTATTCTGTTTAGACTTTTAAAAAATAAAAATTTGAATTTATTTATTTAAATTTCAAATCAACTATTGTTAATTATTAACTGTTCTATTATTAAAAACTGAAGTGACCCAGTTATTAAATAATTTAATCAAATACTTTAATACAAATACTTTCATTTCTTTCTGTAAAGAACTTATCACAATTTTAATCAGATGCAAAATTAAATAAAAAGAAATATATATATACATGTTTTCTTCATGAAATCACAACATCAAAGTTTGTGCTGTGCGTCGGGGTGGTTGTACCGCGCTCTCTGCTTGGAACACAGATGATGAGTGTTGATTATATGATAAAAAAAACCCTACAGATTGTTTTATTTCCCGTCTTAAATGCATCAGTTCAAGCTGTGAAACATATTTTTTTCATGTAAATTTATCAGCAGGTTGTCACTTTAACAAATTCAGTCGAGCACATTTCACGGTTAACATCTAAAGCAATCGCCACAGATCACAGTACAGCGTATATAAGGATAAGTTATAACCCGTCCTCTTTTGTATTCTTAAACTTTTTATTCATTTTATGTTTTACGTTCGTTTAGTTTTCGACCTCCGCTCCCCAAAATGAGAAGGGCTGTGGCTCAGTTGTTGCTTCGCACACACACACACACGTACGTTTTTAGGCAATATATTATCTGAGAGTCCGACTAACACGGGTAACACGCGGCCCACATCCACTTTGGGTGGGCGCATCCTGGGCCGACATATAAAGGCGAGCAGCTCGTCAGTCTGTGTCAGTCTCTCAGTCATGAAGATGTGGTGAAGATGTGGCACCTCCTTCTGCTCCTCCACGTCGCTCTCATTGAGCCCGTGACCTCACAGGGTGAGTTACACCTGCTTTCTGCAGATTTGACTCTGATTTGTCACTTTCATGTAGACAGAGTTGAGTTGAGAGAAAAGGAAACGATTCAGCTCTTTGCTTTGAATCTAAAAATATTCGAAATGGAGAAGCTAATGTGAAAAACGCATATGATGTAGTAATTATTTCTATATTTACGTATGCGTGTGTCCTGATGTACGTTTGTTCGTGCATTTATACTCCATATAGAGCACAGGTGTCAAACATACGGCCAGCGGGTCATAAGCGGCCCTTCTGAGGCTCTAATCTGGCCCGCAGAATGAATTTGCGAATTTGCAAAAAATCGCATAGAAGACCGTAGTTTTTCACTGGAAATAACTTTTGGTCCTAATTTGTCCACCGATTTATTAAGAGAAGTGGATAAAACACAACACTGAGACCGAAAACTAAACAGCAGACGGCAATGAGCCCCCTCAAAACTTAAACTTTTTAAAAGAAACTTTCTTAAACGTAAACATTCTCCTTATTTACTTGTTCATCTTTGCACTAAAACAAATGGACAAAAATCTGGACTTATTATTAGTTATTATGTTGTTGTGTTACTGGTTTGAATGCGGCCCCCAAACTAAGGAGTCCTGGCGCACTCCTGATGTAGAGCATAGTATAGTATAGTATAGTATAGTACAATATCGTATCGTATAGTATTGTATAGTATAGTACAGTATCGTATCGTATCGTATCGTATCGTATAGTACAGTATTGTATAGTATAGTATAGTACAGTATCGTATAGTATCGTATCGTATAGTATAGTACAGTATAGTATAATATCGTATTGTATCATATCATATCATATAGTATAGTATAGTATAGTATCGTATCGTATAGTATCGTATCGTATAGTATAGTATCGTATAGCATCGTATCGTATCGTATAATCTCGTGCATAGTTACAGACAACTTTTTACTTTTACACAAAATCTGGATAAAAATGTGATAAAGTAACACTGATTGATATGTTCCGTACGTTCAGTATAAATTTAACGTATTATACTGTAAAATGTAACAAGATGTGTGAATATGGAAAAAGGATTGGCGCCACTATATATAAAAAAAAAATGTCAAAAAAAATCTTGTGAGAGTTTTGAGAAAAAAAAGTCATAATTCTGAAACCAAACTTTTTTTTTCATGTAAAAAATGAATGAATCAATTTATGAAATTATTCAAAAATGACCTATTGTTTAAATGCACGTTTTCTTAGGCGCCTGTCTTCAATTGTCATTTACTTACCTCTGCAATAACATGCAAATATACTACACATATAGTCCCTGTGACTCTCGTTTCTACTTATCCTGTCTGCACACAATCCTTTTTACCCCCACAGCCCCGTTTACACCGTCTATGGAAAGTTTTCATATATTTGTGGCACGGTTTTTGTGGCTATTGTGTATCATTCTGTTTTTTTTTTTTGTCTCGCTGCCCCACCGCCCCAAATCTGTATCTGAGTCAGTGTGATGTGTAAGAAGGTTTGGGAAAATGTGAAAATAAACAAATAAATGGGATAAAATGTCAGGGTTGGCACTTTTTTTCTCAAAACTGTGTTTATAACCACAGGTCATTTATTTGAATTACTAGTTTTTATGGTGGCCCCACCCAATCATCTTCCAGAGATTAACAGGGAAGGCTATAGATTTATTGTACTAACAATAATAAATAATTTGAAAACTAATACATTTTCAAAAAAAAAAAAAAAAAATGCCAAGAAGATAAAAGAATATATATTATTACATTCTAATATTAGAATTCCAATATTTGATTTTATCACAATTATAGTTCCAAATTTCAGTCCAACAAAACTACAGAGGAAACTACTCGTTTTATTTTCATTGAGGCTTTAGGTTGGGTTTAGCTAAAAATAAAAAAATAAAATAAAAGAAAGTCAGAGCAACCTCACAAACCTCATCTATAAACCTTCAGGTACGTCTGCAGGTGGCAAAAAGCTGATTCTACGCGACGGGGACACGCCGTGTGAAGGACACGTCGAAGTCTACTACAACAACGAATGGGGCTTCGTCGGAGACAAGCTGTGGAGCAGGGAAACCGAACAAGTGGTGTGCAGGAGCACCCACTGTGGGGAGCCGGTCAGCTCAGAGAATGTGTCGCGGCCCAAGGACAGCAAGGTCTGGCTGAACGAGCTTAAGTGCAACGGGACCGAGAAGAATCTGTGGGATTGCGTAAATCCTGGTTGGGCTGTCAGTTATTACCGGAAGCTGACGGTTAAAAAGATTAAATGTTCGAGTAAGACTTTCAGTTTTATATGACACTGTATATCCTGGTGATGGTGATGAAGTACAAACAATTACAAAAATAACACCACTCTTTGCTCCTGTAGGTAATATCACATTAGACCTGGATGGATTTGATTGTGCCGGAGTCGTCAGGTACCTCAAGGATGGAAAACCCCCTGGTCACTTTTGCAAAGACGGCTGGGGTAAGAGTTTGTGTCGTGCATTCAAATACAAATCAGGACTTTTAGTCTGAATAAAAAGTGCGGCATAGAGTGTGAAGAAGAATAAAAGTTCACCTCTTTTGACTTCAGACACTATTTTTACACACCAGTAGTGATATGTTATAAGGTCACTCTTCAACAATGAATATTTATCTATTTTATAAATCAACAATAATTCAACCATGTTGTTATGTTAGTTATTTACATTAAACCAGGGGTCTTCAACGTTTTTTAGGGCGAAGGACCCCAAACTGATGGGGAAATTAAGTAGGCACCCTACCTACCTACTATATGTCATCTATATCATAGGTCTACAACTTTGATTGATTAGACATTGTTTATATATATTTTTTTAATTATTATTATTTTCCCCCATGAATTTAAATCTCTTTAAATGCACATTAACACGAATCAAACATCAAATATCAAATAATAAACAGGTTCAACTAATCATTCTTTGTATTTCAAACATGTGCAACAGTAGGGTGGCGGTAACGTCTTCTGCCTCCAGTTATCCCTTTACTAGAAATTTGAATTCACGGGGAAAAATTAAAAAAATAAATAAATATATATATATATGTCTAATCACTCACAATCAAAGATGTCGCGACCCCCCTTGCAGTACCTCTGTGGACCTGCTAGGGGTTGTGGACCTCCTTTTGAAGAGCTATGCATTAAATTATTTGTGATTATTTTGATAAATTATGTATATTTATGTGAACTCATAATCTTTTAAGCAGGTATACAAGATCCATAAATGCTGTATAAAATGTATGACAAAGATAGATAGATAGATAGATAGATAGATAGATAGATAGATAGATAGATAGATAGATAGCAGCATACAATACGCAGGAGTACAAAATATGGAATGGGATGGAATCTGACTTCTAAACATTGTCTCCCTATATTTCCTCTCACACTAAGGACCCAGTGAGTACAATCTCTTGTGTGACAGCCTTGGATGTGGTAAAGCTAAAACTGGAAGCGATTCTTACCCGGGGTGGATGGTCGGAAACGCACACCGGAATTCCGCCAAGATGAAGATCAACTGCGGAGGCATCACTGGCTTGAAGAATGCGTGGCAGTGTGTAGAGTCAGAATCACCAACGTCGTGCGAACCTGCTGCCACCGTCTGCGAAGGTACCACGCAAAAAACACGCGCGCACGTGTCACAGATTGAACGTTGTACTGAATTAAGAAAGTCATTCGTCTAAACAGCACATAAGAGGCTGCAGACCAGAGGCAGTAGCTGTTCTGGACAGCTGGAAAAAGAACACAACAACCAGTGGGTACCGGTATCCTCGAACACGACCAACCTTGAAGAGGCGTGCCGACTAATGCACTGTGGTGGTTTAAACCGCTCGTCATTTAACGAAACTCAGCACCTGGAATGCACAGGTAATCCAAGCAAAACTAAACAAAAAAAAAAAAAAAAAAAAAAAAAAAAACATTAAGGGCCTCATAGATTTTAACTCACCGTGTTAACTGCCTGTATTTTCACTTCCCATAGATAAAGTTGAAGTATTTCTGGGTGGTACAGAAGACAGATGCTACGGTGAAGTTCATATCAAAGTGAACGATACAGACAAGCCGGTGTGTGGCTCAACCTGGACTGTGAATGAAGCTAATGTGGTCTGCAGAGAGCTAGGATGTGGGAAAGTGAGTGAAGAGAACCCCTATGTCTTATATCTAACAGGAGGGCTGGGCGGTGTGACCAAAAATGTACATCGCGGTATTATTCAAAATTCTGACGGTATCACGGTATTTATTTCCTTTTTTTTTTTCATGCATAATCACGTGTTCACTACATTTTGTACTGGTTGAGAATTAATGCAGTAGACTGACTAAGGATGGAATATTTTACTGTGCTGATGAGGAAATATGAGTAAATCTGGAGACTTGCACAGCTCAGAGATGAAAATAAAATAAATAAATTGTCCAGATAAAATGAAGAAAGAGGGACAGTTTCAAATCTCATTTATTTTGACATATTTATTCATATTTAATTGATATGTCTGTAATGTCAATACCAGTGTGAATGGCTACCGTAATAACTGTAGTTTGCATGCAACATTTTTTTTTTTCTCATTCATTAAAAGCTAAAATTGGGGACAGTTTCGGGGACAGCTATAGCTGGGGGGACAGGTCATCCTAAATGGGGACTGTCCCAAGAAACTGGGGACGTCTGTTCACCCTAAAAAACACAACAAAAAAAAAAACAACAACTGACAATTGTGACTGCTCGTTGTTTTGTTTCATTTTTTTGGACATTTCCATCTTCACCACACCTTGCAGCGATACGTACGTTTAGAGGCGTTACATTGAAAATGGGCCTGACTGAAACAGTGTCTTGCTGTGTAATCAAATAAATTAGTATGTTGGTATATTAAAAATTCATATCACAGCGGAAAAAAATACCGATATTTGGTACGAACCGGTACAGCACTCAGCCCTATCTTACACCTATTTTTGTTATGTCTGATTGAACTATTGTGACCAAGCAATTTCCCCCGTGGATCGATAAATTGTTGTTTACCAATATTACTAAATGTAATATTTGAATTATCATTATATTTTTACTTTTAGGTGACTGGTTTTTCGACTAAAACTGGCAACAGGAAATCAGGGTGGATGGACTCCGTGAGGTGTTCAGGCAATGAGGCCTCACTGTGGCACTGTCAAGGAAAACACCAAGATTCTCAGTGTCAGAACATTGCTTCTGTTATCTGCTCAGGTACTGCAGTGATGCCACTCTCCTTTCTTTTTTTTTTTTTTTTGGTCATGTTAAGGAATTCCTTGGTTGAGTGACGAAAAATCAAGCGAATGTTGACAGATTTACATTTGTATTTATTTCTGTTTAACCCTCTGGAGTCCAGAGCATGATTGGCCGTTTTTGATTAGTTAGACTAGTTTTATTTTCACCTCTGTGAAAACCACAAACATGTTTAATGAACCATTTTTGCAACTTAGAAAGCAAATCTAAAGTGTAAATAACAAAAGCCTATGTACAAATTTTGCAAGCAACAAAGCTGTTTATAACGATTTGCATTAAAATGAAGGAAATGACTGAATATGGCCTCTTCCCTCTTCCTTACCAACCATTGACACGTCATTTCCCGATGTTGGGATGCATCGTTTTGTTTTTTGTTTTGTTTTTTTTTTTGCTTTTGAGCATTTGAAGCTAGCTAGCAATCTCGGCTTGCTAGCGTTGCTTTTCACCGTTTCTCCATGCACACCAACATGATGGAAATAGTCAGGAAAAAATGTGGCATACATGATTATAATAAGTCTAGTTTTACTTGGCCTAGCAACACAACTTAAAATCAGGTCTATAGGTTGAAGTTAGCACTTTCTACAAAACTACAAAACAGCAGAGATTGAGTGATGCTATTTTTCCCATGTTTGACTTATTTCATGTTGCCATGATACAGGTAGTGTTACTATGAGACTGACGGACGGCTTTTCAAGATGCTCTGGGAGGTTGGAGGTGAAGCATGAGAGCGAATGGAAAAAGGTCAACTCAGCGCAATGGTCCAAGGAGCGATCAAATATTGTTTGTAAAGAGTTGGGCTGCGGGGAAGCGCTAGACAAAAGTGAAGAATTCTGTAAGGGTTCTGGGAAATTCCTGGATATAGCCTGCGCTGCAGGTGTAGCAAACATATCTGAGTGTAATATAACCAACACCCAACGTGACAAGGATGTGGACCCAGTGAAAATCACCTGTACGAGTGAGTTGCTTTTCTCAGTTTTTCTGTTTCGCTCTTGGACTTTTTTTGTTGTGTACGAATGTCAGCATCAAGACTATAGCGAGGCAACACACATGAAATATATGGATAAATACCTGAATCAAGATGCAAAAGTTTGCTTCTAATTATATTTCTTCATGATTTGTGTTAACCAGCATAATACGATCTTCTTGATGGTTTATTCCATAGATTGTTTATATATATGGGCCAAGGCTCAGCTGCTTTTTCCCTTAGATGTCAAGAGTATTTATTTATTTATTTAGTTATTTATTCATTTATTTATTGTCATAAGCTAATCTAATTCAAATTTCCAAACAAACTTAATTCATAATTACCAGTGGCCAGTATAAGACATATACTAATTCTGTTTTCTGTGTCCTTCAGAAAATGAGGTTTACTTTCTGAAAGGGAATAGATCTTGTTTTGGTGAGGTGTGGAAGAGAGTCAACAACAAGGACACAAGGGTGTCCGTGCCCCTTGAGAAATGGAGTAAAAACAATGCAGACAGATTTTGCAGGAAGGTGAACTGCGGATCCGTGTTGAGCTATACCCCAAACGTTGATACGGTGGAGAATCAGAATGGAACTGACAACTGCTCATCCACCGGAAACACAACATGTGTCAACACAACGGCTCCACCCACAACTGTTGATGTTGTTGTGACGTGTTCAGGTAATGTCAGACCGAACTGAAAACTTAAAATTCTATTTCTGGTCATAGCAACAAGTTTGACTCCAGCTTTTACTGTTTTACTATTGCTAAAACCTTGTCCTGATCCTAGTCTCTAAATAACTCCCTTCTGTCTTTTCCTTTTTTCCATTTATTTATTTTCATTTTCGACACAACAACAGGACAAATCGAAATGAACCTGACCGATACCTGTCGGGGACAAGTCGTCGTACTGATGGGAACCGATTCTGGAGCCGTGTGCAGCGACACCTGGACAGATGAAATGTCCAAAGCATTGTGCAAACATAAGACCTGCGGCGACCAAGTCTTAAAACCTCGCAGTCAGCGGAGAGCAGAAAAGATTCTCGTTAAGAGTGTGCACACCATGAAAGACCCCAATGATCTGAACTGGTACAACTACGTCAGCAACAAAGACGATGATAAGTCCTGCCTCGAAAAACCAGCCTATGTTGTTTGCTCAGGTAATAATGTGTCTTTTTGCTCGTCTTCAACCGCAATCACATATCCAACCCCGTCGTTTCTATTTGTCTATGTGGTCAGGTTAGTAGGCTGAGCAGAGAGAAAATTTAAAATGTCTAGTGCGGGGGTCTTCAGTGTTTTTCAGGTCACGGACCCCCAAACTGATGGCGAGATTAAGTAGTGAGCCACAACCTACTACATGTGTTCAATATTAAACATTCTCATCACTTTGCATTCAATATGAAGCTATTAAATAATACACAGGTTCAAGTATATATATATTTTTTTATTTCAAACATGTGCAACTGCCGTAAACATAAACAACCTACATACATATATCTTGCACTGTTAGCTTCTCTCCGGCTAATATTGCAGCATGCCTCTAGTTCCCCCAATTGAGGGGATCTTGATCAGAGTCACTGTGATTGGCTCAGCAGTGATGGGGGCGGGGCCTACTATGTGCAGGAGGCTTTGATTGACAGGTCTCAGCCATTGCAGCGCTCTGTGCGAAACGGTGCGCTGTTGAGACTGAATGAGTGCAGTGCCGACTGAAAGATAACGTCCTCTGAATCCATTTATCCCTTTATTAAAATATGTTGGATTCGTGTTAATGTGTATTTAAAGAAATTTCAATTTGTGGGGGAAAATTAAAAAAAAAAAAATGGAAAAAGGGTCTAATCAACCAAAGAATTTGCGATCCCCTTGCAGTACATCCACGGACCCACTAGGGGTCGCGGACCCCCTTGTTTAAGACCTATGATCTAGTGATTTCTCTTGACAGAATCAATAGTGTAGTCACCCAGTTTCGGAAAATAGACCCCTCAACTCCTTGCACATGTTTTTCTTGCAAACTGGTGAAATTGTGAACTACACTGTATGATTCCTCCTTCTTTCACTAATGAAGCCCGAGTTAGTATGAAACAAGCAGATCAACCCACATAGCTTTTGTTTGTGGTCGTAAAGTAAAGAAATCACAGTTTAATTATTCCCTTTCTTTTTCAGGCAGCGTCAAGCCCAGATTTAGAACTTCCAGAGACAAATGTTCTGGCAATGTAGAGGTCTACTATGACGGCGAGTGGCTCCCAGTGTGCATGGGCGCTCTTAACGACTCTGACACTCAAAACGTCATCTGTCGTGAGCTCGGATGCGGCGTCGCTGTCAACCGTATGCTTCCCTACTTTGGACATGAACCGAAACAGGACGTCATACAATCCATAAAGTGTCCTTCCAGTGGAGCTACTTCATTATCTGCATGTGAAATCACTTTTAAACGGGACACCTGCACACTCGGGGGCCTCCAGTGCTCAGGTATGTGTGATCATTTTGTCTCGCACAAAGAAACAAATCCATTCAGTGCACCCATAGAGACCTTCCTATGAAGGAATAGTTTGCCTTTGCAGTGTGACACAGTTAGATGTGAGAAATGGCTCTCATATCTCACGAGCTTAGCAGACATAAGCAGCTGGTTTTGCTCTTTTTAAGACTCAAAATACCTGCGCAGACATATGTGCAGATAACATCAGTGTAAACTTGTTCTCGCTAGTTCTTGTGCACAATCTGCAATCTCTATCTTCAAATGTTTTTCGAGTTTTGTATCTCCTGAGTATCTTATCCATCCGCAAACGTCTCAGAATGGAGGACGGTGGCACTTGAAGGGGAAGGGTCCTGCCGCGGACAAGTGATCGTTCACTCCGAGGGAAAGAGGAGTGGTGTTTCCACTGACGGATGGACTAAAGGTGCGGGGCAGACGCTCTGCCAGGACATGAACTGTGGCAAATACAAGAATTTTACGGGCCGGATGAACAAAGCAGTAACTTTCTGGAACAGTACTTTCAACTGTACAGGCAAGAAAGACAGCATCTGGGACTGCGAATCTCAAAACAGCACATCACATAAGGAGAACCTCTTCATTGAATGTGAAGGTAAGTTTTATTTTTGCAGGATCTCTCCCAAATGACGAAAGAATATTTATAATTTACATTTGGAAACCCACTCTAGGTAGTGATTACAGATACACCGTAAAACGTTGCTGATTCCTGGAGTTGTTGGCTACTTCAAAACCTTCTTTCATTTAGCTGAGATATAGTTTGAGGCTTTGCCTTTTCCAAACTTAAATGAGAAAAATTAATAGGAGGCCTGCAGCAAAATAGCTTAGTGCTAAACAAAGTGTTAAACTAACTAACTCAGCATGCCTAGAGCTGAATTATTAATACATGACATTTAGTTTATTGAATGCATAAACAAACCAAAATGTCAAAAAGAGTTTTTTCTTCTCGTACTTAAATTAGCATGGCTAATAATTAGCATGTCAACACGCCCCTAGCTTTTGGTCTTTTTCAGGCCAAGGCCCCTCAAATTGATGGGTCTATATTAAACCCGGCCTAGTGTTATTTAGGCATGCTATTCCAGAATCTACCTCCCGGAAATAGAGCAGGTAGAAGTGTTTCCCAAAATGTCACACTACGTCTTATACTAACAGGCTGGTACTCTACAAATAGCAGGTCCAAATGAAATTAAATGAAAAGTCGTTATTCTCATTGTATATGGAATTAGACAAAATTGCAAGTACCAGTGAGCATTAATACTGCAAGGAGGAACTTCCAGCATCTTAGGAAACATACATTACATGAATAAAGTACAAAATAAGTCAAAGCAAGGTAACATGAACTTCTACTTCAGTGAGTGTTCACCACTAAAAGTGTCAAAGTATCTGTGGGCATGGACTTCCAGGCTTTGTCCATAAGACCAAAGAATATTTCTCCTTGACTGATTGATCTTAACAGTTTTTATCGCTTCCTGTCCTAGATGGGCCCACTGTCACCCTTTCCAAAAAATGTTATGGGGATGTGACGATAAATGACAAACCAGTGTGTGGGAATCTCTGGAACACCGACTATTCACACATGGTTTGCCAAGAAAAGAGCTGCAGCAACGCGATCGGTTTCGACGTTGAAAATGCTTTAGGGACGAAACATCATGTCAGCTGTGATGAGCACCATTACATCCTCGACCAATGCAAGAGAGTGGAGGGAGAATGCAACCAAAGGGTTACCAACGTTGTCTGCATTGGTAAGTGTGCAATATATTCATTAGGGCTGGGAAAAAACACCGATAAGGCAATATATCGTGATATATCTTTATCTTTCAATACAATATCTATTTTGAATGTCTTGTTTGTAAATGATGTGTATATAGTAGATTAATAAAGCATCTATCTAACTATTTATCTATCTTAATATGGATTTGAAAAGATAAAGTCATGTTTTGGACCGATCATGAACAACTTCCACGCCTCCACCACCACTTTTTTGGAATAAATTGGAAATGGATCATTTGGATTAATATTGTTTTTTCACTCAATTTGTCCAGTGAATTATCACTGTCATCTCATGTACATATATACAACGTGTATTTTAAGCTGCATTTAAAATTTCTCTCTAAAACTTCTCTCTTCTAGAATATTGCAATATATCACAATATCATAATATTTCAATAATGTATCGTTATCGTGACTCGAGTATCGTGACACGTATCGTATCGACACTGACTTATTGTTGCCTACGCTTTGTTAGTTTAGCCCTTGTATACGCGTTGGTTAAACCTGCCACATGTCAGTTTTACTATGTGGTTTCTGTACCTTCGCCCAGAGGAAAATCTGCTGTTTTTTGTTTTCCTGATGTTTCTTTATCTTTCCAGGAGCTGTCACGTTTAACACCTCAGAACGCTGTGGAGGTGAGATTAGAATGCATTATGGACGAAATAGGGAAAAGGTGTGTTACGAAACCGACCTTTCGCCACAGATGAAGGAAAATCTGTGTCGACAGATTGGCTGTGATGGATACAATGGACAGGAACAGCGAAACAATAAACGGGTAAGTCTTTTATATTCCACATTGCTCATGGAAACACATGGTTTAAAAACTCAAAAGTGACTGGATACTAGCTAAAAGTCTTCAGTGCACTGGTTCCATTATGTCAAAAACATAAATACTGTCCAAATACTGACCTCTCCGTTATTTGTGTCAGAATGCAGGTCCTAGGGACACCTTCAAATGGAGCCTGTCGTGCTCCCAAGGCTGCAATGATGTCAAGTACTGCATCAAGAAGGCCTCTTGTTATGCTGGTGCTTTTTATAAGATCTACTGCAACGGTATAACCATGAACCCTTTCCTCAATACTAATTCCCAAAAGATTAACTCACTTGTTTTGCGACATTTGTGACATTATTGAGTTTGGTTTATGTGGGAGAGAAGAACAAGATGAATCAAGTACTGTTTTCTCTGACTTTAATCTTCAGGCTATGTGCCTCCAGTGATTCCGGATGAAGTTACACCAGTCTCCGCCGTGACTGTTGTCATTGGAGTGGGACTTACTCTGCTCATTTTGATAATCATTGTTGTATTTGTGCGTTTCTACATGATTAAGAGATCCAGGAGGTCCAGAGTTGTCTGTGAGTACATTTGTTTATTGCATCAGTTACACTTAAATACAGGTTGATGAAGTGCCTTGAAAAGAAGAACAGTGGAGCCTTTTGCCACTAGAGGGCAGTCCATCTGCCTGCTGACTGGACTCTGCACGATGAGCACTTAAATTAACACAGTGCTCTAATACTCATGTTGTTTAACACAGCAAGAATGCTGTCAGGGAAGGAAATGGAGTTTGAAAGCGGCGAGTATGAAGACGTCATGGACAAATCGGATGAAATGGAAGACTTTGTGGAGGACAGACGTGAAAGTGAGTCACGTATTCATGTTATCCTTATTAAAGTTCCCTGGCAAACAAACCCCAAAAAACAAACAAACAAAAAAAAAAAATCCGCTTATTGTTATTATTACTTCCATTATTGTGCTTTAAAGTATTGTGAAAAAGTGCCAAATAAATGAAAAGAAATTAAGAATATACTATACAAAATAAGAACAAAAACTGGCAATATAAAAAATATGGAAATATATAAATAAAAATGATAATGACAATGACAATATAATAAAGTATAACAAAATAGAAAAAAGTCGATATAAAAAGTCGAGAATATATGAGCAACCATACAAAAATATAAGGAAATAGATAATAAAAATACTGATAAAGGGCATAAATATAGTCAATAATAAAATATAAAAGTACGTAAGTCCATATATAAACACAAGAAAATGAAAAGCTCAAAAAATTATATATACGGCAATATGGGCAAACTGTGTCTTTATAAAAATGTAGATGTAGAAGTTGGTATATTTATTCCATTAGATGTTTTCTTTCTCTTTTAACCCCTCTCAGCTTGAGTCTGTAGTAGCGACCCCATAAAAAAAGTACAAATATTTAACATGTTGAATATTTTCCTGTCTTCTTCATAGAGGAAACAAATGTTCTTAAAATTGTTGGATTGGATAAAGTTACAGTGTTTTTTTTTGTTGTTTTTTTTTTTTGTTGCTGTTGTTGTGCAGGATTCCGATCAGAGGGTGAATCTTTCAGGGGCCGCGACAGGCGCAGCATCTCCTCCCTTAACTACGATGACATCGACGTGGAGAACGAGGGCCGACCCCTGAACGCCCGGGACGCCACAGACGCTGCGTGGGAAGTAGAGAACGTGCACGAAGGTGTCCTCCGTAAAAACACTCGAAAGCTCCGTCATGTATTTTTTGCGTGTGTGTTAAGAACCAATATTTTGCAAAGACTGACCGACACATGCTCCTCTTGAACAGACGGGGCGACCTACGAAGTCGACGACCCCCAAGAGAGTTACGATGACATCGAAGGCCCCCCTGAGACCACGGAGACTAAAGCTGAGGTACATGACGATCACAAAGCCACGCCTGAAGGCAACGCGGCGGCGGCGGCGGCAGCAGCGTCAGCAGCTCCAGAGCCGCCGCAGGGGGGCGGGGACTACCTGGTGCCGGGTCAAGATGGGTGAGAGTCTCAAGCCCATGTCTCCAAATTCATCCTGACCAAATATAGGATCCCAAACATTTTCTTGAGTGGTTAACCTCCTGAGACCCGAGCTTTCATTTTGTTATGTGCTGTTAATTTCTCCAAGGAGCTGAGAAGTATAAAAACTAAGCAGGACTTGTAATCCCAACGTCCTCAAACGGGAACTTGCTAATTAGTGACTGAAGCTTTTTACTACTGATAGAATTTCTTACATTTACATGCCATATCAAAGTAGAGACGTTAATACACATAAATAGACAAGTTTCAACCATTAAAATAAAATACCAGTACCCTGATGTCATGTTTTTACACCGACTAGTGTATTGACCGTTTGCTACCACTAGATGGCAGATAAACACGTCCACTTACGAGGACAACCGGTCTGAAGATATTGCAACGTGGGTCTGAAAATTTTTGGTTGATTAGACTTTTTTTTTTTAAATACATTTTTTTATTTTTTTTTGTTTCCCCCACAAATTTAAATTTCTTTAAATACACATAAACATGAATCCAACATTTTAGTAACGGGATAAGGGATAGCTTAGTAATGAGTGCAAAAATGATGATAACTACTTAATCTCTCCATCAGTTCGGGAATAAGAAGCTACCACAACCTGTCCCCATAAGAGGACGCAGGGTCTCAGGAGGTTAAACCTATAAATGATGCATAAAAAAATTAAAATAACTCAATAAAACCCTGGATGAAGCTAACTGAACCATATTGTTGTAGGTTCCAGTTATGTAACATAACTCTTCAGTTTAAATATAATCAGATGAAGAATATGAACATTTTCTTAATAGAGAGGCAGTTTCAGTCCCATCTATACATATATATATATATATACATACATCTATATATCTCATATCTTTATTCCCTTTTTATTTTTGATGTTGCCATGTAATGAAACAGTACTTTTGTTTAAGATGTTAACATGTGAGCTTTTGTCATTTCTGCAAGCCGAATATTTCTGCAACAGTTTCTTAATAATCTCTACAAGTTACTACTTCAGTCTGCAGAAGTTAAGTCGGATGCAGCTCAAGTCAAACTTCACATGTATGTTTTTAGGTTTGAAGGCTTTGCGAGAATGTGTGCCGTTAAAAATGAAGCTGTCGCGTTACTGTTTTTACCATGTTTCATCCCGAGCTAAGCTAAACGTTATCGAGTGTTACCGACCTTCTTGTCAAACTTTTGCAGGACAACAAGCCGAGCGTTCTTCCCCGAGTGTTGAACTGTTGCTGTAAATGTAAAAACTTTAAAACATAAATATAATGATTACAGTTTGCCACAGTTGTCATCTTTTATTTTGTCTGTATTTATTTTTTTTTGAACAGAAGAAGCTCTGAACTGCAATTTATGAAGCACACACTCTTTTGATGCACTCTCCTTTCTTTTTGTGTTATAATTTTGGTAATTTAACGCACACACCTCTTTAAGTTACGTTAAGTTGCTGCAGCTGGAGGGCGTAAAGGATGCCGGTGTCATTTCTCCGCATGTTCTACGTGGACCCCTGGTTCTCCGGCGTTTTGGAAACGGCTCGGATGTTGAGTATCAAACTGTATGTTTTGTATGTCAGATATAGTTTGATACACAGCACGATAAGCCGTTTCCTCCACACGACGACCGGCCGCTGTTATTTACCCGCCGACGTGTCACTCCGGGGGCCACGGCTGCAACACTTCATCTCTGCGCGCTTTTAACATTCGCTTCAGTTCCTCAAAGACGTGCGAGAGCAGCTGCCCTCCGCAAATGTTAACATGAGCAGAGGCCACGTGGAAGGGGCTGACGGACGAGCTAGTGCCGCTCCTCAGAGACCCCGCGGACCCGCCACAGCCTCACATGTCGGTGTCAGGAGTTAGCCAAGGGCCGCTGATCTCATGGAGCTAGTAATACACCCAAAGGGACTAATTTGTAAGCGGTGGCCCTCGTATGATATGTAAACATCACACCCGGCCCTGCGGTCGGAAGGCTCGGCGAGGGATCAGGAAGCAGGATTACGGCTGCCGGAGTTTAAATAGATGCGTACAGACACACACAGTGACCTGCCAGGCATATGGATTACGTCTTAATGAGGCCTCAGGTGCCATTTCTCCAAAACAAGACTGACAAATGAAATAAAATAAAATAAAATAATGTATTTATTTATTTTAACATGAAGTGTTTTAAACAAAAGTTAAAAATACATTTGCATTTTTATTTATTAACTAATTTGTTTATTTATTTGTTTTACAACAACCACATAACATATATATACACATATATTTTTTTGACAACAGGGACAATTTATTTGTTTAGAGTTTTATTTGTAGTTTAGTAGTAGTTTAAACAAAAATAAAAAAAACATGATGAATTTATTTCACAACAACCACAATCTACATATATATATATATATATAAAATTTAGATTTTTTTATTTGTTATTATTTTATTTATTTAATTAATTAATATATATATATATAGTCGTTGTTTTTGTAAAGTAAATAAATAAATAAAATTAATCAATTAATAACAATTCATGTGTTTTTTTTATTTTGTTTGTTTTAACCACTTCAAAATTTAAAAAAAAAAAAAAACTAAATAAATTGTAATTGTTTTATTTGTCAGTCTTGTTTTGGAGAAATGGCGCCTGAGGCCTCATGAAGACGTAATCCGTATGGTTTACAGGTCTCTCTTGCCTCGTGGTAGGAAAACTGTTCCCGTCCTTAACAGACAAATAGATATAAACATCTAAAAACTGCACTAATATGGAATGAATTCATGTATATATTAAGACAACATTTAGATCATTTAAATAATTAGTTGAATTAAATTAGAAAGAAGCAGCCTGGTTGCAGATATACTGTATCATATTTTACCATAACATATATTAAGTCTGTGTGAAATGTGATTTTTATGAAGCGTAAGGTAAGTAAATGTTCACATCGAAATATCAGTAGCAACATATTCTTGGTGTCACCTTTTCAAAATTAGCCAACGCCTGCTATTTACTGCAGAGCACGGATAAATCCACCAGGGGGCAGATGACAAGTATCAAATTGTTTGAAAGGTTGTGCTGCTTGATTGAATTTATTAGATTATAATAAGAAACCGTCTTAGTTGATAACAGAAGTGATTTCACGTGGACACTGTGGCCCTGTTTCCACCTGACACTTAAGGATCTTACTGGTCCATGACTCCAGTCTGATGCTCTGTATCCACGGGACAGTAAAATAAAATGTATGAAATATTATTTTGTAGTTTTGTTGAAATGTTTTAAGTAATTAATCTGCACCAGTGCAGGTTTTTTGGATTATTTAAATGTGTCAAACTCATTTTAGTTTTTGGTGTTTGATCTCAAGTGGGGCGGACCAATAGCATAACAGAATAACAGCCTATCATAGTGATGCCTTTTTCCATTTGTTTTAGTGCAAAGAAGGAAAAGTAAGTTAGGAGAATGTTTAAAAAGAAAAGAAAAGAAAATCTGAAACTGAAATAAGTGCACTCTCTGCACCAGTGGACAAATTGGGACTAGCAGTTATTTTCATTGAGAATTTGCAGTTTTAGATGAAATTTTCACACTTTTTTTTCTCCAGAAATGCATGCTGTGGCCAGAACACACACTCCACTCCACTCTTGGCCCACAGGCCTTATGTTTGACACGTGTGATTCAAAGAGTTGAGCAAGTCAGCTACGACTTTACAACACGACCAGATCTCTGCTGATCAACCGCTTTGATTCATCACTGACTTGGTTTAAAAGCAGTTTTCTGCGTCCTCTGCAGACTGAGCTGCAACTTTGTTTAAACAGAAATTCAAACTACTATATTAAACTATTTATAGTCACCCCGCGCTGGCTTTTTTTTGTTAATTGACCTAAGAAGGCCCCAGCTGTGGTGACTTTCCATAACGGATGGCGGTATTATTAGTGCTCCCCTGTGCACGCTGTCATTCAGAAAGCCTGGCCTGTGTGTGTGACAGAGACTATGAGGCTATGGACGGTGTAATATAATCCATATTGAGGACACATGACTTCTTAATATATGACTGGCCCTGTGTTTCAGCATATGCTCCACTTATAACAGTATGAATGTTATTCAACACTAGAAACTCTCAGCAGTCTAATCTAAGAGCAGCATCGGTTTGAATCCGTGCTATGAAATGTTTCAGCCACGCATGCACTTCATTTTGCTTCTTTTTTTTTCTTTTTTTTTTTTTTACATGAACTATAAATACACAGATCAGCCACAACATTATGACCACTAACAGGAGAAGTCAATAACATCGGCCATCTTGTGACAATTCAGTGTTCTGCTGGGAAACTTTTGCACTTGACACTCACATGAATGTGGGTCTAGCACCCACCTAGAACCAAACCAGGGACCCCCACCCTCTAACAATGACACTTCCTGAACGTGTGGCTGACACAAGCACACACACACACACACACACACACACACAAAAACACTTTAGGAAGAACTCAAAAAAACATGAAAAACATCACATGGTGTTGGCCTGGCCTCCAAATTCACTAGATCCCAAACACTAGACACTAGATCAGGTATCAGAGGCCCCTCCCATCGAACCATAGGACCCGAACGACTGGACACATGTCCATTCTCCGATGAGTCAAAATTGGAGGCACAAGGGAGACCTGCACAATATAAGGTGCTCATAATGTTTTGCTTGACCGGCACATATCTGAATATATAGTATATATACGTATATTTGTCTGTTCATCTTCAGGTCTTTAAAATAATAATGTTGGGATGGAAATGAATAAATAAATCAATAAATAATGAGACACTTCAAGGCTTTTTTTTTCCAAAATATATCACGAAGCACCGTTCATGGTTCTGAAACAGTCAGGCTTAAACTAAAAATAGTGCAGAATGCAGAACTTCTTTTGGAGGACTGATCTTGATCTTCAAACACTGCACCAAAATGACAGGAGTGTGCTTATTGCACGTGCACAAATAATAAAAAAGAAGACACAATTATAGAGTTTGAAGCAAATATTAAGCAGATAAATAGGTAAACATTCAACAGGACGAGCTCTTCTGATGAGAATTATCCTCCCAGGAGAAAAGAAACAACTGGCTGACGCGGTCGCAACCCCAAACTTGTAAATGTGCCCCCCAAAGCAGCCAGAGCCTTGTCCAGGAGGCCATGTGCATCCATCACAGTGCGCGATGACGATGGACTAATGTGGTGTTTGAGTACTCAAGTATCAGAAAGATGAGAGCCACGTAGATGAGATTAAGGGGAAAGTGCATGACGGAGCCTCTCACAACGTTTGGCAGATGCAGAAAGTCACGTGACGATAAGACATCTCTAGCAGATCTTAGTTTCCTGGAAAATGACACTTTGCTTATCTGTCGAATTCGGGCTGCAAGATTTAGCAGGAAATCACAATCACTTGCTCATCTGCAAAAAAAAAAAAAAAAATGACCTAGTGCGGAAAATATTTTCAAGCTCAAGTCCACATGAATGATAGAGCTGCTGTGATGCCTTGTTACACAGAAGTGGCATGTGAAACATTATTTGAATCTTCTCGAGCGCTGGGTGCGCTATGTGTGCGGAGGCTAACGCAGATGGCCGGTGAGTCAGATGCCTAGACTGGCTTTGCGCCGGCTTTGCGGCAGGATTTACGTTGGCTGCCTCAGTGTTTGTTTGACAGGCCTGGATGTGCACTTGGGGCGAGGGGTCGGGCTGAAAGAAGACCCTGGTTAGCGTAATGCCCTATTTAAACATGTAAAGCATGACGGGGTCAAGCAGGTTCAGGCACCGGGCCAAGTCTGGCTTTCGCCCTCCTCAGATCCTGACAACCTGAACGCACCTGTGATGTCCCGTGTCCCCGGACAACCACAGATGGACAACCCGTCCATGGGGGGCCAGCTGCAGCAGGGTGCAAAGAGATGATTTCATGTAGAGGTGTTTAAGAAGGTCAGCGAAGTAGGTGAGCGGATAAAGGTGTGAATAAAAACGGAGGTCATCAGTCCATCCTCACTGAGCGTGGTGTGGTATCAGGCCACGGACACGTTCAACAGTGCATCATTTGATTCATTTATTTTTTTCTCTAACATTTGCGTCGGGTCAGAGAAAGAACATAGTGTATATTAGTGGTGGGCGTTTTTCAGGCCAAGGACTCCAAACCGATGGTGAGATTAAGTATGGGCCCAATACCTACTACATGTGTTCTATATTAAACCTGGCCTAGTGCCGTTTATAAATATATATTATTATTATCATTTAGCATTCAATATTAAGCTATAAAAATAATACACAGGTTCAAATATTAATTTAAAAACAAAAAAATCTGTGTTCGCCCCCTCTCCAACATACAAATATGCTAAAAGTAGAAGAATGATCTAAAAAAAAAAGCTAAATGTGCAGAATGAATATATGAGATTAAAATACAAATATAACAATAGCAAGAATTGCAACAAAAATGTAAAGTGTGCAAATTAGAATGTAGACGCAGATTTTTAATATTTTTGCAAAAACTCAAAATGCAAAAATAAATTAAATATATAATTCATATATATATAAATTAAATAGATCACCCACATAATGTACTCAAGTGTGTTTCACCACTTTACCACTCAGTTATTTTTACGTGCACGTGAAAAAACGCATTATTGCCTTAATCGGACTATAACAGGAGAACTTAAGTGCATGTAAACACCTTACTCCGAATAAAATCGGACTTCTCATCATCCGATTGAGACGCCCAGGTAATGCGATTGGAATTCAATTTTCCAAGAAACATCCAAGAAAGCCGCAGAAGAAGGAGACAGCAAAAAGAGCCGCTAGAGGAACCGTCTGAGGGATTGCGCACATCTTACCTGCACCAGAAGTCCTGCGAACATTACGTACAAGAAAAAAAAATGTACCTGTGGTTGTTGTTTGAAATGCCGGTCTGCCGCATGAACGACTCTAGTGTATCATATGACGTAATAGGTCAACCGGAAAGCGGGCCGTATTAACGTGGTATTATCCCGCTGAAAAGACACATATCGCCACCTAGTGTGGAGGAGGAGGACATGTTCCTGTCAGTTATTCCATTTTCTTAGGCTGCATGTAAACTGGGACAAGGACTGTAGTCAGAAAGTCGGATTTTGAGCATAGCTCCATTAAACTCTTTTGAGCAGTGGATTCCTCCATGCAAACCAAATATTCATCAAGATTTTATTCTTGTGTGCTCTGTAGGTACATTTTTACAGATAGTTTTAACATTCAGAAAACAAGAGTAGTTTTTGACATTGGTACTTTTATTTAAATATTTAAATACTTGCTCCACCACTGACTGACAGGAGTGTTTGTTTCTGCTGCATGCTGATAAATGGTTAATCTTACTGGGCACAATCCTTGGACACACGGCTGAGAATGATGTACCTGATGGTTCAACACTTCTATACATAAGGCCTACAGTAAACACTCATATTAAGGCAAAATCTACAACTAAATATCGGATATTTCATTTACTTCTCCATTCCCATAGTCATTTCCAGAGGCAGGGACTTTTCCTGTTGTCTATTACGCCTTCTTCAGCCAATCCTTCTCCACGTACATTCTCACCTCCCCCACCGTACACCTATTTTCTGCATCCAGAGCCAGGAGCTTACCGAACATCTCCATAGCTTCTGGAGTGAACCTTTTCCACAAAGGAGGGATGTCCTCCTCTGCGGTAGGCCTCTCCTCCATTCTACACCAGTCAGCAAACTCCTGATAGAAGTCGTCTGAGTCCGTGCAGCGCTCCCAGGGAAAGTAGCCTGTGAGGATGCAGAAGATGACCACCCCAAACGCCCACGTGTCCAGGCTCGGCTCGACGCTGAGAGGAGGGGCGGTCACTTCTGTCTGGCCATCCAGCAGGACCATGGTGCAAAGTTCAGGGGCCATGTAGGGAAGGGTTCCTGTGATGAAGCGTATCAGGGTGCCTCTCTTTTGGGCAAGGCCGAAGTCTGCCAGCTTCACCTGGCAGCAGTGATTGTCCAGCAGGAGTATGTTTTCAGGCTTGATGTCACGGTGGACCAAGCCGTGGCTGTGGATGAACTCCAAAGCACTGGAGATCTGGAGGACGCAACGTTTTACAGAGGATTCTGGGATACCCACCTGGAAGAGGTAATCAAACAAAGGACATGGATTTTTATTTGTGTATACATATGTAACATAAGGACATACTGTGTAGTCCTGGAGGATGATTACTTGTGGACTTCAACAATCATGCATAACATTATGACCACCTTTCTGATATTGTGTAGGTCTCCAAAATCAGAGAATGGACATGGGCCCTTCTGAGAGTGTCCTATGTATATGAAACAGGGTGTTGTTTTAGTGGGGGAACTTTAACTGCCTTAATCCGACTTTAACTGGACAACTTAGGTACATGTAAACACATTACACTGCTTGGAAATCAGTTTTCTCTGGCATGCATGCGCCTTAATTGGACTTTAACTGGACAACGCATGTGCACTTGCTCCACAACTGCTGCACTGGCATATAACCCCAGAACAAAAACATCCAAGAAGAAAAAGGTAAACAGAGCCGGTAGAAGAACCACCTGAGGGATAGTGCACATCCTATCTGCACCATAAGTAGCGCATACATTACGTACGAGATTAAAAAGCTGAACTATTATCCATCTTGTTGTTGTTTGAAATGCCGGTCTGCTGCATTAGACTCCGGTTGTTTATTATATGACGTAATAGGTCAACCGGTCAACACATGTCACCACCTAGTGTGGAGGAGGAGGACATGTTCCCATTAGCTATTCAATTTTCTCCATTGCATGTAAACTGAGACAAGGACCGCATTCAGAAAGTCGAATTTCGAGCATAATGCCACTAAGCTGTGCGTGTAAACACACTGTGTGTCAGGCTGCATCCTGTTGGGGATGGAAGGAGTGTCATTGCTACGTGGTGGGGGTGTTTACTTTGGTCTGAGTGAGTCTTACATGCCACAAAAATTTAAGAAAAGCAGAATTGGAAACAATGAAATCCCAGTGTCCTCATATGTTTACTTGTGAATTTGTTACATTTTCATGTCATATGAAACTGGAAAAGTTAATAAGCATAAATATACTTATGTATCAACTCTTCACTAACAGTACATGGCAAACAAATGTGTCTCCATATGAGGACAACGGGACTAAATGACGCAGAATAAGCTGCAACAAACCTATAACGTAATGTCCCCAAATGAGGGTCTCAGGAGGCTTTTACTCACTTTTGGCTGGATGACAGCAAAGAGGTCCCTACCAATGACGAGCTCCTGAGCAAAGCAGTAGTGCTCGTTGGACTGAAAGGCGATGCCAAACAGCCCCACGATGCAGGGGTGGCAGGACAGGTGTAAGGAGATGCAGTACTCTCGCAGAAATCCCTGGAGCTTAGTCGAGGCTTTGGGCATCACTTTCAAGGCCATGGGAGTCCCTGCCGATCAGCCACGTTCATGCATGTCATATTTCAACATCATTCATTGTGTTATCAAATTTAATTAACAAAGAATTACAAACATGTGAGATGAGTTAAGTACATTCCCTACACCGGGCATTGACTGTATAGCTAATTTGATTAAGTGTCACCGTGGTGCAGCTGTTGGCACTGTCGCCTGACAGCAAGGAGGTTTGAATGCTGTTCATCTGTGGCATTTCTGTGAAGAGTTTCTTCACACATGCAAAACACTATTAGGTTCTCCATTGTCTGCTTCTCTGTATTGGCTCTGTGATCCACTGCCAACATATCTGGGGTGAGCCCTACCTCTAGTCATTAATTTGAGGAATTGTTCGATTACCAGTTTAACCTTTCAAGTCTGTTACAATTTATACGAAAATAACTGCAGATCAGAAGTCTAACTCTAAATTGCAAGATTTACATCTGAACATTTAATAGTAGTTGTTTTTATTATTTTAATTATTTTTAAGTCCTTTGTTTGTACTTAGGACACATGCTCCTAGCTTCATTTTATTTTGGAAGCAACTTTGGACAACTGAGAGCAAATTTTTCCAAGTTTTCATGAATGCAGCATCATCTGCAGCAGGATCTCAACCAAGTTTTCCATGACCCACCCCCACCTCCAACATCAATGGGTTGCACGAGATTTGGAGCCCTTCTGAGTGCAATAATGGTGCTTTTCATGCCAAAATGATAACCGGTCATAAAAAAGTGACAGAAAACTCATATTGTTAAATATCAGTTTAGCATCTCAGATTAGAAAACAAGGCCATACCTCTGAAGCGATGCGTGACCAGCAGCACTTTGCCATATTTGCCTCGACCGATCTCTTTGACCACGTTGAAGTGTTCCTGAATCTCCAGGTTGCTGAGGCTCTGTGCCGTCAGCTCCATCAGCTCGTCGATCAGGCTGCCGTCAGCGAGGCCCAGCTCGATCATCTTTACCCACACACAAAAATAAAACTGTTTTAATTAATTGGAGGCGCATGGCCGTGTTCCCTGATATACTTCCACAATGTTTCTTACTGTAATGATGAAGGCAAAGATCCTTTATTTAAATCCCTAATCTTTCCCTAAACTAAATGTTTTTGTTTTTTTTAACTAAACTGTAATCATAGACACAAAACGCTACTTTATATTGTGTGTTTAAGTTAGATTATACATTTGATTCGAAAAGAAATGACAAGACAATCTGAATAACTTACAATATAATATCAATCATTCGTTCATCTTTATTCATCTTGTTTCAGTAATGATGTTAAATACAACCGATTTCCTTTCGTTCTGATACCTGATACTTGGTGTAAATACACCCTTAAGTGTCTGGTAAAACTTTTTAAAAAAGTAGTGTATTTCAAATCATAGCTTCATAAAGGATACAAGACATCGGAGTAATTTATTTATTTATATTAAACTCTGAAGTATATTGAGGTAGTGGCCTCATTTATTATATAGCTGAGCTAATACAACAAAAGAAGACGATACAGTCATGCAAAATATTTGAAACCAGTGTTTCAGACACCAATGACTGAAGTATTGAAAAGTATCGATATTTTGATTCGAGAATCCATTCTAGAGCATAAAGACCTGGTATCAGAAGTATCGATATTTCACATCACTAGTATTCAGCAACATGTGACAAAATCTAAAAGCTAAAAAAAGCTATAGAAACTCTAATGCACTTTTATATATGTCTGACAAGTCCGATGGAAACGTGTGGGTTTTTATAATTGGTGTATAGTATGTGTTCCATCACACTGCAGTGCACCTTTTGTACCACACAAATTTCCAAACTGACCCATTTCTAGTAAATAAAGCATTCAAAGAGTAAGCAACTGATAATACTGCTCCTTCATGATTGCACAAAATTGGTTGTTTATTAGTTATTTTACGGTAAAAACTGAAATACTGATATAAACTGATATACTACGACTAGATATAATCCGTCACGTCTTACCTTTCCTCTGCACTGTCGTCACTGGAGTCTGAAGACGAGGCGATCCGAACACAACACAAATCAGACACACTCACACCACCATGCTTACAGCTAATCAGTAGTTTGAGGCTGAGCTGCAGTCCCGTCACTTCTCTAACTTTACTACTACTACTACTACTACTACTGCTGCTGCTGCTGCTGCTGCTGCTGCTGCATGAAGGGACCGGAAAGTTTTCCACTGCTCAACACACAGCTCTGCTCTTAACTTCTGTGAAGGGGCCAGAGCCTACTTTGACAGCTGATTACAAACTGCCTCTGCAAAGGGCACACACACACACACACACACACACACACACCTTATAAGCATATGCACATGAATATGTATCATAGTCATATGCGTATTACTACTGTTTATACTGTGACTTATGCAGGTTTCAGCTTATTCACATATTCCTTTATATGGTTAAATGTGACTGATTTGTTTGACATTTTCATATTTTATGTCTATTTCCATTTCATGCTGCCAGTATAAAACATGAACATGTTGCTTTTGCTCCAGTTTTACTGTTTAATATTTATGCTCTTTTGTCATTGTCAAGTAATTCTACGTTTTTTTTTTACCCAAAGTTGAACTCTACTGCACTGACTAAAATACTGGAGTATAAGATTAACTTTTCCTCCACCACTGGCCCTTCTGCAGGGATTTGTTACCACTTAACAGGCTAAGTTGAGGTGTTGAGACGATACAACTGACACAAACGGATGAACGCGAGGCCTGTGCCAAAATGAGTGTTAGGAAAAGCTATTTCCCGCTTAGGAACGCCTGTGGTTGCTCACTACTTGTAAGGGAAATGAGAAAACCGTGTAACATTGCGTGATGCATTAACTGGTTTTATTCTGCGCATGGTTGATTAGTTTTTAATTACACCGAACAGCCACAACATTAAAACCAGTGACAGGACACGTGGATAACGTTCACCATCTCGTGGCAGTACAGTGTTTTTAGATCTGGCATTCGTTCGTGTGGATGTTACTAAGACATGTACCACCCACGTAGACCAGACCAGACCAGACCAGACGCCCCCCCACCCACCCCACCCCGTACCAATGACACTCCTTGGAGGTGGCAGCCATCCCCAGCAGGAAGCAGCCTGACACAGACACACACACAAAAACACTTTCGGAACAACTCAAAGAACATGAAGAACAGAACAAAGTATTAACCTGGCCTCCAAGTTTACTAGATCACACATTATACAGACCATTTATCCTGCAACATGATGGAGGACATGGCCACCAAACTATGTCTGGTAATGTAAGGGTTGAATTCAAACACACCTCCTTTGATTCGTCACCTCACACATACTGCTGCTACTGCTGTGATGTGGTTTTACCTACGATAGCTGCATCAATCGGTTCATTGGTTGGTTGTTTGGGCCAATAATTACAATTTTGTATGAAATGTTCATCTCATAGAGGACTCATCTCATAGAGGAAGCCAGAGAACCTGGAGAGAACCTGCTGTGTTTCCATTACCCCTAGGAATGCACAAAAGCAAAATATGTAACAAAAAATAATGGAAACGCCTACATTTCAAAAAAGTTCTCAAACATTTTAATGGTTTTTCAGACATATTGATATGACAGTTTATTGCAAAAGTGCAATGGGAAACATTTTTTTATGCAATTCCCATTGTTTTCATTTACCAGCGTCATCAGAAATAATGCAGGGGGTCATGTGACCAGTTTATTTGAAGTCCATTTCCTCAAAGTGAAGACTCCACACAGAAAGGCCCCAGTCGGATTCGAGCCCAGACCTTCTTGCACCACAAAGTTAACCTTTAGAATTGTTGCAAAATATCTTAATAAATTAGCATCAAGAATAAATCGTATATGATTCTTGGTGATCTTGTGACTTTCTATCCAGCACCATCATTAATTAAAGATGTAAATGTATCCAGTGACTTGGCTGATGACCAAAGCAGCTAGCGTGGCTGCAGACCAAGGACCAGGGACCAGGGACGTTTTTCAGGCCAAGGACCCAAACTGATGGAGAGATTTTTCTTTATGAGGATCCCCATTAGCTTCCACCAAGTGGTCGCTAGTCTACCTGGGGTGCACACAACAAATTCAGCAAAGAAAACAAACAAAAGTTGGAATTGTACTATGAATGTAGGGACCCCCCCTACCTACTATATCTGTTCTATATTAAACCCGACCAAGTGCCATTTCTTACCTTGGCCGTCTTGAACCGAAAGCCCAGAATGCACTCAAGCTGTGGCACTCGCATACGAACAAATCCCCCGAGGTGTCGTCTACGACCCAGCCAGGCCTAATGGAGTGCTTGTTGTTGCACCTGTGAGCCAGTAATAGTGTGTGTGTGTGTATTGACCACTGGCACATTTACAGTGATCTCACTCAACGCTGTGACCTCTGGCAGTTATTCTGGGGGGGCGGGGGGGACAACTAACGGTACAAAGAAACAGATACTTTGTGCATTGACCTCTGCGTGGCTGTGGTTGGGTTAATGAGATGTCAGCGATTGCAGTTCAGAGCTGCCGACCACTCCACAAGGTACAGAGGGAACTTTGTTTTTGAAGTAGCTTTTGTACGGCTTTTGTGAGCCGTACAGAATTTTGTGGTTTTCCCATTCCCAAGCAGCCCGTTATAGTCAACTACATGCATCTATATATAGTTTATCTGTTTTTCTACTCATACAGTTTCCAAAAATAGCCTCCAAATGTGCACCCTAGCTGCTAACTAACATCATCGCGACCCTTCCCGGGACTCAGGGAAGCTGCTGTCTGTGATTAAAGATATGTAGTGGAGCTTGTTTTGAAGTTTATGATCATCATGTTACGCTGTCACCACAGACATGGGCTCATGTCATATTTGGGATCCTTTACATCCCAGGACGGTGCAGAATAGCCTTTAAGGCGCCAGGAAAAGTCCATATCCCAACTTCTCGTCCCATCGCGATCCCGCTGCTGTCCTCACAGTCTCACAGGAATGGAATTAAAGAGCCATGAAGACAGACAGGCCGGTCCACGCTGATCTTTTGGCAAAGATCAATTTAAATGAAGATACGCCACGAAGCGCCGGCTGCAGCTGTCGACTATTTTCCGCTGTTAACGTTAAAGAGGCATTCAGATTTTTTCCTGTGTTTGACATGCGGGGAAAACGAGGCCATGCCTATCAGTTCCAAAACAAGCTGTAGGAGATACTTGCTCAGAGGCAGTGAGGTCAACGTTTCCATTAGCTCAGTAGATCCTGTGAGTGATTAATCAGACTTGCTGTATTCAAGTTCATAGCGCGCATCTCAGTTTTTTTCTCTGTACTTTTTCCAGGCCCTAATTTCCAGACTTCTCTGTAAAAAAAAAAAAAAAAAAGTGGTAACGGTCTTGGAAATATAAATATCTTTCAATACACTAGTTTCCATTTTCCATATTTAAATTTATAAAATCAAATTCCATGCTTTTCCACACTTGTGTAGGAACAGTAGAGAAGAGAGAGGCCTGATGACTGAAGGCTCAGTCTCCATTTCCACGTTTAGGAAACTCCAGCTACTTCCAAGATGTGCACTTTAAAGGTGAAGTTTTGGATTGGGGTGATATAAAACCACGACATCTCTAAGAGTCGTGGACTTTTTCTCCTACACGAAGAACGACTTAAGGTTGGCACTGGCATTGCAGCAGTTTGGTTCTGTGAGTTATTATAAGAAATAACGGCAGAGCAGACTAGAAGTGATGAATGCACAGTTTAGATTTTCAGCATCACTTTGTGACAGGATGCCGCATATTTTGAAATTGCTGTCAAGTAAAGCATAGGCAGAGACATTGTGTGTGAAGTCAAGGACTTTCCAAGACTCCTCTAGTCGTACTAGAGTGAAATCTGAAGTTTAGGCTCCTGTTTTATCAAACTCAGAAGTAGAAAATTCCACCCATTGTTTTATCTGGCTTAACAGACCTGGACCTGGGTGTGAACTGCATAACAATGTGTTTCCTGAAGGCAAACATGTTGATAAACGGTATAAAGTCCCAGCAACAAACCCTGAGGAACTCCACGGCTAACTTTTGCACTCGCTGAAGAATAATTATTGACATGAACAAACTCAAATGAATCTATCTCATATGAATATTACAGTGTAGTGCAGTGCTTTTAATCCCAGTGACACCTTTGATTCTTCAAAATAAAATGCATTCCTGTGCAAATGTGCATAACTGACTTGTGAGCTTTTGCAAGGATATTGATTAATTAACTGCATAACACATGATACAAAAGTAGGACTTTTTGAATGCAACATCCTGATTATCCTACATATGATGTGGCAGCATGAATTCAGGTCTAGAGTCTAGTAGGTGTCGGCTCTAACACACTGATGGTTTATATAGTACAAGAGTTCAAATTAGCCCAGAGAGATCTTTATGATCTTGTGTTTATAACAAGTCCAGAAATAGATCAGATGAGGTGGTTCAAAGGGGGATTTCCATGGATTGCATCCAGCTCCAGCCTCAGATTACTGTATATACTGTATATATATATATTTTATTTAAAGAAAAAACGTGATTTGTAATAATAAACAGTAACAAATTTTCTCCAACTACACTTTGGTATCAAATGTAATCGTAAAGGAAAGAAATCTGGTTAAAATCGCAAGAAAACCATCAAAAAGTTGAATCATTCTTTAACTGAATATCGTGCAGTGAGACTGGATGTACGTTCACTACCCACATATTTAGTATCATATGTGCATGAACAGTACATCTATCGCTATTTATTGCTAATTGATTGTATATATTTGTCAGTTCCAGTGGGTAGGCAGAATGCTCAGACATGGCCTCACCCGTATGCAAAGTGCAACGAGACTGACACTGCATGAATCTTTTCTCCGATGAACAGGACAAGTCACCTGATACATCCGAAGCATCCATCAAAATGTAGTCGCCGTGTGGCCATGCAGGGCCACTCGCACCTGACCATCTGCAAACTGAGGGAAAGGCACAGGCCCTAGCGTCTACGCAGAAAGCACAGATCAGTCAAAGTATCAGATGCTTCGGATACAATTTGCAAAGCAGTGGTGTGCATGTAGTGGCAGTGGTTGGTTTTGAACCCTTTTTGGACATTTTTTGCTAAAATAGATGCAAAGTGAATTAATTGTAGTTTGGTTAGTTATTTTAGCTGCTTCTTGTAATTTTAACATGTTATACTTTAAAGCAGACAAATGGAACCCAGTTGGAAAAAAAAAAATGAAACAAAAACTTTAGAATTGTGTATTTGTTCATTAAGAAAATTGAGCCAATATTGAATATCGGTGAGTTGCACTTTGCGATGTGCACTTTTAGGAAAACAAATGGATTTCATGGCAAAGTTCATCCGTTGAGAAGTTTTTTTCAATCGATGTAAGGACACTCGGGTGGCGCTGATGTATGTTTTTGTATGTTTATGTTTTTTATAATGGCACGGACATAAAGCCGATCAGCGGACATGAGGAAATGTACCAATATCACAGATTTAAAGTAGTTCTGTACTGAGGAATGGCTTAAAATCACAGATCAGCAGTTGCTGTAAATGTTTAGTTGCTGTTATTTCTCATTTTCTTGATATATGATATTTTCCTTCGTTCGGGGGAGTTCTCTTTGTCTACTTTCAGGACCTCCGCTGATATTTTGAGTAATGTTTAAGCATAAATATAGAACATTCACGCGAAAAACTTTGAAGCTGCACTGTATATTTACAGGTTAGGACGCACAATAAATCAACTTAATGACTATTAAGCAATAGTTTATGAGTGATCAGTCTGACAGGTGTGAGCATTCAGAACTTATAAACAGCAGCTGAAGAATCTAGCTGTAAATGTTTAAGCTGTATAATAAAATGTGCGTGCTGTGCTTGTGCATACCGTGGTCACATTCGTGCATGTGTGTATGTTGGTGTGTGACACGAACCATCTGTCACCAAGGGTTGGTTTTTGAAGATGCAGTTCCTCACACCCAAGAACCCAATACCCAACACCCGGAATCACTGATGTCTGTATTTTCATGCAGCGCGGGGTGACAAGAACACGGCGCACGGACGCACAGGCCCACAAAGAAAAAGGAAAAAGTGCATCTGAGCCAACGACGACGACTGAAACATCGTGAACGCGGTGAAACGTTGCGCATGTAGGGAGGCTGTAGTCGCCGCTTTGCTTTAACGGCCTGGCCGGAGATCAGAACAGCTGTCAGATGATCTGCGACTGCAGCGACACTTTTGGATACGATGACATGTTAATGTAATTTTGACTCAGGAGCAAATTTCTCAATCTTAACGTTCAAGGCTTTAGATGTCGAGTCCTCCAGCCACATGTCTGTTTGTCCGTTGGTCCAAACAGCCGCGTGACTATTTGCTAAACTTCTATGTCGGTTCAAACTCAGATCGTCAAGTTAAAGCAACAATACATTTAATTAATGTGTGTTAATATTGGATAATACTGTATTCATAAGGCTGGATCTTCTCTAAGGCTCCATTTTCTTCATGAGGAAATGATACTGGAAATTAATACACAATATACAGTTTACAGCCTGTTGCTCTGTAAATGTTGTTAGTGGGGGCCTTTGTGAGCTGTCAGTGGATCAGGACTGCGCCAGTACATCCCACAGATACTTGATCAGTTTAGGATCTAGTTTATTGGAGGCCAAGTCAACACCTTCTTCTTCTTTTTTGAATATTTTTGTTTTCTTGTTTTTGTGTGTGTGTCTGTGTCAGACTGCATCCTGCTGGGGAAGCCTGCTGCCATCAAGGAGCGTCATTGCTACGAGGTGGAGGGGGGTGCCTGGTCTGGTCTGGTCTGGTCTAGGTGGGTGCTACTTGTCTAAGTAACATCCACATCAATGAATGTCAGGTCCAAAAATTCGAACATCAAACTGCCACAAGACGTAATTTGGCTCTCCTGTCAGTGGTCATAATGTTGTGGCTGATCGGTGTATGCACATGTATATGTATGTTCATTCTCATCTTGGAGATTTGAATCTGGGTTTGGGTCACAGTATAGTATTTTTAAAGGCTGTCATCAGGAGTCATAGAAAAAGAAAAAATAAATAAGAAAAACTCTATTTCACTTTTTAATATCACGCTCTCTCTCTCTCTCTCTGCTGTATTTTTTAATAAAAACCAAAGTCATGATGAAGAGTAACAAGAGCCCAAAGTAATGTGTGTGTTATGCACTACGGAATACCTCTGATGAAATGTGTATGTACAGCACTCCGGGGGCACGGGGCCTTAATATAGAAAGGTTAGTAAGTGGATGGAGCGGAGGAATGGAGTTTACAGCAGTGCTGGTGTTGACGGAGCGCGTGAAGACAGGCTGCTAAGATACGGTTTCAGATTGACATGCCGCTTCGTGGTTAGAGCCTTCTGCGCCGCCGAGCCGTGCCTCTGAACTCAGCTGTATTTTAACACTTTGGGTTTCTGTTTCCCAGTTAATCAGGCCGCAAACGTACGCGGTGGTATTTACTGGTTATTAAAACTGCAGTTATGATTAGTTAGGATTCGGTTTAGCTGCCACGAAGAAATAACACATGACTTCTATATTTGATATCCATATGTGTGAAGTGAACACTGTTCAGCTTTAACAGAGTCTGTTACGTTTTAAGACTTGTAGTCATCATAATTTCATTCAAATTTGAAGAAGCAGCAATTAATTGGCAACAACATTAACAAGTAATTTTGAAATAAAACCTTCCAGACCACCTTGTTGTTGCAGCTCTTTAAATAGATGGCTCTGCCTCCTGTGCGCCTGACTCTCTGCGGGACCTTTGAGACCTGTCTTCCCCTCTAATGATGTATAGAGAGCCACTGAATCTCTTGGTCGTGAACCGGGATATTTGGGATGGCTCCCGACATGGCCGAGGAAGTAGTTTGACATCTGAATCGTCCGATCAGTTCCAAATTTACCGAAATAGACGATGCAGAATAACGACTGCATGATTCACGACCAGCGATGGAGGGTGTGTTGGCCCTGCTGCTCCGCTGAATATCGTGAGCCTGCAAAACACAAAGAGGGCAGATCAGACTTTTTCTGGCAAGTGACAGAGCAGCGACAGCCACAAGCAGACGCAAGATTTGCCCTTTCGTGTGAATCTATCTCAACATCTAGGAGACATGACATTTTATAAAGACCACAATCAACTCTCTCTGCTAGCACGATCATGGGGGTGAAATTTGTGTTTTTGAGCTAAACGGCTCACCAGCGATTGAAATGATTGTTTTTGTTTGAGTTTTAGGATCAACTGAGAAAGAAACTGCACAAAATTACGTTAACTACCAATGATGACGTTCTCAGCTTCACTTTGTGTTTAGGGCTATTTAGTGTATGCTAATATGCTGACAGTGTAAAATGGGGTTCTTCTTGTTTTCTTCTACCTTCAGTAATTATAGCAAAGCACAGATCAGGCATAACATTACGACCACCTTCCTAATATTGTGTAGGTCTCCCTTGAGTCTTATGGGTTGAGGGGAGGGGCCTCTGTGGATCAGGGAACATTTTTCATGTTTGTTTTTTTTTAGTTATCCCTAAAGCGTTTTGTGTGTCTGTGTCAGGCTGCATCCTGCTGCCATTAAGGAGTGTCATTGTTATGGGGTGGTGGGGGGGTCTGGTCTGGTCTGGTCTGGTCTGGTCTAGGTGGGTGACACACGTCTAAGTAACATCCACATCAATGTCAGGACCAAAAGTTTCCCAGGTCATGGGAATTTACTTTTACATTTACTTCTCTTCTTGGTGGTCATAATGTTATGGCTGAATGGTGTCCCCACTACGCATTTTTTTAAATTCATTTTAACGAGAAATTCAGATATTCACATAGATTTTGTATTTTTTTTATCATTTATTTGGCTGAATGCTTATTCAGTGGTCGTGTCTGCACAGTTAAGGTTAGGGACAAAAAGAAATATAAAAATTTTTATCTTTTCGTTTTAGGACTCAAGAAGTATTTTGGACGTATTTATGCAGATCACACATTCCCAAACTTTAAAACAACCCCAGAGGTGCAGTTTTGTGGACGTGAAAAAAAAAAAAAATACTATAAAGGCTACTATAAAACTTCCCGTCTGATTTCTTTTTATTTATGCCAGAATGGAGGCTTCTGTTGTTCTGTCGCCTTTTTTTTCCAATCCGAGTCCTTGCGGGACAAAAAACGCAGCCGTGACAAATGACAAATAGAGCTGTGGGAGCAGCACAGGTGCTCGGAGGGCGAACGACACGCTGACGGGCCCGGCTCAGGAGTCTTTGTGTGTTTAGCGAAGTTATGCCCGGATGCATGTTTAATGACGCTCCGTGTTCTGCCAAGGCAAATATCAAACAATGGAATGAGGGAGCTGAAGCGGAGTCGCGTTACAGCGTGAACTCAGTTCTCTTTCCTCCGATGACCCCCCCACTCACCCCCCCACCCCAGGCCTCCTACCATTTTTCCATGTCGTGATTCCTACACGGCACCCTGACGATGCTCTTCCTTCTCCCCGGCCTTCGAGCAGGCCTCCTCCCGCTGGTGTTAATTGAGATAATTGTGTGGTATGAGGCTGAGCCGCCGCTATGCCTGTCCAGTTATTCCTTTCACGGGGTAACCGGGTGGCGCACAGATTCCGTGGAGATTTCACAGCGAGCGCAGCGTTGGAAATGGATCCCCACAGCACATCACACAGGCTTTAATCCCCGGTGCACTTCCGAGCTGCTGGATACGCTGTGTTGTGTTTTGTCAACAACAACTACCGTTGTAGTAGAGTCGCGTCTCGACTGTTCTCTAAGTTTAGCTCCGTGGTAGCGGATCTTCTGTCGAGTTGGCCGGCAGAGGTGTGAAAATGCTCGGACGGAGGCGGCAATGTAAGCAAAGGTCTCACCGAACTGGACCTTTAGTAACATGAAAAACTGGAAATGCGTAATATAACCCACTGAGGCGGCTCCAGAGAAGGTCCTTGTTCTGGAGATGAATCGTCAGACAAATGTAATGAGGGAGTTGTTGTTAAGTTCAGTCACAATTGAGCAACCTCCATATAATGATGACAAGTACCTGAGGTCAAAGGTCATTTTTCAATCTTTCTAAAAAGTTTAAACCCGATGATACTTGTTTTTTCTGCCTCCACCTGGAGATTCACAAAGTCTTTTCTTGTATTCTTTTGATACAACTGGATTCAGTTCAACAAATCTTTCTTTAAGTCAAAATTAATGTAGAGTGGAGTGGGGAGATGGTACCTTGTGTTCTCTGCTCCAGAAATGTTCTGATCATCTAACACCATAAACTCCCTGACCCCTAACTCTGGAAGACTTTTCTCCTTGATGCTGTCTCCAGTAAACTTTTCTCTTCTTTTAAACACTCGTTAAAAAGGAATTCGCAAACACCTCATGCCTATTAAGCCTTGCCTTTGAAAAATCTTCTTTTATTCTATTATTGTTTTTCTTTTGTTACAGTTTCATGAAGTGATGATATTTGCTTTGTCTTTGTTGGTGTAGAGGTTATGCAGTGACGTCACTGCTGCCCGGGGCCACGCCCCCTTAGTGGCAAAAACATAGCAAAATGTGTCAGTAAATACAGCGAGACTGGGGATAATGTGGATTATGATCCATATGAACTAGTGTGGGTTTGGAAAAGTGGATTAGCCTCAGTTTCTGTTAGTTTAAGTCTAAGTGAACCACAACACCAGGTTTCTGTTTCTTTTCTTTGGCTGATATCTGTAAAAATATGTAATATCTCTGACTGCTTCTCAAATCTGTTGGTTCAGTCAATCACACAACAGCTCTTCCCCATTTTTGTAAGTTAATTTTACAATCTAGACTCTATTAAGGCCTGTGATTCAAACTAATGCTGCTCATCTCCATGTTCAACTGTCCCTTTTTGGCTCTCAGTGGCCGTAACCATGGAGACTTCGCTTACTGTGACATCATGTGCAGAACCTCTATTGTAAAACACCTTGTGATGTTCAAGAAGACTCTTTAGCTACTTTGAACATCTAAAGTCACTGACCAAGATTTACCAATAAGGACAAACTCTTGAAAATGTTTCCTCAAACTTCACAGGCTCTAGGTAAGTAGTGAGTTTTTTTTTTTTTTCATATTATTGATATGAAGTTTGAGAGAATAAGCCTCTATGGACTTGATCAGTTTGAGATCTGGTGAATTTGGAGGCCAGGTCAACACCTTGTGGTGCTGTTCTTCGTGTTTCTTTAGTTGTTCCTAAAGTGTTATTGTGTGTGCGCCTCCATCAGTGAGTGTCATTTCTATAGTATGGGGTTTCTGGTGTCTGGACAGAACAATGAATTATCGATGTCATTCACTTCTCCGTCACTGGTCATAATGTTGTGGCTGATCTGTGTATTCACAAACTTTTGTCGAAGCAAACTTCGCCACAGGTTTCGTGGAATCGTTTGTGCCACTGTTCGAACATTCTTTCGGTCGCAATCCCATAGTTGAAGGACATTTTTCTCCATCCTCTCAGAGGTGTGAGTGGCTGAATATTTATAGTAAGGGCCGTCTGGTTTATGAGCTCCAGTAATGAAGTGTAAAGAGCGCTGACCTATGTCATGGTGACACGCTGACAGCTTTGGAATTTACTGTGTTTGGTTCAGGGGAGATCATCTCCGCATCCTCCCTTTGAATGACGCTGGCCGTGGTCCTGACATGATCTCAGAGGGCAAGAAAAGCCAGGACGCCCTCAGCCAAACATGTTCGGGCAAAAACTTCTATTGTCCTTCTCAGTGTTGAGTTTGCGGCCCTGACTTTATTTGAAGTCAAAGCTGGCTCAAGCATTGTGAAGTGGAAGCAGGTAAAATGCTGCCATCTAGTGGTACGAAACATATTTCTCTACTTCTGCGGCAGGTGCTTTTAATCTCTTATCATTCCAGCCTATTAAGGACATACCCAAAGTAAACTGAATGCTGTTCATGAACATTTCAGAGCTCATTCATGGTTTTGGTCTCTTCTGAAAGCCAAGACTCTGAGGTTTCCATTACAAAAGTCAAAAGCACTCTAAGTGGTGTTGTTCTGGAGTAATCAAAGTTGGCACACAGCTATAAAAAGCTGTTGGGTTCGCCTGAATTTCTTTGGTTTGGGAAATAAAAATGTGTTGGTTGAATCCTTTAATGGATTTTATCAATGAAATCAGAAGAAAAATACATATTGCATCGTGCAGCATTTACTCAAACAAAAATTGTGTACAGAGCTCTGACTGGTTCAAAAAGCTACTGCCATCCCATGTTCAGCCCAATGTTAAAGGATTAAACACGGTCTGGCCAAAAAACAGTCGCCACCTGGATTTAACCAAGCAAATAGATACGGGCCTCATATTGGATAATTAGTGCACAGGCGATTATCTTTCAGCTTAGTTATTTAACCCCAACCATTTGGATTTCCCTGATGGCACGGCCATATTCCAAGGTGACAATGCCAGGCTCAAATAGTGAAAGAGTGGTTCAGGGAGCATGAGACCAGATCATTTTCACACATAGACTGGCAGCCGCGGAGTCCAGACCTGAAGCCCGTTGAGAATCTTTGGGATGTGCTGGAGAAGGGTTTACACAGTGGTCGGACTGTCTCATCACCAATACGAGACCTTGGTGAAAACTAATGCAACACTGGATGGAAATAAATCTAGTGTCATTGTAGAAACTTCTTATAGAAACAACCAAAGCTAAAGGCAGTCAAACTAAATGTTAGAGTTGAATGTCAAATATATGTCAAACAGACAGCAGGGTTATTGTGTCACGTTCTGTCTGAGCACTGACAGAAGACAATGTGTGAGGCAGCGTCCTTCATATTCTAGATGCATTAGATAGATAGACAGATACTTTATTTAGTAGCTCCGTGACATAGTGCTCTCGACTCATTTTTAGCTCACGTTGCTGCAATCAGATGCAGTTCATGCATATTTCAAGCTCAGGGGGATATTATAGACCCACTCAGTTTGTTCTTTGAGGGGCGGGGCTTAGCAGGAGGCAAAAGATCTCAAACGCTTTAGCTCGTAAATGGTGGTTAGGATATTTCACCAAACTGTTGTAGCAAGAATGGACGAGGAAAAGACGTATTTTAGAGAATATATGTACATTCACCGACCCCTACACTCTCACTCACTGGATGTATAATTTGACCAAAGGAGGACACAGAGGGGACCAAGTCTGGTCTGGTTTTTACAAGTGAAGCCTCTCCAACAAAGATATTACAAGAAGTAAGTGGAACCACTGTGGAGGGTAACGTAGCAACGCAACTTCTGCTTGGACACCCCTGAAACATACATCTAATGTTGTGTTAGCTCGCGGTTTAGCAATAGCATCTATCAAGAATCCTCCAAATGATAATTAACTTAAAGTCAGTCACAATTTAGTCTGACCCTTAACATTATCCAGGTTGAACACGATGTTGTTGACGACTGTGGCTGGTATGTGATAAAACTTTAAGTTAGTGTTTTCGCTTTTTCGATTTGGCCCCAAAAATACAACAAGACGACATTTTCCCAGTTGACAGTGAGAGTGTTCGCCTCAAGCTTCGTCTTGTTTTGCCTCCAGCTAACGTTGTGACATCACTGTGATGTAGGCCGTGAAGGGGTAAGAGAGTCATGTGATGTTTACTACACATACCCATACCTGTGCATATACAGCAGCTGTGGTAGTTGTGTACAATAGCACTGTACTAAATCTACTAGCGTGGGTGGCACGAATTCAGATTATTTAAAGTCTCTGATGATGTCACTAAGAAAAATAGATGCAACAATGAAATCTATTTTCTTGACCTGAATACATATGCTGAGAATAGAAAGCTCATGTATAGCCTGTACAAGAACAGGCAGCACCTCACCACCATCAATAGCATTTAATAGTATTTGGGTATTTCTCTGAAGCCTTCTCCATGTGCTGTAACTTAAGGCCTAATAACTCTATCAAATAGTTGTAGAGAGTGTGCATTACAGTAGGCCTTTTGTTGTAATTCAGGACTGATGTTTCTATAATGTACTTGTTCTTCTTTGTGCTAAAAATGAAGGAAGAAGGTGAAGAAAAACTATTAACAGGACTACAAAAAAGCAAATTAGTAAAGCTAAAGCCAAAGAGTTTGTGGGCATCGTAGTATTTGGACTTGTCTGCCATGACAAAACGCTGAAGTTTTCTACATAACTTGATTTCTCATATATGTTTTGCAACTCTACAAATTTAACTGGCTTCCTGTGTCCCAAGAGTAAACCCTGTGTAACAGATGTCTACAAGAGGCTGGGTCCAGCTTCAGTCTCACCAGCAGCCCACCCGTGAAAGATGCTCCGTGTGCAGGGCTGGGACTCACGCTCGGACAGGAGACAGCAGGGGAGGGATGGGTGGGTGGGTGATGGGTAAATTGCTAAAATGCTAAATTGCCGCTCGAGGAGAGGCCAGCAGAGCGGAGAGAAATCGAAATGACAGGACATGCTGCCCTGCCCTGTCCCCCCTTTGCCACCGAGTGTCAACTCTTTGTATGTAGGTCACACTTTATTTACACAACGCACACCTCAGACCTCAGAGGGCCTGCAGGCCTGCAAAACGAAGCCAGTCTGTTAAGTGGTGTAAGTGCAAAAGGGTTGCATTTCCTCTAATGACCACCTGGGGCCGACATGCTGCACAGCACAGCAGGACAGAATAGAATAGAATAGAAATTTGCAGTAGTACAAAAGGCACAAGTACAGTGGGGTGCTTGTGCAAGTTTTCTGGAGTCAGCCTTTTTAAAAAATAGAAGTAAAGAGGTAAATATTTTAAATAGCAGGTGAACATTTTAAATACAACATATAAACACTTTCTGAAAAAAGAAAGCAATATCAGTAAATATAAAAGCGCACAGTAGGTTATTGCACAAGAATTATTGCATTGGTGATTAAAGAATAACAGTTCTCGGCGTGTGGTGTAATTGTCTATAGAGAGGTGTCCTGGGTTATTATCCTGATGGTGAATGGGAAGAAACTATTATAGAAGCGAAGCCTGTGAGTGTTGATGCTCTCTGGTCTGTGGTGTCTCAGGTTCTATACTCCAGTCCTTCCACCTGAGCAGAGAGTGAACTGGGTGGTGTTGGTCGCTGAGGATGCTCTGGGCCTTTGTCCTGCAGCTCTGGGTATAAAGTGTGTCCGTGCAGGGGAGGACAGATCAAAAATGACCCCAATTAAAATCAATGTGTTTTATGATGCAAACTTAAGAAATTTCTTTCATTTTGGTTAAAGATGAGGGTTTTTTTTTTCATTATTTAATTTCTCGTTAATCACACCCAGGTGGTGGTGGTAAACTGGGTAATTTTTGACCAGACTTTTGACCTGAGGTCTTTAACAGGAGGGCTGCGACTCCTAGGGGGTCTCCCCCCCCCCTCCCCCACAAATTAAAATGTCTTTAAATACACATTAACATGAATCCAACATATTTTGGTAAAGGGATAAGTGCAATATATAATGTATATTTATAAACAGCACTAGGCTGAGTTTAATATACAGCACATATAATAGGTAGGGGGTCCCTACTCCCCATCAGTTTGGGGTTTTCCTCTCCCTGAAAAACGTTGAAGACCTCTGATCTAAGGGTTCACAAGCGGTGAAGTGGCAGCAGTACGAACTGGAACACAGCGCACCATCACCTCCACCACAAGCCGGAGCTCCACCTCTGCTGGGCCCCAACGTGCAGGGAGGTCAGCGTGTGCGGCCATGCTGACACAAAGCGCATGCATGTCGTATGTGTGTGTGTGTGCACGCATGTGGAGCCGCACTGAGGGGCCTAAAAACAGGAAGTAGGCCGTTTCTGACAGTGACATATGACAGAGTTTGACAGAAAGAGGAACTGGACGGTATGGAGTTACTGGAAAGGAGACGCCTCTTTCCACATACGCCTTCCGTTTTTGCTATTTTTTTTCTTCTACGCTTTTGTTGTTGTTGTTGTTGTTGTTGTCATGCACAGGGCAAGTTCACTTTTCGTGTAACGACAGGACGCTTTTATAGTAAAGCACTTCCCATGTTAAATTGAAACCTGCAACACTCGCACTGATGCCGTGAAAACATGAGCACAGTTTGCAAATTCCAATAAGTAAAATCAGTAATTTATCGTAAAGACAGATTTTTGCATTTTGCTAAAATTAGTAAAAGCGAAGTGTCGATATGATGCCATCACCAAGCAGCGTGTAGCAGTGTGCATGTGCCCTGTATCTGCTGGATGTATGTGTTTAAAAAAGCAACCACAGTCCTCCTCGCTGTACTTGCACATATTTTCAGCCTCAGGTGGTTTGAATGTTTCCTCATCGTGCACAGTCCCTGAGCGTATTTCTCACCATCTCGCACTGCTTCATGTGATCTCCGCTCATCCACACGTGAAGAGATTTTCAGGGAATGTGGCAGGTGGATCGTTTCAGCATCTTGGACCGCGCATCGCGGTTCCTCTGCTCAATGAGTCTCACGGTCACTTCATGCGATGCCAGACTCACTCCACGATGATGAGATCAGGGCTGGATCTTGGTTTTGCATGTTTGCATTTTCAGGTGTTACGTTCGAAGCATCTTAGAGAACATTCAAATCTTCTGTTGATTTCTACACAATATTTTCCTCTCATCATGCAATTCCAGACTTACTCTATTAGTGTATGCAAACATGACAGTATGCTGAGACTGTTAACCAGTCAGCCACAACATTAAAACCACCGGTGAAGTACATAATATTGACCATTTTGTGAGTGTTCTCCTGGGAAACATCTGGGCCTGGCATTCATTCTTTCTTCTGTGGATCTTACTTAGACATGTAGCCCCCACTTAGACCAGACCAGACACCCCCCACCCCCCTCATAGCAATGACACTGCTTGATTGCAGCAGCCATCCCCAGCAGGAAGCAGCCTGACACAGGAGGAGGAGGAGGCACGAGGGAGATCTACACAATAGTAGGAAGTTGGTCATAATGTTCTGCCTGATCGGTGTATACAGATTTGAGTCCTTTGAGTCATTTCATAATAATTATTTGATTTTGTTCACTTATGCGTATTCTAGATTTTTCTCTCTGAAATTAACATGATGAAGCAGTTTATTTGACCACATGAGCAAAACTGAAACCAGCAGAGGGCGCTCTGATGTCATCAAATAGGTCAGAATTACATGGCTTTCAGTGGTTTTATTATTATTATCTTTTCATGTAAAGCATATTCAGTATGAATCATTAGTCATACTCATTTCGTTTGTTGCTCATTTAAAGCTGGGGGTTTTTGCAGACTAAGAAGGATACTGAATATTTGCTCTCGTTTTACTTGACTTGTGGAGACACTTGGACTTGAGTGCTCTTCATAAAACATAATTAATTAATTAAAACATAATTAAACTTTCTTTTTCAGACGGTCTCAGCTTTCAGTTTCTACATGTGGCAAGGCAGAATAGAAAACAGATGTTTCTTATCTCCACGGACATGTGGTCACTGCTGTCTCTGAGTTCAGTCTTGTCATGTGGCTCCTTCCTTCCTCTTTCGACTGACCAAAGTGTTGGTTTCTAAGAATTCAGTCGGAGACGTCTCGCCACAGCTTCCTACAAACTTCTGAAAAAATGTGAACTGAGCTGAACTGAACTGAGCTGAGCTGAACTGAACTGATCTGAACTGAACTGAACTGATCTTCTCTCGTTTGTCACTTTTTTTTTCTGAAAGTCTGTCACACCGTGCTTCATTCAGCCCATTTGTGTTGTGCATGAGGAGTGTTTTGTATCAGTACACGATCCCCCCAAAAATTGCACAAACACGACTTTAATCCCGATTTAACTGATTTCAGAAAAAGGCATGCATGTCTGAAAGCTAATCTCCTGCAATAAAAGCTAAACCAGCACCTGATTTATGTGTTTTGCTCTCCAGGATCTCTGCCAATACTTCATTTAGAAATTGGAAACATATGATATTGCGGCTATGTTTAGGAAACATCCTTTGCACCCTCAGCATGGTCCGTGGTTAGTCGTACCAGCACGCCGCTCGACATGCAATCAATACCTGAGGCTTTCGTAATAGATTTATAGCAAAGTAAAAGTAATTTCATGATGTTGCACGGAACACCTGTCAAACAGTTTCTGCTGAAACTGGAACAAGATTTTGCAAATTTTGCACATTTGCCTTTGTTTTGATTGCATTTAACAACTATATTGTCTAGTAGATGTGCTCAGCTTGACAAAAGTACTCGTCTATGTCCACCGTACCAGGTCTAAGAAGCAATGCTGACAGTTAATTTCAGGACGTATGTATGCTGTGGACTGTCCACATGTACATGACCCTGACGTGTGTCTGTGTGGATGGAAATTATTGCAGTTCTGCCTCAGAGAGCTGGCCTCATGACAGAAAAAAAAAAAAGTAAAAAAAACAAAAACAAAAATGCTTCATTTGGGCTGTTCCCCTCTGATGCCAGGCTGCAGCACGTTTCCTTGGTAACAGAGGATTTTGGCTGGTGGCCAGACCCTGCAGTGTGGCGTCCCCCCGCATCGATGCCAGTCTAAATATACGCCCGTTTCTCTCATAACACACTCTGACGTGCTCGACCACGGAAGCAGACGCTCGATGGCAAATGAATTCCCGACGCCGGCATGCCCACATTTGGACATGCAGGTCTGCACGTGGCACAGGAGAATATTATAGAAAACACTACGCACATGGAAGCACTTCCGGACAGTCCTGTGTGCACACAGTCCAATCCATTTATTTCTCGGCTCTCATCAGTGCCAGCTCCACAGCCTGCATTAGAATATTACACTAACAAAAATGACACGTATGTGTCACCGTTTCGATTTAGGCTTCAGACAAAAATACTTCGACGTCTTAGTCACATTTTAGTCATTTTTATCTTTTATAGATTTAGTCGACAGAAAGTCTACTTTTAATTACATTTGGTCAAACTTCAAATAACAATATTAACAACACTGGGCAGATATTTTATAAGTCGTCTTTAGACAAAATAGAAAATGTTTTTGTTCTGAAGCTTCAAATTAATGAGTAATAGACGCCTTCGTGGTAATGTCACAATGTTAGCTGGAGGCAAAGCAGAGGGAAGTTTGAGGCGAACACTGTCACTGTCAACCACGAAAATGTCGTCTTGCTGTATTTTTGGTTCCAAAACCGTCAAAGCAAAAACAATAACGTGAATTTTTCTTACATACCAGCCACTGCCAGTCATAGACGACTTTGATTGAACACGATTAAGAGAAAAGGTTTGAGTGAGTCAATCATCAACAACAACTCAACAACTTTGCAGCGCACACTTGATATCAGGTAAGATTAATATCTCAAATATAATCATTTTCAGCTTGGAAAATGTCATGGGTTAGACTAAATTGTCATCAAGTTAATCATTATTTGGAGCATTCCTGATACATGCTAATGCTAATGCTAACTGTGAGCTAACACAACATTAGTTGTATGTTTCAGGGGTGTCCAAGCAGAAGTTGCATTTGCTACATTACCCTCACGGTGGTTCCACTTACTTCTTGTAATATCTTTGTTGGAGAGTCTTCACTTGATGAAGACGTCCCCTCTGTGGCCCCCTCTATTCCCCTCCAAATCGTCCATCCAGTGAGTGAGAGTGTAGTGGTCGGTGAATATGGTCCCATCAGTCGGGGTCAACTTTTTAAAATAACACTCATGGTCTCAGAGAGTGAGTGTATTAGTATATTCTCTAAAATATGTGTTTCCATTCTTGCTAAAACAGGTCTGTTGAAACATGCTAACCGCCGTTTACAAGCTACAGTGTTTGAGATGTGTTGCCTCCAGCTAAGCCCCGCCCCTAAAACAAATCACATTGTTTACAAACTCTGAAGGGGTCTTTGAACATCAATGTTCAGAGGCTAAACACATATTCCTGTAATCACTTGATAATGGTAATTTAAGTACGTCTAACCATTACACATTTTGAAGAGAAAATAACATTTAAAATCTTAGATAATAAACTGCAGCCCTGCGAATTGAATGGTTTACTGTATTACTTTTGTATCTAGGCTTATACACAAGAAGGATTAATTCCATGAACTATACTTATGGACAATTTTAGCTAAATGCTAAATGCTAATCCATTACCTACTCTACTATCTACGGTGCAAAACAGCAACTTATGTAACTTCATAGTTTACTCACTGACCATGATGGAGGCTGCACGAATATCATAAAAATCTGAGTGATGCACCTTCAAATGTCGTATTGTTCCAGCTAATTTGTAGCAACAGGCCTTGTCACAACTCGCCAGTTTTGGTAATCGGCTAGGAAAACACCTAAAATCCCTCACGATCATGAATGTTGAATGGTCAATATTAAAGTAACATCTTATTATATCAAATAACATTCGAGTTTCGTCTCATCTTGTCAGTTTTATCTTGATTTTTTTTTTTTCTCATCCTCTTAAGGCTGTTTTCTGTAACTAAATCATGATGACAAACACATGTTGGGGGCAGTTTTATACCACTGACGTTAAAGGAGTCAATGTGCCACTGGGTCAGTGTGGGTTGTGGGGAGCTTGATGTCATAACGTCCTCATTAATCTGCAGCAGAGATCATGCCACCATAAATCCCGGGTTACTTCACTTGCCAGTTTGTTGGCCTTTATCAAAACATCTATGAGCGTCATACAGGGATTAGTGTCATTGAACGTCACAGATGCATCGTCTGTGTGTGTTTAAAATCCTCATGTGTCCATTTAAGACATTCTCTTTATACTCTCTTATATATATACTCTCTTTATAATACTTTTTAAAATGCACGGAAAATTTGGCAATTTGAAATATTGGTTCATTTGTTTATTCGTTTGTTCCACGAATCCTTGAGTTGAAATGTTTCATTCTGGGAATTAAGGATTTTTTCTTTGTAAACTGCCATATAAGCCGATCAGCCACAACATTATGACTACTCAATGTAATCAAAACGTAATTAAAATACTTACATTTTAATATTTTCCCATGTTCCATGTTCCAAGATTTTCATTTTATGGACTGTCTGTCTCTCAGCTGCTTCTGTCAGTGTAACTTTGCATTAGAGCCACAATTAGGAAGGCGGTCATAATGTTATACCTGAACTTTGCTACACGTATTAAAATGGAGAATGGCCGAATGTTACACATACTAGTTAAATTATTTCTGGTCTTACACTGAAATACTATTAGACCTGCATTAAATCAATTTGTCAAACACACGGGAACATGTGGTCAGTTCAATTTCAGTTTAAAATTACAACAAAGAAGAAAATGAAAAGTGACACCACGAGGTTTTGGTGGCTTCCTGGAAAATCTATCTTTTCAGGGAAATGCTTTTGTCCGTCTCAGCTTCTTGAAGTTAACCTCCTGTGGTCATCCTCTGTGTGGAGGATGGGAAGAGAATTGGGGGGAGGGATGGGGGGCAGAAGTGGTCAAATGCACGTGTACAATGAGGCCCCCCGGTTCCAGCGGTGCACGTTGGCGTCCACAGAGTTAACGGGCTTCAGTTCAGCGAGTATCAAGTATCTGCATATACGCTACCAGACAAAAGTTTGGAGACACCTTCTCATTTAACTGAATGAGAAGGTGTCTCCAAACTTTTGTGTATTAAAAGAGGTTTATTGACCCGCTTGTTTGCCTAACCAGAATAATGTAAGAAACCATGGTAGGCCCGCAGAGGTACATCAGGGGGGTCTCAAAATCTTTGGTTGATTAGACAGTTTTTATATGTATAGTTCTTAATTTTCCCCCACAAATTTAAATTTCTTTAAATACACATTAACATGAATCCAGCGTATTTTAGTAAAAGGATAAATGGAGCCAGAAGACGTTCTTTCTGTCACTCATTCGCATCCAATACAGGAGCTGTTTCAACCGTTTCACACAGAGCGCCACACTAGTCCAGACCTGTCAATCTAAACCTCCTGTACACAGTAGGCCCCGCCCCTATCACTGCTTGGGCCAATCACGAGGCTTCATATTACACGCTGACTCTGTCAGGTTCCCCGCAGTTAGCCAAGAGAGCCGACTGTGTATCATTTACTTCTCCTGTCTGTGGTTTTAATGTTGTGGCTGGTCAGTAAACAGCTCAATACAGAGACATATTGTAATATATTGTTTCATTCTAACTTGTATATTAGCTACTACAGTCCTGTACAGTCTGGGAGTGATCTCAGTGACACTCACCAGGCCCTTAGCGGCACTCACTCATTTCAGCATCACTTCATGCGATATTATCCAGCTCCTTTTGTAATAAAGATTAAAGCGATGCTTAAAATCTTATATTTCACGGCTTCTCTTCTTTTACGGCCGCAAATTTGTGATTCCACCCTGATGGAGAGACAAAGGTCTGCGCTCTACAAGACACCCCGTAACTTAATGGCCCTCATCACATGCCTTCAAATTCACTTCGACCTCAATTTCATCATGCCCTTCCAGCTCTCTTTGGGAGCCCAGCGTCAGCAGTAATAGGATGTGACGGATGTTTAAGGGCAGCGCTGGATGAGGAGAGGACCTGGTGTGGTCTTCTGTCTGCACAGACCATGGGAAGATGAGTGTCCTGCCTACCCACCCCCTGCTACGAACGCACACAAGTACGCTCATCTTCTCCACCTTCCCTTTTAGTTTATCCCCTTTTCCCCCTGCTTGACCCATCTAGAGTGGGAGAGCACTCTCAACGCATAATCTCCCCTTCTTCTCCCCTTCGTTCTTTCATGCCTTCATCTCCCAGTGTCTTCGCGACGCTTTGTTTCTCGGATCTGCCGGAGTCCGAGCCGTGGAATGCTGCTGGCAGCCTCGTCCCGCCTCCTACTATGGCATTCCCATGCTGGGTCATTGTGGGTGGGATTGAATGAGGAAGGTTAGGGTGCAGGGTGGGGTGAGGAGGGGGGGGAGGTCACAGCCAAGGAAGTGAACTAGGAAGTTTTCACAAGAGTTTAGCTTCTTCTACATGCAACCAAGGGCCGTGCAGGAACTCATTCAGCACTGCCGTCCTCTTCCGCCGCCCCCCCCCCGCCCCTGGACCTCTACGGACTCATTTCAGCAAACAAACAAGTCCATGGAAGCCATTGTTGCTTCACAAAAAAAGCTTTTTGTTTAATTAATACTGTACTCTACTCCATTTTGCAAATTGACACTTCAACATGGGTCAACATTATATTAACTACCTGAAATGACTTCACTTTGAGAAGTTGTTTCGCCCTTCGTTTTTATACTATCTATTGTCCATTAAATGACATATTTAATGTTTCCATCCCAACATTCTCATCTGAAAATTAGCATCCGTTTATACAGTATTTAACTTTGCAATATTCACATTTCCTCTTTTTTACAGTAAAAAAGAGGAAATGAGTAAACTGAGCTGCTGTGAGATGATTCCTGAAGGCATGTAGCTTACCTGGTTTTGCTAGCCGTACAGTTTCCTTATGAACTCATTCATTTAGAGATGATAGTATCCGTATTTTCCATGAAGGTCACTGGTATTCAGTATGGCTGGACCGGTTCATACGGAATACCGGTATTTTTTTCATTATGGTTTAAATTTTTATGATATGAATATACCGGTATGTGATTACACGGCGTTCGGAACGTTGCACCGCGAGACGCTGTTTCAGACGGACCATTTTCAATGTAGCGCTTCTAAACACACATGGTGCGACTGCGTCACTGAATAAAGTCAGTAAATAAAGAAGCGGCAGAATGAGAGGACTTGTGCCTAAAATGTGTCGCGTTGTCCCCAATATTAGCTTTTTATGAATGAGAAAAAAAAAATGTTGTGCGCAGACTACAATTATTACGGTAGCTGTTATTGACATCACAGACGTAGCAGTTTAACCCATTGACTTCCACACATTTTTAACCTATATTAATAGTGTTCACTGCAAACTGGGTATTTTGACATATAATTATTAACATGTTCCCACAATTGTACAGTTTCATACAATATAAATACTGAAGCTGTATGATGTTTATTTTTGAGCTATGGTCAACTGTTCAAAAGCGCTATAGCTCAAGTACAAAAGCTGCATCTTAGGTATTTGTATATATAAAGGGCAATTTTGTGTATCTTTATAAATTGAATGACTAGCAATAGTTAGAAAATGGGTCCAAAATGAAAAATTAAGCATTTTATTGTCTCCTACTACTACGAAAAAGATCAACCGTGTGGTCACGATGTCAGTCAAAGGGTTAAATATGAATAAATATGTCAAAATAAATTAAACTATAATTGTCTCTGTTTCTTCATTTCATCTTAATAACATTTAATTCTTTCTTTTTTCTTTTTTTTATTAGCTGTAACGGGGCCATGCAAACCTGTTTTACTACTAGTGTGGGATTATTCTACAATATTTACTCATCATCACAGTAAAATATTCCATCCTTAGTCAATCTACTAAATTAATTCCTCTCTCTACCAGCAGAAAATTTTGTGAATACATGATGTTTGGGAAAAAACAGTGAAACTGTCAGAATTTTTTAAAAATACTGTGATTTACATTTTTGTTCATACCGCCCAGCCCTAGCATTCAGACTTTTTTTTGGTTTAATGTGGGAAGACAAAGCCATAGATTACATGAGGTTGTGGTTCACACACACACACACACACACACACACACACACACACACACTGTGGGAGAGTGGGCATTGAGTTTGTGGCTCCAGCAGTCGGCTCCAGTGAAAGGATCTGTGTGTGGCGGTCGCAGCGATTCTGCGGCCTTTCTCCTCAGGAGCCTTTGTGTCTCATCCAAGGACAGCAAGTTCACAGACGCACAAAGAGACTTAAAAAAAAAAAAAAAGGAGGGAAAGTGAGGGCGGACAGTTCTTTTTTTTTCCACCCTTTCTCCTCAACAATTCTTTTTTTTCTTACTTCAAAGGCTGCTCTGCGGTACTTGAGTGGTCATCACAATTCACGTCCAGGGAGTTTGGAAAAAGGCCTTTTTTTTTGTGTCACACACATTTAGTTTAATAAATTGTGATGGAGAGATTAAAGGAGGACGCAGGCTGAGATGCAACCGTCGCGTAATGCTCTTTGAGAGAAGTGCATCGCACTGTGGATGTGGATGAGATAAAGTGCCTCTATCCCAGCAGTGGAATCACAGATGAGTTCTTTAATCTGGTTGTTCTTGGAAATCCGGATCATTTATCCATTAGGATCATCCAATCAGCTCCTCTCCTCTTCCCTTCTCACTATCTAGTTACACTGAGAATAAAACTACTTCCCACTATGGGAGAAATCTCCACCAAAATACACAAACCATCTGCTAATGCTCCATTTAGCTTTCCAAGAAAGCAGGCCATCTTGGAATAGAAACATCAGGAGGATGGATCTGTGTTTGCATTATGGTCTGGCTGAGTGGTGTAAGTGTTTCTTATCGAATATGATCCCATTAGTACGTGAGTGTCAGGCACTTACATATCCTCACATACACGACCGTGCATACTCCCTCACACATATACGTGCACATTCTGCAACGCTAATGGTTGCGTACATGCACGCACCAAAAGAGCCTCCGCTCAGATGCATGCGTCAAAGAGCGTGCGTGCACGGATGTGCGTGCGCGCCGCAATGTTGCCGCTATTATAGTCAAGCACCGTTTTGTCCTTGTTGCTAATGAGTGGTTGTGAGATGGGAGGCATTTCCTCCCTGGCTTTTTCCACAGTGCTCCATTAAGGCCCTCATCAATCATCTGATCACGAGCTGGAGCCCTTTTCTTTTGCTGATGGCTGGCGTTGGATCTGAAGCACATCCCTCCTCCTAAAGGCTGCGGAGACTGAGGAGCCGGCCCGTTAATGGCTGTTTCAAGAATCTGTTGAGTGCCAGTTTTTCAGTCGGGCCTTTTATTAGCGTTTCTAGGTGCTAGCCTGTTAGCCTTGTGCACCTGTTGGTTACCTGCCCTGTACTGCAGTCAAATGTGAATCTGAAGCGTGGATCAGACCTGGATCAGTGGCAGTTTTGCTCACTTTCTGCATACTGCCCCTCAGCAGTCATTCTGTGTGACCTTCAGGAGCAGTTGACTCATACTTTGTGCAAACTAGATTAGCCCACGACTGTATTACAGTATGACAGATCATCAGATGAATTATTTCTGCAGTTTTTCTTTCAGAGAAGGGAAGAAAGAGAAAAACGACTCTCTGCAAGTCTCAAGAAGTAATGATTTTGGATCAGAAAACCTTTTGTGCGTTGTTTGCAGTGTTGCCAGATGGAAAATATCGTATGGTTGTTTTAAAACTATTGGATTTAAACCCAAACAACGTAACAGTGGATTTAAAGTCAAAGCTCTTCTATGTGCATGGAACTGCAGTAACTTAAGGAATAATGTTGGAGGCTCCTCCATTTGAATGAAACAACTGTTTTACTAATTGTCAGTCAAACTATTGTGTGCTTGCACAAACTGAGATGATTTCAGTTTCTTTCATTCTTTTATTCGATCTTCTTACTTCCCATCATGATTCGCTTGAGTACAAGTAGCCGTGCTCGAAGATAAAAGCGTCGCCCCTGATGCTATGGATCCACTTCAGGGTTAACACGGACTTCACATCACTTTACACCCGCTGGAGGTTCTGAATTGAGATCTCTGTCACAGTTTCCTCCGCAAGCTCAGGAGTCGTTTTCCATCCAAACATCGTAAACTTGTGTTCAGCGTCGTTACTGCCAATCTGACTGAAAACACATTTACTGCCCTTTGCTCTATCTGTCCGACATCATTGTCTGTTCACACAAAGCAGTCCACCACCATTTAGTCACAACAAAGAGAAGGTAGAACAAACTCATCCTTACGCTGCGTTCACACTCACTTCTGCAGATACTACAGGTCAGGAACCACCGGCTGTTTTAATGCTTAAAAAGGTAAACCTGGGGCATGATAAGAGTTTTCCTGCCAATATGACGGCGTCAACAAAAAAAGTCACGTGACGCCAGGAGCTCTACTGAAAGGTGTTTTGCGAAGGAGCTGCAACTCTCGTAAAGTCTCGTCTCACTTGGATGAAGATGAACTTCAAATGAACCGGTCACATGACCCCTCTGAGTCAGCCCTGGTGACGCCGGTGGAGGGGAAATGTGAAAAAAGAAAGTGTTTCCATTGCACTTTTGCGATAAACTTTTATATCGGTGCGTCATCAAAACCACGTCATGTGAAAATGTTTTTAGCTCTAGATGCTGGAGATGTTTTCAAGAATCGTAGGTGTTTCCATTACCAGTTTTTATTGCGATATTAATTTTGCCTCAGGGACAGTGCTGGAGACGGAGGAAGGGAGGGAGAAAGGGGCAGAGACTTGAGAAGAGAAGACAGTTCGGAGCGTGAGAGATAAAAGTGAAGGTTGAAGTAATGTCTGTGTGGCTCTGTGTTTCCCTTTTTATTAAGCCTGTCCATACATGAAGGTCTCTCATCCTCTCACAGTTTATCAACCTCCATGCTGTCTTTCTGATCGTCTAAGACAGAGGTTATTAATGTTTTTCAGGCCAAGGAACCCTGAACTGATGGAGAGATTAAGTAGGGACCCCTTCCTACTATTATCTGTGTTCTGTAATAAACTCGGCCTAGTGCTATTTATAAATATATATTATTATTATCATTTTGCATTCAATATTAAGTAGTTGTGTGCAACAGTAGGATTCTGACTGGAAGATAAAGTCTTACTTCAATATATTGGATTCATGTTCATGTGCATTTAAATAAATTTAAGTTTGGGGAAAATGAATCCATATAAACCTCGGTGGAAGAAGAACTACGATCTAAGACTTTTTGCAACCAACCTCTCTCTGTCTTTTTCTTGCCACTTCTTCTGCTGGTTCTGCAGCCCCAGCTCAGCGCCACCCCGTTGACTCCCGGCTTACCACTTCCACCCAGCCTCATCTAAACCTGCCCATATTAAAACAAATCCCTTTTCACCGCAAACATCTGGGCCTGCGTTCTGTTGTGCGCGAGCTGCCAGGTGGAGGGGTTCCACACCTTCAGTCGGATCGAGTTTCCTCCAAGAAAAAGAAAAAGCTGCAGAGGTTGCACCCTTCCTTCCACCTAAACCATTCTGACACGGCGACGCGCCAGACTCGTGTTAAGAGGTCAGTTCATTTCGGCTCGACTCCCACAGCTTCATTATGCAGCGGAGGAAGCCTTCCGTCGTGATTTTCAGTGTGAATCCTAATGTGTTCTGGTGAAAAGTGCACCGACTCACCCGACTGCACTGAACATAATTCCTTCCTTGCATGCTGCTTGCTTGAGCCGTACACCCAAGCCCTGATGAGAGGTTAATAAAGGTTCCTGATACAGTATGGATTTTTCAGTTAGTAGCTTTCACATTGCCCCGTCTAAAGGGATTTCAACTAACTGGCTATTTACATTAGTTTGCTCTTTTTATTATCATCATCATCCAATACCCAATGAAATAAAATTGCCGAAGCACTTACACTTTATAAATCTGTGATAGTTTGACAGCTAAATGGAGCTTTTATTGCTCCATCAAAGACCTGCCTGTCTGTGTCACGGCAACCGATGACCCTCCACGACCGCGAGTAAAGAAAGTCCCGTTAAAAAGCATTACCCTCCATGAACTCTGTGTCTGCTGCTGAGGATGCGTATGCTTTTACTTCTGGGTGCAGGTCAACTTTTATAGGCAGGGCGCCGGTATATAAAGTTTAGAGGAAGATACAAATCACTAAATGATGTACAATAGATTTAACAATAAATTAAAGAGACAAGAAGCTTGGATTTTATGCTCTAATCAGAACCAATAAGCCTCGTTCAGATCTATGTTTAATCCCTTTAAAATGTATATAAAAATGGTTTATCTGAGCTAGCTAGCACTACTATGAGGCATATTTTTGAAAATAAAGTCACAACAGTTTTGGACTTACTCTGAGTGCATTAAACACTAGTTATGGTTTGTTTAATGGCGAGTTTTAGACTAATTTGAACAATTGTTTTAAGGGTTTAGGGTCATGTTTGCAGTTTTCAGGTGTCATTTTCAAAGCATCTTCAAATCTTCTGTTGATTTAAAGATGATATTTTCCTCTCATCATGCAATCCCAGACTTACTCTATTAGTATATGCAAACATGACAGTACACTGTGTATATAATCCCATCAGCCACAACATTAAAACCACTGGAGAAGTTGTGACAATCCATCGTTTTGTTGGGAAGCTTTTGGACCATGTGGATGTAGCACCCATCCCATAGCAATCTCAATCTCAAAGTCAAAGGAGACCTACACAGTATTAGGAGGGTGTTCATAATGTTATGCCTGATCGGTGTGCGCGCTGTGACGTTGCCACCCACAGGCAGCAGCAGCAGAGCTGAGGAGGTGAAAGGAGGTCACGGATCACTCAAGTGACCACATTAACTTGTAACAATGTGCGGGTGAACTGCTTAACCCAGACGGAGTCCTGGCGTCCGAGAGAAATGAATCAGTCCTTTAGAGGAGCGCGCCGGCAGGAGGACGGGCTGCAGGACAATCAGTTTCGGGGTCAATAAGGGTGAAAGGGACAAGGTCACGGACTGAGCCCTAAAAAGATGTGAGGCGAAAGTGACGAATGGAAAGCAGGGGAAAAAAAAGGTTTGGGAAGTCCTCGGGGGTGAGGAGGTGGAATGTGGAGGGTAAAACATAAGGTGAAGCGGGAAAAGAAAGGGCTCAGTTTAACCCTGATGGTCCAGTGGAGGGACTGGATGTGCAGTAAGGGTGGGACTGAGGCGAGCGGGGGGGGGGGGGGGGTTGACCCCGGGGGTGACCTTTCTTCAGAATGTAGTTAACACAAGAAAAACTCCTCATGTTCAGAAATAGAGCAAAGGGCAGTAAATGTGTTTTCAGTCAAATTGGCAGTAAATCTTTACTGCAGGTTTCTGTTCAACCGAAGGAGGAGATAAAAAAGAAAAAAGGGGTTGTTCTATTCCTCTTTATGGGACCTCGCTTTATGGTGTGTGTTTGTTGGGTGTGGGGCTTTGATGAGTTAGCGAAGGCCTTGACAAATGAGAGCCACTTTCTATTATATTCTAAACAAGGCTGTCGAGGCGGACGTATTAATAACGCAACTCGCTTCCAACGCCGTAAATTTTTCTAAAGTTGAAGCTCTGTGATTTTACCCTCAGCTCAACCTGCAGCATGAGCGACCTCAGCACCAAAGACCCACCACATGGTTCACTCTGGATCCAAACCGAGCCACCACACATATTAGCACACAGCCGAATGCAGACCCTCCTCCATCTTGCCAAATCATACGGACATAGTACATCCGCAATACCTTAGAGGTTATTCTTATTCCTTAGAGGTTATTGATGAAATAATAATGACATATTTACATAAAGCAGGCAGACTTGTCCACACCCTTTTTATGAGTGTTTGAAACCTGAAAAAACAAACCTTTAAGGTACATTTAGGTCAGATTTTAAAAAGTAATTTATTTGAAGTTAATCACATGATAACTATTGCGATTAATCGCACGATAACAATGGAAACATGCGATTAATCACACGATAATAATGAAAATATGCGATTAATCGCCATTAACTATTTTAATCAACTACAGCCCTAATTCTAACCAAAAATGATATATAATGGGGTCCAATCTAGGACTCTAGGATGCCCGAAGAATTAAAGGGACTTCAGAGAAAGGTTTTAAAAAAAAAAACTAGACAAGACTTCACTTAGTAACTGAAAAATGTTGAGTAATTGTAATTTTTCTATTTAGAATGCTGCCAAATTGACAGTAGTTTGTGTTTATGCAAATGCAGGCAGGACAAGTATCCAATGATTGGCTGTTTGTCTTATTTCTCTGTTGCATGGATTTGGGGTCGCGCAAGGTGCCATCCGAGCACATTGTTCATGTTTATATACAGTCTATATAAGACATCTGACTGTCATTACAAATGTTATTGGGCTACCAACAAATTGACTCACTGAATCTATGACTTTAGAGCAAAAGTAAAGAGGATTTTATGGCTCATTCCAACAATTTACCAACTGCTGCTACATTTGAAAATGTGCTCAACCCTGAACCAATGAATAACACGACCAAGAAAGAGAATTCCAAGCAGAAGAAAAGGAAACGATACATTTGGCGATCAACTGTCAAGTGTGGAAGAAGAGAAATTATCCACAAAAGTGTTCGTTATTGTACAAGCGCTATAGCGTACGCACCTCTTAACATAATAGCCTACTACTATTAAACCCTTTTAGACGCTATATATATGTAGGTCCTCGACATTAAAGTATAAAGGGAAAAAAAAAAGGTTTGGATGCGCAACCTCATGACTGAAAGAAGGATCTGTGGAGCTCTTATCACCTGTAAAAGCTTCATTTAATTACAGCAGTTTCTTTTATTTCAATTCAGCTGAGATGCGACAATTTCCTCTTTGCGACTGTACAAAATTCCCTGTTCATAAAGTGAGTCTAGCGTCAGTTGTTAACCCTTTACTCGAGTCATATGTCTAAAGCCTATGCAACATGTATTGTACTTGCAAATGCAGAAGTGAACAGTGACTTATTAAATTTGCAGGATGAGAAACTTCAGCTTCACTTTTTATAAATTCGCAGCCGTGATCTCCACTGTTGTTCTCTCTAGATCCGTTAAAGTGCTTTTTGTTTCCCACTTTTCAGACACGTTTCTTTGCTGTGTGACGATGGCCTGAGAGCCGGGTCGTAACAACCGAGCTAATGATTTTTGCTTTTAAAATCTCATTATTTGTGATTTATAGCGACTTAAACTGTCCTAATTTAATTTAATAAACTGGAAACAACAACAATCTCAGGGGTTAACAAGTTGTTTTCCTCCTCGTGCATGCGACGATTTATGGATTCATTATTTTCATTATTCTCAACGTGTGCAATTAATAATAAGGAACAGCCGCAACGAGCGAGCGATCGCCCTTGGTGCCACGAATCACATTGTGCTATCTCAACTAATACAAGATAATGTGTTTTTTAAACGTGCAAAAAAATTCATTTCTTGTCGCTTGCCTCATTGATCCTTTTCATGCACAAACGTATGACTCAGTAATTGGGTTGAGATCAGTGTTGCTAAGCATTAATGTGCGTGTAACCCGTGCACATGTTTTATTTCGTTTATTTCTCTCCTCGCCCGAGCGGCCTCCTAATGATGATGGCGTCGCCCGCTCATCGCGGACCTGCTCTCCATCATGTGGTCCTCTGGTAGTTAATCCCCACGTGGTAATGAGCTGAAGGACGGAGTAATGAAATGGGGAGCCCCCCACGTGCGTTTTTGAATGTTCTTGGGGGGTTTGATAGAAGGTGGCGAATTAGTCGGGTGGAGGAAGGGGTGGACAAAGGGATGGGTGGGTGTGGCCGAGGGGACGTAAAGACGAGGAATCCTGTCTTTGCTCTGACGTTTGATTGGACGTGAGCTCCTGCTAGGCTCTAATAGTACAACTCGTGCACACGTGCACCCTGACCTCCCGCCCTCTTTTGCCGGTACCGTAGATTACAGTTGATACTTTACCACCAGTGTTAACCCCCCCCCACACACACACCGGTAGGGCAGCTCTCGGAGGATGCTGCTGCTGACCAGACAACGCCCACGTGCACACCCAGATGCTTGAGCCCGAGGACGACGCCTGCAGACGCATCCACGAGGGAACAAACCCTCCTCGCCCCCTCACATGGCTCGTAAAGCCCATCCACCACCACCCCCACACCCCGGCCCCCGTCCCCGTCCCCCCTCCTTTGAACGCCCTCATTGAACCCGTGAGTGTGCGTGTAAGGCCCGCCTCCTCAATGGCTGGAACAATGTCCGCAGATCAACGCGGGGGGGTACTTGAGACAGGGGGGAAGGGTGGGGGCTGGGGTGTTGGGGGCGTAAGGGGGGGGGTGGTAAATGTGTGTGTGAGACAAAGAGGTGTTTCAAAGACAGATCCAGCCAACGTTAAATAAACACAAAATTGATTAAAAGTGCATAAAAGATAAAATCATAAATAAGATGTTGGAACAGTTGCATAAAAAAAAGAACAGGAAATAACAATGTTTCCACCTTATCTGCACTTTCTCTAATTACATTTATTGATTGTCATTTTTTTTTTTTAAAAAAAAAGAACTAAACAGTAGCAGAAAAAACACAATAAAAGAATAAACTGTCCAAAAAGTCTGAGACCACATCATAGTTTATGTAAACCTGGAAGCAATACAAGAGTTTAAAACACAGAAAGGTACATATACAATTAAGAATAACAAGTCGGTTCAATAGAGAAATAAAAACTATAGATTGGATTTGATTTGATGAAGATCTCCATTAGCTGCTACACGTGGTAGCAGCTACTCTTCCTGGGGTCTATTAAAAATACACATAAAATAATCAAACATACATGAAATTAAGTCAAACGTCCAGAAATGTAAAAAGCTGGTACACATAACAGCCATAGAATAATAATAGTGAAAATAATATCTAGCAAAAGAAGCAAGAACATAATCAATACAACAACAACAAACCAATAACAAAATCCCTTATAACAAACCCTGGAAACACCAGAGCTCAAAGCTGTTCATCTACACCGTCTGTCAAAGCATTGACGTTTAGGACTTTTTTACCTGCAGAATCTACGCTTTGGACATTATCCGGCAACTTGTTCCATGACGATGTGACTCGATCAGCACGAAACCTAATGATATCAATGAACTGAACCAATTGGAACTGGTTCTTTAGACACCACTAAAGGCAATCCCTGTGTGTTTGGTGCATGGTTCGGCACATCTATCAGTCTTAACAACTCAACACATCTACTGAAAAAACAAAAAAAGTGTTTTTAAATTGTGAGACTGTTAATCAGCCATTACTGTGAAGGCAGCACGCTGACGGGCACCGGTGTGGTGGTTGATGGTAATGAGGCCTGCTGTTTTGATGGCCACCTTTCTGTAGCGGTATGTTTGGTCTCTGTCTCTGAGTGGGGCAGGACGCAAGTTCATTCTTAGATTTCTGAATTCGTAGCTGCTTGGGAAGAACCCCCCCTCACATGTATGCACGTGTAGGAACAGCCAGCAAACAAAGGTGGCCCTGTGATCTGGACCTCGGGCTAACACGATGCAGCCCTTTGAGAATGCATACACAAAATATTAATTCAGCAGCAAGTGTGTGCATGCCTCTTGCCTGCACTGTGCAAATGTGAAAGGTCTGAGTTGTTTCCCGAAAGTTTTCGCGGTCGTACTGTACAACTGCTGATCCGGCCATATGTCGGGGCTTGTTCTCGTTCTACCCTGCAGTCGTAACAACTTTGGGTCACATTGTGACATTATCCAGCGTTATGATACAGGCCTTGTGATATCCGACCAGAGGCTACCGCAGACATTTGAGAGCTCTCCGCTGCTTGCGTAAGGAAGTAATGTGACTGTGGTGAAGGACGTTTAGAGAAATGCAGTGTTACTTAATCTACATCATCTACAAGGATTCTACTGTTTACAGAGAGAAAAATGTGTGTAATAGTACAATTTAAAGAAATGATTTATGTCAAGAAATCTTGACAATATAAGACCTGCAGTGAATAAAATGTATGACTACTGACTCCTCTTTGTTGGCTTGAACTGCAGAATAATACATTTTAAATCTCCCTGGCCTGGTTTCTGTTCGTCTGTTCGCACCTCTTTGTCCCGATGCAGTGATCGTGAGTGGCAGAGCACACCTGTTACACTCTCTATCACGAGACGACAACAGCACAGCAGTGTTAACGCACACCTGGCTACGTTCTGCTCCAACACAAACCCAGCTCTCATGAGGTCCAACTCGCTCTGCCCTAAACGTCCAAATGAACGGCTGAAACAGGCTCTGTGTGTGAACAGTGAATGTTTATGTACCTGTACATGCACTGATCAGCCATAACATTACGACCACCCTCCTAATATTGCGTTGGTCTCCCCCTTGTGCCTCCAAAACATTTGTGACTCATTCTGAGGGAGTCCTGTGGTGTCTGGAAACAGAACGTTGATGCATCCTGCTGCAACAATTTTCAAACGCTGAATGATGTTATTCCTATTGCACTACATGCACATGCATGTGTCTCTGCAGACTTTTGCACAATCTTCACCTTCGTTTCCTGTTTGCAAAAACATCCCTCATTTTATCTAATTTTTTACTATCATGCAGAAAAACAAACTACTAATCATGTCTGAAAGTAATGTGCTAGTAAAATACTGAATGAAGAAACATCGAACTAATCTTAAACAGTAAAATTTTTCATGCATGAGAAAGATAACCTCAGTAGAACCACACGTTGGGTGCCAGTAGTATAACGCAAGCCACCAGGAACCATGCTGTGGTATGTGGCAATTTAGCTGTAGCAGGCAATCTGCAATAGAAACAGTTCTGCTCTCTTCACGTGATGCACACTTGTGCCAAAATCCCGCGTCTTGTACATGCATCATTGTTAAAGTGGTGACCATACAACTTAGTTGTAAGCAGTTATGAGTGTGATGCCTCATTTTATGGAAGAGTCATGAAGGTGTTTGTGCACAAATGAGCAACTTTTGTCCGCTCCTTGACATTCCAAAACAGACAAAAAGTAAAAAGAGTTAATTTTGAGTCTGACACGTGACAATGGTCAAGCTAGCAACCAAAAACTCAACAGCACACTTCTGTAGTTTTGAGTAGTTTTGATAAGACCCTTTGATAGGACTCTATCAAACCCTATCAAAACTTTATACGTACGTTGTGTTTTCAGTGTTCTCCGCAGCATAGTGCTTCGCTCTTGTTTGCCATTTGCGGCTCTCGTGCTTGGTGGTCAGATAGTTATTGTATAAAATGTCTTGGGAGTTGTGGTTAATTTCTCCGCAGGAAAAAAAAAAAAAAAAGGAGCAAAAATTGTGAATAAATCAATGTTGCTTTGCTTCCACAACCGCACGCAGCCTCATTATAAGACCTCCAATCACAATCAAGAAATCAGCCTGTAGATCATCTGAGTCCTACATGAGAAAATGAAACAGGTCGTTTTGCCTCGGTGGTAGGAAAAGTAGAAAACATTTGTACGGTGACTGACAACTGAAATAAAGAAACATATTCTGAGAAAGATAAATAAGGAATTATGTTTGACAGGCCGTCCGTGGAAGCACAGCTTTAATGTACATTAGTTTTTCTGTCGCACATTTACACGCTTATACAACACATGCTCACATGTGAACATCACCAGCAGATGTTCTAGTCCTAATTAACTGGTTGTAATCTGACTGGGTACATTGATGCTATTTATTATAATATGAAGCACCAACAAAGCTGAATGTCTACGGCTGATGACAGACACGACAGATCTGTCATCACTCTCCATCTCCTGTCCCTGTGGGTATCATCTGAAGAACATGTTGGGTAAGAGGGTGTGTGTGATGATATGTTATAGGTGTGAGAGGCTGATTGTATGTAGTCACTCTTCATATGAAGTCTGTTCAGGGGTTGGGGAATGTCACGTGTTTCTTTTTTTAAGAAAACGTGATCTCAGGTTTTATTCTTCATGTCGTGTAGAAAACCAGCGTAGCTATATATGCTACATGTTCCCCATTCTTGGCTTGACCCTGACCTCTGATTTTAGTGACAAAATTGCTATGTATATATATATATATTTATACATAAACAAGAAAGAAATGAAAAGATGTTGTTGAACCCATGTTATATACCATCCCTTTATTTGCGTTTCCACAGAGCTCATACAAGATGCAGAAAACAAATCAAGTTACATTTCTTATTTGTCAACAGTTGTAAGCGTGAAGCTAGAGGGCCAATGCTGCCTCAGTTTTTCATCGGGCCTCCATCTTTTTCCACACCATCATCCTTCAGCCTTTGAAGCAATTTGCATAAATGCTTAGAGTACTGCAATGGTAAAATCTTGGAGCACAAAACATATTTTCTTATTTGTTATCGTATAAATTTAAATCCATCATGTATTTCCATGGTTTATTCAGTCAATAGATTAATAATATCGAATCGCGATTAATCGCATAATTTCTATAGTTAACTCAGATTAATCACACTTTCTTTAACCTGACTTAAATGGTCATTTTTCATCTCAGCAGCTCAGACAGCTCCTTGCTTCTTTTATTACTCAATTCACATTGATAGGAAATGCAGATAACTTCTAAAAACATCAGACAATTCTTCGAAGGTGAACTTACCACCAACAAGAATTTGTGTGGTTAAAATGAATTTAAATGAATTTTAATTAACGCACTGACTCTGGCAGCCCTGGTTTGTCCGGCATCCACATCTTGCAATAAATCTAGATGTTGCTGAACCCATCTTATATACCATCCATTTATTTGTTAATGCAAAACAACACTACGTTTCCACAGAGCTCATACAAGATGCAGAAAACAAATCAAGTTGCATTTCTTATTTGTCAGTAGTTATAAGCTTGAAGCTAGAGGGCCAATGCTGCCTCAGTTTTTCAACTTCCCATGCCTCCATCTTTTTCCACACCGTGGGTCCATGATTGTTTGGAAACCGTGTCATCGTTCAACCTTGAAAGCCATGTTTTCCAGATAAGAGCTTGTCCTACAAGGGTTTGTATAACATCGGTTTTGTTATCTGATGTGGGGTTTACACAAGCTCCGTCTCTGTGAACATGTGCAGCCTGTAGTTTAAAATGGCAGAGGAGGCACATGTGCAAGAAGAGTAAATTGCCCTTTATTTTATTTCATGCTCTGACTGTGTTTAACGATAGTTGCACATTAACGCAAACTGTAGCCAAGATTTCACAAATGCATCCTCAAGAATTTTTTGTTACTAGCGGTGTTTTAGCTTTACCTCAAACTCAAATTCTAAATCTCTCATACTTTTTGCTCCCTGCCTACTCATTGTGCAAATTTTAAATAGATTATGTAAGGTTTTTATTGGAGCTGTCAAAAGATTAAAATAGTGAATCGCGATTAATCGCATAATTTCCATCATTAATGCACCTTAATACAAACTATAGTCAAAATCCTGTAAATGCAGCACCTCAAGAAATGTTAGTAGTCCAAACAAATTTAGTTTTGTTTAAGCCCTCATAATGATTTATGCCAAGGTTAAGATACGTAAAAATAATAGTTTAAAAAATGATGAACTTCTGACACTTGAGGGAGTCAAGCATTTTTTAATTTGCTAACATTAAGTCATGAAATCATGCTGCACGTGTATTCTTTTGTTGTTGGCTGCTGTTGTGTGTGTTCTTGCAAGTGCTGTTGCCGACCTGGTAGTAGAAAGAACGGACAAGTGATAAAGATGAATACAAATGAAGTGTGGGGGGAAAAAGGAATAGGTCAAGGAGAGTGGGAGGGCAGATAGAGGTGGAGAAACAAGCTGAGAGTGGCGGCGCTGAAGTGCTACGACAGCAGATCAGGCTGCGCGGGACCTTTGATGATGTTTGACTCAAGGCCTCCGTCAAACACAATTAACGCTGTGCAAAGTTGACTTAGCGCTCTAAGTGATTTCAGAGACATATTTGCCGCCTCGGGGCAAATAGGACGCGCCATTCATTCGCCAGCAATCAGCGATTTACCTTAATATGTGTTTGTTCTTGCGAATGGAGTTTGGATATAAACGAAAGCCGATGATTTCCTGTTTACATGAGTATGAATGTGAGATAATCCTACAAGGGAGGGATAAATAGGAAAGGCAGGTAGCCATGGAAACAGAAAATTACACGTGTATACTAACACATTCAGAGGACACCCTCGCCAACATTGTGTGTGTGTGTGTGTGTGTGTGTGTGTGTGTGTGTGTGTGTGTAGCCGGCCCACACACATCATGATGATGATAAAAATAGTCTATTTACTTACTGCATGACCTTCGTGACTTTCTTGCCTCATAGTGGAAACACTGAATTTCTATTTCCTGTTGGCACGTCTTCATTTATGATACCGTCAGCAGATTTTCCATTTATAGACGCCGTGACACATGATTCCACACTGGTGTGTTGCCACCCCAAACACTTACTCACTCATTAGAGAATCTTATTATTCTTCTGTGGACGATGAAATAATCAAATATGAAGCGGTGAGCTCAATTATCCTCACAAATCTACCGCAACGCAACTGACACGTACGCAGGATATGAGTATATAGAGCAAATATGCATAATTAATATGCACTCTGCATGCAAGCGACATATGGCCCGCCCATGTGTGTAAGACGCATCAAAAACATAAAACATGAATAAACCCTTCCTCCCTCCTTCCCTCTGTTGACTCTACTGCCTCATACAATGAGCTCTAGCCATCACAATAACATTTGTTGCACAGGTCCCTTTTTGTGACACTGCATTAACTCATACATGCACATTCAGATGGAAATCAGCCTACACCAATCAGCCACAACATTATGACCGAGATAGGAGAAGTGATTAACATTGACCATCTTGTCAAAGTTCTGTTGGGCCTCCAAATGCACTAGATCCCAAACTGATCAAGGGGGTCCCCTCCCCTCAAAGACACCAGACACCCCAGGACACCCTCAGGAGGCCCATGTCCATTCTCTGGTGAAACCTACACAACATAGACCCCTTCACAGTTTGTAAACAGTGTGATGTTATTTTAGGGGCGGGGCTTAGCTGGAGGCAAAACATCTCAAACACTGTAGATTGTAAACGGTGGTTAGCATATTTCAAAGGACTGTTTTGGCAAGAATGGGTGAGGAAAACACACATTTTAGAGAATATACAAATACACTCCCCGAGACTGTGAGTGTTATTTTAAAAAGTTGACTCTGACTGATGGAACTACATTCACTGACCCCAACACACTCACTCACTGGATGGACAATTTGACCAATGTAGGAGACAGAGGAGACAAAGTCTGGTCTGTCTTTATCAAGTGAAGCCTCTCCAACAAAGATATTACAAGAAGGAAGTGGAACCACTGTGGAGGGTAACGTAGTAAATGCAACTTCTCTTGAAACACACAACTAACGCTTTGTTAGCATTAGCATTAGCATGTATTAAGAACGCTCCAAATAATGATTCACTTATTTCAGTCACAATTCAGTCTAACCCATAACATTATCCCGGCTGAAACTGATGATTATTAGGTATTAATCTTACCTCATATCAAATGTGCGCTGCAAACAGCGAGTTGCTGATGATTGGTTGAACGCAATTAAAAGAAGAATTGGAGTGAGACAAAGTCGCCTACTACTGGCAGTGGCTGGTATTTGATAAAACTTCAAGTTTAGTGCTTTTGCTTTTTTGATTTTGGCCCCCTCAAAAAAAACAGCAAGATGACATTTTCGTGGCTGAAAGTGACAGTGTTCGCCTCAACCTTCCATCTGTTTTGCCTCCAGCTAACGTCGTGACGTCACAGTGACGTGAGCCACGAAGGGGTCTACTGTATTAGGAAGGCGGTCATAATGTTCTGCCTGATTGGTGTACATAGACTGCCAATCTTATCACAGGCCTGTCAGGCTGCTGAACGTAAACCGCTACCCCCTACAGTATTCAACACGCCCCCTTCTAAAAATAGCTGCTGAGGAATCAGCTGATCGTTGTATCTAATTAATGGCCTGGTCCCTGTCAGCTGATGGGAAGAGAACTGGCCACACACACACAAACACAGACACACACACAAATCACTGGACGTAAAAGGAGAAACTTGGAGTCTCACATGATCTTATAAGAGCTGACAGGATCCACGAGTCTCTCACACTGGTCCCCATCATTCCTCGCAGTAATGTGTGCAGCGTGGCCGTGCTGGGAGCTCTTTATGGGACCTCACAGAGCTGACCAGGCCACGCTGCAGCCACCCACTCACTCTCGTCTCTGCAGGCCTTATGACTCCCTCTGTTCCTTTCTGGCTTTATCCACGAGCTGCTGACAGTTAGACCTTTGGAAGTGACATAGACTTATGGCATGCGCCCCCTGCAAGCGGTAGGGCCAGAGAGAGGAGGGCTATATGTACAAACAGACCAGGCCTTTTACGTTGTGTGTGTGTGTTGGAGGGGGTCAGCCTGACACTGATGTCATCCGTGACCGTTGGGCATGAGATAATTCCACAGCTCTCTGCCTCTGTGGCTCCTTCTCCATATAAGGGTGTCTCCATTCATATTACAGTACAGTTATTATTAGTAAGGCTGCCCCGCAGTTGGCTTTCAAGTACGGGAACGGCAAATGCCACATGTTCACATCAGTGCGACGAGCAAAGACAGAAATGGACACGGCTGAGGAAAAAATAAATATCACACCGTTACATTCGTTTGTTTTGAAATTCAACATTCAAGGTTCAAGATTATTGATCACAGCAGGGAAATTATTTTGTCCGAGAGTCACGAGATAAGAAAGAACATATATGAATAAGATGTAGACGTAAGAATAAAAATAATGAAAAATGTACAGTCCGGTTTACATGAAATATACAGATAGGCGTCTCTGTGACTCTTCTTTTTACCAGCAGATTTATAAAACTAAAAAAAACACACACAGTCCCACAGCTGACCACCTTCTCCTCTAACCGAACCTTCCATTACATCTTCGTGATAGTGTTGTAATCAGTGACCTTCAGCTATGTTATTGCATCAGAGAGCCTGGCGCGTCCATCATTTCCATCATTCCCAAAATAACACCCACAAGATATAAAAGGTCATCATGCCCGCGTTAGGCCCCCATCATCGTTTATACTCCCTCAAACACACACACACACACACAGTGACAGACACACACCCCAAAACACATGATCCACGGACGGCTTCCAGGCGAGCCCCTCTCCATCCGCTGGGGGCTCCCTCGTCCCGGCTCTGCCGCCAAGACGCACACAGACACGCACGCACACGCCCGGAGTGAAACTCAACCTGTACGTCTGCACTCGACAGCTGTACCCCGGCGTGGATCCTCTTACCCTGCGAAGGCATAACTATGCATAACCGTCAGCCCTGAACCTGAGCCTTTCCCTATTAATAACACAGAGGCGGTTGGGGAATCTCACTTTTGACAGATAACAGAGCCCGAGCTCCCTCTCAGCAGAGGTAAAATGAGGTGAAACTCTCGGGGAAGTGAGAGGAGATGCCCCCCGAAACCGCCTGACGGTGTCTGATGTGCAGCGCGTTCAGACCCGGTTTGGCTGTGAATAATTTACCAGCATCGTGTAACCGAAAACGGGATGAGTGTAGAAAAGAGAAAAGGAGGGATTCCCTGAGTGTGTGTGTGTGTGTGTGTGTATGCACGTGTGTGTGCGCGTAGGTAGTCGGTTGGTTATGTGTGTGTGAGTCGTGCTAAGCGGGGGAAGCCCCCCCTCCCCGCGTTTCTTTGCCTCTGCAGTGAGCCTCACCCATGCAACAGCCAATCAGAGCGCGGATAGGGAAGAGGAGAGAGAGTGATGGGGGAAGCCATGCTGGGGATCGTGTTTGCCCGCAGTGCAAGCGCACTTACAAAAGCATTTTGCACACTCACGCACTGAAAGGTTTGCATTTTTGTGTTATTCAGATATGTCACGATTTCAGCTGCTTGCATGACCAAAACCCACTGACAGACAGGGCAGAAGAAGAAGAGAGGGCAGCAGAGGTGGGGATTTGGTGTTTTATGGATTGGGGAAGCCTGAAAAGCAGGTGAAGGGAGAAATAAGACGGCCATGCACTTTTTCCATCTAATATTTAGGCCTGCAAGTCTTATCCTGTAGTTTTAAGATCAAGATTTATTTTAGCATTAGAAGTATTACATTATTTTCCTGTTGCAATAGAGTCCTTCCTGACCACCAAGTTAAAATCTTTCCATTCAGGTTTTGGAAACATACCCAGAACCTCGGACAAGATCACTGAACACCTCCAAGACGTCAAAAGCCTTAGGTCAGACTTCAAACCTTTTGCACTCATTTTGCACATTTATTAGTTGGCGTTAATTAATTTTTTTGTCCATGAGTGCAAGTAAAGCCGGTAGTTTTGAGTCATTATCTTCAAGAGGGAAATTGGAGTTTATGCCTCTGCAGGATTGGACGCTGTGACCTACGTATGTAGCCAATGCCCTTTATACTTGCACGCTAGTTGTTGCTGTGTCTTTTTTTTACCAGTTAATTTTTCCCTGGTTCACTGTCAACAACAGCTCAGCTAACCTTTCCTCAATGTGTCCCATCTTCCAATCATTTCTGAACACTAAAGAGGAAACATGCTACCGTCAAGTGGACCAAATTACAGCTCTTGTGGTCTGCGTCGCTACAATGCATAGTTTCGTTTCCGGGGAGGTGCACGGCAGGCTAAGGCATCCAGGCTGTTAGAGGTTCGCCTCCCGCCCTGTGTGAACAGCATGAGCAAATTTCACCATTGTGGGACAATTAAAGGTTACAATCTATTTATTGTATTTGACACCGAGGCCTAAACCTATTAGGAGCCACATACGTGTCCATATCAGTGGTGTTGTGGAGGAGTGCGACTCCAGCTTCGGATTGACACGTCCATATGGAACTCATCAAGAGAGCATATACTGTCTCGCTGTGTGGTACGGAAACATCTCCACATCAGACTGTAAAACACTCCAGCGGGTGGTGAAAGCTGTCCAACAGATCAGTTGTCATCCACTAAGGATATAACTCACGAGGAAGCATCCCACCCCACCCATGGACTCTCCAACCATCCGACATGTGTTACATGAACTTCCACTCGTGCACCAGAAGACTCAGGATGAGCTTCTTCCCCGAGGCAGTGACCCCGATAAACTCATGTCACTCCGCTAACTTATACAAACATCAACTACTATACGATGCTGCTACTCTGCTCCCCACTGCCAACAGGGTGTATAGCGATGCTTCCCTTATCAATAATACATACACTAATACTGATGTTGTTCATACTGTACATGTCCTGTCAACACTCTTCATTCGGTGCATTATACATGCTGTACATACCTCTGCCTTTAACTGTGTACATACCACAGGGCAGAGCACCACTTAATGTCTAGGACCGGCAATTCTGTACATATCTACACTCGTTGTAAGTAAACCCCTACTGACACTAATGGTTAGATGCAAACTGTGTGTCATTGGCTGTAGTTGTATTCAGCACAATGACAAAGCTAGTCCTCATAGACTGTTTATTCTATAATGATGGTAGCCGGTATGAAGGGCGGAGTTTTCCTCTTTTACTTGTGCAAAAGATACTTTACACCGGGAGTTCAGTTCGTGGAAATGGACCTGGTTCTTCGGACACTAGAGTCAAGTGGTTTTGACTCCAAGTAGGGTTTTAATGCGTTGTCCACCATTCCTTTGCATCGGAGCACCTTCCACATCCATTCTTTTTGGATTAATCTAAACCAAGCGTCGTCAAATTGCCACCATTAACGCGCTACATTTCGTGCACATCCAACATTAATTGAATTATGTCCTTTCAAGGAGTGTTTCTGTATTACGTATGTCTTTGGTTGAACACAAGAGACATAATAAACAGAGAGACATTCTCCATTTGTGAAATCTCTCTCGGGAAATGTGGAGATAATCAGTGAATTCCAGACGCGCTGGGCTCTGCTTCTCCTCACACGGTCTCCGGAGACCTGAAGCTGTCACCATGAATGTGTGTGTGTGTGTGAGGCATCGGCCAATACGTTGGGGGTGGGCGGGGGAGGGCGGGGGAGACGGGGGGGTCATCCCTGCGATTAAAACCTTATTATCTCCCTTAGAAGCAAATTAAGAAAATGACTTAAGTGCCCCGTGAGAAGGGATGGGCATGACCGTAGGCAACTCAGGAGCAGGGTGAAGGTTTAGGGGTCAAGCTGTTGACCTGCAGGTCGGCGGCGTCAGGAGTGAACCTCTCTCCTCCGCCTTCTCACCTCATTAAGACCACTGGGAAAATGAATAGACCCGAAAAGTCTCTCAGCGGAGGCTTAATTTTTCCGGACACGGCGCTTTCTGGCAGTCGCGTTCGTTTGTAGATTTTCATTCTGACGTTTCACGTTTCGAGATTCACACGCTCCACTCTCACCCACCAACAGAGGAACTGTGTTCATGAACTGCTTGTTATGCTAAATTCCTGCTTCCCTGTGTGAAAATGCACTGTAATCGCTTCTGCACAACCGCGGCAGCTTCGCACTCCATTTGAGGAAGAAACTGATTGGTGTGGTATTATAAAGATGAGGGAAATGAGAAAAAACGCTGCAAGAGATACTAAAGACCGAAGAAGGAACATTTCCATTCCATATAGACTTCTCCTCAGAAGGACATAATAACCAAGGTGATGTACACCTATCAGGCATAACATTATGACCACCTTCCTAATATTTTGCGTAGGTCTCTCTTGTGCCTCCAAAACAGTTGTGACTCATCAGAGACTGGACATGGACCTTCTGAGGGGGTCCTGTAGTGTCTGGTAACACAATGTTGTTGTTGAGGGGCCTTTGGGTCCTCATGGTGCCTTTCATTTGCACTCAGAAATCAGAATTTCTGAGTTCCGAGTTGGAATTTTCACCTAGAACGCCCCCCGAAGTCGGATTCCCGACTTACTCAGCAAGTCATAGAATCCTCACTACCCCTGAGTTGAGTTACCAAGATGGCCGCCCTGTGTGTAAACAGTAATTTGAAGCTCTTGTAATGTTCTGTTTATCAGCACTTCTGATTAGTTTTTGTTGCATTAAATCCATTGTACAGACAGTATTTTTCCACATACACACGTTTCCGCCAAGTTATATTGGGATAAGGCGAGAGCGTTCATCTTGTTTTCCGACTTCTGCAACTGGAACGTCGATAACTCAGGTGTGACGTAATTCCCGGCTCCGAATTCTGCCCTCTGAGGTAAATGGAACGCACCATATAAATTGAGGGGAGGGGCCTCTGTGGATCATCGCAGAGATTCTTGATCAGTTAGTGAATTTGGACCCACAGTCTGATGAGCCATGCTTAAGTAACATCCACATAAATGCCACAAGACTGTCAGTGTTACTTACGTCTCCTGTCAGTGGTTTTAATGTTGTGGCTGATCGATGTATATTGCAGTTCGTTGGACCAGACACAGACATTGAGCCACATTTGTCTTTTTGCAATCACACACAAATGTGCTTCTCCAATCAGAGACGTCTTGGATCTAGTAGTGACGAGTAGTGGCGTTTTTTTTTTTTTTTTTTTTCATCACAGATACATTTGCATATATTTGCATTTATTAAATCAGAGTTCCTTTTTTTCCCCCCCAAATCCCTGAAGTGTCAGTTACATCACTCTCACTGGTTGGGAATCGTGTCGCAGGCTCGTCGTGATGGGAAGTGGGTTACAAGGTCCCCTGCAGTCTCCAGCCCCGCCCTGATTCTCTGCCTGTCTCTATGCGCCGTGAATGCCTGGGAAGTGGGTGAGGGATATAATGTAGCAGGCAGAATGCCAGAACAGGGTGTGGTCCTAGAGGGTTGTTGGGGGGGAGACAAATCTAGAAGGGCGGGAGGAGGAGGGGGGGACGGCAAACTCAGTGACCCCGACTCCCCGGATGTTCCACATTGATGTCAGCTTGTAATGATTTATTAATGGGGCCATTAGAAACTGTCATGAATCCAGAGCTACAGGGGGAGTAGCAGTCTGTGTGCACAGATTATATCTGCAACCATGTGCTATGGGCGTGTCAGGTTGCCAAGAACACATATATATGTAGATATATTTTATTGGTATTTCACTCAAAGAGCTAATAATACAGAACCACTTGTTCTTTTTTTATGCCTTCTCTTTTTTCCTGCCTTCTCTGACACACGCAGAGCCTTGGATCTGAATGACAAGCACATTCAGCATGAACTGTACCAAGAGAGGAGGGTGCATCTGCGTCATCACTCTGTCGCAAAGCCAGCAGCAGCAGCAGCTTCACGGCTACATTTCCGTCTCAATTTCTCTTTCTCCGTCTTAGTAGGACCTTCTGCCTCGATACTCGTTACCTACGATTCACACACACACACCAATCTCCAGCCTCTGCAGCTTCTGAGCGATGCCTCACGGGAATAATCATAAAAAAAATAAATAAATCCTGTGTGTTTTGTAACTCACTGACATTCTAGCACATTCTAGCATCTGCATCATCGCCACACTCTACTTTGACGTCAGAGCTGCCTCTCTGCCGCACTATCGACGGGAGCAGAGGAGCACTCGGAGGAAGCTGACACACACACTCACACACACTCTCCGTCCGCCGTCATCACTTCGTAACGTTTCTGCCCGCGAGCGTCGAGCCTCCGGGGGGCGGGCGACTCCGGCGTGCGCTGGTTTTCGACACAGTTGACTGGACACGTGTTGCACACTGCTGCATGTGGTGCAGCACGGCTTAACCCTTAATTGAAATTTAATGAATGGCATTGATTCACATGTTGTGCCGAGGGGTTGCACGACTTATTGTTGTGTAATAAAAACACTTTGCATCAATGAAATCTATAATCTTGACCTGAGTACATATGCTGAGAACAGGCAGCTCATGTGCTACATGCTGTGAGCTGCAGATATGTATAGCCTGTATAAAAACATGCAGCAACTCAGCACCATCAATAACATTTAATAGTACTCTGCAGAGTCTTTGCAGCCTCCTTCTCTCTGTTATCACCAGACATTTGGTGAAGTTGTTCCCTGACTGATGTCCAGAGGATTTGGACTTGAGGGTCTTGAAGGACCTTTGTGGTTTAGGGGTCACTCTTCATAACTGCTGTCGACATCAAATAGCCTTTGTGAAATAACAGAAACTATTATCATATTGGATCCTTTATTCTCGTGTCTGATTTTCTAAATTGTCTACAATCATCTAAAAATCCACGTCCTTCAAATCGTATGACCAAAAAATTAAAACAGCACAGAAATTCTTCAAGGCCACACATAACACGTCACATGATTTCCTCTCTTCTTCTTATGAATGATAATCGATGTCACGAGATGAATCATGACGAGGCTCATGTACGAGGATTCAGTCTCACACACGGTCTGAGCACATGTTCTGGTCCTCCCCTGTGACCACGACAGCACGTCATTGCTCTCCATGTGCGCTGGTCCAGTCTCTAAGCGTGTAATGCTGCTTTCTTCTCCACTACGGGAATAAAATGATAATACTTTTTACTTTACTACATCTATCTGACAGCTGGAGTTACCAGCGTGGCTTAATAAATGATAACAAATACGATTAGAGGAGTAAAATCAGCTCAATCTCAGACAGCTACAGTATTTAAACATTGCCTGAGTGTTTATGTAACAGCTTAATAATCCAATGGCATAAATATATACAGTATATACACGATTAACCATAACATTATGACCACTGACAGGAAACGTAAATAACAAGTGACAATTAAATGTTCTGCTGGCATTCATTCATATGGATGTTACTCCAAATTCACTAGATCCCAAACTGCTCAAGTATCTGTGGGGTGATTCACAGAGCCCCCCTACCCTTAAAGCCCGCCCACTAACAACATCCTGTTACCAGACACCACAGGACACTCTCCAAAGGTTCATGTCCATTCTCTGATGAAATCACAACTGTTTTGGAGGCACAAGAGGAGACCTACACAAAGACTAGGAAGGTGGTCATAATGTTATGGCTGATTGGTGTATATAAACAGGACACTGACAAAGTATACACTCACATACCAATAAGTACATTTTGCTGACAATAATTTTAATTGCTACATATTGCTTAAATAAATGATCTGAGTACTTCCTCTTCCACTTCTGTCCATATGGTGCGCTACTCGTGGTTAGCTTGTTTATGCCGTCAGTTCCCCAACAGGACACGTATCGCTCCATGTGCGCTCTCTTTTGGACCGGCTAACACACACATGCCCAAGAGGGGACGATCAGCTGTATCCTAGGAATCGGTCACAGGATGTTCCCATCATGCCCCGGACTCTCTGGAGGCTACAGAGGTCAAACAAGACAGCGTTCTGTCCTCCTGCCCCTTCTGAATAAATAATGAATGAGAAAAAAGATACCGGATGTGTGTGAAATAAAGGAGTACTCACATAGCACTCACTCTATGTATTTAGCAACACTTATCCATGGGAAGCTTAACTTACCACTACTTACACTTTTTTTTAAAAGACAAACCAGAGCAGAGAGACAGAAATCTTGAACGGTCTCTAAACGATTAATGTTCAGATCATTTGTAGATGTTGGTGGTGGCAAAGTGAGCTTTCACAGATCACACTGACAGTATTTATGAACCAGAGGATGTTAAACGTGTTCGTGTGAACCTACAGCGTGCATGCACATTAAATATTGAGCTGGATCTACTAAACCAGTGCTTCTCAAACTTTTTTTGGACATTCCCCACTTGAATGAACATGAATGAATGAATTTTCAAGCCCCACTGGACACAATTGCCCCAACAAAAATCAAAACTAATACAAATAACACAAAGTACAAAAGAAAATGAAAGTGCAGCTGTGCAATCACTTGCTTCAAAAAAGTAGTCAAAAGCACAGAAAATAATGAAACACTGTTTTAGTCATTTGCAATTTGTGAAAAAAAAGCAACTGAAAACAACAAAACAAATCCATTTGTCAAGGCAGGAGAGCATTAGTGGCTTCAACGAGCCTCTTTTCCACTGCACATCTTTTCAAAACAGGGTGACAAGCTGCCACTCTTAAGTCACACTCAAATTTGAGCTTGGATCTGTATTTTGTTTTTACCGAAGCAACAGCTGAATTGAATATTTCCTCCCATGCATTCTGCAACTAAATGTCACCCCATGAAGCACTTTTTTTTTTTATTATTATTCAATAAATATCCAAACGGATCAGATGTATCCAATAAATAATTTGCATCAGTGACCACAGAACACTGAGCAGTTCCACTCCACGAATAAATTCAGGAATTAATTGAAAAATCAGAGCCGAGCGACTCTACTACTCCTACTCATGCAACTCCTCCTACTACTACTCCCACTGCTACTACTATTACTCCTTCTCCTACTAATACTACTACTGCTACTCCTGCTGCCACTACTCATACTCCTCCTAGTACTACTATTCCTAGTACTTCCATAAGGAAGAATGACCTGCTTTTCTTCAGGACTCGTCTTAAATCTCCAGGTCTCCAGGTTTAATTTGATTTAACAGTTTAACAAGTCGTGGTTTAGTTTTCATTTCATCCTTGTTTATGTCAATGAAACACTCTGGAAGCCCTCGAACTCCTAGAGGTACATATGTACATGTGTAATATTGGTATACATTGAATGATAAGCAAAATCATGAACAAAACAGCAGGTTTACTGGAAACAAAGCAGGCCTACAATATGGATTATTTTTTATTTTTTCTGTTTTTTTATCATCAGTGCATTTTCTGAGAGTTAAATGTGGCCTCTCTGCGTGGGCTTCTCTTATTTGTCAGTCCGTCACTGCGCCGCATCTTATTCTGATGTTTTTTGCTCCAATTCTGTAATGTGTTTATTTGACTCTCAATTTTTTGCGCTTGCAGTCTCAACGGTAAATCATCCAGTAAATTCTACATTGCAATTTACTACAAGCCAATTGGGATCTTGGCAGATCCGGCCCTTTAAGTATTAAAGCGCTATGACCTTGTGATCCTATGGATTAGGCCGGCAGCTGGAAATGTATGTAAATTAGAGTTTGTGTATGTTTTATGGTTAATTAGGAATGGGTTTATGGGAGTGAGAAGTCAAGGATGCAAACAGCAAAAGATGTGAAGAAAGTGTAGCATAAGGGTGAAGAGGTTAAAGACAGGAGAGTTTAAGAGGATAGAATAATAGTGGATGAAGGGGAAAAAGGGGATTAAGTGAGGATGGGTCTGGGTCTCTGTCAGACCAGAAGGGTTGAAGTGCAGAAGAGTGGTGCAGCTGGGAATTGCGGGGGTTTATTGGTGGTGGTGAGAAAGGGAAGGGGGGTTTTGAACATATGGGGAGAACCGGACAGAGCTGTGCACGGTGGCAGCTGGATGAGGAAGTACATGAAGACTTAGGTTACACCACGGTGAAGGTCAGTACACCCCCAATGCTTTGGAGATACGCATGCACGATGCATGCCCTGCAGGGAGTGGAAATGGAGAATGCTTCTCGATGCAACAGGCAACAGTCACTGGGGAGCACGGGGTGTAGCGAATGAAGAGAAATATGGATGCTTGGAAGGAAGTCTCTGAATAAAGGATGAAACAGGACGGAGGGGAGAAGAGTGCCTATAGGCGAGGATGTGTGGTCACTGAGTTCAAGTGTTGTGGTGTAATTAATATTGCCAATAATGAGTGGATGAAATCACAGGAGTATTGGGATGCGAAAACGTAAATTAGACACTGCAACGTGTGTATATGCAAAAGACCTGCAAAACCGTATTCCTGACTAGTATTTCAGAGCTAATGAAGTCACCACGGATTTACAAACAGCGTGAGTACAAGGGTGTCGTGAACAATTTAAATTTTCTTGCATTGTGTTCGGCTACTAACAGAATGTTGATCAGATTTGATTCATTCTGTGTAGTTTTCGGGGAGAGCAGTGTGCCGTGTATTCGCGCGCTAATTATTGACCACGCTGCTCATGTGAGAATCATTAAAAGGAGCCCTATAGGCAAGTGTCTTCACACGCGTCTGTGCGTTAGTCCGTGCATTTCTCTATAAAATCAGCTCCAGTTTAAATAAATGTAAATGTTCCCTTTGGTGTCAAAGACAGAATGATGAAACATGTTGCTCTGTAAAGATAAGCTCCAAGGATTCTTGGTAGCGTGTTCACAGGTCGCAATACTGTAATCAGGAGCTTTGTGTTATATCAGCCCTACGACCAAGATGGGTGCAGTCCACTATCATCTACTGACTGCATCTTATTATTTATTGGATAAATCCACAATAAATCAAGTCACACAAAGCGGATTATACCCTTCTCCAAGGCTCGTTGCTTGGACCCTTGCACTTTATATGATGCCCTCAGGTCCTCTAATAAGAAAACATGGTATTAATTTACATTGATAAATACATTAAGTAGCTGCTGCTTCAATCCCAAGCTGTATTGCTGTGCAGATGACATAGTACCGTAGTACCTAAGTATGAGTTTGACACTGTGTTGGACATGAAAGAACATTGTCACATATTTCAGGCTGAAAGTCTACTCGTCTTATAATACCCTCATAATAAAATCAACTGTCATCACTGACGTTTTCTGCCTCCTTTAATAACCGCACTGTATACCCATTGACATGTTCTATAATTAATAAGTACAAGGTTAGTGTTCTCCATTTTATCCATTGTCAGTCCTGAGTATATCATGCATCATGAGTTATGTAATCTTGTAGCATGTGTCATGTATCATATTCGTCATAGTGTTCTATCCTTTTCTATGCACTGTATGCTTCTGGTTCTCTCTGATTAAATTAAATTAAATGTAAATTAAATGAAATTAAATGAAATTAATTTTTGAGATTTATTGCATTATAAAATCATCTTAGATGAACAGCTTCAGGTAAAGTAAAAGGTAGCAAAAGTAATTTGTGGCGTTCCCCACGGCTCAGCACTGGGACCACTTCTCTACTCATTTTGCATGTTGCCCTCAGGTGCTGCAATAAAACAGCACTGCATTAATTTTCATTTCACTCATATATCCAGCTATTATTTTCAGGTGGGAATTTAAAATATATTCAAAATATAGCCTGTAGGGACTAAGGTGCTGCAGACTAAAAGAACAATAATAATATTAAGTGAAAGAAAGACGACAAATGAATTGTTTTCTCGAAAAGCTCTCTTTTTATTTATATTAGAGCATTTAACTTGAGACAGCATTGCCTGATAAATCCTCCAACTGCGATATTTTGCTCATCTTCCCTGTCCAGACTACATGATTTCAATGCTGTAAGACAAGTATTAGAAGTACACCACTATCAAAAGGTAAATAAGATTAATGTATCACAAGAATGATGGATAAAAAAAGGTTGTGTGACACCAAAAATTACCCGTCAGTGTATAACTTTTTATTTTTATCTTCTTTTGCTAATGTGAATCTGGTTCATTGTATTTATTTCAGACTTCATACTAATACACTGAATGTGTCTCACCTTTGAGTTTTCCTACCATGAGCTGAAACCTTACCGGTGTTCTCAATCTTCCTCTCTACTGGTATGTGACCGGTGGAATTAAATTTGCCTCATCCTCATGTGAAGGGGGGTCCGAATACTTTCTGAATCCACTGCAGGTGAGCGTGAAAACACCTTTAACAGTAGACGGTGGTCGTCTGTCTTTCCTGCTGCATGCAGAATGTCAGGTGTGATGGCCGCTATATTAAACCGCCGCTGGCAGTCGTTGTGCTCGTGTCCTATCCCCTCCCTCCCCCAACTCCCCGTCCCGTCCACACAGATGCACGCGTAGAGAGAAAGGTAATGAACTGAGACCTATTAAAAATCAATTTTATAGCTACTTTCAGTGCTCTCTTTATGTTCCACTCTAACAGCAGAGCCTGTGCTGTTATTGCCCAGAGCGTGAGGAGGGAGGGTGGGAGGGAGGGAGGGAGGGGGAGAAAGGCTCTGATGGACAAACTGTAGCCACATTTGCAGGTGAGGTGCTACATTCAGTATATGTAGTCAGATGGTTTCTGTGCCTTCACATGAAGATGTTTTAAATCTGAATGTTGACTGATCAACCAATACATCCTCCTCTAGCCTCAATTTATGAAATTTAGTTCGATATATATTTCTGTTCAAATGTGGGCTGTCAGTACATTACATTAAGACCCCTAGGGGGTCTGCAGAGGTACCGCTAGGAGGTCGCTTTGGTTGATTGGACATTTTTTTATATATATATAAATCTTACATTAGCATTAATCCAATCCAACATGTTTCACACAGAGCGCCACACCAGACCTGTCAATCAAAGCCTCCTGCACACAATAGGCCGCGCCTCTATCGCTGCTGAGCCAATCACGAGGCCAAATATTACACGCTGACTCTGTCAGGTTCCCCACAATTAGCCCAGAGCTGATTCAGCCCCCCGGGTGAAATCTGAAATCCCAGGCGTATGCTGCAATATTAGCAGAAAAGAAGCTAACAGTGCAGCTTAAGAATTAGCAGTAACACCAGAATGTGGCTGTTAGCAGAATTCATAAATCAGCAAGCTATGAAGTAGTTTTTCTTTGTCTGATTCTTTGTTTTTTTTTTGTTTGTTTGTTGTTGTTTTTTTGTCAGTCTTGAAGATACAGGATGTGTTATTGCTACATGCAACATTATTTACAATGACGACACTTTCCACAGTATTACTGCTGCTAGATCCTCCTACACTGTTAAACAGAAGTTGCACTGACAGCTCTATCATTGTGACCGTAGTAACATGTGAATCCATCCATCTCCATTCATTTCTGTGAGTAGCAGAGTGACACTTTCACTTCATGTACAGTTACATCAGACTGAGCTGGTGAGCTGAAAGTGGCATTAGCAGCAGTCAGGTCCACAGCTTGTGGAATCCTCTAATTAGCCTGCTAGTCAGCCAGTCTGTGGTTTCAACCATTCAATGATACTTTCCTGTTGCATTTTGCTAACTAGTAAATTATCAGTGTCATGTGGAGGTTGTGTTTTACAAATGGAGAGTGCCTTTTAGAAAAGGCCCCTGGACTAAGTGCACAAAAAGGCAGCCTTACCCTCTTCCTAATTGATTCTCATATGGGCAGTGTGGTCGGTCATTAAAAGGAGCCCTATGGGCACATGTATATTTTTGTATGTAGATTGTGTGTTTTTGTGTAAGATTTCACTTTAAAGTACAAGTCTGATTTGTTTCAACCCAGGGAATTTCCCATAGAAAAGGGAAACCTGCAGAAAACTGTAGGAGTTTGTAGGTGCACAAGATCGCTCATCTTTCCAAAATAACACTTGATTTGAAGGCAGATTTTGTGTATAATGTTCATCTCAGTATGCACGGTTCTGGGTGACTCATAGTTTCTCCAAATCTCTATATCCAGTGTTAAAAAATAAACCGCAGCTGCCCTTCCTGAACAATAAAGTGCATTCATTCATGTTCCCTGCATGTGCTTTTAAAGGAAAGTTGTGACAACAAATATTGACAATTTCCTTTTTCAGGGTAAAAATAATTTTTAGGAAATGAACCGGGTCTAATGTGTTTTGGAAGAGCTACAAACTAAAGGATGAGGAACGAGCAGCGTTCTGTGTTTATTTTTTTTCTCAAAGTGCTGACAGCGGCGTAGTAGCGCTTGCATCAAGCTCCACGAGCCTCATCATCTCTGCTTTCCCCCGTTTTCCTGCCTCTCTCTAATGTGCTTTGGCTGCAGGCTGATAACGGACGCACTCGTCGGAAGCACGCACACACACACAGACGCACAAACACACAATTAGCGCAGTGCAGAGCTGGAGACAGTCGCCGTCTCATTATCAAACGGCTTTGAAGCTCCACTGAATGTCAACTGGGGAGGGTGCAACTATGAAAACATACCTTTATGGGCTGTTTTTATCAGAAAGATGAAGGAGGGGAACTTAAATAACAATCGTTTTTTTTCGTTTTTTGAGATCTTTGTTGTTTTGGAGCAAGAAGAGCTGAGGGATAATGTGATGCTTGTGCTGGGCGGTACAGATGGGATGGATGAATGCATGTAAGTATGGATGGATAGATGATGGATGATGGATGCCACATGGTCTCTCCTTCTCTCCTCCGCCTCTTTTCTCTGCAAAGCAATCCCACTTCAGAGGGCTGAAGGGTCCACTCGTTCACACGAGCCTTTTTTACAACCACTCGCTGATTTCTAATAATAAACACGGAGATGACACTTCTTCCTAGTGGAGATTATTCCCGTTAACAATAGCACCACTTTCCTGGTCCGCGATGTGTCTGCTACACAGCAGTTGGCTCGTCACAAATTGAAAAAGAAAAAAAAAAAATGTATTCTTTCCCTCGATGAGAAAAATTCAATTTGGCAGAACACTGTCATATTGATCCTTACATATGTCGCTCTTCCTTTTTGTCCGACAAGCCGTGATATCTAGTAACAGCTCAGCCCTGAGGGAGTCTTCTTCATTTCAGCCGAGTGGGACGGAGGGAGGGAGGGGGGCGCCGCGCCGAAACCTTCTCTTGATCGACTTGATGGATTTGACCGTCGGTGGACGGTCTTTATTTTCTATCAACTTCCAGTTCCTGAGCTATAAAGTCACACCCTTATACAGAACGGTCCTCCTTAACAAATCAACTAAAGTCTTTATTTTCTCTCTGCTTTCTGGCCGTTCGGTGGAAAATTACAATATTCTCATCTCCTTGAAGCCTCGCACACTCCTCAAGCCTCATCTTTAACCCTCCGTCAGAACTCAGGTCAAAAAAAAAGAAAAAAACAAAGAAGAAGAAGAATCACTTTCCTGTTTGTATTTTCTTATAGAGTTACTACAGAGGGTGATAACAGACCCGATTCCCGCCCCCTTGACAGATCAAACGGCGGAGTGTGTCTTTAACCGTGTCCTAGTGAGTGTGTGTATTGATTGTGGAGGAGGCATTAGTTCTCTGGTTATTAATAGCCCGAGGAGGGAAGCCTAATGGGAGCTTTACTTCCTCCAACTGGTTTATTCATAGCAGGATCATTACTACAATCATTGGCCCTCTTCCTGCCCGTCTGTTTGACTGACTAACTGAGTGCGAAAAACACAACATTGTGAGCGTGTGTGTGTGTATCTGCATCTAGGGAGAGAGGGGCCTCTGTGAATCACCCCACAGATATTTGATCAGTTTGGGATCTGGTGAATTTGGAGGCCAGGTCACCTGAACACTGCGTTGTCTCCTGCCAGTGGTCATAATGTTGTGGCTGATCGGTGTCCGCTTAAACATCGGCTCTCTTTATTCATCTCATCTCTTTCACACACACACAGACGCGTCTTTGTTTTTCCTGAGCTCCACGCTGCGCCTCACAGCTTGCACTGTGTCCACCGAGGAACACGACGCTCAGTATTCTGCAGAGGTCTTCTTCTTCTTCTCCTCCTCCTCCTCTGTGATTACTTGAGCCGTTCGCTGCCGTCCTGCCGTCTCTTCTCCGCGTGGGATCTCGGCCCCTTCGGCTTTTTTTCCATTTCCAGTATTCTGACAAGGGGGCTGCCCTGACCACCACCACCACCGCCGCCGCCGCCCACCCCTCCCCTGCCACGAGTCCCTCGAGGCGACAAATTATTCATAAACTACTTCCTATCTTAACGATATGCTTTCAAAAAGCTTTTCGTTGTCCACCATTTAAACTGCATTAACGGCCGGTGCCGGATGCACGTGCACGTGTGTGTGTGTGTGTGTGTGTGTGTGTGTTGCATGCATGTGTGTGTACGTGGAGGATCTCGGTTGTCTGAGGGATGTTTCATGTCTGGAACGCCTGAATCTCTCTGTCCTCTCACAGCCCACTTCCTTTTTGAGAAAGAAATAAACCAGCAGGAAAAGCAGAACGTGACAAACTTCCGGTGTGTCGCTCTCCGCTCCTGCTCCATCGCATCGCTTCGGTTTAGTTACACTTCCTGTTCTACTTATACATGCAGATGAAAGTATTCTCTTATTAGCGATGAATATTCAGCTCCATCTGCCCCGTGCAGGTCCTATCTGCCCACACATGCATCGTATCGTTATAAAGCGCACTAGCTTCCAGCCCTGAGGCGCAGCTTGGCACTGGAGCGCCGTAGTAAACAGCTGTTCAACAGTTCACAGTGGTTGTGTTGCATTAAAAAAATAAATAAATGCATTTTAAAAAATTGTTCCTGTAAAAACCAGAGAAATAAAAAAACAGTCTCATTAACGTGACACTAAACAAAAGGGAATATTTTATCCCCTCGTAATATTAATCTGGTGTATGAAGATTTTACCCCCAGCATTTTACGCTTCAAAACTAAAGCGTCGTAATTTGCATTTCTATCTAATGTTAAATGTTCAGGACTACAAATAGCAATAATTAATATTTAAGTTTGGGAAATCTTTCTCTTCTGTTTTCAAGAGAATCCGCGTTATTCACTTCACCAGTGGTCATAATGTTGTGGCAGTCGGAAGGTGCCAGAAGATGACGTGTTCTTTTTCTACCGTGTTTACCCTGTAGTTACACATTAGATGCATCCTGGAAGGAACAAGGAAGATTGAGTTCTTTTGTTCTTTTTTTGTTATTTGTGCAGCAGTGTTTGTCCATTGTCACCTCTTTATGTCATGCACACACACTGGAACACACACACACATACACACACACACTGGAAATGTGAGGAAGCAGGAAGTGTTTTTGCCGTTTTTTAAGCCAGTCATTTCTTTGTGGAGCTCTTCCTGGTCTGCAGGTAGGGTAGGTAAACATAGGCGTAGTGAAACGCACACAAACAAATCGTCACGCAATTGTGCATGCACCCATGTGCACGGACGATCAACAGCCGGGCCTTACACCCACGCGAGGCGGACACGCAGATGTCCACGCTCAAACAAACACACACACTTATGCAAGTGCAACTTCCTTCCTACTGAGTCAACAAGTTGTTGCCGAGCTTCCCTCCGGCTTCCACTCAGGCCGTGACAGCGGCCGGCCGCTTTCCTGTGGACACGCAAAGACAATGTCAGCGTACGCTGGTCATTAACCTCTGAGCCACACACACACACACACACACACACACAAAAAAAAACACAAGCAGCTCCACTTCCACAACATGTTTGTGTAACACGGCTAACAGGATGGGTTTCATAGCGGACACCGTCCGTGCCTCCTGCACAGCTTCCTCTCTGGAGGTCGGATAAACAGATGATGCAGCGCGGTCACTGAGTTCTGAGCGGGATCAATATAGCGCTTCTAGAGTTTTTGTGTGTTTTTGCGTAAGCACATCATTGGGCACCGTGACCTCTTCGCAAACCGCACAAATGCAACGTTTAACGCGCTGAAATTGCAGATGAAGTTGCAGATATTCTACAAACAAATGACTTAGTTTGTGTCGTCTCAAAATTTGTAAGAAGTTGCATGTTGCAGTCAGGAGGTGAAGCCTGGTATTGGTACGGATATAGACAGGACGTGGAGGAAATGGATGGAGGGGTGAGAAGAAGGGATCAAGGGGTCGGGCACGTCTCATGCGTGGTTTATACTTTTGCGTAAACACCTAACGCCAAAGCCTGACGCAAACCCAACTACGTGTCACAGCAACTAAGAGCCAGAGCTGTTAGTGATGTAAAATTAAAGCTGGTATCGTCGATACGGATCCGATACTTTGTGTAAATACACGCTAATGTGTCCGGTTAAACTCTGAAGTATTGAAAGTATCGATATTTTGATTTAAGAATCGGTTTGAGAACATAAAGACCTGGTATCGGAAGTATCGATAATTCAGTACCGATCTGCACATCACGAAGAGCTGTGATTGGTCCACTTGGTAGTAGCATGTTCCCGCTTCTCCATCTCCACAGTTTCAAATTGATTTTGGATCAGTGAAGATGGAACACATGGAGGATGAACAACAAGCATAAATGGCTCACATTTGGCTTCCATTGATGACAGGTGGAAGAAGAAGAAAAGACAAGAGAGGGATGGGGAGGGTTGCAGGTGAGAACTGAGACGGACTGAGAGGGAGAAGGTTGCGACAAACCTTTATAGGTCAGCGTGGGAAATAGAAACATATATGATATATATCTTCTTCCCAAACTACTTACAATAACATTGATATAATGCATTGTCATGTAGTTTGTCAGAGAAACAACAGAAAGATCTGGGAGACGTGGTAAGTATTGAAATGTTTGGGTAGTTTTCTGCAGTTCTATGCAGAAAAATCACATTAAAGTGTCTGCTGCACACTCTGCGGTGCTCCGGAGCATGTGGGCCAAATGGCTCCAGACCATTTTTCAAGCAGGGTATTTAGGCTAATTTTAAGCTTGGAGCACCGACAGAAGTGAGAATTGGGCCAATGCGCTAAGTCATCCATCACTGTAACAAGGTATGCCTGATCGAGGTGGGGAGGGTGGTGGGGCTGCAGGGCCAAGTCAGCCTGGTTACCTTCGTAGTCTGGCATCCTGGGGCACACTCTGAACATTTAACACATTTCGAAAGTTGTGGCTGATTGAGAAGGTGGTTGATAAGTTTGTTTTTTTTAAAACTGCATGTATGCTCACCTCAAATGAAATCCAAAGCAAGGCCTGCCAAAGCAAAGACCTCCTTTGAATTGTGACCATGCATTCCTGTTTTCCAGCCACTTTTATGAGTCTCCCTCTCTGTTTGTTTCTCTTCAGGAGGAACGTGGAGGTTAGATCGCGTTAGTAGTTGTGTGCAGTTCCACACACTTTATTAGGTACACCTTGCTAGCAAAGCTCAAGAAACCAGTTTGAGATGATACGAGCTTTGTGACATGGTGCATTATCCTGCTGGAAGTAGCCGTCAGAAGATGGTCCACTGTGGTCATAAAGGGATGGATATGGTCAGCAACAATACTCAGGTAGACTGTGGCATTTAAACCATGCTCAGTTTGTACTAAGTGCCAAGAAAATATCCCTCACACCATCACACCACCACCAGCAGCCTGAACCGTTGATACAAAACAGGATGGATCCATGCTTTCACATTGTTTATGCCAAATTGAGACTCATTTTTCCAGTCTTCTATTGTCCAGTGTTGTTGAGTCTGTGTGAACCGTAGTCTCAGTTTCCTGTTCTTAGCTGACCGGAGTGGCCCCCGGTGTGGTCTTCTGCTGCTGTAGTCCATCTTCTTCAAGGTTGGACGTGTTGTGGGTTCAGAGATGGTATTCTGCATTTCTTTGTTGGAACCAGTGGTTATTTGAGTTACTGTTGCCTTTCTATCATCTCCAACCAGTCTGCCCATTCTCCTCTGATCTCTCACATCAACAACTGCCGCTCACTGGATGTTTTCTCTTTTTCGGACCATTCTCTGTAAAATCTAGAGATGGTTGTGTGTGAAAATACCAGTAGATCAGCAGTTACTGAAACACTCAACAACCGTACCACATTCAGAGTCACTTAAATCCCCGTTCTTCCTCATTCTGATGCTCGGTTTGAACTTCGGCAAGTTGTCTTGATCACCTCTACATGAATAAATGCATGGAATTGCAGCAATGTGATTGGCTAATTAGCTATTTGTGTTAACAAGCAATTGAACAGGTGTACCTAATGAAGTGGCAAGTAATCACAAGACCGCTGCCGGGAAAAACCCGTACACCTGGTTGTCGCCGAGAACAAGATCATGTGAAGTGCCAGCGCGTGTTGTAGGAAATTTTTGAAATGCTCCAGATTCCTTTCTTTCATGCGCTGTTTCCCCAGCTATGACTCATCAGTCTTATAATAATAGTATCTTTATAGATGCAGAACACTGAGTCTCAGAGGTCTGACCTTTACTTCCAGAACCGATTATACCAGAGAAGAAGACGTGCTATCATCTGACGGGAGAAGAAACTCACTGTGTAATAACCAGGGTGCCGCAAGCCATCTATAGCCAGGCGGTTGAACAGCTGATCCCCCCCATGTTTCGTGAGTAACCAGAGTTTTAAAAGGAGATCTGCTATCACAGATCATCGGTGGTGACAGTGGAATCAATTAATTGTGAGTAAAATTCATTTTCACTTCAATCTCAAATGTCAACCTTGAGGTGGTGAAACATGCCAGGTGTTTAGCAAAGCGTACAGTCTCTTGGAATGTACAAAAGGTTACGTTCATCCATCAAGGATATAACAAGATACTTATAGGAGAAGAAATAGGAAAGGAAACTGTAGAAAGGTCAAGACTCCAGCAGCACTTTTAGTGAAAGGAACAACTTAATTAGACCGACGTGCTTCTGTCGTCATGTATCGAGATATTTGACCTCTGTTGATATGTTTAAGCAAAAGCTTTGCTTCAATAATAAACATCAGCGGTCAATACTTTCAGCCACAACATTACGACCACTGACAGGAGAAGTAAATTACATTTAAACTGTCTTGTGACCATTCAGTTTTCTGCTGGGAAACGTTTGGACCTGGCATTCATTGGTGTGGATGTTACTTGTTACATGTAGCACCCACCTAGACCAGACCAGGCCCCCAACACCCCCACAGAAATTACCTATCTCCAGACACACACATAAAAACACTTCAGGAGCAACTCAAAAGAACATGAAGAACAGCACAAGGTGTTGACCTGGCCTCCTAATTCACTACATCTCAAACCGAGGCCCCCTCCCCTTAACCCATAGGACCCAGAGGCCCCCACTAATAGCACCACAGGACACCCTCAGAAGCCCCACGTCCCCCCCTTCTGTTCTCGCTGTGTCTGCATGGGTTTTCTCCTGATTCCTCCAACCTCCAAAGACATGCTCGTTAGGCTAATTGGTGACCTTAAACTGACCCTGGCGATGCCTGATGACAGCTGGGAGAAGTACAAGATGACAGGAAGGTGGTCATAATGTTATGCTTGATTGGTGAACACTGAACTCATTCATCATTTCGTTTAGCTGAACGGTGAAGGAGCCACCTTCACCTTGATGCAGATAAATAATAAAGCTGCATTTACTGCAAAAACAGCATTACTAGAAAGAAGCAAAATATTCTTGTATTCAATCAAATCATCTTGTATTAAGAAAAGAAAAAGGTGCCAATAGGTTAAATCTTTTTTGCTTGACAAAAATTCTTAAAATAAGCACAGCATTTTTGTCTCTGAACAAAATATAAGATTTATTTCTTTGATACAAGTATTTTTTGCTTTCTTGAAATTCCTTTTTGCAGTGTTCCCATTATGACAAGGTCAAGTTAATTAATCAGTTTACAATGAATCAATCTTGACTAAATTGGATAAAAACTTTACGTAAAGAAAACTGTTGCTATGAGAAAAGTTATGAATCAAAGTTTTGCTTATTATTTAGCGGCAAGTTAACGAAAGAAATAACTGACTACTCAGAATTCGATTTTTACTATGCGTGTTTTACTACGATTCATTCATTTACACACTGTTGCACATCGCTGACAGTTGTTTGCTAGAAAGCGTCGTAAAAACGAATGCACTTCCACGTCCACTCTTCACTCCTCAGTTCAACTCCACTGAAGAATTAAACAGACTTCATCCGTTTCCTCTTCTGGGGCCGTCCGACACTCTCGCTCCCCTTCCTCAAACCCGCAGCTGTACGCTGAGTAGGCAGGACACGAGGGGGGAGGAGATGTGAAGAGATGTGGAAGGACGGGAGGGGGGGATGTTGTTGGAGAAGGAGAGGACGGGGATGTGTGTGTATTTGTCTTTGGAGGAGGGGGCAGGGAGGGTTGACACAGTGTGGAAGCATGGGGCAGAGCTATTTTTAACTCGGGCAGATGGATAAGACCAGGCTATATATAGTGGGGCTGAGGCAGATCAGGTAACTGTTACCTGTGTAATTGTGCATGTGGAGGAGCCATCCAGGGTGACTGTAACCAGGATACTGCCAAACTACACACACACAAACAAAAAGAGATGCTCATGCTGATGGAAACCGTTTCTTGACGTAGTAGAGGAAGGGCCTTTCTTTTGGACGTACCATGACCTGGATGAGTGAGAACGTTCACAGACGTAACCAGTTAATCTTCTTTAATCCATTCATTCCACACATCAAGACACACAAACGACATCCTGTTACCTTTTCTGAACTCGAAGGAAAGGAACTCCTTCAACTTGTTAAATCTATTACACCGGCTGAACATCTTGAACCGCTTTCTTCACCGCGTGTTCTTCTGCTTCCGTCTCCCACAAGCGAACGTCAGAGGACGCTTTCGGTCTTCTCAACCTCGACAGGAATCCGAGCCGCTCCCCCTCTTATTAGCCGCCCTCGGCTAATAAATGTATCTGTGAGGTCTGCTGCCGTTTTATAGCAGTGACACAAGTGGCAGGTGCGTGTGAATGAGCGCACATGTCCGCATGCAAACAAATAGCCACGGGGCAGCTGCTGCTGCTGCTGGGGTCATCTGTTGTTTCAGGTGTTTCCACGACCAGACGGTGAGAACATCAAGGGACAGCTGAACTCCTGCCTGGGCGCGTCAACGTTCCTCTTTCGCACAAACAAGAAAGGGGAAAACCTGCACCGAGACTGAAATGTGTTATTGTTTCAGCATCTCCAGAATTTAGATGCACAACATTAGAGAGCATGAAGGACGAACCTGTGCTCCTGGTTTGCATCAAGTATGCAGAGCATGCGAAGCATTATTCATGGTAACACTTTCCCCAGATATGACTCAGGTGTTGACATCAGAGACACCTTACATCTGACCTTTATTTTTAGATCCTATAACACAGAAGAAGGCATGTTATCATCTGACAAGATAATAAGTCACTAACCACGTGTTGTTTCTGGTTTTGGAGAAACTAGAACCAGACTGACATGTTTTTGTTTTTGTTTTCATCCCAGACTGACACATCAGAAAGTCCAAAACAAATTTCAGATAATGTGAAACTACAGGCAGTCAATGGAAACATGTGACTGGACACCAAACATGAGAGATTCATGGCTGGATTCAACTGTTAAGGGACCCCTGGGCAAACATTTCCTGTGGGCCCCTCGTAGACCTGACAGTTATTGCCCTGTGAATATGGAGCCACTAATACGCCATTTATACTTCTGCGTTTAGTATTTCCAGCTGCTTCTCTAACCATGTTGGATGTGTGTTGGATCAACAAAGATGAAACACATCGGGGGAAAGGTTAACTGAGGGAGGTTCAGAGATACAAACATTGGTATGACTCACGTTGGGGAAAGTTTTGGCGAAACTTTCAGTTGCCAGCAGGAAGTAGAAACTAGGCTAAGTGCGTAGGTCACGCCGTCAACCTCCCGCAGTGCTTTAAATGAGTTTGACGTTCCCATTAACTCCTGCATCTAGAAGCCTCTGCGACTGAACAATACTTCAAACTGTTAATTTACCAGCGTGTGATGGCAATGCAACTGAAATTAGCTCAGAAATATGACATCAATCTAGATGTTGACACGAGGTCCCTCCAAAAGACTAATAATAACGCAGCTTAAGTGGTGCAAGTAACTCAACACATTAACCGCTAACCCAGTTGGTGTTTTAGCCCCAGGCTGACCTGTCACACGTCTGTTGCTTGGTAGCGAGCTAGCTAGCTCACAACTGAACATCTGTTCAGCTGATGCATTGGCTGTTTGGCGTGAATCAACACAAACGTAGGCGCGGGCAAATGGTCAAGCAGTAAAAAGAGTGTGAATGATTTTAGCAGGGGAGGCTGGTGCAGCACAGGTGAAAGGTCAAAGGCGTTTACAGTGATGCGTTGTTAGCTAGCTAGTCTTACTTTGGATAAGGATAAGGGTACACCACCGAATATCGATGACTGCACAAATGTGTCACCTTCTACTGATAGAAAAACTACTAGGACCAGTGTGTTAGCTTAGCATTCAGGTCATGTTATCAGGTCGTCTAAAGCTTCCACATGGAGGCTGCTACTATTTGTTTATTCGGTCGGTTTCTGGGGGCCACTCTGTTGTTAGTTTTCGTCAGTGTTTCCACGTCATTCCACACACATGAAAATGTCACCCTGTCAAAGTCTCCATTAAACTCCACATTAGCGGTAGGACATGATGCACCAAACAGACTCTCTGCAGGCGCAGGCTATTTGCAGGTGGATTAATGTCAACCACTCCCCCTGTTTTAAGATACACCCCTTCCACTCTAGGTAGAGACCGGAGCATTAATCATTCAGCAGATGGCTTCTCTTCTGTACTCTCTGTGTGTGTGTTTGTACCTGCATGCAGCAGAGAAAATGCCATGGCTGAATATCAAATAACAGTCCTCCTGACCCTGGCCTTTTTTACACGAGCTCCAGAGGTCCCATCCGTCTGCATTATCACACCCCTCATCACTTATTCATGACCAGGAGTTAGATAAGCAGCCACGCGTGCTGGACGACGTTCACGCTCTAAGTACGACTCTCTCCACTGTTTACGCTGCACAGTGTTGATTGGAAGTTTGCAAAACCCTTAACATCTGTTTGGGGGATGCACAGATACCAGTTTTGTAAGACACAACTTACTTCCCTTTCAGATCTTGCAGTAACATCAGTCCTGTGAACATGCCCAGGATGCAATGAGGATGCATTTGAGCAATTCAACCTCAGAGCACATATTGGAGGTTGTCCAGGATGCATTTAACCACATTCCTTTGGTGGCGTGAACACACAGTGATTTCTGGGTCACACTGTGGGATGTTCTTGTCTAAGAAGTGCTTTGCCTCATTTACAGACAAAATACAGACAACCACTATTAGAAATGAAAAAGAAAATGAAAAAGCACCACAAAGTGATGCCTGTCCATTATTAAACCTTTTACTATGAGTACGTATTGTACAGACCTCTGATGTGAATGCTTGGAAGGTTTTTTAAGGGCCTGTTCAGACCTTTATTAAGATTGGATCTGGGCGATCCGGTTGCGTAAAAGGCCGGTGTGAACACCCCCAAGGATCCACTGAGATCACATCTGACAACATTAGGAGGTGGTCTGGGTCATTATGAGTCCTGAGTCACATTTAAGATTTCTTACACTCGTCTTGACAAAATGGTTTTTGTTTATAGGATGGAACAGATTCGCCTTATCAGAACGAATGCACTCAATCACCACTAGAAAGCATGGAAGCCATTTTTGTCTTGATGTCTTTACTTGATGAGACCTAAATGACGAATTCATGAAACAGTCATTTATGCTATGTGTTAATGGTCATTGTTTCTCTACTGACTAAAGTTTTGATCCTCTCTTTTTTCATCTTTTTTGTGTTTTTGTTTGTTTCTTGTCTTGGTTTGTTTTGTTTTGTCTTTCTTTTCAGCCATATCCTTGACAGTATCATGAGACAGAAGGTACTTGACTACTCAGATTGTTGTGTATATCCTCATATAACCTCTGTCTCTCTTCATATAATTTCAAAGACTTCATTTAACAATGTCAGATGCTGTTAACCCATTTTGGATGTAGTTTTATTTCTTTATTTAAGTTTAAAACAAAAATAAAAATAAAAATATTAAAAAATTTAACTTATCAGAGGAGTTTTACCTCATTTGTTCAGAAGTGATCAGATCTGGGGACACATTTGGTTTAATGTCAGGTGTGAACACATGAGATCAGATAACCCTTCTTAATGCAAATACCATAAAATAACATCATAGCAGAGTTTAATGAATAAATGCTGACTTTAAGGTGCGCGATTTCATTGAATGAGACACACTTGTGAAGTCTTGATGCAGCCATGATTAACAGATGTTCATGGTTCTGAAACAACAGTAGAGATCCACTACAGACAGCAGCTGTTAAATATTCTACTGCACCTCAAATGAGTTTGTGTTTATTTGCACATGGAGCACTAAACTAAGGACAGATCTCACGCGCTGCCTGGGGCCGAATGTGGAGACGCGTTTTAATGGCAGGTGTGGACACAGGTACTTAAAGCCGGCCACGTGCTTTTGTGCGTTGGTCTAACTTTTATGTAGGTCATGATGTTCAGGTAACACACACTCATTTAACCTGTTTGTTTTTCGTGCTTTGAGGCTTCCCTGTTATCGTGGGATCGTGATGCAGAGCCTGACTCATGCCAGCGGTGTGAGGGAGGCTGATACCGGCTAATGTGTATTCAATGTAGAAATGGTGTAACGTTAAGTAATGCAACGCCGTGCACAGCAACATGCTAACCTGGATGATCTAGAAACACAAAAAGACTTTTTGTGGCTTTCCCTGCACCAGAATGTCAAACACTTTTCTAAAGCCTTGGCCTTGGGCTGTTGAAGCACAGTTGAGGTCCAATAAAAACCAGCCAAATGCCACCGTTCACCGTTGCTGAATAAACCAGCACACAGGTCAGTCTTCTGTAGCTTAGCGCGTTTCTGCAGTAAGTCACGACGGCCGCATTCTGCAGGGCCTGCTTGAGCGTAACACGTGGCTGAATTCAGATCATCCTGGCGGAAAGCAGGAACACCGCGGGCGGACGATCCGCTGTTTCTTCTGCATTGTGTTCTGCGTGTGATAGGGCCGCCTTCCAGCTGGGCGGAAGGCGGCCCGAGCGATAAGCGCGGCCGCGTGTGGACACGGGGGCTTGTACAGAGACGCGGAAAAGAGGCTGAGAAACCCGTCTGCGCAAGGTAGATAAGACCACCGCTGAACAAGAGCCACTCGAGCACAGCCCCCCTCCTCCCTCCTTTCACTTTCTAAAACATATTACTCGGACTGCGGTGGCCTGCACACGCCGCTCCAGCTGACATCTCCACTGGGAGTGGTGTGCATGCTACTCTACCTGCAGTTTTTTTATTTAAAAGTATTCATTTTTCCTTTTTTTTGTGTGAGGGTTGTGAATGTGAATAAGATCACATTGTAATATTTGCCAATTAGGTATAATTGCATTAGACTTTCTGTGTTCCATCATTCAGGAGAATCCGATCCTCCCTGATCTTTTTAAAGCTCCCCCGTGGCCCTCGGCCCTTGGAGAGAGGGAACCATTTGCGTGGCACGTTCACGCGTTTACCACGAACTGACACGAGTCGCTCCAGCGACTCACCTGGAGGATCCCTCGAGCGTGCAAAAGCGGCTTTGACACGAGGAGCTTTACCCGTTTCACGCTTCGGAGTTCCTCGTGCTTTGCACAGAAAGGTGCACCAGCTGAAACGCGACAACGCGACAACACACGCGTTCATTAGCACGACACGCTCATCAAATATGCATTTGTGTGCAAACAAGACAAATGCACACTTCTAAATTTCACTCCATCACTATTTTTTTTGTTTGTTGTTTTCACAGAGGCACCAGTTTGACAAATAAGCTCTGCGCGCCTTTTTGAGTTCTTTAGACGGGTTGTGCATGTGCCATGCGCTGGTGCATTCACATGCTAAAACATAGATCAAAATCTCTGGAGGAACGTATAAATCATCTGCCTGGATAGGACAGAAATTTAATCAGGAAGCTGAATTTTAAAACAGCACATTAATAACGAGGTTAAAGCAGAAACGGAAAGATTTTATTTAACACCATTTCTTCACTTCTGCATTACAATTCCAGATTTTTTATTTTTTTTCTCCCCCCATCGCTTCACACTCATTTGGTTACACAAGACTGGCCAATATTCATCACTGATTACTATTACCATTCTGGTTATAAGAGCGGTCCCAGATCGGGGCGTGGGAGAGCTTATTTTAATAAATCTTAACATTTGCATAGGCAAATATCCTCAGAACATAAAACATCTCTAAAGAGGCAGAGCTCTTCCACTCAGCCGCGAGCCCAGCAGGCCCCTCAGCAATCACACGAATCACGCGCTGCGCAGCCAGCGCACACCGGGGGAATAGTGTGCGTCTGTGCGTGTCCGCACTTGAGTCTACACGGTTTAATTTGTGTGTGTGCATCTGGGTGGATGTAGAAGCCCTACCCCAGATTCTCAAAACCACCGCCGCCGCCACTGCCAGCACAGCCGCCGCTCCTTTCCCGTAACAGCTTGTGGTCCCCTGTGGCCATGAGGGGTGGGGTGGGGTGGGGGGGTGGGGAAACCTCAGTGGCTTCTTCAGAGAATCGGTGGAGGAAGGGGAACCACAGCCACCTTTACTGTTACCAGAGGGAGAGCGACGGGGGGGTGGGTTAGGTGAGGAAGGTGAAGAGGTGTTAATAGAGAAAAGGATATTTCTGATCACATGCTTTATTTAAAATAAAATAAAAACAACAAAACACGTGCAATAACGAGAATCAGTCACAGCCCGGTAGTACACACACATGCAGAAGTGTGTAGAAGACTCATTAGACCAAAAAAATCCAATCTTTGAATGTGCAATTGTGTGAAATGTGTGAAATTGTTTGTTTTGAAACTGTCATCTGTCGGCTCCAACTGCAGAAACCCTTCCTCACAGATATTACGTTTCCTTACAACTGCAATGTTTTTGACACTTTTTGTGCATCTGATTATAAATAATAACAATAAACAACAGGGCAATCCAACAAAATTCATAGTGTCTATCAGGTGATAGCTTTTTCTTTTTTTATCAGACATTTTTAGGCAAAAAAATAAATCAAAAGAAAAGCTAATGAGACATGGAACCTAAACATATAACACATATTAATGAAGCAAATCAGGCAAAATTATTTGAAAAAGTCCAATGTTTTGCATGTTTTTCTGTTTCAGTATAGACCCGTTCATGGCGGCTACCTTGAAGTGGTTAGTAGAAGCACTAAATGAGACGTTCACGGTATTCCTGTTCTCGTCACGTTCCCATACTATTGCTTTAGGTTTTATTTGTGTTTCGTTTTGGTGGCAGTGCCTGATGGAGGCTTTTAGATTTAGGAGTTTCTCCCCGTCGTTTTGGGCGTGTTACATGTTCCTGATGGTACATGTGATCATGCGTTTAGTCCGTCTGACATCAGGGAAGTAAAGGGGACACTGGAGCCAAACGTGACCAGGTGCTGCAGAGCTAAATGCAACACATGAGTCAAACCTCGGCCTTGACGTAGCCAGGTTTAAAACCTGACCATCGACTAAAACCAACACAAAACACACAATAACAATCCTATCCAGTTCTGCACAAACTTCAATTTAGCTCTTAGATGGTGTGAAAAGTGAATTTTGTGCCGTAGACCACATGCATGGGAGCGCCAATCCTCTCTCATTTGATACAACTGAAGTTTACATTTAGACGCATCTGGATATTTAATACAGTAAAATTAGATGGATGCAGGATAAAAAATGAAATAAGATGACGGCCACTTCTAGTTGTACCACTGAAAAGGTTTTGGAAATTTTCATTCTCTCTTAATTGTTCCTTCCAAAAAATCAAGTTTACAAAAACTAAACGAATATTAAATAAATCAAAAATTTAAAAATATGAATGAATGGATGTTTGAAATTCAAAATGAAAAAGTGACGGGTAAACCGGGTAAATTTGGACAGAATTTGAAAAAAAAATTAGATGGAAGAGGAAAAATTAGGCGGATGCTGGAAAACATGGTAGGTGGTGGAGGAGGGCAGGAGATTCAAGGAAAAGATGGGGGTGGGGGAGAGTGGAAGAGGGAGAAGATGGAGGGATGGAAAGAAAGATGGAGGGGGGAAGGGGCCGGAGAGAAGGGGGGAGCCAGGGTTGAGGGGGGAAGGGATGGACTGGTACCACAGCTGCTGCTAAGTTATAATTGCTTCAATTAGCTGATAGGGCTGCCGTGGCAACAGTGTTTGAGTTGTTACCATGGCAGCCCGGGCGCAACATCTTCCCCAAGAGGAGAAGAGGTGAACGAGTGTGGGGGGGTGGAGGGGGGGAGCCTGTGGTGATGATGCTGATGATGTTAAGAGGGGAAAGGTGGAAGTCATGAAGCGAAGGAGTTGGAAAGAAGATGGATGGAGAGAAGAAAGGAAGGAATGACGGAAAAAAAGAAGATGATGCTGAAATGAAATGAAAGAAATGGCTCAAAGGAGTGAAGGGGGATTATTGACTGATTGATAATGATGAAAGCCGCCGTAAAGATGAGGCTCACGGAGAGATGGGATATCTAGCCAGGAATGAAACAGATGGAAACGTGGTCGGGTGGAGGAATGGAGAGGTGGGAGGTGACAGGAAGAGAGGAGGCATTAAAAAGGGAAATCAATTGAGAGATTTAGTAGCTATGAAGCAAATATGAGGGAAGGGGAAATAGGGGGATCAGGAAAAGAGAGCAGGACCGGGATGGAAACGATGAAAAGATTGATTCCAAACGAAAGTAATGAGAAGTAGAGATGAAGAAGAGGGAGTCGATAAAAGTGGAAGTGTGGGGCTTTGTGCAGAAAAAAATGTTGCAGACTGATGGAGGTGAAGAAGAAAATGTGAGGAGAGAATGCACCCATCCTTAAGCTTTAAAAGATTTTTTGTGTTTTAATTCTATCATGTGTTTTTTTCTTGTTTCCATCTGCTGCCTACATCACCCACAATGCAACTCAGCCCCTCTCTGGTAAACTCCCAGTTGGATTTCATCGGTGGGTGTGTTTCAAATGGATGTACCCACAACAAATCAGAGACATTCACTTGTTTAGATCCTTTCATGGGCCACTGCAATGTTACAACGTTAGCTGGAGGCAAAACAGAGGGAAGCCGGAGGCGAACGCTGTCACTTTCAACCGTGAAAATATCATCTTTTTGGAGCCAAAACCAAAACATCAAAGACACTAACTTGAAGTTTTATCACACACCAGATACCACATATCAGCCTCTATGACTGGCACGTAGACAACTTTGGTTTGGCTTTGGCAGATAAGATTAATACAGGTTAAAGCTTGTTAAACGTTAATGCTAATGCTAACTGTGCGTGTCTCAGGGGTGTCCAAGCAGAAGATGCATTTACCACGTTACCCTCCACAGTGGTTCCTTTTACTTCTCGTAATATCTTTGCTGGAGAAGCTTCACTTGGTAAAGACAGACCAGACTTTGTCCCCTCTGTGTCCTCCTTCGGACAAATCGTCCATCCAGTGAGTGAGAGTGTAGTGGTCGGTGAATATAGTCCCATCAGTCAAAGTCAACTTTTTAAAATAACACTCATGGTCTCAGAGAGTGAGTGTATTAGTATATTCTCTAAAATGTGTTTTTTTCCTGTGTGTTTCCATGTGTTTTGCCAAAACAATCCCTTAAAATATGCTAACAGGCGTTTACAGGCTACAGTGTTTGAGGTGTTTTGCCTCCAGTTAAGCCCCGCCCCTCAAAGAACATCACCACTGTTTACAAACTGTTAAATCCAACTCCCTGTTACATAATGCCCCACACACAGAATCGGTTCCCAGCGGAGAGACTTCAGACTGACTTTCCTCTGCAAAAATAATTGTCACCTGGGGCTTTTCTGGAGATGCAGTTTACTGGATCGCATATTATTTAATAGATTTGCATGTTTCCTTGTCTCATGAGTGAAAGGTACTCACCAAAGGTAGCCTTGTACAATAAATAAATCCATCACTCTAGTGTAGAAGTGGCATTACTGAGTATTATATCAAGGCTGCCAACTTTGACACCACAAAATTGAGGTGGTTTCCAGACTAAGACATTCACTTGTCCCTTTTGCCGAGACTAATTTCTATCATTAACTTTCTTCACTTGTGTGGAAGTGTTGGTTCACTGAAATGATTATAACTTGTTTTAGTGGAAACTTGTTTGTGACTAAACAACATATTTTCATGGTATTGGAGTTTAGAATTTTTACCGTATTTGGTATTCTTTGAGGATTCCTGTTTTTTATTTCTTACTCTGGGTTTCCTGCGTTTTCCCCCCTCTCTGATCGTTGGATTGGTTTCTCCTCGTGTGTGTGTGTGCTCAAGCCTCATTAGTTTCACCTGTGTGCCGTTAACCCCTCACGTGTCCGAGTGTGCAGCTGCAGTCCTGCCTTTCTGTTCAGTACCTGTTTGTTCCCTTGTGCTCCCTGTTCCACATACCTTTCTCTTTTTGGCTGGATTTCACCATTACCTCCCTACCCTGCAGGCTGCAGCACCTTTTGTTCCAAATATTTGTACATTTCTAAGATAGTTTTTTGTTTCCTGGTCTTGCCAGAACTTGTGTCCCTCGTTTGGGTCCTACCTCAACACATAATATAACAGAACATGACCAGGGACATGTGTGGGCTGAGGGCTTGATGATATGTCGTGTTTCACTCGCCAGAAAACAACTTTTACAGCACGTGGAATTAAATCGCTTTGTCTGAAGCTTTCTCTGAGTTTATCTGCACAAAATGAGATCCAAAGAAGCCAAGTGTGGCCAAAATCCAGTTTCGTATCTGTGCTGAGACTCTAGCTGTGTTTCCATTACACTTTTTTTGCAAAATTAAAGCAATATTTCTGAAATCACAATAAAGTACAATTGCTGTTTTGTGTCTCATCTCACAACACTACACTTTGAGGAAATGGACTTCAAATGAAGTGGTCACGTGAGGCCCTGCGTCCTCTCCAGTGACGCCTTCATATCGATTGGTTTTTGTGCATTTCTGTTGCTAATGGAAATGCAAAAACTGAGGCCTCTGAGTTTCTAACTGACTTTCAATAAATCGGGCAATAATTGTCTAACTCTTTGCTGCAGTGAATAAATAAATGAGGTGATCAGAACAAACATAATTCCAACATATACATCAGACGCAGGCTAATTTACTTTCGTTAAAATTACAAGTGAAATTCATCAAATGTGGTAAAACACAACCGGGGAAAATAAACACTGGTCGACAAGACATGGGTGGAACTAATCGACTTGAATTCCTGAACACAGAAAAGAGAATGCAATCACACGTAACCTGTTTGTCTGTACGGAAGACCCCTTTAACTTCAGTGCACGCTCTGTTACATCAGAAAACAACGTTACACATGTACAGTTTTTGTAACTAAATAACTCGAAGGAAGACTCAGTTTACTGGGGCTTTTTATTCAGAGCTTCAGAACCATAGAAGCCAGTAGGGGTGGAGTAAAACCTGAATACGGTATTTTTTTTTTTACAAATACTTATTTCAAACAAATAGTTTTAAAGAGAACAAGACAAACATCCGATTAAAAAGCTGCCTTTCCTCATGTGACCACAGTGAACATTTGTGCATCTGCCCAGACTGAGTTTCATTCAGGAGTCAGGGTGAAAAGTCTGGACTCTGTAACAGAGGAGGACCAAACACCACTTGACTGCATCAATAGATTTTTATTTATTTCATTATTTTTAATCTTAACTGGGTTGCGAAGCAGAGTTTGACCGCGGGATTGTTCCGTTACATTAGTACTGAGACATCTGCAGTCACGTTCTCGCGTGTTAGCATTTATCTGTTAGCATTCGTTAGCTCAGTGATTCGACTGTTGTGTACTGGTAATGGTAAATGGTCTTGCTTTTATATATCACTTTTCTACATATTGGTACCAGGAAGGATGGGTGTTGAGATGAGTGCAGGACTAAAGATTAGGCCGGGTTTCAAACTAAATGTATTTAATGAGCTCAAACCAAACAAAACATCGACAACGCGACAAGGAACAAAGGGAAGGAACGGCTATAAATACACATGAGGGCTGAGGGATGACAAGACACAGGTGAGACGCATGAGGACAATCAACCCAGGTGAAACCAATGAACAATCAAGGGACAAGGAGGCACAAGACAGGAAACCCAGAACTTAAGAAAATAAAACAGGAAACAGAACATAAGACACAGACATGACAAAGCACAAGGAGACACGACAGACGGGAAACTAAGAAACTTAACAAAATAAATAAAACAGCCCAAAATAAAAGACAGACACAGAACCTTGACAAGTGGTACTAAAAGAACTTTACAGTCACAGAGGTTCAGTGTCTTGCTCAAGGACACTTCAGCGTATGGCATATTCTGGGGATCGAACCTCTAACCTCTAAACCTACTGAGCCACAGTCGCCTCCTATTGTCTCCCACAAGAACCAAATCATCATCACAGTCATGTTCTGCTCCTTCAGGTCAGAATAAATCACCTCTATTAGCTGCATCTAACGCAAAACATCAGCCAATATTGCAGATACAACCATAATTATCACAATAGATGATTAATGAAAACTTATTTTTACACATGCATGTCCTAAATTACAAGTGGAACTCAAAAAAATGCTACTCGAATACAGATACTGGATGTTTTGTGCACCACTAGAAGCCAAGCGTGGGCCACAATCCAATTTCACAGCTGTGATGAGGAACACTGCGGCCTCTGATGCACAAATTACGTTTCTTGTCTTAACTACAGCGGATATTTAGATGTCACCGAGTGAAGTAGGTGTTCAGCACAAACATAATTCTAACATTTGAATGAGAAAGTATCTCAGAATCAAACGGAACGAAGAGATTCTGTCAAAGTTAAACCTCAGAGTAAAGGGCAAAGGGAGTTGAACTGGGCCGCGAGGTGTGTGCCGCGGTCTCGAAGGGTCAAGTATTCGGTCGGATCCCACCGGGAGCCACGGCCCCGAAGAGGAATCTGTCACTCGCGCTGATCTGGTGGAAGATGGATGACGGCGGCTCCAGACAGCAGCTGTAACGCGAGTGTGAGCGCGAGTGTGGGTGTGCGATTCTGCCAAGTGTGTGACTCTGATCTCTTCTCTGTCTGGCATCCTCGCGCACATTGTCTCCAAGTCGTGAAGTGTATTATCTCCGCACGTGTGTTTGTGTTTGCGTACGGGGCCTGTCCGCCGTCGGGCGGCGGGGGGGGTTCCACCTCCAGCGTCACAGAAATCACTCAATCTTCAGTCATGTCAGGGAGAACAGACTTGAGATGGCGAGCTGGCACAGATACGCACGCTCTCTCCATATATATTCATGAAAAGCCATCTTTTCACAGCCGACGGGGTCTTTTCGCTCCGTTAGTCGTGTGATTTATCGTCCCTCCGCGCACGAAGGCTTTGGGGAAGGGAGGGCTGCGCCGTGCAAACCGCTGAGCGTGCGTATAGGAAGCAGTGATGAGCTGCGCACACATGCACCATCGGAGCGACGTGCCACACCCCGGTCAGATCACTCTTCTGCATGGTCTCCCCCATTCTGACAGCTCCGCAGATTTATTCAGGCTTAATATCCCCCTCTGAGTGATAACACGCAGCACCAGCAAGAGAAACCGCTTGATGTATGCGTGTGCGTTTCTCTTTTACGTCCAAAGCCGGGGCCGTCGCCGTGACAGGTGTTATGGCGTAGATCAGGTGGCACGTATTAATTTAATGCCAGTCGAGCCCCGTCGTTGGCGCGCGGCCAATCAGAAGCGCCGCGATCCGGATGCAGTCGCCGTGTTTTATCCTCGCCATAAAATGTCATGCAACGCTTAAAGGTCTCAATTACAGCGACACTTCTCACGCACAAGCACACAAATCACGTGCAGTAAACGGACGGCTGTCACACTCACGAGGGTGGATGTGGATACGTCTGAGCGTTCGGTTTAAAAATCTGATTCAAAAATTACAAGTGAAATTCAGCAAATGTGATCGATCCAAACCAAGGAAGTCAGTGTACGCTGCAAAAAAGGACTTTCAAGAAAGCAAAAAATCCTTGTATCAAAGAAATACACCTTATATTTTGTTCAAAGACATAACTTATTTTAATAAAAAAAGAATTTCTCACGCAAATAAAGCTCAACCCATTGGGAGATTCTTTTTTTCTTAATACAAGATGATTTGATCGAATATATTTTGCTTCTTTCTAGTAATACTGTTTTTGCAGCGTATTTAAGGGTAATTTTAGAAAAAGAAACAACTTTTTTGGTGCTGCATTAAAACTAATAGTATCCTCAGATCCAACAGAGAGAAGGCATCTAAAATGACAGGGATGCACTTATTTGCAATGAAGTCTGAGAGACCCAGGCTTGGACGGGGTCAAAAAACATGTGAATATCAGCTAGCTTGAAGGTTAGTGCTAAAAAGGAAATTAAAAAACACATTTCTGTGTTGAACTGAACTGTGGAGAACCTGGTGAACACCTGAGAGAGGGTCATGGTAGGATTGTCTGATTTTCAAACCGCAGCGATTTTACTGGATTCATCCTTTACAAGGTGCTGGATGTCGCGATCAGGGTTTTTTTTTATGCCCTGCGATCCGATATTTTAACATCGTCCTTCTTAAATAAAATAAAATGTCCTCCTTGCAGATTTATAAAGGCTTTTCTTAGCTTACATCCCCCCTTATATCCCATGTGACTTAAGTTTCTCACGGCAGAAGAATCTACTTCATACATTTTCACCATAAGAACAACAGAATATGTGGACCGTGCTGTCATGTGACGTCACAGCTGTTTAATAAGGTCAAAGAAAGGAAGGAAGACTCAGGATGAAGAGAAGCAGAGATCGGTTCTGGTGGGTTCCCTCATAATTTAGAAATCCCTGACGCTGCGACTCTTTCCTGGTCTTTCAGGATCTTCTGAAGCCTGAAACGAGAAGCTTTGCTGACATCTTCCCCCCTTTTCGTGGTGTTTCTAAATACCGGCCATGAATTCTCTACATTTTCCATTAATTATCATTGATAACGCCTCCCTGCCCATTTATCTCCCACATGCACTCCAACTAAACATCCCCGGCGCCCCCCCGCTGTGTAATGCGCAGCCCTTCCCCCATCGCACACATACATGCACATCCTACACATATACACTCACTTTCATGCCCATCACACTCACCAACCCCCCACCCCTTACATACTACCTTCTTCTTCAACTGCTCATTTCACTCCCCACCTCCTCCCCCTCACTCTCCCCCACACACTTTCCTCAGCTCATCATCACCACTCTCGCCTATTCTTTCGTTTTACCTCGACGACTCCTTTTCTGAGCAACCCCCCTCCACCCTTTCATCGCCTCCCCGCCACTAGCACTTTTATCAAACTCAATCTGACTACACCAGCAGGATTTGCAGCGGCGCACTCCAAAGGACAGAAATCAGAGGCTGCCCTCTTTGAAATCCATCCGAGGCGAAGCGTCGATTGGGCGCTCGGTCCTCAGCTTATTCAGAATCCACAGCCAATCAAAGTACGAGCCACATTCTCTCAGGATGCATATGTGGCATCTGAAGGTCATAATTTATATATATATATATTTTTTTTTTGTGGTATTAAATTGAGCAATCTTTTTAATAACAGGAGCAGCTGGTTACAGATGACACTTTCACAAGTCTCTTATGCATGCAAGAAAAGCCGAAACAAAAAGCAAACACGATGCGTCGTTCGCACCTCCGATGCATTAGAAAGATTGGTTTTGGGGCGGGGAAGGAGGGGGGGAGAACGCTGAAAAATGACAGTCGGTGGGGGTTTGGACAAAATTGAAGTGTGCTGTTGTGAAAAATGGGCCATCGTCAGCAAACAGAGCAGATAGTCGCGTGTCATCGGGTTTGATGGATGAGCGCCAGCGTTTTATCTTGACAAGTTTGCTGCGTTTTTCCAGCAGTATGATAAAAAATATTTGAACCAAAACTAGAGCTGGAGAACTCAGTAGCAGCTTTTGAACTGTTAGCATCACCGTACAGGGTAGAAGAGGAGATAAATTCGTGGAGGTGGAGATGCCCAAGAGTGCGTGCATTTCTCTGCATAAAAGACATCTTGGTGGGGAGAAGCGTGACAGCGGTCAGTGAACGAGAAGTTAGCAGGTGGCTTCCTCCCCCCTCCGGAGGAGCTGATGCACAGAAAAAGGACATGACTGAGTCTTTACGGCGGGGGACCCATGCACGCTCACAAAGGCTCCTCGATGCCTGCCGGGGGAACAGAGTGTGCGAGCCTCAGTTAAACCCCGAGCTGTCAGATCTCCGCTCCTTCTCTGCCTCTTCGGTTTATCACTGCTGTCTCTCTTTCCACCTCTCATTCGCCCACTCACACTGCGATACACTCAGAAAACCCACTCGCGTGCACATGCATGCAAATGTGTCGGGGGAGAAAACACATGCCTGCCCACAGCTTCCACGCGGGCCTCGTTAAAGAGCTATGTTAGCTTCTCCACGTTTGTTTGTGTTGTGCGTCTAGAATGTCTCTAAGTGCTGTTTCAGAACCATGAACAGTATTTTGTGTATGATCATGACTTTTGTATGACTTGTGGCATGTAAAGAACTTTAATCTATTCACAGTAACAAGCTACACACATGGAGTGGACAAAGGTTTTTATTTTGAGCTTCTCCTTGGTTCACTCGAATTTACTTCTTTTTCCAAGTGGGTTTGTGTGTGACTGTTTTTGTGTGTGTTTATAGCACGCATACTCAAGGCGAACTCCCTTCACTTTGTGCAATCCTTGACCAAGAAACACTTGAATGGCTTTTCTTCACAGCCACACAAACACTTTCCCTCCAATAATCGCCTCCACTGGACAATTAGCTCGAGGAAACGGGCTAGCAGATTAGCGCTGAGGTTAAGTAGGAGCAGAGAGATGCAAACATGTGGATAAACCCACAGCCACACTCTCTTTTCTGGAGGTATTTGTTGTGCGTTGCCAAACAGCATTTGAACATTTACACAAAATAAGTGTTGAGGACTTTAACGTTATTAGAAGAGAGACTAGACGGTTGCAGAATGATGTGGTAGCTGGTATTGTTATCCCTAGAATTTGCATCACCTGTCACCCACCTCCATCTTGATTGTCAGTGTCCTAGCTCAATCCTTGCCTCCATCCTGGGGATTAGAGATGGGTACCGATATTTAGTGTCGATACTGGGTACCATAACAGCACCGGTGCTGACTCTAACGATAGTAACCAGACCGAAAAGCAACACAGATTTGGGTGCCACTGGATTTTTAATTAGCTTAGCCCCCTTAGCTCTATTGCTGGGCCACTAGACGTGACATCACAGTAGTTTTTCACCTGCATGGATGGGAGCAAACCGTCAAAATGGCCTAAAAACGGTCAAAAGTTCAGCTGGACTTCATCTCAGAGGATGCAGACTGGTCAACCTGCAACAAGGAACCTGGAATTAGATTAAAGATCTGATGATGCATAGCATTTTTTTTTTTTTTTAAAGCGAATAAATGTAGCGTCTTTGATAGCCTGACAGACCCAAGGCCGCTGTTTTCATTGGGATAATTACTGTTGTGAATTTTATTTTATATTGGTTCATTTATTTCTTGGTCTTAGTTGTATTTATATTATTTAAATTAATATCCTGTTCAGCTTGCATATTGCAAAATGCCTTAAAAATATATAGGCAACGTTTTTATTCTGCACCAGCACCGTTTCAAAAGTACCAGTTTGACTCCGGTATCGGATAAACCAGAACAGTACCCATCGATACTTGGGATCCAACTGCAAGTAGCCAGTTTTAAGTAACTCTTGCATTAAAATGCGCCTCCAGACCTAATCTCAGTTTCATACTCTATATGTAATACATTTATCCCTCAGCATAAATAAAGTATCTATCCATGTAATCATCTACCTCGAATGTCTTTAACTGCTGTTTCCGAACCATGAACAGTGTTTTCTGTGTGATCAGTTGAGTTATTATGCAGCTCACCCTCAGACTATAACTCCAACCCTGGAAGCTTCGACATGCGCCACAACTCTGGTAATAAAGATAAATAACACAACACGACAAATGACGGCGGAAATGCGTAATTAAGTCCACGTCGTTCCTTATACATCAACATCATCATATCAATAACTAACCACGTGCAATACTTACTTAATGATGGAATTACACTCTGTGCTCTTATTCAATAATTTCATTTGTTGCTAATGAATAGTCGTGTGTTTCAGACTTCTTCTGTGACTCTCTGTTATTTTCTGAATGAATGAGGTAAGAGAGACTTTAATGTGACACAGGGTGGACTGTGCCTTCACCGTGCAAAAGTAATGAGGTCAAATTCAGCTCAGATGTGGTCAGAGATCAGATCTCTCAAACGTGTTCATGCCTGTACTTCAAGCTGCCCAGAATGGATGTTAATGTGAGGTCATAACGGGGACAGACTGACATTTGAATGCTCGACAAATTATTGTCTACACGTAACTAAATGTCAAAAACGCTTTGATCTGTTGTGGAATCAGAAAGGTTTTCTTAACACAGTTCTTTCACGTTCTTCTACCGAATGGATCGTGTGGAAATTGGACTTTGATGACCTCATCTTCGCAGGTCGTTTTCAGTCAGAGTCTACTGCTGCTTTTAAATTGAACTTGTGAGCTCATGATTAAGACGCCAGAAAATTTCCTCTTTCAAGGTTGTGAATACCACAAGAGATAAGATTTAATACGGCCTCCACCCGTAAATGCTAAAACGTAGCGGAAGGAAAAATGTGACTTCATCCCCACTTTGGTATCATTGCTCCCCTATGATATTTAGCATTAAATTAGGACATTTGTTTTTAATGTAAAAGATGTAGTTGAAGTAGTGCGCACACAATGTACGTGAATGTAAAAGCTCCAAGATCAGAGACAAATCTGACTTTGCTGCCCCGAGTCACTGTTATTGTTCTTTTTAGAACCGTTAAAATACTAAATTAAGTTTAATGACCGTCCTTCATAACAAAAATAATAACCCAATTAGCGCCGATACTCATTCTGTGGAGGGATACCAGCGCTGTAATCTCTCAGAAATGGCCCGGAGTGTAAACACTGCCCTGTCGACGCTTGTATTCCCAGACGTGTTTCATTTATGAGGCCTGCGTCTGAAGGAATGACGGCGTGGGGAGGGAGGAGATGAGAAAAGACCAGGTGCCAGCAATTCGTCTTTCCCCACTTCTGCAGGTGACGTCCATGTGTATAGCTCAAAGCAATTAACCCTGCAGCGTGTAAATGGATTTACACAGACGTGAGTGCCAGCTTCTTCTTTTTTCTTCCTTTTTTTTTAAATTCCTTTTTACCCAGCCCGTTCCTTATTATTATTCCAGTTGCTTCTTCCTGTTGTCTGGGGCCTCTGGTGGTCTCAGAGAGAGTCTCTGTGAAAGAGCAGTGACAACTGGTGGGAAGTGGATTCTCCCACTTATGGATGAGTTCCAAAATATGTCCTAACTATGTCAATTAGTTGTAATTGTTGCTTAGTTGTCTCTGCACATAAAGAAAACTGGTCAGCTTACAAGACAAATATCTTTGTCATTGTCATTCTTTAAATAGTAGACGTTTGGTAAAGTTACTACTTCCCACTGCTGTTACCAATTAATATGCACATTTTCCTTCTTTGGAGAAATCTCATCACAGCTCGTCATGGACCCCAAACTGACCCTGTTCTATATTAAACTCGGCCTTGATGCAGTTGGACCTGCAGTTCAAACACCGTTTAAAAAGCAGCATAAGACCAGCAGTAAGTATTTCCTGGTCCTTCAATGCTCATCATTCAGCTCTTCAAGGGTCTTCACCCTCTTCTCATCCAGCAAAGTGGTTCAAAGCCGAGCTGCCTCCACGCTGTGTGTTTCCCCGTAGAGGCTGAATCGAAGTGCCGCTCCTCAAACAAGGGGCCGAACTCATCTTCTAATCCTTGTGCACAAATTTGACCCGATACCATCAGCGGTCCTCAGAGATCAAGGGTTGATCCTGCGTCTATGAATTATACATAGAGAGATATGCAGCAGTGCCAGGGGTTATTTATGTATATATGTAAGCAGAAGGAAATCCACAGGGGTGGAGCAGGCATTCCCCAACTGAGAATGTAAAACTCTGAAGCGTTTATTGCTCAAGATGCATCCATAAAGCCTTTAGTCTGTCGGATGAGATTGTTTTAATTACAGGCATATGCTGCATAGTTGAACAGTTTCTTGATTAAACGAATAAACCTACATGCCCTGAGTGTAAGTACAATCTGACGTAAAGCACAGGGAATTATATCCTCGGTGCACGAGTAGGGCCAGGCCAACAACGAAGATCATTCAACCCACAGATTCGAGCAGAATGTTTTTGTTATTTTATATTTTTCTATTTGGTAGAAATACCAAACATGTTGTGGCATTAGCTTCACGTCTGTAAGGCTTTCTCCTTTTTACATCATAGTCTGCGTTCACATCTACGTCGTCGTTCCAAAACTGGGCACGTTCACCTTTGGTTCGTTCAGTTTGGTGTGAACACAGAAAATGCACCTTGTCCTGGGCCAAATTAATCGAGCTCAAACTATATGTCCAACATATGATATGTCTAACATATCTTAGCAAAGGGTTAAGGGATGAATGCAAAATGATAATAATATTAGCACTAGGCCGAGTTTAATATAGAACAACTACAGCAGGAAGGGGGTCCCTACTTAATTTCTCCATCAATCTTTGGTTGATTAAACATTGTTCTATATATTTTTTTTTAAATTTTCCTCTACAGTTTTAAATTTCTTTAATTACACATTAACATGAATCCAACATATTTTAGAAAAGGATACGAACGGAGGCAGAAGATGTCACCTTTAAGTCAGAACTTCCCTCATTCAGCGATACAGGAGCTGTATCAACGATGTTTCACACAGAGCGCCACACAAGACCTGTCAATCAAAGCCTCCTGTGCACAGTAGGCCCCGCCCCTATTACTGCTGAGCCAATCACGAGGCCGCATATTAAACGCAGACTCTGGCAGGCTATTGGCCGAGAGCTTATTCAGCTTATAACAGTACATATATATATAGGTATAGTTATGTTTATGGCCACCTGACTGTTGCACATATTTGAAATTACAAAAATGAATATTTGAACCTGTGTATTACTTGAATAGCTTACTATTGAATGCTAAATGATAACAAATACATATAGAAGGTCTCTACTTAATCTCTCCATCAGTTTGGGGTCCTTGGCCTGGAAAATGTTAAAGACTCCTGCACTAGCCTCTGATAGCTGCTTTCACTCAGATATATCTATACTTCATTCACTAATTTCACCGCGGTTCATACATTTTCATTCAAGTCTATCTATGAATGACATTCTCAGCTACTGTAGGTTTGTAAAGATTCTCTTCAGTAAAGAGACGAGAGAAGGTTTGACCTTATGAACACAACATATGAAAGCTGAAGTTCTTCAGACCTTGAAAGTGAAGTGTCCCCACAAAACCAACAATGTGTGATAGCTCATGTGGATTAAAGGCTAACTAATGATTGAATCTAATGTTTTAAACGTTGGCGGTCTGAGCTCTTTCACTCTCCTTCTCACCGTGTAGCTGGCGAATTCAAACGAACGCTCTGCACGTATTTACAGCACAAAAACGTATCACACAATCACAGAGGCCATGTGAAGAAGCCACCCTCGATTCTTAGAAAAGATATAAAGGATTTATTCAGAAGCCGGCGGCGTGACCTTGGGTAACCCAGGCTTCATTCAATTCATTCAACGCAGACTCGATGCACAAATTGGTATTTCATTTTTTTTTTTTTTTTTTTTTTTCTGGCCATGGTATTTTCATTCACAGACGTTCAATGAAATTAAGCTATTTGGAAGCCTAACTCATTTCAGATTTTAACGTCACCGAAAGAAAAGAAAGAAAACTAGTGTGGATGAAATAGCATCACAGAAACATTTGCTCCAGAAATGACAAAAATATACGTCCGCCTGTCCAAAGTTCCTACATGCAGTGGTGAATAAATAAATTAATAAACAAAAAAAGATTGCTGCCGTGTCCTCAATCTCAGGTTCGGTCCCTCCACCCCCACCCCCACCCTCCCCTTCCTCTTTCTCTCCCTCCACCCATCACTCTATTGTCTACGGCCGTCATATCGAAAGGTTAACGGAGGATTACTCTCAGTCAGTCAAGCCCGGGAACCCGACATGCTCCCTGATATCACGCTGAGGTAAATCACATCAGGGCGGGTCTACACGGGCTGACATTCATTTAGTGAGTGAGAGACAGCGTGATGATTAGAGTTCAGAGGTTAAACGTCTAACACGGCTGCTGCTATTGATTTTTCAGCAGAGCTTTGACTCAGGGCTACAAGAAACATCCAGTCAAAGATGTTGTTTTTTTTACTGCAGTGGCACCTTTGAACATGGTCTGTCCAGGAAAGTATGATGCTATAATTTATTAGAACCTGAACATGGACAAATCTGTCAGTTGATTTGTGAGTTCGTCAAAGTACCACCTGCTGCTGCTGCTGCTGCTGCTGCCTGCAGGGCTTCATGAACTAAATGACTGAATGGGAGTTGGGGTTTAAACAGGAACATCTGTTGCCCATCAGAAACTCACTGTTAACAGCCAGATACTTCGCCGTAGTTGCAGGAAAATGTTCTGATCCTGTTTTCTTTCCAAGCGAATGCTCCTCTAACGACCCATTATCGGCCTGAGACAGAGGCGCTCGAGGCGTTCGACTGGGGGTAAAACTTTTTTTCGGTACAGATGTTAAGACTGTGTTGAATATTTATGGCAAATTATACCTCAGCTCAGCTCACGTGGCCTGTTCAAGGAGAAGGGTTTTTACAGTTGTTGGCTGTGAATTCATTTCATTAAGATTTTAATGTTAAATTATTTTATTATCTCGCACACTGTGTGTGCGTCGTTTCTCTCCCGTTCAAAGACCTGCTCGTCCTGCTCGTTAGGTTAATTGGTGATTGTAAGTTGGTCATAGGTGCGAGTGTGAACGGTTTTCTGTCTCTGTGTGTGTTGGCCCTGTGATAGACTGGAGACCGGTCCGAGGTGTACCCCCTTTTCTGTGACTCAAATTCAGACGCCATCAGGGATGAGTAGCATTTTATTCAATACCAGTGTCAAACTGGTACTTTTGAAACGGTGCTGGTGCTTAAAGAATGGAAAACATGCAAACTTTGTCCAAAAATGATGCCTTTTTATTTTTAAGACATTTAAATTAACCAATATAAAATAAAACTCACAACAAACCTTTATTTTTTTTATTTTGAAAGAGTGGCTCTGGCCATGTCCGTGCCAGTTAGCTCGCTGAGAAGAACTAACTCTTTTAGGTGTGTGTGTGAAATGCTTGTTTTTTCCTGTGCCTTGAGCTAGTCAGGATGGAGTTCTGGATTCCGTTTTCTTGTTAGTGCTGTGGGCTGTGTGCTAGTCGATGGTGTGAGGAGCGGTGAAGACGTTTGGTGTCGGCGGTGTGTCTGTCCCATGAGGACGTCTTTTTATGCACAAGCGTGTATGAGCTGCAGCATTTCCTAAAGTCATTGAATTCCAGTCTAAAATAGTAGTGAATCTAATGCCAGCTGCTGAGTGGGGATGCTACCAAGTCCACTGGCGTGGGGTCTTGCAGGCTATCAAAGACAAGACAAAATAAAATCTAATTATGTGTTACCTCCCTTGTTCCAGGTTGCCCAGTCTGCATCTTTTTAGGTGAAGTCCAGTCCAACCTTTGACTGTTTCATCTTAACCGTTTCATCCATGCAGGTGAAAAACTGACGTGACATCACAAGTGCCATCGCCATGTGGGACTGTTTTTTGTGTTATTAGCTCTTTACAAATGTTCAATAAATTCCTTGGAGAGAAAAAAAAAAACAGCCAAATGGGCGGTGATGAAAAATTTTGTGGCACCAAAATCTGTGTTGCTTCTCGGTCTGGTTGCTACCATTAGAGTCAGCACCGGTGCCGTTATGGTACCGAGTATCAGTACCCATCCCTAGATTGTCCTCAAAGGAGTGTCCTTTGTCTGTATGGTGAACAGGTGACTCCTGGCGTACCAGAGTCTATTACCGCATTGCACAGTTTGGAACAGCAATTGTAAAACAGTTGGAGCTGTGTTTGTTTTAATTCTCGCTCAGATTAAAGATACAACAGTGTTTACATTCCTTCAGAATGACTAGCGTACCGTACCTGTCTCATCCGAGTCATTGTTTCTCTTGCGCTCAGACAATGAACGAGATTAAGCTGACTTTCTCTGCACAAAGGATGGTGATTTTAGTCTGGAAAAAAGAGACCAAAGTGAGCTCCAGACAAAGGGTAATGGTTTCTAGTCTAAAAATATACATGAAACTTAATGACATTTGACAAAAGAAACATTTGCTTTATTATGAGTTCCGTATTTATTTTTTGTGACTCAAAGTCAGACCAGCTTCCACGAATAATGTTTTTTTTGTTTGTTTTTTTTTGTGGAAGGAACCTCAAAATTTGGAACTGATCATGCTCCAACATGTAAAACCTCGCCATTAAAATTGTTTGGGCGTTACTTTATGATGTGATGGACATTTCAGAGCCGAGGAGTTGAATTTGTTTACAACAAAATGGCTCTGATTGGTTGGAGGTAGGAGTGGAAGCGAACCCAAATATGGTATTCGAAAAGGCTCAAATAATGTGTTTTTTAAAAACAGTTTTACAATTATTTGTATTAGAGAAGAAGACAAACATCCTATCAAAAAGCTGCCTTTCATGATGTGACCGCTCTACACATTTGTGCATCTGACCGGATTGAGTTACGTTCAGGAGTCAGGAGGTGAAAAGTCCAGAGGAGGCTCTGACGGGATCAAACACGACTGAACTGCATCGTTATTTTTATCAAATAGATTTTTTTTTTAATCTTACCTGGGTTGCAGAGGCAGGTAATAACTTTTTGGAAGCAGAGTTTGACTGTAAGATTATTCGGATACGTTACATTAGTATTGAGAACGTCTGCAGTCAGGTTCTCTCATGTTAGCATTCGTCTTAGTTAGCATTCGTTAGCTTGATATTTCGGACTATTGTCTACTCTCCCTATTAACTGCATCTAATGCAAAACATCAACCAACACTGCAGATACATCCATAATTATTATAATGAATAATTAAAGAATACTTATTTTTACACAGGCATGTCTGAAATTATTAGTGTAACTCAAAAAAAGCTGGATTTTTACATCTCATGTGATACAGAAATTACAAATACTGGATGCTTTGCACACCCCTAGTTGGAGGAACGTCTAATTGCATGCAGAGAATTTTTTTAATTTTCTCTGTATTGTTTCAAACACGCCCCAAAATGAAATACTTCAGGTGTAGGTGGACAGCTGACTCTTGAGACAGACTACTGCACTTTATTGTCTGGAACAGCCCAAGCTAAGACATACGGCCAAAAACACAATAGCTTGTTTTTCTGCTCCTGAATTGCTGCTCAGATTAAAGATACAACAGTGTCTGCATTCCACCAGACTGCCCAGTATATCTCACTTGTCACATGTGAGTCATGCATTCATGTCAAGAATGTAGACGTATTATTTTCTCTTGAACACAGACAGATACACAATATGTGAAGGGGGCTCTACAATTTGGCCACAGTTTCCTTTTTCAGTTCATCATTTATGTTTACGCTGCATGGAATCCACACGACGCCTACCCTGAACATCCAGGCGTCCGGGGGGAAGATGCATGGCCTCAGACATGCATGTGTGCACGGTTTGTTTTATTTCCTCGTATGTGCAAATCCGCACATTCCAGAAAAAGACCAGTTGTGCTTGTTTCAGCTAACAATGGCCTGAATGTGAGTGCACCTTCACAGATTGGTGTTTTCACCTTTACACCATAGTTGGTGGAGTTTTTTGACCACATTAAACAGTGTCACCTCGGCTCGCCGTTTAACCTTTTTAAGCGAGGCCGTCATAGGGAAACCAAAACAGAAACAGTGCTGCTGTTAGTGGGAACGAAGCCCTTTTGCCTAAGTTTCTAGATCCTGTTTTTAGTCAAACATCTCAGTCCTTGCTGTAAACTCTTAAAGAGAGGTTGTGTATTTCACATATCAGTCTCCGTTGATTGGTGTATGCATGCAGGGAAATGTTCACGTCAGATGCTTTAGAGCTCGTATCTTGTTTCATTGTTTTGCAGATGATTTACAAACTTATCCACCGGTGCAGACTAGCAGCAAGGCCTCGATACAGGCTTTGCTGAATTGTCTGAAGGATGTGCACTCATGAAAGAGGGAAAACCGCCCTTAAACTGAACGAGAACATAACTGAGCTCACCCTGGACACCCTGTTCTTTTAGATGGTTTTTGCCTCCTACTGTCACCCCATTGAAATTTGACAAGGAGATGAGTTCAGGAGTAAAGACGTGTTTTTTTTTAAATTAAGACTGCAGAGTAAAGTGAAGTCCTACGTCAGAAAACACGATTTTGTTACTTCTCATTTAGACTACTGTAACTCTGGACCAATTGGCTGGACCAGTCATCAATATGCCATCTGCAGGCTGTACAGAATCCCCAAAGTAAAGACTTAATTGCCAAGTACATTTGTACATAAAATGAATTTGCCTTGGTGTTTGTTGCATAAAAAATACAACAAAAGGAACATTTACAATGGGATCGTGGTGGGTTGCATGTGTTCATGGGGGCAGTGGCATGTGTCCAGGGTGAGAGCGATCAGCTACAACATTAGCTGCATGCTTCAGAGTCCTGGAAGCGTACAGCTCGTGGAGAGACTTCAGACTGCAGCCGATCACCTCCTCTGCAGAGACACGCTGCAGTCTGACTTTGTCGGACTCAATGTGTAGCAGTGTAGAAGTTCACCATCATCGTCTTTGGCGGGTTGAATTTCTTCAGCTGCTGCAGGAAGTGCATCCTCTGCTGTGCTTTCTTGATGAGGGCGCTGATGTTCAGCTCCCATTTGAAGTCCTGGGTGAGATGATGGTGCTGAGGAACTGCAGAGTGTCTGTAGAGTCACACATGGTGAGGTTCTTCCTCTAGTCCATGATCATCTCCACTACCTGGGAAGTGTTCAACTCCAGCGCCGGTCCATCTCTAGGCGGTCCCAGTGAGGGTGGTGTCATCTGCAGATTTCAGGAGCTTGATAGACTTGTGGCTGGAGGTGCAGCTGTTGGTAAACAGGGTGAGTTGAGTTGAAATAAATTGCAGAAAAAAAAGACACATGCAACCTAGAATCTCTCTCTTTTAATTAAAGGTGGGTAGAGATGTTAGTGGTCTGGGTTAGATATTGAAAAGTCATATTCGGCGGCACAGTATGTGAACATTTTTATTAAACCGATACCAATCCAGAACGTGTTGCTGCTGGACACAGCTCAGGACTGCTGACAGAGGACAGATCGTAGTGTCTCTCCAGCCCTCACCATGTTTCCCATGCGGGGTCATATATATATATATATTTTTTTCTAGGTTGCGGAAGAGTTTTTGTCAGTCTGCTTTACGGGAGACATCTCATTAAAAACAAATCCACGCACATGCAAGTTTTGACCACTCAGCGTTTTTTCTGTTTCCTCTCACACGCTGAAATCCAGAATACTTTACGAGGCTGCGAAACGCTTTTTCAGTCATTTCCCCTTCTAATTAGTCGAGTAAATATAATTGTAGTTACACAAAAGCATCGGGGAAATGTAGGAAAAATGGTTTATTAGCATGCATGTGTGTGCATGCACCATGCTGTGGGCTTGGCTTGTGCCGCTACTATAGGAGCTGTGTGAAGGTTTTGTGTGTGCACGTATAGAATGTAGAATACACACACACAATCACACACAAAATATACATATACCAGCCCCTGCTGTTACCACTGAGATTTCATTATTCACAGAGCACTCCACTCATAAAAGGGAGGCAATTATGAGGAAGCAGCGCAGCTTTTGATGTTTAAAATGCATGTTGAACATTCTTTATGTTGGCGCTAGGCATGCCGTGCGTGGGCTGCTGTGTTTACGTCCACGCTGGGAGGAGGGGGGGGTGTATCTAATGCACTGAATCGTTAAATTGCGGCTCCTCGATGTGCGTCCGTATTATAGCTCTGCACACGTGCGTGCAGGCGTCCGTCGCTCCGCATGCATGCGTGATGAGCCTCCATGCACCGCTGCTGTTAAAAATGGAAATTCACTGAGGGCCCCCGTACTCCCTTCCAGCTTCCTCATTACCTGTGCATAGTAAATTAGCGGGCTGATTAATTCCATGTATGTTTTCGTAAAGGGACGCATGCACGACGCAGAGGCTGCCTGGAGATGGATGGAGGAGCGGCGAGGCCCAAACTGCACCTTAAAGGTCGTCAGGAACCGGGTCCTGAAATATTGATCAAAGTCTTCAGATGCGGAGAGAAACAATAAATATGAATTCATTTGAAGACGGAAGCAGCCACATGTGATTCAGGGTTTTCATCAGAGAAGAGTCTCTGTGGAGTCATCTTTGCTTATCATTTGGTAGCGTTCAATAAACACTTGTAGGATTGCTCAGGGGCCGGCGCATATTTAGGTGAGAAAAATGACAATAAACAACAAACAACAATAAAATTACAAATATTCCTCACATTCCGTCGTCTTAAAAGAGGAAGTTAATATTACATGTAATTTTCTTTTTACATGGTGATTTTAAAAGGAAAGTGCAACAAGACGACCAAACAGGGAAGTAATCTACGTCCGGAATTTACGCCGCACCCACAGACAGGAATTATTACAACAGCCGGGGGCGTGTTCAGCACAGAAGTTTCAGAAGTTTCCTTGTAGAATAAAACCTTACGTAACGTAACAGAATAATAATCCATAAGTAAGTGTTTTAGTGCAAAGAAGCCCAAGTAAATTAAGAGAATGTAAAAATGAAATTTCTTTAGAAAGATAAGTGCAGTTGCGTCAGATTGCTGTCTGACGTTTAGTCCTTGTCTCAGTGTTGTCTTCTGTCCACTTCTCCTTCTAAAACCAAGTAGGACTAGCAGTTATTTTCATTGAAAAACTTACTGTCTTCTATATAAATTTTGCAAATTCATCCTGCGGGCCTGATTAGAGTCTGCGGTGAGACGCTTTTAGCCCGCGAACCATATGTTTGGCACCGGTGCTATAATAGCAAAATGTACACTAAATGTATATTTATATATATACTTCTATTTCTACTTCTTGAATATTTGCTTATATGTTAATGGTGTCATCTTTCTGCTTATAGTATTTATTTTTACTAGAAATTTACTTGTGGTTCTCACAGTGGTTTGTTGTTGTTGTTGTTTTGTATGCACCACTGAGCTACTGTGACAAAGTAATTTCCCTTTTACTTAAACCAAACTCGAAACTACCAAAAAGTGCACGGACCCTCAGGGCTAGAGTGGACGTCACGACTCCCGATAGAAAGATAAAAGAAGCAAAAGCAAAAAGAAAAGCAAAAAAGCACCTAGAAGAAATGAACTGAAATGAGCATAGACTGTTCATAAATATGGAAGACTTACTCTCACGGCCCTATGACAACACTTCGCGGAGCTGTCGCCATGGCAACTGATGTATTCTAGTGTTTTAGTTGGAACAGCAAAACAGAAGTCAAAACCACTTAGAAGAAGTCAGCTGAAATGAGCAAATAAGGTCATCTGTGCGCGTCTGTGCGATGTATAAATAAATATTCGTGTGACTTCCCTGTGCATTTGCAGATTGCACTACTTCCTGGAGAGCGCCGCTGACTAATCTGGAAACCAAAACAACAACATCAACACCGCCGCACCCGTCACCTTCATTAAGCCCGTCGCACCCAGGTGCAAAGGAGGCTCCGGCGTCCTCGCGTCACCCACCTCACCCGGCCCTCACCCGCGGGCCATCTGGCTCCAGCGGCAACGATAATATGATCACAAAGGATTTCGCATTGTTATTGGATTATCTAAAAGGTCACTGTGTCACATTTGTGATGTAACAGCTTCCAAATCCCCTCCATTAATATGCGCACGAGGCTCGCGTCTGCGACCTCTTATTTTCTGCCACAATTCCTAGAAATACATTCGAGCAGCGCAGCGAACGGCGGCGCCGCTAGCAGAGCAGAGCCAGACAGATCAGAGGAGGTCACAAAAAAAAACTGGGCTGTTTCTTTTTTTTTTTGTTTTTTTTTTTTCCATCCGTGCACAGAAACAAACATCCGTTCCTGGTGGGTGAAACCGAGCGACTTCTGAAACAAATGTTTCAGCAGTGCAATGGAGGTCAGGGCCGGGCGGAGGCAGGATTACCTGGCATTAACGAGAGCTATCAGTAGCCAGCTAATGAGGGCCAGAGGTTTCCTCTCTTGGAGCCGCCTCTGCTGTCGATGCCAGGGTATAAATAGCGTTTTAAACCTGCCTTACTAATCTGTGCTACACACAAATGAACACACACAAATTCATTGTCATTCATTCATCGCTGTCCTGGTTGTAGCTGCGGCTCATTAATAACGTATTCATCAGTCATGGGAATAGACGGCAAAACGGATACGTCAAGGGGCGGGTTATTATTATTATTATTATTATTATTTATTCTTAGAAATTAGTTACACATATAGTTAATGTGAATTTAAAAGTTAATTTTAGAGCATATACACAGTTTACACATGCAGTTTTGTGAAACAGTGTTGAGATGAGGTGAGATTAGACCGGATTAGGCTGGATTGTTGAATTTATTCAATTTAAGTGGTCGAAATGTTCATTATACTTAAATCACGTGTCTCTTTATCCATCCTTTTCTTAAATTGTGCAAAATTTCACATGTTTGAGCTTGTTTTCTGTTTTTTTATTTATTTTATTTAAGTAACCATCTAAAAAGACACGTTGGTGGGAACAAAAGAGACAAAGACAACAATTTGAACGAAATCCAATTGTCTCATATCCGTTGGAGAAAATAACAGCCCGATTACAACTAATACGAAAGAAAAATGGTGAAAATGCACGCACCAGCTGAACAACAACATCAGCCACAACATTATGACCACTGACAGGAGAAGTAAATAACATATAAACCAATTCACTGTTCTGCTGGGAAACTTTTAGACCCCGTATTCATTCATGTGGATCCATGTTACTTAGACATGTAGCCCCCACCTAGACCAAACCAGACACCCCCCATCCCATAGCAATGACACTCCTTGATGGCAGCAGCCATCCCCAGCAGGATGCAAAAAAATAATATTAAAAAAAACATGAAGAACAGCACCAGGTGTTGACCTGCCTCCAAGTTCAGTAGATCCCAAACTGATCAAGTATCTGAGGCTCCTCCCCCCAATATTTGGAAGGTGGTCATAATGTTATGAGGCGTTCTTTGCATTTTGTTCTGCACAGTTAAGATCCCATTCAACCTCAAGCTTTAGTTGATGCAAAAGATGTTTATTGGTTGACAAGATGTGAAGGAATTGGATGGAGGGATGAGAAGTGTCAACAGGAAACAGAAAAAGTTATTTCAAGTTCATGTGAAAAGTTGTAATTAGCCAGTATTTAGAGGGTCCCATTGTTCTTACGGATGTTCAACCATGAGCTCCAGCTCGCTGAGTTTAAAAAGTTGATGTGTTTGGCATCAAATGTGCCGCTTTGAAGATGGGTTAACCAAATCCGTTTCGTGCAGACATTAAAAAAGGAAAAAAAAGAGAAATCCAAACCATACACGTCCTGCCACTGCCCTGATCTTCCCTCTAAACTAAAACAGAATTAAGCCAACCCTGTCTGGGCCCGTCCTCATCTCACGTAGAGGTCACACGACATGCCATGTGGTCTTGGAAGGCGTCCATTGCAATCCTTCTCTTCCTGTCTGAGCCTAAATGGGCTAAACAGAATGGCACAGGAAGCGGAGCCTGCACAGCTGCTGATTTCACACTTCAGCCCTCAAATGCTGCCGCGGTTAAAAAAGCTGAATCTCCAGCTGCATGCACCGGTGTCCCCTCCTCCTCCTCCTCCTCCTCCTCCTTCTTCTTTGAGCTCGCTTAAAAGTTTAAACACACAATATTCATTGTTGCAGCGAGGGGTCTGAAAGTTGAGCTAAAAGGAGAATAAGCTGCACAGCTGTTTGCAGCCACTCCCGTCTGACATACTTCTCAGCCAGAGTCACCGGCGGCGTGTTTGTGCCAAGGCTTTGTTGGCAGAATTCTTGTGGTTTCGAGGCCGAGGAGCAACACATCGTTTCACTCGCTGCTGGTGGTTTTTTAAGTCTGTCTGAGAAACCGCGTCTGGCCCCCGCGTGCCACATCATCCCGACCTACATCCCTACTCTCTCTCGTCCCGTTCCCTCCCTGTGAGTGTTTTCGTGTAGTGTGGGGGGGAGGAATGAGTTCATCGCCCGACCACGAGACAATACCTCACCCTTCCTCTATGACCCTCTATCTGAATCACAGGCTGAGCAACAGCAGAAGGAGGAGGAGGAGGAGGAGGAGGAGGAGGAGGAGGAGGAGGTGAGCTCCATCTCCACTTGTGTCCAAAACAAACAGCTGTGGCTCAGTTGTGAGTGTGCATCTGCGAATTATCCAACCCGCCCCGCGGGGTTCTGACAGGTTTCCTGCAGCTCGCTGGCCCGTGCCGACGTCCCCCTGCAGGGAGTGAAAAAAAGAGACGATTCTGCCGCGAGAGTCCGGGTCTGATGGAAAAACGGCGCACTGACGTGAAGACCGACGAAACGGCTGACCAGTTCGGTTCTAATCCCATTGTGGCCTTCCAGCCTTCCAGATAAATAAAACACTAAATGGATGAATAACTCGGTTACTCACCTGTTCAGGCAGCAGTGCATGGAAATAGTGAAGGGAGAATGGTTTCTGTGAGTCACCCCTGAGCAGCTGGTCTCTTCATATCTGAGGCAGGCGGCGGGAAACTTTATAATATGTTCATTGTTTCCCTTCACAAACTGTATCAGCGCCTCAGACTATAACATGGTTCACTTAACATGGACTCAGTTTTAACAGTTTTATATGGAAACCAGATTGGTCCTGGTTCATTTACACCATCCCTTCCCTTATGATTTTAACTTTCCCCCACAAATTTAAATTTCTTTAAATACACATTAAAGGAATCCAACATATTTTAGTAAAGGGATAAATGGAGGCAGAAGTAAGCCCCGCCCCCATCACTGCCGAGCCAATCACAAGGCCGCATGTTACACACTGACTCAGGTCAGGTTCTACGGTTAATCCCAGATGCACGTTGTAGTGTTAGCGAAAGAGAAGCTAACAATGCAGCTGCTAACATTAGATGTTTATGCTTGTTGCATGACCTCCCTACACAAAAAATGAATATTTGAACCTGTGCATTATTTGAATAACTTAATATTGAATACAAAATGATAATAATGATGCATATAATTAACAGCACTAGGCTAATATAGAACATTATATGCCTTCAGCACGTACCCAACATGAGTTTTTGCCGTGGAATCTGCACAGAACTCTCTTTGTATGATCAAATTTGCACTAAATGCCGGTTTTGTGTCTGGCGTTAAACGTGAACAGGTGAGTCTCTGGTATCACCGGCTGCCTGGCCCATCGATTTTCTGATTTGTCGGCTGACTGAGAAGCTCCGATAAGCAGATCCTTGGTGAGAGCTGAAAGGAAGCGTCGGCGCTCGGTAAGGAGATGCACGAGGAGCAGAGAGAGCAGCATTTAGGGAGAGAGTGGCGGTAAGAGGCGGGGGTGGGAGGAAGAGGAAGGAGAAGAGGAAGACAAATGAGATGAAAGCGAGAGCGGGAGAGAAGACAAAGTACTGAGAATCCAATATTGTTCTATTAGGACTGATTAGGTTTGGAAGACAGCTCGGAGCTGCAGCACAGATATGCTGGGATCACGGGTCGAGTTACAGCTTTGATGTCGACCTCAGATGAACTGAACTGGCTCTGCAAACTGTAGTCGGCCCATTACGTCTAATCGTTTCTGTGTTTGACTCTTCTTCTTTTAGCTGCCGTTCGCTCTGGGCGATGTTCTGATTGGCCTGTGATGGAGTTCCAATTTCTTTATCGATAAACTGATCAACATGAGACGTGACAGCTGTCACTGCACGTCATAAAACCTCGGATGTTGTTGTTGCATTATGAGGAGAGCGTTGGTTTAGGTGGGATCAGAGCAGCACTGGCAGAACAGCATCAGTGTTCGATACCTCCGATTTCCTTTCTGATCCGATACTGAGTAAAATTCAGACTTGTATCGGCGATACTGATCCGATACCGATACTTTGTGCAAATACGCCCTAATTTGTCTGGTAAATCGAAAAAAAAAAGTTGTGTAATTTAAATCGTAGCTTCATAAAGAATACAAGACATCAGAGTAATTTATTTATTTATTTATTTTAAACTCTGAAGTATATTGAGGTAGTGGCCTCATTTACTATAGAGCCGAGCTAATACAACAACAGAAAAACCAAACAGAGACACAATCTATATGTCAAAATATGTCAAAAATGCTGTTTTAAACACACGCAAAGAAATAAGTAAAAGAAAATAGTAAGTTAAAATAATTATTGTTTAACTATTAAGAACTACTATAAAATGAAAATCTTAATTGTGACCCTGTTCTCTCCTCATCATAAATACCTCATATTCTATGTTGTGGTTTAACCTGAGTTTGTGTTTCACAAGGTTTATTATATAGTTTAGTTACTTTCCACTGTGTTCCTACGTTACCTAGAATGACTGAAGTAGCGCAAGTATCGATTTAATTTGATAATCGACTTTAGAGCATAAAGACCTGGTATCGTAAGTATCGATATTTCAGTATCGATCTGCACATCACTAGTTCAAAAGGTTCAACTTCTTACTCCACATGTGTTTCCAATCCAAGTGAACTTAACAACCTGTAACCTGGCTCCATGTGCCTGAACATTTAAGAACATGTGTGCTTTTACAGAACCAGAACTTCTGGATGTCTGACATTAAAAAGGCAAGATCTTAGAAAAGTGGATTCGTCCAGCTGCCGAAACGTCGCTTTGTGAACGTGCCCTGGGGAAAAGGAAACAAAACTCAAGTCCCTCAACTTGAATAAATGCAGGTATGTGGATAAACGCTGCACATAAAGACAGAATCACATGAAATAACAATAAAAATAACGTCTAGTCGACTTCCACCGTTGTACCTTGACCCTTTAAGCATCATGTCGAGTAGCCACTGATCATGTGACGATAACAACATGGCCGCCTCCTAGAAGACAGGTGAGGAATCCAGTGTGTGGATGCAGCAACTGTTTATCAAGCGTGTGGAAATACGCCACTAAAGATGACGCCCATTCTGCCGGCGACAAGTCAGTCCTGAAATACAAATAAAGTACAGTACTACTGCAGTGCATCTGAAACGACACCGGCTAATGCTAACAGAGGAACGATCCAAATCCTCTGGTCTTCAGTCAGTTAACAACTTCACCGAACGTCCTGAGGTAACAGAGAGAAGGAGGCTGCACATCAACTATTTGATAAAGTTATTAAACCTTTAGCTACAGGACATAGAGGAGACTGTAGAGAAATACCCTAATGGTGCTGATCTGCAGCCTGTTCTTATACAGACTATACATATGCACACGAGCTGTCTGTTCTCAGCACATGTATGCAGGTCAAGAATATAGATTTCACTGTTGCAAAGCATTGCTTTCTACTTTGTTGTTATTAGTGACGACAGCGTCAACTTGACTTTCGTCACATAACACTTGACTTTAATAAATCTGAGACTGTGCAAACCTTAGTGAGTTGTAGTAATTATACCTAGAAAAGGATAAGCACACAATACGTGGGAACGTGGGACAGTTCAAGGGCCTCGCATGTGGTTTGATTGAAGAGGCAGGACCTCGATGCTGTTTGTTCAACCACTGATAACAACCGTGCTCCCGATGAGATTGATGCAAGATGGCGGTGTCCGGTTTTCGTGGTATTTTACCAATGCCTCCCGCTCCTGCTATCTCTGTGGTCCGTACTATCAAACCACATGCAGCCGGTCGACAGACATTCCTGGACTGCTTTTAAACAAAACAGTGCGACCTGATAAAAACTTGAATGGCCTTTTCCGCTGAAACAAGCACCAAAACCATCGGGCGATGTGCAGTGGAAACTGAAAAGCAGAACCAAAGCTACACCTTCGGTTGCAGGTTGTCTAATTTGCGCTAGAGGCCTCTTGACAGGGAAGGAAGTGTGTAACTTTGACACTCGAGACCACTGTTCTGCCCCATTTCCTGCCAAATATCGGTTGGTTTTCTTTTAACCATGACTCTGATCTATTCCGGTAACATCAGCCTGACGTCTTTGAGTTACTACCGCTGATCAAACCCAAAACGTCAGCGGAGTCACGGCTTTTTCCAATAGCGCCGTCCTCCAGGATAAGTGAACACCAATAGCGACGACACGTGATTGATATAACGCTTCTTATCTGAACATCTGAATCAGATTGCGACACCTTTTTGACTGCTGCCTTTGCGTGAGTTCTGTATAAGCAGGTATTCGGTCGGCTTAAATCCTCCAACAGAGAGTCCTTTTTACACAAACGCAAAGCTCTGGAAAAATCAAACTCTCTCTTTCAAAAGGCTCTGGCTCGGAGCAGATGCCTAAATCTGTTCTGGGAATCTGTTGCCGTGGTTCCTGATGCTGTACTGCTGCCACGCTGGCTCCAGTCCCACTACTATCTTCTCCTCTTCCAGGAAACAAACAGGGAGAATGTTTGGTACCATGGCAACACCGGTACACCAGGCCACTTATTGTTAGATTATTGTTTGGGAAGAGAAGCTGCATCAGATGATGATGGTAGAGGCTGTGTGTTTTGCGTGTATGCTGGTATGTTTGTGCGCCTGGGGAAAGGAGTGGACCCCTCAAAAGCTTATTTGCTAATCGGGAATCAATCTAGTCCCTACTGTGCAAAACGTGGTGCGGTCGACCTTCGGTAGAGAGAAAACAGCGGACAAAATATTCAACAATCTCTTCGTGAATTCTAGGAACAGGACAGGCCACACACGGCGTAACCACCTGTTTTCAAAGTATTTGTTTTCGGTGGAAGGCTACAGTTGAGCCAGATTACATCGTTCTACTTCTAAAGCTTGGTTCCTGTGCGGTGTGTGTGTTTTTTCTTTTTGTCTTTTTTTTTTTTTTTTTTTTTGCTGGGGTTCATTTAGGTGATTCTCTGAGGTGGAGTCAGTCATCAATTATGCAGGCCTTTTATGCAGGAATGCACGGCGTACGTAGAACGTCTCCGGCTGCATATGTGTACGTCTCCATCCTCCGAAGCCTGCGATCCCATAAATAAGTGAGCAGCAGCCGCCTGAAAACGTTTAAAACGATGTCACTTGGATTAATGTTAAAGTCGGTTTCACGGAGGATGCGAGATGGTTAAAGGAATGGGAGTGAGCTCTCAGGAAAAGAAATTATCTTCATACATATATATATATATATATATATGGAAAAAAAACAGGCAGACAAGCAGATGGCCGACGAAGCGAGAGGAAGCGAGAGTTGAATAAACCCTGCTAGACGAGATGCAAGACGAAGACGGAGGAGAGGAGTCATTTAGGGACGGCACGAGGGAGCAGGAGGAGACGAGGGGAGGCAGATAGAGAGCAGAGTGAGCAGATGAGTGTATTAGAAAACCACTCAGCCGCTTTAGACAGCTTGTGAAAACAGACCGCAGAAACTGGCGGCGGGGTTCACCTGAGGTAACGGCTGCTGCCGCGTTCAGGCGTGCAGATGATTACAAGACAAGAGAGCAGCAGAAAAACACGGCGGTTAGCGAGCTATCTCTGAGGAGGATCAACGTCTCAATAATCACACGGTCGTACGAGGACAGAGTTGTGTCATATCTGCCGTCTCCTCTTTCAATATAAATCAGCCGGTGCAGGTTTAGTGAGAGGGGAGAGGAGGGGGATTGTTGTTTATTATTCATCCCATGGTGGAAATCCTGTCTTGCAGCATAGTTTATTAAATATGAAGCTTGAGCCAATAGTGTAGCTTAAAGACACATCCAGCACCTCTATTGTATTATGTCATTTGGTTTGTCTGAACGTCAGTTTGTGACTTTATGAGGAGCTGTCTTCCTGCTGGACACACTTCCCGGGGTCTCGTCTTGTCCACGAAATGTCAAATATTAAAAATCTGCCTCTAAGTTTGAGCCTGGAGGTTAAATCTGCACAGATGTGCTCCAATAATATTTAACACCCGTAACTACGGCAACCACGCACAGAGACGGCAACGCGAAACCAAAGGTGTCGTTGCTAAAATTAGAACGTTTTGCTGCTAGCCTTTCATGCTAGGCTAAGCTAAGCTAACTCAAGCTATGCACTAAGACTTGGAATTTGACTCTAGGGAAACTGCTCGGTGACGGTAGCTCAATAAACGAATAAATAAAAATTAAATGCTGTTAAAAAACTCTAGTGAAAAGAAAAATAGGTGTAGAAAGTTAATGAATAAAAAACAAAAATGAAATAAAATACAATAAAATAAGCAAAAATATAATAGTGCATGTTTACATTTATTTAAATTTATTGTAGATTTGTATAGTATACAGCACCCCCCTGTCTCCAACAGGGGGTCACTGCAGGGTGGTTGCAAAATCTTTGGTTGATTAGACATTTTTTACATATTTTTTTAAAAAAAAATATATAAATAGGACTGAGCTGAGTTTAATATAGAACACATACAGTTCTTAATCTCTCCATCAGTTCAGGGTCCTTGACCTGAAAAACGCTGAAGGCTCCTGCTGTGAACATACTTAGCGCGCAGATAAGAGCTTGTTGTCACTCCTTGCATCTTTTATTTCAGGATTATAAAAAGGAAATCGAGGAAATAAATCAACCCCACAGCTGTGAGAAACCTTCCAGCTGCTCCGTGGATTATTAGAGACGCACGCATCCAGTTTGTTCTGCTTTTTTTGCAACATTTGTACCAGAGCACCAGAGTGAGGTGGGGAGACACAGCGGCTGCAACAAAGAGCAGCGCTGCTGCAGACTTAAGGACCTCACAGAAGTTTTTTTTTTTTTTTTTTTTTTCTCTCTTCTTGTCCCTCTGTGGCCTCTCTGGAAAAAGGCTGAAGCACAGATGCACGATGGAGACTTAACTGCGGCGGATGAATTTGCCACGTGCTCATTTGTTGCTTTAGTCAGTATTTTGTGGGTGTCAAATGTTTGAGGGGGCGATGGGGGAACAGCGGGGGGGGGGGGGGGGGGGGGGGGGGGGGGGGAGGGACTGCGGGAGTGAAATTTGGCAGTGCTCATTTGTTGCTTTAGTCAGTATTTTGTGGGTGTCAAATGTTTGAGGGGGCGATGGGGGGGAACAGGCGGGGGGGGGGGGGGGGGGGGGGGGGGGGGGGATGTGTTGGCGCCGTCAGAGTGAAAGTACGAGCTGAATCATTTTCGTACTCTGACTCTAGTATCACTATGAGAGCTCGAAAAACAAAAACACTGCCTTTGATGGGAAGCGCAGTCGCCTTTATCAGAAACAGGTTTCAGCTTCAGCTTCCCATCACTGCAGCAGGTCATCTGCCCAGGAAGGAGCCCATAGCCACTTAATAAACACTTTTTTTCTTCATCTATCATCATCATCATCATCATCATCATCATCATCATCGCCAACCCCGGACAGTAAGATGAGATAATGGCGTTTCCATGGAACCACATGAGCTCAGCTGCGATTCAAAGGAATTTTGGTCCAGACTGGAGTCTGGACTGAGATCAGCGCCGCAGCTGTTTTCATCACCTCAATAAATTCTGGGAAAGGACGGGGGTGAAACGGCTGCCAAGGGGTCAGTGAGTGTGTGTGTGTGTGTGTGTGTGTGTGTGTGTGTGTGCAAAAGAGAGAATATCAGCTGTACAGTAAAATGAGGAAAAAAAAAAAAAAGGGGGTCAGTGAGTTGGTGGAAAGGAAAGGGAGAGACAGAAACTAGTGTTTGTGTTTGGATCAGCTGTGTGTGGAGGCCTGAGCGAGGCTGAGCAGAGCAGAGCAGAGCAGCATTCACCAGACATGGCAATGAAACAGACCCCACCGCCTTAGAGATGCAGCACTTTCCTGGAAAGAATGTGACGTGCAGCCAGTTGCCTGTCACGATCCATCCCGCGCCCGAACGCCATCCCACACTACCCGGGAAAAATACGTTTGACTTTAACTTTAAAGAGTCGAGAAAGGTTATCGGGCGCCAGTCGATTCTGCGTGGAAAGATGTAAATTTTTAACCAAACCTTTGAAAAGGGCACGACATGATCGACGATCCCTCTCTGCGTTTGTGTGCAGATAACATGTGAACTTGGCCTCACGGGGTGAGGGTTTTCTTGGCTCCGGCGCTGTGAAAGGGGGTCGGTTTAAGCTCGCCGGTGCTGCCTGGAGAATGTCTCTGGAGCACGAGGAATGCACTGACATCACCGTCCAGCTCGCTGCCAGGATTTGGGGAGTAGCTTGGACGGGTTGAAACGCTTCGCTTGTCCTCCCCACGCAAACTTATAGCATTCCCATATGATGTTTCAGGCCTGCACATCACTGATAGAAGCTTTCCGTGAAGTCTGTTTCTCAGGAAACCTGGTGCTTATCGGGTGAAGGGTTTACTAGTTGAAAATAAGAAATTAAGTTCGAAGGTATTCCTCCTTTTTTCCTCTTAGCTGCTTCACCTCAACCAGAGCGTCTCATAAACACAGACTTCCCCTAAACTTTTAGTGGAAATATAGATTTTTTTTTTTCCTTGGACAGCATCGTGGTGGCCTCTCTTCTTTTTCCCCCCTCTTCTATCTTTTCCAAATTTTCAGTGGTGGTGACCAGACAAGTGCAAAAGCAGACGCTGAAGCAGCTAAATGGAATTCCCATCCCATCCTATCGTTTCTTTAATTAAATATACCTCGGCCTTTTTCTATTATACTGTGCAGTCTTCATGTATTTCCCGTAACTTCCTGTAACCTTGAGTGGAAATATAGAAATAAATTGTTAAATTAACTTTTTTTTAAAGAGTCTAGCCAACTCAAATCTTGGGCGCCATGTTTGCTACATCAGAGGTTAGATTCTACAGTGTAACCCTATGGGGCAGATGTGCTACGTTGAAATAAATGTCTTATTTTCATCATTAACAGGCCTATAAATGTTATTACCAACGTCTGTCTATATGTAAAAGGCCCTCACTTAAATATCGCAGCGTCTACACACTTTAAATATCTTAAATGAGGCTGTAAAATGCTTTGTAGCCCAATCACCTCATGGAGCTGTGAGAGGATGAATCCTAATAACTTCAATTTAGACACTATACACATATATATATATATATATATATGTATATATATAGCTACAGAATTCCACAACCAAGAAAATTCCCATGAGCCTCATTTACCCACGCTAAGGTCTCGTCTAATGTTAGCATGCACATTCAGATCATACGGCTGCTCATTACCGGTATGTTAGCATTGCCACCAGCACATTTTATCATGCTAATGTTAGCGTGCATATCTCTAAGCACAGTTTAGCCACTGGCATGAATGTAGACTTAAAGATGTAACCATAAGAGTGTTCCTGAACATGATCCCCATCATATGAGATGCTTCCACGGCTCATGTTCAATGCAAACCCCTTCACAACTGAGGAAGCTACTCGGATTAGCGGCTAAAACGTCTTCTCAAAACTCTGCAAGTCCAGTTTCTTTCCGGATATAAAAGCCGTTCACTTTTTTTTACGCTAACTGCCTCAGAATAGCGGCAACTAGTCATTCATCAGTGAATGAATGAGAGTTACACAACAACTGAATGACATTGAACGCCACACCACCCTCACGGTTGTTACGGCAAACAACCAAAAAAAAACACTGAACTCCCACAGTGCATTGCGGCACATTTACTAGTTGCTATCGAGTATTTAATTCAAATGTATTTTTATTTTAGTGCGTTAGTTTTTTAAAAAAATATATAATTCTAAATTTGAATTGATGGTGATCTTTTATCTTTAAAATAAAATGTATTTAATTTTTTTGTCGCTCAAAATATACGTCACAACTGCCGACGTGCGACGCCTCCCGGCAGGTCCAGCGCGCTGTTTATTGGACTTTTCTACCCCAGGTAAGAAAACCACGGATAAATCGTTGTTATGTTACTTAAATGCAATTTCTTTTTCTCTGTAGCAGTTATTTTATTTCATAAATGCAACATACTATAGGCATAGCATAGAGGTGAAAACGATATATGCAGTGTTATCTTTATTTTAGATGTCAAAGTGGTTTTGTGGCTCCCAGTGTTTTCTTTTCTGTGGGAAACGGATCCAAATGGCTCTTTGAGTGTTGAAGGTTGCCGACCTCCGGGATATACTATGACCTGGATGAGTGAACAGGCCTCATGCTCAGCGGCACTGCAGGAGATAATGCACCATTTTTTATTTTTTATTTTTTTTTGCATGTGTTTCAAAAAGAAAGGCCAACATTTGTATCCCTTCACAGAATTAAAATGACATTCTCACCAGCCTTTCATACTTAAAGAGAAGAGTTTAACGAAATGTTACGTCAGGTGTGTTTCTTACTGAGACAAATGAAGAAAGAAAAGGTCGGACGTCATTTGGTGGTGGAGACCAGAAATGTGCAGAACCAGGCTGGAACTAAAGCAGCTGAAAGGAAGACTTACCGTAACCTTTAGTGGAAATGCAGAAATTGTTCTTGGATTTTTCTTTTTTCTGGTGTGAACCAAGCAACCGTGAACCCTGACGAGGTTCATTGATTGTCTGCTGACAATCGGTTTTGTTATATTACATCTGTTATTTCGTGTGTTACCGTGTGAGCGTGGGGCTTTTACACTTGTGCCGCAGTGATTTTCCGGGAACGTTTCTCCGCACGTTGCCTTCGTTGTGTTCACTCTGTCATTATTCAAAATGACACGCGATCGATCCTGAGCCCACGAATCATAACCAATTACTAACGCTCATTATCACACGGACCTGAGCGGAGTCTCCTTTAAAAGCTTGTTTCCAGAGGGCCTTTCTATTAATGAGCTTTTATAACACTTTCATAGTGTTTTAAATAATGTAGTTTTCTTACCTTTACTTAGGTTAGATCAAGTGTACCGATCAGCCATAGCATTATGACCACTGAGAGGAGATCTGGTAACAATTCACTGTTTTGCTGTGAAACTTTTGGACCCAGAATTCACTCATGTGGATGTTTCTTAGACATGTAGCACCCACCTAGACCAGACCAGACACCCCCCACCCCATAGCAATGACACTCCTCGATGGCAGTAGGATGCAGCCTGACACACACACACACAAAAATGCATCACAAACCACTTAAGGTGTTGACCTGGCCTCCAAATTCACTGGATCCCAAACTGATAAAGTGTCTGTGGGATAACTCACAGAGGCCCCTCCCCTCAAAGTCCCCCACTCCACTAACAACCTCCTGTTTCCAGACACCCCAGGACACCGTCAGAAGACCCATGTCCACAACTGTTTTGGAGGCACAGGGGAAAACTACACAATATTAGGAGGGTGGTCACCTGATCAGTGGGTGGATATGTGGATATTCAAATTACATCTTACATCACGAGTCTTCAACAGGGCGATAAAAGGGACAAATGGAGGCAGAAGACGTCATCTATCACTCAGCACTCATTCATACAAGAGCTGTCTCAACAGCGCACCGTTTCACACGGAGCGCCGCACCAGCAGAGACCTGTCAATCTGAGCTTCCTGCACGCAGCAGGCCCCGCCCCCGTCGCTGCTGAGCCAATCACGGCGCTGCATGGTGCATGGTGCACGCTGACTCTGTCACGTTTCCCGAGAGCCCATTCAGTATTCAGGTGACATCCAGACGCACGCTGCTGCGTTAGCAGAGGAGAAGCTAACGGCTAACGGTGCAGCCAACTACTGAGGCCAACGTGGTCGGTGATTCACTGTCCCGATACATTTAGCTGTGTTTAAAGTTACAACTTGAATCTATTAGTTATTTTCTTTATGTCTCAATTTCATACACCAGTTATGTCAGATATGTTTATGGCAGTTGCGCGGCCGCCCTACATGGCACATTTTTGAAATAAAAAAGGAATGTTTGAACCCGCGTATTATGTGAATAGTTTAATATTGAATGCAAAATTATAATAATGCATATTTATAAATAGCACTATAGGCCTGTCTTACATTATTTAAATTGTCCTTTTGCACAGTGATTCTTGATGATACTGATGAAACTTGTTCTTATAATAAAGTCATTCACATGCTCTGCTGGATTCTTGGCCTTTCTACAGTTTCTTTTCCTCCTCCATGCACCTTCCTCAGCAGGAATTTAAATAAACCTACAGAACATACACACGCACATCGACCTGCGGACGGTTGTAACAAATTCCTGAATGTGTCAAAACACGCACAAGTACGTGCAAAAACTCGTAAACGTCGCTGCGTCTGTTCCCAGCAGGAGTCAGAGTCACCGAGCGTCTCCTGGAACGTCCCTTCACAGCGCTCATGTTTATGCAACGAAGCAAACCATCACTGGAGTCAGAAATGAAAATAAGCTGTCGGGCTTTTCGTCAGTCAACATGCGAGATCTTAGTGGATTTCTTCACACTTACTGCGTTGTGCTGTAAACGCAGCCCGTGCGGCCGCTTGACAACAAACAAAAAAATGCAGCGGGGGTTCAGCGAAGGGGTGGGGAGCGTCACTTTCAATTTCACAAAAACACTTGTGGTGTAAACACAGAGGTGTCGGAGGGGCTGCCGCGCTCTTCCAGGAAACCTTCACCGACTGCAGGCCACCAGAAGCAGCGCTGCGATGTTATAAACAAACACACGAGGATGTGCAACAGCAGTCAGCTTTCCTGCACACACACGCGCACACACACGCACTCAACTGTACACGTGCACGCGCGCAAACCATTGCACATACTACACACATGGCCCTGGGTTAAGAACAGGCGTGTGTTCGACTTCTGTGGAAGTGGGGAGGGTGAGATAAGAACGGGCCGGGGCTTCCACGGAACCAGTGGGAGGCGACCGCATGACAGCTGACAGACACAGAGCGTGTGAGAGAGAGAGAGCCGGAGGGCGGGGTGGCCCTGAGGTGGACTTGGATGTAAACAGATCCCTCCAGGACCTGTTCCTGGTGAATGAGCGTCACGCTCACGCCGTTGTTTCTGTGGAAACATTTTCGCGCTGTTTGCTGAGCACATACGGACGAGTCGCGGCGGCGAAAGGCTTCCGAGCGTCTGTCGACACGTTTTTTCGCAGAAGCTTCCTCGTGTTTTGACCGTAACTCCGTTATTGCCTCCAGTCAGCGTTTGCGGGCGCAAGGTGCAATAAACGAAATGAAGCTGCAGAGAAGGAGACGTTCCGTTAATCAGGCCGATCGCTGGCAAAAAAATCAAATCAAAAAATGAACTGAAGACTTTGTTTAAAAATAACCCAGCGTCTTGATTGGACTTGTGTTTGTGCTTTGTGTCTTTAATGAAGAGAAAAAGACATTTGGCTGCACACTGCACGAGTTATTCAGCTGTTTGCACGCCTTATTTTCACACATATCCAGGATGCAAGCATTTGATAAGCTTGTAAATGTCCCATGGGATTAAGAACGCATCAGAAAAGCTTTTATTTATATTTTTTTTTATATTGGGAGGCTCCCGCTAATTATCCAATCTGAGATCCATCCTCTGATTCTGCTGTCGTGTAGCTTTTTCATTTTTGTATTAGTAAAGCAATTATGTTTTACGTGTGCACATGCAAATGAGCTCGGTGAATGCCAACAATGTTTTGATGCTGGGAGGCTGACACTCATTTTCCAGGACTCGTGTTACAGCTTCATTTCTCAGGAACGTCTTATTAAGGTTTTAGCAAATAGGCTCAGACACGTGTCACTTGTGTTTGCCTCCGTCGTGGCCTTTGACATTCCCACGGACAGGATTTTCACGGCGCCACTCCCTCTGACTCCTTAATTCCCTCACTCCTCTTTGCAGATGACGTGTTTCTGCTCTGGGCTTCATCAGATTGTGACATTCAAGTAGCTTCCAGTCAGGGCGAAGCAGCTTGCAGGAGATTTGGAAAATGCAAATTCGAGCAGCGACCGTCTCTCACTCCGGGGTTCATTTTGTAATGTGTCCTGAGACATATATTGACACTATATTAATATAATTGAATTGAATTGAAAAATGTGTGAGTTCCGCCCTCTGGCTGTGGAGTAACGAGTACGTCAGGGATATTATCTATTATATTATTCAAATAATACACAGGTTCAAATATTCTTTTCAGCACTGACTGAAATATATCGTCTTCTGCCTCCATTCACTAAAATATGTTGGGTTCATGTTAATGTGTGTTCAAAGAAATTTGTTGCGGAAAATTAAAAAAAAAAAAAAAGTATAAAAAATGTCTAATCAACCAAAGATTTTGCGACCGCCCCCTGCAGTACCTCTGCAGACCCCCTAGGGGCAGCGGACCCCCTGTTGAAATCCTGTGTGTTGAGGCTCATTTAAGGTACTGTTCAGTCTGGTTTATTTTTGTTTCTACTTCCTGCTTCGTTTTTAGAAGTGACGACTGAAAGCTAAGGTGACATTTCCCCAAATTCGAGATACAAATGTCGGTATGTCCGAAAACTCCTCAGTTAACCTTTATTCAACTCGGCTGAACTCAAACTTTATTTATAGAGCACATTTAAAACGACCAGTCACATTTCTGGGGGAGGTCAATCAGTCAAACTTTATTTATATGGCAATTTTCATTTTCAAAGCGCTTTAGGGGAAAGACAAACACCCTTAACCCTGCAGCCCTCCAGGCCAGGACAACCCCCCTATGAGCTGAAACAACAGGGTAAAACATGAACAATACTAAAAGAAATGAACAAACAAAAATATTTGAACAAATGAAGAAAAAAAGGTCTGCGGAGGGTCTGTGCTGTAACCATAGTTACGGCATCAAATTGACTTAGAAGCCTAAATCACCTGTTACAGTTCGGGCAAAAATAAGCAGTTTAAATTTGCATCAAAAGACACCAGTTGAAGGAGTTTAGCATCTGATAGCGACGCGCTCTTGGCCTCTTCCCTTGCAGGTTTTCTGGGATAAATCCATGTGAGAGGAGACACTGGGGTTAAAGCTAGAGATGGGACCATAATGGCATCGGTGCTGATGCAAACAGTAGTAACCGAAAAGCAACTGAATCTTCAATTAGCCTGTGACGTCACGTCAGTTTTTCACCTGCATGGACTCCACTGAAGTCCGCGCTGCAGACGTGGAGATCCGTGGTAAAATGAAACGGTCAAAAGTTTGACTGAGCTTCACCTCAAAAGATGCAGATTCAGCATCAGAAACCTGCAACAAGGGAGGAAACACTTCGATTTGATTAGCAACACATTTTTAAAAGCCGTCTGTGATAACCCGCCAGACCCCACGCCACTGTTTTAATTATGATAATTATGACAGTTTGTTCTGAATTTTATTTTATATGGGTAATTTTAATTCTAAGTAGTACTTATATGATTTAAATTAATATTCCGTTCAACTTGCACTTCACAAAATGCCTTAAAAATAAAAAAGGCACCATATTTGGACAAACTTTGCATGTTTTCCATTCGTTAAAACCTTAATGTTAAAGCTGGAACATTCTGCAGAGATTCCAATATGTCTCATCACAGCTAACGACAACACTGGATCACCTGCTGCTTCTGCAATCTGATGGATTTCTACATTGAAAAATAAATGCCATTACATTTTCTTTATCCTCATGAGGATTTTCCCTTTCAGCCACTGTTCGCATCAGTCATCGCAACCTTTTTCTCACTAACCAGAGACGCAATGACATCACTTCCCTTAGGGGAAGTTTTCAAACAGGTGATGAGAGGTGGACAGATGGCCGTCACTGTAAAACAAAGGCCGAGGTTATAAAAGTACTATAAATATCCTGCGAGCTGTAATTATTAGAGACGTGTATTTGGGTTCGGGAGAAAGTGTTTGCACTTTTATATTAGATATTAAGCTGGATATAAAACACACCTCAAACCGCAGAAGCAGTGCACGATTTAACGACATGCTACTCGTACGTTCGCTGTATTTACTGTAACCTCGGATCTCTGGATCCACCGGCACGCGCTGCTTTCATTTCTTGCATTAGCGAAGGAGCTGGATCGTCCAATGAACGCGTGTGTTTGCGTGTGCATATGCAAATAGGCTCAGTGAAAGTACCCCAGTGTCACGGTGCCAGATCTGTGGGACACACACTCAGACAGCGCTGCCAAAAGTCTGTCCAGTTATTGCTTCTGGAGTCACACCCAGAGCGCCATTGTCGCTGCCAGTTGCTAATGCTCCACTCTGATAACCTTATGCTCAGGTTATTGGGTGCATCCATTATAAATAGGCTTTTATCAGCTGGCCGGCCGTTAATGAGGAGGCATTACCCGGGGATCCCTGGTTAAAATGCAGGAACAATAACCCTGCAGACTTGTGGACTTAGCGCGCGGTGGAAAAATTTTAAATTTGCCGCATTCATTAAAAGCCGGAGCTAATATTACCTGAGGTGTCGCAATCCCTCGCCGAGCCGTTTGACTCGAGTCGTTTGGCCGTTCAGAAAGCTGCGTCCGAGCTCTCACGTTATCACGGCCGCACACATGTTTAGTTTGGGCGGCCCCCCGGTGCAAATCAACCCCCACCGTGCCTTGCCCAACAGGAGCGAGGCACTTCTTGCACAAGTTTTCTTTAGGCTCGTTCTTTTCTGTGTGTGTGGGGACTGGAGAATAAAAAAAAAAAAAACTACTTTTGATTGTTGCTGTGACCTGATTGGGACATTTGTAGGAGTCTGCTTTTATTTCAGGGGTAAAACATGAGATTATTAAGGTGTTATAAGGAGTTATACACCGCTCAGTCACAGTCTAGCACACGATCAACTGAGAGAAGGTTTGGAAGACGTGATGTGTGGATTAGCTTTAGAGGTGGTTGTTGACAGATTTTGTCGCCGAATCAGTTATTTCTTTGTGTTAAGATAAACCAAATTAACCTTAGATTAACCTTATATTTATCAGATATGCGTGTCAGTGGTTTCTGATCACTGGGGGAAAAGCACGTTCACCCAAACAATGTGACCTCGTACAAGTGTTTTAAAGACTTCATACGATTCACGATGCAGTGAAAAATACCACAAGACGAGCAGCTGCTTAACAAATGTCTTTCAAGCGAAAAATAATCCTGCAAATTTATAGTTCTACATGAACATCCTCTAACTGATTCAAAATGCTGCAGCAGCCGCTCTGGGTTTGAGTCTGAGACGAGGGGGAGTCTGGTCTGGTCTGGTCTGGTCTGGTCTAGGTGGGGGCTACATGTCTAAGTAACATCCACATGAATAAACACCAGGTCCAAATGTTTTCCAGCAGAACAATGAATTAACACAAGCAAAATTCTCCAGAAACTGCATGTTGACTCACACACTGTGCATCATAGTCCCCTAATAATAAAAAGATACGAATACAGGATGTTCTCACATTTTTCTTCCAAATTACACATTAAATACTAAAATTTCCTGCACTTCATGCGATAGCAGCTTATTTTTACGCGGTGGGAGGGGGCGTTAAAGATTTAGAAATCAGCAAACGTTAAGGACATTGCCCTGGTCCAAAAACTGCTATAAGAATTTAACTGGTTTTATTTATTTTGGATATTTTCAGCATAAATCTGTTAAACCACTTCAACACTATACAAATCTACCAAAAATTCAATCAGTTTGAATATTTTAACCCTTTAAATGCCACTTTGATTACTTAAAGTCACTGTTGTTCTTTACAAAAAAAATAAAATAAATAATGATAATAAAAAACATGGAAAATTAGCTATTTTCCATTAAAGTAATGTTGGGTGCTGGGGGATTTTTTTTAAATTAGTCTTAGGTATGACCAAGATTATCTAAAATACTGACTGGAATGAATTATTCCTTGTTGTGTAGCATCAGATTTCAAATTTACTACCCTCTTGTGACCTTAGCGCACAAAATGTCCCATTGACTTCCACTATAACTACAAACTTAATCTCTCATCCATGACACAATAAAATCATTCATTCTGCAGTATCAGGGTTTCATTCAAGAGTCATTTTGATGTTCAACACGATGTTTTTTTGGAAAAAATGTTGGAATTTAAAGGGTTAAAATCCTAAAAATGATAAAATTTGGTAGTTTTGTTAAGTGGTTTAAGAAACGTATTCATCAGTCAGTTAAGTTTTTCTAGGAGTTTTTGGACGTGGACATTTTTGGACGTGGACATTTTCGTCCGCTAAGGTTACGCGAGGGCGTTGAATTAAGCGAACGCCTGAGGGATAAAGCAGACGCGGTAAATCTCCACGTGGTCGGTCTAAATGTCGAAACCGGATCACAAGACGCGGCCGCAGCAGGAAACGAGAGTTTCCGATCTCGACTTTTATTAACACGCTTGCACATCCTCATAATCGCTGCATGAGAACGAAGCCGACGCTGTTACATCCTCAAAGTCCAGTTCATCCAGGAAGTAGGTCTGCAGAACTACAATCAGACGTAAACAAAACAACCGCAACGCCTCAGTGCTTATCCATATTGTAAAAAAAAAAAAAAAAAGAAAGAAAGAAAAGAAAGAACCACACCCTCTGTTGCGTGACACCTTATCTTCTGGAGCCACACCCACCCCTCGCTGACACACCCCAGGTAAGCAGGTAAGCCATCCACCGGTGTCACTCTAACCTCTTTTGTTGTACACCTGCATCTGTCGTTAACCTGTGCTTCACTTTCACACTTGTGACTCAGAAGGGGAATATGTGTGTGTGTGTGTGTCAAAGGTTTTCACACCTGTGGCTTCGCCTTGAGTCACTTCCTATTTGCTTTATTATTATAACGTGAACTTTACCCGTCGATATATGAATATATGAATGTAAAGCATCTGTTACCCCTCCCCTCCACACACACACACACACACACACACACACACACACACACACATCTGTTTGGGCTGCAGATGTAGAAATTAAGGTCAAACTCTCGGTCCTGATTTCCCCAGAAGTCGATACCACTCTGCAGGTGCGTCGGTTTCGTGAGTTTAAACCTGGTATTTGTCTTAAAGGGGCTTTTTTTTGTTGTTGTTTTTGACACTGTGCATGTTAACACCATTACATTACATCCTTTGAACTTCAACCTCTTTTATTGGGGGGAGGATAAAACGCTCAGTGTGTCCCTTGCTACATAATGAGCCATAATTTACACCCCGAGGCAAAGTGCAGATGATACGATCCTTTCTGGCCATGAGGTTTTATGTTTTGGATTTTGCAGGACAACACTTACTTCTTTCTTTCAGTTTTTTTTTTTTTTTTTGAGGCATTGTTTCCTGCTTTGCGGGAGAAATGAGAGAATTACATCCTCGTCCGGGGCCTGTTAAGTAACACCAGTTGCCGATGCACCTGTGTTTATCTGCCCTCACAGTACGCCGCGATACTGTGACACCTGATAATAACACCGACTTCCTTTTTGGAGGACAGCGCGCCTCATTGTTGAATAAATGGAAACTAGGTTGAAAGAAATCCCCATTGACAACTACTTTCCAGTTCCCTTCCCGCAAATTTTAGAGTCACTTCCTCATGCTGGGGCCTCTGGACGGCCGCTCACTCGCCCGCCAGGTTCGCGCTGTTGACTGGGACGCAGCTGTTCCGCTTTGTCACCGCAACTTCTTCCCCTCTGACGCACAACGAACCAAACCCTCGTGTTTTGGATGTTTTATTTATCGCGCATCTCATTGATCTCAGGATTTAAGATTAGATAATCATCTGCACCAACATATTTAATTCCACAGATTCTAATTCAGATTTAGCGCGTTTATATCAGTGCTGTGAAACTACTTCTTTGCTTTTTTTTTTTTTTTTTTTTTTTTTTTTTTTTTAATATTCTGTTCCTGTTGTGATTTCCAGAGTTGAGCAAGGGGCTAATTGTGGAGAGATGACTGGAAAACTGTGCTAGCGTGGGAAATTAAGACATATTTTAAAATAAATTCTAATAGACAGACAGAGGAAAATAGTGTAGTGACACTAGCTGTGGGTGGTGTTTTTTTTTTGTTTCATTTGACGAAAAAAAGACCTGAAACTAAGTAAAAATAACTGCATAAACACGGTAAACTGTGCCACTTTTGACACCGCTTTTATACAGAAAATAACATTGATGGGCTTTCACAGTCAGTGCGTTTACATGCACAGATTAATCGATCTATGCTCAAAATGAGGAATGTGGTTCTTGTCCCAGTTCACATGCAACGGAGAAAATCTAATAACTGACGGGAACATGTCCTCCTCCTCCACACTAGGTGGCGATGTGGACTTTTTCAGCGGGTTAATACCATGTTAACACGGCCCCCTTATAATAAACAAGTTGTTCATGCAATAGCTTTTTTAATCTCATAATGTGCGCACTACTTCTGGTGGAGATGAGATGGCGCTATCCTTCATATGGTTCTTCTACTGGCTCTGTTTACCTTCTTCTTCTTCTTCTGGTGTCATCGGTCGTCAGAGAAACGTGTTTACATGCAGTTGTCCAGTTTAAGTCAGATTACCTCCCGCTGTGAGAGCTACGTGCCTGTTTTTTTTCCTCCCTCTCATACGTCGTTGCGTTGACAGCGTCATCATTACACATTTAAGTACACTGTGCGAGGTAAACAATGTACAGCATGGACGTCTGCAAGTTGACGTTAGCGTTAGCCGCACATGCACAGTTCACATTAGGATTTGCATCTACTCAAGATCGTGTAGCTACACATTTGATTTGTTAAAAAACATCTCTGCTTTTCAGACATCGCTCTCGGGGAGATCAACAGTACGACTGATCTTATGGGAGTGAACCAAAACTTTGTTCTGTTTTGAGATGTGTGTGAGCGGCTCGCAGCCCTGGAGCTTCTACGACGAGCCTGGCAGGTTCGCATAGTGACAAAATCAGAGCGCGACAGGCAGGTACATCGGCGTCATCGGGTGATTAAGCGCGACGGCGCAGGGAGCGCTTCACGCTGCAGGCGAGCCGCTAAATTCCCAGGGTCATTTGACCCAGGAAGAAATGCCGCGGCAACACTTTCACTCTGCAGAAAAGACCCGTGAAGACCTGGGACACCGCGGTGTTTTCATGCTGTGTGAAAGGGGCTTTACTAAAAGCATCAACATCAGACACCTCTCTGCACAAGTAGAATCTCTGGTTTTTGTTCAAGTTTAAAAATGTGTTGCAAAATCTTTTTATTTATTTATTTAAGATGTGAGAATGTGTTTAAAGGTATAATATTATCTCTGACTTGTAATGGAGTGGAAGTGGAATTTAGTAGAAATGTCATAACCAGAGATAGAGTCTGTAAATTCGACTGTAACACAGAGTTAATTGATCCTGTGTGAATGAGGAACAGTTACAGGAGGCTCATATCTGAATCGTGTGATGTCCCCAGGTAAAACAAATCCCATGCGAATAGTTCATTAATCTGCAGTCTTCTTTTTATTCTAGTTTAATGCAAAGGTTAAAATATCCCAAAGCTCTACCTTCACACGTGCACGTGTTTGCACGTATGTTACCAACGCAACTAAAATGAAGGAATGTGCTTTTACTTTCTATCATTTACTGCTCTCAAAGCGCTTTAGTGTCAGACGGTCCCTAACACTCTTTCTGCTCCGGTGCATATTCTCTCTTCATGCACGGATCCAAAACATCCAACTCCCCCGGTGTTCCGCCGGTGCCGTCATTACGTGATTGCCATTAAAGTAATTGTTGGAAGAGCATCATTAATAGATGAGTTGCACAAGCGACCTGATTCCCAAGCAGTTAAATGAGCTCGGCAGGGGCACCCGGCAGCAGCCAGCAGCACCGAGGCTTCTGCACGGATCAGCATGGAGGCATTGTGGTGCTAACTGTCTGTGATCCTCTATTGTTGCTTAAATGGCCCCTGGAACAATAGGTTGCATTCCAGTCCTGCTGGGCCCTGCGGCCGGAGCCAGCTACTGTATCTGTAGGAGAGGTGTGACTGACTGACTGTGTGTGTGTGTGTTCGTGCACGAGTTTGTGAGCTTGTGCAAGGCATTTATACATACATGCATATATATATATATATGCTGCGCCTGTGCATCTCATGCCATGTCTGTGTGTGGCCCTCCTGTCACCAGAGGAGCTCGTCGGAGTTTCACATGGGGCGAAACTTGCCCCCGGTGACACGGCCGTGGCTCCGTGCTCACGCTGGCCCATTCATCTGCTGCCACGCACCCATCGAGCGTCCGCATAGGGAACACAGAGAGATAAAAAAAAAAAAAAAAAAAAAAAATAGAGGACACAAATTACAGGAGGAGCATTGAAGCGGTGCCCGGGAAGAGAAGGCTGCAATTAACAGACATGCACAGCAGCAGCAGCAGCAGCAGCAGCAGCAGTGGGATGGTTTTTATTATCAGGTATGTGCGATCCGAGCCTCTTTATGATACATGTGAGAAAACCGAAGAAATCCACACGTTATGTAAATGATTTTGAAAGGAATTTAAACATTCAAAAGTGTCGTCATGGCCTCAATGAGACACACAACCTGCTTACTTTATGTCCAAATAAAAATGTGCGACATATTTAAAAAGAGCCACAGCCATTTGTTTGAATAAACTTTATTGTCTACGTCTCTAACAAAACCGCTCACCCATAATTAAAGGATAATGTTCTATTTTTTTTATTTATTTATTTTTTATTTTTACAGCAATTTCAGTAAAATTCCAACGCACTGAGTCTGCGGGATGATTTATAGAGGGTGTGCGGAGGGTACGCTGACTTATTATACAAACACCAGATTAGCATCGGTATTAACGTGTTTCCTTTAAGTGTCCATCGGAATTCCTGCCGCACCTGCTTCTTGAGTTTTTGCTCAAAAACTCTACACACATGGGTGACATTACGGAGGGTTTTTTTTATATGCGGCATCAAGGCGGAACTCACTTCCTATGAATGAAGTTCCAGGACGGCAAATACACAAACTATGTCTCACCGACACACGAAGCCTGTTTTTATTTTTCCTTACGTAAGCTTCTACTGTTCTAAAGATAAAAGGAGGTCATGGGATCTTTGCAGAGTTCTCGATCAAATCTGAGTTTCACCCAAAAAAAAGCCGTCGGCAGGAAGCGTGTCACCGATCGCCTAATTCCCCGCTAATTTCCACCCATCCTAAATGTAAAATGTGGTCCCTTGCCCTGGGACCCATGCTCATTAAAGCACATCACCATGAGGGGATCCGTCAGTAATGGGCCCGCAACCTATTTAGAAACCTGACCCACAGGAGGCGATCCAGAAGGAATTTCCCCAGAGAAACACTTCATTTCCATGAAGAAACGCCCCCCCACCTCCCCCCCCTCCCCAAAACACACACACACACACACACACACACACACACACACACACACACACCATCCCTGTCATTTACTTCTTGTGATAGTCTATTGATCCCCAAAGGAGAACTGTTGTGTTCACTGACCTTCCTTCACGGGGGAGGTCAGAGGTCAGGGTGAGCTCCAGGGGTGAGGAGCTCTGGAGATGGAAGAGATTCGCTGTCTTTTGAAGGACACTTGAAACAAGACGGATCAGGTGAAGGACCAACCCCCCCCCCCCCCCCCCCGACTACGTCCAAACACTGCGGTGGAAAATCAAACAGCTCCTCGTTTGTAGATCGTGGCTGTGAAGTGTCACCAGTGTGGAAAAAACTTTTGGGACTGATGCACCGTGATGCAGATTTTTACTGTAACAGCAAAGTGTGAGACCACCTGACGGGACGATGCGTTCGCTGTCATCCCGTTTGTCACTTCTTTCCATAGAGCAGAATTTCCCGTGTCTGTGAGTGACAGCTGTGACAGACGTATGACTCAAGGATGAGTCTTTGTGGACCTTAAATCAACTTGTGTAACATTGACTTTGTTTTTTTGTTCTCCTCTTATATCATGAACACTCGCTCATGAGGGATCCTGAACTACCTGCTGACCCTGATGTCAACGTCACATGTCCCAACAGTCTGCCGTGTGTCATGTGACATAACAGGACTACCCTGTCCTACAGACTGTGACTCAAACCCCAAATACCTTTGCAGCAATGTGACAAGTCCTTGAGAATCCTTAGATTGACAGTTCGGTATGTTAACAGTCGCATTAACGCGCTTTTTAAATCATTCCCATTTACTGTCCTCCCTGTTAGGGTCAAAATCTACTTTACAAGTTGCTTTTTGCTGTCGAATTTGGTAAAAGTGTGTATTTTCTATACCTCGATGCTTGAGCTTCGCTCTATTTTTACATTGTATAACCTCAATTGTAACATAGTTATCGCTAATTTCAGAATTTTAACACTTTATATGTCATATGCCATGCAAACTCATTCATTTGCAACACAATACAGACACAATAACGTAGAAGAAGAAACAACAACAAAAACATTATACATAAAGTGCAAGAATGGTAAAAAATAAAATAAAGAAATAAACTAACTGGGCTTATTCAAGGTGCCTTCCCTACCAACAATTCAATGAAAAATCAATAAACCACATTCCAACATCAACATTTGAGGTAAAGGCCTTAATATAACGCAAAAACTTGGGGTGGGTAGAATGAATATGCATAAAGGAGTGTTGGTCTGTTAAAAAGGACTTAAAATTCATTCACAAAGTAGATGTTTTTGCTAAAAGAACATATGAAGTTTCTATGAAAGTAACGAACCTCTGCAGGTAAAAGAAAACTGACTTTGTGAGTTGTGCCAAGAAACACAAGGGAATCAATGGTCAATAAATGGAATAAATGGATAAAACTAAACTAAGCCAACTAAAAAAAAAAAAACACCAAGATAAAAGATTATATAGAATTAAAGAGACGAAAATTGTAACCTAACTATTTTAAGTCTTAGTATGAGAGTTGACAGTGTCTGGGGACTGTGGACGTGTCTTTCTCAGCACGTTGACACCACACGCATCAATAACAGAGACAACAGCTGACTCCAAATGTCAGTTTAAGTAAAACAAATCAATAACGCCTCGTTTGGAAGTCCTGACTCTAATCGCGTGGATTTAAACGAGCTGAACGATGAAAATGAGTATTTTCTTGTTCTCATGAATTAAAACTTAAAACGCGTCTTAAACACGTATATACGTGCCTCGCTTGTCTTTACGGACGATGGAGGCAGAAGCTGTCTAGAAACCAATCCCTCCAATCTAATTAGCCTGGGCGGTCATTCTGCAACGAGGCAATGAGCCCAAACAAACTGCCTCTCTCAGCCAGAGCCAGATTTAAACCCTCTGGAGCGTTTCATCTGTTGAAAAGGAGACAGAGGACATCAACCGAAAGGCCTGGGAAAACTATTTCCAACAAAAAACCATTTAGCTCTGTCACTGATCTCTTCATAGCTTCAAAGGCTTCTGCAACCAGCTATTAGACTTCACCGTCCTTACGCTTAATTCTTCTGCCAACGTACTTTTTGCACATCAGGGAGAATAAAAAAAAAGGAGACTTAATAAAATGTATAAAATGACAAATGTTGCATGTGAGTAGGAAGGAAGAATAGCTAATGATAATAATGTTTTCGTCTGTGGTTCGAATGCCTAAAGGAGCGGAAACCACCACTGTGGGTTCAGGGGTTCAAAAGAGGCCTCCAGCTCCATTCTGTGGATTACAAATCAGCTTAAAAGTTTAATATTCGTCCAAAAAGACCAGAATTGAAAATGGATCAAAAACAAAGACAAAGATCAGTCTTCTTTTTTTTTATATGACTGTTATAATAATCATTATAATAACCTTTTAAGCACATCCATGGCGTAGTCTAGCCCAGACAGACCTCCGCTGCCGGAGCTTTTTTTGGGCTGGAAAGTTGGTCTGAAGTCTCTCTGTTGGGAACTGGTGATGCTTCAGCAAACATCTGCCGGACCAATCGAATCACAGACGTAGCCGAGAATGTCCCTGATTAGTTGTAGGACTGACTATTTGGCATTTTTGGAACACGCCCATATACACAATGAAACCAAAAATGTGGATTTTCCGTTCAGAAAATGATATTAGAACAAAAAATTCAATGTGGTTATTTGATTTTCATTTTAAAATTCAAAAATTAAAACTAAAATTCAAGGAATTTTTCTTTACCATGGCGGAGAATGGATAAACAATCTTTAAAAATCGGTCTATTTTCATTTTCTGTTTCAAAAAATAAAATCGTTAGAAGACAGAAACAAAAAAGCGCCTGTTTTTTTTTTTTTAAACCGGAAGTTGTCGTTTTCAAAGTAAGAGCAGTATGAGGACGATACTGTGTCTCTGGACACAGCGCCCAAATATATGACGTCTATCTGTGGTTTCCCTAGCGAGCTCAGGCTAAAATGTCTTAGCTTACTCTGACGTGATTTTTGACATGGCAAAACGCTTTTCAGTTAGCTAGTAGCTAACTTTTCCCTGATTAAATGTAGTTATTTTTTAATTATTAGCTGAAATGTGCGGCTTAGTTTTTCTGCAGTCATGTCTTATTCACTGAGACTCTTTCATTGTGTCGAAAAACAACTTACTGATCCACAGCCATTAACTTCTGTTACACAGCCCCGTCCACGTACGTGCTCTTACTTTGAAAACGACAACTTACGGTCGCACAATATGAAAAAAAAAACGGGCGCTCTTTTTGTTTCTATCTTCAAATGATTTTATTTTTTGTTTTTAGAAGTACCTTTTAAAGGTTTGTTTATGCATTCAGGACCCTAATGAATAAAATGCCTTGAATTTCAATTTTTTTAAAAATGAAAATCAAATTATTTGTTTGTTTGTTTTTTATTATCCTTTTCTGAAAGTTAAATCCAATGACCAAAACATAAACGGATCTACCAGACTATTCCGATAAGATTTGAGTCTGTCTAACGACAAGTCTGTACATCTTCTCACAGTGTGTACTTCTGCTTTCATGAGCATTACATCAAATCTGAATTTTCACCTTTACACAATTGTGTCTCAGTGTGCACGCGTCCGTCTCTTTTCTTTACTCATCCCTGTCGGGATCACTAGATTTTAACATCCACGTTTCACATCCTCACCCACCCTAAACGTTTGCCACGTTCCACTCGGGCTCATTGTGGCTCATTACGTCAACTCAATCCACTAAATGAAACCCTCCTCAAAAATTCCTGTTGGGAACACACAGCTTGCTCACAAGGGATCGGCCTGTCTCCTCCAACTATGTGTCTATGTTTTATAACAGTCACAATAGGAAACGGACACACTGCCCCACACAGCGAGTGTCAGCTTATAGAAAACAACTGGTCCTAAGTGGGGGGGGAACACAGCAGGGAGTTCTTATCAAGGTCAGGGAGTGACAGATAACGTGTTGCACTCAAAGAGCAAACGATCAAGGACAGAACACCTGTAGAAAATGTTGCCAAACGCAGTTTAAACGGATCAGCCACAACATTATGACCACAGAGAGGCAAAGTGACCATTTTAATGACAATTCAGTGTTCTGCTGGGAAACTATTGGACCTTGTGTTGTGGATGTTAGTTAGACATGTAGCACCCACCTAGACCAGACCAGACACCTCCACCTGATAGCAATGAGACTCCCTGATGGCAGCAGTCGTCCCCACCAGCCCCCAACAACTCAAAAAAAACAACATAAGGTGTTGACCTGGCCTCCAAATCCACTACATCTACATTGGAGGTCCAGTGGAGACCTACACAATATTAGGAAGGTGGTCATAATGTTATGCCTGATCGGTGTATGCTCAAGTTTTTGCTTGGACACAGGCCTAATAATGTCCACATTAACCACCTTAAATTGGCTGCAAATAGGTTGTTTACCAGTTAGGAAGGATTTCAAGAAAAAGAATGTGTTAAATGTGAGTATTTATTAGTTTTCCATGTCCATTCTCTGATGAGTCACAACTGATACAAACTGAACGATATCAGGAAGGTGGTCATAATGTTGTGGGTGATCGGTGTTTCACTGTTACAGTTTGAAATCCGGCATTGTTTTGTTATTGTCTGCCGTGTTGCTGGGAGCGTGATGATCTGACCCCGTGTCGGTTCAGAGGCTGGAGGCAGAGAAATGTGACTCCTGGTAACGCGGACCGTCGTCGTCACGGCTGCTTCGCTGACATTTGCTGCTGCTGCTGCTGCTGCTGCTGCTGCTGCCGTCCAGTCACTCAGGAATCACATGGGTTTTGTTTTGAAATAAAGCAGGGAGCTGTTTGAAAAGTCACGGCTAACAGTCAGCTGCTGGTGGTCAAGTAAATACCTCGGACTGATGCGGACTTGCCGGATTCTGTTCTCCTTTCTGAGGTCGTCTCGCAAACACTGAGGAAAGAAAATGCAAATTAAACGAATCCTCCGTCCACGTTCTCTGTGAATTGGGATTTTATTTTTTTTTAAGTTTTAAGTGCTACTAGAAATATCTGCAGATTGGCATGTGCTTCGAGCCTTAGCAGATGAGACGTTAAGGTGGAGGCGTGTTAGCTATTCAGAAGCCGCTTTGAGCTATGTGAGTAATGAAAGTGGAGGAGCAACCAGTTTAACTAATTACTTTTGATTACCCCTTCCTTTTGATTACAAGCTACCGAGGTGCCTCGGTTCAACTTTATTTTTCTGCCAAAAGTGGAGTAGTGCATCAGAAAAAAAAAAAAAAAAAATCAAATGCCAAGTCATAATGGCCGCTCCGATCTCCAGTCTAACTAACCGCTGATAAGTGTGCATGACTGAGAAGCCTCCCAAAGTTCCCGAGTTGCTGGCGCGCGAGCCGTCAACCTGAGATGTTCTGCTTTGCCTGCCCGACGTTACATAAGCGGACATATGATCGACTCAGCGGCCTGAAATGGTTTAAGAAAAAAACAAAAAAAACAAAACAAACAAACTGGTTGAACTAGGAGGAGTTCATCGCAGCCCGGCCCCCCAACCTGGGCCGGATTCTTCTTTGGTACATGACAACTCATGACTGATGAGTGCATGAGCGGTGAAATGTATGGAATCTGACTTGTGCTACAGCTCAGAGCTATGGAGGGCTTGGGCGTGTCGGGTTTCTGTTCATTCCTTTGCATCTCACCTGCAGTAAAAGTTAAAGGTAAACCAGAGAACGCCTGGGCGGCCCCGGGGCTATCGGCACACGTTGCACAAGAGGAGATTCCTGTCATGAGAATCTTTTTTTTTTTTAATTTTTTTTTCCCCTTCCCAGCCACATCATAAATGTCACATTTGTCATGAATACCGACGGAGCTGCCGAGATCATTTATTCTGATATTCACATCAAAAAAACGAGCTAAAAGTGGCAGTGAGTGAGAGGTGGGGAGGGAGGCGGTGAAAAGGGCAAAGCTGCAACTGTATGCACACACACGGAGGAGAAGTGAGAACCGAAGAGTTTCATAATGGAAATCTCCCGTGTCAGTGCTTGACGTCCGCGGCTGTCTCAGGTTACTCGCTTTAGTTGGGACGGACGGCTCCGCTGTGAGGGCCCGTGTTTGTTTATAGTGGCTTTTTTTGATTCTCTTGTCTGCGTTCCCGCTCAGCCTTCTCCTAAAACTCTTCCCACATCGGCCCGATCTTCCCGGCTCTCCTTTTATTAGTTTGCGCCCTCCCTCCTCCCCTGTGTCCTGTTTGCTAAAGATGTAGCAGAGCGGCACAGTCATTCCCCCCCCAGGTAAGTAAACCGGACTCTCCCGTACGGCCGATGTTGATCCACCAAGCCCTCGGCCTGGGCTCTGACGTCAGGGCCGCAGAATGTAAACAAAGGCCGGGACTCCAGGCCGTGCCTCTCCCACGTCCTCCCCTTGCATCACTGCCCCCGTGTTTATAGTGTTAGAATATAACAGGCTTCCCTGCGCACAAGTGGCGGAGATGGAGTGTGAGGTGCACGAAAAGGAAAGTTACACATCCGTGTGTGTTGTTAAGACTTGGGCTCCGGTGGAGCTCATGTTTGGCCTGACCACAACGTGAAGCACTGTCAGTTTAGCAGCCGGGAGGAGGAGGAGGAGGAGGAGGAGCAAAGTCAAGAGCAGCTTTTTCTTTTATTATTTTATTGCACATACATTAACCTCCTGAGACCTGAGCTTTAGTTTGTTATGCATTCTCTTTATTTCTCCAAGGTATTTGGGATCAGCAGAACCCATGAGGACTATAAAATCTTTGTAAAGGAAGTATCTTTTAGAAGATATGTGGACACAGGGATTATTTCACTGTATATTATAATAAAGTCACCAATATGTAACAAATTATAAACCTGAACATGGCCGTGTAAAGGCAGACTTGCAAATAATGAATTCCTAATGTCCTCAAATGAGTATTTGCTAATTAGCGAAGTTACAACTCGTTACTGTTGATTGAATTTGTGTCATACTAAACTACAAAAGTTAATAAGCAAAAATAAACAACTTTCAACTGTAAAATCTGGTGAGGTTTTGGACGTTTTTGCACTTTTGTTACGTGATCGGCTGCAGAATGAATCCACTGAAGCTCTCGCCGTCATGTTTTAACACAAACTAGCGTCTAAAAGTTTAAATGAAGCAGAATAAGCTGCCGCAAACCTACGACTTGACGTCCCCATATGAGGACGTAAACCGTGTGAAAGATATGAATAGATGTGTGCATCCGATTTAGCAGAGAGCTAATTTCCATCTGCAGACCGAAAATAAAAACACAAAATGACATCCAAATAAAGGTATGAAAACACACAAACAACATCTTACACAACAATTTACCAGACATATAAATCACGGGTTAAGAATTCAAAAGGAATATCGTTAAAATCAATTAAATTTATTTGTAGTCACTGAGTTAAACTTAATACATCAACACCTGTTGCACCAATAATATGATGTAATCTATATTTAACATACAGCTCGTGCAAAATGCTCAAACAGGATGCATGTGTGCATTAATCTACAAGATAAATTTCATTTAAAAAATCCCAAGATTGAACAAAGTTGTTGTTTTTTTTTTTGTTGTTTAAGTGACAGCAGTCGCTATCACTCATCCGGGGCCAGTCAGCTGCCGTATACTCACTGAATTGCACTGGCAATTTGCGTGTCACCATGTGCTTCCTCTATCATTAACTTCCCCTGAAGGTCACCGGAGCCATAAAAAGGTTGGCCCAGTGGGCTGAGGGCTGCCTGAGCGAAGGCCATGTGCTGCCTGTGACAGGCGAGAATTAAAACCATGAAGAAACCGACAGTTCATGTGCAGAATCCTGAACGGTGAGATCCTGCGTGGTGCTCCAGGACACACACACAACAAAAAAAATAAATAAATAAATAAAAGAAAGGAAAAAGTCTGGACAACGTGTGCTCTCAGCCCCGGCGGTAATTAGCAGGAGATGTTTATTTACGAGATTCCTTCAAAATGGGGGGGATTTTTTTATTTATTCATTTTTAGCACAGGGAGACAACATCACATGGGAAAAACATGGGGTACGAGCTGTCCTGTGATGGTATGGAGGCAGGATGTGATCGGCGGAGATATGCGGCGGGAACAGAAGAGAAGAAAAGAGACTTTTTATTTTTTCCTCCGCATTCCTGCCCTTCCCTCTGGGGACAGCGAGGCCAGAAGACTCCTCGTGCTTCCTCCTCCGACTAAACACACACACACACTCATGCCCCAGAGATAGAGATAGACTCCGAAGCATGTGCCGCCCTGCACATGTGGAGGCTTCAACTGAGAGGGGGGGGGGGCAGCAGAATGATGCATTGCCCCCCCCCCACCCCCCCACCTCACCTCACCTCCCACACCGGTCATTCAAACGTAAATTCACTTATCAGGGACCAGAAAGGGAAACTGTAGGTGCATAAACTTCCCCTCGTCAATGTGAATAGATGCATAATTTACATTGTAAAATAAGGATCGACTTACAAAGTCGGGCGGCTGCTGGTGAACAAGGCCACTGACTCGACAGGTCATGGAAATCACTGATAAGTTCAGGAGCCACTCGATGGGTAGAGTAGCGTTCTGTTAGCTCCAGCTTATTCCATGTGCAATGATTTTTTTTTTTTCTGGAGCAACATGTTATGTTTTTGTATTTGTCATCAGGTGGTGTTTGCTCACTTGTCATGGAAATGACTTGTTTGGCCCCCACAGCGACTCGGGGCGGAGACCGTTAGCCTTTACTGACCTTTGATATTAATAGCGGGCCCATTGTGCGTGAATTAGGCGGCCCCCACGCTACGTGAGTCATCCGCCCCGTCACTCGTGGAGACGGCTAACTGGTGATGTCCGATACCAGCGATTTCCTTTCTGATCCTGAGGTCCTGATACCGAGCGTAATTCAGGGCTGGTATCGGCGATACCGATCTGATGCGGATACTTTGTGTAAATACGCTCTAATGTGTCTGGTTAACCGAAAAACACGTAGTGTGTTTCAAATCATAGCTTCATAAACAATACAAGACACCAGAGTCATTTATTTATTTTAAATTTACTATGTAACCGAGCTGATACAACAACAGAAAAACCAGAGAGACAATCATACAAATTATGTTAAAATGTTAAAATAAATGATTAAGAACTAAAATAAAATGCAAACTTTCATCTTAATTGTGACCATGTTCTCTCCTCTTCTGTCCTCCTCATCATAAATGTGTTGTGGTTTAACCTAGAGTGTTTTACAAGGTTTGTTGTGTTGCCATAAGTCAATAGTTTAGTTCCTACATCACCTCAAATGACTGAAGCATTGAAAGTGTCAACATGTTAGATCATAAAGACCTGGTATCGGAAGTATCAATAGTTCAGTATTGATCTGCACATCACTACAGTTACACTAATGTTAGCTGGTAGCAGGTGATAAAATAACATCTACTAGGACTGTGTCCTCCTGAGACCCCGCGTCCTCGTATGGGGACGTCTCAATTAAACTTGTATCCTCTTAGCCAACTTTTAGTTGGCGTAAAACTATGATAGCAGGCACCTCAGCAGATTCATTCTGCAGCCGCTCACATGACAAAAGTGGACGAGGTTCAAAACCTCATCAAGTTTTACGGATGAAAATTGTTTATTTGTGCTTATTTTCTAGTTCAATGTCAAACCAATTCTATCAATAGCAACAAGCTTTATCTTCGCTAATTAGCAAGTACTCGATTGAGGATATTGGAACTTCTGCTTTTGCGCAGCCATGTGCAGCCATTTGTTTGCATACCAAACAAAAGCTCAAGTCTATATATAAAGATATATATATACAGTTTTGATTGAACGTTCTGCAGCGAGCGAGCAGGACAGAGTGCATTACTCCAGTTTTAGCTTCTTCTCACAGGCTCCCACTAAAATACAGAATATCTCAAAGACCTCGTTGTGCCATATCATCCCCGCAGATCGGTTCACTCTCCGAGTTCAGGTTTACTTGTTGTTTCTAGAGTTTCAAAAAGTAGAATGAGAGTTTGAGCTGTTTTCACACAGTCAGACTTCAGACTTTCCATCCATTAGTCACGCTGCTATAGGCCTGGGCTGCTGGTTGAAGATGAACCGAGCACCTCTCCTCTAATTTATTCTGCGTTGTTACTCATGCATTGTGTGCTATGACTGTATAGCATGTTATTAGCTGCATATCCTCCTCCTCCTCCTCCTCCCTCATCTTCTTGTGAGTATCTCTAACCTGCAGTGTTTTGAACCTGCAGAGCTGCAAACCACTCATTTGTGATCGTGGTCCTCATCAACCTGCCCAGTTTTCATGTGCTGCAGTTATCTACTCATACCTGAATGCATAATCCTCCAACCTGCGTATGATACATCTCATAATAAATCATCAAATCAGCATAGATCTACGCTAACCACTAACAGCCCAACCTTTATCTTCGCTAGGCGTATTTTCTGCCATGTTCTGGGTTTCTGTGTTTGCCCTGAATGTGTTTCTCGATATGACTAGTACAAGATGAAGTTTCAGAGTTGCTGCCAGGTGCCTTTTTTGAATAATTTCCTGTCTTTCTGTAAAGCTAAACTAATCCTTAGCTGGGAGTACCCGCGTGGTATCAGTCTTTAATTCCAGAGAATATAGCACACGTTGGATTTTTATGTATTTTTTTTTTTTGTGCTTTGTTCAGTTCTCAGCATGAACAACATAATCCGGTCTGTAGCGTAAGCACCACCGCTGGTTGACGGGTAAGCGTTGCCGTGGGAAACACCTAGCCAGGGGTACTTCCCCAAAGCGTCGCTGTGACAAACCCGTTCACCTTAAACATCATGGGAAAAACCTACATGCATGTTCTCCTCTACTGACACTCATACCAACTCATTTCCCTCCAGATGAGCGCAGGCTCTGGTTCGGGTCTCGTAGTACGTCTCCGTCAGCTGTTTGTTTCGGGCTGTTGGATATTTTTGAACATGACTCATCTGCAGCTGCTGTGTTTCCTCGCGGCCCGTTGCCTAAGTTGGACTGCGGCGGAGAGCAAAACAAACAATGAATCGCAAATATTGGCAACGGTTGCCATTTTTAGTTAGAGCGGAGGGATCGGAGGGAAGGGGAAGGGAAGGGGAAGAGAAGGGGGGGGGCAATTTCCTTATTATGTGTTTACCCTGATACAAAGCACTGATGGACGAGAAGCCGAGAAGCTGCGCCGGAGTTGAGTTCAGTGGGTTTGCTTTGGCCATATCGACCGGCAGAGGATGGGAACCTAATCAGAAACCTCTTCCATGCTGCTCTGCTATAACAATCAAGGAGGAATGGGAGCAGAGAGGGGTTGGGGGAAGGTGGGAGGTGGTGGTGGTGGTGGTGGTGGTGGGGGGGGTCGTCTGGACTTCCTGATATGGGGTTTCCCAGGGAAGAGGCTTTGAGGCAGTTTCTGGGCCATGACATCACCGAGCAGCAACACAGAGGTGTTTTGATTCTGCAGCCGGATGAGAAGGAGAAACTGGTGGGAAAACCCCCTCTCTCCATTGCGACGACAACAATAACTGCCTGCGGCGCTCTCTGGGCCACAATGCAAATGAACGGCACACAGTGTGGGAAGAGAGGGTGACGATGGAGAGGCCGAAACACATAACGGTGGCAAACTTTTAAATGAAGGGGAAAGAGGAAAGAAAAAAAAGCCGCAACTTTCGCCGCAGTCTTCTTCTTTTTTTCGGTGGCAGGGATATTTATAGCAGTCATGTGTAAAAAAAAAACTTTAATAACAGGCACCGTTCACGTCACGCAAACTGACAGCACGCCAGCTGATTGCCAAAAGCAGAGAGGAGGCGAATGAGAAACCCCCCCCAAACCCCTTTCGCTCCGTCCCCTGTGGGAAGTCTGCAATAATCCCAACGCCCGCATTCTTTAACAGTGACTGGCAACGGTGTCACTGGTTTGTTTGTGTGTGACAGCAGTTTAATGTGTCACTAGTGTCTGTTTCCCACGTGGATATATATGTGTGTGTGTACAGCCCCTGATAAACAACAACCCCCACCCCCTCCAAACCCTCCTCTCTGTCCTTAACTTCCGTGGGAAGGTGACACAAGCAGCCTTCTTCCTGGTTCAGCACATTCCTCGCAGAAGCACATGGCTTCTTCCTGCTGCCACCCCCCCCCCCCCCCCCCCCACCCCCCACCCCCACCCACCCCACCCACCTCTTCCAATCCACCTTCTTCTGTGTGTGGTCCAGACATTGCAGCACATGGAAGTTGGCATGTTTGGTGCGTGAAGCCTTTGTTTGTTTGTTATGGATCGTGATGGTGGAGGAAAGTAGCTAAAAACTGGACCATGTCAGATCAGTGGTCAACCATAGGTCAAATCAAGTGGCCCAACAAAAGCCCCATGTTAAAACTTTACATCATTATTAAACGTGTTTACAGCCTGGTACAAAAAACAACAACTTTGGTCTCAGTTTAGTTTAGTTTATGTCACTATTCATGACAACTGTACCAGGGGGGAAATATTTTCTGACCTCATTTGACCTCATTTGTTTTCTGACAGTGAGTGACAGGTGTTAGCCTAAGCTAAGCTAAGCTCTTTCAACATGGCGACCACAGACTCCGCCCACTTCAGGCTTCGTTTTTTCGAGGTTCACCATCCAATGGGTGAGGTCACGATGGGTTTGTCGATAATATACACAGTCAATGGTACAATCTGATGAATTTCACATGTAACACACCAACTACAACTAATTAAACTCGTAGATGGCAGCAAATGCAGAAAGAGCATTTATTTAAGAAATTCCTGGTTCTTTGCACTAAATCAAAGGGAAACCTTTGCTGTTTTGCCGCGGTTGCTTGGGATCAAACTGGCCTGTACGTTGCCCCTGAACTAAAATGACTTTGACACCCCAGCAGCCAAGAGATATAGCAGCATAACCAGGGGTTTTAAGGACAGAGGAGGCTCAGTCCCCAGGTGATGCAATGAACCAAATTCACAAACATCCAATAAAGACTGAAAATTTAATATCATTATTATTATTTCAATAGGTGCACGTTGCAACACCAAACACAGGTTCCAGCAGTAACAATAATTGGTCAACATAGAGGCTAATGTCATGACTTTTGCTCACAACGCAATAATTGTTTGCTACGACCTCTACAGCAAACCACTGGGAGGACCACACTCTGTACGAGCAAATGAAAGTTTTAAGCCTAACCTTAAAAGGTAGAGAAGGCGTCTGCCTCCCAAACCCAAACTGGAAGCAAGTAAAAACTCCACCTCCTCTTCCAGTCTTTACAAAAAACCCGCGCACACTTACTTGCACTCTGACAAGGAAGCCTGCGCCGTTCAACTGCTATTTGCTCACTAACTAAACCCATTGTCTGCAGCACAGCTGACGCCTACTTGGACTCTAGCGACGTAATTGCAGAATGATGCGGAAACACTTGTGCACATGGACGGTAAAGGACACGCCTCTCAGGCAGCACCAAAGGCTCTGGGTTGGTCCTTTTCCGGGAGTTGAGCATAATTACTGCGGGGTATTAGCTTGTTTGCAGCCGACGCCAAAGCTAACAAACACGCTGTTTAACCTTTTCCCCACATCCTTCCTCTCGTGTTCCACAGCTTCTCCTCCGTGTGGATGCATCTGAAGCTCGGACATAAAAGTGGGCAACCCTTAAAAATCATCCAGACTCACAGATTATATACCTACTCCTCTTTAAAAAGCGCAACAATGGCCATAAACAAACCCACCGAGCACTCTGTGGTATCCGAACCCCTAATTGGGACAAGTGGGGATAATTTCTTGGAAGAACGGCCTGAGTGGCGCTGGACAGGTATGTCGGTGACCTCTGACCCCGGACCAGGCCTGTGCTGACATGAAAGTTGACCCGTGGCGACCTTTAGGGCACTCGACAGGCTCTCTGCGGAGCTTTCCCACATAGGCCCCCCTTTGATGTCTATTTCCCATGGCCGAGCCGGTCAAGACCTCCTACCTGAGGGAGGGGGGAGGCGGGGTGAAAGGCTACCTGAGTAGAGGTCAGGCCACACCGGAGGTTACACAGCTATTTCGCCTTCCTTTAAGTCACCGCTAAAAATAATTCACCCCCCCCATCCTCTCCCTCCTCCCCTCATCCTCCCCCCTCCAATGCACACACAAACTTTCACACATGCTGACACTTTCCTTATTTGGGGAGAGTTAAAAAGAGGCTGCGGCTAATTTGGAAGCTGATAAAGTTTCAGTGTTTGTGTTTATTTGTGGAGTTTTAAATGCGGGCCAGTGAAGCGGAGTTATCGCGGTTTCAAAACTCAGAGCTGGTGCAGCGACCAACCCCCAATACTTCGCTTTGCAGCGAGATCAGTTTAAAGATGGCAAAAACCCTGAAACGAAGTCCCCCCCACCAACCACCCACCCACCAATTCTCAGTGCCTGCATTTATTTTCTGTGAATTCCTGACCATCGAGTCTAAAGTACTGAGAAACTGTGGCCCTCCGGGCTTCATCGTCTGGCAACCCAATCAGCATAAATGATCCAGGCAGGCTTTGTTTGTCTGGGAGGGGTGAGGCTGCTCCTCCCGCTGGGCTGCAGGCCCCGTATTGCGGACCCTCCTCTAATTATGTGGTAATCTTTGTCAATCACTGTCAAGGCCTGCACAAACACCGCCAGACACCTGGCTTGGCCCTCCTCTCCTGCAGCACGCACTGCCCATCACATTTCCAGGATAATGGGCTGTCAGTGAAGAGCACACAAATGACTTTTGAGCTACTTTGAGTGATCTAACATTAACACGACGGCCTAAGTGGTCACATTTATTAGGTTAACCGGCCTTTCTGCGCGCATTAAAGCCGCCGTTATGAAGAACGTTCACCGGTTTTCCCAAATCATTTTCACTTAAAACCCCACGTCGTTGCACGTGAGGTGCATATATGTTAATGTTTAATCCGAACCCTCCTATTAAGAGGACGACATTAATCTGCATCACCAGCGCCGAGGCTGAAAGGCTGTTCCAGGTCGCTATAGGTTCGCGCATCTTCTGGCAATCATCAAGCAATAAAAACAGCAATTACCCTTTCATTGGGAAGCGCTGAATTGATTCTGCGCTCAGGACCCGCTGTCATAAATGATAAGGCTGCGAGCGAAGAATCAAAAACCATTAGAGGGAAAATTACAGAGAGCCAACGGTGGAACATCACCATCAGAAGTAAAGGCGTTTCACTTAAACTAGCTAGTTATTCATAATAATTACAGATCTGGTTTCCATTCAGACAAATAAAAACATATCTCACGCTTAATTATACGTCCTCGCACGGCAGGATTTTATGTGATTACAGCAGCGCTCTGGCCGTTGCAGTGACACATGCACACCTCCGTGAGTGATTTTTTTTTTTTTTCCCCGGCGCTTACAGAGCGGCGGCAGGTGGGATCTGAGGCAGCAGCTGTGGAAGCGATCGGCATAACTGTCGCCACTGATGGACGGACAAGTGTTTTAAGTGCAGACAAGTGGCCCCGGGGGCTGCCGCAGGAAAAAAAAAAGGAAAAGTGAATCATCTCCTCGGGAAAAGACAATGCGCGCCCGGTTAATATGTCACACAGGAACAATCATCGAGTTTCACATGGAGGCTGCAGGTTGTCCTGGGTCAAAGGTGTTAGCAAAATGTCGGGGAGATAAGAGATCGCCAGGCAGTGTTGTTGCAGGACACAACAATGCAGAAGAGGAACTGTCTTGCGGCATCAAGATTAAGTGAAACATGTTGTGTTTTTTTTAGTGTCCACAGATTGTCCTCCAGAAGCATGTGGACCAATACGTTTTAGGAGTTTGAGGTCGAAACACGAAAGCAGAGCGTGGCCTTTTTAATCCGCCGCCGTTGTTCGCTCCTCTGACATTCAGAAATGTGTTGTTTTTGGTTCAGGTGACGTATCGATCAGAGCTGACTTAGAGGTGGAGAAATTTTCTTTGGTCTTGTGAAACCGTCCTGTAGGTGTGGTTTCTATTTCTCTAGAAAGAGGAAGCGTTTCTTAGAAATATTATGCAAGCCAATTTTTTAGCCATGCTGCTATTTTCCCCTGTGCCGGCTCTGACGTTTCAATGTAAACGAAAGGGCCGCTAGAAACTCCTCAGGTGCGGGGGCTGCCCCCCCCACCCCCTGCTCCTCTCTCCTGAAGGTCTGGACCAGGCTGATCATAAACCACGCGATGGCCGCTTTACAGTAAGAACCTGCGCTCTGAGGGAATCTGAGTCCCCCCCCCCCTCCCCTCCCGAATACTGGAGGAGGCAGCAGGTGGCCCCGAAAGCATCCGCCGCCGCTGATGATCTGACAGACGGGGAGGGGGGGGTTAGGTGGCCGTCATGTGAGCCGTGCTGATCCATGCAGGCAGGGATATCTGGAGCCCGCGGAAAGATGCGCTCACCGGTGGCATGCCACCGTCACACTCGCTGCTCCGGACCTTCTCCGTTTTCACGCACCTCTCCGATGCCCCTGACTGCGCATGGACCGTTATTACTGACGCAGTTTCATACGGCACCTCTCCAACCAGGGTTATGGACTGATTCGCACATAGACACCACAAAGATGGAGACGCTCAAGGGAAAAAAAAATAGCAATAAACATGCAGGATTTAAGAGAAAATAGTGATTTGATTGTTCATTTTTTAGTAATTATACTGTTAATTTGGTTTGGCTATGGCTCAGCTGACCAGTTCTCTTGTTAATCCTCCATTAGACCATTAGAAAAAGAAAAAAATAATAATAGAACAATTGGCAGTATCTGCAAAAACTGTGGAAACTGGACATGTTTAAAACTTTAATCTTGTACGTGACTAATAAACCCGAAGCCGTCTGTACATGTTACCTAACGCTTCTCAAAAAGGGTTTAACCCTGACACACATTATTACACTTCCTGGTGTCATGAGGTTAACTGGAGGGTCAGCAAACAATGTGTCACGGCAACGAGAAAACAATCATGAGGTTACCTGCAAAGCTGACATCGTGCATATGGAGACAACAAGCGAACTTTAATCTGGGTTTCTTTCTTCTTTCTTTTGTTTTTTTGTTGTTTTTTTGCATTGAATCTACTTTGTTTACTTTTGTTCTATTGTTTTGTGCAACATTCTGTCTTTTTACAGTTTTATCGTGAAGCCCTTTGGGGTTTATTACCTGTGAAAGGTGCTTTATAAATAAAGTACTTTTACTTTTTCATGCTTTTCCCCTCCTTTTAAATAAGAAACAATCACACTGTTTAACACGGGACCTCTGCATAAAAAAAAGGTTTATACATGGTAAAACATTCTGCAAAAGTTTTTTTTTTTGTGTGTGTAATTAGTAACAATGCAAAGTAAGAATTTAATTGTGTGTGTGTTTTTTTTTTTTTTGTTGTTTTTTTTACTCTATACGTGACAATAACTGCATTCAAAGGATAAAAAACTTCAAAGATAAAAAACAGGTGCAAACAATTGCGACATTACTTAAGAATTGAAATGTGTTTTGGTGGGTGACGCCTCCCAGTTTGCATATTATCTTCAAACATTTCAGACGCGAGCGAAAGGAATTTGCCCCTTAGCATCTCTGGCTGCAAGTACCAACAGTCCCCTTCCCTCGTGTTCATTCCACTCACTCACAGGGTGACGTGCAAATCCACACAGTCCACGCTTCACGCTTCCTCACCCCAGCCAGACTGGGAGATTTTTTTCATTGAGCATTTGAATAAAGGAAAACAAACAAGATTTTTTTTTTTTTTTTTTTTTTTTTAATAGCTGATAATCCAAAACAATAACAGTGGAATAAAAGTTTCCACGAAATTTGAAAAGAAAACGAAACTCCAGCATGGCTGTTTGGGACAGGAGGGGTGGGGGGGGGTGGAGGGGGGGGGGGGCATACCATTCAGACAATAACATGCGCGGGAAAGGAGGGAGGAGGAGGAGGAGAAAAGGGAGAAGAGGAGGAAGGTGGGGGTAAATGGAAGTCTTTTTATCTCTAGTTTCCCACATCCTGTGAACGGCTGCAAAAAAGCGGCCACCCAATTTGAAAGCACGAGTGGAATGCGCCCATTCTCCCCCCCCCCCTCCCTCCCTCCCTAAAAGAGCCCGGCGCAGGCTTTGATGCCTCATGCCAGTGGAGAGGCATTGTCAAATAAAGAGACACAGTCCGGGGACTTCACTTCGGCCAATAATAAACTCCCCCCCCCCCCGAAAACCACATGTGTTTAATGTGAAAACAATCAGGGTAATAGCAGGGGGTTAGAACAGCTCGAGTGCACACGATGACGATGATGATGATGATGATGATGATGAACTGCGCTCAGGTTTGTGTGTGTGTTTGCAAAAAAAAAAAAAAAACAACAACAAAAAACCAAAACAAATAAATGCAGACATTTACAGATGTTAACAAAAAAAAAGAATAGAACAGAGCTTGGATTCAGTTTCAGAAACTCCATGATGCTTTGTTTTTTTTAAAAAAAATCTAACAATAATAATAATAACAACAACGCTAATAATAGTCCTTTCATGTGTTGTTTGAGTAAATTTCGCGGGAAAGGAGAAGAAGCAGAGGGAAGAGGGGGGGGGGGGGCTGTGGGCGGGGGTCACTCTGCTTTTGAATTTGCATTTCCCTCCAAACATGAAACGATAATTATTTCTTTAGTCTCCCCTCCTTTTTTTTCTTCTTTTTCTTTTTTTTTTGGCGCGTTTCGGTTCCCGCCACGTCTGTGTCTGGCCCCGCCCAGTCGCCGACGTAGCCTCATAGCTTTTTCACTGTCGTCGTCGTCCCCCCCCCTCGACCGTTGACTGACGCGTTTTTTTTGTATCGCTTCCTCGCGCTCCCATTGGCTCAGACGGCGGAAGCGGAGTGACGTCAGCGCGGAGGTTGACGCCCCTCCCACTGGCTCCTTATAAGCGACCTCCCCCTCGCCTCTCGCTTCCAGGAGCCGGTGTCTGACGGAGGCGTTTTGTCTGAACACCGCGTAGTCTTGCGCACGACCTCGATTCTCTTACTCGTCTGTTTACAAAACATCGCTGGGAACAGATTATTTTTTTTTATTATTATTTTTTTTTTATTTAAACGCGAACTGGCACTGCTGTGGCTTTCTATTTCCCTTCCCCTTGGACCATAATAAGGGGTTTTGTTATTGTTTTGTTTTTTTTCTTCCATCCTGGATGAAAGGATCCCTACCGCATTTTTTTTGTTCTTCCAACGTGGACTTTATTAATAATAATAATAATAATAATACGAAGAAGAAGAAGAAGCGGCATTAAGTCTGGGAGTGCTGCTGGAGCAAACGCGTCTGAAAGAAAGAAAGAAAGAAAAGAAAACTCCGTGGTGGATATTTTCTGAAAGGAATGCTGCTCTCCAAGCTCAATTCTCTGGCCCACATCTCCGCAGATATGCCGGCGAAAATCCAGCTCCAAGTTCATCAAGGTTAGACGCCCTCTTTCTTTTTCTTTTTTCTTTTCTCCCCCTCCTCTCTCTCCCTCTCTGCCCCGCTGTGTTGTCATGGAGGACGGGGCTGCAGCAGACAACCAGCCCTGTTTATATATATATATATATTTATATATATAAATAAATGCATTTAGCTGGTATTATTGTCGTGCTATAACAGCTGTTTTTTCTGTGGCTTGCAGTGAAAGAGAGGGAACCCTTTGAGAAGCTGTACCAGGTCGGTGCGGTGCTGGGAAGCGGCGGCTTTGGCACCGTCTACTCCGGCACCAGGATATCCGACGGAGCTCCGGTTAGTACGCACTCTATTATTATTATTTATTATTTATTATTTTTGCATTTTAAATCGTTTTCCGTGTGCGGTTATTGTCGCTTGACGTTTATTATTATTATTGTTATGATTTCAGGTCGCTGTCAAACACGTAGCCAAGGACAGAGTCTCGGAGTGGGGAGAGCTGGTGAGGACGTGGTTTCATAACCAAAAAATATTCATCCTCCTAATTATATTTTCAAATTTCCAAATGTGTTTTTGACGCGTAAATGACGTTCATTTGCTTTCCCCGACAGCCCGGTGGCTCCAGGGTCCCCATGGAGATCGTGTTGCTGAAGAAGGTCGGGACGGGCTTCCGCGGCGTCATCAAGATGCTGGACTGGTTCGAGCGCCCGGACAGCTTCATCATCGTGATGGAGCGGCCCGAGACCGTCAAGGACCTGTTCGACTTCATCACGGAGAAGGGCGCACTGCCGGAGGAGCTGGCGCGCAGCTTCTTCCGCCAGGTGCTGGAGGCGGTGCGCCACTGCCACAGCTGCGGCGTGGTGCACCGGGACATCAAGGACGAGAACATCCTCATCGACCTGCGCACCGGGGAGATGAAGCTCATCGACTTCGGCTCCGGGGCCCTGCTCAAGGACACCATCTACACGGACTTTGACGGTGAGTTGAGAGATCTGCGTGCGTTTCCAGACCGCAGCAGAAATTCCTGGGTTGTGTCATCCCTCCCTCCCTCCTTGCAGCAGCCTGTGTTAGAGCTGTAGATTTGTCGCCCCCTATCGGTGGCCGGTGGTATTTTTACAACTCAAAGTTTGTAAACAAAGTCACATGCCTGCTCCCCCTCCCACGCGCACTGCTCTGTTGTCACGCTGCCTGGCACCTGAGCCCAGATAAAGGCCCTGAGATGGAGCTGATTAATCTGCTGCTCTAAAACCTTTTAATGATAATGGCATCTCTGCAGAGTTCTAGTTTTCACACAGTATTATTTAAATGATTAAATTTATTTATTTATTTTATTTTTTTTTTTTAATTTTGTCTGACAGGAACCAGAGTGTACAGCCCTCCAGAGTGGATTAAGTTCCATCGCTACCACGGCCGCTCCGCCACAGTCTGGTCCCTGGGCGTCCTGCTGTACGACATGGTGTGCGGGGACATCCCGTTCGAGCACGACGAGGAGATCACGAGAGGGCAGGTGCTCTTCCGGAGGAGAATCTCTGCAGGTAAATTCACGCTCTAAAAAACCCAAAAGGGCGTAAAATCCCACCTTTGTCCTTTGCTCTGGACTAACTCATCGTCCCCCCCCCTCCTCCTCCCGCCTCCTGCAGAGTGCCAGCAGCTGATCAAATGGTGCCTGTCCCTGCGGCCGGCCGACCGCCCGTCCTTCGAGGACATCGTCAACCACTCGTGGATGCAGAGCACGTCCTCCTCGGTCGTGCCGTCCACGGTGCAGACGGACAAGACCACCGCCGAGATCCGGCTGCACAGCATCGGCCACGAGCCCACGGCCTTCACGCCCACCGCGGTGGCCGTGGCTCGGTGACGGGCGTCGGCGCCGCCGCCGGTCTGGACTGCACTGACACGAGAGCGAGAGACGATTACAAAAGACTTTATGTAACGGACTTGAAGCCGAGAGGAGAAGAAGGGGGAGGGGGGGGGCACGCCAGCACGAGGTGTAGACGGGCATGAAAACAACCGTGTGTTTTCAGCCTGGGCGGACGGGCCGGACCGAACCGGACCCCCCACCCTCTCACTCCACCCTCAACTACTTGATTACTACCACAGCCAGTCAGTGTCGCAACATCCGCATCGGCCGGACTCTGACCTGGGGTGTTGGTCTGTTTTGTGGGAGGGGCCCTGCTTGCATGTGCGCGCGCGCGCGCAAGAAGTGTGTGGTGTTTCGAGTGTGTGTTTGCGGCGTGTGTGCAGAGACACCTGCACCGAGCAAACAGAGCCCATGTGCCGCGTGTCCCCGGTCGGGACAGCGGGGAGAAGAGGACAAGTCGGCGTTATGTAACCTCTCATAACCGCTCTGTACTCTGCCCAGAGAGAGGGAGGGAGGGAGGGGCGGAGGCGGAGGGGAAGCTTGACTTTCAAAAGAAACGACAACAACAACAACAATGAAAAAAAAAAAAAAAACAGTGCCTTCTGTGAGATTGTTGGGAGAGTGGTGCCTGAAAATACTTGAATTTTGCGAAGGCAAAGGAAAAAAAGGTTCCCTCGATCCTTTTCTATTTTGCTCCTTACTCTGTACAAGGCTTTATATTGTTTGCTGTTTTTTTATTTTATTTTTTATTTTTTTTTATTTCTTCCTCTCATGGGCCTAGATCAGTAAAGCCCATGTCATTCACAACCACTACTATCACTACTACTACTACTACTACTACTACTCTAATGTCATTAGCAACCAGACAACCTCATAGCTGCAGCAGCAACCTGTGCAAACAAGTCATAAAAAAAAGGCAAAAAAAAAAAAAAAGAAACACTGGACTTACCTCACCCTCTTTACTACAGCGCCCACCTCTACTCTATTTTACTCGACTCTACTCGACTCTACAACCGCTTCCTCCTCTTCTCGTGTTGTACTGTATACAAACACAAGGCGTAGGCAACCTCTCATTCACATCCACCTGAACGCACACCACAATGCAAACTTACCAAACCATACAACATCCTCTGCTCTTCTTCTACTCTTTTTTTTAAAAAAACTTTTTTAACAGTGCCTCATACAGATCTTAAAAAATTCTTCTTCTTCTGGGACAAGAATTGTAAATAAGAATGATATTTATTATTACTTCCTTGTCAAAGTCTTTTTTTTTTTTTCTTTTTGTCGCAGAATTTATTTATTTATTTATCTATAAGAGAATTTCGGCTGTTCACACACGTGTATATATATGTATCTATACGCGTATAGATACATATATATAAATCATTCCACAGTCACCGAAGGGCCCACAAATTATTTAAAAGAAAGACAAAGATGCGTTTTTTTCTGTTTCTTTTCAGCTTTTTTTTTTTCTCCTTAGCATATTTATGGCTTGAACTTATTATTATTATTATTTTTATTTTATTTTTTTTTTTTAAAAGAGCAGACGTGTGTGCGTGTGTGTGTTTGTGTACGTCGTGTAAATAACGTGTAAATAGTCCCAACAGCACTTCCATCTTAATGTATGTAAAACATCCGACGTCTACTGCTGGTAACTGGTCTTGTTACGCCCGCGTGAGTGAATGGTGTGTGTGTGTGTGTGTGTGTGTGTGTGTGTGTGTGTGTGTGTGTGTGTGTGTGACCGGGAATGAGAAACTCCTCCGGCTGCATGATCGCAGCTTTGGATTGTTGTTTTGTTTTGCAAGAATTAGAATTGTAAATTATGCTAGAAACTATTTTTATAAGATTTCAATAAATATTTTTTTAACAATGACACTTGACTCCCTCGCATTTCTCCACAGTGACTCTGATTCTGTAGAAAAACAACAAATTTTTTCTTTTTTTAAAACACCTACAGAGAATTTACTAGGTCAGAAGGTTTATACAACTTCCTGTGTGACACGCGCACGCAGCAGATACGGAGAAAAGATGAAGTGATAAGAGGACGGCAGAAGGCAGATGGTAAAAGAAAAGGCGGAGTGCTTAGATGCTCTTACCCGAAATCTGCTTTCTGCAGCGAGAGCAGTGAAGCGTTTGGCTTCATTATCTGCAGATACACCCTGGACCAACTTCCCCACTTAAAATGTTTGAGCGTGAGGCGAAGTTGTTGTGGAGCCGCAACTGTTTACAACGAAGTGGGGAGTTCTGCACAGATACGAGCATGAAATCCACCCCAGGCCACACCTGGCAAGGTGTGAATATAAGAGACCAGGGCTGGGAGGAGGAGGCCATGGATCTACATCCATCACTTTACGTGGCGATGGACTGAAGAGTGACTGACGAGTCAGTGGAGTGGAGTGTCCCTGATTGCATGTGGGACAGTCCCGTTACAGTCAGATGTATACGATTCTCGGTAGCAGTTGAAACACGCCCACTAACTAACGTAGCGCTATATGCTGTAGTATTTTCTATCAGGAAACCTCTATCTGGCGGTTCATCAGCTTATTTAGCAGGAGTTAAATGTGACTGTGTAGTTTCCGCTTACTGAATTCCACACGTACGCGTTCTCTTTCTAAGTTTTGGACGTTTACGCAGGTGATTCGTTAGCGATTTATTTCCAAATTTTTTTTACGGAAAGGTACGTTAGCTAGCTAGCTAGCTAGCAACCGGAGGCCTTACGGCGCGCTTTCTATTTATAAGAACGCAAACGCATCAAATTCTAAAGAAAACAGGGCCTTTCCAACTCAGGAACTCTAGAGTGTTGAGCTGCTTCCTTTACCCCTTAAAACGTAGACTGAACTAACACTGTTTTTATTTTTAGCGACGAAGAAATATCCTGTTATTCACCCAACCCAGGATTCTATTCCATGAAAAATGGTCGTTGATGTAGCTAACGGTGAAGTTTGACGTCTTTTATTTAAGTAAAGATTTAAAATGCAAGACTTTTACATGGTTATTTCCCTTAGAAGGAAACAAACTGAGTGCCACTGCTTCTTAAAGCCTAAAGCGCAGGTTCTGTGCGCTGTTTACAGTAATCACCCTCTGTCACAGCTGGGACAAACGCTCATCTTCATGCTTTTAATCCCATTAACAGGCTGCAGATGCTTGGTGATAGTGACCAGGAGGCAGCGGCCTGTCGTGGCTCCGTCCTTGTGGATAGATAAGAGTTGTAGGTTTAATCAGCTGTGATATTCCTGGGGGGGTGGGGGGGGCTGTTAACCTCACTGTTAATCTTCCTGAAGACAGCACCACTCCCTGGGAACCCCCCCCCCCCCCCAACCAACATACAGCAAAGATTTACACGACCGCAAATTCCACCGAGCTTGTCCAGGTTAGTGTCAGTCAGGTGAGTTGAGTGTTGATCAGCTCAGATATGAGTGGATGGAGGGTGGGAGCATCTTTCGCCTCCTTATTTTAGTTTCACTGGTTTGGTCCACCGCTTCCAGGAAGCTCAGGGGAAGCATTGGCGGATGTTTCCCTCAAGACTCGTTGCAGCCGGTAAATTTTAATGTTTGAGTGTGTCACAGAAACGAGACTTCAAAATAATATGCATCAGATAAAAAGTGGAATATCAATCAATCGCTTAATCGCTTAATTCAATTTTTTATTTCCATTGCAGCTTTTATAACAGATCGATGCCGCGCAAAGTGATTTACGTTTTGATTGACAAATATTAAAAGTGACAGAAGAAAAAAAGGACGTGGAGACTAATGCGCGCTGCATCGATCAGAAAGACAAATAACGAAAGATCAATATCAGACAAAAAATACTGATATCAGTTAAATATGACAATAATAAAACATCTAAAAATAGAGTGAAATAAAATGAAGGATAAAAACACAGAATAAAAAGAATAAAACTAACAATAAGAGATAAATGTAATGTAATGTAATAAAAAAACTATCACACTGTAGAACTGAGACTATGACATAAAAGCCAGATTGAAGAGGTGAGTTTTTGGCCTCTCTGGTTCTTACAACACCAGCATCTCTGAGATACAGTCTGGTTCAAGCCCATGGAGTCATTTAAAAACTGATAAAAATGGTTTAAAATAAGTACTAATATAGGCTGATTGTGTTGAGATTCATTTTTTATTGTAAGGCTGTGGATGACAGCGCCAGCTTTGGTTTGCACTGAAATATCTAAAATCAAATCATCTTTATTTGTCCCATTTATACATAGAATGAGTTTATTTAGTGTGCATTTAAACCAATCAGGCATAAGATTACGACCGCCTTCCTAATATGTTGAAGGCCTCTAAAACTGTTGGTGTGACTCATCAGAGAGTGGACACGGGCTTTCTGAGGGCGTCCTGTGATGTCCCGTCTATAGGGTGGGGGGGGAAACCTGGTCTGGTCTAGGTGGGTGGGTGCTACAATCCACGTGAATTAACACCAGGTCAAAAGTTTCCCAGCAGAACTGGTTTAAATGTCATTTTATTTATTTATTTGTTTATTGATAATAATAATAACCAGACAGGTAAAAGTCCTGCAAATAAATGAGTAGTGCCATAATACAAAGAGCACAACAAAACAGAACAGTAGGACATATGCATTGTTCCAAATATACATTAACATGGATGTGTGTGCAAAAAAATCACCATAAATCACTTTATTTATGCACTTCTACATGGTGCATTCATGCAGGTTTAAACAATCAAATTGACCCAAGGATAAAAAGTGTTTAAACCTGAAGGTTATAGGAGTTTTGTCTCAGTTGTACTTTGTGTTTCTTTGCAGATGTACTAACAGCACATCAGCGCTAACAACCTGCCGTTACTTCTGTGTCGTTTTTGCAAATTCACGTTGTGGGCCCGATTAAACCCCGGGTCCGGTCGTGTGCTTGACGCCCCCGACATGGAGCGAATGTTTTAAAGTCTTCTCCGTCGTGTTATGTTGCAGGATTCCTGATCTTGTGTTTAGGCTGGAGTGCGGCGTGAGCGCAAGTGCTTACACACAACATCACTCACTTGCTGATAAAAGGGTTTAAGTCGGTTATTCTAAGTCATGCCGATGCTTGCCGCAGACGCATAAACATTTACAGAATCAGACTCTGGGGGGGTCCCACTCCTTGAGCGCGATCCTTGGCCTGTGTCTGGTATGAGTCCGTCTCTCCGCCATCAAAGAGCATCGGCGTTTCAAGTCTCGCGAAGTAGAGCAGCGACTTTCGAGAAGGACCCGCTGGATGTATTTTTACACCAGCTAGCAAGAGACAACGGCCTTGAAAGGAAACGGCAACTAAAAATAAAATGTCACCTCCATTATGATTTTCAAATGTGGCAGAATCTTTTTGATCTGATGCAGTGTTTCTTCATCTTCAGGTCCTGAAACAACACACCATTTCCCTGAAGAGGCTGCAGTGAGCCGGAGACCACAAGTTTCCACGAATGAAACCATCATTCATTTCCCCCCTCGTTCTGAGAACCGCACGCCACATCAAGCTCGCTGCACGTCGGCTCTCGGCGTTATTAGCGTCCCAGAATGCAGCCAACGGGTTTGGGCTGTTCCAAATCTTCCAGGAATTTTGCATTAAGTGTGCCTGGAAAGCAGACAAGCTGGGTACTCAGCTGGGAGATGCAACATGGGTGGGAGCAGATCACCGGTGACAGGAAGACAAAAAAAAAAGCGAAGCTATTTTTGTGTGGTCTGCAGAGGCTGTTACAAGAAAGTTACTTGTGAAACTCTTAAAGGATTGTCACTGTCCTATAAAAGATTTTCCTCGCAAGGCCGATTCTGTAAACATGAGACGAGAACTCGCAGGCAGTTATCTTAAAGGGACACGCTATGTGAAGTTTAGTCACTCATCGGAGTCCTCGGAGTTGGATAAGTGAGCGAAAAAACAAAAGTACTTGATAATTATTAATAAATTTGCGAGTTGCATCAAACTAGAAAGTTAATAAGCATAAATAAATAAGCTTTAACCATAGAATATGATGTGGTTTTATTCCTCGTCCACTTTTGTCCTGCGATTGTCTGAAAAACGAATCACGTTCACTACTAGATGACAGACTAAAGTGTCCATTAACGAAGACAATGGGTTCAAATGAGGCAGAATAAGCTGCAATAAAAAGCCACTTCGGGCTTCGTTTTCGGGTGACGTCACCATGAGTTCGTCTACAGGATATAGAGTCAGTGGTCAACACCTTATTGCTCCAAACTTCCCGGTTTGCTGCAGGGCACGGCGGCATGTTGCCGGCATCTCACCTGCAGCGATGCTGAAACGTAAAAGCGTAAAAGTTCATTAAAGAAAGAAAGTTTTGTTTTTGCATGTTTTGCATGTTCAAACAGCCTTTTGAGGCTGCATTTTAAGGGCAAACAGCTCATTAGTCGCCATTAGTTTGTGGACACTTTTGCATGCATGCGTTCCTGTTTGTGGTTTCACATGCAACACATTAATAATAATAATAACACTGCACCAAGGTCCAGGGTCGAGTTCAGCTCGGGCCTTTCTGGGTGGAGTTTGCATGTTCTCCCTGTGTCTGCGTGGGTTTTCTCCAGGTCCTCCGGTTTCCCCCCTCCAGAAACATGCTCGTTAGGCTGATTGGTGGCTCTAAACTGACCCTGTGTGAGTGCGAATGGTTGTTTGTTTCTGTGTTAGCCCTGCGATAGGCTGGAGACCTGTCCAGGTACTGTACCCCTCCTCTCGCCCGATGACAGCTGGGACAGGCTCCAACAACCCCGTAGAAGATGAGATGAGATGATATATTGCACATATTCAATCACGCAAAAGTCTCCCATCAAAAAAAGCCTCGCATGGGACTATCCCTTTAAATATTAACTGCTATGCATGCGTGAGACCCTGAGTTGTTCCGTCCTATTGTTCATTCGAAGGACTAATCATGCAAACCACCTATACAGTCAAATACAGAGCAGAGCATTTGCATGGACTGTTGGTGAGTCACTGTCTCCCCCTGTTCATTTGACTGCCTTTGGTCAACAATGAGTCATTGCAGAAATAGGCCACAGCGTGAGATACCTACCGCAGACATTTTATAACAACACCATGTTTAGCCTTCAGATGAGGAGAAAACACTGATAGCTCATCTGCGTTTCCTTGAAGGGACCCCGGCGTGCGATGCGATGACTCAGACCGTCGTTTCGTTTGGTTTGCATAGAGGTTTGGGGATGTAATACGTTATTGGCCGGAGACAAACCCGCAGCCTCCCCGATCAAAGCCGATTGGCTCATCTTCGCCCTCGTTCCCGTAAGTCGCGTCTTGTACCTTCGTGTTGTGATAAGAAGAAGAAGAAAAAAAAAAAAAGAAACATCAGAAAGCCCAGCTGTTGCATAACCCCCACCCCCTACACACACACACACACACACACACACACACACACACACACACACACACACACACACACACACCTCCCTGTTCCAACTGAAGCTGCTGTTGGGTAATGTTGTCAGGAACTTCCTTCAGCCCCCTCGTCTATTTCCCGTTATCACTCTGCATCTCCATCTGTCCATCTTAGCCCTTTGCCTATATCCCTCCTTCATAAACACACTATAGGTACAGGCGCACACATTCTTACACACAAACACACACAAACACACACACACACACACAAACACACACACACACAGAGGGTTTGCTAAGAGATGAATGGGAAATCATGTGCACACTGGTTCGCAGTGTAAATACAAATGTTGAGAAATGGGACACACACACACACACACACACACACACACACACACACACACACTGTTCACCAGGGCATCAGTTGTGAAATACGTAGTGTTAGGCTTGGCAGTGAAGAATGTGCAGGAGATAAAAACCAAAAGGTGGGGCAGCAGCAGCAACAAATCAGGACACTAATAACTCAGTCACTGCAGAACAGAATGGTTATCAAATATATAACATTTTTTTTAAAAAAAGTTTGGACCAGCTTAAAGTGCATCAGCTTCACTCCCTTAAAAGCGACGGTTACCGTTGAGGCGCGCGGCAAAGCCCACTTAACGCAGCTAACTCTAAAGGCCATGTATGGTGATTGCACAATACGTCGGCGGTTTTAAGCTCAGTATGTAGCCCATTTATGCAGAATCTCTGTTTCTGAGAACTGACTGTATATAAGGATGAAACCTCGTCACGCCACGTCACCGATAGGCTTCCTGGGTAGTGGTTTTTAAAGCTCAAGTGTGTGGTGACTTCAGCTGTGGTCATTGCGCGCTAATGAGATTCTGAAGTAACACTTTTGTTCTTCTGTGACATAGAAGTTTGAAGTTTTTTTTATTATTTGTGCGTTAGTCCACCAGCCCTCCGTCTTTATGAGGTCACGTCAACCTACTGAAAACACGCAAAACACGAGTGCTGGAGGCCGGCCAGGACTCGAGTCACTCGCTCCAGCAGGACTGCGGGGGCCATGCTCCCGTAAAGGTCGACGTGAACTGCCTACTCTCGGAGCAAAACACAGTGTTCTTGATGTCACCGTTTGGCTCCAGCACTCCTCTTTTCTTTCCTTTTCTTTTCTTTTTTTTTGTCCACAGCGCATGTGTGTGTATGTTGGTCTGGGCACCAGACAGACAGACAGACAGACAGTTGGGCGGTTGGACGCTAAGCTCAATCAAATTTAAGGGAGTATCTGTCTCTTGGCTGACTGAAAATACTTTCCACAGCTCAGAAGCTCACAGTTTCCATCAACTCACACTGGAATGAATCACTCTTAGTAGTAGTAGTCGTAGTAGTAGTCGTAGTAGTGGTGGTGGGGAAGGTGGGTTAAGTTGTTATTGTGTGAAAGACAAAGGCCAAAGGTAGCCTCTCGACAATATTCAACAACGAAATTCATGACATACTAATGAATAAATGTGGAATGATGAATATGAATGAACATAAATGTCCAGTTTATGGACAAACACAATGATTGTGCCTTTCAGAGAGCAGAAGCGACATAAAAAGTAGCATAGCATCGACGCTAGCTCTGCACTTAGCTCACAGGCTGGAGTGGAACATGTTACGTTTGCGCGGTTGGAAAGAGAGATTAGCCTCTACTATTAAGGGGCGTCTTGCAACACCTGGTAATACCAAATAATTGCTTAAATGTTGTGTTACCTAGCTACTAGTAAGTGTGTCGTTTGCAAAGGTTGTTTGTAACAAGAAGAGCCGATTTCCATCAGAGGGAGTGACGACACTTCAGCCAGTCCCGAGAATCCATCCAGGCACGGGTGGAGCTTTTATTTTGACGGACCCTCCCATGCAGACTTTCATTGACTAAAAAAAAAAAAGGAAGATACACCAAAGGCCAGGTACACACAGAGCATCAGGTGATTCAGATTTAAACGCAAGCACGTCTGGAAAAAGTGAAGAAATTAGCTGAAAACTGGACACTCAAGCTGTTTGACATGGTAACTTTCTGCACATGCCAACTTCCACTAAAGACTTTTATTCATGTCAGTGTCATAACATTAACACCAAGTCTGTACTTACTTATTCGGTTTTTCATTTAAAGCACAGGTGTCAAGCATATAGACCAGAGGGTCTATTTGCAAAAATCATGTAGAAGAGTGCAATTTTTCATTGAAAATGTTCCTGATTTGTCCACTGTTTTACCCAGAGAAGTGGACAGAACACAACACTGAGACCCAGGACTAACAGCAATGTGCCCAAAGTTCACTTATTTCTCTTTAGATATTAGATTTCTTTTATTTAATGTAAAGATTCTCCTATTTTACTTGTTCTTCTTTGCACTAAAACAAATGGAAAAATTAAATTGGACTGTATGTGACAAATTGAGCTTCAATGAAATATTTCTCACCAACACACAAACCATTCATAATTGCTGAACAGGGAGGAAACAGAAATAATTGAGTAATTTGTGGGAGTTGTTTGGGAGCCGTAAGAACCCAATGTTTCAAAAGAGTCGCACTTCCTTTCTATCGTATGTACCTCATGTTAGCTGCAAGCAAGTTCGCACAGCGGAACTGAGCCACTGCCATCAATTGATCCGCCAAAACAATTGCATCACCAAGTTCCTAAAAGTAGGGGTGGGTAGCATTAAGGTTTCATGTGACACCGGTGCCTTTTGTTACGGTGCTGGTGCTTAAAAAACATATAAATTTTGTCCAAAAACGGTGCCTTTTTATTTTTAACCTCCTGAGACCAGAGCTTTTATTTGTTAGCATCATCTTTGAGCAGGACGTTTAATCCCAACGTCCTCAAATGTGTACTTGCTAACATTGTAAGTTGTTGCTAAGTTAATAAGCATAAATAGACAAGTTTCAAACCCCGCCTTCATGCTATCATGTTTTTTCACCAACTAGTGTATTGACCCTTTGCCACCACTAGCTGGCAGATAATGGTGTCCACTTATGAGGACAACGGGCCTAAATGGAGCAGAATAAGAAGCTACCACAATATAAGGACACAGGGTTTCAGGAGGTTAAGGCATTTTGTGACTTGAAAGTTGAACAGAATATTAATTTAAATAATATAAGACTGAGACATAAATGAACTGATATGAAATGAAATTCACAACATAACATAATGTCATAATTACGCTACATTTCTTGGCTTTTAGAAGTTCCAGGTTCATTGCAGGTTGCAGAGTCTGCATCCTTTGAGGTGAAGTCCAGCCAAAGTTTTGACAAACGTTTGGCCTTAGACATTTTGAAGATTCACTTCCATCCATGCAGGTGAAAAAACTGACACGTAGCGTCGGCATGTGGGACTTTTGTTTTTTGTTATTTGCACTTTGCAAATTTTCAATGGCATTCCTGGAGGCAAAAAAAAAAAAAAGAGCCAAAAGGGCGGTAATTAAAAAGTCAGTGGCACCCAAAGGAAGCACCAAATCTGTGTTTCTTTTCGGTCTGGTTACAACCGTTTGGCGTCACCATGGTACCAAGTATCGGTGCCCATCCCTTACTTAAAAATTGGTGTTTAATAATGATAAGAATTTTTTGTATATTTTTTCCGTGGGTTCGTTTCTCTTTAGAAAAGCCAAACCAATTAAAAGGCGACGCCTCCTGTAAAAGATAATGAACGTTACACAACAAGAATACACTGACTCACACTGCAGTGTCAGTTAGCCCAGCCCATCTGCTAAACAAATGCACACAAACAGAAGTAGCACGTGCAGCTGGTACAATAAGGAACGCAGTCAAAAGGAGCAATTATAATTATTATTATTATTGCGGTATTCATTTGCCGTGTTTGTTATTCTAGAAGTCGTCCTCGCCATCCATCCTCAGCGAAGCTACAGCGCAGAGCAATAAAGTATCCTCCGAGCGCCAATTGCAATTTTGTGCATCTGCAAACAGAAAAACAGCAGTGTGAAATTAATGAATGTAAACAGGGCATCACAGCTGTTCATCAACCGATGTTCCCAGGGCGGGGTTATTTATTGCCTCATTAAATAGGAATGTTTTTCTCTGTGTTCTCCGTACGCGGAGCATGAGAGGACGGCCGGCAGCCATTCTTAGTCAACTTGTAGTCACATGAAGGCGGTTATGCTGTTGACTTTGTTTTCACATTTTTGTGAATGACTCAGCCCTCATGACGAGAGGAGAAGAGAGGGAGCGGGCGCGCGGCTTTTCGGGCCCCACCTCGGCGCTCACTTCAACGGCTACGCCGGATCCCACGGGTTGTGGCCATCCCTGACCACGTTACACCTCCGCTGCTGACAAGCCCCGACACGGCGGGGTGGTACACAGGTACCACCATATCGTGCAAAGGGCTCTGCTTCCAAACCTTTTTGTTTTTTTTCCCACGCGCTTTTCCCACTGTTGATACCCGACACGTCCATAAAACAACAAACAGACGGAGTTTTAGCTTGATGCGGCAAAAACTGGCGAAATTAGGCCGAAGCAGAGTCGCAGACGCCGACACGGCCTCAATAACTTGTTTTAAAAAAAAAAAAAAAAAAAAAAAAAAATGGAGAAAAGGTTGCCAAATACTGAACCGACAACATGTGCTCTCTTTTTTTAGCTGGGCGACAATGGCTCAATAAATAGAGCGGGATATCCACAAACCGGAGGATTAGCAGTTCCATCCATGGATGGCGCGTTGATTGAGCACGTGCCAGAGTATCACTGAGTAAGACACCGAAACCCGGAGTTGATCCCTTTCCATGCAAGTTTGAACGAATAAGTAGATGTGTCATTGTGATTGTAAAATGCTTTGAGCACTGTATAAATATACTACACCTACTCCTGAGAAAGCACTGAGCTCTGCAGCTGCTCGACGCTCCTCTAGAACGGTCACAATGAGAGTCGAGGGAAGGAAGGCACAAGGGGAAAGTCATGGGAGCGGGAAACTAAAGAACTGGTCGATCCAAAGGCATCTGCAAAGTCTGGTTTCTCTGCGCGCCAACTTCTATAGCGAACATCCACGTGGCAGCGTTACCACTAGGGGGCGTGCAAAGCATCCAGCATTTGTATTGGAATACAATTCAAAATAGGTTTAAAAATAAATTTTTTTTTTTTGGTTACACTTGTCATTTAGGATATGCATGTGTAAAAAATAAGCATAATTATAATAATTATGCTAATAGAGGTGATTTATTCTGACTTGTAGGGGCAGAACATGACTGTGCTCAGTAGGTAAAGAGGTTAGAGGTTAGATCCCCAGAATGTACCACATGCTGAAGTGTCCTTGAGCAAGACACTGACTCTAAAGTTCCTTGAGTACCAATTGGTAGAAAAGTGCTATGATAAAGCAAGTGCACAACAGTTTGAATAAGCGAGCTAACGAATGCTAACTAAGACAAATGCTAACGTGAGAGAACCCGACTGCAGACGTCTCAATACTAATGTCAAACTCAGTTCAAACTCCACTTTGCAAAAGTTATTTGCTGCCTCCGCAACCCAGTTAAGATAAAAAAAAAATCTAAAAATAGACAAAAATAGTGATGCAGTCTTGACTTTTCGCCCTCACTCCTGAACGTCACTCAATCCAGGGAGACGCACAATGAGGTCACATGACTAAAAGCAGCTTTTTGATAGGATCTTTTTCTTCACACATACAAATTTAAATTTTAGAAACTATTTATACAGAATTTGTAAAAACAAACAAACGTAAAAATACCTTATTTGAGCCTCAGGTTGGCTCCACCCCTGGCTATGACATAGATAGGAAGTTTAGCATTTGGGCTAAAACTAAGGGATGAGATTCATCTGGATCTGAGCCAGGTCGACCAGGGATGAGTGAAACTTTGCTTCTCTGTCTGCAAGAAGAAAGCAACATAAATTAAGATTTCTGGGCCGAGCTGGAGGTTCTCACCAGACGCACTTGAACAGTCCCTTTGCTTGTATTTGCTCTTAGTTAAAACATTTTCAGCGGGTGCTTTTTTTTTCCCAGGCCTGGCTGGGAACTGTGGGAGTCCGGGAACTCGCTGTGGTGCAGCTCAGTGGCTCTTCTGTGTTTGTCTCCAGGATGCCTGTTGGGTTTCCAGGGTAGTGGGAGTAACTCGTCTGAGCCGGGGGGGGGTGACCCTGACTTTTTTCTCCGGCTAATTCCCTGAGCGGCTGATAGGCTGTGAGAGGGGGTAGGCGGCACATCCTTGAATCTGAAAGGTTATGGGAAGGGGAGGCCGAGGAAGGCTCGGGAAGAAAAGGTTCTGGACAAAATCACCAAAAAAGGGTTCTGGGCTGCGACTCGAGACGCTGCGTGTTGGAGTTCATGTCGTGACCTGCACCGTGTCGGTCTCCCTCTTGTCCTCATAAATGTCAAATCACTCCACGCTGTTGCCTCGGAGGAATGATTCAGGTTTGTTTTGTAAGCTGTTAATGTAGCTTAACGTGAAAGCTCGAGAATAAGCCCCTCACAATGTAATTCATTTACATGTCATATCATTTCTCTCCAGCCGTTAAAAATAAAACACACCCCAGACCAGGAGGTATTCACATTTTTCTTTGTGTATATGCTTTATTCTTAAAGTCAGACACACACTATTCAAAGAACAATTCGACATTTCTGCCACATTAATTCAGTTCCCATAACATTTAATGATCTAGTTGTTAGATAATCACTATAAATTAGACTAAATTTGGGTAGTATTTTACATTTCGTGGTCAAAACCATAGGTTTTCAACAGGGGGTCCGCGACCCCATGGGGGGTCTTTGGTTGATTAGACATTTTTTTTAATATATATATATTTAGATTTCTATAAATACACATTAACATGAATGCAACATATTTCAGTGAAGGGATATAAATGGCGGCAGTTATACGGGAGCTGCACATGTTTCACACAGAGCGCCACACCTGTCAATCTCTAAGCCTCCTGTACACAGTAGGCCCCGCCCCCATCGCTGCCGAGCCAATCAGTTAGCCAGTACTCACATTTAATTAATCTTTTAAGTAATTTTCATACTTGAAAGATTTGTCACATATTCTGGGATCCACAGAGGCCCAACGAGCTATTTTAGTCATGCACTGATACAGGCATAACATTATGACCACCTTCCTACTGTTGTGTAGGTCTCCCCTTGTGCATCCAAAACAGTTGTGACTCATTGGAAAATGGACATGGAACAGAATATTGTTAGTGGGGGCCTTTAAAGGGAGGGGCCTCTGTGGATCATCCCAGAGATACTTGATCAGTTTGCTGTTATTTGTGTTTTTTTTTTTTGAGTTGTTGCCTAAGTGTTTTTGTGTGTGTGTGTGTGTCTGTGTCAGGCTGCATTCTGCAAGGAGCGTTATTGCTATGGGGGGTGGGGAGTGTCTAGTCTGGTCCAGGTAGGTGCTATCTATTTTAAGTAACATCCACACCAACGCCAGGTCCAAAGGTTTCCCAGCAGAACGTTAATGTGTCACAAGATGGTTTAAATGTTATTAACTTCTCATGTGAGTGGTCATAATGTTATGGCTGATCAGTGTAAGAGCAGAACATGCAAGAATGTTGTTAATGTTTTGGTATTGTGACAATGTGCGCCAATGCTCACAAAGGCTAACGTGTTGTCATGTTTTAGGCTAACGTAGCTGCTAAGGTTGTGGCATTTAAGCTAACTTCACATTATTTTGTTTAGGCTTATGTAGCAACAGTGCTAACGGGAGCTAACGGGTGCTGCTCATAACTTAGGCTTCCACCATCATTATTTTACTAAATTCAAGAAATTGCAAGGGAAATATGGGAAAGTTGCATGATTAAAACTAGCTTTTTTCATGTGCACAAAGGCTGCAACTAAATCACAACTATCAGTTTCAAAGATAAACAAGACAAGCTACTTTAGACACATATTGTAGATCATAACATCTACGCTGACTACAATCAAGATCCACTTTTGTTCCGTAGCATCCTCAAGTTCCCACAAGTAAAAGCTACTGTTGGTATTTGGCCTCAGACAATTAGCTAGAACAGGGCTAACGACTTCATTTGGGTTTCGCACAAAATCAGTGATCGCATCAAAGGATCAGTGAACCTCGTTTCTCAGGATTAGTCAACACACAGGAAATACAGAGTCACTTTAAAGGGTAGCGTATGCAGAGTGTTTGCCTGAGGTGCCTCGTGGTTTTGGTTTGGTTGCTTTTCACAAGCGTGGAGCAAAAAACACAGACAGTGGGTTTTTTTTTTTTTTTAAAAAAAAGAGAGAAATGTGGGTTAGCAGCCGCAGAGGTTATTACTCTGTAAACGCTCCATCGCTCTGTGAGAACCTGCGCAGGGTTTCCAGGAGATGTTGGGGGTGGGAGGAGGGAGGAGGGAGGAGGGAGGAAAAGGAAAAGGGGGGGGCACCACATTCCTCTTGGGCTGACTCACCACATTACACAGCGCACCGGCTGCTGCCACGTCCTTTAAGAGAAAAGGTCAGCCTCCCCTCCCCTGTCAGCGAGCGAGAGAACAGACACACCGACACCAGATTTGGACCTAAAAAAAAAAAATAGGATGCAGGGCTAAAGTAGAGAGGACTTGATTATTTTCACACAGGGATTAAAGAGGTGGAGATTCTGTCTGTTTCCTAAAACTGGAGCACATTCTCTTTTGATGACGTTTCGAAAAAAAATAAAGAACACAGTGTAACGTTGCCCCAAACTAAAGTAGATGAATAACTCAGCCTTTTGCCAACTAACACATGCTTTCATAATAACCACAAGTTTGCCAAGAGGATGCAAGTAGTAACACAGGAACAATAATGATGTGAAATCTGGGTGGGAACGCGGCAAACCGACCGCAGTGTGAGTAAGACGAGAAATGCGATTACCCGGGCCTCCAATGTAATTAAAGTTTTTTCACCTTTGTACTTCGCCTTCTTCTCGTCCCGCTCTTCCTGTCTTAACAAATATTTGTCATAACCTCCCCGCCCACGTGCATTCCCATTCGCCCCTCCCTCCCTCGCTCGCTGCCTTCCCGTAAAGATGCTGCCTCACACACTTCCTCATTCCTGAAAAAACCAATAAAGGACATGCGATGTGGCAACACTCGAGCTTCCGCTGCGGCGGTTTGCAGATGAGATACCGCTGATCAGTTTCCCTCCCGTTGTGGATTGCCGACGTGCTCATTGAAGATTTATGATGAACGGCGTTGCGTGAAAGAAAAGATGCAGGTGCAGTAAACAGGTTTTACTGAGATTCAACCCAGTGCGTCACCATACCTGAAAAACAGGAGGGAAAGGCACAGACATGCAGTCTTTCTCACTGTATGTATGATTTTTCATGCAGCTGGTGTCTACAAGAGTGCCAATAAACAAATAAATCAAATACAAATTATATAAAGTCAAATAAACTGTAATCACATGCTTTAATATAAACTACCAGAGGCCTAAGGTGCTGTGCAGGATCTAAGCTTCTCGCTGGACTGCAAAGACTCAGTTACGCTCCACATCCTTTCCCGTCAGTACTTCCCTTCCGCGCTCCGTCTTCCCGACATTGCAGTCAGCTGAGAACGCTGCATCTATCACGGCCACAACTGCTCATCGTTCACCAGTCGGCAGCTGCTTCTCAGTCTCGAACTCCAAGTCTCACTTGTAGGTATTCTCTCGGATGTTCTGAACCTCTTTCGGTTGCATGTCCCATCGGGGACTTCTGAGCCGTAATCTGCACAGATGGTCTCGTGGGGGCATCGTTGCACAGCCTGCACCTGCACCTGGTCCTGTTTGCAAAGAGGTAGACCCCTCCCTCTGTTTACCTGTACTGGGAGCCGGGGAAGCCTTCTTCTTCTTGCATATGTCCCTAGAACTTCAGCTCCATTGCAGCAAGCCAATCCAACGTGTCATCGTCCAGGTCGATTAGGCCACGATCAGTATTTGGTGGCCGGTATATGTGGTCATCACATGTTCCACGGTCTTTAGTGGGTCTCCGCATTCACAGTAGGCGCTGTCTGCTAGAACCCACCTCTGCATTGCAGCATCGGAGAAGAAGACAGCCTCCACGGGGCCTCCCCTGAGAGAAGTGAAATGCAAGGTTGCGTGCCCTTTATGTGAAACCAATGTCTTCACAACAGACCAAAACCCCAGCGCTAGCACCTATCCAGGTCAACGTCAAAGGTCTCATCAAGGCCAAGATCGATATCCTGAAGCAAAAAAACAAACAACAAAACAAAACAACGTAACAGTGACCATCCTACAAGAGGTCGCTTTCACACCAGAGCTGTTCGGTCTGGACCAGAGTTTGTTTCCTTCGTTTGAGCAGGTGTGAAAGTCCAGCTGAACTCTGATGCGGACCACACAAATAAACTCTGGTCCACTTGGAAAGGAGGGTCTCTGTTTGCTTGTAAGGGAACTCTGGTGCGAACCGCATGAATGCTCACCAGAGTAAACACAGGACCAACATCAGGAAGCGATGCAATACGCGGTGTGTCTTGTGTGGCATTAACAACCGACAGCTGTTGTATTGCAGCTCCAACACGACTTGCTGATGGCTAACCTCCAGTCCAGAAAAGCCTCCATTTGTATTATGAAGCATTCATGTAACTTCTGTAATAGGCAACAGACACACATGATTTGCTGTTTGCTGTTTGTATTCAGCGCCACATGCTGTCGACTTTCTTTGGGCAAATCAACCATTGATCAACCAGTCAACCAATCAAAGAGCGGCCCCTTTCAACCACGTGACGTTGCTCAGAAAGTTTACTAATACCAAGGGTTAGGGCCTCCCTTTGTGCACTCATTTGTTGACGTAATAAATCCCACAAGAGATTTAGACATAATGACATAATTTCTGCGCATCGACGCTGCCACTCATCCTGTTCTACCAACATCTCACAAGTTTTATTCTTGGCCAACTTATTCTGCTTCATTAAAGGTTTTAATTCATAGTTAGATACTAGCTGGTGTAAAGTCTCATCTAATCTTTTCAGTTAAGAATAAGCAATCCGATTGAGGACGTTGATTTTCATCTGGTTTATCAACTGCTGCAATGTTCAAACGGGGAATTAACAGTTTTATATTTTGTTAAATATTGGTGACTTTATTCTAATATTGATATAATATTTATGTAAATATTATTATATGAAATAATCCCGGTGTCCACACATGAGGACATACCAAAAAACCTACCTCCTGTTCAAAGTCAATGCTTAGTTTTTTATAGTTCTTGGGTCCTACTAATCACAAATAAAGAGAAGTGGAAAATATGAAAATGTCTACCAAACAACACCTCAATTCTCAGGAGGTTGAATCTTAATTCTAATTTTGCAGACTCACTATATGACGCGACTTCCTGCTCACTTGCATGACAGTGAGGTTTGCGCAGTGGTTTAAATCTTAATTTGCAGTGATTTATTTTTCACACGCTGCTGGTAAGTGCAGGCTTTCCTGGCTCGGCTTTCGCTGATTGGAACTGCTGAGTAGGGAGTGTGACCAGCAGTTACATAAAAAGCTCCTCTGACTGTCCTCCCTGAACCCTCCTTCTGGGCTGTTTGTTAATCGGAGGTTATTAGCAGAGGAAACTGGGGATTATGTGGTGTGTAATGAAGAACCCGAAAAAAGGTACAAAAACAGGAAGTGACCTTGACTGTTCCTGCTCGCGCGCTGTTAAAGCGTATATGGACGTTTCTGCTTCCTGTGAGCCAACTCAGGTGGGCCTAGCTTTGTGGGCTGGAATGTACACAGGAGTCATGGGAGTTTCAGTGTGTTGAAACCGTCTGTCACTGCCACGGCTGTTACTGGAATCATTCACAGCGGAGGACAGGATGTTATCATCACACTGGGCTGACAGAACAGAGGGTGATAATAAACTACAAGTCAAGCAAACAGGCCAAGAGATGACATTAACTTTACAAATATTGAAATGTGCAGACTGCACAGTGAGACGTGGGTCGAGGGAACGTGACAATGTGCCAAAAAAGCTGAGGCTTTTATCCTAAACTAAAGTCAAGTTTAGTCAATCTAATCTGTCAGGACACGACAAACTGTGTGAGTGTTAAGATTGGTAAATCACAAAGTTGCATAATCGTTTGCAAGGATGTTGAGAACATTCAGGTGCAACGTGTACAGCAGTACAAACGTATGTGGGGAATAACTGAGGCGATCACAGTGAGTTAACATGATGAGTTAAGAAATATCAACTTAATTTAATGAGGACTTGGTTTTCCAGCTTAAGGGCTTCAGCCAGTTCAATGAAATGGAAATTTCAATCGAACCAAACGGTTAGCATTAGCATTAGCATTAACGTGTAACAAGAATCCCCTAAATAATGATTAACTTGACATAATTTGTCAAATTGTCCATCCAGTGAGTGATGGCTGATTTGACAGGATGCCCACCATGCAATGGCCAGACATTTACACACACCTGATTGAGAATTCCAGCATCTACACACACAAAAAACAGACAAATACTTTGACAAATTCTAGACCAGGAGTCTTCAATGTTTTTTAAGTCCCCCAAACTGATGGAGAGATTAAGTAGGGACCCCGTATAATGTTCTATATTAAACTCGGCCTAGTGCTATTCATAAATATACATTATCTTCATCATTTTGCAATAAGTATTAAGCTATTCAAACAATACACAGGTTCAAATATCCATCAACAGGCCTCAGTAGTTGGCTGATGGGAGCGAACTGCTAATATTTTTCACCTGGGGACTTAATAAGTTCTCTGCCAACTGTGGGGAACCTGACAGAGTCCATGTGTAATATGCGGCCTTGTGATTGGCTCAGCATTGATAGGGGGCGGGGCCTACGGTGTACGGGAGGCTTAGACTGACAGGTCTAGTGTGGCGCTGAAAAATAACGTCTTCTGCCTCTATTTATATTGGATTCGTGTTACCAGGTATTTAAAGAAATTTAAATTTGTGGGGGAAAATGAATATATATATATATATATAAAAAAAATGTCTAATCAACCAAAGATTTTGCAACCCCACTGAAGTACTCTTTTGTCCATACGAACACACAGATCACAAAGAAGATATTACAATAAGTAAGTGGAACCACTGTGGAGGGTAACGTAGCAAATGTAACTTCTGCTTGGACACCCCTGAAACACGTGACTAACGTTGTGTTAGCTAGCGGTTAGCATTAGCATTAACATGTAACGTATGCATGCTGCGTTCATGGAGGATCGGAAATGCTGCAGCCTACATCAGTTGCACATCGATTACAAAACCCGATACTGATATTTCCAGGTGTTAGATTTTTATGCTGATGTTATTTTTATAAAATTTCACTTGGTCTAATTACCATGACAACATGGGATGTCTTGAATGTGACTAAAACTAATGTTTATTTTAACACAGTTTCCTTGCTGCAATGATCGGGCGCCATGTCTGGGTGAATGTTTCTGGTACTGAAGCCAGACAATCTAATTTAAGCCTAGTTTTGAGTGGGATGCCAGTAATTCTGCACTTTCCTGTAAGGTAACAAAAGGTAAGCTGATGTTTTTCTTTTTTGTTTTTTTTTATTCATAGATGTTTTCTGGAATTGACAGAGGGAAACCAAACACATGCCTCCATAGAAATTTGGGCGTTGAGGTCAGAGGTGCCGGGGGGGCACATGATGCTGGTGGTTTTTTCCCTTCCAGCTATTCTTGTCGATAGGATGCAGCGCACAAAAACAAGGTAGGAACGGAGCGTCGCCGTGTCTCCTCAGGAAAGACACACCCACATTCTGCGTTTTTTTTCTTCTTCTTCTGTTTTATTGATTAGGCACGCTGCTAGCGTAAACACACATCCAAATCCTGCTGACGCCGTCAGCCGCCGTCCTCTTAGCGGAGCCGCAAACGGAGAAGAGCAGGGTGACTCTGACCCACTTCCATCCTGCTGTGACCCACATCGTGACATCCTCTCCCTCGTGTTTTCTGCCCGTGCAACACACACAGACACACATGCACACACACATGCACACACACACATATAAACGCACTAATCCGCACTCTCACACTCAGGAAAGAGAGGTCACTGGCTAACTGGGCCAGCGCTTGTGTAACTGGCTTATTACACAGCAAATGTGAGGTGTGGAGCTGCATCGTGAGCAGGCTGAGCTGCGTTTTCGTAACCAGCCCGTAAACGTTTAATGGAAAGTCCGGGTTACGAGAACAAATGATAGTCACATTTCACTCCTCTGTTTGGCTCAGATAACTAAACGCGCGTAGCCGCTTTGGTAGATGCATAACACATTTGGAGTATATTCTCACATCCTGGCGGTCGTTTATTTAAATGTCTTCTTCTTAAACTGGTGTCGTGGTGCAGAAGCATCCGATGCGTTTCTCTCCGGGGTCGGTTTTCTTAAGGTGAGATGGTTCAGCTTGATTGTCAGCTAATGACTTTAAAACATCTGCTGATCAAACTGTCAAAACCGTGAGCGCGTATGAAAGTAAGACCTGACATTCAGGTCATGTTTTTGGTTCAAGCTTCCCGTAACAATCATGTGACAATTTACAGGAACAGGAACGAGACGGAGGCTCGTAGCCTGAATTCACACCTTGCATTCACCCGGGAAAACAACAACGATGGAACTCAGACAGGTTTTTCTGCCGCGCTCTGAATTATCTGGTGACATGACATTTGTCCAGGTCCACTTTGGAACCACTTGCAGATTCTTTGCGCCGTCCTGACTAATATCCAGCGCGTTATTTATTTTTTAATTCGGGATAATTACATCGGTGCTTTTGCAAGGAAGCAACATTTCCCCTTTCTCCTGAATTCATACCTGTAGCCTTTTAATTCACCCTCTCCCTCAGTTCAAACAGCTTCCGCAAACAGAACATAAATGTTTTTTTTTTCTGTAGTTTTCCAAATTATCTGGTAACGTGTGATTTTTTTTCCAGATTCATTCATTGGGTTGTCCCAGCTCATATCAAAAACATTTCTCATTTAAATCTGGATGATAACATCAGTGCTTCCTTATAAGAAATGAGAGGATGGAAGCAGCATTTCCCCGCTAAAAAAGACGTGTTTTTCTGTTGGTGTTTCCAGTTTCGCTCGAGCTACAGATTCATCAAGCGTCCGGACTGATACCAAACACGTTTATTTATTTTTAATTTGGGATACTTGTATCGGGGCTCCTGAATTCATACCGCTAACCTTCCATTCACCCTCTCCTCCGGAAAAGCTTGGACGTTTTTTTTTTATCTGCTAATGTAAGATCTATCCAGATCCGCTCACTGGGGCGTATCAAACACGCTTTTTATTTAAAATCTGGATGATAATATCAGTGCTTCCTTAATGAAAAATGAAAGAATGCAAACAGCGTTTTCCCGCTAGCTTCAATTCATGCTCGTAACCATGCGTTCACCTGGGGAAACAGGTTTTTCTGTAGCTGTGGCTGTTTCCACATCCACCTGCAGATGCATCAGGCCGCCCCGAATAATGTCAAACCATTTATTTATTTATTTATTTTAAATCAGAATAATTATGTCAGTGTTTTTGCAATAAATAATGACAGAAACCAACAACCGCATGGGGAAAAAAGCAACATTTACCCATTCTCCTGAGTCTCCCCCAGAAAAACAGCTTCTGGAAACAGAACATAAATGGGGTTTTCTGCAGTTTTCCAAATGATCTGGTTATATGAGGTGTGAATGTGACGTGTTTGTGATCCACTACTGAGCCATCTGCACACTCACTGGGCCGTCCCAGCTGAAATCAAACCACGTTTCTTATTTAAAATCTGGATAATAATAATATCAGCGCTTCCCTTTTCATACTTCCCTTTAAACTCAAACTCATATTCGTCACCTTGCAGTCACCCCTCCCACCTCCCCAGGAAAACAGCTTCCGGAAAAAAAACAACAAAAAAACACAGAAGTGTTTTTCTGTAGCTCTCGCCCAAATGATCTGAGGTGTTTCCAGGTTCGCTCTCGAGCTGCTTTCAGATATCAATTATGTTATTCAGATTTCCAAATCCAGACGATCTTATTATTTCCCTACACAATGAAAATACAGAGAATGGAAGCGAGCAACACAACTAGTAACCTTGCGTTCACCCCACCGATCCCCCCCTCCCCTCGCCTCGCCTCCCCGAGGGAAACAGCTTCCGGAAACAGAACACAGAGGTGTTTTTCTCGAGCTGTTGCTCTGGATGCCGTTTCCTGTGGGACATGCTGCGGTGCTGACGGGGCCCTCGCTGACAATGACCCTTTGGTTTCTGCTCGGCGACCCCCACGGCCCTCGCTGTGGAATGTGTCACACTTGTAAGTCAGCCACCGAGAAAAAAAAAAAAAAAAAAAAAAAAAAAACGTGTAATGTGGAAGAAAAACTACCGGGGGCTTAGAAAAACATGAACACGTGGAAGAAGCGCATGTGAACGTGCACGGTTGTTTTGATTTATGCCTTTATGTTAATCTGTAGATCGCCATGACAACAGTGTTGACAGTTCAGTAAAAAAAAAGTAATTAACTCGTCCTTTAATAATCTCCTAATCAATACTAAAATGATGCATTGCAATGCTCAAGTTATTGCAATTAAAATCTGTATTTAAATTATAATAAATAATTAATGAGCAAATGTGTAACTTGGAAGTCAGTTTTTTTTGCTTCACGCCCAGAGTGCAGAAACATCTGAAAGCAACACCTAGCAACGTGTTAGTGATGCGTTTGGGGAACTACAAGTGTCTGCCGCATGCACACACAAACTCGCATGAACCCGGTGATCTGCTTGGCCTCGCTTCAACTCTGCGGATTTCCTGTTGTGTGTTTACAAGAGGGCGGGAAATGCTTTGAGCTTTGCCGCCACCTAGTGTTCGCAGTGCGTAACTGGCAAGCTGCCGTGTTTTTATTTAATGGGGAAAAAATACTGAAGTTCCATCTCTGGCTCACCTGTCAGTATTTTTGGTCACATTTTAAACAGAGAACAGAGAAAATAAAAAAAAGAGTCATGTGAGAAGATGGAACAAGAGTCTAAACAAATAAATATTTCTAGGCCTTTGCAGGACACCAGGACTTCAGATTATAAGCGGAGTGTCGAACACGGTCACTCCACCGATGAGTCCTGCGTCATCGTGCTCCACGCTCTTCGTCCTCAGGATGGGGCCGACGGCCTCGTTCATAACCATTTGTCCTTCGTGCCTGCATTAAAAAACACACACGAATCCAATCAGAATCCAATCTAACTAATTTAAATGACCACCCTGTGCGTGCTGCGTGTGCACCTGTACCTCACGTAGGCTCCACACACTCCGATCTCATAGCAAACAGAGGTGAGTCTGAGCGGCAGTCCTCTCCTCAGCAGGATGTTCTCTTCTGTCCGGGGTCGAATCCGGTCCATCAGAACGTAAGCGGCTCTCCTCGGGTCGCTCTTAAACTCCTGCAGCACTCGGACTATGTCCTCCCCGAAATAATTGTTCCCTAAAGGTTGCACATAGCAGAGACACGTGAGGTCAGGTGTGTAATGGCAGATTAGTGAATGCTACAGCAGGAGAAAAAAAGAAAAGCTCCGGTCTCACCTCCTCCTTCTCTCTGAGTCTTCAGGACGAACTCGTGTGGGTTGGCTAAAGCCATGGCCACCGCCCGGTCTCCTTCAGGACCCTGCAGCCACATTTAAACAGAGACACACATTCAGCTATAACGGACAATGTCTCTGTGGACAACCAGTTTCTGCTAATTCTACGGAAAAAAACTATATATAAATATATACATATATAATAACATTTAAACCATCTTGTGACAATTCAGTTCTGCTGGGAAACTTTTGGACCTGTTATCCTCTGGAGTTTAGGTAGATAAAGGTCTCAGTCACATTTGAGTAAAATAATCCTGTTTCTATAATTGTTGTATGATGTTTTTTTAAAGTTTTTTTTTTTCATGGACCACTTGCAGTTACACCACAGACCACTAGGGGTCTGAGAGTCACTGGTCTAGAGGATATTTACGTTAAAGCCGACTGTTTTGTGATGAAAGTCGAGTCTCTGATGACGTCACAGCAGAAACGAATGAAATCTATATTCTTTCTACATTCAAACCAAAAGCAACGCACAGCACGACGCAACAAAAGCAAAAAATGCAACTAAAGCATCAGCAGCGGACGTGGTTTCCTCACCATGTCCAGAGTGTAGAGGCCAGTAAACGTGGCCCTGATCTGCTCCACTGCTTCAGGCTGCCCAGGGAAGAACTTCTCCAGAACTCCAGGCCTGGCGAGAACCTGCTGGACCTTCTTGGTCCCGGCCAGGTGGGTGCTGATGTCGGGACACTTCACGGCCAGAGAGCGCTCCATCAGAAGACGAGCGTCCCAACTCTGCAGCACAGGTGGGTTCATGGGTTAGACATTTGATGGGTTTGAGAGGATGGCTTCTTTGCACCGTGCCTCGTTTCATTCAAAAACTTCTTTAACCTCTTCTCATTCCAGCCTTTTTGCAAAAAAACAAACATCTTGGAGCTCATTCATGATCTCGGTCTCTTTTGAAAGCCAAGACTATGACTATGTTTCTATCACAAAAGTCTTTGTGGTTTTGTTCTTGAGTAATCAAAGTTGGCAGACAGTTAAAAAATAGGAAGTTGTTGGGTTTGCATGAATTTGTTTGTTTTGATGAAATGTGCTGGTTGAATATATTAGTACATCGTGCAGCATTTACTCAAACACAACTCGTGCACAGAACTCTGGTTCAAAAAGCTACTGCTGTAGGAACGTTAAGGAGTTAATGAGTATTTTGTACTACTACTACTTATCTACAGTTTCCATAGCTACGAAAGAGTGAACATATATTATGATTTTATGTGTTTTTTTTTTTTTGTTTTTTTAATTTCTATTTTATTTCCATGGCTTCAGATGATATCGTATCACTTCGGTTTTAGCAAAATGATTTAGAATGGATTTTCTAAAATTATTTTTAAATGACTTTTATATCACTATAAATGGTGATGTGCTGTGATCTCCTTTAAATCTCTACCTAAAACTCATATATCCTGGTTTTAAATGAGTTTTTAATTTGCATTTTGTGTGTTTTACTGTCACATTTAATGTTGTTGTCAAGCACTTTTTAATGATGACTTGTAAAAGATTATTATGAAAAACGAAGCTCTATATGTGAACGTAAGCTTAATACTTTTGCCACTGTCCACAAATGGCCAGAAAACTATTTAAAAGTAAAAAGCAGACACTGGAGAAATGTTTAAATGTATCTCACCTGTTCAGTGTAGTTGTCTGGCATGTAGCCATAGCGGTAGTACACTACAGCGACCTCCAGCCCATCTCTGCAGAAATACAGAGGGAAAAACCAGAGATGATTAAAGGAACTGATTAGATAAGGATGGCGCAAAACATTTTAATTCATGTGGAAAAAAAAAAAAACTTTCCCGCAAATGTTGTCAGTCACAAAAATATCTGGTAAATCGGAAAAGAGATTAGTAACGGTGATAAAATGCTCTCTTGTGGTGTGTACGGGCGAAGGATTTTGCAACGCGGTATTGACTTTACTTATAACATTGCAACAGGTGAAGCAACATGATATTTTTTGGTCGACCTGCCACGTCAGTTTACTTTCACGGTACACTTGTTGGACGTCATCTTGACGGCTTCCTCCACAGAAAAACTATTTCTCAGCTTCTTGCTCTTTCGCTGCTGCCATGAACGCACCATTAACCAGATAAGGTGATAACAGGATTTTTGTGGCGGGACGTTTCCCGACGTGGCGGATGCCTGGCACGGATCAACTACTAGAAAGCAAATATCAACAGATTCTCATCCAGTGTCATGTTCTAAACAAACCTCCAGACTAGAGACTGACCAGTGGGCTGGTTCTGGTCGTCCATGTGAGCGGAGGAGCACTTTTGGTCACAGCTATGATCTTGAAGCTGTGATATGTTACGAAAGCAGAAAAATTGGGCTATTTTCCCTGTAAATTGTGGCCGGTTAGCTCAGTTGGTTAGAGCGTGGTTCTAATAACGCCAAGGTCATGGGTTCGATCCCCATACGGGCCAATTTGTTAGGAGAGCTGTGGAGCAGTGGCTGGACTTCAATGGAAAATGCTTGGTCATAACAGCAAAAGTTGCTGTGAGCATGGATCAAAATTCAGAGAAGGAATATCCCCAGTTGTAATTATATCATTATTTTTGCAGTTAGTTGTATTTCCTGTCTTTCTCTGCGTTCCATCCTCCCGTCAGTTCTCAGCACATATACCTGCCTCAGTTATCCACGTGTCTGTCTCCTGGATCATCTTTGACGTCTTTAGATTGTTCTGGATCACATTTTGTTGGACGTTGGCGTATTCTTCCTCCACTTACAGAGGTCCTTCCACGTCCTTTCTACACAGGGTGACGTTATCTTAACCATTAAAAATCTTTTCATCCTCCATCTTGACAAAGTATCTTTAAAATGTTGTGTAATGTCGCTGCTTCTTGCCTCATTGCGAGCCTGCATACATTAGTGTGGTATCAATCCTCACGTTAAGGGTTCATTACTCAAGGCTTCGATGACACAGTGATCTACAGAGACTAGTGGACAATAATATGGAATGCAGTGTGTCCTTCATCGGTTCATACTTGTATGGGACTTGATTTTCCGTGCACAATCCTGTTTGACTGCACTTAATGTCTGTGGTTTAAAGCCGATCATAAATAAAATATATAGGCGTGTGTCGGAGGCTCAGGTGTCAGACGTCCATCATCCTCTCGCCCATCTCGGATGTGAATATGCATTTTTTCCCCCTTAACAAGTTCCACGTCTATGAGACATAAATGCTCACTCACACAAACAGTCTCTTGTCGCCATCCAGGAATCCTTTTGTTGACACGTCTTCAAAGTGTCTGCGTATAACTGGAATATTCCTGCACAGGAATACAGAAGGTTGTCTCAGAGTAGTACTGTCTTAGCTGTTGGACATAGTGGTGATGCCGTCTTCGTCACAAACCTTTTAAAACTTATGTCCCTACCTTTTCCAAAGCTCTCGCTCAATGCAACGATGAGTGAGTTGACTGATCTGGACGTCCTCCACCAGGAACATGATCACCGCCCTGCACAAAGAAGGTCACGGCCACTGTGATTTGTTAATATTCAAGTCTATGAGATCTCCCTCCCTTCTCAATATTTTCTTGATACACTTACTTTCAGAGACGTATAGTAATAAAGTAGAACTACTTGTACTACTGTGCTGAAAGTACTAAAATTCTGTATCTGTACTATACTGTAGTATTATTTTTCTTTTACTGTACTACATATTTTCGATGAATTTAATACTCTTACTACGATTACTACGCACATTCTTTATTGGCTGCATCGTTACTAGTTACTTTCGCAAAACCCCGCCCCCAAGCGGTCACGGTCCAATCACACATCCTAGCAACCGTTACTATGTAAAAAGCTGCCCACCTGTCTCTGACAAGCTAAACGGTTAAGCGGTGAGCCTGTGGTATAGCACGTGTAAGTCGGACACTAGGTACCGAAAGAGTTAGTTTGGGGGAGTCGTGTTCTTCCAGAAGCCGAAAACACTCAGCTAAATCTCCAGGAAATAAACAAGCCTACATACGTCTGCTCGTAAGGTAAGGCTAGAATGGGATAAACTCATGATAGCTAGCTAGCTAGCTAACTTCAAGCTAGCAAGACGCTCATATATACAAAACTTTATATCAAAGTTATGGTTACTATTGGCAAATATTGGTAATATTAGTGCCTAACTAATGTTAGTTAACTTAATTTTAGCTAGCAAGCTAGCGAGTTCATGTTCGCTAGCTAACTTTAGCTGTGTCTCAATTCTGGGAGCTCTAACATTATGTTTCATCAGTTTACATGAAAGTTGATCACAGCGTCCCAACAGGTAATTTAAACTTATTTTGTTTGTATTTTTCATGTAACATTTTGTGAATGGACAGCTACTCCTGAGGCTAGTAGGCTACATACATCTACTGTATTGTTATCATGTACTGCTGCTACAGCCAAAGGATCTGTGATGTTAAATAATGTAAACCATGATATTCAAACTTTTGACCACTTTCCTTAATAACATAACACAAACCTTGTACTTTCACTTTCATCAGTAGTAAATATTAAACTACTTGCAAGTACAAAAAATGTTGAATACTTTAGTATTTTCTTCTACTCAAGTCACTTTTTTTTGATCGAGTACTTGTACTTTTACTCAGGTGTGTCTCTCTAGTACTTTATACATGTCTACTTACTTTGTTTGACCGTAAAGCTCCCAGGCCTTGGCCAGAGCGGCAGTCATTTGAGGAGTCCTGTCGGATTCATGGACACACTCGCTCTCCTCCACCAGACCCACGGATCTCAGTATGTGCCTGAAATATTTAGGTAGAATCAAAAAAAAAAATGAATCACATATTCAGTGAAGGAGTTCAGCAAAACACTTCCAAGTCACCATCAGATACCTGTGGACTGCAGGGAGAAGGTCGGTTACACCGAAGCCACCGGCAGAAATAGTGTTGATCTCTATTTGCTTCAAGGAGGACGTCCCGTCGGCCGCGGGCTCCACCATGTAGTCGGACCGGTTCAAACCCACCACGATGGACTGGAGGAAAGAGACACAACGCTGAAGACGGATGCAGCCATGGGCAGTCGCATGTCATTCATCTCATCATGGTTATGAGGTTCCCGACTTTTCCCCCTAACATCTGTCCAAATTTTGATATATAGCAGAGATGCCGATTTGCACTGGATTCGTTTTGTCTCAGGACCTTTGTGTTATAAAATATGGAAATATGGTTGGTACTTTTGCTATTTGAACGGGATTAAGATTCGTAATTATAACAAGTTACTAGAGGTTCCCAGGTAAATATAGTCCTGTGCAAATAGGGCTATAGACTGCAAAGGAGAAGAAACTCTTAAGAAACTCAGTCTTGAACGGACTACCACTTAAGTGAAACTAAATACTTGGACTTTGCCTCCACCTGCTGGTTTCTCAGCATCGGAAGCAGAACAACCAGGTTCTGTAGCAGCTGCTTCCTGAAAGCCCTCAAATTCATTCATTCATTTTCTGTAACCGCTTGTCCTCTGCAAGGTTTGCACATCCCATCAGAAGCATACAACATGCAATAAGGCCGCAGAATATTTAGAACTGTCAAAGCAACATACATATCATTTTTATACATAGACACTTAACCTCCCGAGACCCTGCGTCCTCATATGGGGACATTAAGTTTTAGGTTTGTGGCAGCTTGTTCTGCTTCATTTAAACCTGCTGTCCTCAAAACTAGATACTAGTCACTGTAAAAACATGATAGCAGGCATTGTAGCAAAATTTTTCTATGTGACAAAAGTGCAAAAATGTGCAAAACCTCATCAAATTTTACAGTTGAAATTTGTTTGTTTATGCTTATTAACTTTGCTAGTTTAATATGACACACAAATTCTATCAACAGTAACAAGCTATAACTAAGCTAATTAGCAAATACTCGTTCATTATTTGCAATTCCGTCTTTGCAAAGCCATGTTCAGTTTAATATTTTGTTACATATTGGTGACTTTATGGTAATATACAGTGAAATAATCCCTGTGTCCACATATGAGGACACTTTTTTTTCCCCTCAAAAAATTCTTCCTGTTCAAAGATGATACCTAGTTTTTATACATCTTAGGTCCTAATAATCCTAACTACCTTGGAGAAATTAAAATGCATACCTAAAGCTCAGGTCTCAGGAATTATATTATATTATAATTATATTAATTATAATTTAAGAGGGGACCTTAATTTGAAGCAACTTCATGTAAACTTCAAGAAAAGTCTCCGTATCATAATATTTGGGGTTCTTTTATGGAATGGTATCGATAATGGACTCAGACTAAGCCCAAATATTGCACAATTTTTGCACAAGGATGTACAAAAAAATATCTATCTTCTATCTTATCGATTGGAACAAGGAGAATGTTGATTTAATGGCTTTTGTACTGATTTATTCTCATACAGGGGTATATTATATTATGTCGTGTGTATATAGGCATATGTGTATATACATAAACATACATATAAAGGATGTTAGTGGAGGTATATATATGTATGTAGACGTCAAATGATTCAGTATATTAAGCATATTGTATTATTGCTTTTTATTTTGGATTTTTTTTCTTCTTTTTAATTCTGTTCAGAATAACCATTATCCTACTAATCATCATACTACTGATGTAAAGTTTGGATTATAATATAAAAGTGAGGGAAGAGCCAGTGTTTTGATGTTCTGTACCTGTGTCCGACCTTCCTGCTGCACTTGTCTGTGTATCCTGAACAACTTGGCTGTGAAGTCGTCCGCCTGGATCGTACTGCGACGTGGAAGGAGGCAAATGGTCATACGTTACTATACAAAAAGACAACAAAGACAACAGCTTTTTCAGGAGCCACAACTACACATGTGGTGTCACCATGTCCACCAGCTGCTTAGCGGAGCCAACCAGCTGTCTCATAGGAATATGAGCACTATTTCCTCCCCGTACCCCGCTAGAGCCTCCTGTAGAAAGTCCGGGTCCTGGCTGATCCTGTCCACCAGTGTGTTGAAGTGAGTCTGCACCTCCAGGGCCTGGAGGAGGACGGCTTTGGGCACAGGAGACGGGAAGAGGGTGAAGGGAGCGTAGGTCACGACCTAGGAAACACGTCAAAGATGCATCGTGCTGTTAGAAAAGAGTTCATATGTGTCTTATGGGCTGTTATGGAGCTGCTCCCTCATCCACTGTAAATATTATCAGAAGAGTTGTCCGAGAGCCAAGGACCACTCGTGGAGAGCTTCAGAAAGACCTGGAATTAGCAGGTTTCAAAGAAAACATTAAGCAATGTGTGCACGCTCACCACACAAGACTGCATTTCTGAAGAAAAAGCATGTTGAAACTCGTTTAAAGTTTGTTGCACAACATCTGGACGAGCCTGTAAATTACTGGGAGAACATAGTCTGGTCAGATGAGACCAAAACTGAACTCTTTGGACGCCATAACACAACCATGTTTGGAGGACACAATGCACCGCACATCAGCCCAAAAACACCAGGTCTGGAGGTGGGAACATCACGGTGTGGGGCTGTTTTCTGCATATGATACTGGCAAACTTCATAGAACTGAAGGGAGGATGGATGGAAAAATGAAGCGAGACATTCGTGACATTATTACAGCTTTTGTTTCTTTCTACGTATGGATTCCTGGCGAAAATGTCATGTCAATAGCAGCTTTAGAAATACGTTTACTATGAAAAATTGTGATTTGTTCATTTTACCCGCTGTATCTGATCTGACCTGATCTGAAACTGATTTCCCTGCCAGTCATTCTGCAAAATGCTGCCTCAGGCACACAAGCAGCTGCAGAGTCTGTTGAGTCATCTTCAGAGTGAAAGGAAGTTCAAACCTCACCACAGCCTGAAAAAGGCTGGTAATGGTATTATTCTATCATGCGTCGTGTTTCAGTCGATACGGAGACCAAACAAAACTGAAACTGGACGGTCCTCTGGATGTGAACAAATTTAACCCCAATGGCTCTCAGTTGACGTGTACGACTACTGTGAGTTACTCTCCTGCAACAAACCATTTCTTTGATCATTTGTTCCCAATGCAAGTGACTCCAGCCCAACTTTCAGAAAGCATTTGTGGCCATAGAGGTTGGTCTAACCTCCAGGCTAACGGCTCCCTCTAGTGGACAACAAAATCACTGAGCAGAATTTAAAACGTCGGCGTGCTCGCCCCTCACCTCTGACGAATTCGGGGTCTCGCGTGTCCGTATTAGGAGGCCGTGCTGAAGAGCCGCCTCTTTGGCTTCGTCCACCAAATGGTTGAGTCTGTCAGGATTTATGATCAGCTCCTGGAGGAAGACCTTGGTCGTGATCATGACGGGCCTGAAGGGATTAGAACACGGCACAAACGTGACCGGATGTGAAGTGAAATGAGCTCTGAGAGGGGATGTCACCATGTCACTACACAGCTGCTGCACGAGCATCTCGGGACAGCCGCCATCTTTACAAGAGGCCAGCGCCACCATCTGGACTGTTACACTGAGTTGCGTGTGATTCTCGGTTGGTTATGTCCTCGGTCAAGACTCTCTACAGCAGATGCAACGCTTTCCAGTACAAGTAGTTTATTTTAAGACTTACAGTATCAAAGCAAATCACTGTAAGTTCTAACATGGTATTTAATTTAAAAAATGAATGGTCCTTAACTTTATTGTCCACACTGATTATTTTTACGTTCGATCTCCTAAGATAAAGTGAGTTTTGGACCATTTGGACGTTCACAGATCAGTCCCCTTCTGCCTTTTTACTTTGAGGGTAAAAAATGACAAATTTACTAAGAGAACTGAGTGACTGAGTTAATTTACATGTTAAACAAGCAAATGCTTCATCATTCATTAACACATAGTAGAGAGCCTAGATGTCTGCCTCATCCACAGATTAGGGCAATTTAGGGACACTAAAGTATATGTAGTTAAACAAACTTAATTAATGAATGTTATCTCTACTTTAAATTGCTTTAATTACCCTGAGATAAGACTGGAGACCTATCCAGGGTGTGTCCTAACGCTGTGATGAACATATTTCCTAATTAGGTCTGGACCGAAGAAGATGACGAAGAAAAGACAACAGGATTGTCAAGTTTTCTGAAAAGACGCGTAACTTCAGTAGCTTCTACATTCTTAAGGTAGGAAGTTGAGGTTAAAATAGGAGTGACTGGAATGATGACTGACTGCTGGATGAGTGAAACCTCCACAGAAATTACATGAATGATGATGTCATGATGAGAACCAGAACCAGGAGAGGGGATCGTAGCAGGTTCCCACTATTCTTTTAGAGCAGTGGTTCCCAACCTGGGGTCCGCGGCCCAAAACTTGTCTGATCTGAGCTCACCATGAGTTTTCACCTGGTTCTCCAGTCACCGGTTTTTAACCAGGGCTTAAAGTATTCCAGCAAAAAGATCAACCTTTAGAAAAAAGAAAAGTTAGAAAAAAACATCTCTAGCCCATCAGAAGTAGAGTGGGAAACTTGGTTGAGATCCAGCTGCAGATGATGCTGCATTCAAGACAACTTTGGGGGAAAAAACAAGCTCTGAATTGTCAGACTCAGAAATGATTTCTCCCAAAATAAAATCAATAGCTGCTGCACGTATACGGTGACAATATACCAAATTTATATTTTCTTTAACCTGTAACATGAAGTGAAGTTTTAATGAAGGCATCATCTAAGTCGGTGTTTTTTCATTGAAGTTACTGTTGTTGGAAAAATGGAAGAGTACATTTATGAAGCTAGAAGAATGTGTTCCAACTTCAAACAAAGGATTTAAAAATAGTAAAAAAAATAACTAATATTAAATGTTTGGATGTAAGTTCTGCAATTACGAGTTAGAATATGAATTGAAACTGAATTAAATCGTTAAATCGAATCCCTCATCTCTCACTGCGTTAAAACGCTAGGTGGCGCTGTATGTTTTTTTTGCCAGTCAGATTCATTTTAATTTCTACGTCCTGCTTTCAACAACGGCGACTGGCTCTCGGTTAGAATTTCTGCAAATCTCCTCAGTTGACCTTTGCTCGATGTCTTCCGTCTTTGTTGATCCAAAATAATAATCAAAAGAAAATAAAATGGAGAAGCAGCCAGAAATACTGAAGCACAAACACTCAAATCTCAGCTCATCAATGACCCTTCAGCACCGTTGGGCCTCGGCCTATTCTGCTGAAAACACAACGGTCAGAGTGTTGACATTTAGGTCCCACGCTGCTGTGGAATGATCTGCCTGAGGAAACCCAGTCAGCTGACCATGTGACCTTTAAAACTTGACTTTAAACACACTTTTATCCTAGTTTTGAGCTTCAGTTGAGGTTTTAAATGCAGACACATACACGTTTGATGTTTGAACACCCCGTTGTTCAACGTTCCTCACGCCCCCAAAACGAGCCCCGACTGTGGCAGGCAAACATCCTGCATGGCAGCTAGTGCAGAAGTCACTTTGGTTAACAGGTGACGCAAAAGTCATAAGTCAGTCGGTGGAATTTCTTGTCTTAATAAGTCTGTAAAATATCTGAGTGAGTTACTGTTAGTAAAGAGCAACTAGGGTTCTCAGCGCACGTCCATCCTCCTTGGAGCTCCAGGTGACCTTAGGGGGGAATTCCCACAGAACAAAGTGCCCTTTATCCCACATTGCAGAACAGAAGGAACCACGTTACCCTGCGTCTATTAATAAATATGAGTGAGCGCATTTACGCGGAGGCATCACTTCCTTTCACGACGAGACGTTTTGCCTTTTCTTTCATTTCGTTCAAACCCATCAAACGAATCTGCTTCGAGTAAGAACCAGCCACAGACACAAGAATCCTTCGTTTCATTTCGTGGTAGCAGCACGTACCTTCGCCTTCAAGCCCGACTCTACTTCTGAGAAAAGTCTCACCACAGAGACGGACTTGCCCGGAGACGCTGCTTCTGGTGGAACTAACGAATGATCCTCTGACACAGCATTGTCGAGCTGGGCCTGCCCACTTACTAGTAGTTAAGGGTTAACACCCATGCAACCACAGTGTGATAACGCTCATCTAAAGCAAGCCCACGTAAGCCTTAAAAAAAGGAACAACATGCAAATGACAGGTTCTTTTAAATTTAAATTAAGTAAAAAAAAAAAAATAAAAAAAAAAATACATAATGCAGTCTTAATATTAATTTGTGTTACTCTTTTCCATTGTGTGCGTGCTAAGCCCACACCCCGTCATATAAACCCGAGCTTTTGTGTACATAGTGTAAAAATGTCTAAAATAACGTGGCCTCGCTGTTTGAGTAGAATGCAGTGGAAAAACCAACAGAAATTCAATAACTCTACCTCCGAGCGACGTATCACGTGAAAGTAATGTAAACACTTTGAGAAAAAGCCTCGTTCCAGCCTTCAGCATGGATCACCACCTGTCAACCTGTGCAGATAACTTCCTCGGGTGGATCCTGCTCGGTCTGTTCCAGTTTGTGTTTGGGTTTGTTTCTGTCTTAGCCTTGAAACTACTGAATCAGACAATACGCTTTAACTTACATCAACATGCTGAGTTCAGGTTGCAGTATGAGCCATCACCAAGCCTTTGACGGGTATGTGGAGGACTTTTTAGTGATTTTTCATCAAACTCTAAAAGTCAAAGTCAACTTTATTGTTGTTTATGTACAACACATGTACAGGTTTGAAATCACACTCAAAGTTCTACGGTGCAGCAACTGTACAAAACATGGAAACATAAAATGTGCAGATTTAACTCTAGTGGCACTGTGCAGGGAAAAGTTTATCTTCTAACCTTGTATTAAACTTGCAAACTACCACACAAAGAAGTCGATGAAGATTTCATCTACAAAATTCGTTAACATTAAGAACAGACCAACAATTCACTTGTGAGTTTGTGGCAGTTCACAGAATGACGATGTGAGGCTTGGCAAGTTTATTTGTCACACTTGACTGAGTTGCGTGGCAAGTTTTTTATTTATTTTGCCAACTCGCACAGCCTTCTTTATGCAAATAGTCTCTGGCTGTTGAAGACACCAGCGTTTCCTCAGCCCCTTTATAAAAAGGTTCAGTTTGGATGTGGTGGTCGACTGAAGGCAGAGACATCTGCGTCAACGCTGCTGTAAAAGGGCCAACGATGGATCTGTCTCCTAGTTTCCTTCATACCTATTTTTCATATTTTTTATTCTATTTTATTTACTTTATTTTGCTTCTGTGAAGTCGAGTGGGTCCTGTGCACCAAGCATTTCAGTCCTGGTAACATTTTCATCCACCTCTCCATCCATCCATCGCTATGTTACCATTCCCCGCAAAACCCAAATATCGTAATAAATAAATGATAATGGAAATGCATGACTAAAAGAAAGGACTGGAATGAAACAATCATCAACAACCCTCTGTTTGCAGCAAGTTAATATTAATATCTATTACATCATCGTGTTCAGCCTGGAAAAAAATATGGGTTTGACTAAATTATGAATTAAAAAACCTTAAGTTAACTATTGGAGGATTCTTGTTACATGTTAATGCTAATGCTAATGCTAACTGTGCAAGGTACTGCAACGATGGTTGTTCAGGGGTGTCCAAGCAAAAGTGGTTCCACTTACCTCGTGTAATATCTAGATCTATTGTTTGAGAGGGTTCACTTGATAAAGACAGACCAGACTTTGTCCTCTGTGTCCTCCTTTGCTTAAATTGTCCATCCAGTGAGTGAGAATGTAGAGGTTGGTGAATGTAGTCCCATCAGTCAGAGTCAACTTTTTAAAATAACACTCACGGTCTCAGGGAGTGAGTGTATTAGTATATTTTCTAAAATATGCATTTTCCTCAAATATGCATTTTCCTCATCCATTCTTGCCAAAACACTCTGTTAAAATATGCTAACCAGCGTTTACAAGCTACAGCGTTAGAGATGTTTTGCCTCCAGTTAAGCCCCGCCCCTCAAAAAAACATCAAGTAAAAACACAGAAACACATTTGGCCTTAAACACATCCCATTTATTTTCTTGATTGAATGTACAGCTCAGTATCATTTGGTCAAGAGCATCAGAGGAGATAATGTAACACAGTCAAAATATTAACCCTTAAATATACGACACAGAATTACTGTGTAGTGAAAACTTCTCTCTCGGTTCTCAGCGTGAAATCAAACAGACGTAGCAGCGTTGACGTTACAGTGACCTGAAATAATCTTCTATGTGTGTGTCAAAACTATCTGCAGCTCCAACTTTATACAGTCATGATGGTTAAATGTAGTTAATTACATTTGTACTTCGCCTTTTCTTCACCACATTTATTAAATTAAAACTGCAGTTTTTTTTTTTAACTTCATTTCCTTTAATACACGTTAACATCACAAAAGAAAACGCGACTGTCACACAGGGTGTAATGATAGAGCACATATACTTCACTTAGTTCTGTAACTCCAACAAAGGGATATTTACAATAATAAATAAAGACGACAAATGAATAAAACAAAAAGAAGTGAAATGATAATAACAGAAGTTATTTAAAGTTTAAATTTTGAGGTATAAAAAACTGCAGTTTCAAACTAATAAAACGTTTATTACGATCAGTCTAAAGGATAAATGTAGACGACTGTTTAATAAATCACAGCCAAACGTCGTCGTATCCGTTTATATTTAAAATGGTTTTATCTCACTCAGTCATCAGAATAAAACACACTGTGATAACATAGAAGCCGTCAGCTGATTCTACTCAGGACCTTTTATTCTAACCTACATCATGATTTACGAAGCTTCTCTAATCAAATGAGACTTAATCATCTTAATCAGTTACATACAATCAAAAGCTTGAAAACCACATGGTTCCTGTTGATTTCAAATCTAAAAATATATATATATATTTTTTATTTTGGTAGAAAGTTTCACCAGTTCCCAGTTCCAGCAGAACAAAAATCAACAAAATCAAGACGCCGTCATGTTTTTCTGAGGATATGTTTGTCTTTTTAAATCTTTGTCTGTTGAGCCCATATAATCGATTCCACTACTAACTTGCAATTTAGTTATTTAATTTTTGCTCCTATTTTATTTATTTATTTATTTCAGTGGCATTGCATAAGTAATTATGTGCAAAGGTTCTGTTTATTTTTATTTTTTCCACATTGTGACTTATATTCTGCAGAGGAACCCAACGTCACATACTGTAAAGACGCTTGCAGCCACCAGGTGGCAGTCTAGTCGCACTTTGCATGTGACCGATGGCAGAAACAGAAATGTTCCAGTGAAGAAATGAACTTGGTTGCATTGGTCAGTGAATGAGTGTTTGAAAGGATGAAGCTCTTTCTGAAAGGAATCGCCATCAATTCAAAAAACTAAAATATGGTCTTCAGGAATCTTTGTGGAAGCGCTGAGAATAATACTGAGCTACGCCTGAAAACATTTGTCTGCTGCCTCCCAAAAAATAAAACATAAAACAAGCTGAAACAAGAGCAACTGGACTTGTAGAGTTTTTAGAAGACGTTTCATTTAGTTCTAAAAGAAGCAGAGAGTTGGGTTTAAATGGGAACATCTGGGGCCGCCATCAGAAACTCATAGAGTCTGATAATGAACAGATAAATACCTGTGGTTGGAGGAAACTCAGATCCAGTTTCCTTCAAGAGTCTCAAGGTGTGAAACTTCTTGTTCAGACTGGATTATAAACTGATGTCAGGAATAACATTATTACATTACATGAAGAAGGTCCAGGTCCGTTCTCTGATGGGTCACAACTGTTTTGGAGGCACAATGGAGACTTAGACAATATTAGGAAGGTGGTCATAATGTTTTGTGGATCTACCGTCACCTGGTTGAATGAGAACCATCCCAGACGTCGTGGATGAGTGGGTGGAATCCTGCAGAACCTTTTTTCTATCAGACACCGGTTGATTAAACTACACTGAGGACACACGTTTTGCTGCAGCGTCGTCGTGACGTTGGAGTGCGACGGGAACGTTTTTGCTCCGGCGTGGTCCGTTTCTCACAGGTAGACGTTCTCAGACGAGCAGAGGGTTGTCCAGGACGGCCACTCCTGCTGCTACTCCCCCGTCCGAGTGCTCTGAGCTCTTGGTCCTCAGCAAATGGCCAACGCACTCGTTCATCACCATGTCTTTCCCCTGCCTGCACGGAAAACACAAAAAAAATATTCAGCATTAACTGTATAAACTGGCAACTCAGTTTTTCTTTTTGATTTGATTTACAAAAATACATTTTTTTTCCCCCCTCACAATTGCAACCAATCGCAAAACTGTCCAATCATGTCACGAATTTCATCTCGATTTCTTTGTGAACCCAAACCGAACCGAGGCTTAATGCAAATTTAGAAAATATATATATATATATATTTCAATTGCTTCCTGAGTCTGAACACAAGCGCACTGAGGCATATTCACAAAGAAAAATTAAATAATGAGCTGTAGGGGACTGGGTGGTTTAGTGGTTCACACCAAATACTGGTATTTTGTTCTGTTATGACATGAATTTTTAATAAACAGTTCAGAACGTTGCACCACGAGACACCGTTTCAGACCATGATGTGTCACTGTGAGACGTGGTGAAGATGGAAAGGGTTTGAAAAATTAAGACTTTCGCCAAAAAAAGGTGCCATGTTGGTTGTTGTTTTTTTTTATTGAGTGACCTGTCCCCTGCTTAAACTTCTCCCCAAAAGTTTCCCCCAATTTTAGCTTTTTATGAATGGGAAAAAAATGTTGCGCGCACACTACAGTTATTACGGTAACCGGTCGCGCTGCTATTGACATTTCAGACATAGAAGTTTAAATATGTTTAAATATTAATAAATATGTCAAAATAAATGAAACTGTAATTGTCCCTGTTAATAACATTTAATTATTGTTATTTTTGTATCTCTGAGCTGTAAATGTCCCAGATTTCCACATTAGTGCTAACACGGGGCCATGCAAACCTGTTTTACTGCTAGTGTGGGATTATTCTACAATATTTACTCATCATTACAGTAAAATAGTCAATGTACTGTATTAATTCCTCTCTCAGCCAGTAGAAAATGTTGTGCACTCGTGACTATAGATAAAAATAAATACTGTGACACCGTCAGAATTTTGAAAAATACCGTGATAAACATTTCTGGTGATACCGCACGGCAGAAGCTTAAAAGATAAAATATCCTTCCAGATACTACAAAGATATGATGGGACGTACCTGACGTATGCTCCAAACACCCCCAGCTCACTGAGACAGTTGCTTATTTGGAGCGGCCCGTCCTGTCTCAGCAGGTAGTTGTGAAGGGGGGTGGGTTGGATCTTGTCCATCAGGATGTAGGCCATCCTCTCCTCGCTGCCCTTCACCTCCTCCAGGACCTGGCAGATCTCCGCTCCGTAAATGTTGTTCCCTGGAAAAACAGCTTCGTAATGAAGTGCGGCTAAACCCTGAAAAGACGTCGCGATTCTTTAACAAAGTGTAACAGAAAAAAGGTGATTTACATCAGACGTCAGTCAGGACTTGTCTCATTTGACGCTCCAGTACTTTAAAGGAATAGTTTCCCATTTTGGGAAATAGTGATGCTGTTCTTATCATGACACTAGATTCATGAATCAATGCTGCTCGCGTGTCCGCATGCAAGTTTACAACTGACACGTGTTTTTATTAGGTTTATAAGTCATGAATCCAACCCAGGAAATCTAAAATCGTTTAGAATTGAGATGCACGTTTTCATTTTATTGTAGTTTCTAATAGTTAAACAGTAAATGTTGTTGTACTATGTAGTAAATGAGGCCACTACCACCTCAATATAGTTTTAAAGAGTTTAAAATGAATAAATTACTCTGATGTCTTGTATTCCTTATCTTTCGCTATGATTTTAAATACACTACTTAATAAATTTAGGTTAAACAGACACATTATTGTGTATTTACATAAGATATCGGCGATACCCGCCTGAATTTGACTCGTATCTGTGGTATTGAACATCTCTAGCGATAATGTTTGTCTGGCTTAGCATTGACGTGACAGGTCCTCTGAAAACCAGCATCCAATCAGCTACAAAACGTTAGAAAATGTTCAAACTATCTAAAACTACAGCTCCACTGTCGTCCCCTGTACCTCCTCCTTCTCGCTGGGGCTTCAGGACGAACCGGTCCGGAGACGCCAAAGCCATGGCCACAGTTTTGTCCCCCTCTGGGCCCTGTGAGGGACGACAGCAAGACATGAAAAAAAAAACACGGCAGGCGTCCACGTCGCTGAAACCTTCTGAGTGAGTCGTAGTCTCACCATGTCCAGAGTGTAGAGGCCGGCGAACGTGGCCCTGATCTGCTCCACGGCTTCAGGCTGCCCAGGGAAGAACTTCTCCAGAACTCCAGGCCTGGCGAGAACCTGCTGGACCTTCTTGGTCCCGGCCAGGTGGGTGCTGATGTCGGGACACTTCACGGCCAGAGAGCGCTCCATCAGAAGACGAGCGTCCCAGGTCTGCGATTCAAGAAAAGTGAGACTTTGACTCTGGATCTCAGCGAAAACAGAAAACGTTCTAACCGGGTGGATTTCATTTATAACGACGGCTCAGCTGAACTGGAAGTAGGAGAACATGAGCAAACCCACAGTTAAATCATATCAGAACCTTAAAAATGAAAACCTACGCAATGTCGCCGAAACCAAAACCCCACTGGACCTTGGAGCTGTTCATGAGTCCATCCACTGAATTCTACTAAAGTACTGCAGCACCAAAACTTATTCATGTATTGTTTTTGCACCAAACAGCCTTTTAACAAGAAGTTCTTCGAATTCTTTAAGGGGAACTGGAACGTTCTTGTTTTTTCTTTGTCTTCTCAAGTTTTGTTCTTACTAATAATAATTATAATTAGTTATAAAAATTTTTTTTTTCTACATGCTTTGAAGATTGTGCAGTTCAAAGGAGTATTAGGGATAATAATATAATTGATAAAAAAAATTGCAAGGTAGATTTTTTTTCCCATCATGCATCATGAGAAAAAAGCGGAAATTTCAATGAAAAAAGTTGAAATTGTGAAGAAAAAAAAACAAATTTCAATGAAGAAGGTTGAAATTTGAAAAAAATTGCTGAAATTGCAATGAAAAAAGGCGAAATTTCAAGAAAAAAGTCCATACAGTCAAGAATAAAGTAGGACTTTGAAGGTCTATTCTCTGCATTAGTTTTCATCTTTTTTTCTCCAAATTTTAACTTTAATTCTCGAAATTTCGACTTTTTTCTCAAAGTGCATGATGAAAAAAAAACAAAAAACAAAAAAACATCTACCTCTTCCCATTTTTTTTTTTTTTCACACTGACGTATTTTCTCAACTTGTTGCTCACTGAAAACATTTCTGCAGCGCCTCGTTTGAGCCTCACTTTTCTAACCGTCGGTTCTCTCTAAGCTCTTTGTTCGTGGCTCTGGTGGTAGGAGCCAGGAATTTATCAGACAAATCCGACGACAACAGCTGAGATTTATTTGCAGTTGATCAGACTCAGTTCAGATGTGCACAACATTTTAAATGAGGAGAATTTCACGTACCCACTTTAAGAAATTACATTGTGTGTAGATTTCTTTTATTCTGTTTTGTTGCATACAGTGTTTTTAACCCCCCGCCCCTCCAACGCTGCTGCGGCTGCATGGTGCGTATTTTGCTGCCTGCTCTCTGATGGTCAACATTCCTGACAGGACAGCGAGTAAACTGACCAGCAGAGCAGAAGAGGATTTGTTTTTCTTTGCCTGAGGGACGAGGAGCATGTGACACCAGACTGACGACCACTGGCAGAGGAATGAAAGAGCGTAACACAGCTACAAATAAAGAAATAAATAAATAATAAGGTCACACAAGGCACTGGATCATCACAGCGAATAAAGTTGACTTTAAATCGGCTTTATTTAAGCTTTAAACGTGCGCACGGTTTTCAGTAGAGGATGCATCAAATACGCAACGATGCCTGAATTTAACATTTAAATTTCCACCTAGAACCAACAAAAAAATCAATTATAAAGAAAAGAAAAACGTCTGGAGCGACCGGTGTCTCTCAAACCAACGGTGCATCAGAAAGAGAACTAATAACAGCTGGTTACATTAAAGACCTTTTACTTTTTCAAACCCATTTCAGAGCCTGGACCTGGATTGTTTTTATGTGTTTTTCTGCATGAATTCTCCGTTTTCCCCTCAGAGAATTGATTAGGTTGAAGATAACGTGGGAGGATAAACACAACTAATGTTTCATGCTGAACCTCACTTGTAAAAGTAAAATTTAATTGTCGTATTCATCTTTTATCGCGTCGGTCTTAACTTTTTCAGCGATTTGCTCAGTAGTGCATCAAACTAGCCTGGAGCAGCTTGACAGTGTTTATCAAGCCAGAGCCATTCAGAGGTCAAAGGTCAAAGGTCATCGTTGACTTGTTTGCTGAGTTCACTTCCTGCCGTAGGGTTTCTAAATAAGCGTTTTTATGGTTTGAAATTGTTTGTCGACTGCTGTTGTAAATTAATTTGCCCAAATTGGGACAATAAAAGACTTTCTTATCTGAAAACTATGGGAAACAGGTGGACACGTGTTTAGTGACATATGAACTCTCAGGTCTTCAGCTTTTTAATTATTCTAAAAGGTTTTAATCAGAACGTATGGTGAGGCCTCCTCCTACTATTACGTCTGTGGACCCGTCTGGAAAACAGACAATGTGGACATTTTTGAAAGCAAACTAAAGACGGACCTTTTTTTTCTTGCTTTCAGCTGAATTTTATTTTCTGGTTATTCATTGAGTTTTAGCATTTTATATTTTTAGTCTGTTTATATATTTAATTTGATTTATTTTATGACTTTTAACTAAATTTTTTACTTATTTTTTAATTATTTTTATCCTTTTACTCTGGTTATTATTTTAATTTGATTTATTTTGTCTTTTTATATTTATATTTTGACTTATTTCATTATTTTAAATTGAATTTTATTGATTTTCATCCTAATTAATTATTGTTGTTGTTAATTTTAATTAGCATTTATACAGTTATATTAATCTCTCTAGTGTTTCCTTAACTTTAAAGTGGTGAGTCTGAGATAGTGTAATGTTCTTAATTCCTCAGTGTTTTTAAATCTGTCTCTTTACATACATGTGTGGGCGTCTATGTCTTTATCTAAAGCACCTTGGGCTGCATATATTATATGAAAAGTCCTCAATAAATAAATATTAAATAATTAAATAAAGAATTTATGACTCCTTTGGCAGAAAGAGGTTCAGACCTGTTCAGAAGTGTAGTTCTGAGGCATGTAACCGTTCCTGAAATAAACCACCGCGACTTCATGGCCGTCACTGAAAAGACAGAGACACAGATTAATAATTACATCACGTCGTCGTCGTCGTCGTCTCTTCCTGCTGCGACACATTTTGTGACAGAGTCAGACTCACACAAACAGCCTCTTGTCCTGATCCAGGGATCCGGTTTTACAGACGGCGTCAAACCTCTTTCTTATTGTGGAAATGTTTCTGTAACGGAGAGTGTTTAATTCAAACTAAAGGTGCAGAACAACAATTAATCACCAAGGGGTCGTCAGGAATAAGATAAGAAAAAGATATAATTTTTTCAGGGTTTGGTTATTTCAAGAAAGAAAGAGAATAAAAAGACACACCAACCTCTTCCATAGTTCACTCTCGATGTATCGCTGATCAAAAATGTTCCGTTGGTTTTCCTCCACCAGGAACATGACCACAGCTCTGAAATGACGACAGCAACTTACATTACTGAGTCAAGTTTAAATAAGAAAAGAAGCACACAAAGGTTTATTGATTACCTTCAGTAAAGATGCAATGATATAATGTGATGATAAATCCTGATCAGGCATAACATTATGACCATCTTCCTAATATTGTGTAGGTCTCCCTTGTGCCTCTAAAACAGTTGTGACTAATCAGAGAATGGACGTGGACCTTCTGAGGGCGTCTATTAACAGGATGCTGTTAGTGGCCTTGGGGGGGGGGGGGGGGGGGGGGGGGGGGGCGTGTGGTCTAGTGAATTTGGAGGCCAGGTCAACACCTTGTGTCAACACCTTGTTCTGTTCTTCAAGTTTTTTTGAGTTGTACGTGCTGGGGGCTGCTGCCATCAAAGGGTGTCATTGCTATTGAGGTGGGGGGGTGTGGGTGTCTAGTCTGGTCTGGTCTGGTCTGGTCTGGTCTAGGTGGGTGCTACATGTCTAAGTAACATCCAGGTTCAAAAGTTTCCCAGCAGAACACCGAACAGTCACAAGATGATTAATGTTATTGACTTGTGTCGTCAGTGGTCATAATGTTGTGGCTGCTCGGCGTCGTACCTCTCTGAGCCGTACAGCTCCCAGGCTTTGGCGACCGCTCCGGCCAGACCCGCTGCAGGATTGTTGTCCAGGATGCGCCGACTCTCCTCCAGCCTGCCGGCCACTTTCAGGACGTGTCTGCAGAAACAACGTGGAGAACGTCAGTAACAGTCCTCAAAAAAAAACTTTTTTTTATCTCAATTAAAACAAATAGGAAGAAGTTTGTTTGCAAATAGATCAGATCAAATCATCGGAAAATACAGGATCAATCACTGTACGTGACCCATTTAGAATGTATGTTTCCTTTTTTCCAGTTTTATGGATACAGAGAAAACTCTGATCGATGCACTAAATGAATTTTCATCACAGAGCACGGTTAACACACCTGTGTACGTCCGGCGTACGCGACGACAGGCCTCCGAAACTCGCAGCGAAGGTGTTAATCTCTATCTGCTTCAGAGACGACGTCTGGTCCAGCATGTAGTCAGAGCGGTTCAGACCCAACATAATAGTCTGGAAGCCAAAGAAGAGTTCAATCAGGCATTCATGTCACTTAATGAAACAACAGAGAGAAGATTCAGAGCGGAAATGACACATCTGCAGGCTCACATCCTCATTCCCCTGGTCCCAGCTGCACTTCTCCCATCATTATTTATATAGTTACCGAGAAAACGAGACCCAGAACAACTGATCAACATAAATAAGCGAAATGTAAAACCTCTGCAGATTCCTACATGCTTTTCTTGTCCTCGTCATAGTTAACGTAATGTGGAGAGAGACGCTTGTATCTTGGCTACAGAAAATGTGTCAACACAACGTCAACGCTCTCTGGAATCTTTTTCTCCTTGACGCCGTCTCGAGGAAACGTTTGTCTTCTTTTAAACGTACTATTGGTGTGTGTTTCATTTTATTTTTTATCTCTAGACTGACAGGTGATTCTGACAAACCTGAGTCCTTCCTTCTTTTAGGATCTGTTGGTGGATCCTGAACAACCTCGCAGTGAAATCGTCCACCTCAATGGTGCTGTAAACAGAGAGAAACAGTTCAAAGACATTATTCTATAAGTGCATTATAATAGAAGTGGTGATTTGAACAGGGACGTGCTGCTACTTCAAACTAAAGACGGGAGATCATTAGAGGCTCGGACTGTGTCGTACCTGGCTAAAGCCTCCTGCAGAAAGTCTGAGTCCTGGCTGATCTTGTCCACCAGCGTGTTGTAATGCGTCTGCACAGCCAGAGCCTGCAGGAACGCGGCCTTCGGCACAGGCGAGGGGAAGAGCGTGAAGGGAGCGTAGGTCACCAACTGCAAAACCAGAGGAATGCTGACGTCAGAAAATACAAACACAGAACAAAGCGTAAAAATCGGCAATAATAAAAATAAAATCCCTGTATGCATGAGCTTAATGAAGATCTCACATCCTCTGCCCTTGAGCGGAACAAATTCCTAAAATAACTTCACACTGAACGAGCCCGTTTCATCAGAAACAGCTTTTCAAACAGGAAACATGTCTTTTCTACAGGAAACATGTCTTCTGTTGCTGGCTGTCGCTCACAGGTTCACAATTTCACTCTATATTAAAACTCAAATTAAATGAAAATAAGCTTTAACGTCATCCCGCAGATACTGGATCAGTTTGGGATCTAGTGAATTTGGAGGCCAGGTCACTGGAATAGTTTCCTTCCTAATCCTACCTCTGAGGAGTTCGGGGATTCCTGGATCCTCATCAGGACGCCCTGCAGAAGCGCTGCGTCTTTTGCCACGTCGGCCAATTCTTTTACGAGAGCGGTGTTCATCATCACCTCGTCTGGTATCCCCTGGGCCATCCTGACTCACCTGAGATTCAAGAAAACGAGCAAGATGTTTGGTAAAAACATGCAACACGTCGCTGTCGCTTAGACCTGGAGAAACTAGAGGATCTTCTTTTTTTTTTTTTGCTTAGAGTCATTTAGATGTAATCAGATCCTCTGGGAGACTCCACCACAACAAGCTGGTTGATACCAGAGGGAAAAATTAGTTGCTATAGATGGTGCGAGCATACAAGTTAGGTAAAGCAATAGAATATGATAAGAGAAAATATATTAAGGTTACAAAAAGTATTTAAAGACTGTATAACGTTTGAGTAACTAACTAGAAACCAACCAAGTTAATTCCCTGTTAAAAGAGACTTTTTCTTTGCCCTAGTTCCCTTCATGCTTGCTCTCGACGTTTCAGGCTCTTTGCTCTGTGAACCGTCTTCAGACACTATTGTTACTGATGCTATGTAAATGAAACTGAATTAAACTAAGTAAAGTTGAGTGGAGCAAACGGGGGTTTAAGTGGTGGAGGCTGAATAATAAATACTGACATTCACAAATATCATGAATAGGGAGAAGAGTTGCTCTTAAAAAAGAAATATTCCACAGAAGTGACACGAGTAAGAACTGAGATAATTACTGCAATGAATGGAAAGATAAATACACAGATCAGGCTTAACATTATGACCACCTTCCTAATATTGTGTCTGATTTAGTGGGGGTGCTGGTCTGGTCTAGGTGGGGGCTACATGTCAAGTAACATCCACATGAATGGATGCCAGATCCAGAAGTTTCCCAGCAGAACATTACATTGTCACAAGTGCTATTTACTGTGCATGTCAGCGGTTATAATGTTATGCACACCTGGTGTAAGCGTGTTTCCAAAGATTTGCACAGGTGTTCTGTCCAGTCCTGTTCAGTAGTAAAGGCAAAGTTGTAACGTGGTTGGAGTTTTATTAGTAGGAACATGAGAAGAACACACCCATTTAAAAATTTGCTTGACTAGTGTTTGTTAATGGCTAGATATTAACTGTCGTGAGGGGGAGTAACACTTAAATCAGGACAGAGGTCAGAGGTTTACCACAACGTAACACAAACACAGGAAAATCACATCGACTCAGTGACTTGAAATCTGACTTTCTACTAAAAGTTAATAAAGTAACATTAAAGAAAACAAACAACTCCCAAAACGAATGTAATACACCCAAAGTGACTTTTATGTGGCAACATTTACCAAACTCTTACCTTTGTTTTAAGCTGCTGGTCACAGATGGTCAACAGCGTCGGCTAGTTTGTTAGCTAACTTTCCAGCTAACAGGTTTCTCTCCCGCTCGAAAAGTACGTTTCCACAAAGTGTGAGTCTAGCGAATAAGACCCTGTGGAGTTCACTATGAACGTTTTCTTTCCTCCTTCTTCTTTTTTTTTTAAACCGCTACAGAAACGGTGTCTCCGACATGTCAACACGCCGCTGCTTGGGTTGAATGAAAAAGCCGGAAGTGTCGTTTGAGACCTGTCACGCTCGTCAGCGCTGATTGGTCGGCCGGTTCGGCTACTATTGGCTAAAACAGTACCACGTGCTTTGTTCGAGCCAATCAGCGCTCGGATCGTCGCTTAGTACTGAAGAGAGGAACAAGAGGGAGAGCGGTGAAAGGTAAATAAAACGTGACGCGTCTAAAAAAAAGAAAAAGAAACTCGTTCAGCAGCTCAGACACGCATCGTTTTAGGACATTTTTTTGGCGTTACTTTAATTCAGAATTAAGAGTGTGGGGCATTTTGATGCACGTGCTATCGTTTGTTTAATTAGCATAAAACAAGTTCAACAGGAATAACAGGAAATGTCATCCATTTTTTTTTATCCAGATATTTGGCAAAAAAAAAAACGTTTAGTACTGGACAATAAATAAAACGCATTTCTCAACAAATAAATACATTTAATAATCATAATAATATATATATATATATTACAAAAGATATGACATAATATAATGCAATCTATCATTTATAAAAATAAATCACACACAATAAGCAAATTCAACCAACGGGAATGAAAAATCCAGTTCCTCCACAAGTTTTGCCTTCTTGCTCCACACCAGCAGAGGGAGCTGAAACGTTTTCCAACACACGCCACAAAGAGCTGCCTTGAAGCTTCCTGCCTCTCTGTGTCTTGTCATGGTTTATTAACAAACACAGGCCTTCAAGCCAATCAATGGGTTTGTTGACGCGGAGGGTTGAATAAACTACAGTGAGCGTATACTTTAAAGGGTTGCCACCCAGAGTGATCAAGAGGTGCTGGGCCGCAACGGTGTCATTTTTTTTCCCACTGTGCTTGCGTCTCGTGTCCTTGTAGATGGCGAGTGGACAGCTGTCGAGGGCGGAGGCGCTGGCGTCCTCAGGCTACAGGCATGCGTGTCACGTGATGCTCTACTGTGACACGAAAAGTGAGCTGTTTGGGAGGTTTCCCTTCAGACACATCATACTGGTGAGCGCTGAGTAGTGTGTTCCTTGTCCTTGCGTTGGTGGCGGGTCACTCACACGTTTCCGTTTGTGCACGTTTGAGTGAAAATGCACACGAGTGTGTAACAGCTTCTGTCTCGTCCCACAGATGCAGATGCGCTTTGACGGACTGCTGGGTTTCCCTGGCGGGTGAGTCCTTCCTGGTGCTGCCTCTGCTTTAGCCCCAAAACTGGATGTGTTCAGGTGCAGCCTTGTAAATCACCCTCTTTCTTCGCAGAATCGTGCACAAAGACAGAAACATATGTCCTCTGCAATATTCAACACTGAAAGATGAGCAAATGTGCTTGACGGGTTCCTCTGTCAGAGGCACTATTTTGCCATTGAACACATTTTTAAAAGACACACACTGCTCGATTAGTATTCTTCTAAGTATTAATCGTCTGCGCCTTTGGATCTGTGATTTACAGAAGAATTACTGGAGCAACGTTTCCCTCCCAACAAGGCAAAACCTGAAAAATCAGAACAGAAACAGGAACGTGTCCCAATTTCATACCACAACTGTGTTCATGTCCTGTTCTCACAGCTGTATTTGACAATATCAACACTATACTAATAGCAAAAAAAGGAGTAATTTTTAGTATCAAACATTAATTTGTATTCCCTCTGTTTGATACGTTTATTTAAGCACAAACCCTCATTTTCATTTGTCCTGTAAATTGACGCCATTATGGTTTTAATACGAACCCAACACTCTCAGTGAACATTTTATATTAAACACCTTCGTTTGCACAGTGCTTTTATTGTGAAACATTCAGTGACAACAGTGCACACATACATATTTTCTGGTGTATTCTGTGCCCTTCAGAGTTTTCTATATTGTATATTTGTATTTTTTAATGCAGTATATCTATACTGCATTTAAAAAAAAGCAAAATACATATACAGATTTTCACATGTTTGTTACTAGTCTGCTGCTACTCGTTAGCAAGTGACCTGCTGAGTTATAACAGATACACAAGCAGGAGCCACTTTTCACTTAATTGCATGACAGCGAGTCGCCTTTATTGTCCGGTGACATTTAGCAGGCGAGACACACCTCCACGTTGTCCCTGTTGGTTCTGAGGTATTTATTTATCTGAGGCTGAAACGAATCAGTGTCGGCGCCGCAGCCACTGAAACGTAGTGAAACTGCTTCAGATGCATTTACACTGAATGTAAAATGTGCTAAATCAGGAGTCTTCAACTGATGCAGAGATTAAGAAGGGATCTCCTACCTACTATACGTGTTCTATATTAAACTAGTGCTGTTTATAAATATACATTATTATTACAACTGCTACAAACATAAATATCTTGATGTATATCATGCACTGTTAGCTTCTCTTCTGCTAATATTGCAGCGTGTTACTGGATTTCACATGGGGACTGAATAGACTCTCGTCCAATTGCGGGGAACCTGATAGAGTCGTGTAATGTGCAGCCTCGTGATTGGCTCAGTAGCGATGGGGGCGGGGCCTACTGTGTACAGGAGGCTTAGATTGACAGGTCTAGTGTGAAACGATGTTGAGGCAGCACCTGTATCGCTGAATGAGTGAAGTGGTGACTGAAAGATGACGTCTTCGGCCTCCATTTATCCCTTTACTGAAATATGCTGGATTCATGTTAATGTGTGTTTAAAGAAATTTAAATTTTGGGTAAAAATGAAAAGAAAATATACAGAAAAAACGTCTAATCAACCTAAGATTTTGTGGCTGCCCTGCAGTACCTCTTTTGAACCCTTAGGGGTCGCAGACCCCCTGTTGAAGACCTATTCTGTAAATTATAAAAGGAAGGAGGGGTAAAAAAAAATGAATTATGAATAAATGTTGGATCCATAATTGGATAATTGGAAGGTGCTATCCTGCGCAGATGACCGGGATAATGTTAAAATCCCACCGCTTGTCAACAATAACACGCGCATATGATAAAACTCTGCCAACCAGGGCCGGTGCACGTCTCCATGTGGACACCAAAGCATCCACTTGTCTTGAATTTCCTGCAGCGCTGCCCCCCAACACCAGCACCGGGCTTTAAAATTCAATTAGTGTAATTTATTTACTGAGGAGGCTCAGGAGAGCGATACAGCAGAAGGGGCTGTTTATCTGCAACCACATCTGGTGCTGACCTTTGACCCCCTCCCTCCCTCAGGCTCGTTGACCAATCGAAGGAGACGCTGGAGGCGGGGCTCAGCAGGGAATTGTCCGAGGAGCTGGGCCTGGCTATACCTGTGACTGAAGAAGATCTCGTGGAGTCTTGCTTCGCTCCCGCTTCCCCCTTCCAACGCAGCCCCAACCTCATCCTCCACTTCTACGTGAAGAAGATAGAGGAGGAGCTCGTTAACGAGGTGGAAAGAGTGGCCGCGTCCACCGCCGCCGACCACGGACAGGAGGTAACGCGTCCTTCCCGAGTGACTGATTGCAGCGATTTAGCAGATCTCACGGTCCTCTCCCGCTGTCTGCTCAGGTCCTGGGGATGGTCAGAGTCCCGCTCTACACCATGAGGAACGGGGGAGGCCTCTCCCACTTCCTGTCCCACTCCTTCATCGGCAACGCCCGCTCCCAGCTGGTCCGGTCCCTGCTGCGCCTCGACATGGTCCCCGCCGCCGAGCTGCACAAAGCCCTCGCCGCGTCCCTGAAGACGCAGGCGCAGAGCAGGGACGGCCTGCGCGAGGCCCTGGCCCTGACGGAGGCGCACAAGCTTTAAAAAACGCACGGCGCGTTGTCGCATCGCAGCCCTTTTCCTACACACTTAATCCTACACACACACACATGCACACGCGCGCCTTCATGCTGATTCTGAGCTGGTGACTCATAATTGCATACTGTGCATCAGGCAGTTTGGGGCAAAACATTATCAGCTCCCTTACCAGTGAACGGAAATAAAGATGCTTACGCTGTCCATCACATCCGAGCCTTTTCTGTCATTTGTGAGAGGGAAGAGCGGCCGTGATGGAAATCAAACCCAAAAAAAAAAATAAATAAACTCTTCGTTTTATTGTTACGGGGGTGATGACGTTTTCATAATTCTTGCAGAGTCTCGAGCTCAGCTGACAGGAAGGCAAAGGAGAAACGCTGGGTTGTGGGGTTACCTTATAAGGCGTCGCTGAGACGCTCTGTGGTTTTTCTATAGGTGCCAGGATCTAAGTGGGGGGGTGGAGGGGGGGGGGAAGTTTCTATCTATCTATTGGTGAACGGAAACGTGCCACGTCCACAACCGGGCGCCATTCTTTTTCTGTCTCTGTGCCCCTCGCTATTTTACTCACTTTTTTTTAGCGGCTGCTCTGTTTATGAAGTTCTAGCACGGTCGCCCCCCGCCCCCCCTCCTTCGCCCCCTCCCTCCTGCAACCCGAGGATTAATTACGCCCGTGACATACCATACGGCCTGCGGGCGGAAGATTTGATTCCGTTTAAGTGTACCCTCGGTGCGCGTAACGCCGCCCGCACCAGATGCTGGTAACCTCATTCCTCCGACAGCATCGCCGGCAGTGAGCTAGAGCAGGAGCCGCGACGCTGCCTGGTGTCCATGATACCTATTGTACCATCGCTGCTGCTTTTTCTTTATCAGCCTGATTGCACAGTGCAGCGGCGGCGGCAGCCACCTGAGTTTATCTGCGACTCATTGGGCTGATGGTGCAGAGATAAATCATCCTGAAACACAGTGTACGCGAAAAAGCCTTTTATGATCCCGCAGATCTCACCGAGGCTTTAACATTTTTTGGGGAACAGGTGCACCCGTTAATCACCTTCACCTGCGCGCGCTCGTCTCCGAGCAGGTGTCGGTCGGGTGTCGATGCAGGTATGCAAACAGTTCACCCGGGGGGGGGGGGGGGGGAGAAAGGAGAGAACGTTGATGTGTTTTTCTCAGCCTTTTCTCAGGAGGACGAACTGCACCGCATCCGGTGCAAACAGACAGGATGCACAGAAGACAGCTTGTACGAAAACGCTCTCGTCTGTGGTCGCGTTTGTGTGATTTCTTTGTGTGTGTGTGTGTGTGTGTGTGTGCGACTGCTTGAAGACGCGTTTCTTTTATTCACGTGCGTGTGTGTGTGTGACGCACCTTGCACGAGAGAGAGAGAGAGAGAGCGTGCGGGGAAAGGATGCTGTGGCGTTGGCGGGGGGCGAATAATACAAGGTCATCAGAAAAACATTTAGAGCGAAAGGGGATGGAGGGAGAGGGAGGAATGGTGGAGGGGGGGGGGGAGGTGGGTGCACGGATGGAGAGAGCGCGGGAGCGAGGGATGCTGAGGGAGGAAGACGGTGTATTCATAGCAGCAGCGGCATTTATAGCCGCCCAGAGGAGAGGGGAGAGCTGGGGGCGTGGCTTCGGCGCCGCTTCGCATGGCGGAGAGGGAGAGGAAGGGAGAGGGGGGGGAGGGAAGGGGGAGGAGAGAGGCAGCTCTGGCGATAGAGGGAGAGAAAGAGAGAGAGAGGAGGGGAGGCTATTTGGCATATTTGGCAGGAGAGGGAAGAAAGAGAGGCGGGAGGCAGGAGAGGGAAGGAAGGAGGGAGGGATTTCTGTTTTTGAGAGTGTGTGTGGAAGGACTGAGCGAGAGAAAATCTGTCACACACACTGCTCTCTCTCTCTCTCTCTCTCTCTCTCTGTGTGCGTGTGTGTGCATGTGTGTGTGTGCATGTGTGCGCGTGCGGTAGAGAGAACGAGGGATGAGAAGAGAGGCGGAGGGCTGAGGAACAGATAGAAAGAGGCAGAAGAGGACCACAAAGTGAGGTACGTGCAGCTGTCATAGTCCTCCTGAACCCGAAAACAACCTGTGTGTGTGTGTGTGTGTGTGTGTGTGTGTGAGAGAGAGAACGTGTGTGTGCACGCGTGACCAAAGTCAATATGTGTGTTTATATTTAGTTGAGCAGCTTTAAACGGACGCTGTCGTCACTTTGGCTTTTTCTCTAAGTGGACAAATGGAGCCACCGACTCTATCAATTATGTAACATGCGTGCACCATTTTCTGTGTTGATGCTGTTTGTGTGCGTGTTATTATACTGATGTGTTTATGTGGCCATTGTGTGCGTGTGTTTGTGTGTGTTTGTGTGTTTGTGGAGCCTCCCCCTCCCCTCCTTCTCCCGCTACAGAGCCTTGACCATATGGGCTGATTTACAGCCATTGTAAATAGAACTTAACACAGCTCCTGTTAGAGGCTGTTGAACCTCTATTCGCCTTCCTTTCCTCAGCGCTTATCGCCAGCACCGCTCTGACGGCTGGTTCACGTTTAAAGGATGCTGGAGAAGAATAAACAAGCTTCCGAAAGGCGTCTGCAAAGTGGCGTTTTGCCTTTTGTGCAGATGGTTGACGGTGCAACAAACGGAGACGGGGATGGAGCCTGTGTTTTATTGCGCCCTGGTGCGTATTTGCTCGGTTTAACCCTACGAGGTGGTCAGATCAGATTTGATTTTGAGTTGAAATGGTGATGATGGCGCCTCGCAGATTCGAAAGGGTCCAAAAAGCCCTCGAACGTGGTCGCGCGTTGCCCGTGAAGGCCGAGGTCTAACATCTGAGCGTCGGCTGCGTCAAAACAACTACAGAAAGCAACCGTGCACAAAAAAAACAAAAAACAAAAAACAGACTCTTTGCACCAGTGAGCAGCATGTGATTTCTGTGTGATTCACGTACAGCCACTGTTCCTGCATATGCATCAAGTGATTCTGTTCGTGAACTCGTCCACTAACCCTCGTGTTGCCTGTGAGCTTTTTGGGGAGGGGGAGTCGCTTAGGTAACAGACCAGGAACTTGGACGTTTTGAAAGAACGAAGACGTGTAGGCCACAAAACATAAGAAATACGAAGGAACCCCTTCAGAAGAACTGTCGAGTCTGGATTATCTGAGCCCCACTCAGGCTCGGCAACTGGACAACCGGCTTTAGATGGTTCTGCAGGTTGCTCCAGTGGATATGAGCAACGCTTAAATGCTAAGTGCATGCACGCTATTTTTAACTACTCCATAAATGTCTGTAGTGAGTAACAAACTATAAACTGCAAAGCTTTCAGCTACAAAGGAGTGGAAGTCTGACTGTGTCATCTCTGCGAGATTTACTCCCACATCCTGTTGCAGTACAGTCCGAAGCAGACAGTAAAAAACCAAACCAAAAACCGACTGAGACAGTTTTGTAGAAGCTTCCGAACGCTTCCCCCCAGACCGGCAAAGGCGTGAGCCGTTTCTGAGAGAGCGAATGCGACCGGCAGTGGAGCCGCCTCATCACACTGCACGACTGTTTCATTTCGTTTTTTTTTTTTTGCTTCGTATTTACCATCCGCCAGGAACCTGCAGGTATGTCTTCCACAAATAATCTTCTGCATTAAGAGTCAACCTTGGCGGGACAACAGTGGAAATCTTTCTGAGCCCGTAGGCTTTAAGTTTCCAGTCCTGTTTGTAGCAAAAAAAAAAAAAAAAAAAAAAACTGCCCTCAGCGCTTTTTTCCAATTATGTAGCGTATCAGAATCTAACAGGCACCTTATGCTACTGCAAAATGACTACTAATGATAATTTACACCCTTTTGCAAATGTGTTACTCTGTGGGCAATATGTTAGTCACTGGAGACCACACTTTCTTCATGTAGTGCATTGACCTAGAGTCCTCTGCCGGCCCCTCGACACTGTTCGTCTCTGTGTCCAGGTTTTGCTTTTGCAGCAGCTGAGAGGAAAATATATGAGAGTTCAAAGAACCTCTGCCAAGAAGTAAAGTTTATCACGGCTGGATTTGGGCTACGCTACATAGCTAATGTTGCACCGTGCTAAATCTCACGACACGCTCTGCTTGGAAGCTCCGGTCAGAGCCCAAAGCGTGAGGGCGCTCCACCTTGTCGCAGGACAGTCAGGTTGGCTGGACGAGCGACTTCCACAACTGCAATCCAGCAGCTGTTCAGCAGCTTCGGTGTCTCTCGCATGTGCATGGAGAAAAGTTGAGTGTGGTTGGCGTGCGGACTTGAACTTAAAGTGAGAGTTTCGCTACTACAGTAGCTGAGTCATGAACCATTCAAGCTCACGTCTTTTACCGTTAAGCAGCTGGAGTTTTTGTCGTTTGTGTCCACAGGGGCGCTGTTGAGCAAAAAAAAAAAAAAGAGCTACTGCAGCGAGTGGTCAGAACTGATTTGGTGTGGTTTAGACCTGTGAACCTGGTCTTCCTATGCTGTGCTCACGCCATCTAGGTGTTTGTCGTGTGCTAACGTTGGTCTTTATTTGTCATGCTCAGCTGTGATTGTGAGTGGAAGTTGATGTTGTAGTTGATAAATGTTGTTCTGCAAAACGGAGAGAAGTTATACGGATATCGTCGCTGTGCGCAGGCTGCAGCCAGGGCTGTTTTAAGACACTTTGGGGGCCCCAGGCGACAGGTGCACATGCACCGAAGTCCCCAAGAAAACATGAAGCATTCAGAGCAAATATTTTATTTTAGGACTGCTCTCAAACCACCTCACTTCCGTGTGCACCTGCTCCAAGGAATCCATATTCTGATTTTGTATTTATCTGTTGTTGTACCTCAACAGCTTCGCAAGTATCTAAGCCAGTCCCATCATTGTCATTGATATGGACCAATATCAGCCGTCTATCGGGGGCCCCCTTCCAGCTCGGGGCCCCAACAAAATTGCCTGGTGTACCTGTGGGTTTGTGGCCTCCCCATTTAGTCCCACTAAACACCCCTAAATGTGTAGCCTCAGACCATTTGGGGGGAACTCATGTGGGTTACCTCTAAAGAAGACATCATGCAGCTGCACCTTAACGCTTTACAAATGAAGGCATCACCTTTTAATGAAGCTGTGAAGCCCATTGACCTCGTCTCCTGAGGCAACGGCTGCCATTAAGGGTCCGTCCTGTGTAGACGGTGAATATCTGTACAACGCATGATAAAATATCCAGGCCGAGACTTCCTTTTTACCACTTGCTTGTCTTTTTGTTTTTTAGCCTGACAAGCAAGTTGAGACCTGAGAAGGGACGATATTCGTGACCAGTCCACACTCAGCAGTTTCCGTCGAAGGCATTTGCTTGACAGATTTGACTCGTTGGCCTTCGCGTGTGTGCAACCAAAACCCACTCGAACGTGACTGTCCGATACCGCAAGGGCTATTGACTGAAACCAGAAAGCTTCTCTGGTTCCCTTCCTACAGATTTATGCATGTTCATGTGCACATATGTTTGTGTGGATCAGTGGCACATTGGCCAGAGATTGTGCATCCATCAAAAAATGTAATTTAAAAAGTACGTACATGACCTAACCCTAACCCTAACCCTAGTCCTAACCCTAACCCTAACCCTAGCGTCCATTATTTATACTTCCATTAGTATCCTACGCCTATATTCCAGTCAGTAAGATATCAATGCAATGATATCAGTATAAATGCTTTTACTGTAGTGGATATTAGATCTTGCTTTGCCTCCGTACTGATTCCTCCTGCATCCTGCAACAGCCTCTTCAGCGCGTCTGTCAGAAAGCACCTGACCCTCCCCGACGCACCGAACCAACAAAGGCACAGCTGTAGCACGTCTGACAGCGCAGATAAGCACGAATTCATGTTCTGTCACCCCCCTCCTGCTTCCTCTTTAACATTTCGGCGCATATCTCCGATGGCGCTGCTCTGATTAGTCACTTCTCAGCGGCCACGTCACGTTTCCCAAAAGTCCGCTTCTCGGGAAGTTAGGTCATCTGGCCGAGGGGTCCCAACGACGCCCGTGTGTGTTTCCTTTCCTCGGCTTCGTCCCAGGTTCAGGGGATTCCTGGATGTAAAACAGCTGCGGAGAGGCGGCTGTAAGAATGAATTTTTTTTTTTTTTCTGCAAAAACAAATCTCAAAGAACAAGGTGAAGTTGTGCATGCAGCAGTAGGGATGTCGGCAGTCAGCGTTATTCTCAGGAAGTCCCCGTATAGTATCAGCTGTAATATCTTACACAATGCTCTGCTTGTATTGGTTCTGCACAGTGGTTGATTTTTTTTTTTTTTTCTTCTTCTTCAGAGGAAATTAGCAGAAAATCCCCTCAGTAGCAATGAGGATCTATCACTGTCTATGCATCCTCTTGTCTTCAGTCGACTTCACATTCACCACATTCACCACGTGACCTCGTTCTTTCCATGACCTTGGCTTTATGTGTGAAACATTGTTCCCCGATAACCTCCCATCTCACTGCCTTCACTGCCCTGTTTTTAATTTAATTAATTTATTTTTTATTTTTGCTGTATCTCACACACAGCCCCTCCTCACTCCTCCTCCTCCTCCTCCTCAGATCATTTACGTCGGCTTTGTTCCGTGCAGATTAAGGCCGTGCGCTGATGAAGGCCCCCTGAGCTCTCGGCGCCCTTACGGTCTCATTTGAGGGGGGAAATCTCTTTGCATTTATTCACCACGCTTCCACCTTTTTTTGCTCCCCCCGCTCGAGTCTGAAACCGTCCTCGAGACGCGTCTGGATCACATCCACTGCACTGCTTTTAGAAGAAGGAAATGAAAACAAAAAAAAAAAGAAAAAGGTCGAAGAGCGATACTGCTCGTTCTGCCGTTAAGTGGCCGGCTCTGGTTGTGATAACAAGGATTTGAAATGAAGGGGCTATTTTTCACGTTTGTTCGCCACTTTTTTAAAATGCTCAGCGCGGCGGCTGCGTCAACAGTAACATTCCCCCACGGCCCCTGCGTGTTACAGGAGACCACATTAAACCACTGCTAGTGCCTCTCTGGCCACAGTTTTACTGCAGGCGCTGCCGTGACCTAAATGATTTGCTCGGGGCCGATTGAGAAACAATGTTTTGTGAAGGCGGTTCAGTTTGGCAAAGCGGTGAAACCCGTTGAGAAACTGACACAGGATGTGGGAAGTGAACTTGCTTCTGTCTGTTGGTATCAGTGCGTTTCGCTGCTCGTCGGCCCCGGCGTTGATGTCAAAGGTAAGAAATGAGTCGATATGGATTTTCTGTCTTCAAAAAACGCCTTCAGAAGCGCTCGAGAGTCTTTGATTGCACTTTAAAGGAACACTCCAGCGATTCATCGCTCGGTTTCATCGGGCTGGAGGACTTTGCTTTAGCGTGATCAACATCAGTGGAACAGACGCAGAGATGTATAGTGATTTAGTTAGTGCATCTTTATGTGACGACTTTACTGTCATCCAAACTTTTTTTTTTTTAAGAAATGCTCCGAGTTTGTCATGAGTCAGTGGAAGGAGATTTACTGCATTTAGACTGAAAGTGATGAAGCAAATCTTTATCTTACTCTGCTTCTCTCTGTTTCTCTCGTTCTCTTTCTCGTCCTGCATGTTTCGGTATCGTCAGAATGCAACTTCATGTTTGACTTGAATCATTTCTTTCCATTGACTTTCCTCCTCGTGTTCTGATTTAACGTACTGAAAAGAAAGTGCACCAAAGAGCACTCCAGTGATGTATGGTTTGACTTCATCGAGTTGGAGGACTTTGCTTTAGATTAATCGAAGTCAATGGAACAGACACAGAGATGTATAGTAATTTAGTTTGGCCTCTGAATCCCATAAAATGCTGGAACCTGCGTTTCCCATAAACCAGCTCAGTGCATCTTTTACATCTTTTTTAAGGAATTTATTTTCTTCTGCTTCTTTCTTTTTCTCTTGTTCTGCATGTTTCGGTATCAGCAAAATGCAATTTTAGATTTGAGTTGAATCATTTCTTTCCATTGACTTTCCTCCTCGTGTTCTGATTTAACGTACCGAAAAGAAAAGTGCAGAAAGGAACGCTGTGAATGTATAGTTTGGCTTCATCAAATCGCAGGACTTTGCTTTAGAATGATTAAAAACTTCCCCCATAAATCCCCCATAAAATGCTGCAACCTTCACTTCCCATCAACTGACTTGATGCTCCCATGCATTAATGGAGCCTTTCTGGAATCATAGCTGCAGCACTTCCTCATATTTGACATGCAAATTGTCAAAGTGAAGCTAATTTTTACCTTCCACTGCTTCTCTCCGCTGTTTTCCTCAAGTTTCTCTCGTTTTCTTTCTCGTCCTGCATGTTTCGGTATCGGCAGAATGCAACTTTATTTTCAACTTTCGAGTTGAGTCATTTTGAGCTTGCAAGGACACGTCTTGGTGTCTTTCCATTGACTTTCTTCCTCGTGTTCGTGTTTTAAGATACAGAAAAGAAAATGCATTTTAAAACAACACTTCGGTGATTTACGATTTGACTTCCTGAAGCTGGAGGACTTTGCTTTAGAATGAATGAATTAGAACAGTGGGATTTAGTTTGAAACCCAAAAAATGCTGGAACCTGCACTTCTCAAATCAGTTTGTCATGAGAAAGTGACAGGATTTAAAAAAAAAAATATATATATATATATTTTTTGGCACATCAGGATACAGGAATGAAGAACTTCCACAGCTCCCGGTGGAACCATCGAGGTTTTGTTTAGACAGAAAGCAGAGCAAACCTTTTCCACTTGTCTCTCAGGCAGAAAGTGAAGCAGAGTTTTACCCGTTATTTCCCTCGTTAGTTTCTAGTTATTTTCTTTCCTGTCCTGTACATTTTTTTTTGGTATCAGCAGAATGCAATTCTATATCTGAGTTGAATCATTCGATCTGTGAGTCCCAAAAATACCATCTGGTGAATTTAGAGGCCAGGTCAACAACTTGCGTTGTCTTTTTTGAGTTGTTCCTGAAGTGTTTTTGTGTGTGTGTGTCATTGCTATGAGGGTGGGGGTGTCTGGTCTGGTGTAGGTGGGTGCTAAATATCTAAGTAACATCCACACGAATGAACACAAGGTCCAGAAGTTTCCCAGCAGAACAATGTTTTGTAACAAGATGGTCGACGTCGTTCACGTTCTCTCATGTCCCTGGTTTTAATGTTGTGGCTGATCGGTGTAGCCAATAGTGTCTCAAATCAAATCACCGTTGGATCCGACGTGAGTTCCTGGACACTTCCACGGAGCCTGGGAGTGTCCTGTGTCTCTGTGCTGAGGAGATCACTGAAAGATTAATACTTCAGATGGAGGAAAAAATACTTTACGTGCTCGTCCATCCCACTGCTCCACTTCCTGGCTGAGTTAAAACCGATGATGTCACAGGGTTGTGTTTCATGAAGCCGAACGGGATCGGTTAGAAGAAATGAGCAACGGAGAGAGTCCCACTCTTTGCCTATATTTGCTAAACATAGTGTGATCCAGTGTAAAGAAAATGAGATCTATGACGAGGGATCTGCAGGATGGATGAATCTGCATCACATGTTCTGGTCTGACCCGTCTCTTTGTTCTGACTGGTTCCGTTTTATTTAAAACTCAACACCAGCGTGCTTTTTAGTTTAATACCAGTCGCTGTAGCTCTGCTAAAAAATAAATGGAAGCAGACCTCATGGTCCCCTGACCCCATTAGGCAGACAGCTCTTACATGCTGCTGTGTGGGAAGCCTCAGTGATATCAGTGAAGAGATTAAATGATTAAAGATTTTCTTAAATTTGACTTCGCTGACATCTTAAAATTCTACGGTTCTCGCCCACTCTTTGAATGCATGTTAATTACCGAACTGATAGCTCTAACAGGGACGTGCAGACAAATCCCGAGAGTGAATGTAGTAATATGCCATCCAATCTGCCATAACATTATGACCATCCACCTAATATTGTGTAGGTCTTCAAAACAGCTGTGACTCATCGGAGGCCTTTGGGTCCTGTGGGTTGAGGGGATGGTCCTCTGTGGATTATCCCACATCAGGCTGGGATGGGGGTGGGGGGTGGCTGGTCTGGTCAAGGTGGGTGCTACATGTCTAAGTAACATCTACAAACTACATACATTATTTTATTGACACTAAACGGTCAAAGTTATTTACTTCTCCTGTCAGTGGTCATAACGTTGTGGCTGTATTTACGCATTATACTCTGATCTCATAACTTAGACATCTTATATTATGTACCATATCTAGTATTTTTTTCAAAAAAATAGATAAATGTGCCAGACATACAAACCAATAATAAAAAAAACAACATAAAGTAAATAAATGTAGTGTTTCTGTGTGAGGTCGGGGTTGTGAGAGGTTGGCAGAGTCGACCTGCAGACATCACTCGACATTTTCCCAGACTGAGCTGCACGTTTAATTATGACTTAACCGACGTTATGTCGCTCTGAGTGCAGTAACCCTATACCGGCGGTAAAGAGCGAAGGTAACCCACAAACCAGCTGTGAGAAGCTGCTGATGCATCAACAGACCACAAGTGGAAGCGAATCGCACACCGGTCTGCGGCGGTCAACGTTTACTACATCCTGCCGTCAGAATGCGTCTCGATCACAAACAACCGTGGGAGAACATCCGATTGCGTATTTGACTATTACTTTCATCCTCCACCGCTGACCTCAAGGCTCCGAAAGTCCTTCGTTACTGCTGTTACTCATCCCTCCCCCTCATCCCTCCCCCGTCCCTCACCCCGTCCCTGCCGATGTCTCGTCGGCCCCTCTTATTAAATCTCCCTTCTCTGGTGTCACTGTCCCTTTCTTTCTTGTCACCCTGCCCTCGTTTGTCCTCTTCCTCTCCCTCTGAATCCTTCCTGCTCTCATTCCGGCCTCAATAAGTCACCTCTCCCTGCCTCTGTTTTCTTCCCAGGCCAGTTCACCTATGGATCAGGGTTCATCTCAGAAACCCAGGGGATTCCATGACGCATCGACCCGACCGACGCCCCCCATCCGATCGACGCTGACGCTGACGCCGATGCTGATGCGCTAGAGGATCTGTAGGGCAAGCGAGGCCGAGGAGGGTCAGAGGTGAAAGGTCGCAGTCCACGCAGCCGAGGCGGGAGCTGAGGTTTCGGAGAAGAATCGGGGATCGGGAGGGAAGGTCGAGGGATCAAAGATGATGACATCCCACGGAAAGCTGAGGAGGGAGAAGGGGAGCCTGGCCGAGTACGAGTCCCAGATGAAGGGTAAGCCGCCTCCGTATTTATTCATCCGTCGCGCTTCTGTTTGTGCGCTTACCTGCACGCATGAATGCATGCAAAGCAGCACGTGTGCGCTCACGCGTGTCTACGTGTGCGGTTGCTCCGCTCAGACATACGAGCATACGCATGGACACGCCACAAGGCCCACGCCCACGAGTTTTCTGGAGACGGGAGGTCAGGGAAGGTCTGCAGAGAAAAGGCTTTAGATTGTGGATTTTTTACACGGCAGCAGCATGTGTGCGATGCGTGGCGTGTCCGTGCCGTGCCAGGCTGGGCTGGCCCTGCTTGGATCTCTGTACTGTACTACAGGGGTGTATTTATAGCCAGTATTAGTGATGCTGTCTCCTCACATCCAGTCAGCCCGGGGCTGTGTACGCACACAAGGAAAAAGGAAAAGAGTAAAACGAGGGGGAACGAGGGAGCGGGCTGAAGGGCTGAAGGGAGGTGTTCTAGTCTTTTCAAAGGAAAGCGCAACACAGGGGGCGCTGCACTGTTGGTTTAGCTGCACGCGCACACAAGCCGGTGTGCGTAGCAATCGGGGTTGTGATGGATTTTGACAAGCGAGCCATGTGCGATAATCCATACGAGGCAGAGGCAATCAGAGCCCTCTGTTATTAAATCCCGCCACCTGAAGGAACGACGTTAATGACTCGAGGCAGAATCATTAACTGTGCAGATAGAGATATTAATGGGAAATTAATATGTGGCTGCAAAAGATTTCTACTTTTTCCGTGTGCGTGCATCATTTCCAGGCACACGAGCGTCTCAGGATTATTAAGCCCTAAATTAAAATAATAAAATAAAAAAAAAAAAAACAGAATGTAAAAGCAACAAATTGTGGAATTGTGGGTAGTTACAAGCTGGAATGAAGCGTACACACACACACACACACACACACACACACACTGTCAAATTTAGTTGAAATTTCCCGTCTATGTGCGTCTGGATTGCAGGTCCAGTGATCTCCTGCTGCAACCTTCAACCAAACTGAGGTTTTAACTAACGAAACTTGTTTTATTTCATGACTAGAATAAACCTTAGACTGACCTCTATACATAAAGAAAGACACACAAGGGTGTCGATTAAATATAATTATAGAAGTTGAAGTGGGAGGTGCTTCATCCGGTTTCAAATGAAGTCTTAGAACTCTTCTATTTCAAGCATAATATTTAACAAACCGTTTTATGGTTTTGTACCTGCAGTGAGCAAATAGTTTCAGGAATTAGTGGAGATACGGATCCAACGCCTCCGGCTTTTTCTTTTTAACACAATAATATGTTGGTGTTGCATATTATTACCATTTGATTCATAACATCTCTTAATAACTTAAAATTTTCGGTGCTACAGGCTTTAATATTCATCATTACATGGACGTCATGGTTAATCTGGGAAGTTAAAATTCAGTGCTGAGATTTATTTACTTTTAAAATGCAGGAATAGGATCTAAAATACGACTAAAAGTATATATTTTTAATAATGAATAACAGATTGTCCCTGTGCAAAGGGGAAAAAAATGGTTATTTAACACATACAAATCCTGAATTATTTAATTCACTTTAATTTATACAAAAAGAGGCTTCACAGGTCATCCAGGCCTTTATGTCTTTAAGGCATGTTTGGAGTTTAACCAGCTGATTAGTTTTATCTGGTATAAATATAGCTGGCTAATAGTAGTGTGCTTTCTAATAATATTGCCTAAGGGAAGCATGTATAATGTGAAAAATATTGGTCCTAACACAGAACCCTGAGGAACGCCATAGCCTGCTTTGACATATATAGAAGAGTCATTGTTTACATGGACAAACTGGAATCTGTCTGACAGATTCAAACCAGTCTAACGCACGTGTGAAACACTAAGATCTAACAGGACAAGTGTAGAGACGAGTCCTGACTGAAATTCTTCAAACATTATGGGTAGTTACATCCGAACTATGTGTACACAAACTCCTGAAACAGGGGACTAACCTATGATTGACCTTAGACCTGAGTAAACGTATAAATACATCACCTTTTAAATACAGACAGTGAGTTTAGTGCAGTGGAATGAGGGTCACTCTTATGTTAAAATCAGAATCCTCAGAAGAACTCAAGTCTGTATTGGTGTATTGCTGTATTGCGTACAACCTTTTCCTCCTTCTCCTGCACTGGAGTTGTTTTTTTTTTTGGAGCTACAGTGAAAGGTTTGGTAAATATTTCATGTTCTGCCTGAGCAGGTACATTCACCACCTGCTAAAAAATTCCGATCACAACCTTCACCAAACGTATGTTCTCGTCTCCGTCTCTGTTTGCATATGTCAGCGCGCATCGAAGGCTTCTAACCGTGCATTGATCTCTCCCGTCTCCCGTCTCTCCGCTGTCTCCAGACCTGCGGGCCCAGCTGACGGACCAGATAAAGATTTTAGACTCTCAGGTGGAGGTGAAGCAGCAGCAGCTCTCAGATCTGTCTGAGTTCCTGCGGCGCCGCGGCGACATCGAGGCTGAATACGCTCGCGCCCTCGACAAACTCACGGAGAGATTCACCCACAAGACTAAAAAGTAGGTGCATGTGTGTGTGTTTGTGCGTGCATGAATATGCATCTTCTCTCCATCTTGGAGGTGTTATTTGAGGGGATGCTCAGGGAGTGTGTCTGTTCCCTCCCCCTCCCCCTGCAGGAAGGAGCAGTGGGGTCAGTCCGTGTGTCAGGTCTGGTCCGTTTTGCTGACTCAGACCCGTCTGGAGAGCCGGGAACATGCAGCACTGGGCGACACCTGCTGCAACACGCTCACTCAGAGGCTGGTGCACAGCACGGAGGACACGCACCGCCTGCACAAACGGGTGAGAGGGTGCTCGGTGTGGGGGTCGCGGGGGTCGCGGGGGGTCCCACCGCTTTCAGTGGACGCGCTGGGATAGTCTTTCTAAAAAAAAAACTAAAAAAAACGTGCAATAATCAGAGCCATATATTAGAGAGAGTCTGGTCAACTCAAATCATGGTGCCATGTTTTGACATATTCATGTGTGTTACAGCAGTTTACTGTGCACTGTCTCTATCTGGACTGAACGACAGCATCCAGATCTGTGCATTTATATCAAGTCACTCCAATATACAACTCAACTGTCTTCTCCAAGAAAACGAAGCCTCGTTTAATCAGTGCTGCCATATTCATTTTGTAGTAAAAACGCGTCACTCAAATAAGTACAGGTGTTAGCTGTCAGCGTCGGAGAAGCAAACGCGCCGAAAGCCTTCGCGTATTCGTCCTGGTACCACCGTGGCATCTGCAGGCTCATTAATCACATAAAGTACACAGGCTCATCTTGTTGAAATTACTGGTTGTCAGACACTCTGTACCTTCTTGTAGCTGGAAAGTGAACAGAATCTTAATTAAGTCGTTTCAAAGAAGCTTTTGGCGCCACGCCAGACAGAGCGAGATCCTTTTAACTTTTCCGCTCTCACTTTCAGCTCAAGATGCAGGATGTCACTGCTGCCAAAGTAATGCTATGCACTCTAAAAAAAAATATATATATATATATACACTTTCATGACTAAAATTAAATGACAGTAAATGTGTAGTCTTTGCCAAAAGCAAAGCTAGAGCAAACCATCAGTTAGCGAAGCCAAAATAAAAGTGAAAATAAAACCACCTGCACACAACCACTTTTAATTGTGGTTAATTGACATATACAAAAACTGAATGCAAAATCAGATTGTGGAATTATGGGTAGCCACATGCTGGACCTAACCTAGGCTAAACACATTAGCGCTTGGTTTAGCGTACGTAGATACAAGCGTAGATAACTATTTATCTCATGCGTTTCTATGCTAAAAACAAAGCTCGTACACTCAGTTATCTATTTATCTTGACTACACACATTTTGTGTGTGTATTCTTAAAACAAAGCTCGAGCAACTCAACATAAAAACAAATATAAACAATGTAAAAGCAACAGATTTATGGGAGATCACGTGCAGGAACTAAGCTAATAACATGTAGCCATTAGCGCTACGTTAAGCGCGCAGTCACCAAAGTGGTGTCAAGCGTTTGCGTTCACACTAGCAGGGAGAAAGCAAGAAGCTACAATTCATTTCCGGTGGAAAATGACACATTTCAGTCACGTTTCAGCCAAACATTTGCTTCATCTGTAACTTCCAAAGGAAGGATGTCCCCAGCAACAACACTCCCAAACTGCTCCTTTAAAATAATTAATGCACAAGCATCAGTGCAGCGTAGTGTATATATATATTTTAACACTCTTTTCATTGCAGAGCAAAGAAGTTGGAATCCAGATGCAGGATGAGTTGCTTAAGGTCACGACTGAGCTGCAGACGGTGAGCACTTTAAGCTTTTATCCCGCACGTTAAAAAATGCATGTGGATAGAGGGAGCGGTGACACTGACAGCGCTGATGTGGCGTTCACCAAGGCTCTGAAGACCTACAACCAGTACCACACCGACTGCCTGATAGCGGAGGGGAAGCTGAAGGAGGCCGAGCGGCTGGAGGAGAGGCAGACCGGCAAGTCGGCGGACGTCGGCCAGAGCACGCTGGTGGGGCAGAGGCGGAGCTCCGTCAAAAAGATGGAGCGGCTGATGGAGAAGGTGAGTGTGTGGGTTGTAGTGTGTTGTAGAAGAAGACAAGACAAAACGGGCCACAGGAAGTCTTTGTGTGGTTTTTCCTCTGAACGAGCCACTTCCTGTTCCTGTTGTGTTCAGATTTCCTGTGTATTTTTGACTTTTATGGGCATGTGCACATATTATCTTTTTAAACAGTGTTGTCACACTTGTTATATTGGGGTTTTTGTTTTGCGTTCACATTCACAGAGGCACGGCAGGGTGCAGGAGACCCAGCTGAAGTGCACCAAGGCTCGTAACGACTACCTGCTGAACCTGGCGGCAGCGAACGCAGCCATGAACAAGTACTACCTGCAGGACGTCAGCACTCTCATCGACGTACGATACATATTTCCCATTATTTTCTAAAGAACAGCTGAGATACTGTCATATGCCAAAGATGAAACACCCTCAACCTGTTTCCCCATCACTTCCTCTGTCCTCCTCACTCTGACGCTGTCAGACACTCTGAGTCTGTTGGTTGCAATAGCATATTTCTTAACATATTTATACAATAACTCATGTTCATTTTCACGTTATATACTTGTACAGATTTCTTAATATATTTGCTGGACTCTGGACCATGTGCACTAATTTCACACTGTGCAATACCCGACATTCAGTGTTATTATAGAGCAACAACTTGGAACACGTGTTCACTTATACCTGTATTTTTTACATTGATGCATGTATTATTATTCTTACATATTCTTATTGCCTACATCATAGGTCTTTAACAGGGAACCCCTGTCTTTGGTTAATTAGACATTTTTATATATATATTGTTTTTAATTTTCCCACAAATTTAAATTTCTTTAAATACACATTAACATGAATCCAACATATTTTAGTAAAGAGATAAATGGCAGTAGGAGACAGTATCTTTCAGCACTAGTTTGAAATAAAAAAAAATCAATATTTGAACCTGTGTGTTATTTGAACAGCTTAATATTAAATGCAAAATGATAATAATATTGTATATTTATAAATATCACTAGACATATTTAATATAAAACATTTACAGTAGGTAGGTGGGAGGTCCCTACTTAATCTCTCCATCAGTTACATTGCTCTTTGTTCTGAACACTTTGAGTAGGAGCTGCTGTAACGAAAACTAATCCCCCCTTGGGATCAATAAAGTGATTCTGATTTTCTCGTCCTCCCCTCCCGGCAGTGCTGCGACCTCGGTTTCCATCTGTCCATGGAGAGGGTGATGAAGTGCTACCTGGCCAGCAGGTGGCGCATCCAGAAGACGGAGGAGACGGGCCTTAAGCAGCTGGAGGCCGCCGTGGTCGCCCTGGACCAGGGCGGCGACAGAGACGCGCTGCTGCAGCAGCACGACTCGGCCTTCTGCCTCCCGTTCAGATTCAGCTACCACCCACACGAGGGAGACCAGGTGAGGTTATTGTCTCTCTCAGGTAGAGCCGTGTCATGACGCCCGAAATACAATACGATGAGAGAGAGGTGACACTTTATTCGACCCACAGTGGGGGAAATAGTCTGAAGGCAGAGCAGAGATAAAAAAGAAGTTAAAAAATGTAATGCAACAGCAAAAAAATATACCTTTGGTTACCTTCACAAATATGGCACCTATTGCTTTAAAGACTTTTGCATATCGTTAGCCTAATAGCATAGTCGCCTAAGTAAATTTTTGACTTACTGTTACAATATCAATAAAAATACCAATGTGCTTACTATTCAAATGCTCAATTGTTTTTCAGCTATGTTCAAATATGACTTAGGCAATTATGCTCCTAGGCTAACGATATAAGTACCTTTAACTATGTACTTCTCATGTGCATTAATCAGATTCACTAGACTAGACCAGTGTTGGATACTGTTGTGTAATTTGATGCATATATCCTTAACATTATATTGAAGTTAGGAGTCTTTTGCAATGGCCAGTTAGTACTAAATGCATAATTCATTTCCCCATTGGCTAAAATCTCTGTACAAGTACAAGGAAATGAATAAATATTTCTATATATGCTCACATTTTTTATTATCTTTCCAAATGGTGACGAATGGATTAAATGTTCTCACATTTCTTATTACCTCTCAACGCTAAGGCACATATCAGTACAACTATTATCTTATCTTGGATGACAGTAGCTTTAGCTTTAGCGCTCAACGTTCAAGAGTTGGTGGTGAATGGATAACAATCCTTAAAAATTCAACAGCTGCAGCCACGTTTTCATTTCTTTAGAGAACAGTGAGATGTCGCAGGTTCGACAACGTTTTACTTTTTAGCTCCATTAACGTCTTTTTGTTTGTGTGCTTCAGGTGTGCGAGGTTAGCGCGGAGAGCCAGGTGAGGTACGAGCTGGAGACCAGATTCCAGCAGCTTCAGTCTCGACTCGCAGCCGTCACCTTGGAAACGGAGGAGGTCAGCTAATTGTTCTTACTCGTCTGTCCTTAGCTCGGCGTGAATGTGAGTCTGTTAACGCACTCCGCTGGGGTTTCGCTGTGTAAATGTTGTAAATGAGACTGCAGACATTTGTAGGTGGGGAAGTCGTGTGGCTTTCAAGTTCACGTCCGTCTCTGTAAATTCTATTATTAGTGGATGATGTGATCACACATCTGCGTTCCCAGTGACCGTTTCTCATCATCTCAGCTCAGTTCCTTGATGTGCATGCAAAGAAAAATGCACAAATCTCTATAATACCAACGTGATACTGCAGAAAATACTATAACATTATGTAGCTTACACTTTCTCAATGACAGTGTAGATTATTCATTAACAGTTACAAGTGGTCCATCATCCAGAGTGCCACTTTAATCTGAAGGAGGCCGAACCATGAACACAACACAGCGCATTAAACTATAAATATCGACAACTCCAAATGTTTTCCTCTGTTTTAGTGCGAAGACATACAATATGAAAGTGTCTTCATTTAAATAACTGCACTATTACAAACCGTTTCATGAACATTTAAGAAAAAGAAGAAGTGCAATATCTGTATATCTGTGAAGGCTGGGTGTTACCCACAGAGGTTTTTTCCTATTTAAACCTCAATTTCCCACTAGTTTGTCAGAACTGAAGAAGCTACTCGGATAAGCTGACCTCATTCGACGTTTTTTTGGATTGCAATTTCTGTATATTTTTTGGTCTCAGCGTTGTGTTACGTCGACAACTCTCAGCAAAACTGTGTGAAATCTTGAATAGCAGTCACTTTTATTGGAAAAATTGCAAATTCATCTCGAGTTCTAAGCCATAACACTAATACTTCATCAGCGGGTAGCTCTTCAAAAAGCCTCCAATTGATTCAGAATGCCACAGCAAGAGCACTGACAGGAATTGGCAAGAGAGATCATATTACTCCAGTTCTAGCTTCTCTTCATTGGCTCCTTTTAAAAGCTAGAATAGAATTTAAAATCCTGCGTCATCTTATCTGACTCGCTATCAAAGTTCAGGTCTGCTTGAGGTTTTCTAAAAGTAGAACGGGAGGTAGATAATTCAGCTATCACGCAGGTTTGAGTTTGTTTGATCAAGCGTAAAGTTAGATCATTAGTTATGCAGACGATGCACTGAGCTCCCGTCCTCTACTTTCTTCTCTGTTGCCAGCCATGTAACTCTGTGCTGCTGCTCTCCCCGCCCAGGTCAGTAAAACGCTGAAAGCCACGCTCGCCGCCCTGCTGGACACCATGTGCGACAGCGAGTGTAACCCCTCCCCCGACGTGCCCAGCAGCCTATCGCACGAGGCCCCTGGAGGAAGCGCCGTCCCAAAGCTCACCCTTGCCAAGCGTCGAGCCAATCAGCAGGAGACAGAGACCTACTACTTTACAGTGAGTCGATGCTCTCGGCCTTCGTGGTTTGTTGGTAACATTAGCTTGATTTAAAGCGCTAACCTGCACCTGAGCATGCAAGTTAACGAGTTTCCCACAACAACTTCCTGCAGATGTTTCACAATAAGGGCATTATTAAGAAAAGTAAACAGTATTGGCCTTTTTAATTTGAAACGGATGCAGATGGTGTTAAGTTTGGATTAACAGCGTCATGCAGAAACTGAAAACAAAGCAACCGGGAGCGAGAATAAAAATACGGTAAATTACTCTTGTGAAACAGATGTAATTAGAGAAAAAAAAAAAGTCCTGCAACCCTCTGTAGTTTTGGTAGATAAAGGCCTCAGTCACATTTGAGTAAAATAATCCTATTTCTATAAATGTCATGTGAGCTCTTTGAAAGGATACTTTATTTTAATTGCAATTACACCACGGGGCCCCCGGATGAGAATCACTGAGTAAAATGGATGTTAAAAGCGCGGCCATGATTCAGTCATGGCCGAAATTACTTTTTCTTTCTGCGAAGGTTCTCAGTCATCTAGGTCATGGTAATCCAGAGAGCGTTTGAAGACAGGAAAAAAAAATCTTTAAATGCCTCGTGGAGTTTTTCTCTTCTTGACAAAGATTCAATTGTTTCTGGATTTTTTAAATTTTATTTTTTATATTTTAGAAAGTGAAGGAGTTCCTCACCAGCAGTTCTCTGAGCTCCAAACTTCAAGCCAAACATGATCTTCTACAAGATGCCATACAGAAAGGTACTTTAACAGTTTTTAGATTAGATGCAATGTCGCCATTGATCATTTCTGTAAAAGATTTTCATGTTAGCCACATTTCAACGTGGACACTGACAGTTTAGTTGGATATTCAAGTGTATTATGCTGTTATATTGTAATAAGGGGCTGTAACATCTGTAGGGGCAGACTACAGATGTTACAGATGAAGCTCACACCCATCTCCTCTCCGGTTTAGAGAGTCACCCCTTTAATAAAATTAAAGGTCCCATATTAGTAGTGGATGCTGCCTTAGACCCGCCCCCTGGGAGAGAAGAGCCCGCCCTCTAAAATCACCGCCATTTTTTTTCTCCTCATAAACGCACATGACAAAAGATACAAGCACAGCCATTGCTCTGTTGTTGGCTGCATCAGCGAACCGTAACAATTACCCTTACAGTTAGCGGAAGCTAGCGTTAGCTACGTGCTAGTAACGAACAAACTAACATTTTCAGACACACCATATTTTTAACTAACCACTCGGAAACGTCCTGCTGCAGCCGCAGGGTGTGAACTGCTTCAGGAACCTCTCCTTGTGGTCAGATTCTGGTTCGTGAACATTAGCACATGATAACGCAGCATCCTCTCCCTGAGAGGGGCGGGGAGTGGGCGTGGACAGACACAGCTCATTAGCATTTAAAGGTACAGACACAGAAGCAGCCTGTTCTCAGCAGAACTCACTAGAGACACTTTCTGACTGGTTGAAATTCAAGACCAAGGCTGAATTTGGGGTGATACACTTTGAAAACAATAATATTGGACCTTTGACACCGATATGAAATTGTTAAAAAAAAAGTATAATATGGGACCTTTAAATATTCTTTGCACCAGCACTTTAAATCTATAACCTGACTCTTGTTTTCTGTCTCTTTCTTCCAGCCGAGGCCGTTGACAGTGACCCCTCCAGGTAAGCAGTGAATTCATTCAGCTGAGAATAAAGTGTGTGACTGAGAGAGGTGTAGAGGCATGGAGAGAGCAGAGAGGACAGGGACAAGACCAAATTTCAACCAAATTGAATTTTTATTTGTAATATTCTAATATATATATAATATATAACAGAGACCTGGGAGTTTGAGGGTCCTGCACAGCATCTTCTGGACTGTATATATAATTATATATAGAAGGGGGGAGGATACCTGACTGATCTTGACTTTCAATTAACCATGTGTAAAATGAGATCACACATTTTATCCCGTTATATTTCCCAGAATGCAATGCGCTCGGTCAGTGCGCATTCGGAAGTCCAGGCCTGTTTCCCAATTCTGCCACACACTCTTCACCACAGACATACTGTCCTACATACAGGTAACACTGACACGAACCGAGACACGCGCCTCTGAAACACAACCCCCCTCTTGTTTTTTACTTCCCTTGTGTCGCTTGCTGCACTTTCGCTGCGCCGCTCTTCAGCCTCTCCGGAGGGAATCATTTAGCAAAAAATCCTGTCACACTCTGACGCAGAAAAAATTGGGGGTTCCTCACAGCAACATGCAACGCCCCCCCCCCACTTCCACCTCCCTGTCCCGATGTACTTATTGCCGCCTTCATGTTTACGGTCATGCTTATAGCTTATTGCTGGCTTTCTCTCCTTTCAATCCACCCCCCCCCCTCCTTATTTTATCTCGTCCTCTCTCTTCTGAAAGGGATTAAAATGCACTGGCCTCTTTGCTGCCTCCTCTCGACTCCTCTTATTGAATGCGTGTGCTTATGTGCGCCTCTTCTTCCCGCTGCCTCTAAATCTTTATTCCCCTTATTTTTTTCCACTCTCCCTTCTCCTCTAATCTCTGACGCTTTTTTTCCTCCCCCCTCTGTGCCCCTGCTCTGCTGTGCTTGGCTTGGTGCAGAAGAAGAAGGAGAATGTCTCGGACGCAGGTACCAAAAAAAACGCCGTCTGTCACTGCTCATAAAAACTGCGTGCATGGCACTTGGGCTGCAACCTTTAAGAGAAAAGTGGATTTATATTCTGGTGTTTAGTAATTGAAAGGATGGATAAACCTGCAGCCAATCAGAACCATTGGAACCAGGGCGCTCAGATTGTAGACTGTATAAAAAGTGGACGCCATGACAGGTCCTCAAAAGTGAAGCCAACGCGACGCTGCAGTAAAGGTCATAAACTCCGCCTCCTCTATAGTAGTGGATGGGACTAAAACATTTGCAATTATTTTAATATATGAGGGATAATTTTAGTCTAATTCCATTACTTATACGCTATTTGTATTAGGGCCGGGCATATGACCAAAAACGTAAAAAAAAACGTTTCTACTGGTAGAGAGAGGAATTTATGCAGTAGATTGACTTAGGATGTAATATTTCACTGTGATGATGAGTAAATATTGTAGAATAATCCCACGCTAGCAGTAAATCAGACATTTTTTTTGTATATTTTTTAATTTCCCCCACAAATTTCACAAATATGAATCCAACATATCTTAGTAAAGGGATAAGGGATAGCTTAATACTGAATGCAAAATGACAGGGAAAGACAATACGAGGGTTTACACCACATTTTAAATAGCCTGAAGCTTGCAAACATTTTGTCTGCAGTGTGCAGCCACCGTCATAAAAAAAGCCCTTTAGTCATTTGTGTTTTTCTCCTGCTCTTTTAACCCTCTCCTTCTGTTGTATCTCACACATCTTCTAACTTTGCATCCTCCTCCTCTTTCCATCGCTTTCCCCCTCGCCTCTCCTTCTCTGATCGTTCTCTCCTTCTCCTGCATGCAGAGCTCCGGGCAGCAGATTCCTGTGGTGGTTGAAAGCTGCATCCGTTTCATAAACCTTCACGGTGAGTTAGTTTTTAGTCGGACAGAGCGAGTAGCCGTTGTTTGTGGACGTCTTTGTATAGACGGATGTGTAATATACTGTAATGTGTGTGTGTCAGGCCTCCACCATGAAGGAATCTTCAGAGTTCCTGGTTCCCAAAGGGAGGTTAACCTCATCCGTGATGCATTTGAGAGAGGTAAGAGCTACGTTTTACCTTTTTTTATTTACCTTGAGACTCCTTATTTTCTCTTTATTTGGGATTAGTAGGACCTAAGAACTATAAAAATAAGTGTTTTTTTTTTTTTAACAGGAAGTCGTTTTTGGAAAAGAATTATGTCCTTATGTGACACTGGAATTATTTTATAGAATATTATTAATATTAATATTATATTAATATTATAATAAAGTCACCAATATGTAACAAAGTTTCCATGTGTGAACATTGTTGTACGAAAGCAGAATTGCAAATAATGAACATCCTCAACTGAGTTCTTTCTAATTAGCGAAGTTATAGCTCGTTACTATTAATAGAATTTGTGTCTCATATTAAACTAGAAAAGTTTAGAATCGTGAAATAAACAAGTTTCAACTGTAAAACTGAGATTTTGTACATGAATGTTATCATGTTTTTACACCAACTAATGTCTGATTAAGATGATGAAAACAAAGCAGAATTTGCTGCTGCAAACCTAAAACGTAACGTCCCCATATGAGGACGCAGGGTCTCAGGAGGTTAATGTGAAGAAGACTGGGATACACCGTTGGTAGCACCCTTTCAGTCCAGGTAACTGTGGAGAGGGAGGTCATGTGAGTCCACATGCTGTAAGACAAGCCTCTGAGACGCTGAATCCTCATGCATTAAAAGACACGATATCTCTACTGACCCGAAGAAAACCTGCCGCCTACACCGTCAATACAAAATGGCAAAAAATAGCATAAAAACGCATAAATATTCATATGCACTGGTGAATAAACTTGCATTTTCTTGCTTTTTCCAGCTGGCGATGTGACATTTTTTCTCTTTTTAGCTCTGCTTTGCCTTTCAGCAGCTCTGGAATGGAAATGGTCAGTCCATTAGCGGCTAAATGCGGCGCTAAGTTCACCAGCTTCTCTCTTTAATTTTATAAGACTGACGTGAATTTTTAAGGAACAAATCTCAAATGCTTCAAAGAAAAGGCAGTGGGTGATGTCTAGACTGGTTTTTGTTGCAGTAATAATGACTCAGCTGATGTGCCTGAGGCATTTTAGAGCAACATCCTGTGCTTTTTTTTTTTTTTTTTAGGGGGGAAGTGTGCATCGCTCTTTATTTTGTCTGTCTGTGTGAACTCCCTGCAGGAGAGGATCCTCTGTCGGACAGCGAGTGCGACCTGGACTCCGTGGCCGGCGTGTTGAAGCTTTACTTCAGGGGCCTCGAGCCTCCGCTCTTCCCCTACGACAGCTACTCTCAGCTGCTGGAGTGTGTCCGTAAGGTCCCCTTTTCATGAGCTCCGTCCGTCTGTTCACACCCAGGTTTCTCTTGGGCTTTTTTTTATGTCTGCTTTCGGTTAGTTTTTTTTTTTGTATCAATTTGGTTCCTAGTGCTGACTCACACCGTCGTGTGCAGTGCATTAAACTTTTTTTTATTTGGCTTATAAATAAACGTGCTTATCCAAATTTAGCTAGCAACAGCCTCACGCCGTGGATTCCCGACACACATGCAAGCTTCCCTTGTGCAAAAATAATACACCGTTGATGCAAGGCGGTGCAACTTATTCCCTTCTGCTGTCTCCTTGTTATAGTCCTGTAGGTGTGCACTGTTCTGTTGCTGCGGAGCAAACACTCTGAGTCACAGTTTGCACATTTAACCGAGGTTGTGAACCTTCCCGTGCATGTTGTTGTTTACCTCCGATAAATTCTTAGACATTCCAGTCGGCGTCCTGGCCAAGAAACACACACAAAAAGTGATTGTTCCATGTCGTTTATAATGTTTTTTTTTCCTTCCTGATCAGAGATTGAAGGGGCGACGGAGAAAGCAGCCCAGATCAAAGCGATCCTCTCCACCTTCCCGCGGCCTCTCCTCATCGTGATTCGTTACCTCTTCGCTTTCCTCAATCAGTAAGCTGCAACGAAAACAAACCCCGCGTGGGACATTCTCGCATTTTTTCCGATATCTGCTCGCCGTGAACCTCATACTTTCCCCTTTCCCCAGTGTGTCTCAGTACAGCGACGAGAACATGATGCAGCCCTACAACCTGGCCGTTTGCTTCGGCCCGAGCCTCCTGAGGGGGACGGACTCCGACGACGCCGTCGCCAGGCAGCCGCAGGTCAATGACCTCGTCAAAACCATGATCCTCCAGCACGACATCATCTTCCCCGGCCAGTCAGAGCTGCCGGGCCCCGTCTACGAGAAGCACATGACCGAGCAGGAGCAGGAGTACTGGTGAGAGATGAGCGGCCGTTGATGTGAACGCTGGAAAAAGTCTGGTTTCAAAATCTGGTGGCAAGATTTTCATAAAAATAAAATAAAATAAAATAAAATAAAAAATGTAGGATTAAAAAAACATAAAAATAAAAAATAAAAATAGGAAATAAAAATAAAAAATAAAAATGTGAAATAAAAATAAAAATAATAAAAATGTGGAATTAAAATAAAAATAATAAAATTGTAGAATAAAAAAATAATAATAATACCAGCAGTTATTTATAGGTATCTGATCTATGTATAAAAATATATATTATATTATAAATATAAATGTATGTATGTTAGTGGAGGTGTTTGATTTTGTAATTATTAAATGATTTAGTTGACTTGCACGAAAACTTCTGCAGGATTTTGTCAGTTTCAGGTACAAAACTGGTCTTGATGTTTGGAAAAATGGCTTGTTCTTCATTCTTAATACATAATGCATCAATCTGCTGCAGCCTGAGAAACTATTTTGAATCCTGTTTCTCCTCAGACGACTCCTCACAAACATAAGACCTGGCATTAGCTTTTTTCTCCCCCCAACCCTCCCTACAGTATATGAGCTCAAGGTTTCTTTCTTCTCGTGACATTTTGTTACGGATGAAATAAACTAAATAAAATGGAATTGAACTGAACTGAGTACGAGATTGGATTTGAGATCGTTCCAAGTTTATAAAGCAGCTTTTTTTTTCCACGTCTCCTTGGAACTGGTTTTATGCAGCTCACGATGCTTCGTGTAGAAACCGCTTAAGCCTCCAGCGTCCAAAATCAAATCTAACGGTCCACAATCAGCTGCTCGACCGACTTCCCTTCGTGAACATTTACATAATAGACAGTCTCATTCTGGAGTGTGAAGACTTGCGTAAGCAAACTGTATGAAGAACGTCTGTGATGAGACCACTGGTCTGAGCGCCGAGCAGAAGGGGAACTGTGCGTAACTTTTCTTTTTTTTATTTATCTTTTTTTATTTCTGCTTGTGTGCAGTGAACCAATCACGGAGGAGGGAGACGGAGAAGCGGAGCCTCTGCCCAGTGAGGACGGTCAGTACACGGACACAAACGCCTCCGTCACGCACAAGCCGCGCCCTGTGGATGCACCACACATCAAACCATGTTATTGTTCTAGTAGTCGCTTATATTAACTAACAGGGCCGGGCGGTAAAACGGTTCATACTGAATTCGTTATGATACGAAATTTTAATACACCAGCATTTTACACCATGTTGGTGGTGAAGATGGAAAAGTCTGTTTTTTTTGTTTTTTTTTAGGATGACCTGACATCCCAGATTTCTGTCCCCCAGCTAAAGCTGTCCCCACAAAAGTGTCCTCAATTTTAGCTTTTTATGAATGAGAAAAAAAAAAAAATGTTGCACGCAGACTACAGTTATTACGGTAACCGGTCGCGTTGCTGTTGATATTACAGACATAGAAGTTTAAATATGATTAAATATGATTAAATATGTCAAATTAAATGTAATTGTCTGCATTTCTACATTTCATCTCGATAACATTTTATTTTTTTTATTTTTTTTATTGATGAGCTGTAAATATCCCCAGATTTCCACATCATTAGTCAGTGCTAACACGGGGCCATGCAAACCTGTTTTACTACTAGTGTGGGATTATTCTACAATATTTACCCATCATCACAGTAAAATAGTGTCAATCCTTAGTCAATCTACTGCATTAATTCCTCTCTCAACCAGTCGAATAGAAAATGTTGGAACACATGAAAAAAATACCAATATACATTTCTGGTCGAGCCGCCCAGCTCTGCTGACTAACATTGAGATGAGGGGATTTTAATCTCGCTGTCTTCGTGTGTGCAGAGTGGGAGGCGGTGGCTATGTTCGACTACGTGGCGAGGTCTCCGGCAGAGCTTTCCTTCAAGCAGGGAGAGCCGCTCGTCCTTCACAGCAAGGCCTCCTGCGATTGGTGGAGGGGCGAGGTGGGCGGAGTCAAAGGCCTCATCCCTCACAAGTACATCAGTGTGTTGGAAGGGTGAGTGACACTTTTATGCCGGAGCCCCCCCCCTCCCCCTCTCCCGTGACAGTCATCTGGAAACGGGTCCTGGCCTAGATAACTGAACTTTGAATGCGGCGCAATTATAATTAAACGCAAAGTGAGAACGGTGGCAACAACCGAGGACTTAAAAAGGGTCCACATGCACAACGTTCATCAGCGTCTGTGCGTGTTTTTAGACGCAGCGTGGTTCCTATTTTTCACTGCTCTCATCAGGACTGAAACTGTCCAGTACCTCTTCAGTGAGGTGTGATTACGAAATTCAACCACTGTTACGTGTCATTTTCAGATTTTTAATGTCACGCGTGTGTCTGCTATTCATGCTGACTGCATGTGTTCGACAATGAATGAGTTATTGGTTATAAAATGTTATTCAGCTGTGATGCACTAATATACATTTATCTGCAAGTGTTAAACATGCACAGCTTTTGCAACAATTGCTAACATTTGTTCGATGTGAAACATGCATGAGCATAAGAAATCAATACTATGGTACCGTTAAGATAAAGCAATGAATTTGTTTTTTACATGAACTCGGGCTCAATAACTTTGTGTTATTTCGTCCTGCTGGCCTCAGAATCCTTTTGTTCTGGTCACACTTTTTCCTTTTTCCTTCCTCGACTCCCTCCCACAATCGTCTTCCCGCTTTGTCTTTATCCCACATTTAAACTTTGTACTGGTTGTACTTTCTCCGGTGAAATATAGGCCTAATATATCTCTCCTCTTCTCCTCCTCCTCCCTCAGGTCAGAGCGAGGGAAAAGAGAAGAAGGAGGAGGAGGAGGAGGAGGAGGAGGCAGCACTGGAAACCTGACAGCAGAAGATCCACAGACGGAGAGCACAACGCGGTACACACAGACGCACACACACTCACACACACAGACACACACAGTGCAACACACGAGTACATTCACACACCAATGCACACGCGTAATAGATGCAGACGACAAAACGCACACACAGACAGATGCAATCAGTTCCAGGCTGTCGTACTCGGATACATGCACGTACAATGAGAACACACAACGCAAAGTTGCTAAGTTTCTCTTTCTGCGTGTGTGTGTGTGTGTGTGTGTGTGCGTCTTGACAGGATGCGAGTGAACAGCGATAGCGCTTCGTTGCCAGGGAGACAGAGAGGAAGCGAGGGGAGTTCCAATCAGAAGCCGCCAACCTCCCCTGCAACAAGACACCTGCCGGTGTAAGTTATACACGTATACATCGATCAGCCACAACATTAGGACCACAGGACGGGACGTTTGGACCTGGCGTTCACTCATTCATTCATGTGGATGTTGCTTAGATCAGGGATAATGTTATGTCTGATCTGTGTCTGTGTTTTAGTAGCGGCAGAAACATTCAGCATAAAGGGAAGAAATAGGCAACACACCCCATCACCCCATAACATTACATGACCCTCAGAGTATTAAGGAAATAAAACCTTCCTGAGTTGGTAGAAATCAAAAAACAGAACATTTATGTTGTTTTTTTTTTTTGTGCTCGTCTTCCAGGTCTCAGGAGCGAAGACACACTTTGGACACGGTGAGACAGGGCAACTTGAGACCCCCAGACAGACCTCCATTCGTCCAGCCGGAAAGAACCCCCATCGATAAGGTCAGTGTGGACGAGGAGACGTTTCACTGTGTTAGTTTCCATATTGTGGTTTCTAAAGATTCAGCAGTTTCACCATCCGTTAGTTAACGCTCAACTCTCAGTTGTCAGTAAATCAGATGACTAATGGTTTCCCGGCAGCAGCGATCCGGTGTATGTGAGAATATGCAACATGTATTTATTTATGTAAATAAGGAAATGAAGAAACCATAAGGAAGATAGAAAAGAAATAACAAAAGTCCACTGAACATAACATGGTCTCCCAGTGTATTTATGTTAATGCCCTCAAGGTGGCGCTATTGATCTGATGAGTCACAACATGTTTGGAGACACAAGGAGGAACTACACAACATTAGGAAGGAGTAACATGTTACAAAAGTAATGCAATTACTGGGTTTTAAACACGAAACTAATTAAATGAAATAAGTTGTGTGTTTTTATACAAATTTGAGATTAGCAGAGGAGAAAAAAAACATTCGAGCTAATGTTAGCTTCCTGTTGGTGCTAGAGAACAGCTGACTGGGGAGAAGGTGACTGCAGCAGCAGCAGCAGCAGAGTCAGACTCTACGTTCACCAGATGAACATACGCTCATTATTTTCAGTTCGTCAGAGAAAAGGAAGAACATTATAGTTAAGTTCAGTTTGAAACCAAAAGAACCTCACGAAATAGCACGAGCAATCTGAGGACACGTGTAGCGCGGTGGCGCCATCTTTCTTTAGGTGTTTGGTTCCAATAATATACAGTAGTAGCTTCTAGTAATATTGATTTCAACATGAATACACCTAAATTCACAGTATCTCTATCAATATGTGACGCTCCATGAGCCATAACTGCTCCACTGTATTGTGCTGTTGTTAGCATTAGCCTAGCTTAGTCATTAGTAGTTATAGTTATTTTGCCTTATAATTCAAAGACAGTAACATTATAATGTTATTAATTGCTTTGAAATTACAGTAACAAGTAATTAGTAATGTATTACTTATTATTTTTGAAGTAACTTGAGTCTTTAAGTTTCCTTAAAGACTCTGAGCGGTGACTGACTCTAGACATTTATCAGAATTTGACCACTTCTGCAACCGAATTCGATGCTTTTATTTATTCTTTACATATTAAACTTAAAATGTGACCAAATTAAATTAATAAGAGGACAACCAGCGTCTCATTGTCTCCTCTCGTCGTCCCAGGACATGATCAGCCGTCAGATGAACTCGGTGTTCAAGGAGCTCCTCTCTCGACAGCCCCCGTTGCAGTCCTCCGCCGCCCCCGGCGCCCCTGCTCCATCTTCTTCCTCCTCCGCCTCCTCCTCCTCCTCCTCCACCTCCTCCCCCCTCCCTCAAGCTGCCCCCGCTGTCAAAAAAGTTGGATTCGTTCACAGAGGTCGAGCCCTTTTCAGACCGGTGGACTGAGGGTTAGGAGGTGGAAGAAGACGGCGACGACGAGGGAGGAGTCGATGATTAATACGCTGACGGTGCATTTGGTGAAAATGTTGATTTTTATTTTATTATCTTTTATGACATGTGTATAATAATTGCGTCTCTGCCATCATCTCATAGTGCCACTAGTCTCTGTGCCGTGTTACCGTACGTCCAGTGTGTCAGATTTACAGCTGTTTTTTTTTAATTATTTTTTTTTCTTTGGTCTTTTTTTTTTTTCTTACGGTTTTAGTTCTCCAGGCTTCTGCAGTTTTTGGAGAATCAGGGACGTGATATCACCAGACTGACTTTTAAAGGTGGTTGCCATGATACTTACTGTAAGTCAACAACAACAATGAAAGACTTAAGCTGCCCCCTAGTGGCAGGTCTGAGATCAGCTCAACCTTACAACTTGTTTGTTTTGTTTAAAAAAAAAAAAGAAAAAGAAAACGAAAACTGATCTGGGGCCTGTGTCTAGGAGTGCCTTCGCATCTTTTACTCTTCACATTTATTTCACATGAAGACCAGATAGATTTAAACTATTATATTTAAATACTCTTTGGAAGATGTTTACCGACCCCAGTGTGTTTAGTATTAAAAGACAAAGCACTGTTTGGATGAAATAATAATGTGAATGAATTTTGTCGAATATCTAAATGAACCATGTCGTTTGTGAAATAAGAGGATTAAAACTCAACTTACTATTCAGTATCTATGCATTTAACAACATATTTCACGTTAAGACACAATGTGACACAAGAGACATTTAAATTCATATACAGTATATATTAAAATGTTTAATAATGTATTTATTCTCTATTTAGCTAGCTAACTAGCTAGAAGCACCAAGAAAAGCGTTTTATCTCAACAGATTCCTCAAAAGCGCTTCTTTACAAACTATAATGAGGAAAAGAGTTCAGTAAAACGTTAGCATGCTATCAACACTGTCTGTTTACATCAATGCTACTTCATAACCCGGGGTAGCTTGCTAACCCCTACATAGGGGACTCAAAATTTCCCATAAAGCATTGCGAAAAGTAGTGCCTATCCGATGGTCACGCACGGTGATGGATATCCCATCATGCCTTGCGTCAATAGCGGCGCCGCCGTTAATGGCCGTTAAGTGAGACACTTTTTGAAGTTACGTCGCTAAAATATGAAAGTTTTTTTAAACATAATTTTATTTTATTTTATTTTATGAACATCACACATGTTTGTTTATAAATTAATCACGTTTTAGTAATGTGTAAATTATAATGGGATAACCAGGTGATTCGCGGCAGTCTGACACGTAATGATGCGACAGCAGTGACGTCATTAACTGGGCGTCAAACGCGGTGTCCACCTGTGGATGCTTTGTGATGGGAAATTGGTCTGGATTCTTAGATGGCAGGTAAAATAAATAAATAAATTGGAGGTGCAGCTCCACTTGGTGTGCTACAAACAGGTGACACCAAAACAAATCAGAAGACTGACACAACAATTGAAGAAGAATACTTAAAATTAATAAAATAAATAAATACATATTGCACCATAGTGAGAAGAGGAAGTATTAGCAGCGTTAAAGGGGAAGTGAAGCACTCAATCAAGTAAACCACATTTTATAGACTGAGTTCCGCTCTCTCTTGTCAACAACATATTGCTATACTGTGGCCTGTGGCATCATGGGGTTGGTTATTCCTATAGTGGTAGACAGTAGCTGGGTTTACAAGCCAAATATTCAGATTAGAATGGGTTTAGAAATCCAAACTGAATGAAAATGCTCCATATAAACACCTCAATTGGAATAAACAGGGGTAGAATATTCCTTTTCCCAAACCGATCGAAAGCCATGTAAACAATGAATCTGTATAAAGTCAGGCTCCGTTCTGTAGACGACGTTCTGAGCATGCTCTGTCGTGACCTAAATGCACATTGAGTGATCTGTGGTGATCTGTAGATGGCAGAAAACAATAGAAATATTGACGTGTTTACATGCTTCGTTGCTCTAGTTCGGTGCAGAGGTTTCTTTTTCTGTCTCGAGAAGTCTTGCTATGCTGCGTTAAACTTTGCTAACCGTGGCAGCTAGCTCGAAATTTAAGACAAACTTTTGAAATAATCATTTTAAAAATAAACATTTCTTCTAAAGCTGTTTCATAAAAAAAAAATCTTCGATCTCACAATGTCTTGGTTCATTTAGATATTTTACACGAATGGTTATTTATTTTCTAATTATTAATTTATTGAACATTAGACACTTTGCGGTCCAGTGCGTTAGCTGTAGGCAGTGTGCTCAGTATTTTCTTCATAGCAGCATGCGGTGTTAGAACACACACACACACACACACACACACAGACACACATGGAAAAACACATTCCCCTTCATATGTGATACATGGCCTGACATGCAGGCCAAATCTCAGGGCTTCTGCAGAGTTATAGACAGGCTAACTCAGGTCTGGCTTTCGAAGGAATAAGTAAGAGTTCCTCACTCAGGTCTTAGGTTGACTTACTCTTCAACTGGAAACTGTGCCCAAGCCTCAAGAGCCTGAACGAACCCACCCCCACCACCCACCCAGCCCCACCACACCCCGGCGTCAGAGAGGTGTCAGAGACTTCCTCTGGTTTAAACTGTGAATGCAAACGGCAGCATTTTGGAACCGAAACTCTTATTTCATTCATCGCCCTCGCTAGCTCTAGCGCCATCCACAGGTCCCGCTCAGATACGTTCCATTGATTTCTGCAATGAGGTGTGCAATTGGTTTGAAAAGTATGTGAAATGGCATTTCACCCCCCTCTCTCTCATGTTTCAGTATTGGGGACATAGAAGTAGTTTATTTTTAGTTTTTGTTTTATTATTTGGTTTCGTTTATTTGTTTTGAATCAATTCTACTTCTACAATTAAATCGTCCATGTTATTCTGGGTCACTGTTTGATGATGTCACTAAATCTACTGTGTCCAACTGTATATGTGGTTAAAAAAAACAAAACAAGATCAATTCAATAAAGATGATAAAAGTGATGAATGACTGAAGAGGTTGTTGTGTTTGTATGGCAATAATGGATGGTTTAAGTCATAGGTCTTCCGCCCCCTAGGGGTCGTGGAGGTACTGCAGGGGGTCGTGATATCTTTGGTTGATTAAACATTTTTTTATAGTTTTCTCACGCAAATTCGCATTTCCTTAAATGCACATTAACATGACTCCAAGATATTTTAGTAAAGGGATAAATTGAGGCAGAAGATGTTATCTTTCAGTCAGCACTTCACTCATGTCTCAACAGCGCACTGTTTCACACAGAGAAAGCCACACTAGCCCAGACCTGTCAATCTAATCTATTATGTACCTCCTGTACATAATAGGCCCCGCCCCTATTAGTGCTCAGCCAATCACGAGGCCGCATATTACATGCTGACTCTGTCAGGTTCCCAGGAATCTATTCAGTCCCCAGGTGAAATCCAGAAACATGCTGCAATATTAGCGGAAGAGAAGCCAACAGTGCAGCCAACTACTGAGGCCAAAATGTCTGGTGATTGATTTCGCTATGTTTAAAGTTAAAACTTGAATCTATCAGTTATTTTCTTTAGATTATTCATACATACACCAGTTAGGTATGTTTACGGCAGGTGCACGGCCACTCTACTGTTGCACATAAAAAAAAACCTGTGTATTATTTGAATGGCTTAATATTGAATGCAAAATGATGATAATAATGAATATTTATAAACTGCACTAGGCCGAGTTTAGTATAGAACACATATAGTAGGTAGGGGGTCTAATCTCTGCATCAGTTTGGGGTCCTTGGCCTGAAAAACGTTGAAAGTTTTAAGGTTTAAGTCACCAACGTGTCCCAGGGCAGTAAAGAGGAGAAAAATACCAACCAAAATACCACCCCCCCGTCTCGCTCATCCACTTTAACAGTCTTATTATTAATAGTAATTTACACTTGTTCCCTGCGTCGGCCCATTGGCGTCCAAGTCCCTGCAGGTCATTGTTTCTGTTTCTGTGTCAAGAGAGCACCCTCACTGCTTGTAATGTGATCTTTTGGGCCCATCTGCTCCTCGTCCTAAAATAACCTCTTCAACAAGGAGGCGCAGGGGGAACCCACGCTAGCACTCCCGCCGCTCGAGCCTCCCTGCACACACGGGATATCAGCTCCGAGGGGACGTTGTGATGAAACTGTCGAGCAGATCCCACTGACATTTTAGATTAGCGCTCCGCAGGGCTTTCCCTGACCCACCTTTTTTACCCTGGCACGGGATTAAGATATCACTCTAAGCGAGGTAAGTCGGGCATGATTAGTCATCCATTCCCTAATTTCCCAGCAAGTGCAGGAGCTCAGGCATTATGACATTTTGCAGCTTGTGTTGCATTTAGCTCAAGCTGCAAAAGGCTGCAATGGATTCTAGCCTTTATTTAACCAGGTTTGTCCCACTGAGATCAAGAAACAAGAAACATAACAAAAAATCACACAGCTGCATATCACAGAAAGGCTGGAGCTGAACAGTTTGCACGCTGACAAACTGGACTCAAGAGATTTCAGCATCTTTTTAAACTAAGTTTGAGGTTGTTCAGCTGAAAACCTAAAAGCTGTGTGTCCCAGTTGTGCTTGCTAGGAACACTGACACAGAATGACTGCGCCGTCCGTGTTTCATTTTAAAAATACCGTCTTGAAAATCGCCAGCTTCTATTTAGAGATTTTGGTATGGCTTCTTTTTTTGGGGGGGGAGTGGGAGGGCGTGTGCTTGTGGAGAACAGGTGCCAGGGCTCGATGTGCCGCTTCACAGGCCTTCAAAATCTGCTGGAGGCGTGAATTTGTGCGTGTGTGTGTCTGTTGGAATTTGTGTCGTGAAAGCAAACGTGCAGCTTTTCCCTCCCGTCAGGACGATGATGGTGAGCGACGACTGCCTGGTGGAGTGCAGGATCGACGACAGCGACGACGACGATGGAGGAGAAGGCCAGATGAACACTCCTCCTCCTCCGCCGGAGTTTGCATCCAAAGCCCCGACCCCGGCGCCCAAACCCCCGACGCCTCCGTCGCCCAAAACCCCCACGCCTCCCTCCACGGCCCCTCCCACACCCCACCCAGCGCCCGCCCAGCCTGCGAGCAGGGACCCCTACGGTATCAACCGGCACCTCAAGGTTCTTCCTCTCTTTCCCACTTTGTCCGACACCAGAACCAGAACGTCTGACAGTAAAACACCGAAATAAGATCTGACTGAACCTGGAGACCTCACTGTGTTTCTATGCTGGTTTATTATTAAACCTGGGTGCAGCACATGACCTTAAAGCAGGAGTCTTCAATGTTTTTCAGGTCGAGGACCCGAAACTGATTGATTAGAGAGATTAAGTAGGAACACCCTATACCTATTATATGTGTTCTATATTAAACTCAGTCTAGTGCTATTTATAAATATACATTATTATTATCATTTTGCATTCAATATTAAGCTATTCAAGTATTATTTTTTTATTTCAAACTTGTGCATGACACCTGCACGGCCATGCACTGTTGCACATGTTTGAAATTATTAAAAAAAAAAACGAATACTTGAATAGCTTAATAATAAATGCAAAATAATGATAATAATAATAATATATACTTATATATATACACTTAATAGCACTAGACTGAGTTCCTGCACTGGTCCCTAATTGAGCTCTCCATCAGTTTGGGGGATAAAACTTAAAAAAAAAAATATATATATATAGAAAATGTCTGATCAACCAAAGATTTTGCGACCCCCTAAGGGTCGCGGGCCCCATGTTGAAGAATTAAAGCTGACTGTCAGCGTCTTAATGGCTTAACGGTTTTCTCAACATACACAAATAGAGTCATCTTACAACTGCCAAACTAATATCTGGCACCTTTTGTTTAACAAGCTTAACAAACGTAAAGTGATGTGTGTATTCTGTATGTTACGTTTTTCATCTGTGTAAGACTCAATAATGACGATGATATAGTCGAGAATCGCTTGTTTGTTAAAATGGAAACCTCACGTCAGAATGGTTGTGAAACCCTGGACAAAGTTCAGACTTTACGTGCAGTTTGTTCCTGTTCTGTTTCCTCAGAGACGATCAGACTCTCATATTTCCTGTCTGCAGGTGGAGGTCAGTGACGTCCTGGCGGAGCCCGCTACGCCCCACACCATCGACTGCGTGTGGCTTTACAGCATCGACGCCTTCGAGAGGACTCGTATCTGGACGTACCGCTGCCTCTCGTTGCTGTTCGCTGTGCCCTTCGCTTTCCTGTGCGGCGTTTTCCTGGCCGTCCTGTCCTGCCTCCACGTCTGGTACGTTACCACCCTGTGCCCCATATGCAGAAAGTACAAGGTCTTATCACAATTGCTCTAAACTTCATCTTTACCCTACTGCAGGCTTTTTCTACTGCCCCCCCCCATCAACAGTTAATGATGGGATATTATTAATGGCTGCACTCACTGATCATTTTCATTATCCATTATTGTGACCAGTATTATTCTAATGTCTCTACCTAACTCTACTCTAACGTAAAACCTTTTAAAGTGCTAATAACATTTAAAAGTGCAAAAACAATCCAGAACTATCTGGAAATGCTCTGTTTTGGTCAATTCATTATTATTAATCAGGGGCGTCACCAGGTTTTAAGGACGGAGGAGGCTTAGGCCCCGGGACGTCCACAGGATGTAGCAAACGTGAGCACAGAATATAATATATTCTGGCCACTTTACGTCGAATCTATCAGTCATTTATTGTTAAAAAAACAAAAAAACAACACCAAATTATTTAGGGGGGCTGAAATATATTTCAGGGAGGCTTCAGCCCCCCTAAAATAGGCCAAACTAACTGCATTTTCTTTTCTCCACTGAGTGGAAACTACTTTCTTTAACACTCTGGTCCTCTCTTTCTACTAAATCAGGGGTGTCAGACTCTTTTATTAACTAGTAATATAATAGAATAATAACCTATAAATAACATCAGATTTTCTTATTCGTTTTAGTGCAGCAAAGCACAAATACATTATGAAAATGTTTACATTTTAATGAATTACCTGAAATCACGTCAGTAAAATAAGTGTTGGCGCATTGCTGCCCTCTGCTGTTTAGTTCTGGATATGTTTGACACCCCTGATCAATGTCTCTTGTCATTTACTAATTTACGTCAGTCTCGTTGTGCCTTTCTTTTCTTTTCTTTTTTCTTTTTTTTAATTTTGGGAATACTCTCATTCACTTTCTAGATGAAGATAAGAGATAAGAAACTGCTGATGTGGCGCATTAGCCAGGATTTACTTCTGCGCTGTGTGGTCCAGTTCATATATGAGTTTCCTGTACTTGACTCACACCTGCTCAGTCAGTTTTTTCTCTTTATGGGGAAAGAGAAGTTGTTTGTTAGATAGTGTCAGGTGTCTCTTTTATGATGCAGGAGGAGCGTTAGAAGATATATAATAGGTAGAGCGTCCGTTTATATGAACGCTCACCTCACATACACTCAACTCAACCTTTAGAAACACGCTGCACAAGTTGCTGCCTGCCTCATTTTAGTGATTTACACTCTCAGCTGCATTCTTTTTTTCCCCTCACACATATTTCATTGTGGGAGAGAGTAATTTATAGCATTTTCTTTTATTCTGACTTTCTTTCTTTCTTTCTCTTCTCAGGTTTTTGATACCGTGCATACAGCTGAGTAACACCTTCGTTCCCTGCCTGAGGTCCTTGTGTATGTGTGCGGTGAACGTTTTCATCTCTCCCTTCTGCATGTCCCTCGCTCTCTGCTGCAGTCAAATCGTCGTTTCACTGTCAAACAAGGACTGGAGTCAAATGAAGGACAAAGACGCTGTATGAATGGGCGACGTGCTTAGTGACTGAAAAGCTGCGGGAAAAGCTGAATTTTGTTTAAATTTGAACATGTATTGTTATTATTTTTTTTTTATAGATCAATTAGGTGCTACTGTCAATCCCATTCAATATGTTTTCTACATGTAAATCTCTTTAAAACTTCGTTAAATCCACTATTGTTGACTGTTAACTATCCACTGTTAACTATTTTCAGTGTATTTCTAAGACAGTACTATCAGGTTATTAATAAAATAAATGTCAAAAAAGTTGTTATTTCATTTTATTGGATCGTTTTTATTATTATTATTATTATTATTATTATATTTTATTTATTTTTTTCAGTTTTAGAAAAGTAGAATATGTGAATGAATTTTTCAGATATGATTAAATAAAGCACTCAATAAACATAAGGGATGATTTTTATTGTGTCACAGCTTCACGGTTTTTATGATTCATTTTTTCCACAATTATCTAATATTTTAAGTTCTGTTTGCTTGATTTATATATTTAATAATCAAATAATACGGAAATCCTAAGAACTTATTGTGTATCGTAATCCCGAGGTTTTCATGAAGCACCCGAATGCACCACATATATAAATCAGGCAACTACCCAGCATGCAGTTCGTCGTCGCCATTTTTCTTGTTGTGATCCGACGGGCCGGAGGTATCCGCGGCTCCAACGCTTGTGGAGAAATCCGTGTTTATACTGTTAGAATTGAACTTTTCCCACTATTTTGTGGTTTGCCGGATTTATTCTAAGCGTCAAAGAAAACCAAACAAATAAAACCAAATAAAGCAACATGGCGCAGTACAAAGGAGCTGCCAGCGAGGCCGGCAGAGCCATGCAGCTGATGAAGAAACGAGAAAAAGAAAGAGAGCAGCTCGAACAACTCAAGCAGAAGATTGCAGAGGTTTGACACTTACTTTTTAGTTTTAATTTCATTACATGTCCACCGGTAATTTGCTGTGAGTCCGTTTAGTTCTCAATTCGAAGCGTTGACTAGCGACGTGTTGTGTCAGTGAAGGGGTCATGTTGTGTTTAAAAGCTGTCAGTTCCATAGTTTATCCAAGTTTCAGAGACTTTATAGATGATTATGTGCACTCAAAATGCCTCTAATTAATTCTAGACCTGTTTTGCTCATCTCTCCTTGGTTTCAGGACAACATGGTTAAATCCAACATTGATAAGAAATTCTCAGCTCACTACGATGCCGTCGAGGCAGAGCTGAAGTCCAGCACAGTTGGTGAGGGTCTTTGCAGTGTGAAGATGAGGCAGAGGTTTTGTTTGGGTCTTGCCTCACTGTTTTTTTTTTTTTCGTTTTTAAAATAATGTCTCGATCAGGTCTGGTGACACTGAACGACATGAAGGCCAAGCAGGAGGCGCTGGTGAAGGAGAGGGAGAAGCAGCTGGCGAAGAAGGAGCAGTCCAAGGAGCTCCAGCTGTGAGTTAGAGCTGCACATCTGGCTCAGCTGGAGTTTGGTTTGTGGGTCTGGAGCGTGTGGACATTCCCGGCCCCCGTTCAGACCTCGCGTTGACGTCCCAGTGAAAGTGGGCAGCTTTAAATCCCTGGGTTCACACCTGGCGATAGAAATGCACCTGAGATCCAGGCTCAGTTTTGTGGCTCCTCATGCAGATAAATTAGAATTACAATTAGAAAACCTGTATTTGTCCCAACATGGAAAATTGCAGTTCACAACATCATACAAAAGGGCAGGACAAGAGTAAAGAGTGTAGGGTGTAAAAGACAAATAATAAAATAAAACAAATCAAAAATACAAACATTGCTTTATATACAAAAAGTATTGAATTGTACAGGTGATTGTTTGATATTGCACAGATGGTTATAAAGTGGAACACAATACATAGTAAATAATGATGTAGATAGATAGATAGATAGATAGATAGATTACTTTATTCATCCCCGAAGGGAAATAAGGTCGTCATAGTCATATAGACATATTTGAATGCAGTAAAATACAATAGAATAAAATACTGAGATATAAAAATAAAAGCAAAAATAAAAACACGGAATAGCACAAGGACACTTAAGTAACACAAGATACAAGATACACAGGTAGATAAGGTGCAGTAGTACTGATGATATGATGCTAGTGTTATTGTAACTAAATATTATATAATAGTAGTATAGTATATAATAATAAGAATAAGACTATATAATAATACCAGTATATTAACAGTATATAATGTGTATATATATGATGTATAATAATAATACACATACTGAGAACGTTTGCTGTGGATCCTAACAGCAGCAGGAGATTTAGACTTTGTGAGTGTTTCCTTCACACAGCGCGGGTGAAATGATATAATTAGTTACAGATAGTTGCTATTTCTATTAAATCACTTTCGCTGCGTTAAAACCATGAGTTGTCATTTGTGCAGCATCGACTCGAAGAGATGATATTTATTCAGGAACGAGCTGCGACGTCTCTCAGTCACTGAGAGAAGTTATTTATGTATTTACAGAATTTTCCGGACTGTAGAGCGCACCTCAATATAAGCCACACCCACAACGTTTAAAAAGGAAATGTACATATATAAGCCGCTGATATCTACTCAACTGATCAGTTTAACTGAACATAACTGAACTGATCAGTTTCCAAACGGTGCCTGTAACATAAAAGAAAAAGTGCTGATCAAACAAAACAGAAAAGTAATTGATTGGTTTATTCATCCTCCTCCTGCACTGAAACCACTGAATCATCTTCTTCAGTGTCGGAGTTGAACAGCCTCAGAAGAGCTTCGTCACCTTTTCTGTGTCGCTGTCATCCCGGGTAAAGCTGGCTGTAAACGATGCTTTTCGCATGCGGCCCGTTTTTATGAAGGATTTATCGCAAAAAAATTTTTTAAAAATTAAAAATCCACAGAAAAGCTGCATCTTTGCATAAGCTATATGGTTCAAAGCTTGGGAAAAAAAAGTAGCGGCTTATAGTCCGGAAAATACGGTTCTTATCTGGTCCATGACTTTAATTATTTTACAGACCTGCACTAAGCTCTGATTTGCTGTTTGAAGCATTGACAGAACAAACTCCAGCAATAATAGTAAATAAAGATCCCGGAGAAATACTTCTTTTAAAAGGATCTTATTACTAATGATCAGGCATCACTCACGCAGCCTTTTCCTTTTCTGGCGTCACTTATATTAACAGTTGTTTGGTTTTTTTTCTGGTTGAATGAAGTTAAACTGACTCACAGTCTCAGGCCGTCTCCTAATGTGGCCTGAGATCAGATCAGTCACGTTGATCCGAGATCTAAACACGGCCACTGTTTAGTCATTTCGTTGACTCATGACATAAAAGTGTGTGCAGACAAGTCTTTAACCTCACAGTGATATTTTAGAGCAGTGGTTCCTTTGCTGCCTGAAGAGGCCACCAGGTACTTACTTTTTTTTTGTGTTAGATCTGATCACTAGTGGGCACAACTGGCATTTAAATGCATCATCCGATCATATGTGCAAACGGTCCCTCAGCTCGATCATTTGAGGCTGCACCGGAGCCACAAATATAAATATATAAAGTAAAAACTGAATTAAGGGAAAGAGGAGTGACCCTGCTTTCCCTTTTTTCCTGCCTGTGTAAACGCGCTCGGATCAGTCGTTCCTTTCTACCGAGTCTGATTCAATGCGGGTGAATGGAAACAGTTTCTAAAACCACATGTTGCATAACCTGTTGTCAATGTGGAACTGAGGCTTGTTTATTATGCGATCAACCAAATTCAACCTCCACGGTAAAAGTGACCGAGAAGGAACGCATTGTTTTCCCGGAGGAATGTAAACCTGCCGTAACATGAAGAATCCACAAAGGGTTTTATTGTTTCGCCAATACGAATCCAAATTGTGAGCTGCGGGTTGTTTCTGCCAATGTATGTGGAAACGATCGTGATCAAAGTGCAGCCGATGTGGTTAATGTGCGAGAAAAGCTCGAAAAAAAAAAAAGCTGTTGAGTCACATCCAGCTTGACTTGTGCCATCAAGTACTTTACAATCCAGGAGACAGATCAGTTCAGAACCTGGTATTAACAGCTTGTTTTTCTTGGCACCGGAGCGAGACGTGTTGTTCCACCGGCTGCCGCCTCTCTGCTGAATATTTTTAATCGTCTTTTTGCAGCAAACTCGAGAAACAGAAAGAGAAGAAGAGGAAGGAGGAGCAGAAGAGGAAAATTGCCAGTTTGTCTTTTAATCCCGAGGACGAAGAAGAGGAGGAGGAGGAAAACGAAGAGGAAGAGCAGGACTGTGAGTAGCTGTTTGCTTAAAGCTCCGTCTGTCATCATTTCAAGTTATATACTGTCATCCTCCACTGTTTTCTCCTCCTTCCTTCCTTCCTTCCTTCCTTCCTTCCTTTTTTGTGTGATGTGGTACAATAAGCCTTTCTTAAATCTGTCATTTGGATTTGGGCCCAGCTCGGTTTTATTACATGATTCCAAAGCATCTGAACTGGGCCCAGCAGGGAATTAAAACCCTCTGTGGCAGAATATTGACACATTACTTTATTTTGATTGAAGGCACTAATATAAAATCATTGTTTTCACTGTTTTCGCTGTTTAATGGTTTATTTAATGGTTGCACATGTGCAAGGAGTAATGAAAGAAACGTGTCATTTAAAAACTACTCCAGTGATTGAAGTTTTTCGTAGAATCCTAAAATGAATTCGATGCCATGTGGTAACTGGATGCAGATATTAGGGACGAGTATCGCTGCTGATTCTCAGAATCAGTTCGGTTCTGGTGTATTTTGAAACTTAAAACTAAAACTAATGTTGTTGGAGATTAAATATTATATTATATTATATTATATTATATTATATTATATTATATTATATTATCAGGTCCAAAAGTTTCCCAGCAGGACAGCGAATTATCATGAGATGATCGATGTTATTTACTTCCCCTGTCAGTGGTCATAATGTTTTGGCATATAGGCCAAGCATTTACATTTATAATTATGTTATTATTGACTTACTACAAAGTTTACAGGCTGTGCATTAAAGCAGTTGCAATCGTTTAAGTTATAACTCGTGCAGTAGATCGAGAAACGGTGCAACATGGGATCATTTTCCTTCACAAACAAATGCACATGTATTTGTATTTGTGTTGCACTTGTTGGACTCGTTTCTCTTTGTCTACTTTAAGGACTTTTAGACGCTGTGTGCTTCTGTACGTGCATTAAATAAACCATTAAATGCAAAGCAGAAGGCCGATTTTCCCAACAGTGAAAACAATGATTTTATATTACATAGTAACAAAACGTTTCTTTTAAGGCTTTAACGGAAAAATTCCGACCTGCTGATTTATTGCTTTGAGACTCGCCCGTGTCTTTCTGTTTGTTCGGTTCATTTGGAACAAACGCCTAGAAACGACTAAAACCTCATAACCTAAATAACCAAACGAGGCGGCTCAGTGGGCGCAGACGAAGCGTCGGAAGAGTCGCCTGTGACGGCGGTGGAAATAAAATGCAGACTGTTTGGAAGCAGCGTGTCTCATAATGAACCATTTAAGAAGACAGTGTGTTTACTGCAGGGAGAATCATCGCACCATTACGCCACCGCGTCTCCCTGCAGCGTTTGACGGCCTTTACGTGCAGAATGAGGCCGGACTAACACCGTTAATGGAGGCGCCGGGGCCGTGGATGATTTCTGCACAATAATGTCGCCTCTCACTGAGACTTACAGCGAGTCCAAGGCTTCACCAGCCTCTGCCTCCGCGTCCAGATGTGTTGTATCTGTTCTGCTCAAGAGACAAATGATTTCAAACAGGTTCTCATCATCTCCTCTGTGTTCGACCTTGTGTAGTCGATCTCCCGACGAAGAAGAAGAAGCTGGGGAAGAATCCAGATGTGGACACGAGTTTTCTTCCGGATCGGGACAGAGAGGTGAGGAAGAGAGAGAGAGATCCTGGTGATTCACAATGTGTATGTACGTATGCATTTTACCCCAGGTGTGATAAACAGTGTCTTCAAGCGGCAGAACAACACGAAAACAGCCTCAGAACCAGAGACTAGTAAATCCACAGCTATTACTAATCACTGTTGACTTTCGGTACACACCCAGTTGCTCTTGCCAAACAAGGGGTTTGCCTGTGTAACATCTGTAACGCACAAACCTCAGGAAATAAGAGTGTTTATACAACGTGCTAAAGCTCTGAAGTGGAGGCCTGCTCAAATTAAACACAGGTTAAACACTTATTCTCTTTACCAAAGGATCTGTAGCTCTTTTTAATATGTGTCTGATCTGGTGACGTACGGCGAAGCTTCAAGGCACAAAAAAGTATCGCGTAAAAGTGTTTGTGCTCTTCTGCATCTCTGCATAAAAATGACTCAAAACTACAGTCTTGCAAGAGAACCCAATCAAACAAATGAAACTTGAGTTTCTTAGAAGTGGCTCCTTTGTGACCTCTCAGACTATGGAGGGAATCTATGACGTCTCTTCCTGCCGGGGCCACGGACAATGAGCGGCTAAAACTTGGTGAAATGTGTCAGTAAATACAGAGAGACCGGGAAAAAAGTGGATTATCAGATCAAATTAAGGACAAATGGACTCGACAATGCTCCATATGGACTAGTGTGGGTTTGGAAAAGTGGATTAGCCTCAGTTTCATTTAGTTTTAGGTCATTTCAGTTCTGATAAAACTAGCTAAATAAAAGATGCTAACGCTAAGAGCTTTAATGAGAAGTAACGTTTGCCAGGAGTGAGGAGTGATCACAAATATTCTGTTTATTGTTTTATTGTTGTTTATTGGTTGCAGCTGAAATAGTTACTGTCGACCACAACTATGACAAAACATCCACAAACTTATCTGACAGCCCTCCAGAACGTAACTTAAGAAGTAACTTAAGGACTTCATCAGTAAATACAGCATAATTTAATATTATCTGACACTAAATATGAACCACAACACCAGGTTTCTGTGTCTGGATTCCAGTTGTTTCTTCTAATGCAGTGATGCATTAACTTCTCTTTTCTTTGGGACTTGAAGATATCTGAAAAAATGCATCAGTGATCCTGTTACATACTCTGTGGGAAGCAAAGTTCTTGTTCTTGAAGTGAACAAGAACAAGAATAAAATTCTTTCCTCATGAGAAATTCAAATGCAGAACTGGGGAAATGGTCACAGGTCCCTCCCACTGCAGTATACAAGTATACGTCACGACCAGAGGCTCTTTTCTTCTTATTTTTGGATGTTGCTGTTCAATCAGCACCCACATGCAGAATGCTGATCTCTACCCAGGAGCCTAATACTATGTGAATATCATTAGACTAATACAGAGTGGCTGCTGGCGTTTCGGCTTTAACCATCCACTTCTGACCCGTTGCAAAATATTTCCATCACGCGAGGAAAACGGCTCCAGCAGGTTGATGCGTCGAGAACGAGCAGCGAGACCAAATCTCCCGCTTCTCACCGAGTATATTCTTCATAAATCTCCCTCCATTTGTTCTCAATGTGTCCGGCTGTGGGTTCCAAACTCTTTAGAGACGGTTTCGTAACCTTTGCCATCCCGCTGATCAACAACATCCTGTTTTCTGAGCTCCTCCGAAGGCTCCTCGTCCTCATGCACTTCCACAAACATGTGTTGCAAAGATTGGACGGAGACAAGTCCCAGATTTTCTGAGCCGCACCCGAGGCTCATTACATCGATTGGAAACTCTTATGAACAGATCGACTCTAATTTGCTTTAATCCCAGACGTGCACTTATTTATGCAACTCACAAATATGCAACATGGGGTCATTGTCCTTCATAAACAAATGCACATGTAGAATATTTGTGTTGCACTAGTTGGACTGGATTCTCTTTGTCTTCATTAAGGACTTTTAGACACTTTCCTGCTACTTCAGGGTCAGATTTGATGGATCTTATTGATTAATGATTTTCAAACGATTTTCACTGCTATGGCTTTCGTCTTCTCGTGCTCAGGAGGAGGAGAATCGTCTCAGAGAGGAGCTGAGGCAGGAGTGGGAGCTCAAACAGGAGAAGATAAAGAGTGAGTGCAGTGTGTTCATTGTTCAGTTCAGTTCAGTTTTGTTTATATGACGCCAATAACAATACAAATCGTCTCAAGACGCTTCACAAAAACCAGCCTGCAACCTCCATCGATCCAGCGTCGACAGCCTCGATTAATCATCCACATGTAAACGTCTCGGTATAGAATTAAATTTCCATTATTTTTTTTTTATTTTTGTGTTTTCTCTTTGTTATTTTTCGGCCTTCTCATGAATGCATTACCTCTGGGACGGATTTCATCAGACATGTTTACTCGGACTTCCCGAAGGAACTGATTGTAACTTGGTGTTTAAAGGTCTCAAAGCACATTTTTGGCCGCGCTCTAGTACGATTAGTCTGTTTATCCACACAATCATTTAACGGTGTCTTTGAAGACGTGCATTGGGGCAATAAGCTGTGCAAGCAGTGATGCAGCGATATGAAAATGTCACGTCACGGTGTTGTTGAAATATGGTCAAAATGTTCAAAAAGATTAACGCGTTAACGTCACTCCTGCAAAAACAAAACACGTTTCAGTGTTTCCTTTAGGATTTGGTTCTGACACGGAACATTTTCTTCCCAGAATTTACCAGATCTGTGTCAGACTTCCTGCTCGTTTTTTGTTTATTTTAAAGATCCCCATTCGAAACATATTTAAATATTCACATTCTAACAGGAGCAGAAAAGCAAATGTATTATTATCATTATAGACTTAGACAGACGTTAATGATCCACAAGGGAAATTAATTGGTCAAAGTAGCTTAATTGCTACAAAAAGATGAACTGTTTTACATCTTTTTCTTCTAATTATCTGACTGAGACGCACAAACACAAACACATTCAAATGTTTCCTTTATTGTTTATTTTAAGGATCCCCATTCTAAGCATATTCAAATATTCACGCTCGTATTCAAAGCGGAAACAGACCAAACGTGCGTAATTAATTGGCAGCGCTCACACACACACAACAGAAACACGTGTTGTTCTGTTGTCGTGCGTGTCTTTTCAATAACATGTATTTTTGCAGGAGTAGCGTCAGGTAACAGTTTGACGGACAAACCAGGACGTTCTCCTCTGTTCCTGAGTCCACACATGGTGCATTCAGCTACACGTTAGCTCACCGTGCCCTCGCTGCGTCGCTTCTGCACAAACTGCACATGTGCGCCAGCGTCTGAGGGAGCGAGTGCTGCCTCCCCAGCAATGAGCCGTATCATTGCTAATTATTCCCTGCGGTGATCAGACGTGGTTTAGAGAAATCTGAAACAGTGATACCAACTGGCAGGAATTTTACCGCCGTTTATCATGAAATCAGTCATCGGTAATCCCCATGTACAAGATTTCATAAGATCTGCCTGTAAATAAGTGTTTACAGGAGAAGGTTTTGATCTAAATACTGTGTATAATCTGCATATTAACGCTGTGTGTGTCGTGTTCAGGTGAGGAGATTGAGATCACATTCAGTTACTGGGACGGCTCCGGACACCGTAAAACTGTCAAGGTATCCGACGAATCCGATTTCATTCTGCATAGCAACAAGCATCGCCTCCTGTTTCCGTGCCGACCGTTAACCATGCGTGTATTTCTCCCGCAGATGAAGAAGGGTAATACCATCCAGAACTTCCTGCAGAGGGCCCTGGAAGTCCTGAGGAAGGACTTCAGCGAGCTCAGGTCAGTTTCTTTAGGAAGTCACCTTCCTCTCGTCGTGTCCCTGTTTGAATTCAGGGCGCGGGAGAAGTCCTCGTTTGCACGGGATTAGTTTGCAGAATTATTTGCAGAGTTTGTCCCAATCCCCTGCGATTAGGCCGTGTCTGTAATTTGTTACGCGAGTGATCACGGCGCATATTACCGTGCATATTTTCTCCCATCTCAGAGCTCCGCTCATTATACCAGTCCAGTGCCAACTGGCAGCACTGTTATTTGCGGAAGAGTTTTATTTCATTGGCAAGTGTGAACACGTTATAAATCAAAGCCAAATACAGCTTTAAGTTGAAATGTGGCTAGCAGGCTGCAGACCCACGGAACCAGCCACACTCAAATAAAACTGGAAGATGATGACATGATTGATTTTCATGTGTTGTGTTAAGACGTCTCTCATCGCCAGCTTTTATAGCAGGTTTCGCTTATTTTCACTGACATTTGACGGTTAGAGGTTCCTCTGAGAGGAAATTAGAAAAACTGTGAGGGAGGACGGGATGCAACTTGACATCGTGTCATCTCTCGAGGTTGCAAAAGGAGACAGGACAAAGTTGTAGAAGTGAGCAGAACCATAACACACAGTTACACGTCTTGATTTTCCTTTTTTTTGCTCCACTGTGCAGGTCTGCTGGCGTAGAACAGCTGATGTACATTAAAGAAGATCTGATTATCCCACATGTGAGTGTTGCCGACAGCACCTCAGCTGTTTCCTCTCTCACTTTTATTTTCACCTCACGTCCTTGTCGGGGCTTGTTCGAAACGCATGTATCTCGTTGCTTTTATCTTCATGTGGAGTTAATTATGAGTATTTTAATCCGTGAAATTTGTGGCGCTTGTCGTTTTTCTCCTGCAGCATCACAGTTTTTACGACTTCATCGTGACCAAAGCCAGAGGGAAATCTGGTAAGTGAACACTGACACGTGCCTGAAGAATGACTTCCAGTGAATTGTGAATGGTAAATGTTGACAAGCGCCGTCACGCTGGCGAAGCTGGTCATTAGCGCCATTTTGATGAAGGGCGGTCGAGTGAAATAGCAAGTGAAACGGTAAAAAGGTTGATCTTGGCGTTAGCTAGCTGCTATGTGGGAAAAATAACTCACAAACCAGTGTCGGTTCTTCTCTTTCCCCTCAGGCCCCCTGTTCAGCTTCGACGTCCACGATGACATCCGACTCGTAAACGATGCCACTGTGGAGAAAGATGAGGTGAGTAATCAAACCTCCACCTCCACAAACGGCGTTTCAGTGGAGGAAAATGTGGTGCGGAGTCACTCAAATCATTTATCCTTTGGCGTCGGGTCAGTTAAACTAGTTTAGTTTATTGGTTTAGCACAAATTATGTTACAAATCTGCGCAATGTGAGAATGACACCTTTACAGGCTTGAAGGCTCTGATTGCTTGTTGGATCTGGTCTCTTTTCTCCCTCCAGTATTATTGTTGGCTGTAATTCAGAGCCGTCTTTAGTGTTGGATCAGTTTAAGTTTAGCTCCTTGATTTGTTGAATCCAAGTTAAGACTTATCTCGGCTTTAGAAGAGGTAGAATTTTGTTATTTTCTGTATCCAAGCACAAACTTGTACTCGGAGCATTGGATGACGAAGCTGTTTGGTGAACGAATGAATCACGCAAAAAGGTTCCATATTTATCGATGTAGTTAAAAAAAGGCGTGTTGTCCCTGTCCCGTCCACTGTCGTCATTCTCTCAGCCTCGTCGTCCTCAAAAAGACACACAAACCTGCGATCACAGCCTACACACCAACTGCCCCGAATGCTGCAGCACAGAAACATCCCGAAAAATGGCAATTTGATGGAAAATACGGAAAATAAAAAGTAGTAAATGAAGGCGAAGGGTAGAGATTCTTCAAGTAAGCACTCTGTCGCACACTTTAAGTGAGTCATAATGGTTCAGACATGAGGTGATTGCTTTTGTCCATGCGTTATTTATTTATTTACCTTTAATGCTACCAGGTTAGCCACGCTGGATTGACTGAATTTGAGGTCATGCCTCGATATCACCAGTCAGTGTTGCCTCCTAAACAAAACAAAGCAAAACATTTTCCTTATGATCTGTGTTATTAATGGTGCGTTCCCATTTGTACTTGGAAGTCTGAGTTTCCAAGTTCCAGAATATACAACCAGAAACGCCTCCAGGGTCGGACTTTCGTAGAAACCTCGCTACCCAGAGAGTTGAGTTTCCAAGATGGCCGCCCCATGTGTAAACAGTAATTAGACGCTCCTGTAATGTTCCGTTTATTTGCACTTCTAATTAGCTTTTGTTGCGTTAAATCGGTCGTACAGACAGTATTTTCACCACATACATCCATCATCGTGGCAAATATACTCATGATTGGTTGAAGTCATCTGCTCGATTTACAGTTCGTGTTGGACTTAAATAGCCTAAATATTATTTAAAATTATAGCAATAATGTTAGTTAATGTCACGCGCCATAATTACAGCTGTGCTTTTCGTGCTGTGATGAGGCAAAATGATCTCCGCCGCTCCCTGTGGGTTGGTCGGGTTGTTATCGTATATCTATTGTACGTCTATTGTGGTTTTGATAGTCGCTTGATATTTCTAAACCTTTCTAAACTCGTTGAACTGAGGTCTCAAAACAAGTCAGTGCAAAGCACCAAAACTGATCAAAATGTCTTTCTCAAATTAAACTTGATGATATTAAACCATCCAGGTCACTGAGCTTTCAGGACCCTCTGCCCCACAGCAGTGACCCGTCAGAGTTAATTGATTTTTTTTTCTGCTTTGCCTCCAGTCTCACGCAGGTAAAGTGGTGCTGAGGAGCTGGTACGAGAAAAACAAGCACATCTTCCCCGCTAGCCGCTGGGAGCCGTACGACCCCGAGAAGAAATGGGACAAATACACGGTGAGAGTTTTTTTTTTTTCTCACATTTTGATCTTTTGCAAGTTAATTACCAACCCTGCCTTCAGGGACCATTCAACGTCAGTCAAACTCTCCCCTTAAACACTTAGTGAAGTGACAACCAGTTTTTTTTTCTGAAGCTGACCTCAGCGCAACCTCGCCGCCGTGCTTCTAGGTTGTTGAGCCTACTCAGTTTCAGTGTGAACTAAAGACAGCTGTTCAGTTCAGGTGAAGATTCATATTTGTGGAGCAGAGAGAGTCAAGGTTCATTTTCAGGTCAGACACTGCAGGCTGAAAAAAGACCAAGTTTTCTGTGAAATATTTAAAATATCCAAGTGAGGTATTACCTGCCTAATGCTTATGGATATTAGAGATTTATCACTTAAGCCTGACATACAATCAATAATAATAATAATAATAATACTGTCTCAAAGTGAAATTGCAAAACACTCAAAATCATTAATCTGTTGGGTTGTTGCGATTTTCAGGCCTGCACTGCATTAAAAACAGGAATAAAATTTATATATATATTTTTTTAAATCAAATGTTACTGAAATCATTCTACAAATGGAATATAAACACATTCTTTTAAAAATTATGTTAAGAATATAGAGAGGATTAAAAGTGAAAAGTTGAATTAAAAACTGATTTGGATAAAACAGCCTTTAAAGTGATAATGGAAGGATTTCTCAAGCTTTGTCGTCCTTGCATGTTAGCGTGAGAACATACAGCGTCCTCCAGTATTTTTCTTTGGGAGCCTGCACAATTAAGAAAACGTATAGGGATTATGGAAGCGCTGAAACCTTAAAGATCACCCCGAGGAAGCAGCATGTTGCCACTAATGATTGTTCCGTACAACACATCCTTCTCTTCAGGGGTGGAGCTGCCAGCTTCTTGCATGGGCACGCTTGCAAATCCACCCCTCAAATACCTACCAAGCAGTTATCTAAGAGAGCTAGAAGGTCTTTTGCTTTAAATTAGGTTTGAAAAAAATGTCAGCTATGTAGGTTGATGGGTACATAGGTAGGTGGGTGGGTGGGTAAGTAGGTAGGTAGATAAGATAAGTAGGTAGGTAAGATAAGATAAGTAGGTAGGTAAGTAAGTAAGTGGGTGGGTGGGTAGGTAGATAAGTAACTAGGTAGGTAGGTAAGTAAGTGGGAGAATAAGTAGGTAGGTAGGTAAGTAAGTGGGTAGGTAGATAGGTAGGTAGACAAGATAAGTAGGTAGGTAGATATGCAAGTAGATAAGCAACTAGGTAGGTAGGTAGGTAAGTGGGTAAGTAGGTAAGTAAGTAAGTGGGTTGGTGGGTGGGTAGGTAGGTAGATAAGATAAGTAGGTAGGTAGATAAGTAAGTAAGTAGGTAGGTCAGTAAGTAAGTAAGTGGGTGGGTGGGTGGATGGGTAGGTAGGTAGGTAGGTAGATAAGTGAGTAGGTAGGCAGGTAAGTAAGTAAGTGGGTGGGTAGGTAGGTAGATAAGATAAGTAACTAGGTAGGTGGATAAGTAAGTAAGTAGGTAGGTCAGTAAGTAAGTAAGTGGGTGGGTGGGTAGGTAGGTAGGTAGGTAGATAAGTGAGTAGGTAGGCAGGTAAGTAAGTAAGTGGGTAGGTAGGTAGATAAGATAAGTAACTAGGTAGGTAGATAAGTAACTAGGTAGGTAAGTTGGTTAGTAGGTAAGTAAGTAAGTGGGTGGGTGGGTGGGTAGGAAGGTAAGTAAGTAGGTAGGCAGGTAAGTAAGTGGGTGGGTAGGTAGGTAGATAAGATAAGTAACTAGGTAGGTAAGTCAGTAAGTAAGTGGGAGGATAAGTAGGTAGGTAGGTAAGTAAGTGGGTATGTAAGTAGATAAGCAACTAGGTAGGTAGGTAGGTAGGTAGGTAGGTAGGTAAGTGGGTAAGTAAGTAGGTAGATAAGTAAGTGTGAAGGTAGGTAGGTGTGCACGTAGATAGGTAGGTAGGTAAATGGGTTGACGGAGGGGTAGGTAGATGGTTTATTGGTCACGTGGGGAATGAAGTAATTGCCACGAGCGCAACAGACTATTAAAACAACACAAAGCCAAATGAACAGGAATGTGACAGTAGTGGGCTGTGGAAGCTGAGGTCGATCACCAGAATGGAATTTACTTTTTGTGAGACGGTTGAAGCTCGGGATTTTAGGGCAGAGGGGTAGGTAAGTAGGTAGGTCGGTCGGTCGGTAGGTAGGTAAGTAAGTAAGTAAGTAAGTAAGTAGATCGGTAGCTAGTTAATTGATCAAATCAAATCACAGCCTTTTTTATAACATAACAAACATAAACATAAATCATTACAAGAAACAAATCAAGAGCCCCCCCCCCCACCGAGATGTTGCAACATGGCAGGGCACTGAGGTTTGAGGCAAGGAGGATGCTACCTTTAGCTGGAATTCACATGGGAAGTTGAGTAATTGATACATGCACCACAGACAATAAAAAGAGCGAACAACACACCTTGTTTGTTAGGGAAACTGAGGTCACCATAGTTTCGTTTGGCATTCTGACATGTTTTAATGTGGTTGATTGCAATAATCTTACATCATCTCCCTTTTTCTGTGTGCTTTTTAACATTTGCCTTTTTTTTTTTTTCTGTCTTCCAGATCCGATGATGGTCTCCTCCGGTCTCTGGAATCCTTGTTGCAGATGTTTTGTTATTTTCCATCTTATTTTACTCTCACATTTCACCTACTTTTTTTTTTTTTTTTTTAACTATTTGATCAGGCTATTGATCGATGCTTTTACGTTGTGTTTAGAAGCCTTTCTGAATGAGGCCTCGTATGTACATAGCCCATAACTCATAAACGCGTCGGAGCATCTGTGCTTAATAAAAAAAAAAACTGGACCTGGCTGTGACTCACTGCACTCGTGTCAAAGGCTCTGATTTATGTTCTTGTTGAGGACCTGACGGTTGTGTTTGTGTTGCAACGGAATCACGACCTGTTCTCTGGCTCCTACATCTGACCTGCGCTTGGACGATGAACCTGCCGTGTTTTCTTTGTCGTTTCTTTTATTATATATAGTTTTTTTTTTTCTTTTTTTTTTTCTGGTCCTGCAACACTTGAGCAGCTCATCTGGCAGTGCAACTGTTAAAGCATGCACGATGAGCTGCCTGCATCTCCACCCGTAGCCTCCAGACACCACACCTCCTCCTCCTCCTCCTGCTCCTCCTCCTCCTCCCAGGTTCCTGTCAATTACTCTCACGCACTGCTTCAGGTTTCACATTTCAGGCTTCTCTCGGCGTGTGAGTGCCTCCGAGGCGGTGGTGTTGTGATGTGTCGCCGGCTGTAGCAGCAACAGCAGCAGCAGCAGCAGCATGTGGAGGGTGACCCTAGTTTTGTGGCAGCTCTCGGCCTTCGCCTGGACGCCGGCTGCTCAGGGCGAAGACGCCGCCGAGGCCATCACTCCTCAGGACTGCAGCCTGGACTGCATCCGCCAGGTAAAACCACATCTCACACCTGGGTTCACCTCACTGTGTTGTTTTCCTTCCTCTCTGTGACTCATTTTAGCGTTTGCTCATCTTTCTGTGTGAGTGAGAATAAGTGAAGTATTATGAAGCACACGTGTTGACTGATATATGCCCCCGCTGATGAAATTACTCGAAGGTTTTGGAATTTGCTGCGATATTAAGTGTCTTCTTGTCGCAAAAACGCTGGTCGTCCACCTCATGGTAGCGCAGGAGAGACGTCGCCTATTTAACTCGGGTTCGAATCTCAGCTTCAGAGCTTCAAATTCTATGTTTTTTTGGAAAAAAATGTAAACATTTGTGCTTCTTTTTGTGGATAAATTAGAAAAAAGGAAAACAACTTCAAAGTGCTCTTTGGTGTAGGGGTCATCAACTGTAGAAAATTAAGAAAAAGGTTTAAAAAGCCTTTATTCAAAGTGGCTTATACATTGTATAAATCAAATATATGTACAAATATTTTTTTGGCTTGCTGAATATTGAATATTAGAGTCCGTTTCCAGAAAAAAAAAAGTTTGGGTGCTGTGTAAAATGTGAATTTAAAAACTGAAACCATCGTTTTAAACCTCACATTTGTCTTTAAATGTCGTAAAGACGAGTTCAGTCATGACATTTTTTGAACCCGATGCCAGCAACAAAAAAAAAATGCGTCATCACCTGCAAGAAAACGAGTTGATCAGAACCAAATTAAAATACTGCATGAACTGCATGAACTGGCTGCAAGGTAGCAACAGATCAGGTGCAAAAGGTATTTAAAAAGTAAACACGGCTGAAGGTTAACGGCGTTTTAGTTGCATTATCCGAGGGGGGATTTATATTTGTGCACGTTTAGATTCACGTTTCTTTCATTTCCCAAAGTAAAATTACAAAGAACTTATAGTTTATCTTCTACAATACTTAATAAAAAATAGCAATATTGTGGAAATGTGGAAGAAATGTGGCAGAAAAATCAATCAGACGTTCACACTTTCTTTCAGGAGTAAAATGTTACTTAAGTCATGCTACCAACGATATATAAAACCTAATTAGGCACGAGTTGCACAAATCCAGATGTGGTCTTACATTTTTGTCTTTTGCATTAGGTTAGATTTAAGTAACTTCTTAGCGATAGGAACCTAAATGGTGCTACAAACCCCTGTGTAAGGACATGGAGAGGAGTGGAAGTGTTTTATGTTTTTGGCTCAGATGAGTGTGTGTGTGTGGGGTGGGGGTCAAAGCCAAGTGTCAAAACATCCTTTTAAAATGTTTTATTGTCAAATGACACACCACGAACCTGGAATCTAGAAAGTTTTAAAGAGCTTTGTTGTGTTGAATAATGATAATGAGGAAATGCTTTTCCAACATTTCCCCTTTTGTTTTTTTTTTTTTTTTTTTAATAAGCAATAAAGACTCTGCATTGAAAGCAGATGCCAGGGTCCAGGGGAGCAAGTCATTGTAGTTTCACAAGTCATCTCTTCTTCACGAATCTCTTTGTGGAGACACGGACGAAACCTATAAATGTCTGCGTTTATGGAGGAGGACGTCTGCAAGGCTTTAATGAAAGAGTCCGGGTTCAGATCTGGCCCCCCTGCAGCCTGCAAAATAAAAAAAAATAAAAGATTTTAACATGTGGCCGTAAACACAGCTTTAAAGAGAAGAGAATTTTAAGGGATTTTAAGTGAAGCGGTAAAATGAATTTGTTTTAAAGGTTTTCTTTTAAAATTAAACACAGGGTATTAAAGATTTACTAATCACTGTGTTATGTTGTGTTAGTTTACCAATTTTATTAATTCACAGGTTAATTCACAGGTTGACTTTTATGCGTTTTCTTTAAAAAAAACAAACAAAAAAAACGTGTGTTTCTCCCATAAAACGCGGTGGCGTCCTAAAAGCAGCGGCTCCCAGCCTCTGGTTCGTGTCTCCCCAAGAGGTCGCAAGACAAAAGGGTCGTGAAGGGTCCTGAAGAAGTAAACAAACCTGCAAGATCGCAGCCAACACTAATTACGATCGGCCAACAAAACGCTCGAGTCACTGGAGGTTTTTTGTTTTCTTGGTTTTACGTCGTCGTGTGGAGTCTCTCCTCCGCTAACATGTTCTGCAGCGCTCACTCTGCAGGTTTTTCTGGAATCGCTTGAACCCAAGAGAAGACGTCTCTAATAAAAAGATTTTAGCTTTTAGCTCAAACACTCTGCACAAAATTCTCCAACATTAAAGACGCGTTCTGAGGATCTTTCTCCGTTCTCGAGCTAAAAGAGATTCTTGTGTATTCTTGTGTGCGAGCATTTGTTTTTGCGCGAGATGATTGCGCTCTCCCCCTTGGCTTGCGTGCGAGCGAGCGAGTACTTAAAATACTCCCAGTTCAACTAGCATTGTGTCATCAAACAGCCTCTGTCTCTGGCGCCTGAGGCCAACTCTGCATTTCTTCCCGTTTCATTTTCTCCACCTGTACATGGGCTCAGGTCACTTAAAAAAAACAAGAAATCCTGCAGGGTGAGTCAGTGGAAGGGTTTCTCAGGCCCTCAAAGGAAGCAAGAGCACCGTTAAAAGTCTTTATTACAGCTAAAAGCGATAGAACTAGCCTCAAATTGGTTCCTGTGACTGATATCAAGGTATTTATGGTCTAATTAATGTTGGTGTTGGGGCTAATTAATTCAGTTACAAGTTTTATTTTAAAGAATTTAATCAGTGGTTAAATAATCATTTGGTGGAGTTGCAGGAACATCTGCTTCAAGACTTTTTTTTTTTTAATTTAATTGTATTATTTATTTTTTATTTATTCACGCTATTTGTTTTATTTAAGGGTTTGTGCTCATAAAATGTTAAATTTAAAGTAAAAAGTCAAATATTCCTCTATCAAATTTGTATATAAGCATGTAAGAAGGAAATGGATTGTGTGTGATAGCGTAAAATAAGTATTGAAACTTTCACCAGGTATTGGTACAACCCAAGTAATCCATGCATAGAAAGAAACCAAAACAAACAAGTTCAGGAATGAAGTTATTTGTAATAATGCGAAATGACACAGGGACAAAGTATTGAACACAAGCAGGAAGGGAGGCGAGAAAAAGGCACGAAAAGCCAAGACGCCAGCTGAAACCCATCAGTGATCAGAAAAACCATCCTGCCCTTTGTCCGTGTAAACGAACACCAGCTGGTTCAGTCCAAACCGACGCCGTATAAAAAGGTGTGTCACTACCAAGCCAGCCTTACTGTTGCCAAACATTCATGATGGTCACAGAAGGATTTCTAAAGTTCTGGACGTTCCAGTGAGAAATGCTGGGGCCAGAATCCAGAAGTGGAAGGAACATTATTCGACCACAAACTGGCCGCGACCGGGCGCTCCTCGCTCCTCGCTCCTCGCCTTAAAGGATTTATCAGAAGAGTTGTCCAAGAGCCAAGAACCACCATTGAAGAGCTTCGGAAATACCTGGAATTAGCAGGAAAAATTGTTTCAAAGGAAACATTAAGCAATGTATGCACGCTCGCCACGCAAGACTGCATTTCTGTAGAAAAAGCACGTTTAAGCTCGTTTGAAGTGTTTTGCACAACATCTGGACGAGCCTGTAAATTACTGGGAGAACATAGTCTGGTCAGAATGAGACCAAACTTTAAACTCTTTGGACGCCATAACACACACAATGTTTGGAAGACACAATGCACCGCACATCACCCCAAAAACATCACGGTGTGGGGCTGTTTTTCTGCATATGCTGCTGGCAAACTTCATAGAACTGAAGGGAGGATGTATGGAAAAATGTACCGAGACGTTCTTGAGAAAAATCTGCTGCCATCGACCGGAATGATGAAGGTGAAACGAGGGTGGACGTTTCAGCAAGACAATGATCGCGCAAAAACAGAGCCAAGGAAACTCTGAACCGGCTTCAGAGAAAGAAAATGAAGCTGCTAGAACGGCCCAGACAATCACCTGACTGGATCCAATTAAAAATCTATGAAGAACTAAAAGTCTGAGTTCATAGAAGAGGCTTCAAGAACCTTCAAGATTTAAAGACTTAAAGCCAAAATCACACCTGAGCAACGCATGAGACTAGTTTCTCCACACAGGAGGCGTCTTGGAACTTCATTAACAACAAAGGCTTTTACTCAAAGTATTAAATATCAGTAAATGTGCTGAATACTTTTCCCCTTATTTCACATTATTTATTGTTACCAACACCTGGTGTTAACAATAGCACCTTTAGAAACATGTGTACTATGAAAAATTGTGATGTGTTCAATACTTTTTTGTACCCGCTTTGAAATTCCGCCCCGAAATGCATAAATCTACATAATTAAAGCACCTGTGTTGTATTACGGTGATTTACGGCTCCCCATAAACCGAACCTGACAGCCTTGTCATCACTTATACAAGACCTGGTCCGTGATGACTAAGTGCGTGCAGATGTTTGGAACATCTCGAGGACCCTCCGTCTACACTTGGCTCATTTTACAGTCCTCAATCATTATGTGAGAACGGCTGTTTTTGTTCATGACTTGTGAGCCGAAATGAATATCTTTCATAGGAGTGTTCGTTTTTCTCCAAAGCCGCACGGAGCGGGACACTTTATTCAAGGAATTGTTGTTGTAATTCACTTTTATAGATTTAATTTAACTGGGTTGAAACGCATTATATTTATATTTATTATACTTTTTATTTCTTCCTCTGTCAAATTAAACGTTATGACCGCTCGCAGGCATCTTGTGACAATTCAGTGTTCTGCTGGGAAACTTTTGAACCTGGGGTTCATTGGTGCGGATGTTACTCAGACATGTAGCCTCCACCTAGACCAGACTGGCCATGTCCTTTCTCTGATGTGTCACCACTGTTTTGGAGACACTGGAGAGGAGACCCAACCAATACTAGAAAGGTGGTCATAATGTTATGCCTGATCGGTGCATCACTTCCGAACCCGGTGGACGAGTCCGCTGTGAGAAAATGTAAAAAATTAAATAAATAAGTAAAGAAGCTGATGAATTTTTGTCCGTCCTGAGTGGGAAGTGTCCGAAAAAATAATAATAATAAAATAAAAAAAGATAAATTAAAAAACATGAGGAAGTGAAAGTGTTTATTCCTGTAACTCTGACATTAGCCTCTGACGTCTCAACAATAACAGTAAAAATCCTAGCGGCGCGTCTTTCTTTTAATCTTTTCTTTTATCTTTTAGCAGAAAACCATGAACTACACCGTGCACATACACATGCACATACATATACATATACATATACATATACAGTATGAGATTCACCTGACGCTTTTTGCAAACAACGCATGTAAAAAGCTGTTGAGGCCTTATGTTTATTTACTCTCGTCTGCAGGGAGGAGCTGCGTGCGAATACTGCAGAATCACCAGAACGGAGCTCAGGAAGACTCTGGGTTTGAACTCCCCGGAAAAGTTTGGAAGTAAGTGGGGAAAAAAAAAAAGACGCATAATCAGCCTGAAACATAACCCAGCTGCACCGAGGCCGTTTGTTCAGCTCGTAGCTCCAAGCCATTCTCTTGTATGCCCATAACTTCCATTTACATGACAGGATTAGCATGACCATTAGCCGAGATCTCGCTGTGTTTGCTGTTTGGTTTAGGATTAGTTTGCAGAAGCCGTGCAAACAGAGAAAGGTTATGATCCGTCGTCGCGTTGAAGACATCTGACAGCTCGCGTGAGAAATGCGCCTCAAACCCAGGTCAAATATTTGTCCGGCTATTTGTTGACCTTTAGTGCCAGCGGCGCCTTCAACAGCGCTTTCTGGTGCTTTTGAAAAGGTCTTCGTATGGACAAACCAAGAAATCTGATCATAAGCCCCAAACTTTAAGTTCTGTTCTGTTCTTTTCTTTGCTTTTTTGTCGTTATTTTCAGTTTCCATGATTTGATACACAGCATAACATCACAATCATTGAGCAAAAAAGGGATTTAGGCACAAGTCTGAGGCTTAACGTGTAAACCTATATCTACGATAATCAGTCCAACTGAATATCTACAGAAAAAAATACAAGTTAGTTAAATAAACACACCAGTTGCTACAACATCCAAGTTAAGTCACCGCAAACTCTTATTTCTTTTTCTTTGTAATCTTCTGTCATGTTACATTTCAGGTTTTTTTTTTTTTTTTTTGGGAAATTGGTAAAGAACAATAGAAGTTCAGTTCATCACATCCAAAAACTGAAACGCATCTGTATTTCATTCTTGCTTTACATATTTCCAAAACAAAGAGCGCTCTTAAATTACATCTTCCCTCTTTTAATTGACAATTGGAAAATTGTCACCAGGGAGGCTTTTATTCCTCCAATGTATTTAAATGAACCATATCCAAGAATTTTAACGTGCCACATTCAATAAATTATCCATTTATCTTTTTTTTCTAGTTTAATTGTGGGACCTAAATTTGATTTATAAACAATTCCACAAACCTCTACATAGTATGACATTTACATAATTCTCATTGAAATATATAAAAGATAAAAGCTGTTCCCAAAAACGTTATTTCCACCTGAGGTAAAAGTATTAGTATTTGATACCATGAAAATTCAGATAAAGTATAAACAACTTTGGGCCCAACACTGAACCTTGTGGAACGCCACAGTTTATTATCATTGTTCTACAACTGGATTTGTATTTATTATTGATATTCACGTTTTGAACCCTATTATTTAAATAACTTCTGAGCCAATTGTACGTTCTAACTCGTACAGAAGTAGTGAAGAGACGTTTTATGGAGCGGTTTCTAGCAGTCGCCATAATGTCACATCCTGCTTCTATAGCGTCAAATAAAAACTTATAGAAATAATTGACACTTGAACATCAGCGTTATATTAAAATGACAGAAACAATCCTTGAAAAAAATAATTATTTCACTTGTATTGTAGTGTTTTAGTTTGGCCCACTAACATGGAGGAGGCGGAGCTTATGGCCTACATGGCAGCCAGCCACCAGGGGGAGCTCCACTAGCTTTGGCATCACTTTAGAGGAGCTGTTACGCCTCCATATTTATACAGGGAGACGATACATATTATTATTTGTTCTTCAGATCTTTGCCCTGATGTACATTATTTTGGAAAACCCTGAAAACTTGTATAGAAGTCGTAATTTCATGGTTGAGCTGTTTGAAACAGTGACAGAAAAATCTTTGGTAGTAAAAGTCGAAGTAAATTTAAGTTAAACCCATTAACTACTTATCTTCAGTACGCAATCAGTAATTAGACAGTACACTTGTGGTGGTTTCGCTGAAGCCTCCCTGAAATATTCTTGAGCTCCGCTAAATAATTTGGTGTTTTTATTTATTTATTTATTCATTTAGAAAAAAGTGCCCACAAATTCAATGTAAAAGGGCCAGAATATGAGCCTAAATAATATAATTATATATATATAAATAATATAAAAAAATAATCATATATATAAATAATATAAAAAATATTTATATATATATATATATATAAATAATATAAAAAATAATTATATATGATAATTTAAATATGATCATAAATCTGTCTATAATATTATTTAATAATTTAATATTTTTAAATAAATTCTCAGTCTTTGTCAGCGGTTTGTAACATTTTGTGCTCACGTGCTACGTTCGTTTACGTCCTGTGCATCTCTTGTTTATATTTGTTTAATATTTAGCTTTTTTTTAGTTATCAGCTACGAGGACAGAATATTTAAAAAGGCTCTCGTTACTAATGGTGATCATTTATAATAATGAGACATAATCCTGCTCAGGTTGTATTCCGTGGCCGTGCCTCGAGCTGCTGGGAGGCGAAGACCCGAAGATCTGTCAGCACTACGTTCAGGCACCAAACGAGGTCACGGTCGAATTCGTGCACGAGCCGAACCCCGAGTCCGACACCGTCGTCGTCTCTTGGAAGCCCAGCTATTACGGTGAGTTAATGCACTTTTTCGGAGCAGAAACTCCGACTCCTGTTACCTTCCTGCGTCAGGACTTTCTCACGTCGCAGACTTGACCTAAAGGAGACTTGTTAACATTCAGACAAATACTTTAAAAGCTAAATTGGCCTGTCATTATGAAATTACAGGATTTGTCGAAGTGCCGCGGAGAAGCATGCGGCACTGACGTCCTCTTTTTTTGTGTCTCTGTGCAGGCATCGCCTTCCTGCGAGGCTTTCAGGTGTCCCTCCAGGCCCTGGGAGGATCCAGCAGCGCCTGTCAGCTCTTCCTCTTCCGCCGAAACCTCTCTCTGCCGGCGTCACATGCTCAGAGGGTAGGGAGGGCGCCGGGTCTCTGCCTCGTTTCCTGTCTGGTATTTTCTTTTTCTCGACGGCGGGAGGATTCTTGTCACAAACGTAGACAAATAACAGAAATATCTGATAGACACTCTTTCCAACAAAGGAGTTCTGTGACAAACTCCTGAATTCTGACTATTACAGAATATTACAGTGACATCGTCCACCTCCAAACATGAAAACTGAAGCCACTAGTGATTTATGTGTATTTATATAAATACATCCTAATGTGTCTGGTAAAAAAAAAAGTAGTGTATTTAAAATCATAGCTTCATAAAGAATACAAGACATCAGAGTAATTTATTTATTTTAAACTAAGAATACTAAGGTAGTGGCCTCATTTATTATATTTACTACTATATTTATTAGCCGAGTTAATAAACAACAGAAAAACTAATCATACAAAATATGTGAAAATAATGTTTCAAACACTTAAAAAGAAAAGAAATAATAAAGTAAAATAATAAAACCATTAAAATAAATGATTGTTTAACTATTAAGAATTACTATAAACTACTACTATAAAATGAAAATTCATTATATTATATAATATTATATATATATAATATTCAATTCAGAAATATCTCGTATTCTGAGTTTGTGTGTCACAAGGTTTGTTGTGTAGCCACAACTCAGTAGTTAAGTTACTTTCCACTGTTTCCTACTTTACCTCCAATGACTGAAGTATAAAAAGTATCGATATTTTGATTCGAGAATCGATTTTTAGAGCATAAACACCTGGTATCGGAAGTATCGATGTTTCCGTATCGATCGACTAACCTCAGAAACACTCACAACTTCTGCCACCGCTACTACACAACACAACGGCTGAATGTTCCACACAGGCACGGATCTGTTTTACTGCGTTAAGCCTGGAGGAGGAAAAAAGAAATTGAAAGCATGTTAGGACGGTGGAGGAGACCGTGTTTGTGGTTGTCGCCCCGTAATAAGATCCTGAGTTCCTCTGACCAAATTTCAGCTGAAACGGATTCTTTCTTGACCCGGTTCTAATGTTTATTTTACATCTTTGTTAGATTTAATAAATTCCAGTTGGGGAAAAAAACAGCACTGAAAAAAGTTAGATGGCCTCCAAGCTAAACTAACCCCACCACCAATAATGATAATAATAATAATAATGATAATAATAAGTGTTTTTTAACCTTTGCTTTTTTACTTGTACAATATGTTCACTTGTTTGGTTAAAACGTGAATAACACAACTTTCTGCATAAAAAACAAAACATAAAAAAAAAAAAAAAACACACACAATGTCCCAAATGTAGACAAAGAGAACACAATGAACTAAATAAACAGAAATATTATACTTGGAAAATGAGCTGTGAGGTGAAAAAGATAATAAGTTAATTTCAAGCTCAAATCAGAGTCTATATGTTCACAAGTGTTTCCAGACTCAAAGTTTACAAAGAATGTACAATATACTGGAACACACAGTTAATTAAATATACACAATATCAAGAGACACTAACACATTATCACCATGAAACGTCTCCAGTTCATTAGTCACATAAATACAATATTTTTTTATATTACAAGTTACAAGTTTTCTGTGAATTTATATTTGAATATGCAAATGAGCATGTATCTACTTAAATATGCCCTAATTTGCATAAATTTCCAGAACAGAAATCTGAATAATTACTAAAGTGTTTAATTTTGTTAACGTATTAGATTTGCAGGTATTTACAGAGGGAATTTTGAACGTCTCTTTTTATCACTTCATTAATCACAAAACAGTCCAAAGGAATTAAATTTTCACCAAAAAATATTATTAGGAGTAAAATGTTCTATAAATCAGGCTCTGAATGATGTATGATAAATCCACTCTGTAATTACCTGCAGAATGTAGTTAGGAATCAATCTGGAAGGTTCGGTTTGTGTAAGAGCGATTTAAGAAGCAGAAAAACGGCCGTTAAAGTTTTACCTTACAAAATCATGTATATTTTTATTAGAAACCACTATGAACCAAAACCAAATCTGCTCAAATCCTTTAAAACATACAATCATATCAACATATAAAATATCAAAATATCAGATTAAATTTCAAGTGAATTCAAGCGTGGAAAATGAACAACTACAGACAATTTCCTCTTTCCTTTCTTTAGTCTAAAACCTTTGTCTCTAATTAAACAACAGGACGAGCGTGTGCGGTTTGAGTGTCTGGTAGAAAACCGACGATGTGCTGTTCTGTGCTTTGTTCCTGCAGGTTTACAGGTCGGATCCCTTCCCCGGCCTCGCCCTCGGGTCCCAGTACGCCGTCACAGTCATGGCTCTGCCGGTGCCTGAGGAGTGGGAGAAGTTCTACCACAGCGAGATCATCTCCACGCGCTGTAAGACCCGTTTTAGCTCCAGGCTGCAGATTATTATCTCACAATGTACACACACACACACACACACACACAACCACGGCTTCAAAGCGACCGACAAACCGCACATCCAGGATCTGCACTGCTTCTTAGAACTGTTTGTGCAAAAGACCAAAGAGTCAGACAGAGAGTTTAAACAGAAATACTCCACTTGTGCGTTTGTTCATTCAGGAAAACGAGCCAATATTAAATATCTGTGATCTATCAGTTAATTTAAGTGTTTCCAAACAACATATCCAGACTCTGTGTCTTTTAGTCCATATTTATTAGAAATATCAGGGATTTAATTAGTTGGTTTATTTATTTTAAAATGGAAGAGTTGTTATTAATGAACGTTTACAGGTAAATATGAGAGATTATAGTCGTACGGCTCATTTCTACCTCGAGTCGCACTCACAGGTGAAAAAGTAAAAACAAATCTGTTGTTATTTGAAGTTATTTTTATGCAGAGATGTAGAAAATTGTGCAAAAAAACCTGTACCCAGTATTAATTATCTAAGGCTTCAGAAGAACTAATTAACAATGCTTATAATGCATTATAATGGTCATAGTTATGAGTTCATTCAAACACTTTTAGCCACAAAATAATGAATAAATAATAAAATGCACATTTCTGGTTTTGCAGCTTGTGCAGAGAAGAACGGTCTTGAAAAGTGCAAAAAAGGTGAGGAAAAAAAAATGAATGAATTCATTATTTCTTTCTATTAATATCACGTCAGCGTTAATTATTATTGTTAATATTTCGTGTTCTGCTTTTAGACTGGTACCCGAGACACATCGAGGTCCAGCAGAACGGAACCACCGTCACCGTCACCTTCAACCTGGCTCCTCCAGACCTGGGCATCAGGAGCTACTTCTCGCTCTGTTACGCAAACGGCCTGAAGAAATACACCGACATAAAACCTGTGAGGCTTTTTATTTCTCTTTGTTGCTTGTTCATTCAATTAGTTAATAACTGTACTTAAATAATTTCTTTAATTTTTTACCAGAACTCCAGCAAAAACAAAACTCACCACAGCTATGAGCTGAAAGACCTCGAAGGAGGAACCAACTACACCTGTGAGGTAAAAGACCCGATTTTATGACTAGAATAAGCAATGTACACAATACATACGCAATGTACGCTCAGCCACATTTATTTATTTATCTATTTATTTACAGGGACAGTGCACAGCTCTCAGCCAGACCAGAGTTAGCTACTAGCTAATTTTCATCTAAACATACAGTGTTAAGACAAAGATCTAGTATAAAACAAACAAAAACACCTAAATACGAACAAAGGATGGACTAAAAGTAAAAGTACATTCTGCAGTTTTACTGATGTTTAGTTTCAGGCAAGACTCTGAAAGCCACATGGAGATTTTGGCCATTTCTGCTGTTACTTTGGCTGCAACTTCATATCTGTCTCTTTTACAGTGGGGGAAATAAGTATTTGATCCCCTGCTGAATTTGTAAGTTTGCCCACTTCCATAGAAATGATCAGACTCTGGTTTTTATGGTTGTTTACTGGTTATGGGTATAGACAGAATATCAATCGAAAATGCATAAAAAACACACAATCTAAAAGTTATAAATTGTTATGTATTTTATTAAGGGAAATAAGTATTTGATCCCCAACAATTCACTTAGAATTCAGGCTCCTACAGATTGGCTGGTGCGCATGTGGCACACAGCTGTGCTCAGTCAACTAATTACCAATACTCCTGATCTTAACTCGTCATGTATATAAAGCACACCTGCTCTAAGAATCAGTTTCTTACATTCCAACTTCTACAGCACCATGGGCAAGACCAAAGAGCTGTCAAAAGATGTCAGGGACAAGATTGTAGACCTGCACAAGGCTGGTATAGGTTACAAAACCATCAGCAAAAGGCTTGGTGAGAAGGTGACAACTATTGGTGCCATTATTTGCAAGTGGAAGACCCATAAAAGGACCATCAACTGTCCTCGGTCTGGAGCTCCCCGCAAAATCTCACCTCATAGAGTGAGGATGATGATGAGAAAGGTGAGGGAGCAGCCTAAAACAACACGGCAGGAGCTTGTTAATGATCTGGAAGCAGTTGGGACCTCCGTCACCAAGAAAACAGTTGGCAACACACTGCGCCGTTATGGATTGAACTCTTGCAGTGCCCGCAAGGTCCCCCTGCTCAAGAAGGCACATGTACAGGCCCGCCTTAAGTTTGCCAGTGAACATCTAAATGACTCAGAGAAGGCTTGGGAGAAAGTGCTGTGGTCTGACGAAACCAAAGTTGAGCTATTTGGCATTAACTCGACCCGCCGTGTTTGGAGGATGAAAAAACGTGAGTATGACCCAAAGAACACCATACCCACGGTTAAGCATGGAGGTGGAAACATCATGTTTTGGGGCTGTTTTTCAGCAAAGGGTACAGGGCAACTTCACCGCATTATGGGGTCAATGAATGCAGCCATGTACTGTAACATCTTGGACAAAAACCTTCTTTCCTCAGCAAGAACACTGAAGATGCCTCGTGGGTGGGTTTTCCAACATGACAATGACCCAAAACATACTGCCAGGACAACAAAGGAGTGGCTCAAGAAGAAGCATATTAAGGTCATGGAGTGGCCTAGTCAGTCTCCAGACCTTAACCCGATCGAAAACCTGTGGAGGGAGCTGAAGCTCCGAGTTTCCAAGAGGCAGCCAAGAAACTTGAAGGATTTAGAGACTGTCTGTAAAGATGAATGGGCCAAAATCCCTCCTGCGCTGTGTGCAAACCTGGTGACCAACTACAAGAAACGTCTCATCGCTGTGCTTGCCAACAAAGGTTTCTCTACAAAGTGCTGACTTGTGTTGTGCTTGGGGATCAAATACTTATTTCCCTTAATAAAATACATAACAATTTATAACTTTTAGATTGTGTGTTTTTTATGCATTTTCGATTGATATTCTGTCTATACCCATAACCAGTAAACAACCATAAAAACCAGAGTCTGATCATTTCTATGGAAGTGGGCAAACTTACAAATTCAGCAGGGGATCAAATACTTATTTCCCCCACTGTATTTATATTAATTGTATAAGATTGTGTCTTATTCAATATTTGCTGGTTATGCTGCCCCCCACTGGCCAAAAATATAAAAATTAAAATTAAAAAAACTCCCAATGTTTGTTTGTTTGAGTCAGAAATGCTCAGGATGGTTTCTTGTCACAGATCGCAGCCAACGAGATGGATGCAGTGAGGAAAATGTTTAATATCCAAGTCCCGGACATTCGGGGAGGTAGGACGCTGCCAGTTTGTTCTCAATCATGATGCATTATTATTGTTTTCTGCTTGTAGAGTCAAAGTCTTTTTAGTTCAGGGGCCACATTCACCAACCAATCTGATCTCAAAGGGACTGGACCGGTAACATGATACAATAATAACCTATAAATAAATTTCCCCCCTAGTTTCATAATGTTTATACCTGATCTGATACATTTAAACTGTGTGAGCGTGGCCTAGTGGACAAATTAGGAATAGCAGTTGCTTTGATACATATTCCATTATGTTTTTTCTTCCTGCATCGTTTGTGCAGCGTCTATAAAACAGCTTTGTCCGATAAAACTCCTCCTCCCTCCTCAGACGGAGCCTCGGCCGACTCCCACAAACCCTCCTTGGCTTTGCTGCTCCCGCTGTGCATCGCCATGGTGACGGTGCTCGGAGTCGGGCTGGTTGCTCTGGCCAGGAGGAAGCCCAAGTCGTACATGAAGACGCTGCAGATTAAACCAGGTGAGAAGACGAAGCGAGTGAAACCACCGTTCTGATTTAATGAATCTCTGTTGTTGTTGTTTTTTGTTTTTTTTGTGCTTTTTATTCCTGTCAAAACAAAATTATTTATACAGAACATTTCATACAACAGGCATGAACTCAATGTCCTTCAAAATAAAAGCAAAGATGCATTGTATGGTAAAATATAAAATGATATACAAGATAAAAAAAAAACATGAAAAATGAACTAATTTTCCATAAAACTAATGTTGGGTGACTGGGACATTTTTTTCATGGCAGTCTTGGGTAAATTATCTAAAATATTTACTTGATAAAATTTACTACCCTCTTGTGACCTTAGCAGATAAATTTGTCCCATTGACTTCCATTATAACTACTTTTTTTTTCGAAAATCAGTCTTGGGTACGACCAACATTATCTGAAATATTGACTTCATTGCATTTTTACTTTTTGTGCCGCATCAGATTTAAAATGTACCACCCTCCGGTGAACTTAGCAGGCAAAAAAACTGCTGATTTTTTTCTGCATAAATCTCTCAAACCACCAAAAATACAACCAAACCAATGTTGTGGATTTTAACGCTTTTAATGCTAGTTTTATTACTTAAAGTCACTTTTTTTTAATTTATTTATTTAGGAAAAACAGTGTGAAAAATGCTATTTCCGTTGGTTTCCATAAAACTAATGTTGGGTGCCTTGGTATGACCAGGAGTATCTTAAATATTGATTTGATTGCATTATTAGTTTTTGCTTAGCATCAGATTTGTCCCACTGACTTCCAATTATAAGTACATTTTAAATCTACTTAAAATGTACTTGAGTCACGATACGATACATTATTGCGATATTGTGATATATTGCAATATTCTACAATACACGTTGTATATATGTGCATCAGATGACAATAATAATTCATGAGACAAACTGAGTCAAAAAAACAATATTAGTTCAAATGATCCATTTCCAATTTATCGCACTTATACAGAATAAGTGGTGGTGGAGGTGTTCGTCCCAAAACATGACTTTTTCTTTTAAAATCGATATTAAGACATTCAAAATCTATTTTCGACCCATTCTGAATAAGCTGGAGTTTATATATATATGTGTCATTACAGTTATCCAGTCTGGTTGAAATGTGTCTAAGGTGATGAAAGATGATGTTAAAGACGATGTCCAAGTTTTGGACGCGCTCACGTGATTTTACAGACAAAGGTTGAATCTCACGCCTCGATTTCCACTCAGATATCATCAAGCAGCACGAGGAGAGCGGCGCTCCGGAGGAAGTGGTGTCACTGCAGAGCAACAGGCCGACGCCCCCTCGTCTTCTGATCTGCTACAGCGGCCGCGACGGCGCCGCTCACGTCAGGGTCGTCATGCAGTTAGGAGCCTTCATCCAGCAGCACATGGCCACTCAGGTACCAGAGTTATTCATTCATTCATTCATTCATTCATTCATTTACTCATTCCCTACATGAAAGGGGACGACACAATCTGTACGTAACTACACTTCAAAATCAACAACTCCATGATTGGAAAAGAGCAGCAAGAAGAAAATGTTTCTTATATTTGTATCTGACCCCTTGTTGAACAATTAAACATCACACAAATAAACACTTAATCATTAACATCCAGTTTAAGTTTCGAGTCCATATTGACATTTTTTTTAAATCGATGAATATTTGTGCAACCTTTTAAATCCTGTAGTTGAAATACATATTTGTTTTAAAGTAGTCTGAAAAATATCACATCTCCTCGCATGATTTTCATCTTCTGAAGTCAACACAAACAGGTTTTGCAGGTTTTTTTCTGCAGATGCTCTGGTTTTGAACAAAGTTAATAATGTCTGAAGTTCTATTATCTCTCTAAGTTTCAATAACCCTGATTATATAAATGTCTTTGTTTAAAAAAACAGCATGAGTTCTATGGATTTTACTCCATGATCACACTTTACCTTTATTGATATGAACTAGCGCTGCACGATGGATTTTTTTCCCTTAGAATTGAGATTACGATTCTTTGGCACGATTTTTTTTCTACAAAATGTTTATTGCACTGATGAACTTTAACTCTGTGAGTGACTTTCGCCACAACCACCTGGTGTTTCTTCACCATCCATTTTACCGCTGACTTCTCTCGGCTTCTCTCCGTCACTGTTTCCACACACTCAGCTGCAGACGCTTCCTCCACTGACGGAGTCACCACGTGTCGTAAAGACGCTTTCCCATTGGTCGGGGGAGGAGTCCGCGGCAGTGCTGCCTTTAGGGGCGCCTGAAAAAATCCGGGAAGAAATGGGATCATTTGTTTTGTGATGCCGCTCGTAAAATAAAATGCTTAATCGTTTTGAAATGAGATCACGTGTATGTGTGAATTGAGATTAATGATTTATTGTGCAGCCCTAATATGAACCATTTTCCTCAGTTTATCTTTACGTGTACATTAATGTTACCAGACCACTGATGAATAAATGTCAACCTTAGTTTTAGGGTCGAGAAGATTTGCGAGTGTCACAACAAATTGACAAAGTTTGCATCATTTATTTTGGCTTGTGAGAGTCTACACACAAATATCCCTCGTGGAACGAATGAAACTATGATCTTCTATGTTTGAATTTGATCTTGCTTCCAAACTTTATTATTAAAACATTCCTCTTCTCAGGTGTTGCTGGACCTGTGGGACTCTCTGAGCGTTTCTGAGGAGGGCAGCATGGCGTGGTACTCCCGGCAGATCCAGGAAAGCGACTTCATCTTGGTGGTTTGTTCCCGAGGCCTGAACCGTAAAACCGAGCCTCCAAAGACGGAGTGGGGGGATGAAGACGAGGAAGAGGAGGAGGAGGAGGAGGTAGGCACAGGTCTGGACTACAGCATCTACAGCTCCGACACAGCGGTTCAGCTCGTAAGAGAGGAGGTGGTCCGAGCCAAGGCGAGGGGCCAGGACTTGTCCAAATACATGGCGGCTGTTTTCGTGTACTCGGAGGAGACGGACGTCCCCGCCGAGCTGAGGCTGGCGTCCCACTACGCGCTGCCGAGGGACTTCCCGCTGCTCTTCTCCCACCTCCACGGGGTGTCGCTGCACCGGCCCGGGAGCTACCTGAAGATAAACCACATCTCGGAGGAGGGCTTCGCCAAGCTGGCGTCCGGCGCCGCCCTGCAGTCGGCCATCTACGAGGCCGGGGCGGAGATGAAGGCAAAAAGGCAAAGAGGGGAGGGGGCTAAGCAGTGAAAAATCTGAACACATCTCACGAAAAATGATAGTTTTTTCAACCCCCGAGTAGTTTGGCCTGCAAACAGAGTGAAACCGAGCTGAAGGGTGAGGCACTGACTATGCACTAAGACGCCCAAAACGTGTGAACCCGCTACATGTACGCTGCGTATACGAGCGTACGAGAAGGATTTGTAAAAAAAATAAATAAAAAAATATGCCAGAAATACTTTTTTTATATAGTTCACAAATAGTTTTTTTTTTGCATTGTCATGTAAAATACATTCAATGAAATAAAATAACGAGTTTTTATGTAAGCACTGTAATAATCTCATATCCTCTTAGTTATTCTGTGAGAACGTTCATGTTGAAGTACATATAAAATGTTATTTACATACGTTACCGTCGTCCTCTTTATATTTATTTCTGTGCTTATCTCATAGAAGAATGGACTCTTAGGTCCTGTTATGCTGACGTGTGGTACTTGCACAATAAAGACTGGTTTAGTATTTTACAAACACTTTGTAACTTGTATATTTTTTCCTTGTGAACATAACTGTTGAATAAAGCGATATCAAAGCAATAAACTCTCCGGCTCCTCAGATAAATCACATCAGTGTTCATGACACTTAATGTGGGTAATTGTGCAGAAGATGTTTGAGCTAAATATAAACCTAATGTTATTAAAAATGGTTAAACTGTATTAAATTTAAAGACAATCTTGCCTAGCAGTGACTTGTTTTCTTATTATAAATCTCTCGTCTTGTACACAATTTATATTAATTTAAATTTATATTAAAAAATGTGCAATAAAAGCTAAATTATTTCCAATAATTAAAAGACTAAATAATTAAAGACTAAAATAATATGATCTTTGTTTACAATGTATAATAATAAAATGTATAATAATAAAAACTACAGAAAAAGGTACACTTAACTTTTTATAAATGTTTTAATACAATTATATACATCTGCAAAATGAGATAATAAAAAAGTAAAAAAAATATATAAATTCACTAGTAATTCACTATTTGATCTATTGTTTACAGTTTACAATAATAAAAATTTATAATAAAAAGTATCATTTTTACAATAATTCATTATTTGAATTAATGTATAGAATTTCTAATAATAAAAATATAATAATTCAGTATTTGCGCTGTTGTTTGAAGTTTATAATAATACAATATTAATATTGTAATGATACAATAATAAAAACTACTAATTGTTTTTAATAATTCACGATTAGAACTACTGTCTACAGATTTTAATAATAAAATAATAATAACTTATAACTTAAAAATAATTCATCTTTAGAACTATTGTATACAGTTTATAACAATAAAATTTATAATAATAAAAATTTACAATAGTAAAATTCATCATAATAAAACTGTAAGTTTTGAACTACTGTGTTAAATTTATAATAATTATAATAATAACAATAAAAATCAGAAATTACGGATTAGTTACAGGAAGAACAGAACCTGGCAACCCGGCTGGTGGAGTGACGGCCGCTCCGGGCTCGTTCAGTCTCTGTGACACGCAGCGTGGAAAGATGGTGCTCGACTTGGACCTGTTTCGAACCGACAAAGGCGGCGATCCGGAAATCGTCCGTGAAACTCAGAAGAAAAGATTCAAAGATGTGACGCTGGTTGATAAACTGATCGCCGCAGACACGGAGTGGAGAAAATGTAAGCGACCTCTTTGATTTCCTGTCGTTTCAGCCATGGTAGCTAGTGGCTAATGATGCTAACGTTAGCATAGCCCACGCCCAACTCCATTGAAAATCTGTCTATTTTCATTATTAGTGTGTGTATATAGCTAAAGGTGTTATCCCATCGGCACGAGTGTCGATTTTATTTAATTTTACCATTTTAACTTCTATTCGGCGCCTTGAAATAAAACATAAAAGACTAAATATTAAATTTAGACAATATATTAGTTTGCTACTTCCGCGCTTTGCCACCGTAGAAAGTGAACGTTCGCCACACTGCAGTAGTCAGCTTTCGATTCATAAAGCTAACAAGTTAAATAATTGTCTAGCTTTTTGGTGGTTTATATTAACGCCGTATTTGCCAGTGGGCACTACGTTAACAATATGTAACAGCATTCACCTTAAACAACACGAGAGTATTTTATGAATGCGTAAAGAAGCAGTTTTTATTCCTGTTTGAATGGAGGCTGGTATGTTCTCCCGAGAGGATGGGAATAACACGTAATGGGGCTAATATTAGCCTAGTTAACACCATTCAGCGAATCCAGACGAGCCACATGTTTTATCCTCCAGGTGGTTGGCGATGGTTTAAATAAAAAAAATATATCGGCTATTAGTTAACCACGCGTTCACTTTGTTTTATTTACGGCCAAGATACATATGACGCTAGCTTAGCGACGCCGGGTGTAAACGTGCAATCTGATGCAATCCCAGCCTGCAACAAGTCAAGGCAGCGTCGCCCTGCAGCGTAGATAGAGTCTGTGTTATTATGACCCGGCGTGATGCTGTTAATAGTCTGTCAGTGCATCAGTGTTGCGACTGTGTCACAGTTTTTGTCTGCAATATGACACCTGTCATCGGGTAATGCGCAATTTATGCTTCTGCGTTAAATTGACGCACAGGCTCCTGTGTTAACCTTGCTGCATAGCTGACGTGCACCTCCTCCAGTGTTGCCAGATGAGAAATGACAAATTATCGTACCAGAAGCCTAAAATGATCATATTTTGAGGAAAAAATTCCTACATACCCTATTTGATGTTGCTCATGACCATCTGTCATGATAAAATATTACCTAGCCCATATAGTATAGCTTATAATTCAGCTTTACCTTTAAATGAACAGGCAGCACTGTTTGTGTTTGCTAATAGCCATGTGTTGAAGGGTCAAACTATCACCCATCATAGGATTTTTGAAATAAATGATCATGCTGAAGACTATATTATCGTACAAATATGAAAATTATCGTACATCTGGCGACGCTGACCTCCCCAGAAATGTAACTACACACTTGGTTGTTGCGTGTTTCCGCTTTAATATTTCTAATTTTTTTTGGTAATTTTTAGTAATTTTTTCAAATAGATTGTTTTGGATCAGTAAAGAATCAGAAAGGTTAATTGAGGAGGTTTGGAGATTTGTGTTAATTTGTCCGAAATGTTGTCCAAACTTTCAGCCCGGCTGCCATTGTAGAAAGTGAAGCAGCAAGTGGAAACAAAAACAAACAAACAAAAAAGACGTGGCGTTGTTACAGAGGGAGCTAGACTGAGCACACAAGTATAGCCTCAGAGTCCCATGATGCATTGCCTGACTCGTTTGCTCCCCGACAGGTCGCTTCACTGCAGACAACCTCAACAAAGCAAAGAACCTCTGCAGCAAGAGCATCGGGGAGAAAATGAAGGTACACAAGCGTGACTAGTTTCAAACGAGAGAGACGAGAGCGTAGAGTTTGACTTGTTTGTCTTTAACCTTTTGCTCCTGTGTCCTTCGTGCAGAAGAAGGAACCAGTCGGGGAGGATGAGTCTGTGCCCGAAGAAGTGAACGTGGAGTCCTTAACGGCTGAGACCTTATCGGTACGACTTCAACACGCTGCAACTTAAGAAAACACAAAAGATAAAAGAAAAACATCTTTCATCAGTTTCACTTGTAAAACCAGCAAATGCAGAAATTTGATGCCCAAGCGACAATGGACGTATTTCCAGAGGACCTCAAGAAGTGATGTAATAGAAGTTAAAATATCACTAATGGCATTAATCTGCAAATGTATTGTCAGATTTTATTTATTTATTTATTTATTCAGGTTCCCCATTAGCTTGTACCGTAGTTACCAGCTAGTCTTTCTGGGGCCCATGGAAAGACGGCAAAAGTACAAAACAGTCGATCTTTTAATATTAAAAAAACATTAAAGTAAACATTTAATAATTAACATAAATCTAAGAAATTGATTTTCTCTAAAAAGCAAAACAATCACTCGATATACAACCAAGTTATTAGAAGATAATTAAAAAAATAAACCAATAATAATAAAAAATAAAATTTTTAATTTTTTAAGTTAAAAAAATATATGTAAAATAAAATAAAACAGTAAAAGCAAAAAATTTACAAAAATTTAAATATATTATTTAAATATATATATACACACAAATTATTTAAATGGACAGGCTAACAAAAAGATTTATAATCATTTGACTGCAGCTGTTTGAGCTGCATTTTTGTTTTATTGTTAAACTAATCTGTGGAAAGACAGAGTCAGACAAATATCTGGGTTAATTTTACCTCTGGCCCCGTTCACACGTTTCATCAGACGTCCTATTAAATGTGTTCACACCCAGCTTTACAATGCACCTGGAGTCACCAGTTCTTATTACTTCCTTGCTCTATCACATCGATTAATCCCTTCCGCCTAGTTTTGTGAGCTACATATTATAGGTTTTCTGTTTCTTTCTTTTTATTTAGTGTTGGTTATGGAGGCTTAAAAAGTGAGAATTTCATTGTGTCGTCTAATGTGTAGTTTTTACCGTGCAAATGACAATAAACGTCGTTCACGGTGGAGTCTCAGAACAATGGAATTACTTTCTGCTGCTGTTTCAGAACCAGGACGTTTGTAGTGTGTGTGGGCGTAGGGACATGATAAGAAAATGACCGATATAAGGACGTCTAATGAATCCTGGAAGTAAACTGCTGCACTGTCTACACAGAGAAAGAAAACCTTACTTACTTACTTGTGAACGTTGCAGCTGAGGAAATAGGCCTATTTTCTCTCATTTTCATTTTAATTGGTGAATGATCAGACTTTAAGTCTTTCTGGCAGTGATTCAAGATTCTTCTTTTTTTTTTATGAATGATTGAGACAAATTTCCTCTTTTAGATCGAGGACATCAGTTGAGTAGCTGATCCATCACTTTGGATTCGTTCGTACCACTAATGTTAGTCCTAATGATCAGATCTCAAATGTTTAATGAATGTTTCTCTGGTGCGTTCACACCTAGTGACCGGCTACACCAGCTGAACAACAACAAAAAAAAAACCTATTTAAACCGGTTGCATCATTTAAGACTAAACCCGACCCTTTAGTTTAAGCAACCCATCACATGTTAACACAACACCAGTTTCTGTTCTCTTTTGTTTCTGCTTCTGACTTTGTTTCTGTTTTGTTTTTTTTTTGCTTGTGCCAGGCTCTGACAGTAACCCAGATCAAGAAGGTGCGTTTGTTGGTGGACGAGGCCGTGGAGAAAACCGACAGCGACCGGCTGCGTCTGGAGGCCGAGCGCTTCGAGTACCTGAGGGAGATCGGGAACCTCCTGCACCCGTCCGTCCCCATCAGCAACGACGAGGTGGCTGCTCTGGTTCTTCTTTGCTTCACAAAGCATTTGTCATTTATTTATTTGCACTGACACATTTACTGTTAAGGTGTTAAGGTTTTATCCGATAACGGTGCGAAACCGGTAACTTTTGAAATGGAGCCGGTGCTTAAAGAATGAAAACACTAGAAATTTGTCCAAAAACAAGGGATGCACTTTGATCAGCTGAAACAAGACGTCGGTTTTGTGGCAGAAGAGAAAGATTTGCAATATGCAGTTTGCAATACATGTGCCAGCCATATTTCTGTAAAACTGCCTGCAGATGGCGCCAACGCAAAACAAATAACAATAATAATTTTTATTTATTATTAACATATTTTACTTTCCCCTTGTTTTCACATTTCTTTCTCATTCTTCTGTATCAGGCTAAAACCAGTGAAATGGCAATTTAATACTAATGATTTCATTGAGAATAAGCTGAGGTTATTTTTAAGTAAAGAACTTAAGAATTAAAGGCTATATTAATTGTCAGAATTACAATCGGCGCATCCCTACCAAAAAAAGATCTCTCAAATACCTGGACTTCAATCTGGACACTTGTGTTCAGATTCCCTGTTATGGATTTTAATGCGAGGTCCGAACAGGACTTTTGACATACAATATGACGCAATGCATATACGCAATACGTTATGGTTTTAGATCTGGAAAAAGAAAAGCAGCAAATCCTCACTTGTAAGATCTGATCAGTGTTTGACAATATTACTAAATAATGAGATTGATTTTGTGTCAGAAGTCTAATCAGCTCCTTCCAGTGTTTAATCTTTTATCATACTTCTTCGTTTGCCGCTCTCAGGACGCAGACAACAAGGTGGAACGCACCTGGGGCGACTGCAGCGTCCAGAAGAAGTACTCCCACGTGGACCTGGTGGTGATGATCGATGGGTTTGAGGGGGAGAGGGGAGCCATCGTTGCCGGGAGCAGAGGTTACTTTCTGAAGGTGAGTTCTCATGCAAACACCTGCACACAGAAGAACTAGCACAGACTGGCACAAACAAGCCAAACATTCTTCCCTGCATCTTTACCAACCAGATATTCAGCTTTTATTTTATTTTTTTATTTTTTTTTTTGTGCTCAGGGCCCGCTGGTGTTCCTGGAGCAGGCTCTGATCAATTATGCTTTAAGGATCCTCTACACCAAGCAGTACACCATGCTCTACACCCCCTTCTTCATGAGGAAAGAAGTCATGCAGGAGGTCGCCCAGCTCAGCCAGTTTGATGAAGAGCTGTACAAGGTACAAAATTCAATTCCTCCAAATTTTTCTCTTGACTCTGGGGTAAAGGGACATTCCCATCGCCCAGAGGGCTGCGTATTTTAACATAGAGCAGAATCAAATTCAGTACCAAGCATATAATGCTACAGGATGTCATTCATATTCAAATTTTGTGCATTTTTTTGCTTATACTATTTTATTTTATTTTATTTTACTAGATTTTTACTTATACTTTATTTTTATTTTTTTTTATTTGAATTTATTTTTGTATTATTTTATATTATGATTTATTATTTTTTCTTATTTTTTGTTCTATTTTCATCTATTTTATTAGATTTGTTTTTTTTTTTTAATTTTATTTATTTTATTAACATGAATGCACAGTCTTCTAGTAGGGCTTGGTATTTAGCATGGAGCAGAATATAGAGGAATATTTCAACATCTTATTTCATCCAAAACACAAACAACTCACCTTGTATTAGTGAGGTTTTCCTAATTAAGTAGCCAGTAGCTCTATTTTATGTGATATTTCTAAAATCTGAATAAAGTACAATTGTACATGTTTCCATTGCAAGATGTTTTGCGAATGAGCTGAGAATTATGAAATATCTCGCGATATCTCATAATTCTCATCATGTGAGACTTCACCTTGAGGAATTGGACTTCAAATAAACTGGTCACACGACTCCATGCATCATCTCTGGTGACGGGGAATTGCAGAAAACTTGTTTCCATTGCACTTTTGCGGTAAACTGTTATATGTCTGAAAAACCACCTCATGTAAAAAACACATGAGAGTGTAAAAGTGTTTAGATATTTGAAAGTTTTTTCCAAACATAGGCCTTTATTGCGACATTTAGGTTAAGTTTTGCTCATTTCAAGGGGCAATGGAAATGCAGCAACTGACAGGACATGATGGTAGTTACTGATTAGCTGGGGGGACTACCAGGCAACTTTTCTAAAAATCTCTCCATGTGTTTATTTTCCGCTAGGTCATTGGCAAAAGCAGCGAGAAGTCGGATGACAGCGCCATAGACGAGAAATACCTCATCGCCACCTCTGAGCAGCCCATCGCGGCCTTCCTGAGGGACGAGTGGCTCAGACCCGAGGACCTGCCCATCCGCTACGCCGGCTTCTCCACCTGCTTCCGACAGGAGGTCGGCTCCCACGGCAGAGACACCCGCGGCATCTTCAGGGTGCACCAGTTTGAGAAGGTCGGCAGACGCTAAAGCTAAAGACAATCGCACGGGAGTCGTATTTTTTTGGAATTGATCCCAGAACGTCTCTTCTTGTAGATCGAGCAGTTCGTCTACGCCTCGCCGCACGACGGCAAATCGTGGGAGATGTTTGATGAGATGATCGGCACGGCGGAAGAATTCTACCAGTCACTAGGAATCCCTTATCGCATCGTGAACATCGTCTCCGGTAGGTCCGACTCCTCGCTGCATGTCACATGGTACTATCCCCTCCTACGTAGACCTTGCCTAGGTCAACATCTCAAGAGGGTCCACAGTACTCCTAGCAGTACTCCTAGTGAATGTTAGAGCCCTGTTGACTTCTAGCAAGGTCCTATGTAGATCTTGCCTAGGTCAACTTTTCAAGAAGGTCCACAGTACTCCCAGTGCATGTTTGAGCCTTGGTGACTTCTTGCAAGGTCCTACGTAGATCTTGAGTGGGTCAACTTTTCAAGAAGGTCCACAGTACGCCTAGTGAATGTTTGAGCCCTGGTGACTTCTTGCAAGGTCCTATGTAGACCTTGAGTGGGTCAACTTTTCAAGAATGTCCCACAGTACTCCTAGTGAATGTTAGAGCTCAGGTGACTTCTTGCAAGGTCCTACGTAGATCTTGCCTAGGTCAACTTTTCAAGAAGGTCCACAGTACTCCTAGTGAATGTTTGAACCCTGTTGACGTTTTGCAAGGTCCTACATAGTCCTTGCCTAGGTCAAATTTTCAAGAATGTCCCACAGTACTCCTATTGAATGTTTGTGCCCTGGTGACTGCTTGCAAGGTCCTATGTAGACCTTGAGTGGGTCAACTTTTCAAGAAGGTCCACAGTACTCCTAGCAGTAATCCTAGTGAATGTTTGAGTCACGGTGACTTCTTGCAAGGTCCTGCGTAGACGTTGCCTAGGTCAACTTTTCAAGAAGGTCCCACAGTACTCCTAGTGAATGTTTGAATCCTGGTAACTACCTGCAAGGTTAACCTGCAGAAATTTTACCTGAGCGAAGAGGGTTTCTGGTAGTTTACTTCTACTGTGAAACAACTGCTGACCACTTCCTCCTTCATGTCTCCGTAGGTGCCCTAAATCATGCAGCCAGTAAGAAGCTGGATCTGGAGGCCTGGTTCCCCGGCTCAGGAGCCTTCAGAGAGCTGGTCTCCTGCTCAAACTGCACCGACTACCAGGCCAGACGCCTCCGCATCCGCTACGGGCAGACCAAAAAGATGATGGACAAGGTGAGCGCCTTCAGATTTCAGTTCATTAGTTTTTAAAAAACTCTTCTGTGATTGACACCAGTACCTCAAAAGTCCAAACTGTAAAATTTAAATCTAAAATTATTCAGTTGGAAGTTCGATCAGAGATGCATCGCAGGTATTTTGCTTCTCTTTGTGTCATGCAGGCAGAGTTTGTGCACATGTTGAACGCAACCATGTGTGCGACCACGCGTGTGATGTGTGCCATCCTGGAGAACTACCAAACCGAGGAAGGCATCGTGGTTCCAGAGAAGCTCAGGGAGTTCATGCCTCCTGGTAAGTTGAGCCGACTTAAAGTATCCCTGTACCGTGCCGGATCTCCAGCGTGTGGCGTTTGATTGCAATTAAAAAAATTAAAAAAAAACATTGCTACCCAATCCGAAGTAGGGTGGGTCTTATAGAGATCCAGCTGCAGCTGATGCTGCATTCAAGACAACTTGGGAAAATTCAGAAATGACTGCTTCCAAAATAAAAATAAATAGCTGCTGCACCTATTTTAAATTTAAATTTAAATGTGTTTTCCAGGTTTGAATGAGATCATCAAGTTCGTCAAGCTGGCCCCCATCGATCAGGAGCTGAGCAAGAAATCCAAGAAACAGCAAGACGGAGGGAAGAAGAAGAAGCAGGGAGGAGGAGGAGGAAACCAGAACCTGCCCGAAGCCATGGAAACCATGTCCGTCAACGACTCGTAGACCACGGCCTCGACCTCGGCTCGGCTCGCCAGCCTGGCAGATACACAGGGATGGAACAGAGCCTCGTGCACTGTAACAATCCGGGATCAGTTGTGTTGTTGAAGTTTTCTCTGTCCCGTCTGTGTCTATCTGAGGATGGTGGCTCTCGTCTCATCTCATTCATATAAATCACACTGAAAGAAATAATAATAAAAAAAAAAAAAGGGATCATTCTGCGTCTTCTTCCCCCCTGTCCGCCTCACATCTGTCTCACTTAAAAGAGAAAATCGCTTCAAGTCATTGTTGAGCTTTTAGGGAGGTCTTTGTATGTACCTGCTAATATCATGATTTATACATATATATGTATATGTATATATATATATGAGCGACTGACTATGTGGCTCCTCCTGTGATCAATAAATAAAGCCGACGCAGAGCGCTGCCGTGTGTTTTTACTGAGTCTGCACCAATACGCATGTTTTTATGAAGAAGTATCTGGAAAACAAACTGACCAATAAATTAAGTGAAATGAGGCTAAACTGTCTAAACGCTCTCTCTAGTGTTTATGAGAAGAATTATTTTCCTTAAGTGTCTGCAAAGAAGTAGCAGCTGAACCCTTCAATCCAGTTCAGCTTCCAATAAAGCAACAGAAAATAAACAAGACACAAATCCTCTACAGAATATATGAAAGGTTCTGGGTTTGGTGACGACAGTTCAGACACTTTAGATTATAACTGGTGCTGGATAAATGAGATCCCTGGTCCTCTCAGGGAGGAGTTGTTGAGCCGTGTGACCAGATACAGCTTAGACTTTATTCATCCACAGGGAAATCGTTTAGTTGCAGTAGCTTGGTTGCACATGTAAAAAAAAAGTAAAAATCTAGTAAAATAAGCAAAAAATAATGTGTGAGGATTTTATGGCAGTTTTTTGCACATGTACATTTTTTGCCACAAAGGTTTCTGGAGGGTGCAACATTTTAAAATGTGAAACTACATAAAAACTAATGATGCAATCAAATCAGTTTTATTGCTAATCTCTAATCTGACATATACACGACTCTAAAAAGCCCCGTCGTCCTACTTTTTATTTTATGGGAAATAATAAATTAAAAGTAAATCAAGTTTGTTTTTTGTTAAAAAAAAAAAAAAAACTCACCCCAAACTGAAACCTAGTGCTGCTTATTTAAGGTTAGGAAGGTGCACAGCCTGTATTTACTGTCATTGTATCACAGTGTCAAAGTGGAACAGCTACACAAAATAAAACAAGACAAAACCTGATCAAGTTCACAATGTAAACAATGGAATAAAAACAACAGAATAAAATATATTAGAGCTGGGTTTATAAGCTCAGACCCTGAGAGGCCTGAAAGACGACAGAGAATGAGAAGGAGCTGCTGCTCTGACCTGAATCCACCTCAGCAGGGAGGAAAGGTGGAAGGGGAGGAGTCACTTTATATCCACAAACAGCTGCCGTCATTTGTGTCGCGCATGTTCACTCTGTCTCCATTTCTCTCCACAGCAATTAGCTCATAGACTGCAAAGAAAAAAAGTAAATAATAAAATAAGAGAGGTGAAAGTCCATCCTTACTTTACATAAAAAAAGTAATAATAAAATAAAAGTACAATTTAAAAAAATGCACTTTGTGTCCACTGCTGCACCTTATTTACTGTCTGGGTGTGTCTGTATGTACCTTATTTTATTTATAGGCTACAATCCAAGTGCAACATATACATATATTATTTTTCATTTATTTGATTTTTATTATTAAATAAAATAAAATAAAATAATGTCTTATATATATTATTTATTTATTTATTTTTACTTATTCTATATATTCTAGAGTTCTTCTTCTTGTTCTGGAGGAGAGATCTTGCTGAGATGTACAATGACAATAAACTCTATTCTATTCTATTCTATTCTATTCTATTCTATTCTATTCTATTCTATTCTATTCTATTCTACTCTGTCTTTCTTTTTACTTGTGTTTCTTCAGGGAGTTTTCTTTTTTTTTTTTTTAATGAATGATTAAAGTCTAAGTGGAAGTCTAAATCACATCTTCCTGGTGGGTGACGTCCGGTAAAGGAGCAATAAGGAAGAGGCTGAGTTACTGATTGACTCCATTAGACTTTACACCATCTGTTCCCTATGAGGCGAGAGGAGCTGCTCTCATAGCGGATCTACAGGAGGTAGGAAGACGGATTCGTTTCTGTTTGTCACTGAGAGGATTCACATGTTTCTCTAACATATTCTCCACCTGTGTGTGTGTCTGTGTGTGTGTGTGTCTGTCACAGTCCTACAGGTTGTAGTCGGGGTTACGGTGTGAAGATGAGCGACATCGAGGACGACAGTGAGATCTCTTTCCAGATAAAGGTAGATGTTGTTTGTGAAACTTCTTTTACAGTGGAAAGATTCTCCATCGCCCTCAAATAAAACTGTGCTTAAAGAGTTTTGAACATTTCGTTTGTGAAACTAGAAAAGGTTAAATTTGCTCTGTGTGGATCAACTGAAACCGTCTATAAAAATAACAAAGTCTGTGTTTCACTAGATTAAAAACACACTGGGGGATATTTCTATTGTGTGGCTCGTTATTTGTCACCGTGGATTTCTCTTTATTATTACACTCACTCTACCTGACACTATGAAGGGAAACAGATTTAGGTTGATATGTTTTTAAACTCTATATTAACACTGAATAAATAAGGGAAGTTTAAGAATATTTTAGGGAAGCTTCAGCCCCTCTAAAGTGAAACGTATCAGTAAATATCAGTAAATACAGACCAGGAGAAGATGATCCATACGAACTAAAAATAACAAATGGTCCATGAACATTGACATGTGGCCAGAAATAACTGGAACACCGGAAAGTACTACACTCATACTAAAGTATAACCTTTAGGTACTTTATACAACACAGCTCCAACAGCTTTGTACTTATTTGGAAAAGTGGATTAGCCTCAGTTTCAGTTATGGTAAATGTAGCTAAATAAAAGATGCTAACGCTAAGAGCTTACGTGGATCTGAAATAGTTATAGTTATTAATAGTTGGACATATCTGTAAAAATATATCTCTGACAACTTTTCAGATCTGTTGGTTCAGTCAATCACACAACAGCTCATCACCTTTTTTTAAATTAACTTTACAATTTAGACGTTATTAAATCCTCTGATTCAAGCTAACGCTGCTAATCTCCGCGTTCAACTGTCACTTCCTGCCACTGAGTGGCCGTAACCATGGAGACATCCACCAGCTGTGACATCACAGACATTAGCCTCTACAGGAGGTTAAATGTAGCTGTTGTTTTTGTTGTTGCCTCTAATGTTCCTGTTTGTGTTTTGTGTGTCTGTTCCAGTTTCTGGGTCGGGTAGACGTCGTCCATGCTGATGGACTCAAGGTCCTGGAGGAGGCGTCTCAGAGCCTGAAGGTCACACACAGCGTCTGCTTCCTCGCTTTAAATGTTGTGTGACTGCGTTACCACATCTCACTCATCCTCAACGCAACACACACAACACAGCCCGGCATCTATGTGGCCACTTTGTGTCTCTTTGCGTCTGTTGTTGTCTCTTTGGAGGTCATGTTAGATCCTTGTGTCTCTTTGCAGTCCTTTTTGTGTGTGTGTGTGTGTGTGTGTTTGCATTAATTTCCCCTTTTTGTGGCTGTTTTTGTTACTTTCTAGTTGTTTTTTATATTGTTGCCGTCATTTTTTCTGTCTTTGTGTTAGTTTTGTGTGGCCTTTGTATTTTTCTACAGTTTCCAGTCTATTTGTGTTTGTTTTGTGTCTCTTTGTAGTTGTTTTCCGTCTTTGGGCGTCTGTGTCATTTTTATTATTTTTATTGTTGTTTTTGTATCTTTGTTCTTATTTTCCATCTGTTTGTGCTTGTTTTGTGTTATTTTGTTGTAGTTTTTATGTCTCTCTACATTTTTGTCTCTGTGATTGTTTTGTGTCTCTGCAGTTAGTTTTGTGTGACTTTGTTGTAGCCGTTGTATATTTCAACTATTTCCTTTATCTCTTCATAATCATTTTGCATGTCTTTGTGTTTGTTTTGTGTCTCTTTGTAGTCGTTTTTCTATGTGTGCATTCATATTCCACTTTTTGTGCTTGTTTTGTGTTAATTGTTGTTTTTATGTTGTTTTACATTTTTTTTATGTCTTTGTGTTTGTTTTGGGTCTTTGTAGTTTTTTTGATTAATTTTTCCCATTTTTGTGTTTGTTTTGTGTTACTTTATTGTTCTTTTTATATCTTTGTGCTTGTTTTTTGTTTCTTTGTAGTTGTTTTTTATTTCTTTGCCTTCATTTTTCATCAATTTTCCCCTTTTGCGTTTGTATCTTTGCCCTCGTTTTACCTCTTTTTGTGTTACTTTCGTGTTACTTTGTGGTAGTTTTTGTGCCTTGTATAATTTTACCTTTTCCTTTATCTCTTTGTGATCGTTTTGCATCTCTTTGTAGTTGTTTTTTTGTGTTTTTGCATTCATTTTTTTCTCTTCATGTTTGTTTTCTGTTACTTTATTGTTCTTTTTGGATCTTTGTTATTTTCCATCTCTTTATGTTTGTTTTGCGTCTCTTCGTAATTGTTTTAATATCTTTGGCCTCGTTTTTTCGTGCTTGTTTTGTGTTACTTTGTGGTAGTTTTTGTGCCTTACTGTAATTTTTTTTTGAATCTCTTTGAAGATACTCTGAGTCCATCATATTAGAACTTTTGTTGCACCTTTAAAACAGTCCCTGCCCTCATCAGACCCTCGAGTCTTCTTCCTCTTCTTCTTCATTTTTATGTTTTACTGGTTGTGAGACTAGATGAACGTGTATTTAAATGAACTCCTCTCATGTCCAGACACCAGACAAACACTCCTCACAAAAGGCAGCAAAGAAAAGCAAAGTCCATCTCTTCCTGTCGCTGAGCGGCATCGACATTTTGGAACACAAAACCAAGGTGTGTGTCCGAGGTGCACCAGTTATTCTTAAGGTGATGTGCCGTGAATTTTAAACCTTCTCGTCGTCTCCCGTCCTCAGTTCCTCCTGTTCACGTGTCCTCTGTCCACCATCTCCTTCTGCGCCGTCCTGCCGTCTTCGCCCAAAGTCTTCGGCTTCATAGCCAGACATCCAGTCGCAGAGACGTACCACTGTTACCTCTTCCAGAGCCACAAGTTTGTGAGTATTTTACAATGTGCAGAGATTTTAAAAGTCAGTCACTGAAAACCAACGTGGCTGCAGCAGTGTCCCAGATATGAAGGAAGCTAAACACCTTTCAGGCTCACGTGCTGGTCTCGGTCATTGGAGATGCCTTCCGGACTTCGAAAAAGGAGGAGAACATCAGAGGAGGACGAGACCTGATCGTCGAGGCGCTCAGACATAAGGTCTCGCATCCTGCATTTGCAGAAGTTTTTTTTTTTATTATTATTTTTTTAACATTTTTTTTTTCATTCTTTTCAGAATAAAGTCCTGCAAAGAGAAAACGAGGAGTTGAAGAAGGAGCTTGAAAAAACTCAAGAGTGCTAATGCAGATGTATTTGTACACCACTGTATGCGATGGGCGCCACAAAGTTAAACCTGCAGAACATTGAGCGAAAATAATTTCCCCTGTGAGGATTAATGAAGTATAGTATTTTGATTTTAAATCTGAAACATTGTATACATGTAAGTCAGTGCTGGAGTTAATAAACACTTTTAACTAACGCGCTGATGCATCTCTTTGCATTTTTTTCTGTTGTCCTTCTTCTTACGTATATATTTGTCCTTATTTGTCATCTGTTTGTGTTTGTTTTGTGTCCTTTTGCATTAGCTTTGTGTTTCTTTGTGGTTATTTGGGCGTTTTTTTATATTATATTATATTATTATCTCTTTTTTTGATTGTTTTACATCTCTCTGTAGTTGTTTTTGTCTCTTTACACACATGTTCCACCTATTTTTCGGTTGTTCTTGGCCTCTGTAGTAGTTTTTATATCTTTGCCCTAATTTTTCCTAGTGTTGCGTTACTTTGTTGTCATTTTTATGCCTTTCTACAATGTTGTCACAATCTCTTTGCAGTTGTTTTTGTATCTTCGTAGCTGCTTTAGCCAAACAATAACAGCAGAGGGCAGCATCGAGCTTCTATGGGTTATTTCCATTAACACTTGTTATATCAATAAGGAAGTAGGCGTTTAGGTGCTGCCATCACAGTGTCGGAAATCTTAACATTCAGAGCTGAGTCGCAAGATCTGACAATGTATTAAATGTCAGCAGATACTTGTATGATAATCGTTTGCAACTGAACAACAAATGGATTTTAAAATAAATTAATTAATCGTTCGCATATATTTATTTCTAAACCACGGTACATGACGGCGGCACTATTCGAAGTTGAATGGTTTCATATTGGATTGACGACCGAACGTGGGACACCTGAAGGCAACACAACGTGAACAACGTAAACTTTGTAGAAAAGTTCTCGCTGGTTTAACGGTAAATATCAGAGTCTACACTGTTGCTAAAGACGGCGCCCTTAGCAACGCTGGATAACCGCTGCGTCAACTTCGCACTTTAATCGTAAGCTGATTAATTCAGTTTTTTTATTGCCTCCTGAATCAGTTTACTCACTTTTCTTCGGGGGTCTAAATGGCTCCGTATCCTCTGCCTGGAAGCGGGCAGTAGCTGGGCTCGGTTGCACCCGCCGCCGCCGCCGCCGCCGCCATCGCCGCCATGGGGACGCGGTTGTCTCGTAGCGGCAGTAGCCTGTCGCTTCTCCCGGAGAGGCAGACCCCAGAGCGGCGGGGAGACGGCAGAGACTCCGATAACGAGTCCCTGGACGGGCTCGGCCGGCGGGAGGACATAGCTCAGTTCCCCTACGTGGAGTTCACGGGCCGGGACAGCATAACTTGCCCGACATGCCAGGGCACCGGGCGGATACCTTCAGGTGAGTCCGGACATCTTAAAGCCAAATAAAGTTTAGCAACAGAGCCACGACATTAATACGGTTAAAAATACTATTATAGCGTCTTAAATCGATCTAAAAAGGCTTCAGATGTGTGTAGAGTAGACGCAGTTATATAATAATTAAACACAACATCAACCTCTACAACATACGTCATAATTTATTATATGTTTGCATATCTATCTATGTCTCTGATATGCAAAATGGATTTTTTTTGCATTATTTACAAATCTATTTGATATACACGTGCATTAAGTAAATTTTTATACTTATTGATATATTTATTTACTGTTTTAATTTGTCTTTAAGTCAGTCCCCTGCTGCATTGATTAATGTCATAATAGGCAGAATAAGGAGAAAGGAAACACAGTGACTGCTACGGGATATAAAGTATAAAATAGGTAAATAATACTGCAATTTTACATTAGAACTGAGGCTGTTTGATTTCAAAACATGCATATAAAATGTCTACTGAAAACGAAAGCATGAAGAAGAGGAATAAAAACCTAATAAAAACATAAGTACATAAAAACCCATTTGGAAAGCGAAAGCGTTGGTAGAATAAACAGTAAAGGTGCTTTACTCTTACAGTCATGTTTACATCCTCCATGGACAGTTTTGCACATTCCCAGGGGATAAATAAAGTATCTATCAAATCAGATTTCATTTTCATTTCATTGTATGTACTTTGTTGTACTTTTTGTTCCTTGAAAGTGTGTTGCGTCACGCTGCTCACCTGTGCCCTAAATTGACCCTGAATCTGAATGGAAACATAAACCAGTCGTGCGTCTGTGCGTCAGACGGAGAATGTAAACAGTCAGGTTCTGTTAACAGATGGAGATCACTATCTTACTTCATTCAAATAGAAGAAATAGAAGAGTTTTAAATTATTATTATCAGTGGGAAACGGCGTCAGTCTGTCGTCTCATCTCGTCCTCAACAGGCCAAGTGAACGAACTGGTTGCGTTGATCCCGTACAGTGACCAAAGGCTTCAGCCCCAAAGGACGTAAGTGACCCGTGAGCCCTTTTAACGCCCTTTTTTGCTGCCACTTTTTCTCTGTTTTTTTCTAATCTCCCTGTCGCGCAGGAAGCTGTATGTGGTGCTGTCGATCGTGGTGTGCCTGCTGGCCTCCTCGCTCGTCGCCTTCTTCCTCTTCCCTCGCTCCGTGGTCGTGGTGGATGCTGGGATACGCTCGGTGACCGTGCATTTCGACCACTCCAAGATGAACGTCCTGATGAACATGACGGTACGTTCCGGCCCGTACGTGCACGTCGCTTAAACGGATCAGCCAAAACATTAGTGGAGTCTGGAAGAAGCTGCTGGTTCAGAGCATCTTCACATGTGTCAGGGTGATTCATTAAAAATTTCTACCACTGTCACATTTCCATAGGAAGTGGACCAAAAGATTAAGCCTTTCATTCGAATATGAAGATTTTATTCAATAAGTGCACGATAGAAAATGTGATTCTCATAGATTTTGATTGTGGAAGGTTGATGTTGTGCAGCGATGGTGAGAGGATAAAGGCTGGAGATGTGGATAAGGATGAGGATGAGGAAGCAGCAGAGGAGAAACATATTAAAGTTTGACAGCAAGGACACGATTGGCTGCTTGAGATTGTGGCAAAATCTGAACCAGAAACAGCCACAGTCGACCAGTCAGAGCCGGAAAACTGTAGATCCTGACATTCCTGTTACTGTCACAAATACCACCTCTACGTCACCAAAGATCCCAGATTTCAGTGGCTGGAGATTTAGGACAAGTCTGACTCCATGTGATGAAGCGTCTGTGGGGATGAAGTGTTAAAATCCAGCCTGGTCCCACGGTGGCTCCTCCTCCCACAGGAGGCTCGGGGCTGTTTACGCAACACGAGGAGGATCTAGTCTGTGTCAGACATGTGGTTTTAATGTTGTGGCTGATTGGAAACAAACTGCACTCAATAAAGCGAACATTCACGCGGTATAAGCAGCCGTAGGTTCTGTAGCTTAGGAGCACGGTCCTTGTTTTCAGAGAGTTTCCATCCAGATTAGGAAGTTAGAAGGCGGAGGAAGGAAAAGTTTAGATGATGTGTTTTTCTGATGTGACGATTAAATGAGGTTTGGATTTTAGCGGGACTATTTTTTAGAGTTTATTTACTTTAATATTTCCTTCAGTTTTTTGTGTCAGAACAGGAAATGAATTAATCCAGAAGTGAACTGCAGATTAATTAATAGTTCTTGTCCAAATTCAAACCTGTATGTCAGTTTAATCCCTGTTGGTCTAATGTGTTTCTGTAGTAAATAGTCAACATCACTGACTTTCACAGGCAGTAGTTTAGTAAGCCCTCATTTCCTGTTTGTTTCTTTTCACTTCCTGCTTGTGTAGAGAACTAACTTCTCCAGTCACCACAGTGTTTCTTCGAGTAGATGTGTGTGTCAGTAAAAGACGACGTGTGTGTCTTTATATATATTTATATATATATCTTAACTTGTTGTTGGTGTTTTCTCAGGGAACGCTCAACTTCAGCAACCCCAACTTCTTCTCGGTGCTGGTGCAGAGCGTCACCTGCCAGGTCCTTTACATGAAGACGGTGGTCGGCACCGGGCAGATGGACAACGCCACCAGCATCCTGCCGCTGAGCCAGAGTCAGGTACGGAGAACGAGCTTCCTGAAAGCTCAGCGCACGAAGCCGCGGCTCGTTCCTCAGCGCACGAAGCCGCGGCTCGTTCCTCAGCGCACGAAGCCGCGGCTCGTTCCTCAGCGCACGAAGCCGCGGCTCGTTCCTCAGCGCACGAACGACGTCATCTCTGGCTCCAGATAGTCCAGAGCGGAATGTGCAAACAAAACATGTCATAAAGAGCAAAGAGCAAAACACCTTAGAGGATGAAGGCGTTGGCGAATCCAGGCCTTATTTAATACACATGGTTCTTTCATTAAAATGGAGGAGGATTTGATTTTATGCTCCTCTCACTTCCTGGATCCTGGATTCATCAAACCCCGAGAGGAGGAGCAGGGAGGCTTCAGATTTATCTCCACATCTGTGTCAGGACGTCCAGTAACTCTGGAAACGCACGTCACAAAGAAAGAAGTTTTACTGATTCAGTCGATCAGTAACCATTTATAGAGAGACGTCTTCTGCTGTTTCATCATTAGTTCCTTCCGTCTTTTCTCTGCAGAGACATTTGCTTTTTTTTTTTTTTTTTTTTGCTGAGGTTCACTTGATGTTTCCCCTTAAAACTGGGACAAAGTCGAGCACAAAAAAAAGAACAGGCACAGATTCCAGCAGTGAATGAAATGACATTCTTCAGTGCTTTAACAGCGACGTAGTCAAACTACCACGTCTCTTATAACAGACGCTGACAGTTAATTAGTTTTTCTTCTGCATCGGTTAAAACGCGCCCCACAGTGGAATCCAAACTGACTCGTAGAAGAAGAACTGAGTCCGATTACACACCAGGCAGCGTTGACACAACATGAGGTCGCATTTGCTTTTAAACGTGCAACAATTTCACACGATAAAGTGACTTTATGCTGCTGGTATTTCACATTTTACTCATTGGCAACAATTGATAAGAAAAGTCCCTAAATCAACTGAGACTGAGAGTTGGGGAGTCGGGCTTCGTTCTTCACGATAAACTAGAAACACGTCCACTCCAGACGTTTTCCACGCTAAAAAGACTCCTCTGCCACCATTTCCTCCTTTTAAGTGACTTCTACTACAACCCCCAGTGACCACATGTTTGAGGAAGTGACCCTGAGCCTTGACATGTGTTTGTGACTTCACATGAGTGTCAGTGAAAATCCATCTCACTCGATGACATTTGTTTCAAACTGTGTGCAGGTGAACTACACCGTGAGCCTGGAGATCGGCAGCAGCGCCCCCTACGTCTAGTGAGTCACTCTGACAACATCACGAATGTCATGAAAGTACTGATTCTTATTCCAGCTGTTCTGCTTCGTGTGTTTTTCAGCGCCTTCTGCACGATGCCCAGCATCAAGGTCCACAACATCGTCATCTTTATGCAGTAAGTGTCTCTGTACGCCGAGGAAATGCTGTGATCACACATTGATCCTAAACTGACTCCTTTCAACTGTATTCACACACGTTCTGTTACAACCTGCAGCTGAAATGCATCATGTAGCAGCTCTAGAGTAAAGTGTAGGAGGGACATGGTGATAGAGACAGAACAGACACAATTACAGAGTAAAGAGGTGAATACTGTGGGAAGCAAAGACCGGAGAGAAAGAAAAGCAGAAATGACGAGAGGTTTTTCAGCCTCAGTTCTATCAGATGCTTCTCATGACAATTCATTTATTTCCTTTAACTGTTATAAATGAACTAGTCTTAAAAGTGATCCCTTCACAGAGTATTAACTGTATAAATACATGAACGTTCTCTAGAAATGAATCTGCAGATCATCCCGTAGAAGACGTTGTGTATTTATCTTCAGCCACAACTCGACACAAAAATTAATTTGCAAAATATAAATAACTTGCAACGACAAACGTCCTTCAGTTAATTGAGTAAAAAGTTCATTATTCCCGGTGCTTGTTAGGGTCCAGGGAGTGAGTCTTGCAGAGACATCAGCTGACATAAAGTCATCGCATCAACTTCCTTGAATTAGTGTGAACTGACGTTACTGTTTTAAGACACGTCAACCATCATCTCACATATCTGGTGTTACTGTGGCTTTAAAAAGTCTGATTCCTTTTGTTTTTATTTGAAAGATCCGATATAAATAACACATCACAAAACCTGGTGAGTCCATGTGTGAGGGATCCAAACAAAGGTCTGACTCTGAGAGAACAAGCAGGACTGAAAACTGACTGGATTTATGACGAAGAAAAGAAAAACAAACACATATGAAAGATAAAACTAGAGGGAAACTACTGTGGAAATATCACAAAACTCTGAGCAATCAATGAAACAACAAACTAAATTACAGCTAAGAACTAAAAGATCATTCTACATCCAGCACACGGTGGCCTTTTGTTTCCAGCCGGGCCCCTGGGACAGACAATAGAGCTCTGACCCGGTGCTCGAAGGTCAGCGATGTGTCTGAAAGTGATCGAACATCTGAAAAACCAGAGCGATACGATCCTTTCTCCTGGGTCCGGTTAAAAGTCGGCAGCTGGACTTTGACCGTCTGAACTCGTGACATTGATTTAATGTTGAAACAGGTAAAAAAAAAAAAAGACTCGAACTCTAATCCAGAGAAGATAAAATGATGGGGAAAAAACAAAAAACTAGTCTGGATTAGTAGCAGGTGATACTGTTAGTGTCATATCACTGAGGTTTCATATTAAATTACATGTAGTCAAGTCTTATCCATTCATTTCCTGTATGACCCTCTGGTCCTGTTCTATATTACAGGAGTAATTCTTGGTCTCTGATTTCTCTTATTTTTCATGTTTCGTGTAAATCTTAACTTTAACCCGTAATAGTTTTAACCTTCCGAGACCCAAGCTTTTTTTTTTTTTTGCGTTTTTTAAACTTATTAGGACCTAAGGAGAATAAAATCGAAGCATCATCAGGTTTCGTACCCCGCAGAATGAATTCGCTGAAATTAACACCATGTTTTTAGTGTATTGACCCTTTGCTACCACTAGATGTCAGACTAAAGCGTCCACTTTTGAGGACGACAGGTCTAAAACTTAACGTTAGTTTAAAAGTCTATTTTTTTTTCCCCGTCTGTTTTCAGAACCTCAGTGAAAACCTCGTATATGGTGCGATCATCTCAGAACAGCCTGGAGTCCTACCGCTACATCGACTGCGGCGCCAACACCACCTACCACCAGGGGGCGGGCCTCCAGTACGACGCGCTCGCCTCCGCCCGCCCGGGGTCCCACAGCGCCCCCCTGCTCTGAGGACGGACCCTCGCTCTCACTACTGCAGACACCGACTTTAACTCCTCCTTTATTTATTCCTCCGAGCTCACACTGGAGAGTTCACACTGACTGGTCGTCACAATCAGGGACGGGACGTTGGAGCCGCTCAGAGGTCACAGATAAGAGCTTTGCTGTGGTCGAGTCAGCGTCAACGTCTTTCTTTAAGGAAGGAAAGAAAGTCTGCAGAGCTCAGCCTGTTCTGCTGCGACGCCGGCGGTTTAGAAAAACTCCTCAGCAAAGCGTGAACGAACGTGTTGTTTCTGCTGTGGACGCAGCCTCAGGAGGCGTCTTTTTGCTTTTGCACATTTTTTTTTTTTTTTTTTTTGCTTCGTTTGTTCTGATGTTGAGTGACATTTAACAAAAAATCATAGATGTTTTTAAATGAACTGATTTAATAAGTTATTATTTCCTGGTACCTCCAGCTCCAGCTCCAGCACGCGTACACAAGACTTTAGATTTTTAGACCGAGGAGAGAGGAGCGATGTTCTCTAGTTAAAGCTCAACACTAACCACGAGAGGAAGCTCAGGTTTTAAATATATACGTACGAGTTGAGCGTGGTTCCTCAGAGTTCTCTGAGCGCTTCGCTTTATCTAACCAAAGACGGACGTCGGTGTGCGTGTTCTTAATGATTCTAACAGCAGGCTGCTTTCTCCGTCCGCCTCCTCCGAGCCTCAGTGTCAGAGAGGAAACTACGACGGAGAAAAATCAGCACGATTCCAATTTTAAAGGGACAAAAAAAAAAACAAAAAAAAAAATTTTATACAAGGGTTTTTTTTAAATTTTCAAATTCTTGACAAGACATTAAAGGGAATTATGAATAAATAAAATTAATAATTAACAACAGTACTTGTTTGTTTTTCTTCTTCACCTGTTTGGATTCAGGTAAAGATTCGCTGCTCGTCACCGTGAGAGGAACGTGTTTATGTTTCACTGTGAGAAAAGAGAAACCAGACGATTAATTAATTAATTCTTAATTGGCCGTAGGTGTGTGTGTGTCTCTGTGTGTTAGTCCACCTCCACCTCCACCTCCACCATCAGACCAGCAGATAAATCACCACAGACACAGCAACACTTCATGTACCACATCATTTCAGTTTAATTCTTCATGTAGTTTTTTGTTTTTTTTTTTGCATACAAAATAGCATAATATCCTTTTACAGACATGTCTCATACGTTGTCCTATAGCTGCATGTGAAAATATATTACTACATAATATAGAGATCAACCAGGAAACAGACCACAATATATTATCGCTGCAATACAAGTAGTGTCTTTTTTTTTTTCTCTTTTCTTTCTACCGAACATGGCCACACAATAGATGAATGCATAGTAAAAAAAAAAAAAGCAATAAGTACAAAAATAGAGCCGATAAGAAGCTTATTAATAGCGAGTGCTTGGTCTTTGGTTACCGCCTGCGTGCTGCTGTACGTCCTTCTCATCCAACTTGTCCCCGTTTCACCTGCCAATCTTTTACAAAACGGACGTGACGAAAACTTCTTTTTATTTTTGTTTTAATCCCCCCCCCCCCTCAACCTAAACACCCTCTACACACACACACATACGCACACACATACGCACACACATTCGTTTAAAGGTTAAAATAAACCTGACATTCCTGTTTCCTTTCGTTACGTCGCTCTCGCTCGGTTTAAAAGTGTGTGAAGAAAAAGAAAAAGAAAAAGCAACACGATTGTCGGTTATGATTCAAAGTGTCGAAGGCTGTAAATGTGCTGTACATACGTCACGATACATGAACACCTCGGGATACAGGAAGTAAATTACATCATCATCATCGTCGTCGTCAGGGCTTTGGTTACTTTTAAGAAAATAAGATTCTATAGACGTACAAAATATAAACAGTTGTGTTTCTGCCTTGAAGCTGGATCTGAGCAGGGGCCTGAGTCAGGGAGCGAGTCCGGCCTCAGTGAGCGTCATGAAGCCGTTAGTCCAGGACTAAAAGCAGCATTTAGATAGAGTTAACATGAGATCAGGTGATCAATCAGCTGCTTCTCTGTCTCTGACCTCAAATGTGGGGACATGATCTGATGAAATGATGAAATCTACAGGTCGACATTCCTCCACAGAAAGATTTAAAAAAAGAAACAAGCTGGAACCTGTTCTTATTTAGTTCACTTTGATCTCAACATAACAGAATAAGGAGCTTTAAGAAACAACAACTCCAGAATGTTTCCACTTGTTTTAGTGCAAAGAAGTAAATTAGGAACAAGTTTCCAATAAACTGTCCTTTAAATTTCTTCAAAAAAGTGTTTTAAATTCGGGCATGTGTAGTCTCATTGGGTCTTATTTGAAATAGAAATGCGCAAAACCTAAATATCGCAATAAATAACTGGTAAAGGAAACGGTTACATTTGGAAAAACCTCTCAGATATAAAGATCTAAAGCTCAAAAACACTTTCACGCTCTCATGTCGTGGTTTTTCCAGACGTATCGATACAAAAGTGCAATGGAAACACTTTTTTTCCCGTCACCAAAGATGACACAGGGGGGTCATGTGACCAGTTCATTTGAAGCCAATCTTCCTCAAAGTGACGAGAAAGTCAGAGAATTATGAGATATCACAAGACTAGATTTCACGATTCACTACACACCTTTCAATGGAAGTGCAATTTCAGAAATAACACTTTTGTTTTGCAAAAAAACTAATGGAGAAGCAGCTGGTGACGTGTTCTCTTTCTAAAACAGTAGGAACAAATTAGGACAAGAAGTTATTTTTATTGAAAAATTGCAGTCTTGTTTTGAAATTTCACGGACCAGATTAGACCCTCATTCATTAAATGACGGCCGTTTTGCAGCCGATGTCACTTTAAATCTGCTCCGTTATCTTTTACCTGCTTAAGTGATGAAGAACTAACACGGAGCAGTTTAAATATTTCATGTCTCCAAATCTAAAACGACGCCTAACTGTGATTAGTGATTTCTCTTTTCTAAGACCCCTGTGTTTTAATTAAAGTTTGACGGGGACCCTGCTCTGCAGAACGATAAATGCAGTCAGGGTTACCACGGCGACGTGTCTGACTGAGGCCAGTCGGTCTCGCCTCCTTGAACCGGCCCCTGACGGATGCTCGCCCGTTTCCCTCTGAAGCCTCCTCATCCCCGGAGGAGTCGGAATATTTACAAAAGAGCAACGATTGACGGACGACGTTTTTAGTGCCGGGGGACGTGAGGGGCGTGACTCGAGACTCCGGCGTCCCCTCTATCGCCGAGGCGACAGCATGACCTTGTTGATGAAGTTGACGATGGCGGAGGCCGGCTGGTCGGGGTCCAGCTCGGCGAAGAGGTGGCACACGTTCTCGGCCGTGCTGCCCGGCTTCTTGGCCACGAACCCGAACACCCTGAGAGGAGAGAGGAGGGAAACGAGAGGCGGGTGTGAAGAGGTGGAGGACGCACGGGAGTCAGAGCGGGCGAGCGAGGAGACGCCGTCTCTCGGCGACAGCCCACAGGGTTAACGACAAACGGAAGGAATTAGCGTCAGGTAATGTGGAGTCACGCAGGAGCTGATCTCATAATTAAATCATGTTCGCTGGAATGATTTTAGTCAAGGCTCACACGCAATCTGATGCCATGCAGCGGCTCTAACGTCACACAAACACACACACTTCCTGTCAGACGTTAAAACACCAACAGAGCACTTACTTAACGGTCGTGTTGTCTGAGTTAGTCCACCTAAAGCCGAGAGAGACAAAGAGACAGGCTCAGACATTCACGCAGGCAGAGCCACGAACAAAGCTGACGCAGCCTCGGTCCCGGGGGGACGCCAGCGCCGCCATGCACGCTCGCAAACGCTCGCACGCGCTCCAACGCGCCCGCAGAGACGTCCATTCATTCATTCATGCGACGGCTCACGGCAACAAAGGCAGTGACGGATCACGGGTGCAGTGAATGATCGCTATTTACTTTAAAATGTTAGTTCCGGTTCAAACAACGAGACTCAAGGTTTCCCACCTCCTGTCCTTAGGGTCCATGCTACTGAAGGTCACGCTGTTCACCGGGTAATGTCTCCGGAAGAAAACTCTGGAAGGAGAAGAGGGGGATGAGGCTTTAGATGGAGGTGACGGGGTTTTGTTTAGATGGCGGGAGTGTTTCATCTGCTCCGGTTCTACCTGCGCTGGCTGTCCGTCAGGGTGATGCCCTGCGACGTCACCTTGAACTGGACCACGGTGGCCGAAGGACGGGGGCTGCGACCCAACGTGGCGTCCGTCGCCTTGGCGATGGCCTGAGGGCCGGTCAGCGACTCCGTCTCCACAGAGTTCAGGTAGAGGACGTTACAGGCTGAGAGAGGAAAGAGAAGAGAGATGTTGCAACATCTTCTTTGGTATTTACTTTGGTGGTGAAACTTTGGTTTGTTTATTATCATACTTCTAAAAAAGGAAGAACACACACAAAGAATAGTTTACAACACAGTACAATAGAGGGCACGTGATGTCACAGCTAGCGTAGTCTCCATGGTTACGGCCACTGAGCAGCAAAAAGTGACAGTTGAACACGGAGATTAGCAGGATTAGTTTGAATCATAGGCTTTAATAAAGTGTAAAATTAAATCTAAAAATGGGGAAGAGCTGCACTAACAGATCTGAAAAGCAGTCAGAGATATATTTTATATTTTTACAGATATCTGCCAAAGAACAGAGAAGTTTATGTATCACTGCATTAGAACAACTAGAATCCAGACTCAGAAACCTGGTGTTGTGGTTCATTTAATGTCAGATAATATTAATTTATGTCGTATTTATTGATGAAGTCAAACCTTAAGTTACTTCTTAAGTTCTGGAGGGCTGTCAGATAAGTTAATAAATAAATAACAATAAAACAATAAACTGAATATTTGTGATCACTCCTCAACCTTTTAACGCTACAGTATTTTATGGATAACATTACCTCTCAGTAAAGCTCTTAGCATTAGCATCTTATATTTAGCTACATTCATCAGAACTGAAATGAACTTAAACTAACTGAAACTAACTGAGGCTAATCCACTTTATCAAATTCATACTAGTTTGTATGGATCATTGTTGAGCCAATTGTCCTTAATTTGATCTGATAATCCACATTTTTCCTGCTCTCTTTGTATTTACTGATACATGTCACCATGTTTTTGCCCCTCAGGGGGCGTGGCCCCGGTAGGAAGGAACATCAATGCAAACCGTTAATCAGAGGGTGGGGGGGGGGGACAAGAAATCCAATGATGAGCTACAACACAGTTCTGAGATAGAGATAAAGAACACGAAAAAATAAAGAAAATAATAAAGAAAATGATAAAATAAGAGTCAACGATAACAAAGAAAGTAACCTCAGGACATAACGATTTTGGTGTTTGGACGAACGACAGAATGGAAGATGAAGATCATTTCTTCTTCTGACTGTAGAATGTTTTGCATCGGTTTCTCAGATCAAAGTCTGGACGGGGACTCGTCTATATTTAGATCATCATCTGGAAACGTGTAGGTATCACGAAGCTCCTCTGGCAGGCAGCTTGGTCTGGACGTGTTGGACAAGTTCCCAGAGTCCTTCACGTGTTCATGTTAGATAGATCGAGGCTCTGTGGCCTTGACTCTGTGTTTTTCTTGTGGCTGAACACAGTTCCTCATGACTCTGAGGCAGGTTTTACATACGCTGAGACACTTAAACGAACACATGTGCGCTGGTTCATCGGTAGCTTTGGTCTTTTGGGCTTTAGGAACAGTGGGATCCTGCTGTTCAGGATGAAAAACGCTGGACTCGTCTCAGTGAATGTTAAATCACTGAATGATTTAACATTTAACACACACTTGTGACGTTCTTTCTTTCTAAAATGGAACCAAACATTTTTCTTGCAGCTTTGCTTTCACTCTTCTGTCCAGTTCATCTCAAACCAGCTCCATGTGGTTAAAGTCTAGAGACTGGACCATGATCCACTCCATGTTTCCATGTTGTTTTTATCCTGAGGTAGTTCTGGTAGAGCTTGGACTAAAGTTCTGGGTCATTATCTTGCTTTGACTGGTCGTGCATGTGGTGTAGTAGTAGTATAAATCTTTAGGAAGAGAGGGATGGAGGACTCACCTGCTCCTTGTTTCAGGAGGTCAGCAGCTGTACTGATGTTACTCACGGGTTGAACCTCCTGCACCTCCCCGACCAGATCTGACAACACCCAGGAGATAAAAAAAAACAAAAAAAACACAGGAGATTAGACTAAATTAAAAGTCTAGAATTTCTTACACTGTGAAAACCGAAGTCGTACCAACCTTTTTCTGGGATTTTAAGCGCGCAGGGCAGAGAGATGGGTGTGATGGAGTGTTGGTAGACCAGTGCAGACAGACTCCCTGTGGACGACAAGGCAGCAGACGACAAAAATCACTCACACTCCCAAGAAGACCAACGAGGCCGTCCTCCACGGAGCCGCTGTGTAGACGCGGAGACGGGGAACTCACCAAAGTAGGGCTCATTCTGACATCCTTTAATCTTGACTCCCCGAGGCCCCGTTTCTATGAGGAAGTGTCTGACCAGCTGCTCCATTGGGTCACTCACTGAGACAAAGGTCACTGTGGTTCAGCATCGTTGTCGACTAAGAGCAAATCAAGCGAATTCAAGGAGGATTTTTACCTTTGCTGCTGTGGTTGTTGACGTTGGGAGGAGGCGTGAGGACCTTCAGGGCGAGGCCGTAGGCTCCCTGGAAAGAGTTGCTGTCTCTGATCAGGAAGGTTCCCGGATCTCGCTCCTTCAGAGCTGCAATCGCTACATCCAGAAACAACCACGTCAGGAGATTTATTCCTAAATGAATCGTGTCACGTCACAGCAAACAAACAAACCTTGCTCTCTGGAGATGCCCGGCTTGTACCAGAACCTCGAACTGTCCTGGACGAACTTCACGCTGACCCTGTTGGCGTTCTCGGCCTCTCCGGGCGCTGCGTCGTCATTTTGGCCTGCGGGGGGTGCGATTTCCCCCACAGTGGGAGAAAAGGTGACGTGGTGCTGGTGCTGGGCAGTGCCGTTGTTGGTGGTGTTGGTGGTGGAGGAGGCTGGCCTCACGGCATCACTGGGGGAACCCGGCTGGGTGGGCGCGTGGCGCTTCTCTGGCAAAGGGGGCTGAGGGTGTGGAAGGGGGATGGAGATGGTGGAGTAGTTGGTGTGGGGTTGGGCTGGGTGGGGTTGCGGGCTCGGCCCAGAGAAGCAGTGCCTCTTGTTATTGTCCAGAGCAGCGCTGTGATCCACGGGGGCCGGGTAGTGGTGCTGAGGGGGGCCTTGCTGCTGCTGCTGCTGCTGCTGCTGCTGGTGGTGATTGGGGTGGTGGGGGTCTGATCCGCTCAACATCAACCTCCTGCCCAGAGTGGCAAAGCCAGGAACTGGAGTATCAGACACGGGGGAGCTCTCCATGCTGCTGGGGGCTGGTGCAGTAGTGGTGTTGGGTTTGGGGGCTTCGGGGTGAGATTCCCTAGTTGGTGACGATCCGGTGACTTGGGGGGAAGCTGGTGGTACAGACGCCTGGGTCTGGGTCTGGGTCTGGGTCTGGGTCTGGGGCGCCGCTTCTGATGGACTGAGGGTCTGGAGAGCGAGAGGTCGGGCTTGTGCCTCTGGTACGGGGGAGGAAGGAGCCTGGCAGTGTCCCTGGTTTAACGTGGCTGGTGTCACACCTGTATCCGGGCTACAGTGCTGCTGTTGGGGGCCGGTGGGGGGCGGGTCTGTCGGTGCAGTGCAGTGGTTGGGGGCGTCTGGTTGTGACTGTGTGTCCTTGGCGACCGGCTGAAGGGGCTCTGAGCTGCTACTCTGGGTTTTGGGAGGTTCCTGAGCGATGTTGTTGTTGTTGTTTCGGTATTGTCCATCCTGGGGCTGGGGCGGCTCGTAGTCGCTGCCGATGATGTCCGTGGTCCGGATGTCGTACTCTCTGCCTGGACTGGGGCTGAAATGGACAGAGAGGATTATTACTTTCACCCTTCTGAGGTTTATGAATTACCGTAACTCACAGTGGTTTGCGCTACTGACAAAACTCAAAGTGAAGTTGTGCTTTTGCCTGGAAGACCTTTGTGACATCTCATTGGGAAATCTCGTTGGGAATAACCAACCCCCCCCCCCAAACCTGCAGCCTACACCAGTGGTGGTCGTTACCATAATGACACACTTTGCATTTTGTCCATTGGTGAGTTACGGTAACTCAAATACCGGAAGCTTTTTTTAACGTTTAGGTCTTAAAGCTCCTCAAACAGAAGTGCGTACCTTTCCTGTGTGCGCAGGGGGCTGCTGGTGTGGACGGGAGTGGGCGGCCCGGACATGTCGGACGGCGTGGAGCACGCGCCGTGAGCGTCTCTGTGGACTCTCCTGAAGGAACCGTGGGTAATGTGATCCCTCCAGCCCACGCTTTCACCAGAGCTACGAAGGCCCTCTGAGAGAGGAGGGAGATAACGGACCACATTAAAAAACCGGGGTAAACAGTTCAGCTGATACGTCAGGTTTGTGAGTAACGTGTCGAACACATATTTTCAGAGCGTGCTGTTGTCGATTACAGATAATTGCTCCCGTCGCTGAGTGTGTTTGTCTTAGAGTGACTCACCGGTGTGTGAGTCGGAGCTGTACGACTGCTGAGAGTCTGGATGGTGGTGGTGGTGGTGATGGTGGTGGTTGTGCTCTCCCGGCCCGTTGCTATGGCCGCAGGGCCCCGTCATGGAGGAGGCGGGCGGCAGCGGGGACGTGGACTCGGACTGGTAGCCCGAGGCGTAGCCCCTGCTCTCGGACGGCGAGGGCTGGTAAGGGGAGCAGGGGCACGCCTGGCGCGGCGTCTGGTAGCCGCTGCTGCTGCTGCTGTACTTGAGGTCCAGGTGCGAGTGGGCGTGGGACCTGGAGGCCTCCGGGTAGGCGGGGTGACCGGACGGTAAGGGGTCGAAGGTGAAGGCCGGGAGGTCGTGCCCCTGGGGGCCGTAGGTGGCCACGGTCGCCCTCCTGTGCCAGTATTCGGCCTCCCTGTCCCTCTCCCACTGCAGCTCAGCCTCCCGGTCTCGCTCCCAGTGGAGGGAGAGCTCTCTGCCTCGTCTCAGCCCGGGATCCCTCTCCCAGTGGAGCTCCGAGCCCCGGGGTAGCTCGGCCTCCCTGGCCCTCCTCAGGCCCACCACCTCTCTCTGCTGGAGCTCTGCCTCTCTGTCCCAGTGGAAGCTGTCTCCGCGGTCCAGCCTCAGGCCGTGATAAGCTGCCGAGTCCTCCCTCCGGATGCTGCAGTCCCTGCAGGGGCAGCCGGGAGGCGGCAGACCGTCGATCACCATTATGTCGTGGTAGGTGGGGCTGGTGGAGGGTTTCGGGTGGTGCGGGTGGGGGTGATGGTGGCCGTGCGGCGGCGGAGGAGGGTGGTGGTAGGTCGGGAAGTCGTCGTCCCGACAGCAGAGGCGGCCGGGGGAAGACAGCGGGTGGTGGTGCGGGTGGTTGTGGGGGGTTAGATCCGGCGAGGGGTACGGGCAGATGTGTCGAGACGAGGGAGCCTCTGAGCAGGAGCGGTGCAGGTAGTGGGGCGGGCCGCTCTGACGGTCCCAGACCAGGTCCGGAGGCGGGAGGGACTGGTGGGAGTGGGGGCTGTAGTGTTGGCACAGATCCACGTGGGACGGGGGAGCGGCCGGATTGGGGCTGGCGGCGGGGGTGGCCCCGTGGTGCCCGTTGGTGCCCGGAGCCCGGTCCAGGCAGTAACCGTTGGGCATGAGGAGCGTGCGGTCGCAGCCGGGCTCGGCACAGCGCTGGGACCGGTACCCGTCGCGGCAGGAGCACGACCGGCTGAGCCCCAGCGTCCCCGTCCTCTCCGAGGGCAAAGAGTCCCCGTCATCCAAGATGGCGGTCTCCCTCTCGCCGTCTCTGCTGCCCTCGATGCCGCCGAGGAGACGCTCCAGATCCTCCCTCTCTTGTCTGGTCGGCGGCGGCGGGCGGACGGTCTCGTCCTGGCGGTCGGGGGGGAGGAGGGACGACTGGTTCAGGTGGTGGGAATGGCCCGAGAGGACAGAGTCGGAACACTGAGACATCAAGTGGTCGGGCCTGTCTTCTGAGAGGCCCGCCCCCGGACTGCTGCCGTTGGTCGAGGAGACAGAACCGGAGCCGGCACCGCGGCGTTTCTTTATCTGAGCGTAGAGACTCCCATCGACAGGACCTCTGGTGTGGGCAATATCTGAGACAAAGGGACAGAGAGACGCTCAGCTTTCAGTTATATTAGCCTTGCATGGAGCTAACTATCATCTCTGTTAATCTTAAATCAGCTTAGTATTGTTCTTGGTAAAGAGAGGCAACTGGACCTAGGGTTAGGGTTAGGGTTAGGGTTAGTGGAACTCTGGATAGAGTTTCTTATTCTTTACCTTTGGTGGGTTATGAGGTTTGCACCTTTTCCACGGATTCAGATTTGGTGGAAAAGGTGCAAACCTCACAACACACCAAAGATAAAGAATAATAATTTAAGTCCAGTTGCCTTCCTTTAGAAGTTTTTGAATAAACCATGTCCTGGATGATTGAGAACCTATTGACCAACTTGTTGTTATTCTCCATCAATGTGACTTTTTAAAAAAAAAAAAAAAGCAGAAAGCTACCCTCCAGGCTGTCCTGGTACCGCTGGTTAAAGTTCTCGTAGGAGTCCCAGCGAACCACTGGGTCGGCAGTGTTGTAGTCGACCGTGACGGCCGGGTCGTTCTTCTGGTATTCACGACCTGAGAAGAGACGCCGTTAGCACATTATTGCTTTTTTAGCAGTTGTCAAGCACAAACAGAACCATAGACTGTGGGAAAAAGTGGACGCCATGACAGCTCCTCTAAAGTGAAGACAAAACACGTGGAGCTCCCCCTGGTGGCTCAGCTGCAGTATAGTATATATTTAATTTTATTTATAATGCTTATCTTACAGTTTTTATATTTGCACTACTTTAGCCAGGAGCTACCATTCAAAATTTATAAAATGATATAAAGGATTCTTGAGTCTTCAAATAAGCCCCGCCCCCTCTATGTTAGTGGATGCGGCTTAGGACAAACTTAAAGACTAAATTACACATCAAAAATATGTTTTCTGTCATTCCAGGTGGTCAACATAATGCAGACACGTGTTCAATGTCTGAGAAGTTTTGTTTTAGTGATTTGATGCTATAGATACAGGAAGTGACATGATGATGATATAATTGATAGTTGCCTCTGTCCCTTACGTCATGAAGTAAGAAAACTCACCCTGTTTGAAACCTGTTGAAAAATGAGTAGTTGTTCTAACCGGCGTCAAGGATCAGAGGGATCTTATAAATATTACTTTTGTAAGACTGTAAGTGAATTATAGGAATTATCTCGGTAGCTAAAACAATGCTCCAACATAAGCTCTGTGGGGTATAAAGGTAATTAGTGTTTAAAAAGTCTAAAACCACAATGGTGTTTGCTTTAAAACAAAAAAAAATGAAAAAAGCGGAGCGTGTAATCCAACATTTGTGGCAGAGGCAGAGCGTAGTGAGTCCAGAGGAAATGTCGTTGGGCGACCCGGCTAATTGGGTAATCCTACGGTAATACTGTGTGAAGAAACATTTCTGGTGGACTGAACCAACCTTTGATCTTCTCAGGTCCAGAGGAGAAGACAAACTCCACGGTGGCATCAGAAGGAAAACGCTCATCTGTGGCAAAAGACAATAAAAATAAGAAGAATTAAAAAAAAAAAAAAACTCTACAAACCAGAGTCATTGGGAGTCATGAGTCCTCCAATGTAAATGTAATCCCCAGATTTGATCCAGACTCATGAAAACGTGCTTTCTGAGGTGAGCGGGACCCCCAGAAATATCAAATATACTGATACATTCCACAGATGTGCTGTGAACCCGCAATGGTGTGTTTATGAACGCTTGTAATGCTCCATTTAGTGTAATGGACAGACCGCCACGGCGCTCTACCCTCTATAGCTCGAACATGCCTCTGAACATATTCATGTCGTTTCAGGGAAAGTGAAACCAAGAAGGAAATGAAGTAATGAGCGTGTTGATTATGGACTTAAGCGATAGATAAGCACTTATTAGGTATTATTTACTGTCTCTGAGGGAATGTTAGAGACGTTCGCTGTGGCTCATTCTCACTGCGTTCTCCTCCAGGGAGCTGTTATTACGTCCGGGATCGGGACCGGGCTCCTACTATTTAAGGATTTATGCAACCACTATATCATGAGGCCAAACCACTGTGAATACATTCCCACAATGCCCGTCTAAAGAGCTGCTATTATGTCAGTTAGCATAAGTGCCCATTATCCTACCACAATTAACAAAAAAAATAAATAAATAAATCGCCTGAATGAATTTAAAGTGGGACTTAGTATTTATGTAAAAAATTACACAACTTACGAGTCAAAAGTTGAACTCAAAAGCAATGAAAACTACCCCCACTTAAGGTTTCAATAACTTTGCTTATTGTGACCGATTTAGTAGCTTACATAATGTTCGTGTTACTGGTCAGTTTGTTGCCAGCTGTTATTACTACGTGCCATCAGTTTACAGGATGACAAAACAAAAAGAAACAAAAGAAACTCTGCGCTCAACGGGACAGTCCTCCAACCAATCAGAGCCAATATGTTGTGGACAAATTCAACTCCAAGACGCTCAAATGACATGTATGACCACTGTGACTCTTCTGTCCATGGACAGGATAAAGATGGGACAGTGGCTTTAAAAGTGAAGCCAAAGCAAGTAGAGCTCCCCCTGGTGGATGGAGGCTGCAGTATAGATCATAAGCTCCACGTGCTCCACTTGGGTTGATCTAAAACACTACAATACACGTCAAATAATGTTTTCAAAGGACGGTTTCTGTCATTATTAATAATTAATATAATAGTACTGAATGTTTAACTGTCAGTTTTTTGGGATAAGTGTTGTTTTAGTTAGTTAATTGATGCTATAGAAACAGGATGTGATGTAATGTGACCACCAGCTGCCAACCACTCCATTACGAGGTCCAAGGGGACAATCATGTATAATCCTGGTGGAGGTAGAGCAAAGCTCAGTAGTCCACTCTCAGTCCGAACTGACTCTAACAGACTCTGGCTCCAAACTCACAAGATGGCGCCGTCCAAATCTCCGTGAAAATAGCCCCAGTTTGGCCCAGTGCAAGGACGCATTGTTCATATTTATATACAGTCTATGCATCCGTCCATCACCAGGTAAAGACCTCCTCAAACCGGCCCGACAGATCTTTGCAGTAGCATAATCAGTTCCCAATGGAGAACAACTTTTCTATCACACATAAAAGAAAGCTTCTTTCCTAGCACCAATCACTGAGAAGCCAGTGAGAGTTGTTCAAACTCTTTTATTATGTTCACAACATGAGCAACAACGTTAAAGAAAAAGCCAACAAGACCAGACCGACTTCCACACCTACAGTTTCATAATGTTCTGTCTGAGTCTTGTGCAGTTAGGTATTGGGTTGCACGGGGGTCTGTCCTGGGTCCTCTGCTCTTCAATCTATATCTCGCACCACTTGGTGAAATTGAAATTTACAGTTATATATGGCAGTAACTCTTGAAAATGGGTCTGACGTGTCCAAACATGAAGACTGTCTGGCGGCTGTTAGGAGCTGGTTGTTGAATAACTTCCTGTATGCAGAAACTGCATCATCTGTTTGATGATTTTGCGTCGTCTCTGGATTACTGTGATATTCAGTGCACTCATTGTGTTATTTTTGATCAGAACCTTGCATTTGATTTGCACATCAAGGCGGTGACAAAGGTGTTTTTTTTCCATCTTAGAAATATTGCAAAGATCCAATCGATCCTGCTGTTGAAGGATTCACTCTTTTGTGACCTCTCTACTCAGTTACTGAAATGCCCTTTTGTCAGGATTGCCAAAATGGTGCAGAATGCTGCAGCAGCTCGTATTCTGACCGGAGCTGGTATATACGAACACATTATCCCCGTCTTGGCCTCTCTTCACTGCCCCCCTTGTTTTTTTCTAATTGTTTTTGTGTCAGAAAGTTGGTCTGAAACCACTGCATTGACGACTAAATCTGCTGGAGCCAATAGAATAGTCTGAGGAGGGTTTTATGTGGTGACGGACACATAGTCACACACATCTCCTGAGCGTTGAGGAATTTGTTTACAACTGAACACTGGAGAAACAAGCTGTTCAGAGTTAACTATCACTCCTCACTTATAAACTGGTGAAACACACACACACACCCATATATATATATATATATATATTTATATGATTGGTCGATGTTCACCACATTATCTGAGCATCACCTGAAAGAAGTTGAGGTATCACTTTATATATTATTTCACCATATCATTTATATAGTGTATATTTACTTCTATTTCCATTCCTTGTAGATTTGTATATATGCAAATCTTGAATATACTTGCTTGCATTATTGTATTTTATTCTTATTTATTTAGTTTTTTACTTATAACTACTTGTGTTTTTCTGTAATTTGCTGCATGCAACTGAGCTACTGTGACCAAGTAATATCGCTTTTTGATAATAAAAGTCTGAGTCTAAATTTATAGCTTGTCTGAACACACCAACAAAAATTACTGCAGTAAATTATCTGTATTTATTTAAACCAAACTCATTTTAGTTCAGGAGACACATACAGCCGGACCAGCAAGAGATATAACAGCACAACAACCTCTAAATAACGACAATTTCAAATGTTTCCCCTTATTTTTGTGCAAAGACGTACATTATGAACCATCGTTTTACAAAACATTTTACGTACAACCTGAAATTTCTGAAGACAGAAAAGTAATTTTGCAACTTTGTATAATGTCCCCAATTCTGACTAAAACCAATAATATGAACCAATAATATCGGGAAAAAATTTCTCCCTTTGGTTTGGAACTCATGAATAGCAGCAAAAGAAAACGATGTAAACTCATTTAATCAACTGAACATAACGTTACCTTTCTACCAACAACCTTTGCTTTGTGTTTATCCATCTTTCACATCCACCCACCCGTCACTTTGACCACATCTATCCTCTGACACGTCTCAAGTTTTGACTTACGTACCTGTGCAAGCTTCGTCCAGCTCCCCTTTGCCGAACCACAGCTGGGATCCGTGGATGGTGCAGGTGTGGAACTGCAGCCTGAACACCACGTCTCGGTCGGCGCTCTGGGCTCGCCTGTGGTAGCATTTGACCTGCAGAGGGCGGCAGAGAGAAGAGAAAGAAAGAAAGACAGAAAGAAAGAAAGAAAGAAAGAAAGAAAGAAAGAAAGAAAGAAACTCAGAATGACAGGCTGGAGGGGCGATGACAGGCCTGAGGAGTAAATGTAAGACTCTGTGTTCCCTAGAGCATCCACACCCATACTTAGGTAGAAACTAAAGAGACTAATTATGATTCCCTGTTAACAAATTGACAAAACACTGTTCCTTCCCAAAAACACATGTTTTAGAGGTGAGATATGGCAACTTCTACAAAGGTTGTGCAGCACATAAGGCATTTATTTGTGTTTTTTCTTATACGTTGACGACAAATGAAGTCATTCAGTTGAAAACACCCCCCCATAACACACACACACACACACACCCACTCATCTCAGGGGTCTTCTGTTTGTCATTTCCTTCCCACTTGACTCACCATGATGTCACCCTTTAACAGCAGCGCCGGTTCAATGGTCACGCTCAGCCGCCTGCCTCCCGTTCCTTGAAGGTCACTGCGGACAATACACAAACAGGCCTGTTACACACTTCAACGGGAATACTATGGATTTAAAGGTCCCAAATTATGCAAAACTTACTTTATAAAGGTTTTCTAACAGTAATATGTGTCCCCTAGAAGTGAAAAAATCCTGTCACTTCCCTCACTTCCTTGCTCCACTTTTTAGCGAATATGTGCTCAAACAGGTGGATCTGAGATTTTTCCCTTCTTGACGTCATGCAGGGAAATAACCGCTCCCTCTGACCTTTAACCAGCTTTGGAAGTTAGCGGTTGTTGTCGAAGAAGAGCAATTTAACGGCTTTGTTTTGTTCTTTTATTCTTTGGATAAATTGATAAAAGCTGTATTGTTAATTAATCTTTTTCAAGATAAAACTTCTTACATCTTTTTCCCACCTACTATACAAATGAATGAATTGGACTCAAATTATTTTGTCATTTTATTACTTTATTTTTTATTTTTTTTAATGAATTAAACGCATGTTGTGGAGCGGAACATATAGTTAACATCATCTAGAAGAGCCAGACACTACCTGAGCAGATCTGGTACCTACACCCCATCCCCGTGGAGTGGGCGTGGCCAGACACAGCTCATTAGCATTTAAAGGTACAGACACAGAAGCAGCCTGTTCCCAGTAGAGTTCACTAAAGCCACTTTTTGACTGGTTGAAATCCAGGATCAAGGCTGAATTTGGACTAATACACTTTGAAAACAATGATGTTTGAATGAACCCTTGACAGTTACATGAAATTGTTGAAAGAAAATGTTTAATATGGGACCTTTAATTCATGTTTTCACTTTGTAGGTGAACAGTGAGAGAAAAACAACTTCTCCCTCTGAGCGTCTCCCTAATTATTCTGTGACTAAACGCTCGTATCTGTGCTATCGGTTGACTCACTATATGCCTGAGGTGTAGACCAACTGCATGGACTGGTAGATCTTCAGGAAGGGGTAGTAGCCTAGAAGGAGGAGGAGGAGGAGACGTTGAGACACAGCGTTCATTATCAACACGGAGACGGAAGGAATGTGCTGACAGCCGTCGCCTCCTCACGGACGCCACCGTCAGATTAAAGATAAACACACGAGGGTGAACGCCATCGTCAGGCGCATCTGCGTTCAACAACAGTGCTGCCGCGGTTCAGGTGAGAAGCAGGTCAAATATAAAATAAATTAAAGAGAAAAACACCACGTATGCATCGGTTTTATCTGTGCATGGAGGCGTAGTCAGATTGGACGGGAGATCAGCGCCCACACCTTCCTCTGATCGTGCAAAGAACAGGGAATTTATTAAGTAGGTTTGACTCTCGTTGCCAAATCCTTTATGCAGAATTTATACATCTAGTGTATTAAACTCTGGGTCTGTCTGTCCATCTATAACCTCACATGGATGCAAATCATATAAAACTTAGGAGTTTTCTTCATAATCTGAACCAAACTTGGTGTCAAGTTACGACTGAAAATATGACGTTACATCAGGAACAGGCAGAAATAAGGTTTGTGCTTTAAGGACGTTCGGCTAAAAACACGCACCTCCTGCACCCTGGAAGTTGGGCAGCGACGGGATGAGAACCTGGTGGAGGAAGAGAGGACTGCTGTTCATCTTGATGGCGCCGGAGAGGAGACCCCCGAAGTAATAGATGTACCTGAAAGACAAAGAGGTTTTCACACAAACAGGCGACGCAGAAATGACAGAGCAACGATCGGCCGACATGTGTTTTACGGCCTCTGATGGGAGAACACCAGAGCTCCGGGCCACACAGCGCTGTGGTCACACTGACACGAACACAGCTCTCTCTTCTAAGGAGGCGGACGAGGGTTACGAGAAAGCAGGAAAACATCCTGTACTCGGGCTAAATATTTTCATTTCAATCACTTCTAATTTTATAGTTTTTCAGTCAAAGTCTGAATCGCTGACAAAAATATTAAACAGAAATATAGACAAAAACGAAAAAGTAAAGCCGAGAACACATTGAAGTGAGTCCAACGTTGCATAAATAAGTCACCGATCAGCCACAACATTAAAACCACTGACAGAAGAGTTAAATAACTTGATCATCTTGTGAAAATTCAGTGTTCTGCTGGGAAACTTTTGGAGCTGGATGTTACTTAGACATGTAGCCCCTACCTACACCAGACCAGACACCCCCCCTCCATAGAAATTACTCTCCTTGATGGCAGCAGCAGCAGGATGCGGCCTGACACAGACAGAACAGCACAAGGTGTTGACCTGGCCTCCAAATCCACTAGATCCCAAACTGATCAAGTACCTGTGGGATGATCCACAGAGGCCCCTCCCCTCATAGACCCCCACCAACCAGTTTTTTCAGACACGACAGGACACCCTCAGAAGTAAGGATGGGTATCGTTATGGTTTTATCCGATACTGTTGCCAAACCGGTACTTTTGAAACGGTGCCGGTGCTTAAAGAATGAAAAACATACAACACTTTGTCCAAAATCGGTGCCTTTTTTATTTTTAAGGCATTTTGTACAAGCTGAACAGATTTTTAATTTAAATAATGTAAAAGACAAAGAAATAAAAAAAGCAAAGTAAAATAAAATTCAAAGCAAACTGTTATAATTATCCTGATAAGACCAGTGGTGAGGGGTCTGGCTTTGTTATGGCCTATAAAAAAAAAAGCTATGCTTGATCAGATGTTTAATCAAATTCCAGATGTTACCTCCCTTGTTGCATCTTTTGACAAACATTTTGAAGTTTCACTTCCATCCATGAAGGTGAAAAACCTGATGTATAGCGCCAGCACAGCCGTAGAGCTAAGGGGGCTAAGCTAATTAAAAACCAGAATGAAGCACTGAAATCTGCATTGCTTTGTGTTTGGTTACTACAGTTACCATCAGCACCGGTGCCGTTATGGTGCAGAGTATTGGTTCTCATCCCTAGTCAGAAGAACCACGTCCATTCTCTGATGATCCACAACTGGTTTGAAGGCACAAAGGAGACCGACGTAATATTAGGATATTAGAATATTAGGTCATAATGTTATGGCTGATCAGTGTATATCAGAAAATTATTCTTTAACTGTAATATCCGAGAGTTTTAAGTGTTTTAAGAGTCGTTAAAAGACAAACCCACTTCTCGCTGCAGCTTTTCCTTTTATTTTAAGGTTCTCCAGCTTCGTCTCTCCCGCTGGTTTAAAGGTTTCTCCGATGAACAATAGTTCTCTTCAAGCGTCCCCCAGTCAGTCACGACTCTGAGCCCGCAACCCGACACCGAAGCAGCTAAACGGAATGCGGCCCTCATTCACCGTCTCATTTAAATGAAACGAAACGTAAAACCACCCCCGTCGGCGGAGTCGTGCGATAACGGCGCTCGGAGCTAAAAGACGTTTGTTCTTCCGTGAAAAAAAAGAGGATGCGTTTTAATAAGAGCCATCCCGCGACCTCCTACCTGTTCTGGGACGGCTGGAGGGAAGTGGACACCTTATCTTCGCAGAACTTCCTCATGGCCAGAGTACTGAGAGCCTGGTCCGCCCTGCGCACAAACACACACAAACACACATAAACACACACATATAAACACAAGAAGGAGACGCTTCCAGCTGAATCCATCGCGGGACCTGCACCAGACTCTGTACGAGTCTCCAGACACCAGAGAGGAACACGGAGAGGATACAGCTGGGATCCTCTCGGGGCTTAATTCATCAAACGGTTTATCAACAAAGTCCGAATGGAAATCACGCTCCTTCACATCCTCTTCACGTCGTAATGAATTTTTAAACATTAATGCTGTTTGAACCGCTGGGTTTAAATCCAAGAGGCTTTTACATGTCACGTTCAATTATCCTAATGTCACACACACATGCAAACACACTCACCCTGCAGAGATCTTGCTGTAGTGCATGTAGGCTGCAATAATCACCCCTGTTTTACCTTTGTTGCCCTGCAAGACACAAAGTGATGGAGATATAAACAGAGAAAATGCACATAGAGGCGATTCAGGGACAAAGCAGAGATGTGGAAAAGCTGCTTGAGTTCAAATTAAAAAGCTCCCCGTGGTTTTTTTTTTTTTTTTTTTTTTCCCCTTCACACCGGGTGCTCCGTACACTTCCTGACACATTCCAAAGACATTCCAGCCCCAGATTCCTAATGCGACCTCTCCAGATACCGGGAGGAATACTGGGAGGGGAAGAAAGGCCGCGCCTCCGGGGCCAGGGCACAAATTAAATCTTGTTTTGCAGCTCGCGTCTCTCAATGGACTCGATTCCTCATTCACAACAACTTGTTTATTCTGGTCCCTGGCGTGATCTGCAGCTGGCGGAGGACTGCCTGTAGCTGGAATGCTGCGGGGAGCCAGCGGGCCACAGAGGGAGCCTGGTTGGAGGATTTCGATCCTCCCGACCAAACTCAATAAATAAAAAAACACCCAGACAAGCCGTGGGAGCCCGGACTCACGCCCGGGAGAGTTTCTCGGTTACCGTTTGGTAGCGGTGGAAAACTTCCCTGAAAGTAAACCAAATCACACAGTGATGCACGACGAGGAGACTCCTGATCTGAATCACCTGGTTGAAGGAGCTTCACTGAGCTGCACGGGGCATCCAAGCATTTTGGTTTCAGGCAGATTAACTTCTAACACCAGAGACTAAATTCACTGGTAGAAATAATCCTGAAAAGTAAAGGTGACGCAGAGTGAAAACAGCTGAAGTAGATACTCAACACAGGTGATTGAAAACTTTCATCAAAGAAAAATCTTTGGTGACAGACAGTTAAATCATCGTTGCATGTACTGATAATGCAAGAATGCACATTAATGCACATCCTGGTTTGGAGCTTTTGTCTGTGAGTGGGTACATGCTAGTACATACATGTACATGCTGCGTTGTGATATGTTGACTTTGCATCCAAACATCTGTCCAGAGTCACATTAGTATCATCACCGGTATCATATATGTGTTAGAGATCGATCGATATGGATTTTTCAGGGCCGATACTGATATCGATTTTTTTTTTTTTTTTACATCAGCATTGGCCGATACGTGCTGCTGATTCTTCTGAGCCGATATTTGGAGCCGATACTGCCTTTTCTCCCTCCATTTACATGATAACAATGAAATAACCAAACGTAACTCTTATTTTTACTCCTATGAGTACAAGCATTTTCCCGCTTCCAGCTGCACGCACTCTGCCAGTGGGGGAGGGGCAATGTATGGGCTGCACGGGTCCACAGCGTCACCCACAGCAGCACAGGGCTGCCTGTGGATGCGCCTGTAGGTAAATCTTGCCGGGGGAAACAAGTTTATATACTTTATATATCAGCGAAACGGACCCGCGTAACAGCTGATAGCGATATCAGTGAAAAACTGAAATATCGGCCCGATATCAGAGGCTGGCTGATATACTGGTCGATCTGTAATATCTGTTACAAGAAATAAAAAACTATACAAATAACGGATACAGACGATTTGCACGAGAACTTTAAATACAAATGACCAAAAGTTCTCCAGGTAAAACTCGTCCCGGTCAAATAAGGCAACACAGGATCTTCTTTCAACATCGCTCAAAACAGTCCCTTAAAACATAGGATACAGTCGGGCTTTGATTATTTGGGACTTCATGTAAACTGTGAACTTCACAAGCAAAAAGTACCAATTTGAAAGAGTTATTCCAGGATGTGTTGGAGTCCGGCCTCATTAAAACATCCTGCCACATCTGTCCCTTTTAGGGCCTGGGAAACAGAGGGGCGTCTAAAAAACCCCCCGGTGCCCCCCCCCCCTTCCCTCCTCCCTCCCTGAACTCTGACCTTGCAGTGCAGGACCACCACGTGCTGGGGGTCGGAGGTCAGCCAGTTCTCCATGGCCTTACATATGGCGCAGATCTTATCCAGCGGCGGGGCGTGGAGGTCGGGCCAGCCAAAGTCATGAACCTGGAGGTGGACGGAGGAAAAAATAAATAAATTTATGAATCCTCAACATCAAGTTTTAGGGTTTTTAGTTACGAGGAGAAAGCGTTTGTACCTTTGGATTGAGTCGGGTGATATCGTGGCGTCTTTCTGAAAGATTCAGGAGCTAAAAGAGAAAGATGTTTTTTATTTACATGGCATTGTATCGCTGCAGCCAGAAATCATTTTAATTATCGTATTATGGCTGTGAGAAAGAGCAGGCTGCCTATTTGTGGGCTGCTAAGTGTATTTTGCGGCTTCCTGTGGCTTCCTGCCACTTCGTGTCATTGTGCAACGAGCGTCTTCAGCTCAATTTAACTCGAATCCTCTGAGGAAGGAGGTAAAAAAACCCCGCTCCTGTAATTACAATCGCTGCATTGCTCAAGTTTTGTTCCCTCACCAGAAACTTGTCCTGGTGCTTGGACTTGAGCATGGCGGCCACCTCCTTCAGGTTGAGCCGGTACCTCTGCTCCTCCAGCTTCGGGGGGAAGAAGACGGAGATGATCCGCTCGGTGATGTAGGTCAGGTCGAAGTCGTAGTGGCGCTCCATCACTCGGTCCATGACGCGGTCCACGCTGAAGCTCCTGGAGACACAGAGCGTGGGCGCACATCGTATGTGGTGATTGTTTGAATTAGGGCTGAGTGGTTTATCGGGTTATAATGAATACTGGCTTTGAAAATCTCTCTAAGTTTAGCTTTTTATGAATGAGCAAAAAAATGTTGCGCACACACTACAGTTATTACGGTAGCCAGTCGTGCTCCTACTGATGTTACAGACTTAACAGTTTAAATATGTTTAAATGTGAATAAATATGTCAAAATGAATGAATTTATTCTGGGTTATTCATCGTCATTATTCGATTTACTCATCGTCACAGTAAAATAGTCCATAGTTAATCTACTGTGTTAATTCCTCTATAACCAGTAGAAAGTTTCATGCATGAAAATTAAAACCCCGTAAGAATGTGTGAAAATACTGTGATATATATTTCTGTGGTCATACGGTTCAGCCCTAGTTTGAGTTAACTCAACATGAACATGATGAAACACGGAGAGAAACTGGATCCTGAGTGTAATATAAAGGTCAGATGAACTTGCTCCATTTACAGAGTATAAAAGAGATGATTATTAGTCTGAGGAACAGGTGTAAGAGGAGCTCACAGATTAAAGTTAAAAGACGTTTATTATAAAAAGAAATAAACAGTGATGACATGATGTCTTTACCTGGGCAACGTGTTTCTCTGTTTGGTGTAGGTTAAAGACTTGGTGGATCCCTGCAGGAAAAAAAAAAATATATAAATTAAAACTTTTCACATAACTGAGGCCCACTTTAAGTTTTATAATAACTTTAATAATAATTCATTAGCTCCTTGTCGTCTTATTCCATCACAGTTCATCCCATCAGGACTCACAACTCCAGCCTGAGTTAACAATCACTCAAACCTGAGAGATTCTTCTCTTTGCTCAATAATCTGCTTCCTTTGCACTAACTCCATCACTGTCCACATTTAATATCTTAGTAATTATATCATATTCCAATTTTTATGCATTTTCTTTCATCTCCAGCCCACACTGTGTCACTGAATGTCACTGAACGTCACTGAATGTCACTGAACGGCAGAGTTCTGTCATATTCTTGTATATTTCGTACATTCTTTCAAATTTGATTTTGTCTTTAACTGTTTTTTTTAGTATATATTTCTTACCTAATCCTGTGCTACTGTGACGAGGAAGTTTCCCACATGTGGGATAAATAAATATGTGTTAAGTTAAGTTTCTGTTTCTGCAAAATGAAAACTGTTCCCAGAACAGCTACAGAGAGAGAGAAAGAGATTTATGTTGTTTGTGTTTAGAAACCTCCTCGGTCCAGATTAAAACATCTAAACAGCTTCATACAAACATTTACTGTCACCAGAGGCTGATTGTTTAGCTGCACCGTGACATTTTTCAACAAAACGTTGGTGAGACACGTTTCTCTTATGTGGATTATCATGGACACAGTGTTTTAGTGCTGAAATCTGATAAACGCCAACATCGAAGTTTTACTTCAGTTATTTCTACTTTTGTTACGTCACTACTTTGTACAATTGCGAAAAAAATGTGAAAATGTTTCTGCATTTTATTCTGAAATATCTTCTTTGGTTTTTCGTTGGTTTTAAACTTTACAATATGGCTGTTTATTTTGGACACGTCTGAACACTAACAATGGTTTTAAGGCCCTTAAGACACCGGTTTTTAACAGGGGGAACGCGGAGCTACTGCAAAGGGGATCGTCACCATAGTGTTGCACATAAAAAAAAAAACTATATTTGAACCTGTTTAATAGCTTAATATTTAATGTAAAATGATAATAATAATGTACATTAATAAACAGCACTAGGCTGAGTTTAATATAGAACACATGTAGTAGATAAGGGGTCTCTACTTAATCTGCCTTAAGACTTAAGACAAAAACTGTACATAAATAAGTAAAAATAAGACGGATTATTATGGTACATATAAATAAATATATGATTCTAGTATGATTCTTTCCATTTATCCTTTATTATCAGAATCTTTCCTGCTAGGGACCAGACTAATTTAGTGGACAGATTAAATTGTCTGTTCCTGCTCCTACGGGGATGAACCTTTCTGAACAGAAAGACTTTACTGCGTGAAATGAATCCTGCAGTCTGTGTGAGCGGGGAGGTTTAGATTCTGTCGGCTTGGCTGGAACGAACCACAGTTCTCGTTCTAGGGGTCGAGTGCGTGTGCGTGTGATAAATCAGGTTCAGCAAAGCCACACACACACACACGTTTTTCACGGTTCAGGTTCGGAAACTTTGGGAAGGCAGACGGCGAGACGCGAGATGGAGGGAAGGGAGGAAAGATTCAAAGAGGGACGAGGTTAAAGAGCGCTCACCATGTGCTGGACGTGTCGGGAAGGAGTGGTCCCTCTACGCTGCTGGACCCAAGGAAGGGGAGGTGATGGGGTAAAGGAGGGGAGGGGGCAAAGGGAGGAGGTCGAATGCAGAGGAAGGAAAGGAGAGTTAATTAAACAAACAGGCTCCCTAATGGATAAACATTACGACTTCCTCCAGCAACATCAAGCGCTCCCGTCCACCGCGCTGAAACCCAGCAGCGCTCCAGGATTGAACCGAGCTCAAACTGGGCTGAGGTCTCGGCTTCCCAGAAGGAATTCAGCAGGAGGAGGAAACCATACCATTTTTTTTTAACCTCCTAACTGTGGGACTGCACACGGAGAACGCTGTTGAGGAAAACAAAAAGGAAGGACGCTCACCAGATCGTTGGAAGGAGCCGGGATGCACGCAGAGGTCACCTGCAACACACACAAAGATAGACACGTCTAAAAATACGACGACAAAAACGCAACATCCTCCTCTGCCCAAGGACGGAGTGACGGGGTCGACTCTGATGTGATAAAAACACAAACCCACAAACAGCTCATCACACGCTCGTGACAAGCAGTTTGAAGATATTTCATTTCTTACTTCACTCATATGTGTTTGTTAAACGTGAACAATGAGGCAGGAAACGCTAAGTAGGAACATCCCATGTGTTCTATATTAAACTCAGCCCAGTGCTATTTATAAATATACAGAATTATTATCAGTCTGCATTCAATATTAAGCTATTCAAATAATACACAGCTTCAAATTTGGATTTTTTTTTTACATTTTTTTATATATATTTTTTTAATTTAGTCAAGGAAACCATGGCCTGAAAATACCCCTGGGACCCTAGGACCCTAGGACCCTAGGACCTTAGGACCCTAGGAGCCTAGGATCCTAGGACCCCCTAGAGGTTGTGTACTCGCTGTTTAAGACCAAAGGTTTAAGGTGATACAATTTAGTATTTCGGATTTGAATTTATTGAATATGTACATGGTCATAATGTTATGGCTGATGGGTGCAGGTTAACTCTCTTTTGAAACCTTCCTTTTTTACGGCTGTTATCTCTGCTCATGATCTAAAGAGGATTCCTGTGTGGTTGCTTTGCTGCTTCAGACCACGAGCTCCTGAACTATGAATCCTGCCTCGTATCAAATAGCCGCCACCGTGATGCTAAGCTACCTGTCCAAAGGTGTTCCACAGCAGAACCAGACGAGGAGAACCATTCAGCGGGATAATGAACCTAAGCACAGCTGCAAATCCACCAGGGAAGAAGAAATACTGAAGGTGGTTTATGGAACGGACTTATCTAAAGCCAGATTTGAATCCAGATTGAAATGTCTGGATTTAAAACATCACTTTATCTGGAAGATTCACCAGCCGACTAGACAGTAAATGATAAGTATCTTTTGAAAATCGTGATTTTGGCTGCAAAGAAAGCGACGACATGAAAGTGGTTGAAATCTGATCCACCTACTGTAGATAACTGGCTAAGTATTATTAAGGAAAGTCACCAGATGGAAAGACTTACGTTCTTCCTCAGACTTAAAAAGCACCTTTACATGGAAAAATGGGAAAGTTGGTCTCTGTTTCTTGGGGAATGGAGTCATATGTGCAGGGACTTTCCACATTGTCTTTATTGGACAGTTCACGTCTTGTCTTTATGCTGCATGTTTGCGGTCGGGGGAGGAGTTGTGTGATGTGGTTTTTCAGACCCCTCGAGAGTTTTACATAGAAACTGTTTATTAATCAAATATCGCGAGTTTGAAGTGGACTTGTGACAATGTTCATGCACCGTGCCCGTTGTTTTTTTTTGTTTGAAATGGGAAAAAGAGCCAAAAAAATCTACGTATACACAAAAAAAAAGAAACATCCAGTACATGCAAACCATTGAATGTGAACGAATTAAACAAATTTCACCAAACCAATGTCAGAGACTGACTAAAACACGGCTGCAAGAAAGTATTTCTGCTCATGTTGTTCAGGCACAAACCTTATCTACAGGTATTGTGTTTGCTTTTAATAGTGTGACCTTACGTTAGCTTCGTACTGGGGCTCTACTACTCTCCTATAAAACATGTGGGAGTGGAATCGGAAAAAAAATGAGGGAGTTTCCTAAAACAGCTATAATAAGACTCAAATAAACCTAATAAATAATATTATATTCCAGTGAAAGTAACAACATGTTTTTTGGCCTTTTAAACCAATGAACTGACCAGACTTTAGAAAAACCATTAAGTCTCTTGTGCAAGAACGCGTCCCTGCCAACATGTCGACCACCTTTTAACCTCTCGCATCTTAATTTGTCGACGGCGTCTGGAGGCTCTGCCCACGCCGCGCTATCGCTATCAGACGGCTTCGTTCAGGTCAGACGAGGGGGAGGACGCGCAGCGTTAACGTGATTACACATGACGAATCGGTGAAAAGCGCTTGGATGCACTCAAGAGGCAGAGTAAATAGACGTCTGAGGGCCGTGTTTAGAAGAAAACGTCAAGTGTTTGCAAATGTCCGCGCAGCTGGAGGAGGCAGAAAGGCACGGGGCGACACATCCGATTCCCATGTCTGCCGTGGGCCTTACAGGTCGCTGAACTGTGACCAGGAGGAAGCGGGAGCCCGAGCGGCGGCGGCGGCGGCGGCTCCGGGGGCCACGGCTGCGCATTACGTAACGACGCCGCAGCTCGTGGACACGAGAAAACACGTGCGCACGCACATGTGTTCCAGCTTATGGCCCTTTTTGGACTGTTTATTTGGATACAGGAAAAGGGCAAGGGCTTGTGTATATCTCATTGTGCACAAAGGGGAAGTTACACAGGCCCTGAACCCGAGAGCGAGGGGGGGGCTCAGTCACCACAGCTACAGCCTGAGTTACGCTTTCTCTTTTCCCTGCTTTCTTTCTTTAGCCCGGCTTTCAGACGTTCGCCGTTGCCCGTGCGTAACTGCAGGCATCAACAGGAAGGCAGGGGAACAGATAATGAGCTAAATTGAGACGCTCCTGCAAAAGAAGTCGCAGGAAACCGGCTCAAGTCGAGCAGCGGTTATCAAATGACTAACTGGACCGTGTTCCTGCGCGGCTGGCTCGCTCTCCGCAGGGGACTCAATCTCAAATCTTTTCCTGTGCTTTCTTTCCTTTTTCCTTTTTTCCTTTTTTTTTTATTCCCGGTCTGAACCCAAGGCATCACCACATAGATTCGGGCTGGGTCAAGCTCGACTAAAGAAGGGCAGTTTCGTTTCTTTAGTCAGTTTTTAACTACGATCATTTAGCAAGAAGCTACCTCCTCCTCCTCTCTGTCCGAGTCAAATAGCTGCTTATAAAATGCTGCTTTTTCTCATCTACTCTTGTCGTTTCCAACTCATTAAAATAGCCAGATAACAACTCATCTTTCTATTTTTCCTCTCTACATTTAGACAAACTGTTTAGACGGGACATCGTGCAACACTCAGCTGATTGGTCCCGACTGTTTAAGCGAAAATGTTTGCTTAAACACGTTTACAGAAAGGCAGAGGGCTGAGAAACAAGACTCTTCAAGACCACAGAGCTCCAGGAGCTTAAGTCACTGCACCGCCATACTGGCAGGAAAGCGCTCTTCTTCTCTAATGACTATTCAGTTAACCTGGGGCTGTCGTACCCAGGATGCCAGAATAGTCGGGGACAAACAAAGTGGAAATCGTTTTATAGGATTCCTAAAGATCCTGCAAGACGGCAGATGTGGATTAACGCAATAAAACGAGAAAAAAGGAGCAGTGAGATCGCATTATATTTAGGGACAGAATCCAACGTTCTCCAAGGTTAATGTCTCATTTATCTGTCATGTTTTTAACACCATGTCCGACAGATTTCTTTTCATAAAGGCAAGTTAGGCTAATGGTCAAAAAACAAACCTGAGGCATGATAAGAGACGTGACATCTGGAGCTCTATTGAAGGAACTTCAGGTTTAGCGCTTCCTGTTGGCTCCATTTGTCAGCCGTGGACATAGACTATAACGTAGGCTTGGTGCGTAGCTAATGCTGTTGTCAATAGTTGCCGATGTGTCATTTTTGCCAGTGGAACAAAACTTGATGAGGAACCTCCCTAACTAGAACGCAAAGTGCCTGTTAAACTGGTCAGAAAAGCTCCTCAGTTTTGATCTTGTGGGGCTTGATGTGTGCACAATGTTCGATAAAAGACATACCACAGAATTCATTGTGAAATCTTGCGGTATTGTTGGAAAATACACATGTCCAACTAGCTTCTAACGAGAAAAAATGTAGGCCTCATGGAATAATCCACTGTTTCCAGTTTCCAGTACTGGAAGAAATCCAGGCAGTGCACACTCGCTCATATTTACAGTTGTTGTAGCGACAGTTTCCCCAAATTTACTGCTTTTTTCATTCTGACAGCAGCATGAATCAGGCTTTACCTCTTTACGGCCGCTGGTTATCGACCCGATTCTTTCCCTCTTCCCCTCCTCCTCCCTCCATTTATTCCTCTGCATCCCTCTATCCCGGTGCCCAGTGAAGGGGCCTGCTGAGGGCGGCCGCTGAGCCAGAACAAACACACCACACCGCACCAGATTCCATCTCCCCAGGCCAACACTTATGCACAAACTTCCTGCTAGCAGACCTCCACCCATCTCTCCTCTCGCCTTCTCATCTCCTGCATGTCTGCTCTCTCTTCTCCTTTTTACTCTTCTCCATCGTCCTTCTTACTTGTGCTTGTTTCCGCTGTTGCTCTGCTACTTTTAGTCCTGATCTTTCTTACATCCTCAAACTCTCTCCAACTATTTTTTCTTCTAGTTCTTCCTATATTTACCTTCTCTCAATCCCCCAATATTTCCTTCCTCTTTCCTCCCTCTAATCTGTTTCTAACAAAACCTTTCCTGTTTGCCTTCCTCTCACACCCCTCCAACTTCCTACCTACCTACCGCTGCTTTTCTTGAACGTCTTTCATTGTCCTCACACCCGACTCTGAGCTCCGCAGTCTTAAAGGTCCTTGTCACTTAGTTTATATGCACGTGAAAAAAAACACACATTATTGCCTCAATCCGACTTTAACTGGACAACTTAAGAGCACGAAACGCGTTCTCCTTATCCGATTGAGACACTCAGATAATACGGCTTGAAATCGATTTTCTCCAGCATGTATACACCTTAATCGGACTTTAACTAGACAACGCGTGTGCACATGCTCCACAACCGCTGCGCTGCCGTATGACCCCAGAACAAAAACATCCAAGAAAGTCGGTTGCAGAAGAAGAAGGTTAAGAGTCGGCAGAAGAACCACCAGAGGGATAGTGCCATCTTATCTGCATCATAAGTAGCGCACAACACTATGTATGACAATGTTTTTCAAGCCAAGGAACTCTAAACTGACGGAGACATTAAGTAGGGACCTCCTACCTACATGTTTTATATTAATTTTATATTAAACTCCTAAATAAACATCATTATTTTGCATTCAGTATTCTATTCTATTCAAATAATACACAAGTAAAAATATTCATTTTTACCTAATGCAGTACCTTTGCGGAACCACTAGGGGTCGCAGAGATTAAAAAAGGTGAACTATTATCCATCTGGTTGTTGTTTGAAATGCCGGTCTGACACATGTTTATTATATGTCGTATTAACCTGCTGAAAAGACACGTATCGCCACCTAGTGTAGAGGAAGAGGACGTGTTCCCGTCACTTATTCGATTAAGCTGTACATGTAAACACACTGAGTGTCTTTTGACTGGAAGGTCGCAGGTTTGATCCCCCGTGTCCGTCAGTAACCAAATATCCTTGAAAAAGGACAAAGACCCAAGTTCTTGTCCTAACTTGCTCTGGACGTAAGTGTTGGCTCCGTGTCTTATTACTGGAGTAGCAAAAAGCAGTCGTTGTACCTCCTCTTGGGAGGATCCAGCTGACCACACTAACAGATAGCCCTGACCTCCCCCAAAACCCCTCTCCTCTCTCTTCATCCCACCCTTCCTCCATCCCCTTCCTTCCTTCCTTCCTTCTCCCTCTTGCCAGCCCTCTGTCCTCTAGCTTCCTTTAGCTTTTGTTTTGTTGCGGTGGCCCTGAATCCTCCGGCTCCCATCACACTCTTTGATCCATCAAAGCCAGCAGAGGCATGGCAAATGGATAATGCACAGCTCTCTCTGTCTCCTCTCTCAACGCATGGCTTAAGAGGCTGTGGGCTCTGAGAGGGGTGACGTAGTCGGCCTGGTATGTTATTAGTGCGAGAAGTGACCACGTGAGGGCCCACATGAGACAGTGTGTTCCAGAATAACCAACGAAGAGATAAGATTATGTGACGGCTTGTTTGTTCAAATCAAACTGATATAGTAGTAGTGCATTTGGAATTTGAGGGTATGCACGTACAAAACCAGACAAAAGTTACTGACTCTACATGTTCGCAGCTTGCTACGTGAAGTCACCACCTGGAGCTTTTCCAAGAGTCCTCACGAGGTTCCCCCACACATATGCCGAGCACTTATTCCTTAACTCTGCCAACCCCAACTCATCCCGGCCCATCTCGCTTGGGTCCCATTCTCCTCCCGGCAGCCGATGTCGACATGTCCGATAGCTGATCTCCGGCAAAAGCACCGATGTGGTTTATAATCTGATTTCTGAGGCTGTCGAATCTGAGGAACGTAGTGCAGCAGCCGAGGGAACTTCTCGTCTTGCGTTCCCTCCATGGGAGCCTCTTCCTCTGCAGCGTTTGATGGTTTCGGTTCTTGAAAGCTTCCAAAGACTTTACTTGGAAACTGTTTGAAAGTTGGGTATGGCTTTGGATGTTTGCAGTAAACCAATACTACCTCAACACAAGTTATGAAACCGGGTTAGGGTATACAACAACAGTGTGGCAACTGTTTCTCACAGTTTAGATGTGTTCATATTTGTCCATTCCTAGGACACACTGTCCATATGTCCAACTGTCCGCTTGTCTGTTTGTAGAACTCCACAATTCAGTCCCAGAGCAGCAATTGGTGTTTTCATGGTCAGGCTATGTCTACTCGCTGCCCACATTATAAAATGTTTGTCTGTGGTGAAATCAGCTGTGGCTCCACAGTGTGTGGAAACACTGGTTTCAGGCAAACCCCAGCAAACATTTTTATCACACACAGGAGAGGTCAAAGTCAGTATGTTTATAGAGGCGCTGTGTGACCAAATCACAGCGCAGTGAATAGTAAGTGCTGAGGTTTTCATGTTTTTTGGGCACTTTATGCTCTTTTGCCGTCTAACTTAAATTTGACTTTGGTGCTATATTTGCCAACGCGATGGTAGAGAGCCATGTCGGACAGGAAAACGCCGAACTGCGCCAACCCTGTGGAGCTGGAGCGTGCCAAATTATTTTTGCAACGTTTGCTTCGTAGTAGCTTTCACTTGTTACTCAAGAGAGGTAGTGGCACCGCAAAAGGACATGAAGCAGGCAAAGTATGACAGCTCTGCTACTTTCTTTGTCTTTATGCCATGTTTGATGTTAGGCATCAAATTGACATGGAACACCAGTTTTTAACCTGCATGGATGGAAGTGAACCTTTAAAATGCCTTAAAACGGCCAAAAATTTGGCTTCACTCAAAAAAGATGCAGACTAGGCAACCTGCAATTCAACATCTGACCACATATAGCATTTTATTAAAAGCTTGCACGCCACAAAATGAAGAAATTTGCACCAGCACCGTTTCAAAAGTACCGGTTTGGCACCAGTATTGGATAAAATCTTAACAATACCCTAATTTCATTTCTAGAAAGTTCTGTGACAAGCGATCCAGATCCTGATGTAACAGTGTCTGCACCGCCTGTCTTCCCTTTGATGGCCTTAAACCTTAAAAAGTCGCCCCATTCCTTCAGCTTCTCTCTTGGGAGAGCCAATCAGAGAGCACTGATGAAAGCCGCAGAGAATCAGCGGGTGAAAGCCGATGCTGGCCGTGACCTTGTGTGCTTTCATCATCGCCATCATCATCATCATCGTCGTCGTCGTCGTCTGGGGAACGAGCTTGAGAAGAATGCGGGGGGGCCTCGAAGCAGACAGAAACGCAGCCGTGTGTTACAGTAATAAGGCCAAAACAAGAGGGAGAGGGAGTTTTCCTCTGATTGTAAGAACGGTCGCTGACGCAACAGGTGGGTCAGCATCACTTGAGCACATTTAGAGAACGATTTAATCTCACAGACTCATGCTGGGCTAATTCCACTCCTCTCAGGCTGGTATCCGGGTCTATGTACCAAGACATGTTAGTCCAGACTTTAACCTCCTGAAACCTGAGCTTTAATTTCTCCTTTTCTCTTTATTTGGGATTAGTAGGACCTAAGAAATATAAAAACTAAGCATCGTCTTTGAACATTAATAGGATTTGCATGGCATATTAAACAAGAAAAGTTAATAAGCATAAATAAACAAGTTTCAACTGTAACATGTGATGAGGTTCTGAATCTTGTCCACTTTTGTTACATGGTCATTTGTAGTAATTAATCCACGGAAAATAACTAGTATCTAGTTAAGAGGATGAAAGTTTAAATGAAGCAGAGTAAGCTGCTACAAGCCTAAAACTTAACGTCCCCATATGAGGACACAGGGTCTCAGGAGGTTAAGCAATACGTGATAAAAGTTAAAAGGTGTTAAAATTACATCTAAACAAGGAGAAAAGGTTTTACAGCAGTTGTTATGGATTATTTTACATGAAAACTCATTGATCAGTATCATTTTTGACATATTTTGTTGAAACAATTTCACCTGAATGATCTCTCTTCAATTTTAGGTCAGTCAGTGACATTTTACGGTGATATCTGCATATTTATCTATAAAACTTTTTTGCAAAAAGGCTGGAATGATTAGAGGTTGTAGAGCTAGTTAGGTAGTCAACAAACTATAAAATAAAGAATAAAGAATTTGAACTATAATAATTTTCTCGAGGTTTAAATTGCTGATGTCAAACTAACCCCAAGGATAAAGACCGTTTATGGCTAAATAATTTATATTTCAGGTGTTAGTAAATTTGCAACTAAAACTAAAACTACTGCCATTAGTTCTAAAGATTTGAGGTATTTCCACATCGTCTAGTTTCACATTTTTTTAAAATAACATCATCTTTCAGGCCTGGCGTTGGTCTCCGAGTTGTTCTGTCATGATTTGGATCCCCATCACACATCTTTGTTGTGCAGATTTTCTTTCTCTTACTGCAGAGCAATCGTTTAGAAAGTTGTTAACAGGTTAAGAGGAGGCTAGAGGTGGATTTCTGGTAGAGTTACAGCTAATCACGCTCGTAGTATCAAGGCATTCAAAGTCATTTCAGGGAACTTCATTCACCTGCAGAGCTTCTTTTAACGGTTGCTTCACTTCATGCTCATTTCTTTGGCCCTAAACCTGAAGGAGCTTTTTTTTTTATGGCATCTTTGAGAATTACCTGGCTCAGCCGTTTAACTGTCCTTCAAATGCGCTCCACATGTCTAATGCCTCTTAATCATGACAAGGTGGACTTCATGAGAAAACCAGAAAGCACCCAGCCTAACTCAGGGGGCACTTCAAGACCACAGCTAAGCAAAAACAACATCTGTAGGTGGAACGCTCACATCCCGTCGACTCAACAGCCCGATATTGTGCTCTTCTGCATGTGAGGGCCTTTTCTTTCGCTCGGTGGTCAACACATGGACGTCTTCAGCTCCCTGTTCCCACACTTTCTTCTGACCCCAAAAGAAAATAAAAGGCTCCCCGTCTCTCAACGTTTCATTTTCGCTCCAAGCAGCTGAAGAGGGAGGCGGGGGGGGATACTGCGGGGGTCACGTGGGTCCCAGCTGTGGAACCTTTACGGCCGATCGGGATGCAATTCCCTGTTATGGAGCTGGCGGGTTTTCGACTGCTGCAGACGAGACATGTGCACGTGAAGTTATGCAGATGGAGGAGAGAAGCGGCGAATGTGCAGAGAGATTTTGAGGTGCATCCTCAAGGCCGCTGCGTTCTCATGCAGACATCTTCACCCTCCTCCCAAGTCAAACAAGATTGGGCCAAAAATAAACTCGGGTAAACAAACAGAGCAGGAAGACGTGGGTCCTGATGAGATCGGGGAGAGATCAACAATGGAAAAAATCTCTCGTGAACCAACACACGGGGCATTATTACAGATCTTATGGAGCTTCCCGCCATGACTCCCCCCTCTGTGAATGGAACTGTCATTCATCCTGTTGATAAGCAGGCACAAGTCCCTAACGTATCCTCCTCTTTCTATATTTGCATGAGCCTAAATGGTGCACGAAAAAAAAAAAAAAAGCATTCGCATTCTTCAGACAAGCATCTTCTACAAAGCACCACAGCTCCCCAAACGAGACGCCTCTGTGGTCAAAATCCTTTTTGTTTTCCTGGTGGTTTTGTTGTTTCGCGGTCTTGTCAGGACACTGGGAGGCGAAGTTAAGGAACTGACAAGCCAAAAAAAAAAAAAAAAAAAAAACTAAAGAGAGAATAAGAGACAAAGATGGGAATAACCCAGTCGGTCCCAGGCAAACATCTGTTGGACCCTCTGGGAAAGAACATTTTTGTTGTACTCAGAAAGATCTGTATCAGTGGTCGGGGAGCTGCACCGTTGATCAGTTGACATTGATTGATGTCTCACTTCCTTCCAGGATTTCCACACGGATCCTCCGACTCGGGCTTCACGCTGACGGTTTGATGTCACTAAAATCAGACGGTGACTCATAACCCCTGTGGGAGTCAGTATTTAAGATCCCGGGTTAGAAGAGATATACAAATGGTCTGTTAAGATTTGGACCAAACCCACCGGCCAATTACTGTGGCTTATACACACACACTCAGCAGCATTCACATGATGCACGATGCCGTGGCCTCCGGACACAAGAAAACTTCATGAGAAACTCTCCCACTGCAGCATAAAGCACGTGCATTAAACATTGTGGGAGAACGAGGCGCACGTTTATTATTATTTCCGGATGTCGTCAGTGATTTTGATGACAGTGTGAAGATCTCTACCCAGGAGAGGTTGGTGGTCACACTGCGGATTAGCATATTAGCATCCGGGAGCTCACAGAGTAGCCGCCACTATTTCCAGTTCTCCACATTAACCACGCCCACTTACAACTTCTGATCAATCACAGAATAGTTGCCAGGAACCACACGGGAAAAAAAAAAGTTGTGCCCAGAGAATTTGTTTGTTGTTTTAAAACAAACATTTTCCTTTTCAAATGGATCTCGGTTTGAAAAGGTTCTTATCTATATATCGATTATCTATAAATCCTTGGCGCAGACTACAGTTATTATGGTAGCCGGTCGCAATGCTATTGAACATTACAGACATAGGTTAAATATGTTTAAATATGAATAAGTATGTCAAAATAAATGAAACTGAAACTGTCCCCGTTTCTTCATTGCATCTTAATAACATTTATTTATTTATTTTCATCTCTGAGTTGTAAGTATCCCAGATTTCCACATCATTAGTCAGTGCTAACACGTGCTAGCACCAACTAGTATCTAGTTAAGAGGATGAAGGTTTAAATGTAGCAGAATAAGAAATATCATCATTTAGAAATATCTCTAAATGAACTAATACTGAGTTGAACCAGGCTCTTGTGTCCCGGCCCTTAAAATGTTCCCAAATCATTAGTAATCCATGAAAAATTTGATAAAAACAGGACCACACACTAAAAAAAAAAAAAAAAAAAAAAATGCAACTGCACGCAACGGACTGGCTTCGTCCCAACTTGGCTAAGTCAGCTGTCATGCTTATGGTTTTAACTCCCATCAGCACGGCTCACCCACTAGTTCCTTTGCTCCGTGCACTCAGACGTACAGACAGACGGACGGACAGAAAGCTCCGGCTCAAAACATGCCGGCCCATCTCAGCGATTAGCACGGCCGTGTGTGATAACGTGGCAGCTCCTTTAGTCACTGCCTCTGTAACGTTGGAGTGAAGCAGTTGGATCCTGTTATCCCGAATGAGTCACGCAGGCTGCAGGAATATTTCAAGTGCTGGGTGCGCAGGAGGGAAATCGTAGGTTTGGGCTCAAGGCCACAAAACTAAACCGATGTCACCGTGATTCTCTGAAACAAACTATCAAACCAATTATCCAGGTTGCTTACGGTGAATTGATGGAGCGCGACACACAGCGCGACGGATAGTTTTTAAAACTGTGGCCGGCGTGATTCAACTGCAATTAGTGACAAAGTCCTCTGGCCATGTGTGTAGGTGGTTTCAGTTTGACGGGAAGTCTGCAGAGTAACAGGGATGTTGAGGTCAGCGGTGACGTCGAGCTGCATGTTGGGAAAACACTTTTTTTTTTCTGCCATCATTCCATCTCATCAGGTCCTTTGTTTGGCTGCATGTTCTCTGTGCAGGGGTCACTTCAACCCATGCAAAGTTAAAGAGGAGAGACAGTTGGATTACATCGGGGTTTTTTTCCCCTCCCAGTGTTTTGCATTTTCTTGACTAAAAAGAAGAAGAAGAAGAAGAAAAAAAAAAAGAAAGAAGTCCGGGCAGTCGGACAGTAACCACAACTGTCCTGATGAAAGGGTTTTTTATGTTGGAGAAACATCAGGCGGGTTATGTTGCCCTTTCCGCCCATCCCTGCATCCTCCCCCGCTTCCTCTCTATCTATCTGTGCTCAACTGTACATCCTCTTCTTGTTAACCTCACGTAAAAAAAAATAGATTCAGACGCTCGTAGCAGATAAGAGGACTGACGAGGGCGAGGGGCGATGAGGGATCTCGATGACGGAGGGATCAAAATTATATCTGTTCGTCCACATACTGAAGTAAAAGAGTCACGCTGATCGAGACGTAGCACCTGGACCAGTTTCCATAACTTCAGCTGCAGATTCCAAAGATATTTAAGTAAAAACATCAAATCTAAATTATGCAAATAAAAAACAATATGTCTCTCTGTGATATAAAGTTAATACTTGGGACAGTTTATGGCTAAATCATCTACATTTCTTTTTTTTTTTTCAATTTCTGTGAGAACAGTGAAATAACTTTAAAACAGACAACGAGTTTACAGGGTGGTTGTGGAGATCTGTAATCACATAATTTGTAGCTGTGATTGGTTGGAGGACTGTCTAATTGCTGCAGAGGTATTATTTTCTATGTACTGGTTAAAACACGCCACATAATGAAACGACCCAAGTGGCTCCACCAGGTTAAAGTTCCTTATTTTCACCGGGAATGAAGTCGAAATTCCCACAGTAGTTCATAAAGCGAATGCGCCACTCCGGTTGCCCAGCAACCAACCCACAATGCAGTGCGTTAAACTACTGATACAAACAAACTGTTTCAAGACATTCAGGTTAAACCGACGGTTTTCATCAACTTTGTTTAAGGGTTGACAAACCGTCCGTGTAACCGAGGCCTGAACACAAAGATGCTGTTTCATTTTGCCGCAAACGTCAAACTTTTGTGTTTGCTTTGTAATGGCTGCGTTGCGGTTCATAAGGAGTGTAACGTCCGGAGACACCACCAGGAAAAAAAAACAAAAACGACTGTCGAGGTTAATTTGACAGAAAGATTCCAGGTTTTGGACGGAGTTATTATATTTTAGGCGGGACAAGCAGCATGAAACCGGGAGCAAGGCGCCGTGTTAGCCGGCTGCTAGCACGAGCGATTAGCCTAGCTCAGGTGGGCGGGTCTCCAGGCTGCCTTAGCTCCGCCCCAACTCGACCCCCGTGCCCATATTTGGAGTATCTGAGTGTGGAGAAATGCCAAACTAAAATATGATGATAATAAACACTTGTTATGTAATTACATTTACTTGTGTTGGTTGTTCATTACCTCCTCGTTATTGGCTGCTGAAAATGTGCGGAACAGCTCGAGATCTCAGTTTTTAAAATAGCCCTGGTCTAGAGGGTCCTGGGGTCTGGAGCCTATCCCGGCTATCATTGGGTGAGAGGTGGGGGGACAGGTCTCACAGAGAGACAGACGACCATTCACACTCACACCTACAGGACTCACCAATTAACCTAACGAGCGCGTCTTTGGACGGATTTTGAATTTGAACCCACTAAGAAAAAGTCGCCCCGTTTGGCCACGTATCAGTCAATCATGCTTTTCTGAGCCAGTGAGAACCGGTGTCTCCTCGTTCCCGTGTCGCTCTAAGCTCGTGTAAGTGTAGCGGTGGTTCCCCATGACTCAGTGAAGTCCTGAATGTTCCCCCCCTGACCAGCGGAAATGCCTCTTTGAGCCTAATTAGACAGACGGACCAGTCAAGTCGTCACGGGCTGCATTTCACAAATTTTAATCCTTCACCCACCCCCCCTCATTTCAGTGTCTTTCCCTCCAGCCTCCCTCCACATGTTTTAGCCCCTGGACCCCAGTCATACCACAGCCGCCCCCACCACCACCACCACCACCACCACCAATCCCCTCCGGACTAAATTTTCCAGTTGGGTTCAAAGATAAGGGGGGGGAACTATTCTCTAACATGAAAAATAAAGCAGAGCGTGGCCTCCCCCCCCCCGTTTGTCTCTGTGAGAGAGTCTGTGTGTTTTTAATAGAGAGGAGATGGGCCAGCTGGGGGCTGCTGACCCTGTGGGCAAAGAGTAGGGAACAGAATGACAAGAGCAAATACAAAAAAAAAAAAAAAAAAACTACGACTCATAATTCTCTCTCTGGGAAGGAGGTTTCCAAAGAAAAAAAAAAAAAAGACTATTTGTCACCGAGCTCAGAGTAAGAACAGCCGTCTGGGTGGAGATGTAAATAGAAGCTGTGAGAACAGGATGGTTTACAGATGACAGACCTTCTAGATGTGTGCGCACGAACAAACACAAACCTAGTAAATACGCACGTAGCGGATGATTCAGACGCAAGGTTTGCAGCTAATAACTTCCACATGTGAAAGCGGAGGAAACACGTTGGACTAATAATAACGGCCAACAGGTGTAGAACACACAGGTTTAGGAGCCGCACGGTCAGAATCTGTTACTCAGATCATTCATTAGCATCATTAATGAATCACATGTTTTAAGCCTCGAATCAAATCTGCCCCCTACGTTTAAGGTTAGATAAGATGGACACAGCAGAGCTCAGACCTCCACACCCTCCCTTATCTGACCTCTCCCTTCCTGAGCAGCACAGATGGATATCACTGTTTAACTCCCAACAACAAGCACAGATCAGACACTGAGGCTGTCGCACAACATCCTCCTCCTCCTCCTCCTCCTCCTTTCTGTAATCACTCTTAATAATGTGTCTGTTTTTTTTTGTCAAATTCCTGCTGAATTTCATTTTTTTTTGTTCAGGAAAGGAACTAATTTTCATTTTAAAATTTAAACATTTAAATAGAAACTCAAGGCATTTTTATTTATCAGGATCGAGAATTGATAAACAAAACTTTAAAAACTGGTTTATTTTTGTTTCCTGCTTCTAAAACCAAAAAATAAAATCAAAAACTGAAACAAAAAAAGCGCCATTTTTCATATTTTTCATATTGCACAACGGGAAGTTGTCGTTTTCTGTCGTTACCAACTCTCATTTCAATTCAGCATTAACATTCACTTCCTTGACTTTGTAACATTATAACAACATTAGCCAACGTTAGCATCATCATATCGACCATCAGGGTCCCACAGCTTTTCATCTTTGTTCACCCGTTTTATGACCTGAAGCCAAACATTTCTACGGTTTTAATCCTTCTCTCTCTTGAGGGAAGAGTCTTATCTTTTAAATAGTTTGAAGAACGATGCACAACACAGCAACTTCTCCTGTTTTCACCCAGAAGGGGGCGTGGCCTTATCAGTGTTTGTGTTACGAATAATATTTCGTCTCCATACGAGGATTAAAAACCACCCTGACTTTTTGGTTGCTGCGTGTGTGATGTCTCAAAGCCGCCCTTTCATCTCCTGAGCTCGTCCTCGAGGGCTCTCCTCTGATAAAAGACGAGAGGATGGAGGGATGCTGGAGGAATGAGGCTCCTCTCTGCCACATGCCTTCGCCCTCGGCCTCCGTCTCCTCCTCCTCCGCCCGGCTCCTGCCAAGGCTCCGTCACTGCTGCGGCGGCCGGGCCCTGGCATTCTCCCCTTCTCCTCTGCATCCCTCTGTCTATTCATTATACCAGCCCTCCATCAATGAGCCTTTCACAGAGGAGAGCAGTGTGGGGTTCGGGGGGGGGGGGGACGCTCGCAGCTCATTCTGAGGAATGCAACAGAGCAGCCCTTCTTATTAACAGAGACTCGGGCTCTTTCTGCCCTCGGAGAGACACTGTCATGTGTCTTTTTGCACCTCGCAACGCTCCCTGTCGACCTACTAAACAATCCAGACGAGTATTTCTAGATTTTTTCTTTCTGATCCAGTTCAGTGCGGTGACAGTAAAAACCTATAGAACAAGCATGGCCGTCTCCCACGGGGGCCTCCTCCTCCCGTCGAGGAGGATTAGCGGGTCAGCATTCGGACTTAACCTTGAATTAGTGAGGTCTTCACCTTCTCCGGAGCCGGTTGTGGTCACATTGTTGCGTTCACATGTAGTGTAGCTTCAGGTTTAATTATCTGACATAAATTCTGAAAACCATACATGTTTCCTTCCCCCAGCTAGCACATCATCATCATCCGTCTTCTTAATGTGTTAAATATTTGGCAGCATCATGTTTACAGAACCCCAAAGTGTTTCCCTAATGGCATCTATTATTTGAGGCCTCTGACCTGGTTTCATGAGGCAGCCCTCGGGTCGCTGACTCCGTGAGTTCACATGAATGAACTAAACGTTTTTTTTTTTTTTAAACTGGATTTCCAGAAAATGATTATTCTCTGTCTCCTTGTCGCTGCTCACGCCTCCACATCGATACCTTGAGCGACAGAGAAGTCACAAGCTTCGTGTGCGTGCATCAATTATTCGGCTGTTGTTTTTTGTCGGTGCATCAACTCTTTCCATCTCAGTCGGGTCTAGAACTGTTATTAGCAGTGTTTCGGAGGTTGATCCTTACCTTGGCCTCGCACTTCCTGTGGGTGGCTGTTTTGCATACTGGCAGAAATACGAGTCGGGCAGAAGGGAGACAAGAAAATGGAAAGACCAAATTAGTAAAGCATTGAGTTATCCACACAAATCAGCCATAACATTATGACCACCTTCCTAATATTGTGTCGGTCTCCAAAGCAGAGCAGGGTGCACAAATTGTTCCTACTGGAGGACAAATTAGAATCCAGGAGGAGAGTCATGGGCCAAAATGTTAACTTTGCAACGCATCAAATGACTCATTTATTTTTATACATACTCTACAATATCAGTTTTGCACCTGTCATCTTATAGCACACGGGTCAAACTCAAGGCCAGTTATATTATTGTGTATTTTATCTATCAGAACTGGACCCCATGTATTTTGCATGCGCACCACTGGTACCACAAATCCCAGACTGCATTGCAGTAGCACCTCATCAGTCTCATGGTTGTCTTGGCAACCGCTAATGGCGTCCGTAGAGTAGTAGAGCCGATTAAAGCTCAAACCACGAGCATCTAAATACTACAATATGTTTGTCTGGGATTCTCACACAAACATATAGTAACACTGTGTGCTATGGGGTGGGGGGCTGGTCTGGTCTAAGTAGGGGCTACATGTCTAAGTAACATCTACATCAATGAATCCCAGATCCAAAAGTTTCCCAGCAGAACAATCAATTGTCAGAAGAAGATCAAAGTTATTTACTTCTCCTGTCAGTGGTCATAATGTTATGCCTGATCGGTGAAGTCAATTGGTTTCTACACACTAAGAAGTCCATAGTACAAATCTTCTCTCATCTCATCTCATCTCATCTCATATCTCCCGTTCATCTTCTATTCCAGGTCCTGCATCTCCGACATGTTTCCTTGGAAACGTGACGCTTACCTCTGCAGAAGGACCCCACGTTGTCGACGTTCTGCCGACACACGCTGCACTGCCGCTTCTTCTTGAACGTCTTCTCCTTGAAGACGTGGGGCTCTCCCTTCCCCGCCTGATCACAAACACACAAAAACGCCGCAATTTAGACACCAGAGCCTGGACGTTAGATTGAAGCGTGGTTGGTATTGGTAACCGGACGCTGACTTGTTAAATGTTACATATGTTCCTTCCACTCTCTGTAAGCACAGAGTAACTTTACCAATCTGACTTTTTCCAACATGAGAAACGAAGTCGGACACAAGGAGATAAGATAATTCTTAATGGTACGGCCACCGACTTCCTGAAGTAATTTCATTCAGATTCACAAGGTCCTGATTTGATTAGATGTAATATCAATTCATTTAGAGATATTCCTGCTTGGAAAGAATGTTACTGCTGCTGCATCTTGTATATGTGTTTGATTTTGTCCTGCTCTGCCCTCTTGTCATACCTTTTAAATCGAATCAGTCGTGCAAACCCAGCCTCACCAGACTGCAGATGGATTCCTGACATGCAGGAAGCAGGAAATAAAAAATCGTCTCTTTCGAAACGAGCATCTATTTCAGCTGGAATATCGATTCTTTTTTTCTCCAAACCCAGGCCTGCGCCTGGAGCCTGTGCTGGTGGTCGCTAATAGCAACCGTCAGGTTCAACTTGTTCGTACGACAGAAAGTTGGTGTGCAACCATGACTACAGTACATCCATTCACTACTCCCTTCGCCTCACGAACGTCCAACTCCAGTAATGATCCTTGTGGTTCCCGCCCATATTCCCACTGTAATCCTCAGTGTGTGTGTGTGTGTGTGTGTGTGTGTGTGTGTGTGTGTGTGTGTGAGATGATTTGTGAAAAAGATAAATTAGCGTTGGAACTAATCCTTAAAAGACGCCTAAGTAAGAAAAATAAAATTACCACTTTTCTTTTTCATGTGCACATGCGTCAGTGCTGGTGTGCGCTAGTCGGGAGTGTGTGTGTGTGTGTGTGTGTGTGTGTGTGTGTGTGTGTGGTAGTTGTTCCCGCCCAGCGCCTCGTTGTTTCCCAACATGGGACCAGATCCTTAGACTCGACGTGACTCTGCCGAGGCTTTGCACACGAGAACGCTAACGACCACGGGCTAAGTACGAGCAGCGCTTAGCATGTTCTCATGCATGGATACATAATGCGGGCGGGTACGGGGGGTTTAGGTGGGGGTGCATGTGCACAAACACTGTGTGCAATGTCACGCTGACAGGCGGCACAAATATTCTGGAAAGTGTCCGGGGCAAAAGAACAGCGTTCGGGACAGAATGTGTTTCTCTTTTCACTTATCTGAGAGCAAATATGAGCACAAACACGCCGCAGACATCATCACCACGGGCGCCACACGTAGGAAAGGGAACACGCTGCCACGCACGCTCATTAGCCCTGAATAATTAAAGTGTTACATCCACAGAAAGAGCTTATTTTTTTGTGTGTGCTTTTCCTCCTTGGTAACAAAGAAAGGGTGCTGTTTGCACACTTTTCCATTATCCGGCTCCTCTGACTCCGTCCGAGGGACTGGACAGTGTTTGGACAGCTGCCTGCCTGGCATCGCCTCCTGCCAGCTGCATTCAGAGGCCGCAGGCTCGCTCCAGCACAAGTGTACTATGACCACAGAGCTCTGGATGGCGTTCACGGACAGAGTGGGTGGCTCGGTGGGCTGATGTCCGTGGTTTAATACGGAGAATAGACGTCTCTCTCTCTGTTTCTCTGTTTCCGATGAATCTCTTTTCTTTTTCCTCACGACCAGACTTGTTACCTTACGTAATACAAGCTCAGGACCTCTGCAGTGACATTCATGACAAGTGACCAGGCGTGCTAGTTAAGGAGCTTTGTCGACACGAAAGACCACCAGACATTTCACTAAACTTCTCTCTGTGCAGTAGGTGTTGCACAACTCGAGTCGTCTGTTTTGTCATGAAATTCGCCACCGACTTGTCTCTGATTCTCTGATGACGTCACTCATAAAAAACCCAGTGGAAAGCAACGCTTTGCAACAATAAAATCTATGTTCTTGACTTGAATACATGTAGCTCTCGTGCTACATACTGTGATCTGCAGATATGTATAGCCTGTATAAAAACAGTCTGCACCTCAGCATCATCAGCAGCTGTTCATCAAGTTATTTCCACACACTTGATGAACAGCTGCTAGTTTGCTGCAACGACCTGTCTTCTGGGAGGCGGCCATGTTGTTACTGTCACATGATCAGTGGCCAGTCGACACCATGCTCAAAGTGTCACGATTAGGGATGGATATCGTTCATTTTTTATCCGATACCGGCGCCAAATCATTCACTTTGAAATGGTGCTTAAAGAATTGAAAACATGCAAACTCTGTGCCTTTTAATCTTTTATTCATTTTGTTACGTGCACCTTGAACAGAATATTAATTTAACTAATATAAATACAACTAAGACTAATAAATAAATTAACCAATATAAAATAAAATGGCCTGGGGTCTGTTTTATCAGAGATGGTACATTTTTTTGCCTCTAAAATCATTGTCCTTCCCACACAGAAAGGAACAATCCACTTGACCAACACCTCATCCGGACTTTTAAATTTTCAATGTTTAATGTCATAAGTCAGTGATGATCTGAGCACTTTCTTATCTCGTCCAATTTTCTGTTGTTGTGCTGAATGCGTGTAGAGTCAAGTGGAAACAAATCTCCCTTCTGGGACAAATAAAGTGTAAAGTCATCAGACGTTTAATCAAATTCCAGGCGTTACCTCCTCCTCGCACAATATGGCCTTCGAGCACTTGTCGCAGGTTGATGAGTCTGCGTCTTTGGAGGTGAAGTCCAGCCAAAGTTTGCAAGGTTGCAAGGTTAACTTACGTCCATGCAGGTGAAAAACTGATGAGAGCGTCAGCACAGCAATAAAGCTAAGGATGCTAAGCTAATCAAAAATTCACTGGCACATAAATGAAGTATTTAAATCTGTGTTGCTTTTCAGTCTAGTTACTACTGCTACACTCTACTTTACTTTGTTCGATTCGAGTTAAGCTTCGTTTTTGTGTGTCTGATGACGTTTTTACGCATTTGTTCATCTTTCTTTCTAATTTGATTAATATACTGAACATTATCTTCCAAAAAAGTGTATGTGCCCTAAATTTAAGTTGTGTTGATGTAAACTGTTGATATCAAAGCGCTCAAATTATTAACTATATCTGACTCAAATCAACTGTGTCGATCTAACTTGTAAACTTAAGTTGTAAAATTGCGTGTTACCATTTTTTTTTTAAGTTGGCCCAACAATTTTCTTTCCTCATTGTGGTAGCGAGTATCACACCCACCCCCAGTCACAGTGCTGTAGTGTAGTCGACTAGTCTGCACAACCCCAACTATGCAACCATTCCCATCTGTGACACTGCGCAACAACCTTGTGCAGTCCGTGTGTGTGTAAGCATGCATGAGTGTACACATGGGGCCCACTCCGGAGTTTTAAAAAGGCAACCAGTTACTGTCAGCGCGACCACAGTGGTGATGTGGGCTGAGAGATAAACACATGGAGCAGTAGTTGGCAGCATTCTTCCTGTTTCAGACACAATCAAGGCCACTATATATCTGAACCGCAGGCAATCATGGTCAGACAGCGATCCACCACGCTGCTACCGAACGCTCCGCGAGGTGTTGTAAAGCTCGTGGAGGCGACGAAAACTAACAAAAACGTCGGTGTGAACTAAAATGACACGATACACGGATGCAGCTTTTGAACATATAGGACAAAAATCCATCCAGAAATTGTTACTAATGAGTTGAGGTTCAAAGTTCTCGCTCTAAAACTTGGGAATATTCTGTTTACCAAATAAACTCATCCCAGGCTCCATTTAGCAGAACAAACTCATCTTTACAGGCGTCGTGGACCAGAGAGTCCGTCAAGAGCTGCTCAAAACATGCAAACATCTGCGAGCGGATCAAAAGCCACAGAGCAGCTGCTAAACAGAACCTAGAGGTGATGTAATTCAGTCTGTTGGGATTATTATGTAACAACCTGGATGACAATCTGTTAAGATCTGCTCGTTACTGCCCCATGTCAGTGTCTTCTCTTTAGGAATGAGCACAGTTTGGACCACATTCATCCAAGAAGAGAAAAAAAGAAAAGCCAAAGTCAGTTTAACATGGTGATTAAATTTAGGCAAGGATTCAAATATAACACCCCTGCAGGTTTAACATGGCTTTACTTATATTCTCTTAGAGGAGAATCCACTGTGTCACTGTATAAAATCCAATAATGTGGAGAAGGTAGATCATACCTCGGCCTCTAAAGCTTCAACAGACGGCGAAAACCTCCAGAAATGTTTTGCTCGTCCAACCCCATAAACTCCATAACCCTCTCTGGAAGATTTTTCTCCTTGAGGAAGTCTCCAGGAATCTTTTCTCTCTCTGTTTTTTTTTTAAACGTTCAGTTAAGGCTGCACGATTATGGCCAAAATGATAATCCCAATCATTTTTGATCAATACTGTTATCACGATTATTCCTCATGTTAGGGAAAACATCTGTATTTTTATTGCACTACTTTCAAACAAACAATATTTGGACACTTTTACTGTTAAATTAGACTAAATAATTAGAATAAATGCTTAATAATGAAAAATTTATCGTTGAAATGAGATGGATCGTTTAGGCTACATGTATTCCTTGTACTTTGGGTGCTGCACTCTTTGCATAAAACTTGCATTAAATCACCCTAAGGTGCACTCGCGTGTGATTTTGGTTATTTAGCTTAATCAAGCCTGAACCATGCGTCGCCCCCTGGTGGTTGGCTGACTACTGGTTGAGAAACTGCTTGGTTAGCCGTGCAGCAGATCCTGCATTTTAAAAAGTAAATATCACCAACAATCAGATTCATTTAATCGTGGCGGCTGAAATCGTGATCATGATTCAAATTTGATTAATTGTGCAGCCCCAACGTTCAGTCTTTGTTGTCGTTGTTTCGAGTGTTTGTAGCTAGCGAGTCATGTTCATGGTTCTGAATGATGATCTACTGCCTCCTCACCAAACATCCACATTGCACAATTTTTACTAATTTCTATCCGACTGCTTTAATTTTCCACCCGGCAGACGTGATTGATCATGTGAATTTTTGCTTCATCTTCGGTTTGGCAGCTTTGACGCCAGCCAACCGCCATTAAAAACAGAAGAGGAAGACTTTTGGTTTTGACGCTACAGGGACGTGGTTTTGGTTTATGGCAGACATAAAACAAATAACTACAAAAGATCAGGCTCCTTATTGCCAGGATCCACTGAATATGTGTTGCAGCTTGTCGCCCTCTGACTGTTAATGTGCTATGAGTTCTGCAGCCTGGAAAACTCTTAAAGACATTGAACAAGCTGCAGCCTCCAGACAGAATGGATACTTAAAGGCTCCCTTTGAAAAAACAGGAACAAAACAGGTTAACGCGCTTCCAAGATGGCGAGACCATCCCGGTAAATCCACGTATGACATCGCACGGGGGTTCATCCATCTTTCTATACGGTACGTGGGGACGGTTTCGCATGCATTCACAGCTCGATCGAGGTTCTGTGTGCAAACTGGATTTGATATCAACTCCGCTCGACTTGGGAGTCCTGAGGAGGAAACCACAGCGAAGGAGGTTTACAACTTTATGGAGGGTTACAACAGAAAACAGCTGGCAGAGTCGGAGCACTAAAAACAAACCTGGGGATGCAGAGTCTGGTCCCCAGAACGGTAATTACTGTCACCGAGATAATGGAGAAAAAACATCTTCCTCTGGTAAAAACATGTGTTATTCAGCGTTCTGTCTTCTGAGCTAACAAAGAAGATTGTTTCTGCCGCCTAAGGGAGAACAACATCCAAAATCAGTGGACGCTGACCATGACGAACCCGTCTGTTACCAGTGATGGACAAGCACACAGTACAGGACATGTGACCGGTGGAGCTGCACAGCGGAGCTGAGACCTGCCTCCTACATTTCCACAGAAGTGACACAAGTTGTAAACAGCCACCTGAGACCTCAGGAAGAAAAACAAACACACACACACTCACGTGCAGACGCGTATCCCTGCAGACAGACGATGAAAACAGCCTTTCCTCTTCCCGTCCCCGAGTGTTCCAGGACAGACCCCACCTCCACCACCTCCACCTCCTCCACCACCCCCGACATCTGCTACACACAAGTGGGCCCTTTTTCTAATATTTTTAGCCTTCTGGTTAGAAAAAAAAAAAGGAAGCTGAAGTGAGTCAAAGAGATGCTTTCTAACCCGGGGGTCCCTCCCCTTTCCTCGCTGCACTTCTGCCAGCCGTCACGCCGAGGAGAGGGAGGCTGGACTGACCGAGGGAGGGGGTTGAAGACGGACAAGAGATGCACACATGCATACAAACGTAAAAACAAATACACACACATCTCTGGAAACACTCCCTCTATCCCCTTCACACTGGGTTCTGTTTTTAAAAATAGTCTTGATATTTAGACAATGATGGGCATTGTGTGGGAGGGGTTCATCGCTGACTGCAGGCGGGGGAACTGTGAGCTCAGCTTCGGCTTCAGCTGGTCAACGAGGGCACGGCCCGAACATACGCTGCTACTATGAGAGAAACTGCCATTTACTGTACAGTGGGATTTAGTTTTTATCTTTAGGTCACTGTTCATAAATATGAGGCAGAAGTATTTCACCAACATCGCAAACACAAACTGCATAAAATAATTGATTTATACATATTTTGTTTGCGTAGTGAAGCTCAAAACACCCATTTCTTCAAACAAGCAGGTGGATTTAAAGGTCCCATGTTATGTAAAATTTACTTTATAAAGGTTTTCTACCAGTAACATATGAAACAATTCTGTCAATTCCTTTAGCGAATATGTGCTCAAACAAGTGAAGCTGAGATTTTTCCCTTCGTGACGTCATGCAGGGAAATAACCACTCCCCCCAGACCTTTGACCCGCCCCTCCCCGGATAGATGACCCCACCCTCTAAAATTACCAATCGAGCGCCATTTTTTCTCCTCATAAACACGCATTGACTGCATCAACGTTAGCTTACAGTTAGCGGAAGCTAGCGTTAGCTGCATGGTAGTAACTGTAACAACACATACTAACTAAGTGAAACTTTCAGACACAGTATTTTTATCTAACCATTCAGAAACGTCCGGCTGGAGTCTGAACTTCTTCAGGAACCGCTCCCTCTGGGTCAGAAAAAATGTGAACCAGAATGGTTCACATTAGCGCATGGTGACGCCAACGAAAGCCACAACCTCTCCCTGAGAGGGGCGTGGAGTGGGCGTGGTCAAACACAGCTCATTAGCATTTAAAGGTACAGACACAGAAGCAGCCTGTTCTCAGTAGAGTTCACTAGAGCCACTTTTTGACTGGTTGAAATTCAGGACCAAGACTGAATTTAGGTGTACACATGGGGCCCACACTGGGGCCCAAAGGTAACACACTTTAATAATGACGTTGGACCTCTGACACCGATATGAAATAGTTGAATAAATGTATAATATGGGACCTTTAAATAAGGTTTTCAGGACCTTGTCAGTGGAAGTTAAGCTCAGTAGACGACTTCCTATGTATCTACGAGCTTATGAATGGCAGCATTAGCCTCATCTCATTAGCATTAGTTGCTAATGAGATTCTTTCTCTTTTAGACATTTCAGTCGACCTCTGCTCATGTGCTCAAACATCATTTCCCGCTCCTAAGGATTTGATGCATCGTGAGTGAAAGTAAGCATCCATGTCGTTTCAGAACAATTCTTAGTTTTGCAGCCAAAGAAAATCACCTCAGAAGGAAGTTTGCCATTTTTAACCTGGAAACTGATGCAGTGGGGCGGATTATCAATGTAGCTGTCAGCTAAAAGTTGCTAATTTGTCAACTCGGTGATGAAGAGAACTCATCTGGAGCACAAACGGTGCAAGCGCAAAGCAGGTTTCTCCCTCTGACGATCGCAACCTCAGTCTGAGGAATTTACAGACTTGACCTTCAGTAGCGATGGAAACGCCCTCGCTCTGTATTTTATTATACGTCCACCAGAGCTGAATGTTATCTCGAGAAGACAACAACGACCCAAAGTTCTGTAATAGCCGCTAATCTCACAGCTATTCTGGCTTAATGCGCAGCGACACAGCCCGGTGTGTGTTTGAAGCCTCGTCTACTCACATCCCCACCCTCCGCTCAGAGTATCTCACCGGTATCTGAGTTCCTCCATCATTTGTTGGCATCAGGACCAACATGTGTGTTAATAAATGTGTGCGTGTGTGTGTGCATGTATCCGAAGGGTGGGACAGGCAGTGGAGGGAACAGAGACTGCCTGTTCCCGAGGTGAGGTCAGCCTGTCGCCATGATACACTTCCGTTCCCGAGCCGGACTCCTGCTGCACACACACACACACACACACACACACACAACTTTCTCACTGCAGGAACACAACGACACACACACCCCCTGCTGCATTCGTTCATACTTACTGGCAAAATGCAGCATCTGTTTTGCCTGAGAACGCTCCCGAGGCGCTGCGATGTGGCCCCAGCAGTAAGTGTATGACATCAGAGAGTGAAGTTGCTACAATAGCGAGAAGCAGATCTGATCCGGTTGCAGCCTCAGATTCACGCAGAGCGAGTGCAAAAGCGAATCATTTTGCATCCCGTCTTTAAGGCCGCAGGGTTTTTTCCAGGTGAGGGTGAATAGTCGCTACTGTGGACCCAGCGTGACTGCATCTGGCACGAGGGAATGTGAAGCAGCCTCTGTGCTGTGAACACGCACGTAAACACAACCATCATGTGTCACTTCTGGGACGTCAAAACCTCCCGGTCACACCCAATAATTACAAATATAGAATAGCTACTGTACTCGGGAACACAAACGCTGCGTTATACCTGCCGGGGGTGACGAGCGTTTCCTGGTAGAGTTGGACTTTTTCATCACGAGCTCTCTTTCCAATCTGCTCAAACCGACGTCAGCTTATCTGCGCTGTGCATACATGCAGCTCGTGTGAGAAGAGAAACGAGCGCGCTGCTATTAGCGGAGGAAAGGCCGGACAATGTTATCTAGATGTCAATCCGTGGCCGTTTATACTCGCGCTGCAGAGCAGGACAGAAAGCGCGATAAGACGCGGTCGTGACGTCGTGCTAATTGGTCGACGTGTGACGAAACCACCTGTCAGAGTCCGTACACACACAGATAGTAATTACCTCAACAGAAACACCACCACCTCTTTCTCATGATGTACAGGACCGAGCTCCTTCACAATAAAAGCAGAGACACCGTCGAGAAAGAGGCCTTTTCCTATTTTTGTGTGACACGTTTGTAGGGCTGGGTGGTACAATGGTTCATGATTCCACAGACCATTGACTGTGTCACTGTGAGGCGTGGTGAAGATGGAAAGGTCAGGAAAATGAAGCGGTGCCAGTGGGACCAGATGTCCCTGAAAAAATGTCCCCAATTTAAGGTGTTTATGAATGAGAGAAAAACATTTTGCACGCAGACTACAGTTATTACGGTAGCCTGCAGACATAGAGGTTTAACATGTTTAAATATGAATAAATGCATCAAAATTCATTTCATCTTGATAATTTTTTTTTTATTATCTCCGAGCTGTAAATGTCCCCGGATTTCCACATCAGCAGTCAGTGCAAACCAGTTTTTCTACTAGTGTGGGATTATTCTACAATATTTACTCATCATCACAGTAAAATATTCCATCCTAAGTCAATGTACCACATTAATTCCTCGCCCAACCAGTGGAAAATGTTATGAACACGTGATTATGCATGAAAAAAAAAGAAAAAATGGTACAGGGAAGTGGTTCAGCTATGAGATGTTCAGTCATTGTCAACTTCATGAGAATTTAAGCCCAGAGCACATTTGTTTTCTTAACTGTGGGAAATCAGCCAATCACATGACAAACTCAAACAATAAGAGACAAATGTTTCTCCGGTGAACTAATTTGAGATCTTCCTTGCCACTTCATGTGTTGAGGTACTGTGATTATAATACCATCTAACACTTTAACTCTTTCAGTTTTGTGTGATTATTATGTGTCCAGACTGTTAGGACAACAAGCGTCGCAAATATCGCCAGTTCATTAGGTACGCTGATGAAAACGAATGCATTCTAAGATCCTGTATCTTACCTTCAAGGCTCCTCACAACCAAACTCCATCATTTCTGCCTGAACTTCTCAAAATACTACACATCGTCCCATTCTGCATCCAACTTACTGCAGCAACTGTCCCGACTGTCCACCGCAGGGTTTCAGAGCATTCAGTCGCTCAGCTCCTCCGCCTTCGCACACAGACTCTCTGACAACCTTCAAATCCAGACTCCAAACACTCCAATCTTTTTAAAAACTGCTCACTTTAAAATCTGCTTTCACTTTTATGAGGCTTTATGCATCGCTGCTTAAAATAACAGAGAGCGTATTCATTTACATTCCTATTGCCACCGACCAGGGATGTCCCGATCGGTATCAGGAGATGGGAATCGGAGGACGTCTCTTATTTTGGCAATCTCATTTTAAATAGCAGAGACACTTTTGCATTTAACAGTTAAACGGCTCCACAGTCCACATCCAGTCATGAAGCTGGAATTTATCAGTCTCTTTTCACTAGTGTTCCTAATGAACTGGCAAAAAGTCACAAATCACAAACTTTACCACCATAAACTGCCCATGTTATGAGTTATGACTGAACGTGGGGGTGGGGAGGGGGGGGGGGGGGGGGGGCTAAAGGAAAGTCAGACAGCTGATCCAAGCTGCCTTTCCCAGATGTTGTCTTTATTCCTTTTATGTTGACACAGCTGGGACGGGCTAATGGAAAGAAATTAAAAAAGCAGCCAGGTCTCGAAATGCATTAACATGGGCTAGTTTTACTTTCACAATAAAAGACTTTGTAGATTCTCACATTTATACAGAAGACCTGTTATTAATTAACTAGTTTAAGAAGTTAAAAATTGGTCCAAATTAATCTGTAGACGGTAGAGAGGGCGACAAGAAGCAAAAAAAATGGGACGGGAAACAAATACTCTCATTCCAAAGGAGTTATAGATGAAACATAGAGAATCTGAATGGAGAAAAACCTCTTCAGCTCGAATGGAAACATGTAAATAGTTTTATATTTATCATCATTCAGGCTCAAACTGTGGCTCTCAGGAATAAAATAACTTTTAACTAGATGAAGCATAATCACTAATCAGCAAGTACTCATTTGGGGACACTGGGATTTCATTGTTTGCATAAAATAAACTATTTTATATTTTTATACACATTTGTGAAATAATGCCCCACGTCCACACATGAGGACGTTTTCTTTTTCCCCCCAAATAAGACTTCCTTGTTCACAGATGATGCGTAATTTTTTTCATTTTTCTTAGGTCCTACTAATCCCAAATACCAGGTAGGACCACCTGACCCGTCAAGCAGAACCATCAGAACCCCCCTTCACCTCCCACCCTGCAGGAAATGTATACAAAACACTGCAGATTAAGGGCCAAGAAGATGCTATCACAGCCGTCAGAGCACAGAGGATAAAAACTGGGAGGCTGAAGAAGAGTTTCCACCATCCGTCTGCTCAACTCCGAGCCTTAACTGGACTTAAATCCCACAGTTTATCCACACAGCTGCTTTAAAATATTGTAAATTAATGTATTCACGTATATACGGGATATTAATAAAGAACTACAATAAACAGAGCACCTGTCACGTGTCCATCCGCCTCCTTCAGACGCGACGTTAACAGATAGTGACTGAAGTTAATTCAGGAATGGATGTGGGGATGTGGGGAGGGCCGTGAACGCATCATATGACTGTATCCCGAGCGGTTTTATGTCACTTTAATGAAGTGCGACACACCGAGCAACTCACGCACCGACTCACCGGAGAAAAACCGGAGCCTCGCTCCTTTAACGTGTCACACGCGTGTTCTGCAGCGACGCTTCGGACGTTTCTACTGTTTCCACGTTAAAAAGTTATTTGGGGTTTTAATACATTAAAAAGAAAATTCGAAATGCGCAACTGTCTTGGAGGCAACACATGCGCAGGAAAACTCAGCATCACACACATCTTTCCCCAAACCCCTCAACACACACACACACACACACAAATAACAGAAACTCAAGCTCAAAGGATGAATTAAAGTCTGCCTCGTCTTACCTTGCTCATTTTCCCGCTGCTCATACTCCCTCGGTTTAAATGCAGCCCCTCATTCCCAGGGAAGCCATCAATAACATGGCCTGGTAACTATGAGATAACTTGTTTTCTTTGCTCCGGTCCACCCTCGGCTCCAGGGCTGAGGGGGGCGGAGCTACCCGCAGCCAAAAACCAGTGCGTGGAGTACTATTACGGGGGGCCACCCGCCCTCTGATTGGTCGGTTTCTGGAGGGGAGCGTAAAGATCCGCGCTCCGGATTGGTTGAATCATTAATCGCTGTTATATTCATAAAGAGAAGAGCTCGAGCAGTGATTGAGATGTTCAGGTTTAACCTTTGAGCAGGGGCGATTCTAGGTGTCAGGGCTTTATATTTTTTAATTGTTTCTCTCTCTATATATGTGTATATTATACATTATTATATGCCATATATAAATATTACTATTTTATACCTTCTGTGTATCATAGCAGCCTTTATATTATATAAAATATATAAATTTATCTGAGAAGCGTCTTGGTAACAATGAGAAAGAACAATTTTGACCTCAGGGCTTCAAATATACACGTGGATGAATTTGTGATTAAATAACTGCAGGATCATTTAATATTTGTTTTCCCTCTATTACATAACAAAGATGTATCAACACGCTCAGGTGGGTGGACTTGGCTGTGTCGAGGTAATGTGAGAGGTATTCAGAGCGCCCCTGAGGTGAGATCAACATGTAAGCAAACATGCAGCTATGTGGCTCACACATGTGCACTTTGTGGCGTTTTAATGACGGGGCCTCCCCCCTGATGCATGTGCACGGAGGAGTGAGGGGGCGGGGCTCTCTCCTCCACCACCTTTACACCTCTAACATGCACAGAAAACCCTAAAAGTGTTAGTACATGTTGCAAACTATATTATAATACGTTTTAATTAGCTCTTTTGCTAACTTGATAACTTTCTAGTCTATGTGCACTTTTATTGCATGTATATTTTTCTACATGAGAATAGGAAAACGCATGCATATACATTTTCATAAGATTTTTTCCATCTTCCCCTTCCCTCAGTGCTCAGTGGTCCCTTCCTTATCTCCGCCCTGTGTGGTCAGTACCCTCTGCCCCCCACTGAACCCCCAGCATGCAGAGACACGGACGTTCTTCGATCAAACACCTGCAAAGGTTTCAGCAGAGCGGTGACTGGTGTGTGAGCAGCAGCACCCAGTGGCAAAGCCAAGGAAATGCACCTGGTCAGAAAGCACTCGTTCCTAGTTATCAGGGTTTTCTGTGTGTGTGTGTGTGTGTGTGTGTCCACATCCAGCTTTCTGTTGGCATTTACTGAACATGCGCTCATCTTTGAATTCTTGAACTTTTTCGAAATTAAAAGCAGACATCAGTCTGGCTCAACGTGATCAAAACAAGGCGGCGACCGAACCATCTGCACGTGCTTATGGTTGCGATCGTGTGCACGCGTCCGTGCATGCATGCATGCCTGCGTGCATGCGTGCGTGCGCATTCCTTCTGAGTTGCCCGTCTTAAATTGTTAGCCCGTGATGTTCTGCAGCCTCAGCCTGCTAATGCACGCGGCATTACTTGTGTCTGCGGCCTCGATCTCTTAGTCACTTCCATATGTCTGCATGCAGGTATGAAGGCCACACAATTGATCCCTGCCAGTCAAAGCACAACGTGACTCTGATTCATGGTATATGCAGTTGCAGGGGTGGTGGTGGATGGGGGGGGAATCCATCAAACATCACGTGCAGTAATGCGGTCCATTGCTTTTGCTCATATAGCAAGAATTTCCGGATCATGATACATATGTATATATATAAATAAAGGGGGGGTTGGGAGATCCTTTCGTTTTGGTTTGTAGTGCGGAACGAGTAAAAATGGGGAACAAAGCAGCGAGCAGCGAAAAAGGTAGACTAACAAAACACAGAGGGACCAGGAGAGGCAGGAAGCTGGTGCTTGGGATTGGAATGAGGGGTTGTGTCGGTGAGTAAAGTTGGGGGAGGGTCTCGGTGGAGGGAATAAATGAGGAGATGAGGAATTTTAGGGGTTCGTGACACTTTTGGTGAGCACACGGTATGAATTATGAATCGCCCCGCGCACCAAATGGCCACAGTGGACGCCGCGATGGACGCAAGGTGCTTCACGTGGAATGAAATATCGCAGGCCAGGTGTGTTTGGGTCGGAATTTAGAGTCTTGAGGAAGTGGAGGGACTTGATTCTCGCTCGGAGGTAAACGAGAACGAGGTGGACAGAGTAGGAACCCGGGCCAAGAGGAAATGAGGGGAGGAGGAGGCTATGAGAAAAAAAAAAGAGGGGGTGAGGGGGCGAGCTGTGCAGCCTGATGACTGATTGTGTAAGACAGCACTAAGCCAAAGGCTGATAAGGTGCAGCTGTTGAAGGAGCGAAAGCAGCGGGAAAGCAGCGGGTAATACCGAGAGAGGCCGAGGACACCAATGAGCACATGTTCGTTTATTGTGCCGAACGAGTTCAATAAATTCCTCTCAAAACATTTTTCGGGACCCGGCCGAAAAGTCGAGCGCTGCATTTTTGCGTGTAAGAAAAGAAAATATCCCGCGGATGGTTTTACCCGGGATGTGTTGCTTTTAAAGGGCGGTGCTGGGATTTGTTGGGGACTTAGTGAGGGAGGAAATGGTTTATGTCTTTCCCTTTTCCCGCGATCAGCTTTCATCTGCGTGCCCACTACACACAACGGCATTCCTCAAGTCCTGCTCACAGTTTGGGACAAATCATTGTTTTCAATTCGCAGGAAACTAGCCTGCGACAACCACCTTTTCCAAGTGTGGACTTTTACTTTACATAGGAATTAACCTGTTTTTTTGTTTATCTTTTAACATGCAAGCGTGTGAGAACCACTATTTTTCTTTTCTTTTTTATTCTATTCTGGATATTGGGGGGAGAATCTAAATTTAACCCAAACCGGTCATTGTTCCTTCCTGTGTTGGGTGTGTTTGTAGTGAATGCCTGTGGCTCACGGCCTCTGTATTGGTAGTGGCCAATCTAAACTTTGTTCTTCACGAGAAATTACAGGGAAGCTAGACAAATACGTTTAAAACCGTGGTCACGATGCCAGGTCTCTGTGTATTTTAACAGTCGACAGCACCCAAGAAAAGAAGACAAAACTGATGTTGTTGCATTGACTTACAGCCAGCTGAAAGAATAAAGAGAACCTCTATCCATCTGGGCTACCAGAAAGACTGGCAGACACGGTAGCTGTCACGCTACCGGCAAAATTAGAAACGAAGTGAAGCTTATAGTGAGAGTCTTAGGTTCAATGAATATTTGTAAAAACAAATGTGATTAAAATAAAAGAGGGTTTAGCCTGATGACATTCTATCGCCAAAGTCATGTCCTCTTATGTGGACACACGGATTAGTTCGCTGTATATTACAATAAAGTCACCAATGTGTAATGAAATATAAACGCCGAGACAGAAATGATCAAATCCCAATGTCCTCAAACGATTACTTGCTGATTAGCGACGTTGTGGCTCAATACCATTGATAGAATTAGTTAAGGTTGTGTGTCATATCAAACTAGAAAAGATTATAAGCATAAATAAACAAGTTTCAGACGTAGAATTTGATGACGTTTTGCACCTTGTCCACTTTTGTCCTGTGATTGGCTGCAGAATTTAATGTCCCCACATGAGGACACAGGGTCTCGGGAGGTTAGTCAACTGTTATGTGACGAAAGTAAAGTTGGCGTCACTAATAAACCTATAATCTTGACCTGAATACATATCCTAAGATCAGACAGCTCATGTGTACCATACTGTGAGCTGCAGATATGTATAGCCTGTATAAAAACAGGCTGCACCTCAGCACCATTAGCCTATTTCTCTGCAGCCATTTCTATGTCCTGCAGCTAAAGGTTTAATAACTTTATCAAATAGTTGATGTGCAGCCTCCTTCTCTCTGTTACCACAGGACATTTAGTGAAGTTGTTACTGACTGATGTCCAGAGGATTTAGACCGTTCCTCTGTTAGCGTTAGCTGATGTCTCTTCAGATGCATTACAATAGTACTTTAGTTGTATTACAGGACTGATATGTCAAGGTAGTATGGGCTTCATCTTTAGAGAAGTATTAACACACACTTGACCACCCACTGGACTAAACTCGGCCTAGTGATACTTATAAATATACATTATTATCACTTTGCATTCAATTGGAATCTATCAAAAATAACACTGTGCAACTGTCATAAACATAAACAACCTATATGCACTGTTCACTTCTCTTCTGCTAATATTGCAGCATGCCTCTAGGATTTCGCCTGGAGACTGAATGGGCTCTCGGCCAACTGCAGGGAACCTGATAGAGTCAGCTCGTAATATGCGGGTCCATGATTGGCTCAGCAGAGATAGGGGCGGGGCCTACTGTGTTCGAGGCGCTGCTGAGACCGCTCTGGTATCGCGGAATGAATACTGACTGAAAGATGACGTCCATTTAGTAAAAAATGTTCGATTCATGTTAATGTGTATTTAAAGAAATTTAAATTGTGGGGGGAAATTAAAAAAATACATAAAAGAGGTCTAATCAACCAAAGATCTCCTACTGAAGACCTATGTATTAGAGTTAAGTTAAGTGACAGGATGTGTGCATCATTAGGGTTCATTCTGGGCTCCATTGTGATGTCAACCCACCCAATAGATACTTTACTGTGGACTAAAACTTCTCCAGAACCTTTCTGCTAACGTGGCTGAAGGGAGCTCTGCCTCTTCACTGGCTAAGGAAGCCACCGGATAGTGTCACATTAGAATCTAACTGGCAAATGTTTCCATTAATGACTCTCAGACCTGCACACTTGGCTGCACGCTCGGGTGAATTAAAGGCGGATTTATCACGATGCCGGGGCCGAGACGCGTCCAAGTCTCGGTGCCAATTCTGTCTGTTTATGATCATAACTCAGAAAAAAATGCTTTTATGGACAGGGATATAACCTGGAGGTGGCGGTTTCATTTCTCCTGCCTTGAGTCTCGTCTACTTTGATTTCGTCCCACATGACTCGAGCTTCGTTCACCAGACCAGAGCCCGGTGCTTTATTTTCTAAGGAGAACCATATGAAATACTGACTGTCACTGCCAGCAGCTGTTTACTTCCACAATCCATCTTTACAATTGTGTTTATTGATGCTCGGCTGCTCTCTCATCAACACGCGTCCAAGAGCAGTTGGTTAAAGAGGCGCATTTGGCTAAGCCTGAACATTTGGGTAACATTAGGCGACAGAGAATCCAGAACTTGACTGCGGGGAATCCAGTAATTAGCTGTAAAATCCTAATTCCCCAAATCAGCACAGTATATTTTCAGAGGGAAATGTTTTGAAGCGCTGCCAAGCAAACCAGCAAATATGTACGAAATGTGCAGACCATTTATCTTGTACGTGATCTCTTAATAAATCGTAATGAAACAGAGTTTTCCCATGCTACCGACATAACAAAAGCATGTGATCACACAAAGACCTGCACGTGGATCGTGTTGCTAAAGTGTTTCCAGTAAGTTCTTGGCATGAGTGGGATGAGGAATGTATAAAAATCATGTCTGTCAGGGTGTGCAGTTTAAACTGCAGTTGCCCTCACACACAGACGAAGGACTGCAAGAAACAAAAAACATAAAGAAAAGGAAAAACAAGTTCATTAAAAAAAGAAAAGAAGAAAAAAAAAGAGACCATAAATAGATAAGACAGCATCTCCTCCTGCTCCGGGATAATTGGGATCTAACTGGTTCCCACACCCGGGAAGAGGGGTCGGTCACTGCAGGGATGACGTAGTCCAGAAGGCTCCACATTCCCACGCTGCTCAACACGTGTTATGGAGCCACTGGGACCAAACACGCGCACACATGCACGCTCACTCACACGGAAAACAAGCGCAGATGGATGGTTTCATGCGTGCACTTAGAAAAAAAACATATGTATAAATAAAAAATAAAAAAAGAAAGTACACAAACACATTCAGAGAGTTCACATTAAAGGCCACAAGCGGCGGAGTCTGAGCACAAATCCAGCGTGATATAAACTGGCGGTCAGAGGTCAGGGTTCTCAATGTTCTCTTGATGGCATTTTAAGATCCCTCCATCCTCTGTTTACACGACGGTAACTCCCCAGCAGGGCCGAGGAGGCCATCACAACAGGGCTATTGTAGCTGCGCAGATGTGGCCTCGGGGCTTGGTCATCATCCGCCATCGTCTTTGAGAACGAGGCCAAGCAAAACACGCACACAGACTCCACGTAAGAACCCACGGCAAACAATCGCGTTTCTTATCTGCAGATCTGCACATGCTCTGTCTGCGAGGCGAAGTCAGACTCAAAGCTCAGACGTGTTTCTGTCACACTGACCTTTGACCTTTTGCGTTTTCCACGGGAGGGTGGTGCCCCATCGCTTTGATTCTCCTTATTGTTTCTTATTTTTTTTTAGGTTTGGTTCTTACAGAAACAAGTCAAGCAAGAGTTTCTATTCAAACCTCAAACTTTCCTCCAGTCCCTTAGAATTGAAGTTCTTTTTGAAGCTACTCAGATGAAACGTCTTCACAAAACTCTACAAGTCCAGTTGTCTTCTTTAAACACCTTCACAGACGTCTTTCTGTGGCAGTGTTGGGCTAAATGCTACCACGTGCAAAAATACAACCATACTGATGCTTAGCAAGTGTAACGTTTACCGTGTTCACTCTTCATATTTAGCCTGCTAATGCTAATTAGCATGAACACAGAGTAGACGTTAGGCTGCGAAGATTATCGACAGGTGTCTGATGAGATTTCAACACAGTTAAAAGTAAAATCTCCACAGCTGTCAGGAGCTCAGGAGGGCGATAAATATCCGATAGTAACAGAAAATTCAGTGAATAAAGTCAAAATTAAACACAGAAGCATTAGCAGTAGGGATGTCACAATAAGTATCAGGGTCAATCCAGGAATTTTTATGAATGGAATGGTACCAGGCTTCGAGTTATTTACTTTACATCTGCCATAAACCAAAACCACTTCCTCGTAGCTTCAAAGCCGCTAAAAACCAAAGAGGAACCAGAGTCATGTGACTAAATGAAGTCTGTCAGATGGCAGTTTGTAAATCATGCAGGATGAGGAGATTCAGGCAAAGGCTGCACTGACAGAACGACGACAACGACAACAACAACAACAAACCCTGAACGCTGCGTTTAAAAGGAGAGAAAAGTTTACTGGAGACAGCGTTGAGGAGGAAACTGTTCCAGAGAGGGTCAGGGCGTTAGCACAGAACACATGTTTTCTAGAGCGAAGGTACGAGCTACCCTCTCCACCCTACGTTATCTTCAGCAGCCCCATTCACTGGAGTTAATACAGCTGCACGGTGCACATATCATCAGGGAGAATCTCTGAGATAAGAAAAGTCTTTATGAATCTTCAGGGGAGGACGTTTAGTTTATTTAATGCTCTGGAGTCCAGAGTATAATTGGCTGTGTTTGTTACTTTTGGTTTTACTTTTACATCATCTTAAAAACAGTTTACATTGTTGCCTAGTTTGGTTTCAACCTCACATGCGTCAGTTTACAATTATTTCTTCATTCTGACAAACTGCATTAACACATTGAACCTAAAACCCACAAAAAAAACCTTAAATCCGAGTTTAACGAACCACTTTTATAACTTAGAATGAAAAACTAAAGTGTGAATTTCAAAAGCTTATGAACAAATTTAACAAACAACAGAGCTATTTAGAACTATTTACATTCATATGCAGGAAATGCGTCACACATTTTACCTATTTACAACCATTTACAAAACTACCCTTAGCAACTACTGACACGTCGTTTCCTGATTGGCTGAGTGTTTGCTTTTCACCTTTTTTCCGGTGCACCTGACGCGCACCAACATGACAGCAATTTTGGGCAAAAGTGCGATCTAAATTATTTATAATGAGTCTAGTTTTACTTGGCCCATCAACGGGATTTGAAAAATGGTCTAAAGGTTGGTCCTTGTGCGTTTTGGTCATTGGATTTTCCGTTCAGAAAAGGATATTAAAAAACAAAAAAAAAAATAGTGGTTATTTGATTTTCATTTTAAAATTTAAAACTTCAAGGCATTTTTCTTCATCGGGGTCGAGAACGGATAAACAAAACTTTAAAAAGCAGTCGATTTTTAATTTTTATTTGTAACAAACAAAAAAACGCACGCTTTTTCTTATTTTGAGATCGGAAGTTATCATTTTCAAAGTAAGAGTATGTTTTTGTCCAAATATATGACTTCTATCTGTGGTTTCCCTAGCCGAGGCTAAAATGTATTTGGAACCTTACTCTGACGTGATTTTTTGACGTGGCAAAACAAATTCTTCTTAACTGCAGAAATCTCTGCACGCATTTGTTAGCTAGCTAACGATTCCCTGATTATATGAAGTTATTTTTAGTTTTTACCTGAAATATGCGGCTTAGTTTTTCTGCAGTCATGTCGTCTTCGCTCAGACGCTTTTTGTGTTTCGATAAACAACGTACTGATCCATGTCCATGAACTTCTGTTACACAGCGACGCCCTCATGCGTGCTCTTACTTTGACAACGACAACTTCCGGTCGCATAACATGAAAAAAACGCCTTTTTGTTTTCTGTCTTCTAACGATTTTAGTTTTTGTTTTTATAAGCAGAAATTTAAAAGTGAGCGGTTTTTAGAATTTTTTTTATCTATTCTTGACGCCGATAAAGAAAAATGTCTTGATTTTCAATTTTAATTTCTGAATTTTAAAATGAAAACCAATTATTTATTTTTTTTTAATATCCTTTTCTGAACGATCAATCACCAAATCAATGACCAATATAATACACGGAACTAGGTTGAAGTTGGCGTTTTCTACAAAAGTTGAAACAAAGATTCAGTGACGCTGCGTCTTGCTGCTACGTCGTCTTTAATTGGTCATGTGACTTGGACGCACCGGCGCGTCCGTCGACTCCAGAGCGTTAAGATCGAATCATTGCTGAATACTGAATATTAAAAGATCAGTATCGGAACAAAAAAAGCATCAACACCCAACAGTGCTAGAGGAAAAGCCAAGAGAATCATCCTCAGGGGATCATGAATATCTGTCAGGGGCCTCGTTACCGGACCTGAACTAAACACTGTGAATCTGTGCTATTGCTCCATCGCCCTGTGACCACGCGGTGCATTTCAACAGAGGCATGCCAGCTGATGTTTACAGTCATCATCATCATCATCATCACATGAGCGCTGCATGCACACTGACCTTTGTCAGCCTCATCCTTCCACTCTCGCTCCTCTCCAGACTCCTTCTCTTCACAGACGGGTTCCTGACCACCAGCACCGGTTGCACCTCTCCCTCCCCACACCAGTCCGAGCTCAGGACGCAACCCATATAGGAGGACGGGGTCCTGGATCTGGAGATGTTTTCCTCCCTCCTCTTCCTCCTCCTCCTCCTCTGGTCCTTCTGTGTCTTCTTCTTCTTCCCCTCGTTCTGTGGACGGGCTCTGGCTCCGGCTCCGGGCTCCGGGCTCCCTCCGGGCAGCTGTTTTTGTCAGCTGGAGAGGAGGAGACCGAGGCCCTTCCCCTTTTCCTGGCTCTCGTTCAGCCCCGCTACAGGGACGGAGGGAAGGATACACTCTGGCCCCCTCGGCTCCTTTTCCTACGCTTTATGAAAACACCTCTCTCGCACATGTGGACTCCCCGTTTTCCTGCCTCCGCCCCCCCTCTCGCCAGCTCCCCTTTGTTCACTTGCAAACACCCCCAACTTTCTCAAAACACACACCTAGCTCCCCTACTTTTTCTTTTCCGTCTTTAAGCTAATCACCACATCTCTCCTTCTCCTTCTTCTACTTCTTCCTCTTCTTCTCCTTCTTCAGTGGTTTAAAGACTTAACTTCCCATCTCGTGAAACTTTTCTGTATTCCTTTACTTTCCCAGTCCTCCCATCCTAAGAGCACGTCCCTCTTTCCTCCCGTTCCTCCTGCCTCTACCCTTCTGCCTAGGTTTGCCTCACTCTTACATATACAATCACCTCTCTGTTTCTCACCCCCCCCTCCACCCATCTCTCTCTCTGTTTCTCTGTCCTCCTCCTCCTCCTCCTCCTCCTCAGCACCCCTCTGTTTCCTGCTCCCAGATACAGGCGGTCTCTCGTTCGCCAGGGCAACACATTGTATTGTTGTATTGTCTAGAAAACAACCAAGAAAAACCCAACGACCAACGGCGACAGCAGCTGCTTCGGATGCTGAGCGCCGCTGAGGCCGGTGATTCAGGGAGCGTTTGTCAGACTGAGCAACTCCCTTGTTTACGCCGCAGTGGCCTGTTTGTTGTGATGGTGCAACAACACGGTGTCTTTTTCACGGCGGGGAGCCCCTACCTACCTACCTACCTACCTACCTACCTACAAACATGCGAGCGGACGTCACAATGCGTCCAGCCAGAAACTCATTTTCAAAGATTTGCTGAAGTGATCACGTTTCTGTGTCTCGCAGCCTCTTTGCTGTTGTTTATTTTTTCTCCCTCGAGAGTCTTGGCCGCTACGCGAGCGCTCACAAGGCTTGGAAGAGTGAGGCCGTACCCCTTAAAAGGCAAATTCTTGACGCTCCTCCAAAAAAAAAAAAAAAAAAATCCCCTCCTCCCAAACTTTTTATGGACTCTCTCTGCGTTCCCCCTTTCCTTCTCGTTTCTCCTTTTCTTTCTCACACACAGAAACAGGAACCACTGTTGCTGCCGAACAAGGCAAGGTGTCCCTCCTCTTCCTCTCTTTTCCTGAGACCTGCCATCCGTCCATCCATCCCTCCTCTGTTTCTCCATCACAGCCAGGCCTGTGCACAGGGAGGACATCAAAACATGTCTGATCCACTCTTGGTTTTATTCTCGTCTGTCGTGTATTTGATAAAACTGTGCAGTAAATAAAACCATCAAATAACAATAATAATAACCATCAAGCATCTATGGTTAACTTTTTATGAGATTTTTTAAAAAATATTTTTGCAGTCTTATCCTCAGTGCAAACCTCTTATAAATACTCAGGAAAAAGTATAGAAAGAAAAATAAGAAAAATAATAAATCCTTCACAAATCACAATAACATTTAATTTAAAATAAAACCAGGCTTATAACTTGCACATTTGTGCTTTTTTTTGTCTTCTGTCTTACACCTATTGTATTTTACTTTCACTTATAATTATTTCATTTTATTTTCATTTAGTTATTTTAGTTTTTTCTTTTTTTTTAATTTAATTAAATGTTCTACATATATTTTTATCTATTTTCTTTTATTTTCACTTGTAATTATTTTATTTCATTGTTAAAAAATAAAATAAAAAATTCATTAAATAAAAAAAAACTGTCACACACCCATTTTATTTTCACTTATAATTATTTCAATTTATTTTCATTTATAATTATTTTATTTTATTTTCATGTATAGTTATTTCATTTTATTTTTTAAACATTTTTAATTTATTTTTTAAGATTTTTTTAACTTTCATACACCTATTTTTATTTTTTACTAATGTTTGTCAAGTGTTTTTTTATGTGCAACTGAGCTATTGTGACCAAGCAATTTCCCATCATCATAATCACCATCATCATCATCATTATTATTGTTATTATTACAGTAGGCCGACAACCTGGCATTAAAATGAACGAGGATCACAAAAATAGTCTTACTCCCAGATGACCCCCCCCTCCGCCCCCTCCTCCTGCGTTCCTCTACTCGGTGCAGGTCTTCCAGGCTCCGTCTCAGACATGAGCTCAGGCTGCAGACGGTGTTTACAATGAGCCCCCCCTCCGGGTTTTTTACATGCCATGAAATTAACTCCTTCTAATCAACCTGGGTCCTGCCAGCGGGCGACTCGCACATAACGTGGAAACGACACCCGGGCCGTTTGTGGACGGAGCCGTTTTTTATCAAAGCCAGAGCAAAAAGAGCTTAACTTCATCTGATTTAAACGGTCTGGCGCCAACACAAAAAAACAAACAAAAAAAAAAAACACAAACAAACAGAACGAGCGTGATCCTTCTGGAGAAAACACGCTCGTCATTCATTATTGCACAACACCTGGCAGCGCAGGGGAGACTTGGCAGAAAGCGCTTTCAGTCTGGGATCAGTGATTGAGATTAATGATTTCAACAGAGTCTGATAATGGGGGGAGTGAAGGGATAACATCTCAGAGAAGAGCCGAGGCTGACAAGATAAACCCAGGTCCTAATATGGAGACGTGGGGAGAAAGAGAGAAGGGCGACTGTTAAGAGGAGAGAACAAAAGCTGAAGAAACAAAGGGAGCACAGAAATAGACTCAGTTGTGTTGATGTCAGGGGGCGATGCTGCCCGAGCCCTTCTTCTTCTTCTCCTTCTTCTTCTTCTTCTCCTTCTCCTTCTCCTTCCACCACACATCCATCCATCGTCGTCAGCCCTCTGGAAGCCTTAAAACAGAAGCCTGTACACATTAACGTCCCCTTGTGATAAACAGCCCTCCTCCCTCCTTGGCCCCTGGCTCCGTGTCCAGGCATCTGTTTTTTTTTTCGTGGGTCAGGCTCGGTTTGCCCGGCAGCTTCCATCAACGTGCACGGCAACACCGTGTTTGTCAGGCCGCAGACTAACCGCGGACGTCGATGCCAAGGGCGGGAGCGCCGGAGGAGCCGAGCGCATCCACCGACACACCGAGCATGAGACCTGCTGCGAATGAATCACTCTGGAATCTCACATACAGACGCGTGATGTTTTCATCCGTCTGCTCGAGTTTCTCTGCCTCCTAGTGGGAAAAAATATGACTTTAACACATGAAGGGTAAGTCTGGTGACATTAGACACTGGTCAGGCACAACATTATGACCACAGGGGCGGGAGAAGTAAATAACATTTGAACCGAACTGATCAAGTATCTGTGAGATGATCCACAAAGGACCTTCCTCTCAAATTTATAGGACCCAAAGGCCCCCACTGACATTAACACTTTGTTCAGGGCTGGGTGGTACATACAGGTTCACACCGAATATTGGTATTTTTTTCTGTTATGATATGAATTTTTAATATACCATCATACCGGTGTATTTTATTACATATGGAACGCTGCGCCGTGAGACACTGTTTCAGTCCGGATCATTTTCAACGTAACGCTTCTAAACACACATGGTGCGAATGAGGTGAAGATGGTCCAAAAAATTACCGGTAGAATGAAAAGACCAAAAAATAGGCCAAAAATCAGGTGCCGTGACAGTTGTTTGTATTTTCAGGGAGAACAGACGTCCCTGATTTCTGGGGACAGTCCCTGTTTTAGATGACCTGTCCCCTGGCTAAAGCTGTCCCCTAAAAATGTCCCAAATTTCAGCTTTTTATGAGAAAAAAAAAAAATGTTGCGCCCAGACTACAATCATTACGGTAGCTGGTTGCGCTGCTATTGACATTACAAACATAGCAGCTTAAATATGTTTAAATATGAATAAATATGTCAAAATAATTTCTTTATTTCATCTCGATAACATTTTATGATTTTTTTATTTCCACATCATTAGTCAGTGCCAACACGGGACCATGCAAACCTGTTTTACTACTAGTGTGGGATCATTCTACAATATTTACTCATCATCACAGTAAAATACTCCATCCTTAGTCAATCTACTGCATTAATTCCTCTGTCAACCAGAAGGAAAATGTGATTATGCATGAAAAAAAAATCGTCAGAATTTTGAAAAAAACTGCCATAAACAGCCTTAACTTGCACCATATTAGGAATAATGACGTGGCTGCTCGGTGTATATGTAATTAAACAGGTCTGAAGTAGAGAGCAGTATATTTCAAGGCTAATGTGTCAGGTAAACAGTGTAATGAGAGTCCAGAGTCCAGAGTGATTTGGGTTTGGTGTGACGTCCTGTGAATATTGATTAGATGTTGTCCCTTGTAAATAAACTACAGAACAGAGGGTATAACCGGCAGCTAGTTGGCTCAGTGTGTTGTTGGTATCAGCTGGAGCATCTTTGTGTTTTATGGCATCTCACCGGAGTTAATAGATGACAAACTTTCCATGGAATTTGCCTCAGCCTCGTCCCTCTTTCTGAAAAGCGCATGCCGGTCAGACCGACACCTTCGCTCACAGATTTACCTTCTGTGGAACATTTATTAGCCCCGAGATTGACGTCAAATTTGACACAGACGAGGAGTGAACACAAAGGCAGGAAACAGTAAAAACCTACCTAGCTTAGTCATCATGGAAAAGATGGAAAGGAAGTAGAAAAAAAAAACAAAGTCAAGCCAACTTGGAAATGTGTCATTTCCAAATCCTTGGACAATCCTGCGGATAGAAATTATTGGCCAGTATTTCATTGTCTTGCCTATGCAGCATAAATCAGGGGGTTTAAAGAAAACAGGAGGTCAACTAAAAATAAAGATAAAAGCAAGCTTACTGGAAAGATTCTCTCTAGACATATTTAACTCTGATATAGCTGTGAGGAGGTGACTGCTCCGTTTAAAACCTCTACAGCACTCATCTCAGTTTGGGTGAAAATGCTTATTGTCACTTGGATCGGAAACTTGAAATCGGAGGCATTTTTCTTTATTGGAGTCGAGAATGGATAAATAAAACTTTAAAAAATGGTTTATTTTCATTTTCTCGTTAGAAAAAGACAAAAAAAAGTGCCCGTTTTTTTTCATATTTTGTAACTGGAAGTGTCGTTTTCAAAGTAAGAGCACGTATGAGGGCGCTGTGTTTCTGGCCAAATATATGACTTCTATCTGGTTTCCTTAGCCCAAACTAAAGTCTTTGGAAGCTCACTCTGACGTGAGATTTGACATGGCAAAACAAGGCTTGTCATCTGTAGAAATCTCATATCGGAGTAATGTTAGCTAGCTAGCTAGTAGCTAACTATTCCCTGATTATATGCAGTTATGTTTAGTTTTCACCTGAAATATGCGGCTTAATTTTTCTGCAGTCATGTCGTCTTCACTGAGACTCTTTTACCGTTTCGAAAATCAACTTACTGATCCTTGTTATCAACTTCTGTTACACAGCGCCTGCCTCATACGTGCTCTTACTTTGAAAACAACAGCTTCCGGTCGCACAATATGAAAAAAACGGCGCTTTTTTTGGTTCTCGGTTTTATTTTAAATCAAAATGAAAAAGCGATCGCTTTTTCAAGTTTTTATCCATTCTCTATCCCGATAAAGAAAATCGCATTGAATTTCAATTTCAATTTTTGAATATTAAAATGAAAATCAAATAACCACTATTTTTTTTTTTTTTTAAATATATTTTTCTGAACGGAAAATTCAATAACCAAAACATATACGGACCTTTCGGCAGCTCGCATGGTTTACTACCTTTTCCCACCTGCTCTTAAAAACTGTCAATCAACATCTACCGTAAACTGGTCGCCAAGGGCGGAAACAGGTATGGAAGGAAAGGCCTGACGAAATAGTACAGACAAGTTTAATGAAGACAAAGCAAAAAGCGCTGCAGAATGAGCCAAATTATGTGAAAACTCAGGAGGGAAGGAGCCGAAACATAGACCGAGGGAGCACAAGGAGAAACACATCAGGAAAAGATACATCAGGTGAGTACAACAGGTGTATCCAGGGTGAAACAAGACACAGGTGAGACGAGTCAGGTAGGAGGGAACAATCACACACTCCAAATCCAAAATCCAATCTGGTGACATCCCAGCCTCGTTTTGGAAGTTTCTCCGCAGTTTTTTAACTGATTAAAGATGTTTTAAGTCAATAAAGGTGGAACACATGCTCCAACGGTTTCAGTCACCGTCGTTGAAAGTGAAGCAGGAAGTAGAAACAAAAATGAACCCGACTGGCAAAAAAAGACACAGCGCCACCTAGTGTATGGATGGTATTTTTACAGAGCGAGCCAGACTGACGAGGCACAAGTATAAATGAGCCTAATTGGCGTAGAGATGTTAGATGCCACCGATTTCCTTTCCGATCCGATACTGAGTACGATTCAGGCTGATACCGGCAATACCGATCCGATACTTTGTGTAAATACATCCTAATGTGTCTGGTAAACCTAAAATAAATAAATAAAAGTAGTGTATTTCAAATCATTACTTCATAAAGAATACAAGACACCAGAGTAATATTTTATTTATTTATTTTAAACTCTGAAGTATATTGAGGTAGTGGCCTTATTTACTATGTAGCCGAGCTAATACAACAACAGAAAAACCAAACAATGATACAAAATGCTGAGAAAAATAATAGGACCATTAAAATAAATTATTGTTTAAGTATTGAGAACTACTATAAAATGAAAATCTTATTTGTGACCCTGTTCTCTCCTCTTCTGTCCTCCTCCTCAGAAATGTCTTGTTTTCTATGTTATGGTTTAACCTGAGTTTGTGTTTCACAAGGTTTGTTGTGTTGCCACGACTGAATAGTTTAGTTACTTTCCACTGTTTTCCTACATTACCTCCAATGACTGAAGTATCGAAAGTATCAATATTTTGATTTGAGAGTCGATTTTAGAGCATAAAGACCTGGTATCAGGAGTATCGATATGTCAGTGTTGATCTGCACATCACTAGTTACGCCGTCTATGTCCTGCAGAGACATAAACCAGTCTTTAGACATGTAGCACCCACCTAGACCAGACCAGACCAGACCAGACCAGACCAAACACCCCCTCACCCCATAGTAATGATGCTCCTCAGTCACAACTGATTTGGAGGCACAAGAGAGACCTACATAATATTAGGAATGTGGTCATAATGTTATGCCTGATTGGTGTACGTGCGTATGATGCAGGAGTTTAGATCAGTTTGGAAGGAATTAGGTGATGAATAACCCCTCTTCTTGGAAAACATTTACCGTGACTCTTCTATTTGTGGAGACTGGGGCCTGACATGAATTAAGCAGGAACCTGCTGACGTCGAGTCACTGCCGGGACGCGACGTGGGAAACAGAAAGAAGTGACTGGGAAAACATGCTGTCCGGGGCTTCGACACTTCGCTATCATACTTCCCTTCGCTGTTTCTCGGCCGCTTCGTGAAAATCTCGGTCGACTAGAGAGGCCTCACCGCACGGTTCACCGTGGGTCGACTTTCACGGGGCGACCGACACATGTGGTCGAACCCCTTCCTCTGACCGTAATGCATTCCTCTCATCCATTCTGGTTAATCTGAGCCACTTCAAAACATCCTCACGCTGAGACGATTAAGATGGATTTTCGGAAATTACCGCAGCTGTCACGGTATGACAAATTGGTTTCTGTGAACGCTGAGGATAATTAGGGAAAGCTGCAGCATGCGTTGCTGGGAAAAATTAATATCTGATTCAGGCAATTACTGGAACTATCCTCAGTGCATCTGACTGTTAATACATTTAAAGTACAAATTCAACTTCAGATTTTAATTGTAGTTAGTCAGGAAGTCTGCAGCGCCCTCTTGTGATCGGACTGAAACATTTACGGACTTCTTTGCTGCAGAGGCCGTGGAGACCGTCTGGACATAAAGAGCTGCTTCTAATTACTCCAGCTCAGATGTTTCATGTTCTTGGTATCGCTTTGTGCTGTTTTATGTAGTATTTTCCATTACATCTGATTTAAATTACATACACAGTACGCAGAGCCTCATAAAAGGGCTAAATTGCAGCAGGGTTCTGCTCTGCACAGTCAGCGGAATAAAATCAGACTTGACATTTTCATCAAGTTCATCAAAAGTAACATTTCACAAGATATGTTTTCATTTAAGTCGTCCTTATCCCTTTTTAAACTTATATTTTTATGTAGGAAGGCAGGAGTGAAATATTGTACATGTACATTATTATTTCCCCTTCCCTATTTTGGGATTAGAGTCAAAATGCTGACATTGAGACAATGAAAGTTAAATGAGAAGAATAAATGAGTAAACGAGGTCATGGTGTCTGAGAGATCATATAAAGTCTAATCTCACCCAAATCTGCCCAAATACATGCGTTCAAAATTCAAAGGTATTTGGGTATTAAATACGTGGCCTAATGAATATCTTGAATGTCTTTCCAAAATATACTCAGCTTCCCAGAAAATGTGGTAGTGGTTGGCCACTGTCAGAACCACGTTGTCTCCAATATGAGGTGTTGGCACCTTTATATTTCTCCTGTCCTGAAACACCCAATGATGTTCTTCCAGCAACGTTCCCTCCTGTCCGTTCAATTAGATGTTGTGCATTGGAAATTCCAGATCTCAGTCCAGGTATCGTAAGATGGTTGAATTCCCGCTTCCCTCATTCCCCCATTTTCTTTAATGTATCAAGTGTTGTTATTGTTGGCAAGGGATAATGAATTGCAGATTTCGATCTTTTCCGGGTCTTTGAAATGGCAGATTTTATCGTACGATGGAACTGTGACTCAACCTCGGAAAAATCTGTTGTTTTGTGAGACCAGTCTGAACGCTGGAGTCACATTCTGTTTAGAGTGAAATCAAACCATCTCAACATTCTCATCATTTTGATTGACTCATAATTATTATTCACCCTCTGCCAATCTCAAAGTGTACGATTTAACCAGCATCAAACCCCTGTCAGCAGCTTGATTGGACTCCAAACTAATTCCATTTAGTGAAGTCATCCTTTTCTTAAATGAGCATGTAAACTAAGTGTACCATAAGTGTAGTTTTTGGAATGAATCCTTCTTGTGAATCCTCCCACTTCTATCTGCAATGTATCATCCAGCTTTATAATATATTTATTATGATCAAGGGCAGGTTGAAGGCTGATATCTAACTCTGGAAATGGATATGTAGAAAATCTGATTACTATTTATAATTAATGAATTTTCAATGACTAAACAGCATCGGCACTGTCCATCACAAGAAATGTGAGAGCAAGGAACTTCTTCAGGCTTCCAGTCTAATGAAATGTTAATTTTCTTAGTTAACCTCCTGAGACCTGGCGTCCTCATATGGGGACTTTACATTTTAAGTTTGTTTCATTAAGACCTGTTGTCCTCAAAAGGAGACACTTTTGTTTCCCAGCTAGTGGTAGAGAAAGGGCAGCGTAAAAACATGTTAGCAGGATTCATTCTACAGCCAATCATGGGACAAAAGCATCAACTTCTGTTCAAATTCTGTCAATACTAAATTAGCAAGAAGTTGTTTGAGGACTTTGGGATTTCATTGTTTCCAATTCTGCCTTTGCATTAAGATAAACACTTTTATATTTTAGTGCACATTGGTGACTTTATTGTAACATACAGTGAAATAATCCCATGTGTCCACATATGAGGACCATCATCATTTTTTTCAAACACAATGCTTATTTTTTAAATTATTATTATTCTTCTTAGGTCGTACTTAAATACTTTGGAGAAATTAAAAATGCAACACAATGCATTCAAAAAACAAAAGCTTGGGTCTCAGGTGGTTAATGCACAGTAAATGTGAAAAATTGCAATAAAACGTGGCACCGATGCACCTAGTTCCTAGCAGATTAGACAAAATACGAGGCAGAACAAACCACTCTGTTCTACATTAAACTGAATGAGATGATGCTGTTGTTTAAAAAAATAAAAAAATTAAAAAAAGAGGATACAGCTCATTTTAATCCAAGAGGAACCAGAAACAGACGATCCAGGATTTTACAAGAAGAAGAAAATAAAGACTGAAAGATTGAAGAAATATCAACAGATATGTTTTCTGCTCCCCCTCTTCTCCACTAGGGGGCAGTGCAGGCAAAGACTTCTGTAGAACACAAAAAACAAGTGTCATGCTTCCAGTCTCATTGTTAGTTCAGAAGCTTCAAACATCTGTTCTCTGTTTTGACTAAATGAATTCCTTAAAGTGTGATACATATTAAATTTACGAGAAGAAAAAAAAGAACAGGGTATCTATCTATCTATCTATCTATCTATCTATCTATCTATCTATCTATCTATCTATCTATCTATCTATCTATCTATCTATCTGTCACTATGGATATTAATCAAACATTTAACACATAAAAAGAAGACATATTACGCTCTGTGACTCTTAAAGTGGTTTTCTATTGTCTGACATAATGAAGCGGCTGAAGTTTTATGAGAGAAACGATCTTTGTTTGAGGTCTCCACAGCGGCCTGCGTCACAGGCTCGTCAGGTTTGTTTCATTTACTGGTTATTCTCCGGTGTGCGTGCGTCGGTGTGTGTCAGCATATTCAAAGATCCCCATCAATCACACCAGTGTCTCACCACCACATCCAACCGGTCCGATGGCCGCTCTGTTTTGCCTAAAACCCGACCGTGATCCGTCTGCCGGCAGCTTCTGAAGGACAAGGTGCTGTTTGTGTGCATGCAAATGTGAGCCAGGGCAGAAAAACTCTGTTGACGGTGGATAAACGTGAGGGCGAACTTGAAGGACGAGGGAGAAAAGAACACGAGCTCGGGAGGATTTTAATTCTCCTCTGCATATTTTTCCCTCCGGTCATCAAAAAAACCCAAAGCCTGAAAGTCTTAGTAACTCCAAAACAGTTCAATCACTGTTGTGACAACACTGACACCCCCTCACATTCCTGCAGTAGCTGCTTGACCTGAGCTGCTGCTGAATTCTCAGCTTGATATCTTTTTTTTGTTTTTTTTTTGTTTTGGATATTACAGCTGGTTAATCACAGTCTGACACCAGAGGCCAAGAAAAGAAATTAAAAGAAAAAAAAAGGAAGTGGATTTAACGGAAAAATGTCACCGTTCAGAGAAAGAAATCCATTATTCATCCAGTGAGCTGATGATAGTTTAGTCAGGACGTTCACATGTACAGCACTTCCCATTTATTGCGCGTCGCCATGGCAACGCTCTAAGAAGCAGTGCCAGGCAGGCGAGACAGGAAGCAGGCTCTCCATCCTGCCTCCTCTGACATTCGTGTGTGACTGAGCTCAGAGCGATGAGGGTACGAGGCGCGGGGGGGTTTCGGCTTAAGTGTAAAGACAAACTCATTAATTATCCACACGCAAAGATTTACACTGCACATGCGACCGCTGTCTAAATGTTGAACTTTTAGCAGCTCCGGATCTCCGGGCCTGAAGCTTTAGTTTCTAGAAGACACTTTCATCCGATGCTGTGATAATTACTAAGACAGAAAGTCACGCTGATTTATTTCAGCGTGTGGCACACCGCGTTGAGTTTTTAATCGATTGCAGCTCCGGTAGGGACATAAATTACGGTGCTATTAATAGGCTAAATGTGTGTGTGGAGGCAATGTGTCTCCATGTTTTTTTCTGTGGAAAATTTCCCAGAGTGGGTTTAACTGTCATTTTTTCATTTTTTCCCCACAGTGCTCTTTTTTTTCCACTCTTGAACTTTAGCAGAGGTCTGTCCTGCAGTGTCTCAGCCCCAGAGACTTTTATATTAACACAGAGTTTAGAAGTAAAGGCGTATTTTGGAGAATAACAGTGATTGAAAAATGCAGCGATCAAGCTGAAGCCATCAGCTCATATAAAACCCATAACATAAAAACATAAATCAAATTTAGCCTCCCTTCATTAAGAAAAAACATAAATAAACTACACCATAAATCACTGTGAATTACAGGTAACAGTATATTTCTACGTGAAGTTAAATGTTACGTCAGTGAAAATTTTCAGGAACTGCTGCTTTTCTTCCACAGTGTCGAGCCTGGGATTGTGTACTCTCAGTAAACACACTTATCTAATACCAACAGTAATGCAGTTTACGATCGTGTGGCCACGGGCGGGTGTCACCAGGGTAACGCAGCGGGCGGCCCTGACCTAGCCTTGATATTATTTAGAGCAGGGGTTGTACAGATCAGCCACTTTGTTGAATTCAACACTTTAAGCATCACGGCGACAATAACAATGTCGATACCTCCTAGGAGACAAGTGCGAAAGTGCAAAAAACTGCAGTTCATTGAGTGGCCACTTGACCCCATGTGAGGTTTAAAATTCTGCATAATTCCTACTTTGAGTGACAGGCGAGTAGCGGAGAGTTAGGTGGGCGGGTCTCAAGATCCAGGCTGCTTTACCTCCGCTCCATGTCCATATTTGGAGTATCCAAGTGTGTGCATATTAAAGCTCATCCAACATGGCGACTGTGGGCTCCGCCCACTTTGGGCTTCATTTTCAAGGTTCAGAATCCAGTGGCTGACATCACGATGTGTTTGTCCGTAGTATAAACTGTACAGTCAATGGTGAAGAGTCCAGTGGGTCATTGCAGCAAACTAGCAGCTGTTCATCAAATGTGTGGAAATATTTCACTAAAGATGAAGCCCATACTGTCGTGACATGTCAGTATTGAAACACACACACACACACTGCAGTGCATCTGGCAAGACGTCCGCTAATGCTAGCAGAGCGATGGTCCAGATCCTCTGGACATTAGTCAATAACAACTTCACCAAACATCCTGAGGTAACAGAGAGAAGGAGGCTGAACATCAACTATTTGATTATTAGACTTTTAGCTGCAGGACACGGAGACGGTTGCAGAGGAATACCCTGATGGTGCTGCGGTGCTGCCTGTTTTTATACAGACTATACATATCTGCAGCTCACACTATGAAGCTCATGAGCTGTCTGTTCTCAGCGTATGTATTCAGATCAGGAATATCGATTCCATTACCTTCTACTGTATTTTTATTAGTGATGTCATCAGAGACTAGTCGGCGTCGACGTTCATCAGATAAACTTTATAAGCAACTTGAAAAGATCCGAATCAGCACTCGGCAGAGAAAACATGGCTGGATCTGACTAAGATCCCTGTGCGGTTCCTGGCATAATCACCTCTCAGATTCCTCAGCGTGAAGTCGTGGCTCGGATCAGAAAGGCTGCTCGCTGAAGTTGAACTGAAGGGCTTTCAGAAATTCACATTCACTAGACCACATTTACCCTTTTCGGGGCATCGAGCAGAGAAAGAGCTATATTGTCTGCGTGCGTTTTACAGTGTCCTCAGAACAAAACGAATCTGCTAAATGGCACTAAAGAATTTATTGAATATCTTTAGAGGCATTAGAGTTTAACAGCAGCGAGACAATATGATCTTTGTATTATTTGATTTATAGGAGTCAAACTGAAAAGAAGGCTATTAATTTTGCCCTTAGAGAGCTCTCAGTGTCATGCCTGTAATCCACTGGCACAACATCCTGTGTGACAGTGGAATTTGTGTGTGTGTGTATAGATTAAAACCTTTAAACCTGCCGTCCCTTACAGATTATTTTCATTATGTCGTATTTGCTGTAGCATCATCACATTACATTACACATGGCGAGCAGACACGGTTAATTATTTTTTTTTTTCTCTTCTGCACGTAGAGGGCAAACAAGGCTGATTTATTGGCGCATACAAGTGACAGAAAGAGGCGCTCATTAGTTCTGCACTCATAAACACTGAGCCAGTAAATGCGGGAAGATGAGCTGCAGCAGGCGCCGGCAAAATTAATGATTAAAGTAATGATATGCACAATGGGGAAATGATTTGACCTGGGATTGACTTGGCTGGTTTCACTTGCTAACATAGGATTGTAAAAAATGATTAGTTAGGATTGTAAAAAAAAAAAAAGGATTATAAATCCCAAGGATTGTTACTTGAAAACATGTCCTTGTTTCATATCTTGTCAACGGAATCATTTTACATTGTGAAGAACTGGGATTTAGATGAGAACACTCATACTATTCTCATCTCACTATGAGTGTCCGTCTCAAACTGTGGCGTTAGAGACAGTATGAAGACAGGAAGCTGAGCGCATGACCTCAGCGTGGTGTAACGTCCTCAGCCTCGGCCGTTTGGTTGTAAACAAATTCAGCTCCATGGTAGCTGAAGATGACGTTCATGACTACGCTGCTGTTCCTCTTCTGTCCATCACTGCGTAAAGTCCACCCAAAGTAGCTGATCGGCAGATGAGATATTCATTTCTCAACTGAGTGATTTCAGACCATAGACTGCAAAAAAAAGTGGACGCCTCAAAATCCAAACAGAGAAAGAGTCTGTCCAACTAGGGAATGGACCATCTGAGCTGTCCCTCTATGCTGATTGGTTCTGAGCTGGTCACATGTTTCATGGGCGCCATGTTAGATACATCTAACCAATATTCACCCATAGAGAAATGGCAATAACAGAGAATAAAGTTGGATTAAAGGGATCAGGAAAACACGAGTGAAACTGTTCTGTGAACAAAAACAGAAAGTTATGGGAGCAAAAGATTAAAAGGAAGAGCTGGAGGTCATCTGATTTCTCTGTATTATGTGATGAGGTAAATGTCAATGTGTCTCTTTGACGTTTAAGATTTTATAAAGAAAAATAAACTCATTTACAAATGAATGAAGTTTGAAGTTACCTAGACTTATGCTAGCTAGTTATCTAGACTAAAGGCTTAGAAAAATAGCAGCTAGCGTCATATATACTGTGAAACCCATGTGTTCATGTAATTTATGTCCATGTAGATGGACACATTTAACTGACACGTAACTTTACCTCGGTTATTATGGCTAGTGTGCTAATGATAATACTAAATAACAGCAAGACTAATTTAATTTTCACTATTTCTGAGTATTTCTAATTTTTCTGAGTAATTTGAACCTTTTAACAGTGATGGATGAACACGGAGACTGAGGAGAAGGTAAACACAGCTCCATGACTGATGAGGAGCATTTTACAGCTCATTTAAGATATTTAAAGGAAGTAGACGCTGCGATATTTAAGTGAGGACCTTTTACATATTGACAGACGTTGGTAATAACATTTATAGGCCCGTTAATGGTGAAAATAAGACATTTATTTCAACATAGCACATCCTCCCCATAGGGTTACACTGTAGAATCTAACCTCTGATGTAGCAAACATGGCGCCTATGATTTGAGTTGGTTTGGTTTTTGTTATTGGATGGTTTTAAAGACAGGATCAGTATAGATGACTGTGATTGACATTTGTTTCACATGTCATATGTTTGAATCTGCTCACAAATGAAAAAGTAGTTTGACAGGGAGGGACCATGGATCATCTTCTGCTTATTTTATTTGAAATAAAATAACTGTGAATGTATTTGAGCGTGAATATACAAGGTCACAGTGTATCTCCTGTATATTTTTTTAGTATTAATCAATAAAAGTTTAAGCACTTAACGCTAAAACCAGCAAGGCATCATGTGCACCTCTTTATCTTTTATAGCGTGCTAATATTTACTCATCGTAAATAAATCAGCTATAGCTCTCTGTGTGCTTCAATAGGGAGCTACTTTAGAGGCTAATGCAACTGTGACCAATAACAAAACAAATAAAAATATAAAGTGGTTACCTCGCTTACCACCTTATTAACATGCTAACAATGAAAAACAAACAACTAAAGTCCTCTGTCTGTGGAAATAGCAGCTACTTTACAGCACATGGACCATAAAAAGTTAATAAAATGATAATGCAGTCATTTTGTGTTTGCCATGCTCACTGTGGCAATAATGTAAGCATTCTTTGCTAATTAGCAACAAACAAACAGTAAAGCAAGGCAAATGGGGCTAGCAATAGCTTTTGCAAGATTTCGGTTATGTGGCAGTATACATACCGTATGCACACATATTAATCTTCATATTCAGGTTTACAAGTTTATAAAGCGCAGGCAATTTCCCCTAGCTTCTCACCATTATGCTAAGCTAAGCTAAATTATGCCCACAAGTCAAGTCAGTTAGATTTTTCAAAGCCCATCTGGTCAAATCCTGAACTTTACAATGTCCACAACATCATAAAAATATCGAAATCCCATATTATACCAGAGAAGATCCAACATATTGAAATTATAACACTGATAATCACGATGGCAAAAACAGACTTTAGACGCTCATGAGGGAATGTGGATCCAGTAAGAGACTACAAGGTGCCACCGAACTTGCCTTCTACAGACCGACAGAACTATTCTTGTCTATACCCTCCCAATATATTTCCCAAAATGTTTAAGCAGGCCTTTAAATGTCTAGTGAACCGAAGCTTGCTTTGATAGCAACTTATGCCATAATGCTGGACGTAGCCTTACTGGAATCCCCTTTGCCTCTTTTATTTCCGCATCATGTGAAGTGGTTCAAGTGAAAGGCTTACGACGGCGCTGAGTCGTTTTAATTAGCAGCTATCATAATTATATCTTCTCTTATCTCACCCCCCCTCCACACATACACTTGGCAGGCAAACAGATCCCATGAGTTTTCCCAGAGGTCCGGCTCACAGAGATGTCAGTTCGGTTAAAATTCTGTTTGGAGTGATGATAAAAAAAAAAAAAAAACCTAAAAAAGCCACGGGTTCAGAGGACAGAGGAGTTTGATGTCCCGCTTATAGCCTTCTACGTCTGATACCTCCCATTCCAAAGAGAAGCCCACGCTCAAACAAATTCCTTAAACAGATAAAAGCTCTCGTTTATCCTCAAAGTTAAAAGAGGAACGTTTAAATATTTTCACAGCCGAGGGGAACATTGCTCATTTTTGGTGGTGGTGGGGGGGGAAATTACCTCACAAACCCTGCGTGAACTCCTCAAATTCAAGAGAAGGGTTACAGTATCATGCAGTGATGTCACTGGGAGGAAGGTGTTGGGTTGTGCAAGCTGACATCATATCGAGAAGATTTCCCTGAACCTTTTTTACATGACGTAATGACTCTGTTTGAGATCGAGGTGTGTCTCATGGGATAAAATACACAGAATATAAATCCTTCAGTTGTTACCTTGAAAAATAAGTGTAAAGGCTGAACGGATTTTCCTTAATGCTCCTCATTCATTTGACTTGTGTTGTTGTCGGACATGCCCAGGCTTCGGCCGACTGTTCTGCTCTGCTGTTGAGTCTGGAGATGACAGACGGTGATCTCATCTTAAAGTCTGCCTGTCGTTAATCAGCTGTCTGTCACCAGATTGTTCTGAGATATGATGGAGCATCAGCTTGAGTCTGGGTGAGGTCCCATTAACATAGTTTGTGTCTTAGCCTTTAGATAGGTCGTCTTTTGTCAACGCAGTTCATGGGATCAAAGGAAAGCTGCGAGGGCCAATTTTCGGATTTAAAGGATTTACATGCAAGAGTGGCTGGTTTGAGAAAAATGTTTTTGTCCTCGGATGAAATGTAAAGAGAAAAAACTTGACGTGGCCGATAAGGCATCACGTCATACCTGGGCTATCCTCTTTTCCACGAGCTTCCACAACAAAAGCTACACACTAAATTAAAGAAAACTGAACAAGATTAATGTGTTCTGTCGAGGATTAGCCCGCAATCATCTAGGGCTTATCGGATACAGTGGTTTTATCAATGGATGTTCTTATCTATGAAAAATAAAAAAGACTTAGGGTGCATTTAAAGCTTCACTTACTCACTAAAGTAACAATGACTTATTATAAAAGCATCTCCTCAACTCCACTCATATTATCTGCATCATTGTTTACGACGGCGACACATAATATATGGTTTTATACACCAGTTATTCCCAACCACTGTGCCGCAAGAAATGATCCAATTTCACTTAATTGGTCAGAAAATTATTATTTATCTACTCCAACACATTAGTCTTTGTTGATCTATGCTCGTATAGTGAGAGGCAAACACTCTTCCACTAGATGGCAGACAACCTACCAGACTACCACCTGTCACTCAAAGCGGGAACGCCCTTAATGACGCAGAATTTTAATCTTTAATAAAAACTAAAGAATAAGTTAGAAAAAAATTCACCCTCCTCCGTACAGTTGTCACAAATAGTGAAATAAACTATTGAGACCAAAACCATTTTATGTACCAAGCTGTAAACATGTTTAATAATGCTGTAAAGTTGGGCTTTTTAACATGGGGTTCTATGGGGATTTGCTCCCTTTTGGAGCCTCAAGTGGCCACTCGATGAACTGCAGTTGTTTTGCGTTTTTGCACTCAGACCATTTGGAGACCAAGCATATGTGTCTCCTAAAGTCCGGATTCTGTGGCAAATGTGAGTGTAACTGTACTGTGCTTCAGTACGATACACTTCCCTAGTACGGTACGTAACCATGAGGTAACCAAGTCAGCAGATTTCACCCTGAGTAGGCAAACTGTGAGTAAATGGACAATAGTATTATATATACTTGTTGCAATATTTTAATGTGATGTGCCCAATGCGAAATACGTGCCATGGCTCAAGAAAGTTGAGGATTACATTCCAATCTCCGACACTACGACCTGCATCGGACACATTTAGCGGCTAGCTGGTGAACATAGCAGAGCGAGAGATGGCGGAAACCAAAAGAGATCCAAAAAGAGAGCAATCGTTTATAATAAAAGATAAAAGATAAGCTGAGGCGCTGTGTCAGACGGCTGCCTCTCTCTTGTATGCTTTTATGTTCTTTTATGTTTTTTATGCTCTTTTACAACTTCTCACTCGGGGGGAGGAGGAAAAAGGCCACAGAGAACATTAACTATCCAAATTTAAAATGTGACTATATATTTACATGTTGTTTCTGTCGCCCCCATGTGACCGAAAATCAACGAGTGCAGCTTTAACCTCCTGAGACCCTGCGCCCTCATATGGGGACGTGAAGTTTTAGGTTTTATTGCAGCTTGTTCTGCTACATTTAGACCCGTCGTCCTCGATAGTCGACACTTTAGTCCGCCATCTAGTGGTAGCAATGGATCAGTACACTAGTAATAGCAACGAGCTACAACGTCGCTAATTAGCAAGTACTCGTTTGAGGACGTTGAGGCTTCATTGTTCGTAATTCTGGTTTTGCTCAGCCACGTTCAGGTATTAAAATAAGTAGTTTTATATTCTGTCACACATTATTATTATAATATAAATAATGAAATAATCCCAGTGTCCACATATGAGGACATGTTTTTTTGTTTCTTTTTATCACAAAATTTGACTTCCTGGTTGAAGATGTTGCTTAGTTTTTATATGTCTTAGGTCCTATTGATCGCAAATCCTTTGGAGAAATTAAAAATGCGTAGCAAACAAAAGCTCGGGTCTCACGAGGTTAAGTTGTGTAGTACTTTGTGCTAAATGCCGGGGTCAGCACAAAAACACGAAAGTGTCAACACTTTTAAAGCAGGGCACATTTTAACTTGCTCGACCTCTTCTGTTAGCACGCTAGCATGCTATCACTTGCTAAATGCAGTCATTTTTTTCGCAGTTGTGTTGCAGAATTGCATTTGGAATAGAAAAAATGTCCATGTCATGTTAGAAAAATTCAATAAAGTAATCAGGATTTATCCTCCCGGCAGTACGCCAGTCCACTCAACAGACACATTTTATGAGTGGGTGCTGGCTAAAAACAGAGGCAGCATTATTGTGATGCGTCGATGATTGTCTGCACTTCTTCTTCTGTTGTTTTGTTTTTCTCTTCTTCACACATCTGGTTCTAGTTTTGGGGTTGGGGCGTCTCAGAAATGGGTCAGATAGTCTGTCACTACACATTAAGCCACTGAGTTAAATATTAGTGCGGTTTTGCAGCCGAGTCACATTTTTTTTTTGCGTCAATACGAGGTTATTCATTGACACTCTCCCAAACGGGGGAAGCACTACCGAGCTGGACTCCCCATCTCTGCTCTTATAAGGAAGGCCGGTCGTTAGGAAGCCTAAATTGAACACAGACGAGGATTGAGGGCTTGTGGTTGTGCGGAGTCGAGCCAAATCTCCAGGGGATGGCCAGATTAGGTGAAGTCAGGGCAAAACATCGAGGGGTCACTTTAGTTTGTTTGAAAGAAAAAATACAAAAAAAAAAGGCAAGATGCCTTTAAAATGAGATCAACGCGGGAGTCTCCCTTACATAGCCTTGGTCATATCTGTGTCCAGAAGCAGAGAGTTGTTGGCCCCAAAGACCACAGGAAGGCCAGAGCACTCTTTTAGCAGTCTTACATAATAACACTGCATCTGAGCCAAGAGCAAAAAAAAAAAAATCCGATGCTCCTTAAGAGGCTGTGATCAAGCCGGCTGCTGTAATTTGAATTCTTTACCCTTGACTTGCTCTCAGTTTCTCACACGTTTTCCAAAGTTCTTCCTGTTCTACTGAGGAGCTGTTTGCACAGTGCAGGAATGTAGCAGCTAAGCTAAGCCCATAACTCTCTATGCGTTACTGCTATAGCTGTATCTAGTGGATCCGTCATGTCAAGGTTATCTCCGTGGTCATAAATGTTTGTCGGCACAGATAAAATGACTCTCTTTACTGCGTTTTTTTTGTTGTTGTTTGTTTTTTTCATCCCGCGTACCTGCAAGGTATCAGGTGGATACGTTAATAATTACCCAACACAGCGTTTAAGAAGTCTGAAAGGTCTCATCATTTACTGATCTGCTTCCAAAGGTCACATCCTCTCATGAGCGTGAGCGTGAACACGGGCCGGTGTTACCTGTCTGCTCTCCCTCATTTGACGAAGGTCCCTTCCACAGCTCCCTTTGACCCACAGTGGCATTTTGCAACGGGCCAACCCCCCTCGACACAGAGGGTGGATTCCCAGCAGCGAGCAGTGAAAGGCCCTTTTTTGGTCATATCACAGTAATCGGTGGCCAAATAAGCAGTGCCGCTTAGGAAGAATTTTAGACTCAGCACTCGGCTGCATTATTGATGCTTGACCTACCGCCGGCCAAACTCATCGGCACGCACCGCCTTGTCTGAGTGGGGCTATTTTGGAAATTTGGATGAAGGAAGTTTCTTTTGTCGATTAAATTCAGATGAATAAAACAGCAGATTTACCCCTCCCTTTCAGTCATCACAAGAATTTTATTTGCTTTTCCTGTGTCTTGTGTAATGTCTTTGGCAAATACACTCAAACAGATTTTCTTTGTGTGGCCCTCTCCGGAACACAAGGGGGAGGTGAAGTGCTAATATTTGCAGCAGATAAACAGCTACGGGAGCTAGCTTTTTTTTTTTTTCACCACGTATGCTTTACATTCATTCGCATAATAACCGTCGATCATATGACTCGGAAAAGCGTCACCCAGTAGCACTTGTTGAAAAACCCAGGAGCACATCCTGTCCAGCACTTAAGAGAGGAAAGGAACAGACTCTGGTACTTCCTGTCTCATAGTCGTTGCTAAAAGGGGCTCCCTTGGGAGGGGGGGGGGCAACACTTCCACTGGAGAGGATGTGCCAAAGAATAGGGGAAAGGGTGGACTTCTACCACAAGACTACCTGTAGTCTGAGGCGAATTACTCAAATCTAAAGTGCAACACGTTGCTGTGATATCCATTACAAGGGAATCAGGAGTTAAAGCATCGCTAGGTGGTAAGGAAGCCGTCCTGCATGACTTGTGTGCCCAGGACTGTGACGTTGTTGTACTGCCCCGACTGTTTGCAAAGGTTATGGGAAGGTGTTGATGTGTTGAAAGGGACCATTTGGCTTGTTAGCACCACAAATAGGCCGTCAAGCCTAATTGGATAGAAATGCAGACGCACTCAGAGATGAGATAGGGCACGTGTGCACACATGGTAAGTGTTCTCCATGTGCTTTCCGGCTGCTTTACCTGTGACTCTTGAAAAAAAGACCCTCAACCCCCCGGCCTCAAAAAAATCATTATTTGCTGCCGTGTTTAACTTAGAGACTGACAGGTTCCTCTTGTCACCGGGTTACCGCGGCAACGGAGTCAACACGGCGCAAGACGGATTCCTGAATGAACCTCACCTTTGGCCCCAGACTGTACAGCCATGAGCCAGTAAGATTAATTATTGCTCGTTTTCTCACTGCGTCTTTGTGCTTGTTCCCATTCAGTAGACACTCAGAAACCTCAAAGCATCCTGGGTAAACAATGATGTCAGGCGGGGGGGGAGCTCTCTTATCTGCTAATAAGCAGGTTAGTGAAAGGTTTTGGAGAGAACTAAGAGAGGAATGCACAGTGGTTTCTTTTGAGGCCGAGGACTTTCACTGAGAACAAACAGGAAGTAGTTTTAATGGCTGAGTTATGAGGCTGGACATAAAGTCCTTTCTATTCTCCTCACTAACAGCAGAGACCCTCAACACGGCTCAGGTTCACTGGCATTTAGAGTCCTTTCACATATATGCAAAAACTTTTATTGTTATATTTTTGTTATTGTTATGTGTGTTTGTTATTTAAATAAGCATGTTTTCTTGGGGGTGTATAAGGGGGGCCCTCCAAGGTGCCTGTTGCCTGGGGACCCCAAAGTGCCTTGACCAACCCTGGTCACCAGGGTACGAAGTTACATTTCTGGAAAGGGGCACATCAGGCCACCGCCATCTCTGTACGCTCTGCGCTGTCTTTAGCTTTAGCTTTCTTTTTCTTTAGCTAAATTCTGTTACTCTGGGACTAACTTCTTTTTCAGTTCTACGTCTTCTGCGTTTAGTTTGGCTTGTGTCTCTTAGCTACGCTTCTTATCTTTGCTTTGCTTTTTTTTTTTGTTTTGTTTTGCTGGTTGTTCAGTCTCATTGCGTCAGGCTGTTGGACCCAAAACCCAAATATCGCAATGAAAAAGTGGTAATGGAAAGACCAACATTTAGAAAAACTCGATGTAAAAGTTTATCGGAAAAGTGCGGTGGACTTAAGGCGTCACTGGAAATGACTCGAGGGGTCATTTGAAGTCCATCTTTCTCAAAGTTACAAGAATTTAAGGGAATTATGGGATATCGCCAAAAGCTAACTTGCCTAACTTCAAGAAAAAAAAAGTGCGCTGAGCTGAAACCATTAGCGAAAACCTAAACTAAGAACTAACTAAAAACGGCAAAGGTCTGTGGAGTTGCTATTTCAGCCATTTCACACAAAATGTTATCACTTCTCTAAGGCTTAAACAAATATACAGACAGACTTGCTAATATAACGTAGCTTATATAAAGGACTGGACTCTCTGTGGCCTGTTTGATGCTTGAGTTCTTAACATTGTTAGGGAGTTTCACAATGATGGCTCGGGTTCTTTGTTTCCCTATTAATTCTCTTTTCTTGACCAGATATAATCCACTTACTGCAGGACACTGTTAGAGGAGGAGGGGAGCTCTAATTATATTTTTTATTTTTTTGACGGGAGGAATTCCAACACAGGAAGGGAGGACCCGCATTTAAAGGACTCCAAAAAGGTTCCACTGACCCTCTGTCATAACAGCATGCCCAGGAAAAGTGACACACAAACACAAATAACACACACGGGGTCAAAGGCATGCACGGGCCCACCTGCATACCTCATCTTCCTGCACTGTGCTCACACACAAAAGAACCCGCGTAACATAATCTTGACAAAGCTTTGCCTTTGTTCCCCGTGTGAAAACTAAATCTAAGTAAATGAGGCAGAGAGTGAGAATGAAAGGAGTTGGGAACAAAGGCTGCGGGGGCTTCTTTCCAGTAGTGGTGGAACCAGGGGACTTCTTACTTTACTGACTCAGACCCAGAATGAACTTTGAGGTTCCTTTCTGTTTTGTTATGTTTTCACATTTCCAGTCAGGAGCAACACTTCAAAATGAAACTGCTTCACTCCTGACACTGGAACATCAATTTGTGCAGAACACACATGAATAGACATGCCTAGACCATCGCTGGCCGCCATGTTGCTCTGGGGAAACAGCACCTCTCAGGATGGAGGTCTAACTAATATTCAAACAGTTTGTTATTATTACTGATAATAACAACAACAATAATAATACTTTTTATTTACGTGGCTATTTTCAGGAACAACGATGAACAAGGTAATGAACAAGGTAAAGCAGTTAAATGTTAAAAGCAGTTTTTTGGGGGGGATGATGGTGAGTTCCAAAGCTTTGGAGCAGCAGGTTCGGTGCTTGGTTTTGGGTGGGATGAGTTTTGGGAGGTGGGCAAAGGAGGACCGGAGGCTGCGGGAGGGGGTATGGGGCTGGAGCAGATCTGTGTGGTTGGGAGGGGCCATGTTTTTATTTCAGAGGCAGGTTGAGGTGATGGATTCGGTGGAGATGCATATTTGAACGTCATCAGCGTAGCAATGGATTATATCGACGAGGGGAAGGATGTAGATGATGAAATGGAGGGGGCCGAGCATCTAGCCTTGGGGGACACCTTGTGCCAGGAGATCAGTTGATGAGGAGGGGTTGTTGTATGCGTGTTGTTGTTTGTGTATGAATTGTTGTCGGTTGGAGAGGTAGGATTTGATCCAGGTAAGTGCTGCGCCAGTGATGTGGAGTAGTTTTTCTAATGAGGACAGGAGGATGTAGTGGCAAATAGTATGATGTTTCAACTTAATTTTCCCCAAAAATTACAACCGTTTGGTTGGATACAAGCTTGTTATACAAATAAGTACTTGGACTCATTTTTTTTTTAAACTCACAAGTCTTCAATTTGCAGCACAACTGTGTTAACAGACATGCTAACGTTGTTGATTTCCTGCCTTTCTTCCAGGAAAAATGATCCTGTGACTTTAATGAGGCGCTCTTTAATGAAGTCACCATCTAAAAAGGTTTTCCCGGGCAATGACTACATGTTGTGGAATTTTCCTGAGTTTTGTCAGGATGGAATAAAAACTGTCGTAGGCCTCCAGACTAACCGCCATGTACTTAAATTTCTGCCCTTGTTCGAAACCAGTGTTTCATTTCGGACGTTTGGTTTCATTGTGTTGTCAGATATTATTCTCACAGCAACAGTTTCATTTCATATGAAAGAGAAACACTTGTGTTAGGGTTAGGGGTTTCATCTATTGTTGGTAACCCGTTGGCCAGTGTTGCCAGATGAGAAATGACAAATTATCGTACCAGAATCTTAGAATTATCGTATTTTGAGGAAAATTATCATGCGTAGCCAATTTGACGTTGCTTGGGAGGAAAAACATTACCATACCACATAGCATAGCATAGCCATGTATTCAAGGGGTCAAATTATCGTACATTATAGGATTTTTGGAATTATTCATTGTACAGAGGGTGATATTATCGTACAAATCTGATAATTATCATTATCAAAAGTCTTCTTTGATGAATCTTGTTTTGTGGAAATGCTGCAGCGTTCAAGACGCCAGCGCCACCTGCTGTTTAAACTAAATAGTACAGATGAGTCTAGTGTAAGTTCCATGTGTGGGGCTGTATTGCATTACAGTATATGCTTAGAATTTGCTACTGGGCTATTTAAAATGGACCTTTACTCCAGGAAATCTTTATTTTGTCCAAAAGTACAGTTTTACATAACTTCATATACGAACCTGAATACCGTATTCAGAAATCCACAAATAATGTATTACTTATTTTGAACAAACATGTGACCTATGTTTACAACATACAAGTGAATATTTGTGCGTCTGCCAGGATCAGTATTGAGACGTCTGTACTCTGGTTCTCTCAGGCTACGGTCGTCTTAGTTAGCATGCGTTAGCTCGGAAATTCAAACTATTGTCTAGTGGTAATGGTAAATGGTCTTGGTTTTATGTTGTACTTTGCTACCTATTGATACTATAAGCACTTTACAGTCACAGACGTTCAGTGTCTTGCTCAAAGACACTTCAGGATGTGGCATATTCAAGGGATCCAACCAATAACCTCTCTACCTACTGAGCCACAGTCGCCCCCTACTGTCTAACACAAGCACCAAATCATCATCATTTAATGCAAAACATCAATAATTATTATAATGGATAATTAAATAATAATACATATCCCAAATTAGAAGGCCAAAAATAGATTTTTACACCAATTTTCTATTTTATTTGAATACAAATACAAATACTGGATGCTTTGTACACCCTTGGCTTATACTGTACATTTTTGGTATAAGCTGGTCTCTTGCTCTTCTAAATATACTAACCCTAACACCAACACTAACCCCAACCCTAACAATATATGTATAGTTTAACAACCGGCAGATAATCGTTGCTCACCCCCCGCGCAAAAAAAGAAATGAATACAATACATTTCTCAACAACAACAATCATGGCAGCATGTTTTTTGAGCCACTTGCTCACGTCCCTTGTGATAATGTGGGCCGGTGCTTCTTTCCTTCACTGACCTCGTGGACGAGAGGGCGTGTGGCGGCGCTGGAGAAAAGAGTGAGGGTGGAGCCGGGCCTGTGGTCGAGGGGAGACGGTTTTATAGCTCCCGCTTGCCGCCGAGGGCTGCTAAAAATGTCACAGAAGTTGTTTTTAACCATCTGTAGTTCACTTAATGAAACACTGTACACTGTAATGAAATTCTGTATCTTGAGCATTATGATAGAAGAGAATAGAATTTAAATATGGCCCCGTTTGCCCAGAACTTTATAAAATCTTTTAAACTATTAAAAATAAATCAGTAAAAGCCATTGTGACCTGGGAAAAGAGTGAAGGAGTGGTCTTTACCAGCACCTGGTGAATATTCATCTCAGAACAAAGGAGCTTAGTCTCACATCCCGTTTCAATCATTTACCCTTTGCTCTGGAATGGGAGAGCGTTACTCATTTAAAGAATGTCAAGGTCAGTGAAACCGCTTCCAAAAACCTGAAACCCAAACTTCAGCCCGACGAGCCGTTTCAGGCCGAATCCATCCACACCATAGGGCCGCGCTGCTGCGGCGTATATTTATAGCAGGCGGCAATCATCTGACTCCTCTGGGTGTACAGCGCGCAACTTTCTGGTCACCGAGTTCTTTTGGTGAGTTTCCACGGAAACCAGACGCATGAGTCACTCGACGAGTTCGGCCAACTCGGGCGAGCTTTGGATTTCCAGCTCGTCCTCCTCCTCCACCTCCTTTACTCTGCAGGACTGGAAAATGAAAGCAAGGCGAAGGAGCGGGGGCTGCCCAGCTCTTACTTAACCTGGCCTCTGCACCTCCCTCCCTGCTCTCCTACACTTCAATTTCATTCTCCCTCAAGTATTTTTATCCACCTCCACTCTCCTCCCACTATTCCAGGCACACTGTAGCTCTTGTATCTCCAAATCTCCTGGTGAACCTTTACAGTAACTGCTGACATATATTTTCTGTTCCCAGAAGTCGAGCCAGTATTTATTTGTAAGTTTACTAATCATGTTTGTGCTACTACGAGAAGACAACCGTCTCTTTTTGGGTGAGGTTTTGATTGCAGGTTTTGATGCTTCCTGTGAGTGGCCGGGTTCTATTTATGTAGCATGACGGGTTTATTTGACCGATTAGAGACGGCATTTAGCGCAGCTTCAATAACTTTGATAAGATTTGTGTTCTTTCTCTTGCCACTGATCCCATCGCTGTCCTCAAGTGTCCCTAACCCATTGACACACCCACCTCCACCCCGGCTCCCTGTGGGAGGAGGCCCAGCGAAATGGGAGCGCTGGATGACTGACACACCGCTCGGCACACCCTCCAGATGTGTGGGGCCAGAAGGAAACATCCAGAATGTAATGTGTGTGTGTGTGTGTGTGCGTGTGAAACCGAGAGTGGATTAATTTGTTTTTTACTACGAACTGGGAGTAAAAATCGAAAACAGGCCTCTGACCTGCCACGACTGACTCATGCAGAGAAAGTGGTGAATGAACTTCCAACTAACACAGTTTATCTTGAACCACGATAGCTGCTGTTAGATCACTGCCGGCCCGCTCGTTAAATAAAAGTCTGAGCGTGTCCCGGACCCACGGGGAAGTTCAGGGGTTTCTGCAGTGCGGCTGATGCAATGCGCTTGCAACAAAAATATGTATGAGTTCGTTTACATATGGTTTCCTGATCTCAGCTGCAGAGAAAAGCCAAACACTGTAGTTAGATTTAATTTGATTGCACATTAAAAGATTAACTATTTTCTAAGTGTGTCTGGGATACTGCATGGAAATCCTGTCCCTGGTGAAGACATGCTCGCTTTTAACTACGCTGCTTAATTCAGTCTATATTTACGCACATTAACGGCAGATTTACGGCGGGGATGGGAAAGGGGAAAGGTTTTGATGGCAGCTTTACAGCCCACATTGCCCACATCTGTACGGTGTGCCCTCGCCGCTGTGACAAATATGCTTTTCTTTCTAACTGATGTGGGATCAGAGCCATAAGTCAACATGGGAACTTGCAAACAGAAATGGAAGCGAATCTGAGGCCGTTTGTTTTCCATGATGGAAAATGTCGGGAGAGATGAGTGAGGACGGCGGCGGTGACGAGTGGGCATCATCCACCACTCATCATGTTATAATGCACTGATCGGCCACAACATTATGACCGTCCAACCTTGACCATCTTGTGACAGTTCAGTGTTCTGCTGGAAAATGTTTGGACCTGGATGTTAGACGTAGATACGTAGACATGTAGCACCCACCTTAGACCAGATCTGACGCCCCTATGCCCCCATAGCATGACACTCCTTGATGGAAGCAACCATTCCCAAACAGACAGACACACAAAAACACTTTAGGATCAACTCATAAAAGTGTTGACCTGACCTCCAAACTAACAACATTCAACGCACTCTGAAAGGAAACTTTTTTGGAGACCTACACAATATTAGGAAGGTGGTCATAATGTTATGGCTGCCTGGTGTGTTGATGTCAGTGTCTAAAACATCATGTCTCCTGCATCTGCTGAGCTCTGCAGCAGCTCCTGTTTAAAATGGAATAAGTGAAAATGAATGAATATGTTGGAGAAAAAAAGTGAATTTATTGTCATTATCACTCTAAAGTTTAAACAGAAATCACTGGAAAATATTAAAAAAAATATTAAAAAAAAAAAAAAAGCTTGGATAATCAAATTTAATATAAGAAACCTGCTTTTTTTGGTGAATGAAGTATCACTGGCACTTCTATTCGTGGCCCTCCTTCAACTGTCATCGCCACCATCCAACCTTTCTCCTGTTTTCTTTGAATTTTTATTTTTTTTCTCTGTTCTGTCCGCTCATCTCCTTTCAGTGAGGCCAAAGCATGAAGCGCTTGGCTGCAGGGGACGACGAAGCCCTCCAACTTAAGCCTCGGTGTGTCACGGAAGACAGATTTTCGACCACTCTCATCAGCCTCAGTCGGCTGGCGAGGCTGGTACGAGGGATTACTAAAGCAACAACAGCTGCAGGGCAGTGGAAAAGTGGCTGGAATTGGGAAACTCTCGTTGGGAAAGCAGCCATGAATAAAAAATCTGATAAGAAGATAAATGGAGCCGTCACTAGAATTCTGCCATCCTGTGTTTCCAAAACCGTGACTGTTATGAAAACCGTCCCCAAAATTCTAAAAATACTAGGAAGACAATGAGACGTGAGGCCTTTGCTGTTATGTTAGGCCAAAAGAGATTAGCTGGTATCAATCAGATTGCATTTTTATGACTAATGTGAGTGTAAATAAACAGAACAGGGCTGGGGCATGGGAATAGAGGGCTTCTGCCTACCACGGGACGAGGCTAATGAACTGCAGGTCAATTCTCTGAAAGCTGAAAGAATTCCCCCCACTTGCTGCAGACGGGAAGATGATGGCAGGAGGCCAGACGTGCGTCAGTGCGAGTGCACATGTGAGTGTAGTTGTCTTACATGTGGATCCAAGGTGAAAGTTAAGGCCGTTTTCCAGTTTTTCTCTGCCTGTGATACATCAGTTGCACGATAAGAATATGCAGCTGCTCTCCGACTGTAAAAGCAGATGGCTAGCTTAGCTTAGCATCAAGACAAGCATGGACAGCTTGTCTAAAGGTGCTAAAAGACATAATCTGTTGTAATATTTTCCCCTTTTAAAGTCTTTATGCTAAGCCAACAGCTGGGTGCATCTTAATTTGAAAGCATGGGAGTCTCCTCAATTACGTCGTATTTCCCAAAAGGGTTTCACCTCATATAGAAATGTGAATGCATATTGTTGATTGTTTGTCCCTTAACAGAAACCAAAAGTAAAACGAGATGCATGGTATTTTTTGGTTCATTTATTTTTCCTCTTTTTTTGGGGGGGACAGGGGGTTTAAGCAAGGTTTGACTTGACAGCCTTGTTCTCTGACACCACTTTGCCGTCCACTATTGTCTGAGTGACCGTCACAACTTTGGTCTCGACCTTCTTTGGATCGACTGCATCCTCCAGTCTGGAAAGAAGAAAGCAAAAGAGTAAAATCACATTGAGTTGCGCTTTATATACTGGAAACAGAGGCTTTGTTTGCATCATTGTGCCTATTTATTATCAGATCTGGTTTCTGGAAGCTAATATTTAGCAGTTGAAATGTAAACCCTGGCGATGGAAGTGCAGATGAGTCACTTTTACTTTCCATATCAGTGTTGGTCCATGTTTGCATGAAGCTAATTTAAATCAAATTTGCAAAAGTTCCCTTGGTACGAACAACGCTCACAATGTTCAGCGTTGACTGTTTGCAAAGCGAAAATACAACCGTCGCGTCTACATGGGTTCACCCCTGCGCTCCAGTTCCTCCTCTCACCTCAGGTCTCCTTCCAGCAGCCTCCTGTACTCGTTGATCTCAGCCTCCAGCTTCACTTTGATGTTGAGCAGTTGATCGTACTCTCTCCCGTTGTTCTGGATGTCTTCGCGGATCTTTTGCAGCTCATCCTGCAGCTTCATGATGATCGCGTTGTACTTCTCCACCTCCATGTTGTAGCGCGCCTCGACGTCACGCAGGGTGGCCTCCAGAGATGCTCTCTGTTAAGTCGTGGAAAAAAATGGATTTCAATAAAAGAGGGATGTTTTTATTTTCATCTTGCCGAGTGCTAGATGAGAAGTCATGTCATGTCTGTATGATAAATATACATTTTTACTGCTTTAGCCTAGCCTAGCCAAGGTTAGCATAAAATCATGTGGAGAAAACTAACTCATGATTATACCTGAAACACCACATCCTGTCTGCTTTGCACTCCAGCATCTAATCTAATATAAAGTGTCATTAATAAACTGCAGACACACTGGAATACTTCACTGAGAGCTAAAGCTTAGACCTCAATCCTAGATCTTTCCTAAATGATGTAACTTGTCACAAAGGTTCTTACCATACTATGCATAGACTGCAGTTCAATCTCCATTGCCTGATACTTCCTCCTAGTTTCTGACACTGTAGTCGTGGCCTCCTTCAGAGCTGTGCTGCTTTCAGAGACCTGGACCTGCACCTCTGTGATCTGGAGATCAAAATACAGATCAAATAAGATCAAATACAAAAATAAATCAAATTAGTTCTTAAAGTTCGGTCACTGTGTCACACGTGGACAGTTTCCCCGCTGGATTCTGCTTTACCTGAGCTTCATGCCATGCTTTGAGCTCCTCCTGGTTCTTCAGTGCTATCTTCTCATACTTGGCCCTCATTTCCTCCATGATCCTGGCCAGGTCCTGTCCTTTAGGAGCATCGACGTCCACTTGAACACCAGCATGGTGGATCTGGGCACGCAGTTCAGCAACATCCTGTTGAAGGAGGAAATAGTCAGGGAGTAATTTCCTGAGCAAGGTTACGAGGGTTATCCTGTGTAAAAAGAGGTTAAGGAACAGATTGCCAGGATGATTGTGATTGTATTGTGTTGTTCTGTGTTATGGTTATGGTATAAGCTCATTTGCATTAGACCAAATTATCTCATAGTTTACGCAAATAAGTTCAAACTAATGCCCCTCACTGTGTCATGGTTCTTCTTCAGGTTGATCAACTCTTCCTTCAGAGATTCGATGTCGCCCTCCAGGTGCAGACGAATGACGTTTGTGTCGTCCAGGAGCTTCCTCAGTCTGGAGACGTCAGCCTCCACAGTCTGCCGCATGGACATCTCGTACTCCATCCTAACAGCGCACAACTTACATCAGATATGCTCATGCTAGGGCGGAGAGTGGGCTTCATTGAACACGGAACTCACTTGACTCTGAAGTCGTCCGAAGCCAGACGAGCGTTGTCGACAGCGATGGCGAGGTGGGAGTTTTCCTTGGTCATTTCAAAAATCTGAAAGACACAAAATAGTTTTTCTGTGATCTTTGACCTGCAAGAATGTGCTCGTCTACATTCATTTCAGTGGAGAGTTATCTCCTAAGTGCTAAATCTCATGACTTGACATGTGCATAGCGATAAGAGGCCATAAATGTTGTGAAATCAGTCAATTAGAGAGATGATTGGGAGGTAAGATAATAAAACGCTGCAATCACTTTCAGTACTATTTTAAGGATAGAAAGTAGATTTTACACTAGAAGTTTCTTCATGCACCACTTTTTAAGGTTCTAGCATTGTGATTAATTCTTTGACTCACCCTGCCTCTCAGCTCTGTGATGATGACATCGTACTTGCCGAAGTCCCTCCCCTCCAGTGGACCCCTCTTCCCGAGGGCCTCCTTGATCTTGATCTCCAGGTCGCTGTTGGCCTTCTCCAGGTTCCGCACCGTCTCCAGGTAGTTGGCCAGACGGTCGTTCAGGTTCTGCATGGCCACCTTCTCGTTGCCGATGTTCATGGAACTAGAAGAAGAAGAAGACACCAGCTGGCCGCCATAGCTGCCGCCGCCGCCGCTGCCGACCCGCGTGCTAAAGGAGATCCTGGTCCCGCGGCCGCCTGCCCCACCGCTGACGCTGTGGCTGTAGGGTATGATTCCCGTATGTGAGTTGTGACCCAAAGAGGTCTGCCTTCTGTATTGGGTGTCCATGGCTGAGAGAAGTGTGGCGATCAATCACAGGAAGAGACTCGAGAGCAAGACTGAGAGTGGCGGACGAAGGTAGGCTGTGGGGTTTTATATAGGCCACCAAAAGGTAATATTCCCTCCTGACACTCCTCTCCTATCTATATTACAGCTTTACCTTTATCCTTCCTCTTTAGACTTTGTCCCACCAACACCCACTGCCACCCATCCCACTCATGAAAAACTTTAAAAAGGTGTGCTGACCTTTTAAAAGTTGATAGAGTAGTAGACAAGGTGTATCCATGGTTACTTGATATGGTCAACAGTTGAATGGACAACAAACATGAAATCCAAGTAAATAAAACACAATAATGAGACTGGGGTGACGTACAGTATTATCATCATGAGCATGAGCATGAGCATGAGTCACGAGTAGTTTAGTGAACAGCATATTATCCTGGTGCTATAAATGGCCGCCAGTGCACTAAATGTGTTTTTGTCTGTAGTGGTTAGCACTAATGAGTCATAGCAAGAGACATACTTGTTTGGTTAATAGGTTTGTCTCTTTGTGTTTGCTCTCTGACAAACTAGTGGCCTATCCAAGTAGTAACATACCGCTCACCCAGTAACAGCTTAGGATAGATAAATAGATAGATAATCTATTTACACCACACCATCCATTTCCACACACACACATTACAAAAAATATACAGCTAAATGGAACCAAGAAAGAAGAAAGAAGCCATAGCGTCTATCATAGGTCTTCAACAGGGGGGTCTGTGGAGGTACTGCAAAATCTTTGGTTGATTGATTTGGTTGACATATATATATTTATTTATTAATTTATTTATTTTTAATTTCCCCCACAAATGTAAATTTATTTAAATACACATTAACATGAATCCAACATGTTTTAGTTTAGTAGGTAGGGGGTCCCTACTTAATCTCTCCATCAGTTTGGGGTCCTTGGCCCCTGGCTTATATGATGCCTACGTGTTTTCATCTTTCACCAAAACAAAAACAAACAAAAATTCACAAATACTGTAAATAATCACCAACATAGCAAAAAAAGAAAAGAAAAAAAAGATGGCAGTCAATACACCTAATGTGGACAAAGTTCTACCTGGATGAGGCTGTTTCACAATTTAACTCCTTTAACTGTGATGCACATACTTCAAAAATCAGTCCTAACCTTTATAATTTTAAACGTCTTAGTTCCCCTAAGGTTAGGGTTAGGGTTGGGGTTGCTCCAGGCGAAAACATGTTCTGAATGCAACAGGGAAGTTGAATAGTTTTGTACCTTGAACAATCTAATATGTACTATATCATTGCATTTTAAAGTATTTAATTTAATAAATATTGGTTTTGTTGAGTCACAGTATTTTCAATGGTTTACAATTCTTATCGGATCGACGTTTGTTATGTAAGTGTTTCTCCACACCTCTACATATAAAGTCATATATGGCAGAATGAAGTGAGCAGTAAAGTAAGAACAATTGTTGATTTAAAAGGTCTTTGGTCCAGTCCAGTCCGTGACCCCCCCAAAGGACAAGCAATCACAGATAACGAATGAATGAATGAATGAACCAAGACCCTTAACAAACACGTGATTTTTTTCCCCTGTTTGAGTCATGTTTGCCGAACCCTACACCTCATTCAGGAAATGATTTTGCAAGTTGTTTAAACAAAGCCACTTTTTAAAATCTATTCCCTCAAGTAGACAGGACAGGGCTGGAACCGCGAGTCTACAGCAGGGGTGTTCGAGTGGACAAACTGGTTTCGGTGTTTTCTTGAAACTTGTTGACAGTAAAATAAAGAATTACACGAACTGCTTTGGACCAAAGCAAAAGTGAAAGCGAGGGACGTGTCGCTCCAGTTCCAGGGAGAAACACAGTCTGAGATGGTTAACTGGAGTAATTGATAAGGCCTGTCAGAAACCAAAACACTTCTTGGAATATATTACTACAAAGAAGGAATTTACAACTTTGGAAAGTCAGATGCTGAATAATCTGACATCAATTTGTTGGTCTCTAATTGCTGCATAAGCCCTGAGATGGAGTCCCCTGTCCATGGTGTCTCCCAGAGGACAAACAGTTACAGGAAATGAATGAATGAATGAAATATTTGTTGCGTATGTCCACATTTTTTCACTGAGAGCTACTCTTGGTCTCGTCTTTAACTCTGTAGGGATTGTAGTAGGACACTCCCAGTAAAATTAAGAGCTAACAAAGTTTAAGCATTACAGTGAATAACGTAACCCTTATTACACCATATTTCACAGAGAGCAGAGTTCATTCGTTGTGTTTGGCAGTAACAACAGTAATCACCGTCACCTCCTGCTTTCATTGTTGGTCCCTTTTGTCTTTTATCAGTTTATAATAATACACTCAAACAAGACACAGGGCTCAGATACAATTTATCAAACGGCCTTTATTGAAATGTCAGAACGTCACAGCACGGCAGGCGAAGTCAAACGGACGAGGAAGAAAACCAAGGACGATGAAATATAACGCTTTGTTTTATTTGCAATTGAATGGACTCTTTCACTTCTTTGAAATGTTTGGCACCACAAACAAACTCCCCCCCCCCAAAAATTATAAAATCTCGTCTAATTCTTAACTTTTTGTAAACACCTTCACGTCGACACAGAAACACATAAATAAACCATGATGAAATAAATAACAGATGATTAGGTTTTCCTCTGTTCCAGTTTGTTTATCGGCCTAGCCGAGGAGCTGTGTGCTCGGGAAGTCAAACTAACAGCAGAGAGAGAGCTGAGGGCCTGATGGTTAGTGCGCTATGACTGAGGAGGAAGTAACATTTTGGCCAATGGATGCTGGTTGTTACGAGTGAGAGACAGTGGTCGTTGAGTGTTTGGCTTCTTCTGGCGTTCAAAGGTTCTTGGTCTCTGTGCTGGAGGAAACCACCTTGCCGTCCACCAGCGTCTGTGTGACGGTCATCACTTTGGTCTTCACTGTTTTCTGGTCCTCCAGTGCGTCCTTGAGACTGAAGGGAAAAACACGAAGATCACATTAACTCCTAAAGATCTCTAAACGACGAGCTTCGCATCTGCATCTTCATCTTCATCAAGTGTTGCCTTGCTTTTAGATGATCGCTCACCTGAAGTCTTCACCGTCCAGCAGGCGTCTGTACGTGGCGATCTCGGCCTCCAGCTTCATCTTGGTGTTGAGCAGGGACTCGTAGTCCTGTGTCTGCACCTGGATGTTGTTACGCAGCTGTGTGAGCTCCGCCTCCAGACCCAGGAGGACGCTGTTGAGAGACTCGATCTCCATGTTGTAGCGCATCTCCGTGTCCCTCAGTGTGCCCTCCAGAGAGGCTTTCTGCAAGCAGGCGGTGGGTGGGAGAGTAACGGGTTAAATATTCACAGTCCGGCCAGTGCAGCCGTGACAGGCCCATAGCGACAAGTTACTGGAGTGTAAAGCTTGTGTCAACAAAGTGCATGTGAATGACTTGAAGGGAGAGTGCTGAGCAGGGCAGGGAGTTCAGATAAGCGTGGGTGGAGGGAAATGAATTGTGCGCTGACTGAGTGATTCTCACCAGGCTCCTCTGTGACTCCAGGTCGATCTCCAGAGTCTGAACCTGTCGGCGTAGGTCGTTCACCTCTGTCTGGGCGCCCTTCAGGGCCTCTGTGTTCTGCATCACCTGGGTCTGCACTTCTGTTATCTGCAATGGGGATTCAAATGAAAAGCAATGTAAATCTTGTCATTTAATACTTGATTCTGGAGAAGGACTTCCTTGTTCGTAGCGTCTCATGAATCACATACCTGAGTTTCGTGCCACGCTTTGAGTTCTTCCTGGTTCTTCTGTGCCATCTTTTCATACTTGGCTCTGATTTCTGCCATGATCTGAGCCAGGTCCTGGCCCTTTGGAGCGTCGACGTCCACGTGGACTCCGGACTGGGCGATCTGGTTGCGAAGCTCCATGACCTCCTAAAGAAGCAATGAACCAAAAGAGGAATCAGAGGAACTTCAGTGGACACTCCTTTGGAGACAACAATGTCCACATATTATCCAGAGAAGACAGGTAAAGGAGGACAAAAGGAAGCCATCTATGTCAAATTGGAAAAGTCCTTGGGTCTCATGGGTAGTTAGAGCACCATTCATTGGAGAAAGGGGACAGGGTCCAAGTTTCTGATATTTGTAGAACTGAAGAAGCTACTTGGATAAAACATCAACAAACTTTACAAGTCCAGTTGCCTTTCTTTGGGGTTTTTGGACATTAGTGGCCATAAATACAAAATCTTGATGTTCTTATTTGACCTAACAGTGTGAAAAGGGGAAAACTTAAATAACCTTTCACTCGTTTTTCGAATGTATAGAATCTTAGAATTGTGACCCAGCTCTGACTCCTAGCGTCTTCCAACCATAATTACACACTGTGGTCGGGGAAAATACACAGAGGAGTGTGTTTGTGTCCCTTAACACTTAATTTAATATTTTCCTCAGTAAACAAATGGTTGTGTTTTGGCTTAATGCACTCAAATCATAGTCATTTGAATTCTTTGGTGCTTACTCTCTTGCCAAATATGGATGGGAGACATTTTTTACGACGAGGCTTCCCACAGAATTCACATGTGGATATTTCAGATTTCTTAGCAAACCCCTCCGTCTTTCTCCTCCCACTGACGATTTCTCATGGCCTGTTTTCTTTTTTTTTTGTTTGTTTGTCGGTTTTCTGTTTGAGAACGCCCAACAGCCTATTCAGGATGTGCCGGCTGCAGTCGTGGCGCAAAGCGTAAGCACACACAGCGATGATGAACGGGATTATCGGGATGAGCCTGTGGGCAAATATTTATCAAGTCTTCTAAAGGCGTGGATGTTTGCTCAAATGAGGTGTTTCAAATTTAGAATTTATTAGAGTTTGTTGAAAGCCGACATGAAAGTGAAGAAGAACCTGGTGCTAATGCTGTGGCAGGTGATCTTAAATCAACACAACATTTTCTGCTGATGTCAGAAGCATTTGGCTGGTGCATACATATTGAATTTTAGACGAACCTTAATGGTTTTTCAAACAAGCTTTCAGTTTTCAAACTCACATTTTCGTGGTTCTTCTTGAGGTGGATGAGCTCCTCCTTCAGGGATTCGATCTCGCTCTCCAGGTTCATGCGGCTCATGTTGGTGTCGTCGATGAGTTTCCTCAGGCCGACGATGTCTGCCTCCACGGACTGACGGATGGCCAGCTCGGACTCGTATCTAAACAGCACAGGGGGGCATGATTGTGAGGACATGTTCGAAGCCTGGTTCACAGAGATTCAGCTAACTGGAAATGTACTCATCAGAACTTGTTTTAAAACGTCTCCCCTAAGTTTAAATGTACAGTCACTTTTTGTTTGGTCAGCATTTAAAATTCCGCACTCGTGTTAGCAGTGACATTTCATTTACCACAGGCCTCATCATTAGTTATGATGTAAAGGTGATGATTTACAACTACAAGACAAATGACAAATGTCTCTTCAGATCCTGACACTATGTATTCATCCTGCAGCCCATTCAGCAGTGGAAACAGGGTGGGTCCCACAGCTGTCTGGATTAGTGTTTTACAGCCTCAGCGGCTCAGCAGGCGGGTCTTACTTCACTCTGAAGTCATCGGCCGCCAGGCGAGCGTTGTCGATGTTGAGGACCAGGCGGGCGTTGTCGGTGGTGGCATCGAACACCTAGAACGGGTTCGAGAAAAATAAAATTTAGTTGTTTGAACTCTAAAATTGGAATGGGGGGCAGCACAGACAACTAACACCTTTGCTAATATTCACGCTAAAGACAGGTTATTTGAAATTAATGTCACAGAGTAAGCCACCCAAGACAGTAAATGAACATTTTGAGCAATGTTCGGCAAAGTTTAGTCTTTTGAAAGCTTTTGTTTCTCTTTGTTGCCCCCTGTGGTATTAAGTGGTAATTACAGGTGTATTTTTATGTAACATCGCTTGTTTGAGGTCGTTTGAGGCCAGTCACCTGAACCTTAGCTTGGATCGGGATCTTAAACATTTTGTGCTGATGTCAGAGACGTTTCTTTTGTTTTTTCACACAATGCATTCGATGGGTTGACGTGGGCAGGACATCCACAACTAGTTTTCAAACTTTCAAGCTTTTGAAATTTTACATTTTGTGCAATGTTCTGCAGAGTCGCCAAGTTTAGCTGAGCCGTGCAAAAAACTCGCCAGCTGTTTATTGAAAGTAAAAAAATAAACTGCACCTAGCACCGTGACGGCAAAACTTCACAAAAGATCTCCGTTTTGTTTCTCTTTTTAGCCCCCTGTGGTAATAAGTGGCAAGTGCAGGTGTTTTTATGCACTTCTCTTTTTAGGGATCAGAACTACATTGTTTGTTTGATGTCGCCAGTCACCTGAACCTTAGCTCCGCCCACTGTGTTTGGTGTCACAGACACCCAGTATCATAGCACTGTAAATGACCGTGTTACCGTTTCATCTGTGTCTCGTATACTTAATCACCATTCTGATAACATTTACTGTGGGAATAAACAGTGACTCAGCGGATGTTTATTGGAATGAAAATGAAAATGATGTTGCCACTTTTAACTACTGACTTTTACGTGGCCGTGTGACAGACTCTTACTTTTAGCTTGAGCTAGGCTGTTTTGTTCCGTTTCTTTTCTACAAGCGAAGCTCAGCTAAGAAACAGAGACATTTAACTCAAGAAAGCAAGGTGAGTTCCTGTTTTGCATCATGTAATGTAGTTTTTAGACACCAGAAACTAATTATCTTTTGAGGTGCCTGCTTCAAAGAAGAGAAATAATGCCAAGTATAGGTATAGGACTGTGCCAGATGGGTGCAATATTTGCTTTTGCAGTCAGGGTGCTGCAGATAAGGGCTTGGGTGGATGGTAGGGGAGTAATCCAGGTGACAAAGTCCATGAGCCAATGAGAGGCTGCCAGGCAGCTGCCGTCCTGTTGCTGCTTAGGAACAGGATCTATCCTGTCAGCAGGTGATTTGCATGAGGACAGTGGTGATGGTGGCTGTGCTGGTGGATTGTGTGCGTGTGTGCACGGTCATGTGATGCGTGTGTTTGCATGGGTGGTTGACTTTGCCGACGTTACTGGATTACTCTTAGGTTTCTGTCTGTGTTTTCTCAAGAGGGGGTTGGGACGGAGGGTACCACTTGGAAGATTTTCTGCTTCACACGGAAAGATAAAATGTGTCTCTTTGACCCTGGGCTGTTAGCAGAATAAACTGAACAGAATTTCAAATTTGTTTTTGTGTTATGACAGGGCCGTGGGAAATACGACTCTCTTTCGGGCCATGTTTTGCGTCACATTTTGTCAGTTCTGGAGCTCGCTGACCTTGATGTTTCTATCTGTTCCCCTCCTACGATTAAAAAAATGTGTCTCGCACAGTGAAAATAAGCTGCCCAATGATGAACTCCTACCCCACACACACACACACACACACACACACACACACACACACACACACACTTAGGCAGAAATGTTGCATTTGTAAATGAGTCTTGGCTTCATTTCCAGAAAAGCAAAGTGCAGGTTTTAAATTTGGAACTTCTTCCACGTTGACATGGTTTCCTCCTTTTCCCTGGCGGCTTCTGGTGTAAGTTTCCATAATGACTATATGTGACATTTGTTCTCATTGTCTGACTAATAGCTCCAAACAAACAGGAAAAAGGTAGTTAAGATCATGATGAAGGGACCTGTTACGGTCTGCGGAGTCCCTGGACGCTCCTAATTTTTGTTTGTCTTTGTTTTCCTGTCTCTGTGACCCATGCCGCCTCCTGACATTCCTCCTCCATACTGTTTCCGGTCCAGCGCCCCCCCCTCCCCTCAGCCCCTTGAGTAGCAGTGCTGAAGAGCAGCAGGAACCCCCTCTCTTACCCTGACGGGGTTACATTTAGGTCACACTTTTCAGTCTGATTAAATCACGTGTACTTCACATCTTCTCAATACTTTTATCATCTCACAACATCTCAGCCTGGCTTCACCCCTCCCTCCATTAAACTTCCCCACCACATGCTTTTTTTTTTTTGATGAATCAACACATGCCGTCCTCCCCCATCCCAACTCCTCACCTTCTTCCTCAGGTCGTCCAGGATGACCTGGTACTTGCTGTAGTCTCTGAAGTCGGGGCCGCTCTTCTCCAGGGCCTCCTTGATCTTAACCTCCAGCTTGTGGTTGGCCTGCTCCAGGTTCCTCACCGTCTCCAGGTAGTTGGCCAGGCGGTCGTTCAGGTTCTGCATGGCAAACTTCTCGTTGCCCATGATGTTGGCGGTGTTGCCGCTGCCGCTCACCTGGATGCTGCTGGAGAAGCCCCCGGCGCCAGAGCCCAGACCCAGACCCATCCCCAGGCCGGATCCCAGCCCCATGCCGGATCCCAGGCCGCCGCGGACGGTGGAGGAGGAGACGCTGATGCGGGACCCGCCGGCCCCACCGTGAATGCTGGAGGCCCTGTAGACGGGAGCGGAGGTGCGGGTGATTGACATGGCAGGGGGTCTGCTGCTGGTGGAGGAGCGCACGGAGTATGTAGTTTGCCTGGAAGTTTTCATTTTGTCTGCAGAGTGTGAGACTCGGTGAAGGAGACCGTGAGAGAGAGAGCAGAGGCACCGGCTGGGCAGGCAGAAATTAGAGCTCACAGACACAAGGCAGGAGGAGAGGGAAGCTGTTAAACTTTATAAACCTTGTGGGCCCTCGGGTCCGCCCCCAGCCACTCCCCCTGTCGCCGCCCTCTTTTTTTCCACCGACCAAACCGCAGGGCTGCTCAGAGCATGCCTTTGTCCTTTACAATCCTCCTGCCTGAGTCCAGGGAATTTACTGGAATTGAATAACCTGGAGATTTAGTAGAATTAATAAAAAAATAAAACTAGTCATGCGTGTGTGGAGGTTCTAGTAATCCATTTCATCATAGCGTACTTTATTTGGACGTGTGAGTCACACTATTTCAGGTTCTCACTTCCACCAACTGAGCAAACTATTTTATTTATGTGTTCTTGTGCAATATTACACCTACACTTGGGCTGAATAATATCAGCCCCGGAGTCTGACAATAACGCCTCGCTATTAATTACACAATCAACAATAAGAGTTGCTCCCCACCCCTGCACTGTGCTATTACACATCAATGAGTTCTGGTTTGGATTTCGCCACTGTCCTTAGTCGCCGCGGGAGGGGTCCCTTCAACAAATGTCACACCTGGAGGAGCGGGATGCCTCACCCGCGTGTCATCCCAGGCCAGATGACTGCGTCACCGGAGGGGGGGGGGGGGTTTCTGTCGTCTGGTTTTCTCGTCATGAGTGCACTCACAAGGCACGGAAAAAAATAGTTGTAGAAGTATCCGCTGGTTTCCACTACATCGGCATATCTGAAATAGAACTTCGTGAATAAGGAAAAGTATTTTTGGTTTTAATGCGCTGCAAACACAGTTCTGCTTAATATGCCTTTAACAAACAAATGAATAAGAAAAGAATCAGATAAGAGGTTTTCATGCCTTTGATAGCCCCAGATGTTATGTGCCATATGTACAGTATGTTGTTATCTGTCCTACGTTGCCGGATGTGTGTCCGATTGTCCCCCTCCCATAAAGGATATGGTCAAACAAAAGAACCATTCCACAGACCTGTGGGAACAATGGCTTTTCTACACCAATAAACAGATTCCGGTGGCACCCCTGCAGGTTTTTTTTTTTTTTATACAAGCACATTCCACACTCATTCCTCCACCTGGTGCTGGCTCCCCACACAGACTGAAAACCTTTTCTTCTCTCCACAGTTGTATGTGTTCTTTCATCGGTTGTTTGAAGTTTAGAAACTGCGCGGACACATGTTTTTCTAAAACACCTGTCTGTAATTAAAGCCTCAAATTAGGTTTTGTGCAAGCAATTAGGCAAGAGCGGTTCATCAGTCTTCGCGTGGAAATCGGTCGAACCACCCACAGTCTGAGGCGTCAGCATCAACTTGTTCCCGAACAGAATTTGTGCGTAGCGGTTTTCGAAGCCCGGCCTCGTCATTGCTCCACATTTTTGCGTTTGTTTTTCAGGAAGGAACTTGCAGCAGGATATTAAAGTATAAAGGGATCTAGATGAAATCAAAACAACTCATGTGCCGTCACTGAGCACACAAACAAAGAGGATTCCTGCTAAGCGCAGCAATAAGGTCATATACCACAACGACGATGATGATGATGATGATGATGATGATGCAAAGTGCAACCGAGTGCATTTGGAAAGTTCTTGTTATGTTCGTGAACTGTTCATGAGTCAGTTAAAATAGATGTGTCTTGGATAAAAAGATTGATATCAGTGGTTTTTCATCAAACATCCCCTATGAGTGGAGCCGACTCGGGGTCCTGGTTGGTCAAACAGAGGCAGAGATGACTCCTGTGTTTTGTCTGGTCCTCATGAACACCACACCCTGCGGGGAAAACAAAGAGATGATAGCGGCTGTGGAGCAGATCAAGTTTCAAGTTTCAAGTGCCGCACATTGTGTACGATAAATGATGGAGATTAGCTTTAGCCTCGAGGCCTTGTCGGTAAAAACCAGCGTGACATGACAAAAACGAGTTATGGGAACAGTGGGATAAAACACTACTCTCATGTCTGTGTGCTGTGGTGCTTTCAAATGGAACTTGTGTATCTTTGATTGGAAGTCAGGTACACAACATATGTATATATATATATATATATATTTATATATATATATATATATATATATATATATATATATTAGTATATTAGTATAGGCAATGATGGAAGATAAAAAATTAGTAAGTAGGAGGGTATGGGGGGGCCTTTAACGTGTCTGTTGCCTCGGGCCCTGATTGGTTCACTTTTTGCTATTCGCACTTTTGGTTGGATGCCAAACTGCATTTTGTTGCGTGTCTACCTGTACTATATGCAATACAGCTTAGTCTAATCTAAAATAGAGGTTGTGCACACAAAACTGAATTTGAATAAGTCTTGGAAATATTGTGAACAAAAAAAATGAAAATAGTATACACAAAATTAAAAAATGGAATTGGCAAACTAAAAATGGAAGTAGAAGGTGGCAGTAGCTCAGGAGGTAGAGCACTTGTCCAATAACCGAAAGTTTGGCGGTTCAATTGGGCAAGACCCACTTGCTTTGAGGATCTAAATTGAAAAAGTGCAATACTAAACAAATACACTATTATTATTGTCATGAGAACACTGTTGCTAGGTATCTGTTGGTGTCTGGAGGCCGCAGAGGCTAATGGCTTCGCCCATTAAGTGATTGACTTTCTGTTACCACTTATCCTCTGGAGGGTCACTGGAGCCTAACCCGGCTGTCATTGGACCAGAGGCGGAGTACACCCTGGACTGGATCTCCAGTCTATCGCAGGGCTAGCACAAACCCCACACCTACGGCCAATTTAGAATCACCAATGAACCTAACAAGCATGTCTGTGGGCGGTGGTAGGAAAAATATGTTATCCAAAGATATGTTATGCAATTATGAAAAATACCGCATGGCTAAATAATCACAGCCAGTATTAACTTAGCTACTCCCGCTATTTCTGAAAAAGTCAGCAGACACCACATACGAGGTTTGCGAATGCCACGCGCAGGGGCCTTCATATAGACACTTCATTTGAACACGGCAAGCACGACCCAATTTCAAGGCCTTTGGAGGCAGCACAGTGTACATAGCTGGAGCCAGGACATGGTTAGCTTAGCTTATGTTAGCACTGAGACTGGAGGCGGGAGGAGAAAGAATATGCATTGTAAGTTATCTTGAACATCTTCATTTTCACTCCACTTTCTCTTTTGCTCTGTAAACTATGATCGACATAAAGATACAGATCTTTCTGTAGAATAAAAACAACCCCAGGTGCACCAGCGTGGGCGTGTGAAGAAGCCAAAATATCAGAATGACTTTTACCCCAATGATGTGCCGAACACTGCTTACTGCTGTTGGCTAGGCTAGTTAGCTGGTGTCTCCTTGTTGGTTGCTAGCTGGTAGCTGATCGCTCATTAATGAGATTGCCCAATATGGAATTACATTGAAATTTCCAGTTAATAAATTGAGGTGACAAGAAATGGAGCTTTATCTAGATGCCAAAAAGCTTTCCTGTATCTGCCGACTCTGTCGGTGTTTGGTTTCACCCTGGTGTGTAACCAGGATTATGTTTTTCGCCGGTATCACGGTTATCAAGCCAGGGCTTAAATGTTAGCTGTGATTAACGCCATTCCAGGAAAACATCAACATGGGCATGTTATGACAAGGTTGACGTACAGTTCAGATGGGAAGATTTTGACATCTACTTGTGAAATTTTACCATTAGATTCAAATGGTTGCAACATCACATCACCTTCATTTCCTTTTAACGACTCTTATCGGCTTTCCACTTTCCACTCACATTCATGTTTCTGTAAGGATTTTAAGATAAGAAAGGAAAAATACCCTCTCAAAGTAAATGTTATATGTTTGGACTTTCCTTTTTATCTTTTGCCCCAAGTTTTTGCAGGCAGCAAACCCCCACCCATGGCTCACCTCAAAGGTTTTGGGCTGGTTTCAGGAATTTCCGTCCATCACCGCCCAGATAGTCATCATCCACCGTTAACGAATCCCCTCCCAGCTAATCTCTGCTCCTTCCAGGGACAGCTCATAGCTTGTTCTGTGTAGACGGCTTCAAGTTTTATCAGAGTTGTGCACGTTATCGCGAATGTTCAACAGATTATATTCATTTTCACTGCTGTTAACAGCTGTAAACTACGATCGATGTAAGGATACAGACCTTTCCTTATAATAAAAATAACCCCTTCTAGGTTTATGAGGAGCTAATCAATATAAAAATCAGTTCAAATCTGTGAAAAAAACAGATTGTATTGGAAAACAACGAGTCTTAAACGCCAACAACGACAGTTTATCTTAGAAGACAAAGCATCAGAATGACCGTGCCGCATACTGCCGGCTGTTGGCTAGGCTAGTTAGCTGGTGTCTCCATGCTAGTGGTAGCTGCTAACGGCTAGCCTTGCTGGCTGACTTTTTGTCTTTATTCAGTTGGACTGAGTTTCTAAATGTGTTTTGCAGAAGGGAAAAGTGTTGGTTGACATGTAGGCTAGGCTAGTTAGCTGGTGTCTTCTTGTTGGTTGCTAGTGTTAACTGGCTGCTAACCTGCTGGTTGGTTTTTCAGTTGGACTCAGCTTCTAAATGCACTTTGTCTTGGATATTGGCACAAGGGATTGTAACAGCTCATCCTGTGTAGTAATAAATTAATTAGATATAGTTCATGTAAAGAAGATCTATGAGGGAACAACAAAGTCCAAGTTTATTGAACTCGCCTCACATCATAATTCAATTGCCTGGCATAAAGTTTGTGAAATCACGAGGCAGTCACACCTGCCGTATGGCAAACCGCAGCGGATTGTACTCTCACTTTTACGACGCAGGAGCGAAACAGGGTCATATTTGTGGAGCTATATGTGTCATCTGTGCTGACACGGCCAAAATACACTCTAAGTGACATCACTTGTCGGTTTGGACTGTGCGCTGTTTGGTTACAAGGGTCGTGTTTGTTGTTAAGTCTGAGTTAAAGAGCTCAGGGCCATTTCATAGCGAGTTTAAACTCTTCCTCACGGGGGTAAAAAATTAACTAAAATCAGTAGCTTGGCTCGGCCGGGGCGGTGAAGGGAGAGAACTGTAGAGCCGTTGTTCGGTCGGACCATCCTTCCTCTGTTCTGACCTCGGAGGCTGGAAACACCCACAGAAAGCACTAAATCTTGAGCAGGCCTGGCAGGAGCAGAGGACGTCCACAGAGGAGCCTTTTTCAGGGGATCGTCTAACTCCTGACCTCGGGGCCAGACGTCGGCAGAGGCCTCGGGCTGTTTGTCGCTCGTTGCCTCATTCAGAAGGAGGACGAACCGTCACGGGTGATTAGAGAGGAACTCCCACTCCCACTTTCGGTCAAAACTTACTCACGCATTCCTTCTGCACAGTATGCAGCGCCATCTCTTTTATTTCGCGATGCCATTATAGCTTAGTTAGTGACTAAGTGGGACACAGCTGGGAAACACTTGTGTGCGGACAATTTACAGGTGTGTGTGGAACATTCCTGCTAGGTGCAGTAGCTGGCCGGCTGCTGACAGCGGTGAATCACTGATCTGACACAAAAGCTTGGAAATGTCTGATTAATGTGTGCCGCTGGAGTCCGGGAAGGCACCTGTTCAGGTCTGCGTGGATGAGGGCTGCAGGTGGTCGAGAAGAAGCCGGGGGGCGGTTTTGACGTACGTTTGACGAGGGTGCGAATGAAAACAGACGGACGAATAAAATAAACTGTGAGTGACGTCTGACAGCTGGGTGCCAGAAGTTAAATCGGGGCGTCGTCTCTCTCGGTGCCTCGGGCCCTTTCGGTTTACTGGAGAGGAAAGTGAGGTCAGGGGTCAAGGGGTCTGGCTGGAGCGAGGCCACGATGGAGCCAAGATGGAGAAAATGTGGTTTTTACACATTCAGTGCCCCCCCTTCCCCCATTGACGTCTTGTTAGCTTCCAGAAGAATCTTCCAGCTCCTTCATTGTGTTCAGCCTTTTCTAGCAGGACGTATTTTTTACAGCTAATCTCACCTCCAATGTTACACCTACATAACACGCTGGGTGATAAAATGAATCATCGTGTAGATAAGGATAAAGGCCCCAACGTGATTTGCCTCCGTTTGGTGTGTGTGGATGCCACCTCCTGTGGCGACGGGTGATCGTCAGTTCATAGGCTTTAGTTTTACCTGGGAACTAGATCTAGATCATTTATTTTACACCTTTACACTAGTGATTTTTGATACCAGGGATTATTTATTTTAAACTCTGTACAAGTATATTGAGGGTGTGGCCTCATTTGCTATATAGCCGAGCTAATACAACAACAGAAAAAGCAAATGACATATGAAAATGAAGAAATTGAAGAAAGAAATTGTTTAACTATTAAGAACTACTATAAAATGAAACCTTGCATCTTAGTTGTGACCCTGTTCTCTCCTCTTCTGTCCTCCTCATCATAAATGTCTCATATTCTATGTTGTGGTTTAACCTGAGTTTGTGTGTCACAAGGTTTGTTGTGTTGCCACAACTCAATAGTCTAGTTTCTTTCTACTAACTGAAGTATTGCAAGTATCGATATTTTAATATCGATCTGCACATCAACATGATTAGATTTTTAAAAATCAAACATGACGTGAAGAGACTGTCTTGATCCTGAGAGAGAGAACGTATGAACTATTTGAATCAGCTCCACTTCTACTGATGCGATGAACACGTTAATGCACCACATCTGAGGGTTTAAAACCTTTTTTTTTGTGTATGCGCTAATGTCATCTTGACTTTGCACCCTCACATCTGTCCAAACTTTGACTTATAGCACAGCCTTCATTATTCTGCAGACAAACAAATAAAACCCTTAAAAATATCACAGTTATTTCAAATGACTACATGTCCGTAGGTAAAACTAGTCCTGTGTGAATGGGGCTTTAGACTTGGAGGAACAGCAAGGCTGATAAATAGCGATGATAAGGATTTTGATAAATAATCAGGCTTTTAGGTCAAACCTGTTGGAGTTTCGCCCCACGTGTGAGGCTCTCAGTTCTGCAAAGCATCCAGAAACTATTTTTACTGCCGTTAAATGAATAAAATTGAATTTAAACTCTTTCGGTGGCAGTGGGCACGGCGTACGCTTGTGTTTTCTGTGTTTACTGCACAGCAGCAACTTTCTGGACCCAGTGGTTTCATGTGAATAAACACTCTGGTAAGTAGCTGCCTGAAGTCTGTGGTCGAGCTCCTGTAGTCGCCTGCCGTCCTCTCTAGTAGGAAAGATTCTTCCACAATGAAAGTTGGTGGATATTTAAAACCGGACAGCCCTGATGTATGATTGGGTATCTGTACCCAAGATCAGTCCAAGGTGTTTCATGCTGCATGCGTTTAACTGGCTCTGGAGGGACTAAGAAGTTAAGCGCTGGGTGGTTAAACGTGGAAAGCTAAATTTAGCTGGAAACTATCCATACTTTTCCAGGTCCAGGGGTTTGTGGTGGAACCACTTATTTATGAGGGGTGGGGGTGTAGGGACCCTGTGTGGGCAGGTCTCCATCCAGCCCATCTGGTCGAGCTCGATCATACAGGGTGGTATTAGTGCACAGGGCTGTTTCAAGACACTGTGTGGGCCCCAGGGCAACAGACACCTTGGAGCCCCCCCATATTTAAATAACAAACATAACAATAACATTGTTCTTATTTACACATTTGCTTACAAAACTGCTATCCTAGTGCACTTTTCTTTTAAATCTGCTGCTTGTGAGCCTTGGCTTGGCCTTTTAAAAGCGTTAAGATATCCACTGTCTAATTGGCATTAGCTGTTGTTGTGCATCGAACAACAAACTTTTCTGATGCTTGGTTGGAGAAAGTGGCATGTGGCAATAACTACTTTTAGTTTTTTTTCTGTTTGCGTGTCCTGAGAGGTACGTTCACTTCATTTGGCCCGGCAACCGAAGCAAGTAGGGGGCCCCATTAGGGAAACTTCCAACGTGTTGTCGTTGCAGCATCTAAGCCAGTTCCATCACTGTCATTGATATGGACCGATATCAGCTGTCTTATCGGGGCCCCCTTCCAGCTCGGGGCTCTAGGCAATTGCCTGGCTTGCCCGTCCACTTGCACGTCCTTAGGATTATTTATTCATATTTGTTCTGTTATCTGTGTGGTCATCCTTTGTGCTGTCATATCCAACAAAAACATTCGTTCTCTTTGCAAATCACAGTCAAACCGAAGCCAGAGGGATTACATCACACTTTAGATCTCATGCACAGGTTGATTAACGCCGGGTGTGGACTGATGCTTCACTAGTTTTACTGTCATCAACAACGGAATTCACACATGACGATGAGACGGGTGTCATATCTGTCCATCAGATGTATTGCAACACCCAACAAGAAATGAGCTCTGCACAAAGGCGGGAAGCAGGGGTGACCAGCGGGTTGACCTGCCCTGCCTGAAGGTAGAAATGATTGCTCATTCAAAGCTAATCTAAGGTCACTGGGTCTAGATCAGCGCACATTAATAACAGAGGCCTCACTCCTCTCAAAGTCAACGAGCCGCTTGTGAAAACGCACCAAAATACTCCTTTAAAAAAGGTTTCGACATCAGCTTCATTTGTCGGTTTCCCACGGTGATTATATTTTCACGGTACACTAAGCTGTGCTCACACGCCAACTCGATGTAGCAAGCATTTAAAAAATATATAATAAATAAAAACAGCTTATATTTTAAAAGTTAAGAGAGAGACTGATGCTGGGTGGAGTGCGATGATTTAAATGTAAAGGATGAGGGTGTGTGTCAGCAGAGGAAGACTGATAAAGACGTAAGACACACAGAGGAGTGAAAGGTTAATTTATGTTGCCGTATAGGGGGAACTCCTCCAGAGATGGATACATGATGTTTCCCTCGTCTGATCTGCAACTCCTACATGTCACAGTTTCAGAGGATTGTGCAGAGAGGGTGTATCAGAGTGTATCACTTCTAGCGAAGCGCTACAGGGTGGAGGTCATTACTTTATGGGCTGCTGAAGGTGTGAGTAATAACCGTTTCAAAACAGGGCTAGCCCGCTATTTGACGGCTTGTTTCTTCATTTTTTTAATGATATTCTCATGCACGAGAACACTGCTGTGTACGTGACTCTCTCTGAGCTTTCTGTCCTTCACACACTCACAGACATTCTTAGCCACTGCGTCTCCTCCTTTTCCCCTTCGCGGCCCACGTACCCGCTCCGTAATTGCTCCCAGAATGCCTCCCTCTGACGCAGAGCGCTCGCAGCGAAAAACAGAGAAAGTTCCCAAACTGGGTCTTAAACTGCGTTGCCGTGGCGACGGGAAACAAGTTTTTTGACCGCGCTCCCCGTCGGGGAAGGGACGGGACCCTCGCTGCAGGAACCTCTCGGCGAAGAGCTGACACGACACGTTTCACGAGCGCGGCCCGGTTCTTCAGAGCTGCTCCCCTCTGAGTCTGCATGTTTTCAGATGCTTCCAGACAATGGGCTCGTTTGAGTGGACGGGCACAGTTCAGAAAAAAAAAGAAAAAAAAGAAAAAAGCCTCCAAAGAGCCTTCAGTCTCAGTCAAGGATGAAAAAGAATGAAAGGAGTGGAGGGGGAGAAAGAAAGAATGACCACTGTCTGGTCTCAAAGAATGTTACAAGTGGCCAAGTTTGGCTCCGACAAGAATCAGGCATTGAGAGGAAAGTGTGTCTGTCCTCAGCAGAGGGTTTTAATGAGAAGTCACAGCTTGGGGTTATTGCACACATGCAGTTTAAAGAGAGACACACAAAACTTTTAACTGCACTGAAGTGTGCTTTGCAGCCACAGTCTAATTTGTTCTGACGTGACATGTGAGCATCACCCAACATCAGTCAGCTGACACCATCAAACTGCGTTTGAGCGCACATGTGCATGTGCATGTGCATGTACGGGTTACGTAGCCGAGTTTGCAGACTTTGTTGGTCTTCTCTTGCTTGTGTTCCTGTTAGCGCTCCATCTCAGCACGCACACATTATCCTATGTTACTGTACACGGGGAAAACGTTAAATGTTGACACAGACTGTGCAGCACGTTAGCTTAGCAGCAGCTTTCCTCCGTCAGTGAGCAGTAAGGAGGTTTTTAGAGAAACTTTGAAGCATCTGGAACGGGTTCTGTTTCCAAGTATCAGTCTGACTGTGAGTCTAAAAGTGGACGCCACGACCACAAGGGGCAGTTAAGGGATAGTAATAAATGCTGGAGTACAGGGGTCAGACACAGTGACATTAACAATATTTTAGCCATAGCCAGAATAAGCTAATCCGTCTTTCAAAAACATGGAAGGAGTTCAAAAAGTCATAAAACCTGCCCCCTTTTAGTGGCTGCTAGTGGAACTAATTCAAGAACAAACTAGGGACGTCGTTCCTTTATGTCAAAGAACCACTGGTTATATACAAAAGCTGTCGCTTCATTAGAATTATCACGTTATTTTCAAAGAAGTGTTTTTCCATACGCAGAACAGATCATCCACAAAACATGTGGAAGGCACGTTGTCCTTTATACAACAAAATACAAAACACTGAATACAACAGGAAGACGCATCATGGCTGGAATGCACAACGGCGCAATGATTCCACCTTCCTATTATTGTGTAGGGAACCTTTGTGCCTCCAAAACAGTGGTGACTCAGTTCCAAGGAACAGATCTTAAGGGGGATTAGCTCAAATGGTAGAGCGCTCGCTTAGCATGCGAGAGGTAGCGGGATCGATGCCCGCATCCTCCAAACTGTCTTTGTTCTGACATGTAGCATATATTTACCTCGTTAACGGCAGAGGCTTGATCAGCAGTAGTGATAGGTTTATACTGCAACATTATTAAAACTCCAACTCCACTATTGTCTTTGGACTCAAGATAAAACTCTACAAGTTCAGTCAATAAAGGAATAATAATAAGATTGTATCTGAGGATATCCTGCATTTGGAGGCCATGTTCTTCATGTTTTGTTTAGTTTTTTGAGCTTTTCCTAAAGTGTTTTTGTGTGTGTCTTTGTCAGGCTGCGTCCTGCTGGGGTCATTGCTATGAGGGTGGGGGTGTCTGGTCTGGTCTGGTCTGGTCTAGGTGGGGGCTACATGTCTAAGTAACATCCACATGTATGAATTCCAGGTCCAAACGTTTCCCAGCAGAACACTGGATTGTCACAAGATGGTGTAAATGTTGTTTAATTCTCCTGGTCATAATGTTGTGGCTGATCGGTGTATTTACAATTTGTCAGATTTTTTTTTGAACTGTGATATTAATTGTGGAAATTAGGAGTTTTTCTTGGAAAATTATTTTCATTAAAAGTTGTATTTCTTTTATTTCTTACTTTATTGTCATTGCAGTACATGTAAGACTATTAGTCACCATCTGACATGAATAATAACCCAAATATGCCATGAGGCTGAAACAGCTCTCTTAGAAACAGCTCTCTTAGAGACTAAACATATTCCTTCTTTCTATACGCTTTAAAACAGATGGAATAACCATAGAGACGAATCCGTTTACTCGTATTTTCCCTCGTTTCCACTGGTTCCAGAAGCTTCTATTCATATCTGATCCATCAGCTAACGGCCTTTTCACAGAGCTGTGTCTATTTCAGGTACGGCGGCTGACTCATTCCTCCCATGTAATTACCTCCTGGCCGAGCAGATGGTCCAGTAAATGAAGCGTGCAGCGGAGGGAAGCAGCCACGGGAAATCCCTCTAAAAAAGGGGCTATCCCCATACGTAGGGAACCCTCTGCATCCCCTCCCCTCCGCGACGCGCCCTCGTCCAACGTCCACAACAGCCATATGTACTTCTGGAAAACATTACACGTTTTCCTACAGCTTTCCACTCCGCCTCAGTCCGTTTTTCCATCCGTTTTTTTTTTCCATGCCACGCCACCGTGGGCGTATATGGCTTTAATTCATTCCAAATGGCGGGAAAAACATCAGTTCCTCCTTCCCTTCTTCTATAATCTCCTGGCAAACACAGTGAAGAGCAAGTGGACGCTTCCTCTCATCAGGACACACACGTAGAGAGACAGTGAGGGGGAATTCAGGAGCGGCAGAAAGAAAGAAATTAAAAAAAAAAAAAAAGAAAGAAAGAAAGCTGGAGTGGAAGAACAGGAGGCCGAGGTTGTGGGATCTGGAGCTGGAGCTGAATATCGCACATGTTCACTAGCTGCAGCGTATCAGTACGAAAATGCAAAATGACAATCTGCAGCTGCATCAGAGAGCTCTGCTGTCTGGCCGGAGAGGAATTTATCTGTCTGGCAACCATATGTTGGCATGTTGGGACCATTCAGTGACCTTTTGAAAATTCACCCCTCCCCGCGCTCTCTTGTTCAGCCATGGAAACGCTTCATGACTGCAAGGAGAGAAATGCAAACCGCAGCGTTGGAAGCTGACTTTTAACATGAATTTATGAAACAGCGTTGACTATTTTTCTGAGAAACGAAAAAGATGCTTTTTCTCTTTTAATGGAGACAGTATAATGTCCATTTAAAGTGCATTTTGCTCAGTGTAGTCTGTGAAAAAATGTATATTTGTAACCCTTTGTCAAGAGGCCAACATGCAGTAACGTGCAGCTGCTATAGACCCCTTCACAGTTTGTGAACAGTGTGACATTTTTTGAAGGGCGGGGCTTAACTGGAGGCAAAACAGCTGGTAAAGGGTGGTTAGCATAGATCAACGAACTGTTTTGGCAAGAATGGACGAGGAAAACGTAGATTTTAGAGAAAATATGAATACGCTCACTCCTCGAGACCATGAGTGTTATTTAAAAAGGTGGCTATATTCACCGACCCCTACACGCTAGAAGCTAACGTACAGATTCATGCATTTAGTGTAGATTGCTGCTTAGCGAAGGTTAATGGATTTGGCGCCCGCGTGCTAACTAACTGTTGTTAGCTCCCCCCATGCAGATATTGTGGGATGAGATCAAATTAGAGCACTGATGTTGTCATTCTACGTTAGCGCTAGCGGCGACAAATCACCAAGCAACGATGATGGGAGAAGGTGATACGCTGCGCTTTGTGTCGGGAGAGATGTGCTCACATGAAAGCTGAGCTGCCCTAAACTGTTTTTGCTACACCCCTGATGTTGCGATGTGTAATCCAGTTGTCGTTTGTAGTGTGAACACACCTTCATTCAGGTAAAATTCCACTTCCCTGTAAATGAGCAGGGTCCTCCAGTTAACCATGAAAAGAAAAACCACACACCTTTTCTTTGCAGCAGTTACAATTTTGACTAAATTAGTGACAATTTAAGTTAAGCGGTAGTTTTATTTTCTCTTGGCCTCAGACTCATTACTCGACTGCTCTGCAACGTGAGCATTCGTGTGATACTTTGTGTATATTTTTGCATCCAATGTATACAGGCATTGGTGTGGTGTGAGTGTCCCAGTGTTCCAAATGCAAACATGTGTTTTGATTTCTTGCATGCATGTGTCTTCTCATTGATTCCATGTGTAACTTCTGGGCGCGGAGTTCATGCAACTTTTTGTATTTTCCCTTGTCTTTTGACCTGGGAGTGGCAGACGATGACCAACAACTGAGCAGCAGAATGCAGAAGTTACCAGACGTGTGCCTCCCTCCTCCCTTTCCCCTCCCCTAACTGTCTCACTTCCCCATGCTTGAAACTTTCTCCTTTTCTTGTGTCTCTTTTTCTGTCTTCATCCCCCTCTTCCATGTGCTGGCCTCCTCCTCTTCTCTGCCTGGGGTCTCATTTGGTTCCTTTTTATCTTTGCTTACTTTCTGCTAAGTTTTTCTCCCCATCTCCCATCAAGCTGTGGCTACAGATCAGCTCTTGTGTTCTGTCTCTGCTCCCTTTCCCTCCCATGGCCGCCCCCGTCTGCCAACCGCCTCGTCTGCAACTCCTCCCGTTCCTCCCCCGTCATCCCGTCCGGCCCTTGTGCGCAGTATTGTGAGGCCCCTAATCATTTTCTGGCTCTGGTGTGTTTTCTTTTTCTCCCTCCCTCCCTCCCTCCTTCCCCTCCCTTTCTCCTTCCAATTCCTCCTGACCTTCCAGCTGCGAGGCTGCGGCTCAGATCCTGTTCTACACGCCTGTCTCCCTAACAGGAATGTGGTGTTTGTGCATAAACACGACAAGAGCACTGATAAGACTGTGTCTCTGCAAGGACGTGGCTTTATGGCCAGTAACACACAATAGTATCAGGGGAGCTTGGGGGGGGGGGGGGAGACAGTTGTGTAAGGGGGAATTCCTCAAACAGAAGGTTTAAACCATGATTCAGTGGTATCTACAAACAACAGGTTACTGAACCTTATATTCGGATTGTTTCATCTGAGACTTTGACCTGACACTTTGCTAATGGAAGCGTGAGTCACTTGTTTATTTTGACTTCACGTAACTTAGCGGCCTGCGTGATGAGCAGCACGACAGGGGGATGCCCTAAGTGGAGTTCAAGGAACGGAAGAGCGGCGAGAAGGACGGAGGCTAAAAACAAACCCCGGCTGCTTGAGTGTCCCGTCCGTTCCGCTGTTCAAAGGTCGCTTCCTAAATGCTTCAGCCGTGATTGGATTTATTGTTTCCTTCATTTACATTCAAACCCATCATTCAACATGACTGACAAGATGTTAGAATCACACAATGCGTTTCCATGCACAGCTTAATGGAGCTAAGCTTGAAATTCGACTTTCTGAATGTGGTTCTTGTCCCAGTTTACATGCAGCGGAGAAAATAGAATAACTGATGGAAAAATATAAAAAACAAGCGTTGTCATACGTCAGATCTGCAGTCAAACAACAACCAGGTGGATAATAGTTCAGCTTTTTAAATCTTGTATGTAATGTTCATGCTACTTATAATGAAGATAAGATGGCGCTATTCCTCAGGTGGTTCTTCTACCAGCTCTCCTTCTTCTTCTTCTCCTTCTTCTGCGACCATCTTTCTTGGATGTATTTCCTCTGGGGTCATACGCCAGCGCCGCGGTTGTGGAGCAAACGCCCGCATGTTGTCCAGTTAAAGTCCAATTAAGGCGTATACATGCCGGAGATAATCGATTTCCAGTCACAGTATCTGGGTGTCTTAATTGGATAATTTTGTCCACGTAACATGCTTGCGTGTGCTTAAATTGTCCAGTTAAAGTCTGATTAAAGCAATAATACTGACAGAAAAGATCAGATGGGTCCTGAAACACGAACCCCCAACTTGCTCCCAGGGCCTGGAACACAGCGGCACATGTGTGTGAATAAGTGGATACATTTGATTACCGGTAGGTAGAAAATACATCGTCCAATACATCCTCTCATATTGGACTGAAGGCAGACTGGATGCTAACGATTCATTAATTGTATATACTTACTATACAAGTTCATTGCATATATCTACTACTGCCCTTCATTTCTATAAATTGTTTTATCCTGAAAGTCTAATTGATGTTCTTCTATTTTTCATTAAGTGCTTTTAATATTTAAGTGCTTTGTATGTGTTTGTATTTGCCTTGCATGTGCTCTCATATTTGTCCAGTAAAGCTGATTCTGATTCTGAAAGTAACACTATTGCCTCTTGGACGTCTCTGCACCCCTAGGGGTCCACGGAGGCACCGCAGGGGTTCGCAAAATGTTTGGTTGATTAAACATTTTCTATACATTTTTTTTTTTTTTTTCATTTTCCCACAAATTTAAATTTCTTTAAATATACATCAACATGAATCCAACATATTTTAGTAAAGGGATAAGGGTTAGCTTAATACTGAATGCATAATGATAATAATAATGTATATTTATAAATAGCACTAGGCAGAGTTTAATATAGAACACATGTAGTACGTACAGGGTCAGTTTGGGGTCCTTGGCCTGGAAAACGTTGAAGACTCCTGTATTAAATGAATATAAAATAAAATAAAAAGTACATATATAATAGTTAGCACTGGAGCCTTATGGCAAGAAGGTTTTCCATTAGTTGTTGTTATTTCCACTCACTGTGGGTGACAGTTATAAGTACACAGGGCTCAAACTCTGCAGAGATGAGACATAACCCCCACCCATCGATGACTGACTCAGCTGAATCTTCCTTCCTGCGTCCAGCTAATGTCTCACGAGGCGACGGATTGGGGGGAGGGGGGGGATGCATAGTAGTCTCCGTGGAAACGGGACGTAACGGCTGATTCATTGACAAAAATGGATAAACCTTCAACTTCTTCCGTGAAAATAGGAAACGTTGCTCATCGCAGCCTATTCTCTTGGACCGCAGACCCAAACATCCCCAGGATCCCCCCCCCCCCAGCCCCCCACCTCCTCCTCAGATGCACAAATCTCCCAGTAAGACATTACATAATGTTCTCCAGTTACATACAAACACTCTGCAGCTGGGCCACACAATGGCTGCATTTTCTTTTGCCACTGTGCTGTAATAAAAACCGTCTGGGTGTCTCTATATAAAAAGGATTTTCTGTTTTTCTTTTCTTTCTATCGTTCATTTTTTTAATCATTTTTCTTCTGTCTGCAGTTGTGCTGTTTATTTATTTTTCTTTTATTTTTTGCAGCAGAAGGGGGCAGTGTGGGGCAGGTGTTTGTTGCACAGGTATGCAGCAGGTCGGTGTCAGGTGAGGAACATGATTACAGGGCCCGAGCTAATCCTTCCAGACCTTTACGCTTTGCTCTCGTCAGTGCAGGTTTCACCCACGGTTCGTCCTTTATTACATAATGTTTGTTTCCTGCTCGCAGTGTCAATGTGACCGTATCTGAAGTAGGTAACTTCAGGGCGACGGACTCTGTGTGTGTTTAAGGGAGAGAAAAAGAGAGACATCCAGTGGAGAACAGAAACTACCTCTGTGGGAATTTGGAAGTGTGGGCGTGGGTGCGGGTTTTCGTAATCGCTGTTCTTATCAGTGTCAGGGGGGGGACGGACTGGTTTCCATAACAATGCCTTATAGGGAAAATAAACCGTTGCCACATGGTGTTTAAAAGCTGACTGTTATCGCCGCTCAGCACGCCGGCCGGGTAGGAAATAACAGGTCTGCATCGGTGCACTCCTCCCTGCTCAGACATGGCCGACCCTCTGTCACCTTTCCCTCACTCTGCGCCGAGGCTTCTGTTTGAACACCTCTTTGACTCTGCGCCCTCCTCCTTCACTTTTAATTATTTTGTTACTCCTTTATCTTTGCAGCAACGTGTCTGCCTTTGTGTGAATATCTGTCCGCGGTGAAATTCCTCTTCCTTTGATCTCCGGGGCCCTCTTTCCTCGAGGCCAGGCTTTGTCGTCGAACCCGTCCGCCCGGCTTTCTCTAAAACTGCACTAGTCTGAACTCTGAGAGCAAGGGAAGGACAGTAGCTCTGCAGGTTTGGTAGCGTGATGTGCAAAAGTGGGGCTGGTTCTAGCTTCAGGGGAACCATATGTTATTAGGAGCGGGAATACCTGCATCTGTAGGTGGAGTTAGTCCTGGCCAATCGCACTGGATTGATGTTATCACTGGACCATGATGGAAGAAAACTGGAGAAGCCACAACCACTCACAGGAGATGTAAATAAGATTTAGACAAGACTTAGGCCAGACCAGGCAGCCCCAGCCTATAGCACAGGTGTTCAACAGGGTCCTCCAAATATTTGGCTGATTAGACTTTTTTTTTTTTTAATTTTCCGCCACTATTTTCTCCCAGGAATTTAAATTTCTTTAAATACACATTAACATGAATTCAGCATATTTTAGTAAAGAGATTTGAGTTGGAACTCATTCAGTGATACATGAGTTGTCTCAACATGTCTCAACATCACATGTCATGAAATAAAAAACGTAAATATTTGAACCTGTGTATTTTGAATTGATTTAAATGCAAAATGATGGTAATGATTTATGGCCCATGTCCATTCTCTGATGATTCACAACTGATTTGGAGGCACAAGGGGAAACCGACACAATATTAGGAAGGTGGTCATAATGTTATGCCCGATCGGTGTACATTGGCAGTGTGTGAAAAACCAACAGCTCATTTATAAAATCTTTGGGCACTAATCCCCTTCAACCTCTAACAGACAATCGCAACATCTCGTCGCACGAAGCCCGTTACTCAACGTCGTCGGAAAAATTCGCCAGTGGCTGCTAAAGGGACTTCTTTTCATAATTCCAGAAACTTGCCTCACAGTCCCAGTCCGTCCACATCACGGTCTCCAGTGGACGGAGCCGGGTGTCTGGCACAGTCCAGGCCTCGCTGAACACGCGGGGTTACTACATTTTCTTCAAGTGACTAATGCGAATCCTCTTCTGTGAGAATTACCTCTTAAAATGCAGAGTTGGGACGATGCTCTGTGTTTCATCACACAAAACCCTCGGGGGAGTCATCTGGGTCTCCCAAATTCTTCTGGCAGCGGGACAAGTAGCAGGAACGGATGATTTAGGTTTTTCATGTGCACAGTGATTTAATGAAGATGAATGAGAATAAATGCACTTAGATTGTATAGTGTTGTCTGTGTCTGTATGTTTGTGTTTGTTTGGAAATTAGCTTCTTGCTAAATCCTCCACATTTACATTTGCACTGTCACACACACACACACACACACACACACACACACACACGAAAAAAGAACAATTAATAACATTATGTTCTAATGTATGCTTGCGTTACTCCTAATCCATGACCCTGGTCTTCTAGTTAGCCTTTGCACTTAAGAGTAAACCTAAATTGCAATAGAAGGTATGCATGTGGTGTCATAGCACCCGAAGTCTCCATGGTTACGGTAACTGAGTGGCAAAAAGTGACAGATGAACATGGAGATTAGCGGCATTTGTTTGAATCACAGGCTTTAATAGCGTCTAAACTGTAAAAATTTATTTAATAAAATGTAGAAGAGCTGTCGTGTGATTGACTGAACCAACAGATTTGAAAAGCAGAAATATATTTTATATTTTTACAGAAATCTGCCAAAGAACAGAGAAGTAAATGTATCGTTGCATTAGAAGAAACAACTAGAATCCAGACACAGAAACCTGGTGTTGTGGTTCATTTAGGGTCAGATAATATTAATTTATGCTGTATTTACTGATGAAGTCAAACCTTAAGTTACTTCTTACGTTACGTTCTGGAGGTTCTGTCAGATAAGTTTGTTGATGTTGTTGTTTTGGTGTAGTTATAGCCGACAGTAACTATTTCAGTTCCAACAATAAATAACAATGAACTCAATATTTGTGATCACTCCTCATCATCCTTTTAATGCTACAGTATTGTATGGCTAATGTTACGTCTCAGTAAAGCTCTTAGCGTTAGCATCTTTTATTTAGCTACATTTATCAGAACTGAAATGACCTAAAACTAACTGAAACTGAGGCTAATCCACTTTTCTAAATAAGAGATTCCTCTAGTACAAAGCCGATGGAGCTGTGTTGTATAAACTACCAAAAGGTCATACTTCAGTGTAAGTTCACTCTGAATCTGGTCTCTCTGTATTTACTGACACATTTCACACTGTTTTTACCACTCAGTGGGCGTGGCCCTGGGCAATGCATAGCCTCTATTGCAGAAATTTAATCAAATGATTCTAGGTTTATTCATCCCAGTTAAAATATTAATCCTGTCCAAATATCAATTTAAAAAATGGTACATATATATCTATATCTATATCTATATCTATATCTATATCTATATCTATATATATATATATATATATATATATGAAGAAAGCTGCTCATTTCTGACATTTGTTGCACTGAATAATAGTTTTGAGTGACTTTAAATAACAAAAAACAAAAACAAATGTGTGAATATTTTGAAAGAGACTTGAGATGCAACAAGTCTAAAATCTCAACTGCTGCCCTGGGAAGTGAATGAATGACAGACAAAGATCCATGCAAAACATCCATTACCATAAACCCATTCGCCTTAGCTCAGTAGACAAATTGGATTTAGTTGAGTTCCATTTGAAAGAAATTTGTGTTTATCAAAAACCTAACAGCGTAGGGACGACGCCACAAGTACTTTAAAAATATCCTAGGTTAGCATTTGTGTCAGGAAAATTAGCAATGCACACTTTAATTTCTAGTGTTCTTTACAGGACACACAAAATATCTCATGTCTTTCTTCGCTGGCTCCTTGTACAGTTGTATTTCCTCGTTTCCTTCAGCAGAATATGTCAAGGCTACAGAGAAAATGCACATTAAAGGAGTGGAGATACTGGAGTATGTTCAGTCACAGCCCTTTTCTCGTATAATTAATTTATAAGGTGCCCTTAGTACTTTTTATTTGACATATAAAAAAAAATAAAAATAAATCTCCATAAAAATCCTGCAGCAGCGAGTTCAAGGCGAAGTTTTTGTCTCAGGTCACAGTTTTGATAAATGCTGCACGCTGTTGCAACATTTGAGGTCTTTAACCAGGGTGTGTGCTTCATCTTAACAAACCCTCATATTTTTAGATAAGGCTGAAATGTGAAGTTGTGAAAGGCTCTTTTATGTGGTCATGGTTGAGGGTGAGGGTGTGAACGCACAGACCAGGTGTGGACCCGTATAAATAACTGACACCGAGGGATCACAAAAGGTGTCGAAGCATCACCTGTGTCACATACAGTAGGAAAGTGTGCACACACAAACAAACACACACTGTTCATGCATTTGTTGCTGATCAGACCGCGTCACTGATTAATCGTGAGAATAAAGTGAAATTGAATGAGCGAAAATCAGGCAGTCTGAATGTGAAGTGAAGCTCCGGACGCTATAAGGCCAGAACGGCAAGTTACATAATTCTGTTGCACAACAAAGTCCAGCCTCTTGAGCTGTCAAATAAATCTTAGCCTGTGTGAGGCCCCTCAGTCTCGAACAGTGTGTGGTGATGTTGACTCGAAAAAAAAAAAAAAACCCTAAACAAAATTCCGCTCCCCTCCCCTCCCGTCCCGTCTCCGAGCAAATTATCTTTGTGTCAACAAATATGAACCCCGGTGGAGTGTGTGAAGAAGAAGAAGAAGAAGAAGAAGAAGAAGCTGGATCGAGGCGAGGCTTTTTGATTTATTCTTCTTCCCCTAAGCTCACGAGCTTCGGGTGCTGACAGAAAGAATGGCATCCCGCGAGGTTCCTCCATGGGTTGGCAGGGCTCAGGCTCGGTGGAGACGAGATGAGGTGGTTCCTGTCATCTGGTAAAGATTGATCTTGGGTGCATTACCCCCTGGTAGATTTACCAGGCGTGGCCAGGTGGCAGGAGACGCTCTGGGTAGTCCGTAAATTCCCTGGTGGGATTATATACTCTCACTGGGCCTAACATCACGACCACCTGACTCCAGGTCCAAAAGTTTCCCAACAGAACATCGCATTGTCACATGATGGTCACGGTTATTTACTTCTCCTGTCTGTGGCTTCATTGTTTGATTGGTGATTGGTGGACATCTCCTCCGGCCTGTGGGAACGCCTCAGGATCCCCCAAGAAGAACTGGAATGCGTTGCTGGGGAGAGGGACGTCTTGAATTCCTCGATCAAGCCCGATCCAGAGTCAGCTGCATGATAGGAACATTTCTTCAGATGTAATTGAGCCAAAATAAGCTCCAAACTTGTTTTGATGGGACCTATTGTGAAATAGTTAAGAACTATAATAAAACCCATACAGATTGATTTATCAGGCTGCATTCAAACTCAAACTAAGATCACAAGCTTCGGGTACTGACTGAGAGAATGGTATCACATGAGAGGCTTTGAGGAGACAAGTTGAGGTGGCTCCTGCACCCGGTAAAGATTCGTCTTGGGTACATACCCCTAGTTACCAGGCATGGCCAGGTGGCAGGAGACACTGAGGGTGGTCCGTAAATTCGCTGGTGGGATTACATACACTAGCTGGGTTTAAGTGGAGCCAAATATTCTGATTATAATCGGTTTAGGAGCCCAAACCAAATGAAAATTCTCCATATAAACACCTTGGAGTAAACGGGCCCAAACTGAATGAAAGGGGAAGAGTATTCCTTTTCCCAAACCGATCGAAAGTCATGTAAATGATGAATGGGAATGAAGTGAGGCTCTGTTCTGTCTGAGCATGCTCTGTCTTTATGTAAATGTGCTGTGACGGTTGAGTGGAAGAACTAGACATTATTGCACGCTTAGACGGCAGAACAAATAGGAACATAGAGCTGTTTAAAATGGTCCATCTAAAATGAATTGAAGCCAGGATAGACCGAAGAGAGGAACAAAGTCGGAACCACTGGAAAACCTTGAAGACCGGCTACTATAAAGCTAAACAACACAATGAAAAAACTGAATATGACCAAGCTGTTGCTTTAATAATAGACGAACAACCTCCATCTTTGATTGGTGACGCGATGATATCATCAATCTGCACATGTTACACGTCTGTAAAATGGATTTTCTCATTCAAAGTGGTGGTACATGTAGACAGATCGGAATAGATCACCTCACGTGTAAACAGTCGACCTGAAGCCTTCGCTCGGAATCAGAAAAACGTCTCAATGTAAACCCGGCTACAGACTGGGCCTAACATCGTGGCCACCTAGGTCCGAAAGTTTCCCAACAGAACATTGCATTGTCACAAGATGGTCAAAGTTATTTACTTCTCCTGTCTGTGGCTTCATTGTTGTGACTGATTGGTGGACATCTCCCCCGGCCTGGGAACGCCTCAGGATCCCCCAAGAAGAACTGGAATGCGTTGCTGGGGAGAGGGACGTCTTGAATTCCTCATTCAAGCCGATCCAGGGTCAGCGGCTTGATAGGAACATTTCTTCAGATGTAATTGAGCCAAACGGAGCTCCACACTTGTTTTGATGGGACCTATTGTGAAATAGTTCAGGACTATAAAAGTCCCACAGATTGATTTAGTTTATTAGATATAAACTAGATGGTAAACCAGGATCTTGGCCTGTGATAAATAGCTTTAATTCTGTCCTTACTTTGACTAGTGCACATTTCCATAGCAAAGTATTTTGGTGTCATTTGGATATTCAAAAAGGCTTTCACCTCATCAGTCATGACACGTCTCTGTTGCACGATAACATATGAGCTCCTTTTAACACGAACGCGGACTCTTTCTTTCTTTCAGTCTCATTAAGTCATTTAAATGTTAAATGACGGGAAGCTTTGGTTCTTGGACCATTTCACTTGAGCAAAGTCCAAACTGCACCTAGTTGGGAGAATAAATTCCCTCATGGGGGGAAAATAAAGGATAACAAAAATGAAGGTTTCCGAATACATATGCTGAGAACAGACAGCTCATGTGCTACAGATGTGTATAGTCTGTATAAAAAAAAGGCTGCAACTCATGCGGTTTTGACCCAGTTCAGGATTCGATACCAGTACCGATACCAGTACCAGTTTTTACTTCATTCAATATTAACCATGTGAATAGAAAGCACTCAGTTGTTTAAATGTCACCACTACTCCCCATTCAAAAGATTTTTACACAAATACATTTTGAAACTGTTCAATTTACTGCATTTGCACAAAGTATTATCACAAACATGGTGTTTTTTTCATGCATAACCACTTGTTAGCAACAATTTCTACCGATTAAGGAACTAATGCAGTAGATTGACTAAGGATGGACTATTTTACTGTGATGATGAGTAAATATTGCGATATTGTGACTGCTGATGTGGAAATCTGGGGACATTTACAGCTCAGAGATACAAAAATAAAAAAAATAAAATGTTATTAAGGTGAAATGAAGAAACAGGGGACAATTATGGTCTCCTTTATTTTGACATATTTATTCATATTTAAGCATATTTTACCTGCTGAGTCTGTAATGTCAGTAGCAGCGTGACCAGCTACCGTAATGATTCTAAAAGTCTGCACGCAACATTTCCTTTTTCTCATTCATTAAAAGCTAAAATTGGGGACATTTCCGGGGACAGCTATAGAAAAGGTCATCCAACCGATACCTTTTATTTGGCACAAGTCCTCTCGTTCTGCCACTTCATTATTCGGAAATTTCCATCTTCACCACACCTCACAGTGACACAGTTGCACCATGTGTGTTTAAAAACACTACATTGTGCTACGTTGTGTAATCAAATACATTGATATGCCGGTACAATAAAAATTCATATCATAATGAATAAAACTACCAGTATACGGTATGAACCGTTATACCGCCAGCCCTAGCATCGTGGAACACTGAATGGCCAAATGTGCCGCACATGCAGCACGAAAAGCCGCTTTACTGCCACAGAAACTGCTGCTGTTGCAGTGGTGGACCAATCACATGAAGAGAAAGAAGCGATTGAAGCACTGTACTTCTTGACAGGTGCAGTTCCGATACTACTCAGCACTGGGTTGTTTCGGTCGATACCGACACCCAGCTCTATTCAGGCAGGTTTGGTTTAACCTGTCAGTCAACAAACCCAAACCCAAACACATTCATATCAATCATCAGGTGCATTGGCACATGGTAATCTCCTGGGTGTGGGCGTGCTCCATTTTAACCTGCGTGACCGGATGTGGCTGTTAATGCACATGCTCACGCAAAGAGTCATATGTGGTTCTACATGAAGTTTAGAGAATGAAACTTCAAAGACGCATCATCTGTTATAACAAATAGGTTATATAATACCCATGGTGCATCGCAGCAGGAAGTCTCCCCTCCGGGTACGCCCTGCACTACGCTCTCTAACATCGACCGCTCCCTGAGGGGCCCAGGTCGGGACCCTGGTAATTCACTCCAAATGTCTGATCGACTGAGTAATCAAGCCAGGTGTGGCAGACAATGTTCATGTGATAAATGATAAGATAGAATACAAAAGAATCCGCGACAGCAGATTAGAGCAGAGTTTTATGGAGGTAATCGAGCGGTATTGCTTTTGTTTGCTCCACAACATAAAGTACTTTTCATTGCGGGGAAAGTGTTTGCTCATGACTTAAGTGCGTTTACCCAGCGAGCGGTGGCCACCCAGCTCCATTCCTTCACCTTCACTTTTTCCCTTCTCCTTCGTTTAAAGTGCACTGAGGGTTTCACGTCCAGCGCTCTGACCCTGAACGTAAAAGAAAAAAACTTCACACAGGCGAGTCTGCGCAGGTCAGAGCGCCTCCTTTTCAGCCAGCAGCTTCTGAGAGGACGGATTACGGGTTGTGTGGACAGAAGACGAGTGAGGAATTGGACGCCTCGCATTCTTCCACCCCGGAACCCATAAATCTGGCTCCCCCTCCACACTGAACCTCTTGTTTGGCTCAGGCTCTTTTTTTTTCCTTTTTTTTTTATTGCACTTTTACTTCATTCCACTCCCACAGTTTATCCCATAATCCCATGCTTGTATTCCTCACCTCAGTGATTGCAGGAGAGATAGTTTGAGAGGTTTTCAGGGGCCTCTCTTTATCCTCTTTCTCTGGCTTTCTGCAGCGCCCCCTATCGCCAGTGGTTTATGCTATTACACATTCGATGTCTGGACGTGAATAGTCACACAGTGTGGATAAAAATAAAAAAATAAAAAGCTAACTATTTCCTGGTTGGCTGTCTTTCAGAATGCGAGTCCCTGTCACTGGATTGCATAAGACACCTGTGCTTATCTGATCTAAGTTAACAGCAATTACCAAAACTCGCCTCTACAAGCCCTGTGACCACGAATTAGCTGGAAGAAGACGGCGTCTTCTGAAGGAGCATTGGCCTGATTTATGCAGCCTCCATCATAAATAACTCTTATCTAAGCACTACATGAAGTTAATGCCTTCTGCTGACATTTTCTGACACATACACCGATCAGCCACAACATTAAAACCACCCACGGGAGAAGTAAATAACATTAAAAGCATCTTGTGGAAATCGAATGTTCTGTTGGGAAACTTTTGAATAATAGAAGAAAAGCACAAGGTGCTGACCTGGCCTCCAAATTCAAAAGCTATTTAGATAATACACAGGTGCAAATATTCATTTATTTTAAATTGCAAATGTGCAACAGTAGAGGGGCCATGCAAACATAATCATACCTGACATAAACATACAAATATATGTGTATACACATGACTGACGGGAGCAAGCTGCACCGTCAGCTTCTCTCATGCTGATATTGCATCATGCCTTTTAGGATTTCACCTGTTGACTGAATAGGCTCTTGGCCAATTGAGGTGAACCTGCCAGAGTCGGCGTGTAATATGCAGCCTCGTGATTGGCTCGGCAGCGATAGGGGCGGGGCCTAGCGTGCACAGGAAGCTTGGTGTGGCGCTCCGTGTGAAACGGTGGCTGTTGGGACGGCTCCTGTATCAGTGAATGAGTAAAGTTCTGACTGATAGATAACGTCCTCTGCCTCCATTTATCCCTTTACTGAAGTATGTCGGATTAATATGCATTTAAAGAGTTTTAAATTTGTGGGGGAAAATAAAAAAATAAAAAATAAACGTCAAATCAACCAAAGACTTTGCCTTCGCGGACCCCATCGGGGTCACGAACCCCCTGTTGAAGACCTATGCACTCAATCCCAAACTGATGAAATATCAGTGAGCTGATCCTTCCCCTCAAAGCCCCTCCCCCACTAACAACATTCCCAGACTCAACAAACTCAACAACACGTCAAACTTCTCCAAAGTCAAAGCTTTAAATGTGCTCTGATTAAGCCCGGAGACCAGCTCCCTCACAGCTGTTTTCACCTCCCGTCCAGCTGCCATTTCTCTCCTGTCATCCCTTAAACCGTCTTTCTTTCCCAGTCCGCTCCCCCTCCACCCCTCCTCCTCCTCCTACGGTCACTCCCTTCCATCCCTAATGACGCTTCGCTCCCGTTCCTCGTGTTCCTTTGCTCCGTTTGCCCATTTTGGCACATTCCAATCCCCTGCCATCATACCTGCTGTTTCACACGGACCAACTTTCCCCTCAGCAGTAAACCAAGTTTTGGACAAAGACCCTTCAGTGCTCCCTTGGACTCCTGCTCCCTGCTCCCTGCCACTGCACACAGACAAAAGAGCATAAAAAGCGGGTGCAGTTTTCCAGTAAACTTTGGTTTTATTTGTGCATTTAAGGGATTTCGTGCTTGCTCAAAAATCCCTCGGCTCATGTGCAAATAGATTCTGGTGCAAAGAGCAGACGCACAGAATCTTATCCACACCACATATTATGAGGCCTTTATGAGTCATCGGCGGTCAGGACGGGAAGCACACAGCCTGATTTGAGGCTTAGATTTGGAGATGTTTGGTTTGATTCTTTTTTCCACTTCTTTCTTTCTCTTCCTCACCAAAGAGTAGCCATGAGGGAGTGACTCACGCCGGCTGTATTTCCCTTTCGTGAGTGGCTGCTGTTTGACTGCACCATTGTGTTTCTCTTTTATTGTTCCCCTCTCGTCGTGCCAGCGCACAATTCTGCTTACGTTGGAAGGTGTTAAAAGCTTAATTGTCTAACCACATTTCAAGTTATGTTTGTTGGGAATGAATGCTGTTTTGGAGATGCCAGCATCCAGGTTTTCTTTCTTTCCTCCTCTTACTGCCTGTGGAAGCGGTGATGTTTAGCAAACACAAACCTGGACTGTGACGTTTGACCGGCCAAGCTCGGCACCAAACGGGAAACAGAAGCGCCTAAAACACTAAATGGTGAGAAAAATTGACTCAAATATTGCCTTTTCGATAAACCTCACCATCTACAAAAAAGACAAAACAAAAAACACATGTTATCAGTGATGATTATCTCAGTGTAGCTGTGCCAGAGTGACACACCTCTGCGAGCACAATAGCCGTCAGATTACCCTTTCCCCCCGTCTGTTTATGTAAAGTCTCTGATCTCCTTTGTTACTCCAGATGGCATATATTATGTATCACGGGGTGAAACTCAATCACCTGCTGCAAAGGAAGCGCAGGGACGTCAGAGCCTCACCATTCCCCAGCTTCTCACCATAGTCTATTAGTTGGCTCCACAGCTCCACTGGTAAATTCCTCATATTGCAGCAAACAAACACAACCAGTCCAAGTCTGGAAGCCAAACAGACAAACTTCCACGCCCACAACTTTTTTATGTGGGCCAGGAACAGTGTTGGGAGTTAAAAAAGTAATTGTTGTAATGCACTAATGTAAGGCATTACAAAAAAATAATTGTAGTATTTTACTTGGTAGAAATGTGGGTAACGAGTGGATTTTAAACCTTAAATTCATTAAATTAATTAAATCGCGTGTTTTTATTAATTCGAGATTAGCAGAGGAGAAAAAATATGTGAGCAAATGTTAATGTCCTGTAGAGGGTATGCATATAAGCCACGCCCCCTGAGGGGCAAAAACACAGTGAAATGTATCAGTAAATACAGAGAGACCAGGAAAAATGTGGATTATCAGATCAAATTAAGGACAAATGGACTCGACAGTGATCCATATGAACTAGTATGGGTTTGGAAAAATGGATTAGCCTCAGTTTCAGTTAGTTTTAGGTCATTTCAGTTCTGATAAATGTAGCTAAATAAAAGATGCTAACGCTAAGAGCTTTACTGAAATGTAACATTAGCCATATAATACTGTAGCGTTAAAAGGATGACGAGGAGTGATCACAGATATTCAGTTTATTGTTTTATTGTTATTTATTTAACTGAAATAGTTACTTTCGGCCGTAACTACGACAAAACAACAACATCCACAAACTTATCTGACAGCCCTCCAGAACTTAACTGAAGAAGTAAGTTAAGGTTTGACTTCATCAACAAATACAGCATAAATTAATATTATCTGACACTAAATGAACCACAACACCAGGTTTCTGTGTCTGGACTCCAGTTGTTTCTCCTAATGCAGCGGAAAACAGCTGCATCACAACTGCTCCATTATATTGTACTGTTGTTAGCGTTAGCCTAGCTTAGTCATTATGTCACATCACCTTCTACTGGATGTGAAAATAAGCTACACTGAATGCAATAAGATCTACTGAGAACGCACAATCCATATTATAGTTATTTTAGTGAAAGTAACTTAAAAGTAATGCAAAAGTAATGTAACGCCCTACAATTCAAAGACAGTAATATTATAATTGATGGTAACTAATTACTTTGGTAGATCTGACAGGGATTTATGCAGGGAGCGTGGGAGCTCTCGCAGCTTGTTTTCGACACGTGAACCGGACAGAACTTTATTTCTCCTGTGGCGTCCAGCAAATACTCTCTGATTGGTCAGAAATGGGAAGTGGGCGTGGCTAAACTGGACACACCTTCCATAAACAGGCAGCTACTGTCACACGCCAGGCCCTGACCTGGAACCCCCAAGAGACAGAAAGGCCCAAAAACAGCTGGAGACGAGACACTGAGGCGGATATGGAGCTATGGGCCTAAGGATATATGTAGCTGTTAAAGTGGAAATGCTAGTGATCACTCTGTGAGCTATCAGTTGCTAATATCCGCTAATCTCTCCTGGGTAGAGATCAACACTGAGTGACTAGAGAGTAGTGATGTTCGATACCACAGATTTCATTTCCAATCTGACGCTGAGAACAATTCAGGCTCAGTTTAATACTGATACTTTGTGTAAATGTGTCTGGTAAACCTAAAATAAAAAGAAGAATGTTCACAATGTTTGTCATGTCAAACATGGTATCGTAAGTGTCGGTATTTCAGTATCGATCACCACCAGAGAGAACTTTGTTCTTGTTCTTGTTCTTGCAGCCTTAGGAGCGAGAACAAATTTCTTGCTGAGTATGTAACAGGCAGGTGAATCTGACTATCAAGAGTTATTTATTTAGTATTTTCTCTCTACGTGTTCTGATAAAAACTGACTTCAGCATCATCCTCCTGGTTATATAACAGATTTCAAAGTAATAATGCTACCGACTTTGAGACTTTAAGCACACGTCCAAAATGAAGCCTCCCTCCCTTCTTCTTCCTCTCCCTGCATTTCTAAAGTGAAGCTTTGTGCTTTTATGGCGAACAGACTCAGAGCCCTACTTGACCTTTTCGGGCATTTTTCTCTTTTAGCTGTTAACATCAGTCTCGGTGAGGAGGATTTGTCGGAAGGTCTGCCTCTGCAGCCCGGCACTCCTTTACAGTTTTAGAAGAGTTCACAAATAAATTTTCTAATCCATCTTTACTGTAACATTTCTCAGAGGAAGTACTCAGGAAGACGTTCCACTGAGACAATACGGACAAGAAAGGCCTTTGTCAAGTCTTGGTTTTTTACCATCCAGTCGAGAACGTCTTCCGAGAAAAAACATCCCAGCAATCGTGTTCACAAATCATTACAAACCAAGACTATCAGCAGCAATGCAAAACAGATGTGTTTTACAAGGGTTAGCGTTGGAATTTGTGAACTTGGACCTTATTCTTTCATGAAGTGATTGGGAAAACAGAAAAACGCCCACACAGCTATCTGTGTCAAATAATGAGGATTCACGTTTTTTCAGGAGAAAAAAAAAAGTGATGACATCTTAATCAAATAATTATTTCTTCTTCTTTGGAGTGATGAGTTTTCGATACGCGTCCCTACAATGCTGGCTACGGGGAAACGTTTCCAGGAAGTTAACAGGAACTGATTAAATTACTGCGAGTCAGACCGATTCAAAAAGCTGAGGGCCTCGTTTCCGCGGCGACAGTCTGTGATACCTGCTGACGAAACAACAAAATTGAGAAAACACAAGCAACTAATAAGAAGAGCGAGGACGGCGTTATTTGTGCGTTATGTACACAAGGGTTTTTTCAGTCAGTCGTGCGTTTACTCCCGAGGTCACGACACATTTTCTGGTTTTGCAGATTTGTGCGACGGATGAAGGCTACACTGTAAAACGGTGCAAGTCAGGAAGACTTGGAAACTAAAGTTCACCTGCTGCCTTTTAGTTTCATCTCAAAAAAGTTCAACGATCATTCATTGTTTCAACTTGATTTTATGAGTTAAAACAGCTTATTAGGTCATAGGTCTTCATCAAAGGGGCAGCCCTACTGCAGGGTTGCAAGTCTTTGGTTGATTAGACATTTTTTATATATATATAGATATTTTAATTTTCCTCCACAGATTTAAAAAGAGCCTGTTCAGTCCTCAGGTGAAATCCCATGTATGTATGTGTGTTTATGTGTAAGTCAGTTGCATGGGCAACCTACTGTTGCACGTTTGAAATAAGAAAATTTGAACCTGTACAATGTCTGAGTAGCTTAATGTTGAATGAAAAATTATTATAATATGTATATTTATAAATGGCACTAAGCTGATTTTAATATAGAAATAAATATAATGAATATAGATCCCTGTATAAGGTCACATTATCCACTCATTTTATCTTGTCGAATAAACTCACAGTTCCTTTTAGAGCCTTGTTTCAAAGGTGTCTCCATTTTAGAGTTGATCTAATTAAAGAATGTGATGTTACTGTGTTGAAATCACATCACCCTTCCTCCTCTTCCGTTCGCCCTTCGTTTTGTTTTTCAACTCACAACTTAAAAGCATGAGTTAAATGGACATTGACCTCACAGATAAAACTCACAGGAAGTTTAGAAAACTCATTAAATTGAGTTCAACATCAAGTTCAAACTTGTCATGACTGTTGGGGTTAAAGAGCAGAAATTCATTCACATAACTTAGTTTGAAACAGTGAAACAGTTTATCAGTGCAAATTTCTAGTCTTCTAATAATTTAAAGCAGTTTATAAATATTAACTTTCTTATTGAAGTTGATATTTTCATGATAAACTACATTAATTAATGGTCTAAAGCTGTAAACCAGCATCAGTTTCCTCTGGTATAGTTGGTCAGAGCTTCATCCTACAGCAAGAAAATGACCCAAAACTTTAGTCCAAGCTAAACCAGAACTACCTCAGGATAAAAACTAGATGGATAAACATGGAGTGGACCATGGCCCAGTCTCTAGACTTTAACCCCATAGAGGTGGTTTGAGATGAACTGGACAGAAGAGTGAAAGCAAAGCTCCCTACAAACAAGTGACACACATTTCTGGGAACTTCTGCAACAAAATTAGGAAGAAAAATATTTCATTTCCATTTTAGAAAGAAAGAATGACACAAGTGTAAATCAGCCAAAGAAAAAGAAAGAAATACTGGACGGTTGGGTGCATTACAGGCCTAAAGTTAGGAAGCATCTTCAAAGCCTTTCTTAAAAACCAGCATGAGTTCTATGTATTCTGGGATGTATTTACTCCATGATCAGACTTTGCCTTTATTGATATGAACCATTTCCCTCAGTTTACCTTTATGTGTATGTATTAATGTTACCAGACCATCAAAAGAAAAGAAGAAGAGCTTAGTTTTAGGGTTGAGGAGGTTTGCAAGAGTCACAACTTGTCGGGAACTTGGCACCGGGACAGGGACTCAAAAGCAAAACTCAAAGCTGGCAGTAGAGTTAAACAAAATGTTTTACTTGGGAAAAGACCAAACAAAAGACGCTCTCATGGAGGATACAAAAATATAACAAAAGGAGGCTGAAGAAGGAAAACTAAATGCATCAAAACAAAAAACCTGTTTTTTCCTAAAACAAAGGGAGACAAGGACTATTGATACATGAGGACGGGGACACAGGTGTAGAGAATCAGGGACCATCGAGATAATCACAGTGGAGGGAAAATCGCCCACAGGAAGGAAGCGCCTGAAACGAGAGAGAAAAGGTGAGTACAAAATAAAACAGGAAGCGAACGATGAGACTAGACATGAGTGATTTAACTTGACATAAAAGTGCTCAACAGAATTAACAGGTTTCACGTGACATGACACAACTTCAGTCACTCATTCATTCACTTTAACTCTTTGTCTTTTGAGAGTCTGCGAACAAATATCCTCTATGGAACGAATGTCCTGTGTGTGTCACGATGTTATTAAAGCAAGAACAACTCAAATACCTGATAATTATAGTGAAAATGTCGTCTCTTTATATGATAATCTTGTTTATTTTGATGCAAAGTAAACCATTAATCTTTTATGTGAGTCTGTCTTAGTCTCAGTCTGTCGTCCAATAGCCAGCTCACTTATTGCCGTAATTCAAAGTACGACAGATAAGATATGGACATATCTTGTTGTGTAACTGCATCCTCACCCACTCGCCTTCGTTTCATCTCGAGAGGCTAACAACCCCGACACGTAGCGGGGCCTCACATCGGCCCCGACGTGAACGCAGCCATCGGTCTTTGTATATGACATGCTTTGGTGTCAGTTTAAACACAGACACGCCCAGAAGCTCTCGACGAAGGCCTCAGGACTCAGGCCGGGACACGACTGAGTACATGCCGTCTGTCAACAGCAGAGTAAAAAGGTTTTGTCTGAAAAGAGGAGACGAAGATGTGATTTCTAACTTTTCACCTGAGCCGAGTTTGAGTTAATCTAAGACGACAGCAGCGATAGTAATCTGCCGCTTCCAGACTGGAGGATAAATCTGCAGGTTGACTTTACACGAAAACGCTTGTGGCAGGTCCTCGACTCAAACAACTGTTTACGTTTTTCCTGACACTAATCCGCACCGTCTTTGTCCCTTGCAGGCTGTGCGTTACCGAACGACATTCTTGCTCACTTACTGTAACACAGAGGAGCATTTAAGCGAATCCAGAGGGTGGATTTAATTCATGCACAGCTGCATTATGAGATTGTTTGTTTAGATCCACTCTGTAATTTTGGAGGATGATTCAGGGAGGAGGTTGATCACATGGGCTGCCTGCAGTGACTCATTGTCACGTTGCAGTAAAATCTCTTAAACAGGCTAAAAGTGATTTAAAGAACATACAAAAAAGTGATTAGATGCAGTATAAATGTGCATCTATGACATAAATATCAACGCCATTGTTATACGTGGTGCGTGGTGGTATCCACATGCTTCTGCGAGTTTAAAAAGAGACCGTGCAGATGTTCATTCATGTGCAGCAGCGAGAAGCAGAAGTTACACATGGGGGGTGGAGCCAGAGGAGGCTGGTGGTGGCGGTGTAGCGCTCCTAGTGTTTGAGGTCTGGTCTCCATGGCAACCCACTGTACCTCCTACCCCTTTCTTTTCCTTTTTTTTTTTTCTTTTCTTTATCTGTGTTTGGACTGGTGACCAAAACATATGTTTCCAGGGTGAAATCTGTAGACGTAAGATAGAAACGGATGAAAACTATTACTGGAAATCTAATTATGAATGATTACAACATCTAGTAGCAGTGAGCGTATGAAGAAAACAAATACCTCATCACAGGCCCTTAACTGGGGACTTAATATTATTTAATCGTGCCTTTCATACATACTCTTTCAATAGCTACAGTTGTGTTTTTGATAAGAAACTTTTTTTGTTTTTTAAAAGTAAATCATGATATAATGAGACTGTATTGATCATAGGGGAGATTTACTAAGTATCAGTATTTAAACCATCAACTCCATCTCTACGCACGTCATCCATCTCATCATCTTTCATGATTTATTTTTTTATGTGAATGGAATTCACATTATTCCCCTTTATTAGAGCCCCCCAGGTAAAACTGGCCCTGTGCAAATACAACTATAGACCATTAATTAAGTTGTAAGTTTTAAAGTCAGACTGGTTTATGATTAATCTGCAAAACTAAATGACGCTGAACATTAACATATAGCTCGAAGCTACAGATCCGGCATAACATTATGACCATCACCCCACAGATACTTGATCAGTTTGGGATCTAGTGAATTTGGAGGCCAGGTCAACACCTTGTGCTGTTCTTCATGTTTTTTTGAGTTGTTCCTCAAGCGTTTTTTGTGTGTGTTTGTCAGTACATTTACATGCACGTGAAAAAGACTAATTATTGCCTTAATCCAACTTTAACTGGACAATGTAAGCGCATGCAAACACGTTACTCCGACTAAAATCAGAGTTTTATCCTTATCCGTTTAAGTTTCAATTGATTATTTCCAGCATGTATACCCCTTAATCAGACTTTAACTGGACAATGCGTGTGCACATGCTCCACAACCGCTGTGCTGGTGTATTAACCCTGGGAAAAAAACATCCATGAAAGCCAGTCGCAGAAGAAGAAGGTAAACAGAGCCGGTAGAAGAACCACCTGAGGGATAGCGCCATCTTATATGCACCATAAGTAGCGCACACATTACATTACATACAAGATTAAAAAAGCTGAACTATTATCTATGTTGTTGTTGTTTGAAATCCTGGTCTGCTGCATTAGACTCCAGTTGATTATTATATGACGTATTAGGTCCACCAGAAAGCAGGCTATGCTAACCGTTGCATGTAAACTGGGACAAGGACCACATTCAGAAAATTGAAATCTGCATTAAGCTGTGCATGTAAACGCACTGTTTGTGTGTTATGGCTGCTAAACATCAAGGAGTGTCACTGCTATGGGGTGTGGGTGTCTGGCCTGGTCTAGGTGGGTTCTACATGTCTAAGTAACATCCACATGAATGAATGAATGAATGCCAGGTCCAAAAGTTTCCCAACTTGTATTGTCACAAGATGTTATTTGCAGTTATTTGCTGCAAGGATTAGATTTCCTGTGAGTTTAATCATTGGATTGGGAGAGAACCATCTGAGCTGGGTGCTCTGAATTACTAACAGATATCAGGAGGTCTTTTAAAGCAGAATGCCTGGTTTGTGGGAGAGCTGGCAGAATACAGTGATGAGTCATCTGCATAAAATGTATCTAATCAGTTAAGTCTCGATGTTACACATAACACTGCTGGTTGTGGCTTCAGGAATGTGGGACAGTTTTACCTCCTCCACAAAGCCACTCCTCCGCCCACCTTATTCCAACTCTGAACTCTGTAGCTCGCTACATCTGGTCTCCTCACGTTTAATTTCAGATGTGACTTCTGCCATAGGGTGTATTATATTTTTTTATGAATGGATCTGTCACACACCTCAGCCAGGTTGAAGCCTGCACAAGTTACGAGAAGTTACGTTTGTTAGAGATTCAACCTGCCGCGTATAATTAGAGATAGCGAAACACGTATTTATTACGCGGACAATAAAAAACACAGACACTAGGTGAAGGCGAGGTAGACACACTCCCCATAAACACACTCATAAAATCCGTGCGTAGGCCAGACGCCCCCATATAGCTCCATCTATAGGTTTCACCAAACCTCTGAGACATTTTGTCTTTCGACTGCGACGTGAGAACGAGCTAAAGGTGGAGTTTTTATCACTGCGATAAATACCACTTGTTGGGGGTAAGTGTCACTTACGCCTCCCGAGTCCTAAATATCCTCTCCTCAGAGTTCCCGCTGCAGCTTTTCCAGGCATGACTCCAGTGTTTTTCCTGTTACTCCACTTTTCCATGCGCCTCCTCCTCAGCACCAGCGAGCGTTTTGGATGTAAAGCACTAAAACAACACAGGCGGCATTGTTCTGGGGACCCATGGGGGTATTTGCATTTTGGTTAATGATGCACTTTTATGACCTATTTACGACATAATGTACACGAAGGATTTACAGTGTGCGACATAAAAGTTTTATTTATCTATGTGTATATCTAGTTTTCTAACCTTCTGCGTTTAATTATGGAGCGTTTCAACCAATAAATACCAGCGCAGGCGATTGGCTAGTCCTCGCCACAATCAAGCCCCGCCCACACGATTCGATTGGTCTAACACACAGGTGACAAACATGTGGCCCGCGGGCCAAAAGCGGCCCCACAGAGGGTCCAATCTGGCCCGCGGGATGAATTTGCAAAGTGCAAATATTACAGTGAAGGCATTAACTGTAAATTTTCCAATAAAAGTAACTACTTTTCCTACGTTTCACACAATTTTAGTAAGAGCTCGGGACATAAAACAACATTGAGACATACAGAAATTGCATTAAATGTAAACACCATAATGTACTTCTTTGTGCTAAAACAAAGGGAAACATTTGAAGTTGTCATTATTTGAAGGTCTGGCCCCCTTGAGATCATATTGTTCTGTACGTGGCCCCTGAACTAACAAGATGTTTGACACCCCTGGTCTAACAGATCTTCACAGGAGCAGAATCAGTCCCCAACAGAGAGACTCTCACCAAACAGGCATGTAAAACAAATAATGACTGAACAATATAAAGAAAAACACTAAAACACAGAGAAATGAACTCTAGGATCTAAGAGAAATGTATCTTTCAGGTTGAAAGAGGTTGCAGCTGCCCTGATTTCCTCAGACGGATCATTCCACAGCCGTGGGGCCCCTCACTGCAAACGTCCAGCTTTTGTTTTCAGCCGGGGGGGGGAGGGGGCCCATGGGACGGACAGCGCCATCTTATCTGGACTTTAAGGTACGTGCCGACCTGTGCTGTGCTAAGAAGGTCAGTGATATAACCTGGAGCCACGAAGAGCTTTAAATAGTATCCAGTAAATCTATAAGTTATCTAATATGTGGTGTCTTTTCATCATCATTTGCAGCTTTTTTGTGCAAACCTCTCTACACAGTATTACTGTGAACCCTCCTCTCTCATCCTTCCAGACTCATATATGTAGTGAAAACTTAAAAGGAAGTGAATAAACTGACAAAAAAAAAAAATAAAAAATTGCAGAACACGATACAGGACGTGACACCGAAGCAGACCCTGTCCTCACTTCATCATTTTTCATGTTGAGACATTTGTGTGATGAATTCTTTCTCCTGCCTGAGACCATAAACAGTGGAGGCAAGAAGAGACAGAGACCTCTGAGCACCAGAGTCAGGTTTTTATTTGGTCTTCTAAAGTTGAAGAAGAAAACTTTGTTGCCACTCAGCTGGACTTGAAAAACAATTGAACGTGTACTGGGAAACTAATTACTGAAGTTCCTCTTGTTAGCGCATGCAGCGATCAGACATAACATTATGACCACCTTTCTAATATTTTGTAGGTCTCCACAGCAGCTGTGACTCATCAGAGGACGGACACGGAGGCTTCGTGTTTTCTGTTCCTAAAGGCGGTTTAAATGTCAGTCACTTCTCCTGTCAGTGGTCTTAATGTTGTGGCTGATCAGTGTAACATTTACTGATGAGACAGGGAATTTACGGACTAAAGCTGCTTCGCAATGAGCCCTCGTACCAAATGGTTTCATGATGTAGAAAGTATTAGTCAGCATCTTCGCCCCAGTTGCATAACTCCCCACCATTCCTCCTCCTTTATATCACAGACTCTCTGCATGTGCCTTTCCTCCCTCATATACACAAACCATCCTTCCCGCATCAGGAAATGGTTTCAGGAAATAAATATAAACCCGTCAACCGTCTTGAAAATGTTTGACCTGCAAATTACAAATAATCGCATGAAATGAATCCGAGCTGAAAACAAGGGGGACTATTGTAGGCAGCGCATTGATTGGAAACAGATTCGACGCCAGCAATTTTTCTGTACTTCTGCACTGGCTAAGTACAAAGAAACTCTAAATTGGGTGGCTGAAAAAACAAACCCACACAAATTCATGGACTTCCTTTTCCCGTTTGTCTTTGCATTGTTCTGCAGCCTGAGGGGACTTGTTTGGGTTATGACGCTTTTAGGATCCCAGAAACGTGCCAAGGGAGTAAAATATGAGCACCTTCACCAACGGTGAATCTGTTTTACATGAGGACCAGGTCTGTGAGCGAGGCCCATCTGCCAGGAAGAGAGAGAGGAGGGCCGGCTGCAAATATCCATCAGCCCGCGAGCGCGCTGCGTGCAGAGTTTCCACACGGACAGAGCTCCGTTACAATGTGTAATTACGCATTGTGTGGCTCCCGTGTATCCCCGTATCCATGGCAACCGCGCGCTATTTCCACGGCGGCCGCACACATATGCATCTGGCAGAGTCGTCAGCAGCAGCCTGTGGTAAACCCCGTTGCCGTGGCGACGGAGGGTGTAGTGAAAAGGAGTGACAGGGGGCGGTGGGCGGAGGCAAAGCGTTTGCAGGGAGAGATCACCAGAGGACATGGCCGCGCTGAAACCGGAGAGGAACGCGAACATGTGGAGCGATGGTAGAAACAAATGCAACGTCGTATGCGACTGATCTGAATAAGAGGAAAGAGCTCCTGCACACACACACGCACACACACGCTACAAATGAAGTCTTTGTTCCATAAGAGAAGACAGAAAATCAAATAGGGAAGCCAACGTTTTGTGGGTATTGGTGAACTGGGCTCAAGGCCACCGAGCTGAGTGGGACCAGATTTTTCCATGGAACATGTTGCTTTGCTCCCGCCTTCGTTCAAACTCCTGGGAGAGAGTTATAAATATCAGGGGTGGTGTAGGGGGAGAGGTCGGTGGGTATGGAGGTCTGAAAAATGAAAAAAAGGTCAACTGTGCAAAATTGATTAAAAAAAAAAAAAAAAAAAAAGATTTCCCTCTTTTATTGCGCTTCAGTGAAACACTGAGTCTCTGAGCACAGACAGAAATTAATACCATGTGAAAATAAACTCGATTTTGCACGACTTTGTGAGCCGTGGCTACCTAGCTAGCTAACATTAGCACCACCGCGCACCAGCGGGTTGACAAACAGGCCCCGTGTGGCAAAAAGCCTCGTGGTCAAAGTGTGTGTGACCACAAAGAGATGGAAGACAACTGCAAAAAGGTTCCTACAAGAGGCTACTACACAGACAACAAGTACAAAGACACACAACACGGTGAATTTAAAACACCTGAGACATAAAATGAAGGACGTGAAGGCAAAGAGACACAAGACGACTGAAAAAAGACACAAAACAACTACACAAAGACATGCGACATCTGCAAAGAGACACAAATAATCTGCAAAAAGAGACAAAACCACTGCAAAGACGCAAAAGACACCTTCATAGAGACTCATGACATCTGCAAAAAGGCACAAGACTTTTTCACAGACACAGCAAAGAGACAAAAGACAACTACAGAGACACACGACATCAGCGAAGAGCCAAAAAACGAATGTAAAAATACACAAAACAACTGCAAAGAGGCAAAACACAACAACAGTGAGACACAAAACATCTGCAACAAATAAAATAAAGCACAAAGTATCGAAAAGAGATGAAAAAAATCCCACAAAATATCAAATATTGACAAAATGATGCAAAAGGAGCAACTGAAAGACACAATGTGTGCTACTGTGCAAACTAGTCAGAGTGTGTTGATTCAAACGAATGCACCATTTAATCCATTTCTTAAACTAAGCACCACTTCCAAGCTTCCAAGCAGGAAAAAAGAGGAAAGTTTGTCAGAGCAGCTGCTCCTCGTTAGGGCTGAAGGGGGGTCGGACTGGACCCAGGTCTGGGGAGGGGGAGGGGCTTATTCTAAGGTAAGGTCTGAATTCTGTTTGCATTTTTGCTGCGTGAACACTTGTTTTCGGTTCTCCACAGGCGGTAATGATTACCTGCCCCAGCGCCCTCTGCTCCGGTGCTTCGGCAGGAATGACAGGCATGTCTTTGGAAAAATAAAAGGTGCAGAGGATGAGCCCGGGTGCCTGCAGTCACCTGTTAGATCATCATTCCCATTCATCTTGGGTCAGCTCCAGGCGCGGTTTCCACTCAATGTTTGTGTTTGGAGAACAAAGCAACGAGCTTGAGCCGCGTCTGTTGACTCGAATGGCAAATTACAACGTATCACGTTGAGTCGCTTCATCGTAAATCACACAGGAGCTATCTTTATCACTTTATCACTCTCTGTGCATTTAGTCATTCACATCTCACTGGGTGATTTCCTAAACTGTGCACGGCCTCACACTCTCTCCCAAACCTGGAGACATCACAGTTGATGCTCAGCGACTCCTCCATGAAAAAAAAAGAAAGAAAGAAAGAAAGAAAATCTGATATGCACAGGATGTTTCAATCAGATTGGGACAACTTCTACTTAGAATTCAACTTCAGTTGAAGATATCAGAGCAAGCTGTGTCATGTCATTTATTCCACTGAATAATGTGGTAGAAGTAGTAGTAGTAGTAGTGTGTGCTGTCCTGAACCTTGTTGTGTTGTCTAATTCTTGAAATCCTCACCACACATCCTTCAAACCACCTCTTTTTTTTTTCATAGTTTTCTGTAAAACGCTTCTCGTTCCGGGTCTTTCGCCAAAACCTCAATAGCAGGTTAGCGTTTAAACCTCTACACTGACCGGCTTCACTCTCCCTGAAGATGAACACGACGGACAGAAATACCAGCTTCGTCACCTTCTCCATGAAAAGTGAAAATGGAAAGTGAGTCGCGTGAGAGGATCATCTCAGCGGGCAGTCTGCTCACTGATCACATGACCAAAACAACATGGCCGCCTCCTGGAAGACAGGTGAGGAGTGCTGACTGTTTATACTGTGGACAAACACATTGTGACGTCACCCACTGAAATGCATTTTTTTGAGCTTCTGCATGGGCTTCATCAGTCAGACGCTGTTAGTTGTATGTTTGAAACCACGACTTCCTTTCTGATCCGATACTGAGTAAAACTCAGGCTGGTATCGTGTTTCAGTTAACGACTGGTTTCTCATTGTTCGTCTCTCTTTCTGTTTTCACGGATTAAAGGTAAATTTACTTGTTTAGCAGTTTTAGTTTTTGCTTTTTAAATTGAAAATCTCATATTTATTTAGGTTTTTGGATCTAAAACTATATAAAAATACCATAGACTCCTGAAGAAGCTGCCTGGACAAGTGGCAAAACGTCTTTAAAAAACTTTTCCAGCCTGTTTCCCCTGCTCAGTGTGAAAGATGCTGTAATTACTCCAGGTGTCTCTAGAAGGTGTCATGTTACTAGACCAGTTACCTGCATCTATACATGGGAGGGGCGGTTTTCATTATTTGCTTTAATCCTGTTTAGTTTTTCTGTTTTAATTTTGTGTTGCATTCTTATTGAATGAAGTGCTTTATAAATAGCAGTTTGATTTAATTTGATTTACCAGCCTCAGGATGTAACGTCATATAAACTCCCTGACCACAAGCCACTACTTTCAAACTCGTATGTTCATATCCAGAAAATCCCCCCGAAGCTGCGGCTCCAGAGGAACACGAGGTACAACAGGGAGGTTTGTCTTTCAATGCTTAATGGAATCGTAGGTTCTGTTTGTTGCAAAGGGGCTGCCTTAAAGCACAAAGGGTGGTTCAAAGCTCATTGTGGAGGTATCCTGTCAGGAAAGGCTGCTAGACATCCTGAAGGCACAGCATGAGTTAAAGGTACGGTCAAATCACCCTCTTAAGAAAACAAAAGAAAAAGTCTAATGATGACAGAGTTTTATTGGGAGAAAGCTCAACGGGGAAGTGTTAGAGTGTGCCAGACCAGTAATACAACAGAACAATAGCCTATAAGTAAAGACAACTCCAGACTTTTTTCCATTTGTTTCAGTGAAAATATACGGAAGAGGACTAGGCCCAATGAAACAAAAAAACAAAAATTGTAGTTAGAGCCAATGATTTGTTTTTTTTTTTTAGTTCTGACTTTTTTTCCTCAAAATTCTGGAAGTGAGAATTCTGAGAAAAAGGTAAGAATTGTGACTTTTTCCTCAAAATTGTGACTTTTTTCTCAGAATTGTGACTTTTTTCTCAGAATTTTGAGATTGTTGTCATCAGAATTCTGACTTTTTTTTCTCATAACTCTGGAATAAAGTAAGAATTCAGAGAAAAAAGTGAGAAGTCTGACTTTTTTTCTCAGAATTGTGACTTTTTTTCTCAGAATTGAGATTTTTTTTCTCGGAATTTTGAGATTGTCGTCAGAATTCTGACTTTTTTGCTCAGAATTCTGGAATTAAAGTGAGGAATTCTGACAAAAAAAGTAAGAAGTCTGACTTTTTTTCAGAATTGTGACTTTTTTTCTCAGAATTTTTTCACTTTTTTTCCGCTCAGAACCCTTTTTTTCGAGAAAAAAGTCCAAATTCTGATGTCAGTCTCAAAATTCTGAGATTAAAGTCTGAACACACACGCACAAACAAAATAATTTGCCTTAACTTCTATTTTTTTTTTCAGTAATGCGGATCCTCTTCCGTACAAAGAATAACAAGAAATTAGGAGAAGGAGTACATATTATGTAAATTTCCTTAAAAACATGAAATTTGCATTAAATTTAATGTTCAAATTGGGCACATTGCTGTCTTGTGATTAGTCTCAGTGTCCACTCCTCTTTCTAAAACATTGGACACATTGGGACTAGCTGTTATTTTCATTGGCAAATTGCAGTCTTCTGTGTAATTTTTCAGATTAGACCCTCTGGCTCTTGTCCTGCCGGCCGAGTGTTTGACCGAAGGGTCGAATCAAGTTCACCCTGAAATACCTGCGAAATTCAGTGAATTTGGCTGGATGATTAATGCTGCAAATGTTCGTCCGCCCTGCCTGTCCATTCGTGGGCGAGAGTAGCATACTGGTGAAAGAGTTACACCCATCAACACACTCCCTCCACAGACACACACAATACCTGTGTCGCATTCACACACACACACACACACAATACCTGTATCACACTCACACACACACACACCTTGTGACAGGTCCTCTGAGATGTTTATAGAGTGTTACACTCACAGCACACACACGTGGTTTAAAGGTCCATCTCTGTGTACACACTCATTTATCCTGCTGTGAAATCCTGCTCAGGACTCCTGTCAAACCAGAAATATCAGCCTCCCCCTCAGCTCGTGATTAGACAGCGCATACACATACAGGCGCTGTTACAATAGACTTAAGTTAGCGCTATGAATGACAGGCGTAGGGTTGATACCAGCCCTCAGCCGGGTTCACGCTTACATTTGAATTTATTGCTCTTATCTGATTTCTCTGTTTGGTCATTCTTGCAATGTCAGATTACAGAATGAACCAGCCACAGCCGTGAACTGACTGGCATGTGTGGAAGCGTAGAAGTAAAGAGCGTTTACGGTGCGCTGCCTCTGAATGGAGGTGTGAGCGGAGGCGGGGCCGGGTGGACGTGGACGACTGCACTGGAGCAGATTTCAGAAACGTCTGACTCACGCTATTTCACAAACAAGTCAAAAGTCACCAGTCAGCTGCTAAAAAAGGCCCGTCTCTCACGCCGATCAGCCACAACATTATGACCACGGACAGCAGAAGTGAACAACACTGGCCATCAAGACATGCAGCACCCACCTAAACCAGACCAATGGCACAGCAGCCTGACACAGACACACAGACACAAGCACTTTAGGAACAACAACAACCTGAAGAACAACACAAGGTGTTGACCTGGCCTCCAAATTCACCAGATCCCAAACTGATCAAGTAGAATTAGAATTTAGAAAACCTGTATTTGTCCCACAATGGGGAAACTGCAATTACAGAAAAACAGAATAAACAATATACAAGTATCCGCATATATACAAAAGGTACTGAGTTGCACAGATCTGTGGGATGATTCACAGAAGCCCCTCCCATCAAAGCCCCCACCCCCCCACTGAGTAAAACTCAGGCTGGTATTGGCGATACCGATGCTTTGTGTAAATACACCCTAATGTGTGTGGTAAAACAAAAAAAAGAAAAAGTAGAGTATTTCAGATCATAGCGGCATAAAGAATACAAAACATCCGAGTAATTTATTTATTTGTTATAAACTCTGAAGTATACTGAGGTAGTGGCCTCATTTACTATATAGAAAAACCAAACAGAGACACAATCATACAAAATATGAGAAAATGCTGTTTCAAACACTGAAAAAAGAAAGAAATAATAAGAGGCCCATGTCCATTCTCTGATGAGTCACAACTGTTTGCACAAGGGAGACCTACACAATATTAGGAAGGTGGTCATAATGTTATGGCTGACGGGTTTATACATATATATATATATATATAGATATTTGTAGGACCTCATGTGGTGGAGGTCAGAATCAGAATTCTATAGATTAAATTAGTGCTGTTCACACACTAATCAAACGTGATGTACCTGAAACACAACAGATCACAGATATCTAGATGTCGTTATGTTGGTTCTGATCATGCGTCCCTACATGACAGGAAACAGACCTGTTTTCCTTCTAACGTGAGAATGAAGCGCCCTTTGTGCTTCGCTTTAAAACTGTTTGCGTGATATTGATTGACGGCAGGACTTGTCTCCAGAAACGCTGAGAGCCTCCTGTTGTCATTTATCTCCTGAGCAAACGGCCCAGGAACAGAGGCGTCGATGAAGTCAACGGAAACAACAAAAAGAAGCCTCTTAATTCACTGCCAGCGTCATGTGATTGTCTGAAACCGTATTAGACTTTATTTACTCGTTTATAAAGACGTTCTGTTCTCAGAAGTGTGAAGAATAGGATAAATCTAATTATCACTCCTGCCTGCTGTGAAGTGTCTCAGGTGATCACATGAGCGCTGCCGACGAGACACAAGATTCAATTAGACTTAAAAACTTCCAAAACATCACACCAAACGTGTATGACATATAAACATAGCAACATCAGTGACTTGGAGCTTTATTTTCAACTCTGAAACATGCAAAATCATATTAAAATCAAACCAATTTAAAGGCAGATTTAAAGCGTCGCACCGCTCGACGCGCCAACAGAACTCAACTAAGCGTCTCAGGCGGAGTAATGAGAGTCACACGGGCGTCCGAGACATTTCAGAATTCCATAACTCACGGTGGATTTGCTGAAATTCAATTATATCTCCCAAGCGCTCTGCAAAGGAAACCGCTCACGTGGGTTCGGATCAACAGCCCTCGCATGAGTCAGAACCTGCTGATCATATAAGATCGCTCCGGTTTCAGCGCAGTCATGTGAAATTCACACGGCGAAAAACAAGACTTCCCCCTCGGGCGCTGTTTAGTTTAGTTTTTTTTGGTTGTTGTTATTTTCGCCAGCGTTGCCACACTTCTGGTCCCCTTTGAGCTCCGCGGTCTCGAGCTGGCACCCATTTCACGAGAGGATGGGGAAGTGTGTTTGAAATCTGTGCGTTTCCATGACGACAATGAGGCTAAGAGGCAGCGGCGGGAAAAAAAAAAAAAAAAAAAGAGAAAGACAGAAGTGGGGTATGGTGGAAAGGGGCTGGATGGGTAATGCCAGGACTCATGACTCATCGTGGTGAGGGACTGGAGGAGGAAATGAAAAGGAGGGAGGAGAGGAACGCGGGGCAGGCATTGGAGGAAGGACGGCCATCTTCATGGTGATGACGATGAAGTTACAGTAAAGGCAGGACTGGAAGGAGCAGTGCAGGCCCTGGGATCTGTACAGACAGAGAGCGGCTCTCAGAAATAATGAAAAGACTTTTATGGAGATTCTTTAATTCTATCTTTAGATAGAGAGTTTATATAACATCACATCCTGAGAAAGGTACATCTCGTCCCGTAGACAGACCTACACATGTAGGAACAGTGAAAGCATGAATAAACTTTGACATTTGTCCTCTTTGTTTTCAAAAGCCCCCAGGCCTGTAAACCTAACATTCCTGGTGTTCAAGCGACCTGGTTGGTGCTGTTCACCTGGTTCTTTCAGCTGAAGCACAGGAGCCGTGTCCAGGTGCAGGATCGAGATCCCTGCAACCACTGAGGAATTTTCAGCCCTGAAGCATCAAAAAGGAAACCGCCTGAGTAACGGTAGCTTCCTTTACCAATAAAAACTGCTACGTCTGGAAGCGCTGACTGAGTTTCATTGGGTTCACTAACAAGCACACACACGCCTATATATTATATAACGTTCAGCTTCTTTGTGATTGAATCTGCCTGATAAACCTCTCGACCCTCATGTCATTTTTCTTACAACAACACAAAGATTGAAAGAAATTGGTCAAATTGGAATTGAATTATGCAGTGCAGCCAATATATAGCAATAAAAAATAAAATCATAAAATGATGCACACTGAATGATCTGATTGTGCCAAAAACAGCAGGGTTAGCTTAGCTTACAGTGAAGCCCAGAAACAGAGGGACACAGTTAGCCTAGCTCCTAGAGGTGACACACACACACACACACACACACACACCAGCCCCTCTGCAGCTGTGTAACCAAACATGTTGCTGCTTTTACTTGCATGAACTTTAAAAACAAGAAATGAAATGCTCACTATTAAAAATGTGAAAGGGTTTACTTCTGTGACACTTGTGCGACGTGTCACCTGCTGCAGAATTGGACACTTCACCCTGCGAATGTACCGCCGGCGAACATTTTCAGCGAGTCACAACAATAACCTTGTTGTTACCTCGATAACTCAGACAGACTCAGAGTCTGTTTATGTCTCCGACTTGCTCACTAGGCTTGATTAGATTCCTCAGGAATGACTTTGATCCGCATCCAGGTCGTCAAACCTGTCCTCTGTGTTTATTGCAATATGCAAAATACCTGAAAGAGGGTGTACTGGTGAACAGCATGAATGAAAAGATGTTCACGCCCCATAACGCGCTTCAAAAATAACAAGCAGCGTTGTCGAAGTGCTGATGAAGGAAAGAAAATGGCACATGGGGTGTCTTGCACAACTTAACTGTATCATGCATTGCAGCCTCTGTTCTATGCACCAGAAAGAAATCTGCAGCCCCTCCCTCTTTACTCACACATGCACACATACCTCACCACTGACTTATTAACACATCTCTGCAAACCAGCATAAATGAGTAAGGAACAGGGAAATCCTTTATCAACCTCCCCCCCTGCTAATCCGCCCCCGCAAAATCTACTGCAGAAACAAATCATTATTTTTAAGTATTTGACCAGAGCTCTAGTTCTGACACGTTGAGTCAGAGCTGTGCTGTGTTTGAACACTTCGGCCTGGAGGAGCCACACAGAGAGGGCAGATTGAAGCATAAAAGAGACCACTCGACATTCCTCGGACAGACACGGCCTTCTCTAAAAACACAGAAAAGTCTGGTAGAAAGAGCAGGTAATAGTTTTCAGTGAGTGGACAATGTGTCATAGAAGTGTAAAGTTACAGCCCGGCCCAGCCTCTCACCCAGATCTGCAGCCAATGGCAGGTCACCAGAGTCCCCTCCCACAGCAGAGGCAGGCTTTAAAACTCCTGAGTAGTTTCTCCTCTTCCTATCCACTCTGGTCTCTCCCCTCCGCTGGCCTGCCTGTCTGCCTGCCTCACCAAACCGAGCCGCTCGGTCTGACCTTCCCAGACTCCTTTAATTCAAGAAGAAGAAAAAAAAAACTACTCCAAGATGTCTTTCAGGACCACGACCACCAAAACGTACAAGAGCTCCTCTGCACCGAGGAACTTCAGCAGCAGCTCCTACGCGGGACCAGGTGGTGTCACCTCCCGTCAGAGCTACAGCGTGAGGAGCTCCTATGGAGGTGGCAACAGGGGCTATGGAGGAGGCGGCATCACCAGCTCCTCTGCCTACAGCTTGAGCTCCAGCATGGGCGGCGCAGGAGGCATGGGCATGGGCATGGGTATGGGCTACGGCGGCGGCATGGTCTCCCAGGCCCCCATCACCGCCGTCACTGTGAACAAGAGCCTCCTGGCCCCTCTGAACCTCGAGATCGACCCCAACATCCAAGTGGTCCGCAACCAGGAGAAGGAGCAGATCAAGACCCTCAACAACCGCTTCGCCTCCTTCATCGACAAGGTAAGAGGCGCGGCGTTTGCACATTTTCTGTGTTGGGAGATACGTGTCTGTGTGGTCAAAGACTCCTTTCACTGGTGTGACAGTGCGATAGAGGGCCATATGTTTGCAACACGTCCTGTTATGCTGATTTCTTCACTTTTGCTGCATGTACAAGTTTGATTTATTCGTCCCAAGTATGCAGCCAAGGCAGCTACGGGTCAGGCCGTGTATCTTCTGCCCTTTTATAGTGATGAAAAACAGACGTGTAGATGGGTGACAGACAAAGACAGAAAGCTAAGGGTGTGTCAGGGCAGAGCTCAAGGCTTGTGATATGAGTTACCTTGGGAATGGTCCCTCCCTCAGCTGGGGTGTGGCTCTCTCTGCTGCCCTGGTGGCCCCCACCCCTCCCAAAGACACACATATACAGTCAATACCGAGTGCTATTGTTACCTTAATGACAATAACTTCTTTCACAGTGACATTCTATATGAGGGCGTGTGTATAGATGCACTTTTAATTCATTCAGATTAAAGTCAGGCGTTTATGTAATACCCCCGTCGTCCTGACGCCTGCCCGAGGCCGTGGGTTAATATTTAAAAAGGGCCGGTCGGTTTCATGTTCACTGGCTTCTCCTTCTCCTGCCGCAATGATCGAATCGAGATATAGTTTTTGCATGCTACCCTGCGACGCCGAGCAGATAAACCTCCGCTGCGCCGTCACTTATCTCGCGGTGGCGGCGTTTGGAGCCACTGCGATATCTGCGTTAACTGTGTTGGGTCAGAGTGCGTCAAGGTGCAAGGTCCACCGAACCGGTATCTCCTTACGCTATCTCCGCTTTACTGTTCACAAGTATGCAGCCTTCCTCGCCTCCTCATCTTTTCCCCCCCATGCACTCCCCTTTCCTTCTCCCCCCCTGCCCCCCTCTCCCCTGCGCGTAAACTGCCCTCCACCTCACCCTTCGCTCTCTGCTCTCTTCCGTCATCGCAGTCATATTGCAATGTTAAATATTTACCTTTCTTCATCCACCCACGGACCAAAAAAAAAAAAAAAAAAACACACTCTCCCTTCTCTCAATACAAAAACAGGAAGGCGTGTAGGGGAAAGGGTTAACTAGCTCCATCACTGCCCTTTTTCCAGCGCTCTACCTCCTGTCAGGATGCACACATGTGATGCAGGCCTTCCTTTGGAAAAAAGATGACTGGAAACACGGCAGTGTATAGCGATAAGGGCGACAAACATTGTAGATGACGAAGTTGGTCCTGGTGACTCATCATCAGGATGTCAAAGCTGGACTGGGGCTGCTCTTACGTCACACTTTTGAAATGAAGTTTTCTTGCATTCGATCACTATCATATAACCATTTATTTTTCTTTCTTGTTGTTGCATCTTTCTCCAAACCTCAGGTGCGCTTCCTGGAGCAGCAGAACAAAATGCTGGAGACCAAGTGGAACCTGCTGCAGGGACAGACCACCACCCGCTCCAACATCGACAGCATGTTCGAGGCCTACATCGCCAACCTGCGCAGGCAGCTCGACAGCCTGGGCAACGACAAGATGAAGCTGGAGGCCGACCTGCACAACATGCAGGGCCTGGTGGAGGACTTCAAGAACAAGTGAGTGTCTGGCTTCGCCTGTTTCACTCACTGATTTCAAAAAAGTATCAAGCTTCAGAATGAGTTCATCTCTGCGTGGACTCCTCCCAACATCTGTCCGTCGTGTTGCGTCATACACACTCCAGGGAATTACAGCACCGTGAAAGCACGCTCCCCAACACCCATTACGTTACATATGATTCGATGTAAAACTCATTTCACAGACGCCGCCGTCAGCAACGCGGCGTAGCTTGTCACACGGGAACACATTCCTGCACACATGCACACCTCCGACAGAAGGCGGCGAAATGGCGCTGCCACATTTTATGTTCGGAGCATATCAGCTCGGAGGCCTTCCTAAGGGAGAAATATCAGTAACAGCTCTCACCCTTGGCCCGGAGTCAACAGACTCATATCCTGGAGGAGTTAAAGAGTCAGGGATGGGCTACTGGCGCCACCTAGTGCCTCTTTAGTGCGCAAACCCTGAACTTTTGTTTTACTCTTCTCAGGTATGAAGACGAGATCAACAAGCGCACAGAGTGTGAGAACGACTTTGTCCTCATCAAGAAGGTCAGTGTTTTGAGTTAGAAAGAACTGTAACATCTTCCGGAACGTTGGGACTTTTCCTTCGTTGTAAATATGTAAATAAATATAAATCAGTTCTAAGCAAAGCGTTTTCTTCCAGGACGTCGATGAGGCCTACATGAATAAGGTCGAGTTGGAGGCCAAGCTCGAGAGTCTGACAGACGAGATCAACTTCCTGAGGTCGATCTACGAGGAGGTAGGCCGCAGAGCGACAGCGCTTCCGCCCTCGTCACTTTCAAACCCTCAAACCACTCGCAGCATTTTTGTTTTTGTTTTTATTTTGTGATTCAGCTACGCAGTCACAGCAGGCTTGTAATGTTTGTGGTGTAAACCTGGCATAGGTTTCTGCCGAGATCTGTCGAGCTTCCTGGAACTGCATTAGCTGGACGGGTTCCCTCAAACACTGGTGTTGACAAAACTCTTCTTTTTTTTTCCCTACTTCTTCAGGAACTGCGTGAGCTCCAGAGCCAGATCAAGGACACTTCAGTCATTGTGGAGATGGACAACAGCCGCGGCCTGGACATGGACGCCATCGTGGCTGAGGTCAGGGCTCAGTATGAGGACATCGCTAACCGCACCCGCGCCGAGGCAGAGTCGTGGTACAAGACTAAGGTGAAGGAGAACTCTTTTTTGGTCGCTACATATGACATGGAGAAGTTTTCCCACGTTCCTAACGTCTTGTTTTGCTGATGTTCATTTAGTATGAAGAGATGCAGACGTCTGCTACCAGATACGGAGACGACCTGAGGGCCACCAAGACAGAGATCGCAGACCTCAACCGCATGATCCAGAGACTCACATCAGAGATCGATGCCGTTAAGGGACAGGTACGGACAAAAAAAAAAAAAAAAAAGGCCGTCGGTGGATCGTCAGGGGTTTGTTTTTACGATCTCACAGGCTTATCTTTCATTTTTTAGCGTGCCAACCTCGAGGCCCAGATCGCCGAGGCCGAGGAGCGCGGCGAGCTGGCCGTGAAGGACGCCAAGGCCCGCATCAGGGACCTGGAAGACGCCCTGCAGAGAGCCAAGCAGGACATGGCCCGCCAGATCAGAGAATACCAGGACCTGATGAACGTCAAGCTGGCTCTGGACATCGAGATCGCCACCTACAGAAAACTGCTGGAGGGAGAGGAAGACAGACTGGCAAGCGGCATCAAGGCCATCAACATCTCCCAACAGAGCAGTAAGTCACCTTTGCCGACAGCTTTTTGTCGCTTAAAGCCATTTAAATTTTTTCCAGTTTCTAAAGTCTTGACCGTTTTTTCCCTCCCCAGCGAGCTACGGCGGCTACCCCACCGACTCCTTGAAGAGCAACTACTCCAGCAACTACTCCAGCGGCTTCAGCGGCGGATACGGCGGCGGCTACAGCAGCGGATTCAGCAGCGGCAGCGCCGGCGGCTACGGCGGCGGCAGCGGCTACAGCACCACCACGCAGACCAAAAAGAACGTCGTCATCAAGATGATCGAGACCAAGGACGGCAGGGTGGTGTCCGAGTCCTCCGAGGTCATTGAGGATTGAGCTGTCTAGTTTAGAGGCGTAGCTACCCGTCTGCTATGATCTTCTTTGCCTCTCCGGTAGTTTTATACTCACAGTTCACCCTCCCCCTCACAACTATTGCAATAAAGAGTCTGTCCAATAGAGCCTGAACATGTTTTTCCATGAAGCAATAAATCCTAACACTACCAAAGATCTGAAAGGGACCAAAGAATTTATTTTATATGTCTCATGTCTCACTGTTTGTACTCAAAATATGTAGTTTTATCTCAGAAAATGAGAGAAAATTGCAAGAAGGAAAAAAAGAAAGAAACATAAATCCCTTGGAATCTATGCAAATGCTACTCACACACGAAAGGGCTGTTGTGTCGCATCAAACGGACGTTAAGCGGTGTCGTCAAAGGAATGTGAATGTCGTGAAACAGTGCTTCAGTGTTGTTGGTCAACTAATGCCTTAAAATTGCCTGCTACAGTAGGTAGTGCATGTCTTCCCTGTGCGTGTCCTGTAACTGAAACTGTTCGACCCCTCAGGAGGCTGCCCACATCCGACCGTCTGTCCTGAGGTGCTGTTTTTGCTACCAACCTGAATAAAGACAAAAAAATGTGTTTACTGAACGAAAAAGACGTATTTTTGTTTTCATTTGGAGCGAATGGGAAAATGAAGGCTACAACAACATGGTCAAACTGATGGGATACATTTATAAATAACCTCATAAAATGTTCCTGTTCCTTTTTTCACAAAAGAAAATACTTCAAAAAATTACTTCATATATACTGTTACAAATTTAGACAGGAAACCTCTTCATTTTCATTATTATAATGTCCTAATAAGTATAATATTTTTGATCTAGACAGCTACCAAATCTTTATAGATGTCTGTCTTATTTACAAAGTTTTAAATGCTCTGCTTTAAATGCCGCCACCACTGAATGAAAAAACATTTAAGCCTCTAACTATAGGTGAGTGTAATGTACCGAGGCCTAAAGAAGAACTAAATCCTCCCAAAAAGTCTTATCTGTAAGAGGAACACATTCCTGGAACAAGTTACCACCACACATCAGAAACTGGGACAACTACTTACTTAAAAAAATAAAAAATCTCTAAACGGTGGCTAAAAATAAACCAGACATGTACTCACACAGCCTGAATAGTTTTCTTAATCTGATGCATACTCTTTGTGTTTTTTCTTTCTTTTCTTTTTGTAATTGTGGGTCAAATGTTTTGTCATAACGTTGTCTGTTTCGATATTGTTTGTCTGTGTCTGGTTCTGCAGTTGTCTATTGTTTGACTGTTGTCTTTAAGTCTTGTGTCTTGTGTTTGAGTCTGTGTTGTGAACCTGCCTTCGGTCTACGGACTAAATTTAGCATGTGTTTAGCAAGTCTGGTGCATTTACATTGATGACAAACGCATCAGTGTTGTTTAGAATGCATTGTCCCAATTCAACAAACTAATAACAATAATAATAATGATGATGGTATTTTTATTGTGCTGCAGGAAGTAAAACAAGTCTTCCAAGTTCATGTCCTCCAACTCGTACTATTCGACCCTGGGAGGCAGCCCGGTCTGTGTGTGTTTTGGTCTTTGGATTTTTCCTTCAGGAAAGGACATTAAAGAAAACAACAACAAAAAAAACAAGTTATTTGATTTTCATTTTAAAATTCAAAAATTAAAACTGAAATTTAAAGCATTTTTCTTTATCAGGGTCGAGAAGGGATGAACAAAACTTTTACTGTTTTCTAAATAAAAAAGTTAATCAAAAAGCGCCAGTTTTTTCATATTGTGCGACTGGAAGTTATTGTTTTCAAAGTAAGAGCACGTACGAGGACGGTGCTGTGTGACAGAAGTTGATGGACGTTGTTTTTCGAAGCAATAAAAGAGCGTCACTGAAGAGGACATGACTGCGGAAGAACTAAGCTGCATATTTCAGTTAAAAGCTAAAAAAACTATATATAATCAGGGAATAGTTAGATACAAGCTAACATGACTTTGACATGTGTGCAGAGATTTCTACAGATCAAACCTTGTGATGGATTCCATCACGTCAAACATCACATCAGAGTAAGTCTGGGTTAGCTAAGGAAACAGAGATAGAAGTCATATATTTAGCTGCTCTTACCAGAAAAATAGTATCATTCTCATACGTGCTCTTACTTTGAAAGCGGCAAAACTATAAAAAAAAAAAACAAAACAAACAAAAAAATGGCACTCTTGTTGCTGTCTTCTAACGATTTTATTTTTAGAAACAGAAGATGAAAATAGATAGTTGTGTGTCTCCCTTCTCGAATCCGCAAATAAAAATGCTGCAAATTGCAATTTTTATATTAAAATGTTAAAATGAAAATCAAATGACCAAAACATACACCGTCCTACACGGATTCCTGCCCACATCCCAGAATCCATGTGTCCATTCTCGTTTCTGTTTTGACCGAAAGAAAAATGAGAGTCGTGGGAGCTCCAATAAAGTTGGAATGAAAATATTTCAACCTATATTCACACTATTTTTTTTGCAAATATTCACTCTTTTTGAATTAGTTTCTTGCAACATGTTCCTGAGACGTTGTGACTGGGGCAACAACAGGCTGGGAAAGCTGAGAAATGCTCAAAAAACACAGACTTACGTCACCTTTCCTTAAGGCTGGGGACACTTATTGTTGAAGATAAATATTTAGTCTTTCTCGTCTATTCAATTGAATAAAGGTTGAAAAATATTTGCAAATCATTGTATTCTGTTTTTATTTATATTTTACAAAGCCTGCCAGCCTCTGTGGAATCATTCTTTGCCTATTAACTTTTAATTCCAGCAGTCTAGACTGGACACACTTCATAAAGTCACAGGAAAAAAACATTTACACTGAGCAGTGTTTTTCTTTTTTTTCAGTGTGTGACACATTGATGCTCATTCTCTAGATCAGTGATTCTCAACCTGTGGACCGCGCCCCCCGGTGGACCGCGAATGTATTGCAAGTGGGCTCGCCAAATCATTTCATATGATATTTGGGTTTTGGTTGTGTTCACACGTTGTATGTCAGACACCAACACCGTGACATTTAATATGATCCACGGCAGCTTTTATTTTAAAAGGAAAAAGCCATAAGTAAGAGTGCAATGTTTTAATTTAGTTTCTTTGATATTGCTTTTGATCAAACTGCAGGTTCATCTGGCTCTTTGTATCAGGTTTGTGTCTATTTGTATCAGTTTAATGGCTTGTTTTGATATTTGGATTTAGTTTGGATCTGATATTAGATGTCAGATTGTTATATATCAGACTGCATTTCTCCACTGCAGAACGATACCGTTATTCATGAATCATTTGTTAATTGGCCTATTACAGACCGCCCCTACCTTCTCACGTCTGATGTCTGTGTGGTGCTGATGAACAGCTCCTTCAAAGGTGTTGCAACATGTTACAGATGCTGTGTCAGCGGCTGTTTAACTTCCAACATGTTCCTCCTGTATTCACTTCAGTTCACAGAAAAATCTTTGAGACTTAAAAATGGGCCCTGAGTTGGAAAAGGTTGGGAACCACTGCTCCAGGCTTCAGTCGTACGGGGGAGAGACGCATGTACGTCTAAAGGTTCCTGCCTAAAGTCTTCTTATGTCAGAATTGTTTCACCAATGTTTGAACAGGTAGATTGACATTTAAAGATTATATTATATTCCCTGCTGCACAAGCCAGTGCATGTCTTCCCTGAAAATGTCCTGCAACTTAAACTGTTCGACCATTGGACCGTCTGATAGATAGATAGATAGATAGATAGATAGATAGATAGATAGATAGATAGATAGATAGATAGATAGACCCCTTAGGAGACTCCCCACATCTGACAGTTGCTGTATTTGCGTCCCTGTCTCTACGTGTCTTTGATTTTGCCGGCGTTTCCATACAGAGGTATGTCTCTGTGGCGCAATCGGTCAGCGCGTTCGGCTGTTAACCGAAAGGATGGTGGTTCGAGCCCACCCAGGGACGGTACCTGCAGACTTGTTTTTGTACGGGCACTGGTTGGTACATCATAAGTTCAGCTGCTCTGCCACTGAAATACACTACAAGAGTTAATTTCATCTCAAGTCCTCAATTTAGAGTCAACTTCTACCCAATTTCCCCCTTGATAAATAGAATAAATCTATCTGGAGAGATAAACGAGCTGGACAAAATATTCCACCAGGGGGCGATATCGCATCATTTAAACAGTTAACGTGTCTGTGCGCTCCACTCCTCCACAGAACAACCTCAACTCAAACTGAGATGTTAGACCTCTACTGGTTGGGACTATTACCACTACAGCACTGCAACGTTCTTATTCGCGTTTTAAAGCAGCTGAATAATCGCCCTGCTGGATCTGATCATGTTTTTTTTGCAAACATGCAGACTCACATTAGAAAATGACGGTTTCAAAGTTCATGCATGAAGTAAATACACCACAGGGGCCTGCAACAGAGAGTCCAAACCTCGCACGTTGATGCTGATGCAGCTTTTAGAAGGTTTGTCTCTGTCTATACATATATCACTCAGCGCATGCCACTGCAGGGAGACAGAAGTTCGGGAAAAAAAGTGCGCGTCTACCGTGTGCATGCGTGCGTTTGCTTACTTGACACAGTCTCTCAGTGACCCTCTGCAGTCCTCATCCACAGGTGAAACTGGTTAACAGTATATAAGAAAGTACCCCAGCGCACATCGGCAGTCCTGAAGATTTAATTGCACAACACCGTTTAAATTATTGCACTTTGATGGAGAATTCTCAGGAGGGTGGAGCTGCAACGTCTGGCACCGGGACACGAGACCGTCCGCGCCCCCACAAGGAGGCGCTGCTGCGTTGTTCAGCGGCTCCCTGGAAACACGACGTCCCTCTTGCACTAACAATGCTCTCACAGTTTTCACAGTTTTCATTCATTAGCCAGGTAATCATGATAAATTGATAAATTAAAGGTATGAATTATGCTTCCACTCACTTTGTGTGCGTGCTACACCCCACGAAACTAGGACCGACGCAGCGCCCCGCCCGAGGTGTCATCGTTTGGTGTAATAAATCTCTGATTCATAGTCATTTACAGGCATGCACGGTGGGTGAGGTCAGAAAAGGGAGGATACAGCGTGTTGGCCCTTTTACTTTTGTCTAACTCAATTAAGTGCTTTGCCTACTGTTTTGACAAATATCCCATCTCAGAAAATACGTGTTCTTTCCCACCCACAGAGGACGGGTTTGATGCACGGGGAGACGAACTGGGTGATAATTTTACTGAAGTAAAAATAGCGATATCACAATTTGAATTTACATACACAAGTAAAATCACTGCATTCTAAAGTTTATTAGCAGCAAAGACCAGTTGTTATAGATTTCATTATTATACAGATGCATTAACAACAAGCAGCGTTTAGACATTTTTATCATGTAATGATGGTTTTTAAAGCTACATATATGAAGCATTAAGTGTAATATTTCCCTTTGAAACTAAGTGAAGTCACTTCTAAATGCAACTGTCCTCCAATACTGAGCTCGAGTAAATGTCCCTTAGAACTGTACACGTGTAACCGCTTCTTTATTATTTGATTTATTGCTTCTTCAGAAGAAATTTACCTGAAGTGTTGCTGTTATGTATTATTAATTAAAACCGTTGTACAATCTCTTTTTCAAAAAACCACAAAACTGTAATTACTGTAAGTTGGCCTCCGGCCATGGATGGATGCTGCGTTTTTGCGCGCACACATGCGGCCGGGGCCGGTCACGCTGCTTTGCAGGTGGTTTTTTGCAGCCCTGTTCTCGTGAATGTGAAATTCTCAGTAATGTCCAGAGGGAATTTCTTTAAGTTTGGCACCAACATTGTTTTCGATTCACGACTTAAATCCCACAAACATCAAGATAAATTGCATGCATGTAAATGAAAAATAACCATTATCTTCTCCCTGGAGGAGGTGCGGTAGGATGCTTCTCTGGAAACTCAACATAAGTTGATTGTTTTAACTGATTTCAGTCGTGAGAACATACGGTTAATTTATATTGTTATATAATATTTGAGTCTTTACAGACACGCATGCTTATCTTTCACTTTTGAAAGATCTGGAGCCAAATTCCAGCTCCGCAGGGTCTAAGAACAGCAGGTAACATCTAAGATCTTTATGAACCTCAGTTAGGATTAAGATGTAGCCCTCATAATAACCCCCTTCCCCCATCTGTCTGTGGAGACAGAAATCTGTGTTCATTTTCTGAGCAAACTCAATGAATATGCCGTTGTATGAATTGCAGAAAGCTTGGTTTTGTCTTTTGGGTCAGAACGTTCTTCCTTGGTGTTTCTTGTCTTGTTTTATTTCCCATGTTTCCCCCCTCGTTGATTGGTGGGTTGGTTTCTCCTCGTGTGCTCTGCCCTTGTTAGTTTCACCAGCGTCTCGTTAACCCCCCTGCCCCTGCAGGTTTATGTCGCCCTGTGCTTATTAAAAAAACATACAACCAATGAACTCATAAATATAAATACATACATGAACAAATACTGTGTCTAAACATGTTGACGGCTGATCAGTCTGAAATATTGACGGCAACAGTGGAGCAAGATGGAGCAACCGCATTGATCTGTTAGGTGAAGAGCTGCCGACCACAGGCCAAATCATTTCCTAATGGAACCAAACTTCAACCTCATTCTTTTCCAACCTAAAGGCCACTTTTTCTGACTTTATTAAGCCCATTGTCTCCATTCCTCCTTCTCTGATGGAGCTTTTGAACAGATCCAGTTGTGCATAATTATTTTCTTTGTGATCATGCACAACGAGAGAAAGACCTTTTTATCCTTAGCTGAGACTTAGTTATGTTAACATGGGCCACAGCCTGTTTTGTTACACCAAACTTGGGAACGTCTGCCCTGAGCAGCTGTTTTTGCTTCCAAACCAAATGAAAAATTAGGATTTAATTTTGTCAGATCAGATAGATATCAACTTAAATATCAACTTAGATCAACTTTTACCTAATTTCCCACATGATGTTGTGGTTATATATATGTGTTTCTTATATTGTTTACATTCTCTTACTTGTTCTTATTGCCTACGTCGCTCTTTGTTCTTAAAACTGGTTCACTTTGAGTAGGAGCTGCTGTAACGAATAGTAATTTCCCCCTGGGGTCAATAAAGTCATTCTGATTCTGATGATGAATGACTGATCTGGAAACTTGTTAACTTGTTAACATGGTCCACAGATTGTGGTTACAGATTTAGTAGCAGCTGTAACAAAGTTCCATCATTATTGCCATATTTTGAAACAGTTACTATTTTCTTGTGAACTCATATTTCGTTATATTTCCTTGACATACTGGATTTAATTGTTCTTTTAAAGGTAAATTTTGATTTGGATTCTTTGGTTTCTTTGTTCAGATTGATCCATAAACTGATTCCGTTCACAGAAACACAATGTTACATAAGTTTAGTCCTGAATCTCTTTTTTCTTAAAAATCTGTTTGTTTAAGAGACAATGTGTACGTATGTAGGTGTGTATATTTGTATATGCATATGTGTGTGTGTGTCAGAATTAGCATGTGTATATATGTGCATGTGCGTGTGTGTGCATGTGTGTGTGAGAGATAATGTGTATGTATGTAGGTGTGTATATTTGTATATGCATATGTGTGTGTGTGTGTGTATATATGTATATGTGCGTGAGAGAATGTGTATGTTTGTATTGTCACACAGAGGTGAGAACTCAGAAGCTACACTTCATCTCACTCCTTTTCGAATGTGTCATCCATTTCACGCTTTCTCTTTTTTGTTGTTTCTTTGCCTCCTCAGGTTTTCACTCTTGTGTTGTGTTGTTTGGGGAATTTGTTCGGTAGCAATAGTGAAGACTTGTACTTGCTGCATATTTGGAATAATAATAAATAGAGATCAACCAGGTCTGAATGTCATACTTCGTGTAATCCTTATCAGCAGCTGTTTTTTTTTTTTTTACTCTTTACTAATCTCTCCGGGGTGTTTCCTCCTCCTCACAGGTACGTTCAGACTTGCTCAGCTCCAACCCCCACAGTGACATTCAGCATTAAAAACTACATTGACGGGTTAATCTATTATCTAAAAGGCCAGAGAGCTCACTCTCTTTTTTTTTTTTTTTTTTTTTTTTTTTTTAACCTGACTCACCCAGCTCTGTTATTACAGTCTGCTCCCTGGGCTCTAAGCTCTGACTGGAGCCTGTAGGCGCTGCTTGTTCCTACCTCTGCCAGGAGGAAGGAGCAGGTTTGGGCAAGACAGCAGCATAACTCACCAAGTATTGAACAAATCATATTTGACTCCCTATTAAAAAAAAAAAAAAAAAAGCCTCCTAACCAGTGACTTTAGTTCTTGTTACAGCCTGTCTTTTCTTGGGCAGAGACCTTTTGGGCTTCATGCAAACAGCAACACTGCACAACTGTCTTTGTCGTAAACACTAATAGTATTTCACTTTCCTTTTCTAATCAATATTGGAAAAGACAAAATAACGTGAGCAGGTTTGTAGGTGGGCGTATGACGAGTCGTTATATATCTGTAACATCAGCAACGGTTGACTTCAAAGCTGAAGTCGGCACTGACAGAACGTTAGCGCAACTGTTGGTTTCATCATTTCTTACCATTTTACACATACAGGGTATGAATGTGACGTCATAGCAAGTGAAGTCGTCATGGTAACGGCCACTGAGTGGCAAAAAGTGACGGCTGAACATGGAGATTAGCAGCATTAGGTTGAATCATAGGCTTTAATAGCGTCTAAATTGTGAAATTAATTATAAACTATAGGGCAGAAAGGAGAAGTTAATGTATCACTGCATCAGAAGAAACAGAAACCTGGTGTTTACTGATGAAGTCAAACCTTAAGTCACCTCTTACGTTACGCTCTGGAGGGCTGTCAGATCAGTTTGTGGATGTTGTTGTGTTGCCGTAGTTACGGCCGACAGTAACTGTCAGCTCCAACAATAAATAACAATAAAACAATAAACTGAATATTTGTGATCACTCCTCGCTCCTGGCTAACGTTACTTCTCAGTGAAGCTCTTAGCGTTAGCATCTTTTATTTAGCTACATTTATCAGAACTGAAATGAACTTAAATTAAAAGCTAATCCACTTTTCCAAACCCATACTAGTTCATATGGATCATTGTTGTGTCCATTTGTCCTTAATTTGATCTGATAATCCACATTTTTCCCAGTCTCTCTGTATTTATTTATTTCACTGTGTTTTTGCCACTCAGGGGGCGTGGCCCCGGCAGGAAGAGACGTCAATGCAAACCCTCTATTCACATATTATTTATTAAACATTATGACGTTATAACGTTATGTTTTTTTTTACCTCCCTGTCTTGTCTGCACACCTCACTTCTCAGCCTCCTGGCCAAGACCAAATGTATCTGTTGCTATCTGCCTCCACGCCTTTGGGACACTCCCCCTCTCCACATCCACTGACAGCACCTCAAGTCCCTTCATCTATTTCACAGGTGTCAAACATAATCTGACGAATTTGCAGAAGTGTGAAAATTACATAGAAAACTCCAACTTTTCGATTAAAATGACTGCTAGTCCTAATTTGTCCAGCGTTTTAATAGGAGAAGTGGACAGAACACAACAGTAAGACCCGGGACTAATCAGCAGACAGGAATGCATCAGAATTACACTTAGATTTTTTTTTTTTTTGATTTTTGACAGTTTATTAAATGTCAACATTCCCCTAATTTACTTGTTCTTTGCACCGAAACAAATGGAAAAGATCTGGAGTTGTTGAAAGAAAATCACAACTAAAATGTATTATTGTCAGTATTGTTTTACAATACTGACATAATTTTACACCGATCAAGTGACCGTCTTGAGACCATTCATTGTTCTGCTGGGAAACTTTTGGACCTGGCATTCATGCGTGTGGAAGTTACTCAGACATGTAGCACCCACCTAGACCAGACCACACCCCTACCCACCCCATAGCAATGACACTCCCTGATGTACAGCAGGATGCAGACAAAAACGTTTCAGGAGCAACTCAAAAAATAAAATAAGAAGAACATCACCTGGCGTCCAAATTCACTAGATCCCAAACAGAGGCCCCTCCAACTAACAACATCCTGTCACCAGACGCCACAGGACACCCTCAGAAGACCCACGTCCGTTCTCTGATGAGACACAAGTGTTTTGGAGGCATTAATGTTAATATTATGTCTGTAGCGTGTAGCTACAAATCATACAATAAACAGGGTGTGATCCTTTTATAAGGATTACGAAAGGATTAGGAAATCTTGGGTTGATAGAGTTCTGTATAATCTGTGATTTTAGACGTAAAGGTCAGCATGATAGATGAGCCCAAAAGTAATGGGCAGTTGAGTCAGTGAAAGTGAGTGCATGTGACTCCGCTGGAACACTTTAAATAGCTCATTACCTGTAGTTAAGTCCTGCAGACCTTTTCAAAATAGAGGCGGAGGGAGTGGGATAGGACGTCTGCAGGAGAAAAAAAATCCAGCATGTTTAACATGTGCTCGGAGGTGTGTGTCTCCCTCGATGTTAATTTTTCTGACAGAGCTGATCTTTTTGGTGCCCGAGGACACCAAGCCTTCCCCTGGGGGTTGGGGCGGAAAAACAGTGGGAAAAAAAAAAAAAAAAAAGCTGAACTGACCATAAATCCTCCAGCCTCCAGCCTTTAAAGGCATTTAATGAGGCCAACGCATAGAAGAAAGTTATGGAGTCGGTGGTGGGAAGGATCTAGTTTGGTTTGGTTGCATGTCTGGGAAGGATCGCAGACATCCAGCTCATATTATATCCAAAAACGTTGAAGAAAGGCAACTGGACGTCTAGTGGCGAGTCCGACTGTCATCGCCTCAGACTGTTCCAATGCATTAATCTGGGGTTACCTATCTGTGATACATTCCTAAATCAAAACTCTGCAAAGACCCAGACAGAACCAGGCACACAAAATACAATCAACCAACCAATCAATGGTGTCCGTGCCTCCGTCTCGTAAAGACGTATGCTCTAAACATGAAGAAATAACTCTTCATACCTACAGGTGGTATTTTCACAATTTGTGGTAGAGAGCAAACAAACGCATGTTAAGAAAATAAATCCCTTTTGCTTTCACGTGTCCTTTTCAAGTTTAAACCACTTTTAAACAGAGGGCAGTTACTACATCAGCTGAACACCTGAACACGTCCTCCATTCAGAGTGCAGTTCACTGTACAGGATAATTCACACTTAGGTGTCTATTTATGTGAAAATAATTTGAGACCTGTTTACTGCAAACAGGTCTCAAACAGGTGGGAAGAAGCGTCTATATGAGTTTATGGTCCTGAAGCGAGTTGAATCATTTGCCAAGTTCAACAAACAGAAAAATCCACAGACGCGCAAACAGAGTCAGCTCCATTAATCACTGGTGACATGTATACAGTTCTGTGCAAAAAGCAGGTGCTGTAAACAACGAATGCTTTCAAAAATACAAATAATGATTGTTCATTTTCATCAGTTTACAAAATGCAAAGTGAGCGAACAAAGTCTCATCAATACCTGGTGTTACTACCCTTTGCCTTCAAACCAGCATCATTCCTCATGGGTTCACTTGCACAAAGTCAGGGAATTTAGTAGGATCCTAGAAGCAGTGGTCGACCAAGGAAACTTAATGCAGCACATGAAAAACATATCAAGCTTATTTCCCTTCGACATCTGAAGATGTCCAGCAGAGTCATCAGCTCAGAACGGTCAGAAACCAGTGAGGCCAGGTTCACCTATCTACTATCTGGAGAAGTCTGGCCAGAAGTGGTCTTCATGGAAGAGTTGCAGCTGAAAATCCATCCCTCTGACATGGAAACAAGGCCAAGAAACTCAGCTATGCACAAAAACATAGGAACTGGGCTCAGAAAAAAGGCAGCAGGTGCTTCTGGACTGATGAGCTACAATAACAGCTACAACAGTGAAGCACGGTGGAGGCTCCTTGGAAGTATGAGGCTCCATTTCTGCAAGTGGAATTGGGGATTTAGTCAGGATTAATGGTCCTCAATGCTGAGAAATACATGCAGATACTTATCCTTCATCAGTACCATCAGGGAGGAGGGCAATTGGCCCCAAATTTATTCTGCAGCAGGAAAAAGAGCCCAAACATCCAGTCAAGGTCATGAAGAACTATTTTCAGAGTAAAGAAGAACAAGAAGCCCTGGAAGTGATGGCATGCCCCCCCCCCGCCAGAGCCCTGAGCATTTTTCATACCTGCATAAAAATTTGCATAATAAATACTTCATCATTTGTAACTTCAATATTAAAAAGCAGTTTATAAATGTGGTTATAAATACTTTAATCTTAGCTAATAAGCTTCTCTGTGATGTGTTAACATACTGCATTTCCGTATTTTATTAAGGATCAGTTTAATATTTATTAATTAAATAGCACTGATGCCTCACAGCAGGAAGGTTCTGGATTTGCCCCCCACTGGAGGTTTGCATGTCTTCCCTGTGTCTGTGGGGGTTCTCTCCAGGTACCCCAGCTTCCTTGCATTTGGATTAAAAGCATCTGTAAGTGTTGGAACAGCTTTCTTGGGAAGGATGCAACTCCAACTCACGTGTACCAGAGTTATAAGAAAATAAAAGTACATAGAGAAGGCTCGGAATGGTTCATGATAAAAATAATACAACATCATCTGTTAAACAGTGTAGGCAGCTTATCGATGCATGACTCTGGTGCTTGTTGATGATGTGACTGAAGACGGACGGGGGGAAGGAGACTGGAAAGCGAGAGGTAAAGGCTCAGCGATGCAAGGAGGAAAGGATGTCAGTGGGTTCCTTTAACCTGCAAAGGATTCCCCCTCTTTCTTAGTTAATATAAAGTAGTGTGTGAGTCAAGTGTGGATTTAACACATGACAACAGTGTTACTACAATATATTTATAAATAATTTTCAATTAACTCAGTTGCATGTATATTTTGAAGAATCTTTCCGTAAAAATGCCTGATTTTAGGCCTGAAAACAGACAAAATTTGATCAGCTATGATAAACTCAAAAACTCTTGCAATTATATACTGACCAATCTGTTACTATAAGTTGCAAATCAAGTATTGTTTTTCATTGCAGCTCATACTCTACAACACGACTTTCAAGCTATTTCATCATGTTTATTGTCTCTGTAGTGACAGACATGCCTCCAGGCGACACGTCACTCTCTCTGTTTGTGAGTGACAAGCAGTGAAAATGTCACATGAAAGTCAGTGTGATCTTGAGGCATTTCACACACAGCCCCGTTTGTTTTTGACCGGGAGTATAAAACGATTTAAGCGTTAGGATTTCTGTGGAACCTTGCCGGCTCAAAGCTTCTTCCTCAAACACCTGCTGTGTACATTCTGTACTTTTCAGGATGTCACATCAATTGTTGTTGAGCTTTCAGGGCATGCTACGGTGACAGTGAGGAATGAAATCAATAAACCAGGTCAATGCACTGATTATACCTCAGCAAGCGTTTCAGAAAACACAGAAACTCCTTTCAAACAATACCGAAACGTATCGAAAAACTGTAAAAAGGTAGGAGCCGGGCGGTGGTGGTGCTTTGCACTTTCACAGAAAAAAAGTCAAGCATGGCCTGAGGGCGGCGTGCACTTTTAGAGAGCAGTTTAGTTATCTAACCGCCAATAAGAAAGACATTATATAACAGCTTAACTGCTGCAAGTAGACTCTTGCTCTGACAGTGAACATAGAAGATGAGGCCCCCCTCTAGCTGCTTTGCTCGGGCATATGTCACTCTTACCTGCAAAGCACCGTCAGTGTGGATAATTTATTAAATAACCTCCATCTGCAGTGTCCACAGGCAGTTCCAGAGCACATCTTGTATGATTTACGGTACAGAACATACCTATAAAAGAGCCCCAGGGGGTATAACCTATCAACGCTGGTTTGCACAACTGTCCCTACCTCAGCAACTCTACACTCTACTTTTGCAATTGCAATTTTGCTTTATTGCTTTTACAATTTTTAGGACAAATTTCACAGAACAACAGAAATCTGCTAGCATTAAAAATTGGCTCATTTTTAATTGCTTTTACACAAAAATGCATTTCTACATTTCGCTATTAGGCTGCAGTCAGCTCACCGAGGATGAATCAGACAAACAAAAAGCTCATCTCCCAGATGTATCAACATGGTGAGCATTCAGGGCTGCATGACTTCAGACTGTTATGTGATGAAAGTAAAGAAATCTGTGTTCTAACAGACAGCTCATAATGCCTCATAATGTGAGCTGCAGATACTTATACCATACCATATTGCAGGTGAGGTATTACCTCACCTGCCTTTACACCCAAACGAAACTAAGTAGCATCCCATTCATAATCCATAGGGCTTAATAGGACGTCTTTGCTGGCAACAGCTTCAACTCTTCTGAGAAACTTCCCAGAAGAGTTGAAGCTGTTATCGCAGGAGGGTGTTCTTGCAGATGTGCAGAATCTATGTGTGCAGGCCAATCAAGTTCTCCCATGCCAAACTTGCCCATCCATGTCTTTATGGATCATCAGATTGCCAGATGACAAGACAACGTCTCCTCTGCTCTACAGTCCACCCTTACTTTAGACCACTGCATCCCATGCTTTAGATTGCACTTGGTGATGTACGGCTTGGACGCAGCTTCATGAAAACCTATTCCATGAAGCTTTCTATGCACTGTCCTTGATCTAATCTGAAGACCACCTCAAGTTTGGAAGTCTGTGGCCATTGACTCTGAAAGCTGTTGACCTATGTACACTGTGCCTCAGCATCTACTGACCCGCTCTGGCCTGACACTTTGTTGCTTGAGTTGCTGAATCGCTTCCACTTTGTTATAAAACCACGTTTACTAGTGAGGAAATTTCACAACAGGACTTGTTGCACAGGTGGCATCCTATTACAGTACCACGCTGGAATTCACTGAGCTCCTGAGAGCGACCCACTCTTTCATAAATGTATCTAGAAGCAGTCTGCATGCCTAGGCGCTTGATTTTATAACATTTTTGCCTGAATTCAGTTATTTGGACGGGTGAGAGAATGCATTCGGCATAAAAACAGGCAGCAGCTCAGCACCATCAATAGCACTCCACAGCATGTTGTTAGATGGGATAGTGTAGCTGGTGCTTCTTTGAATTCTTCTCCAGGTATTACAGCTAAAGGTTTAACAACTTTGACAAATAGCTGATGTGCAGCCTCCTTCTTTCTGTTACCACAGGGTATTTTGTGAAGTGGTTAATTGACAGCTGTAGAGTGGATTAGGACTGTTAGCGGATGCCTTTTCGGATGCATTGCAGAAGTGCTTTAGTTGTATTTCAGGACTGACATGCCACAGTAGTGCGGTAGTATGGTCTTCAGCTATACCCTAATTGTTCCGCGGGGATAAATACTTTTTTTTTTCTGATTCTGACTGTGAAGTATTTCCACACACTTGAAGATCCGCTATAAGTTTGCTCCAACGTACCACCAGGTCACGTGATCAGTGACAAGTCGACCGGTCTTTACAAGTAGTACATATGCGTATGGGCAAACTATACCGATATTCACATCCTATACTAGCTCTACACTGCCCCTACTGCTCATGTGCACATTGTTCCTACATGTAGCAATAATTTTTGACAGTAGACAAAGAATATGAGAGATGATAACACATTTTAACGTCTATGTTTCTTTTTAATGCTTGTATTGATCTAGTCAAACTGTTTAATGACACATATGTTGGTAACATACTGTACATTCTGACTTTGGAAAGAGTCATTCTCATCTTCTGTCTTTTCTTGTGCAGACAGAACTGCGTTCTCTCACATTTACAAGGTGTTGCGTCCCACTAAGCCCTTAATAGGCAGTGCAGTGAGAGCTACAGCGTGATTAAGGTGTGGCTCCAACTATCTGCACACACATTTACTGCTCCCTGCTCCCTGAGTCTGTTTTTTTCACATGTACAAGCTTACCTTGTTCTGTAAAAGTCACTGCAAGGGAGTGTTAGTGGACTGAGTCCATCCCGCCGGAGGGGAATTCTGTGAGATCGTACAGAATGGAAGATTAGGAGAGCTGCCACACCCTGGGATGAATTAGGGAGATGTGGTTTGAATTAACAGAACATGGGAGGAACATTTTTAATTCAGACTGATGAACAAACATTAAGTGGTGACCGCTTTCTAGACTTTTTTCTTTTTAGGTACATTAATTCTGCTCAGGTGGAAAGGAGCTCCCCTTCCACACAATCTCAATGGTTGCAGGTCCTCGTGTCTCCCCTAAGGCTACAGAAAATATGTTAATCCATTCTTGGTCAGAACAAAAGTTCTATAGGATATGGCGTCTATTTTCAAAGAACTGATCCTTGAAAATGTCAGTGCTGCCCGTGGCGTTCAAACATTTAGCCCATTTGACATCGCATGAAAAACTCATCAACCCAGCGTTTCCATGCGATGTGAAAAGGGTCGACCCGGTTCGGCTCGGCTTAGATGTGAACAGGAATGCCGTGTCCACTAATTTACACGATGACGTTGACATAGCTCCCTGTCACATTCTGATTTTGTCACTGGACGGCCTGTCAGACTCTGCCACTGTAGAAGCTCCAGGGCTGCGAGCAGCTCACAAACCGAGCAAATTTTTGGTCTACTCCCAAAAGAGGCCAACACTTTGGGAAATCACACCAATCGGGGAGTATTGATGTGAACTGTGCATGCACGGCTGTGTTTATACACAGCTTGTATAGCAACATGACACACATTTTTATCGATCATAGCAGCGCACCGGAATGTGACCGGAATGTGACGCTGTCAATGTGATGATGGATGAGAGAGAGGAAAAAAACAGGCACACAGCTCTAACAATGGGAGGTCCAACACCGGGACTGCTGGCAGTGTGAAAGCACACCAAAGGCAGGTCGACCCAGATCTGAAAACCCCACGTCAATCCTCTATTTTCGATGTGCACCTTTAGGTCTGGGGTGGGGGTGGGTGGGGATGGGGGGTGGGAAGTATTGACTATTCAATACTGTGACCACCCTTAAAGGCCATTCCACATATCTGCAAACATTTGCATAAAAAAACAATAAAAAGAACTTGAAAAGAAAGACATTAGTTGCATCTGTTACCTGATGTCAACCAAACCTCAACGTGCTTTTCACTCGCTGAGTTGATCAAAGCAAGCAGGAAGCGTACATGGCTGCAACTTAAAACTTATTTAAATTAGTTTCACATATTTCCGTTGGAAATGGACGCTGAGTGGAAAACATCCCACATGGTCTCAACTACAAAATCAAACCTTATAATCAACAAACAGACTCTTAACAGTTGGTATGTTTCTGCAAAAAAGGCTTCACATTTCAGAGCCAATAAAAACATGTAATTTACTGCACACCTTTCTTGTGCAAGCCACAAATGTCGCCCAAACAGCATCTGTTACTCTACTGAGCACATGCCATTCGTCGGGCTACACCTTTCTCCAGTTCCTTCTTTTTTTTTTTTTTTTTTTTTGCAGCCACACCTAATACTACAATAGCCAAGGGGCAAACTGGCACAGTGGAGGCAAAGCTGAACTTGACTGTGGCAGCGGCCAACAAGTGCCTTACACATTACTTTACTGTCTCCAGAAAAATACGTGAGATAATTTGCCTGCTGGGGTAGAGCTTCAAAGGGCTGTCGGATGATTAAGACTTGTTTCAGGAATTCAGGTTAGGGTCAGGCTTATGACAGGGTAAGAGTGAAGCAGACATTTAATTTTGAAGGTTAGGTTGTGTGGTTGGAGAGTGCAATATATATGTAAGTGAAGATTATCATGCATGTTAAAATATAAAAGTACAGAAGCATGTGTGTGTGCGTTTTACCAGTTGACACATGAAACCAAAATCAAAGTAGTAAAGCGTTGATGCGATCTGAGAAAGTGGACCACACCCTCGTATTCCAACTCTCTGATTCTACCCACATCAGCGCTTAATCGCTTCATCATTGTTCCAAAAATGATTTTCTTCCCATATTGTTTTTTATCTGTTCAGTTTGTGCATTCTTTTCAGCTCTGATAAGCCCTTACATTGTTTGTTTGACAGATCCCATAAATCAATCAAAGCGCAGACTTGTAAGTGACTCAGTCTTACCAGGTTATGGCATGTCACAGTGGAAACACATACAGTCGTTTAGGTGTAAGGGCTGTGGTGCACGTCACTCACCGGCGTCGGACAGTCGCTGAGAATCTGTGACTTGGGTTTGGGCATTGAGTTCTGCACCAAGGGAACTAGTCGGACTCCTCTTAGCAAACCGGCTATAACTGTTTTCAGCATTTAGGATTTCTCTGAGCCATAATGCTTCTCTAGGCAGTTTCATATCTTTGTCCTGCCCCGACCCTGCACGGCACAATACTGCTTTGATATTCTTAACACCCAACCGGCATTAATTGCAAATTACAAACATAGTGCGCCACAATCGATTTGTCCTTTGTTTTAGCCTCTTTTTATTCTTCTCAGTTCCTCCTGCCAAGTTTCACTAGAGCAAACCCTTGTGTCAGGGTTGGTTCTCACAGAGAAAATTAGCTTGTGAACATTCCTCTACATGTGCCGACTGGAAAGACTGAAACGCCGCCCATCATATCGTGTGAGATCAAATGCAGTCTTGCTGATTTGTGTGCGAGTGCCGCTGTCTTTAAGGAAAGGAAGAACCTTATCGTTTAATAATCCAATGTATTTTGATTGATGTGGCTGCACAACGGTATGATGACTGCGAGTGTTTCTGTATGTTAAAATAATTAGCGATAGGAGGAGGTCTTCTTCACAAATGTCAAAATGAGAACACAAAGTCCTGAGTGCTGAGGACGTGGTTGGGTCTGTTTTTGATAACCTGACCCACCACGGTGGGTCAACGGAGGTTGAAGTGGTTCATGCATCTAGTGAGAGTAACTTGGTAGCATCCTAATTCTTCTTGTGCCTTTGGCTGCAGCTTTTACAGGCTCCTTGAAGAAGAGCCAAGTATATGTGCAATACCTGCAGTAAAACAAAAGCATCTGTTTATTTGTGAGTCATAGTCAGTGGGGTGTGGAGGTCCTTGGTTATTTAGCCTGGCAAATTCTGGTAAATCTTGGGCAAGAAAGAACCCCTGAACACTTTTATTCACATGACTGGACGAGTGGCTGAACGTGGGCGGCAGCCAAGCAGCAAGTAAGAAAACAACATGCAAGGATCTTTAGAAAGAAACTGTTGTGTCCTTTTCTGTAGAGGGCCTCAGCCTTGTCTGAGCAGTCTACCACACTGCTGAGGCTCTCCACTTGGTTGTTGACAGGGATGGGGGTTATCTTGTGGTGCTAAAAGACCACCTCCATCTCCTTGGCCTTGCCAACGTTCTGCTGAGAGCACTTGCTGTTGCCCCACCCAGTGACTCTCTTTACTAGAACCCCGTTATCATTGACCTAGTCTGCGATTCAATCAACAATGGAGGAGTCATCCAAAAACGTCTGTAAGCATCAAGGTCTGGCGTGTTGACTCACAAGGCAGGCGTGTAGAAGATGACAAAAAGGTCAGTCCAGTTTCTTGTGGTGACTTTCTCAGTGACACACCTGGTTAGCAGCCTGAATCAGAATCAGAATTAATCCGTATGGGAAATTGTTTCATTGCTGTTGCTCTCAACGCTCAATCAGCAAGCACATTCTCCTTGAGATGGGTGGTGCTGGGAGCAGATCTCCAGCAACGTTCACAGTAAAAAATCACAAGTTGCTCATTTAAGCACATTTAAGCTCCATTTATTGGGTTCTGGGTCAACGTTTCGGTCTATCGATCTTCATCAGGACCAACATTTTACAATTGTTGTGCGACTTCCTTTTAACACTTGAGTGCAACTATGCAATTACGTCATTAGAGGTGCTTAAAAAAACTTGTGGCATCTAGAAGAAAGAGAGAAAATTAACAAATTTAAGTATTCCCCTCACCAGCAAATTCATCATCATCTCTGAAAATAATAGGAAATAAATGACTGTGCATGTCATTAATAAAGCCAACAATATTTCACATCTCAATCAAGTAACACACACTGAGCAACAACTCAATAGATTACATTTATAGGCACTTTCTCTACATACACACACTGAGATATAATTTATCAGTAAAACCAAAGTTAGTCCCAAAAGTCTGGAGTTCTGTGATCTAGAAGGCTTCTCATCTAAGAAGCGTCTCCTTTATATCACCCCCACATCTCGGCAGGACTATGTTTTAGGGCCGGGCGTATCGATCTAAATATCGATAGTAATGATACCAAAGCTAGGACCATCAAATCGATACTAGGCCGATACTTTTGTTACGGTTTCTTTTCTATACGTCCAGCAAATTACTCCTCAGAGTTCATGCAGCTTCTCTCCAAGTCTGCAGGAGATTCTCCATCTTCACCTGAAAGAAAAAGTGGTGGATATGAACAGAGTTTGACCCTCAGATCCTGTCATCACAGCAGCATCGCACAGCTGGAACTGATGCAGCTGTTGAAATGCATCAGTACTCGTAAGAGAAGACAATTACACGGAATGCTGTTTTCGTATTTTACACTAATCACTTTTTCCCCAAAATGATTAATAAAAGGGGAGTTATTTAATATTTATACTGTAATTATACTTATATTAGTAATTATATAAAAGGTTTATTTGCCTGAAATATTTGACCTATGTTTTCTCATAATTAACTAAAGTGATCACAGTAGAACAAAGATGAACGGTTACAATAAATAAGTTAAGTTTTAAAGTTGTGGCGTTCTGTGGTGCATTCGGGTCGAATGATAACTGTTAGTTACTGAAAGCATTCCTCAGACTGGCCAGTGTGTTGTAGGAGTAGGGTGGGAGGAGTTGACCGAGATACTTTTGCCAATAACATTCTCCTCACTGACACTGTGTTCAGAGAGTCCAGCTCCACGCTGTGTCCGGTTGGTATGGTTTGAAATCCAGACCACACAAGGTCCTGGTCCCACTGCACTGCAGAGAGCTTCTTAGACAGTGGGAGTGGCCAGACAGTGTTGAAAGCACTGATGTCAGCTTGGTACACGAACTGCAGGTGTATTCACGGAGTCACACATTAGGTCCTTCAAACTGAGACTTCAAACTGAGACTTTGAGGCTTGGCCTGACTGGCACTGGCACAACAACCACACTATGCATGAGCGTCACAAAATATGTAGACGGAAGGATAACATATTTGTATGGTTTATAGTAATCATTCCCTAGAGTCTGCGCCAACCATTTCCCAAACTTAAGTCAAATTCTGTTTTCGGCAAAACAGCATCTGCTTACAGGTGGCGTCACTATGGAGTGACTCAATGAGTGATTAGGTGTGAGGAGATGGGGGCGGATGAATGGGATGACAGAACAGACCTGGAATATACTGGCTGGCTTTTGTTTTAAAAACCACAGTTGTGCAGATTTTTTTTTATTTTTATTTTTTAATGCATAACCACTACAATAACCATGACAAACCTTCATACCTAAATTTAACCATACCTTAAAAGATAAAATGACTGTCTCAACCTGGTTGTACTCACGTCAGCTTAGCCGTGTGTTAACCGTGTATTTTGTCTGCAGTTTGGACTAATGTGCCGTACAAAGGTGTTGCCTCGTTACAGCCGGTGGCACACCCATGCATGACTGGATTGCAGCGCTCTCAGCATGGCAGTGGACCCAAAGGACAGAGCGTGGTTTCCAGCCAAGTTCTCCATAGTTACAAAAATAATGCATGTGACGTATATACAAGAATATCACAGTGATAGCCTCACCCACCAAACTACTTGAGTAAATTATGTGTGCCAGGTCTGAAAACACCCTTGCATAACGCATCCTGCAGTGGTTGCTTTGCTCAACGCTGTGATGATGGCAAGTCATGATTTAGCATGACCAGCAAGAGAAAGGCACTACACATTCTCCTAAAGTAGCCTGTGAGTGCACTGCTCATTAAAGGCGCTGTGATAGTCAACTGGATTCAGTCACTTAACCTTAATCATTCATAAACTGTTGTTTATACAATGTTGCACAACATGTTTCACCCGAACACACGTGTAAAAGGATCCATGAAGGTGCAGTGTGTTGAATATGGACATAGTTATTAGACAGGAGAATGTTGGAAGTGAGAGTGAATCGCAGGTATTTTCATTCGGGGCGTGACTCACTTGTTCCCTTGGGCACAATGAGATGCTACTATAGAGATTAGGGAGCCAACACCTACGCTAGAGATCCTAAGATGACTTCCAGCTGGCACCGACCGATCTCGTCCTGTCAGAACAAGCAATCTGGTTTACGCTAAGCCTTGATGTTCTACCGGCCGCAACCAGAGCACAATCAAAAAGACTCAACCTGTACATTTAGAAATGTAAATGTTTGTAACAGATATCTGTCTGTTTGTGACACTACCTGAACGCGCAGTAGATTATCACCATTCGCCATTAAAACACATGGGACAGTATGAGTAGTATGTACGGTGCCCTCAAGCACCTGTAAGCTGCAGGCCTGAACACATAAATAACAGGGTGGCGAATTTTAAAAATTAACAGTGGAATTCAATATTTACTTTGTCTAAGATTTATTAGATGACTCAGTCTTCCTTCAACGTTTCAAGCATAAGTTCCAATTTGTGTTTACCTTTAAATGACCAATATTGTATAACCATAATCTCTGTATAAGCTTTCCTTTGTGCTTATCTAATTTTCTGGAGAGGGTAAACCCATTGCAGCCGGTGAGACCAGTTTCCTCTGCTCATGTGTTCACTTTACGTTACCGATCTATTTAAAATGGAATCTCCGGCTAAATCCAAATCAACTATTCATCTTAAATGGGTTTTAATTTGTCTCCCTTTCTTATTCTTTTAATCTAATCCTCTGCTTCTTAATTCTGTCTTCTTAAATCCGTAGCCTGTGTACAATTACATCCTATGGTTTGCTACTCATCTGCACACTTGTCTTGTCTTATTTCTGGGAAAATGTCACTAGACTTCATGCATTTCTGCATCAAAAGTTGCCACAAGTTTTTATGACTGAATACCTTTACGCTGCCGCTGGTTCAGTCACGTTACAGTCTCGTGATTTTTCATTCTTCTCTAGGCGTATTTAGTTATGCAGATTGTCTGAATTTGATTTTCCCAGGTTTTAATACACAGAACTTGTGCTCATAAAAAAAAGAATGTTAACGTCTGCATCCCCGTATAGCATTCATGCTTTGGATTAACTCCCAAATATGCAAAACATCAGGATTATTAAGGTCTGCAGTCACAACGGGTGTTTGCTTGTCATTATTCTATGAATATTTGAATCTGTGGTCACAACAGTCCCAAAAGACGATGCAAAATATAAGTTAAATAAAAGAAAATCCTCGGATTTCACTGCGGAGTAAACAACATCTATCAACGCATGCCAACGCACACCATGTGCACAACCAACGTAGTAAAGGTCAGCTAAAGGATTAAATTGTTGAAGGGGCAACTCCACACACACACACACCCTCATCCACTTCTCAAAAAGCCCCCAGCTAATCAAGTAATATTGTCTTTGCCAAAATGCCTTTCCTTCCCCCCTAAGCTGCCTCTGATGCCATTCCTCTGTGAGCATCTGGGTGTGTCGACCCTGGATCACTTTACAAGGGTGGCAATATTACCTGTCTGACAGGCTGAGCTGCTCTAAGCAGATCTACTCGCCTGCACCCTCCAGGATGCAAGTAATTGGAGGAGGGTTGAGAGGTGGAGGGGGGGCAGTGCAGAGGAGGCTGAGCTTACTGGGACCTCCCCCAGTGTTGGAAGCAGATAAATATCCATCTCGGACCAGAAGAGGATACTTAGAGGGACTTGACTCTCCTCTTAGTGGGCTCCTCTACTCTGCCTCTTTGTCTCTGCTCCCCCCTCTGTGAATCCTTCCTCTCTAGAAGAAACCAGTCATGTCCACCAGAACTACAAGCGTGAAAACCGTCAGGACCAGCTATGGCTCCGGCAGCAGCAGTGGTGGCTTCGGCGGTGGCAGCCGTGTGTCTGTAGGAGGTGGAGGATTTTCCTCAAGATCTGCTGTTCAGATGAGGCCATCATACGCAATGTCAACATCCAGCATGGCAGGCGGCTCAATGCTGCGGTCAAGCATGGGTGGTGGTGGCGGCGGCGGCTACGGATCTGGCTTCGGTGCTGGTGGTGGTGGCGGTTTTGGATCCGGTGGCAGTTTCAGCAGCAGCTCCGCTTATGGTGGTGGTTTCGGAGGTGGTTTCGGAGGTGGTTTCGGCGGTGGCTTCGGTGGCGGTGCCGGAGGCATTGCAGTGGCCCCCATCACGAATGTCCAAGTCAACCAGAGCCTGCTGGCCCCCCTGAACCTCGAGATCGACCCCAACATCCAGACTGTCCGCACCCAAGAGAAGGAACAGATCAAAACTCTGAACAACCGCTTCGCCAGCTTCATTGACAAGGTAAGTTGCCCTTTTCTGTCAGTAACCAATGTTTATGTCCAGCACGGTTTTAAATGGTCTAAAAATCTAATATATTGTGCTGAATTGACTTGGAGAAATTTTATAATAATGCAACTAAAGAACAATAGATAACAGAAGGAGATGCTGCAACAGACTTTCTCTGCAGGACCTCCTGAGCTCATTAAATATTACACAGAAACTGATCCACATCTGAATATCATGGACACTCAATTCTTCCAGCAGCTACAACTTACTCCACCGTAACATTACCAATAATTAGGTCTGGTGTGCAAAAACTGCAGGGTCAGCAATCTCATGTCTAAAGAATGAAGTACCGTGCATCCGCCACAAAGAAAATGAAAGCAGACCACTGGTGTTTTAACTTTAATTTGACCATCACTGGCCCTTTGCCAGCTGTCGGTCAGCGTAGAGCAAGAAGCAGGAAACTCTAGAGTGGTCATATCCAATGGCTGGTAGCCTTTCATTGTGAAGGGAAGAAGGGATCAGGTTATCACCTGTTCCCATGGCAGCATGCATGCTGCAAAAAGGGGACTCCGTATGTATTTTGTGCGACTCGTTGCATAGTGATTACACCTTGAAGTCACTGTTTAGGAAGTGTGCAAAGGCTGTGCATTAACTTTTGCCATGCTCAGTTTAATATCAGCAGGTTCACCCACACTTGCAACACAGCTTTGTGCTTGAGCAGACACACACAATTAAAGAACTTGTAAAGTTGGAGCGTTTCTCCGAGGGAGAAATGTAAGCCCCACCCTTCGTGAGAAAATGCTCAGTTAGCTTTTTCTGCAGTGTGTACATAACACACATAATTTGTGTTCACTCATGTGACTCGATCCCGTTCGGTTCAGACGAGTTAAAAAATGTGTTGCAGTTGGGCATCACCTACGCATGTTTCATGACATGATCAGTTCAACTGTTTAAATAGCTATGGAACAAGACGGTGAATATTTAAAGCGTCAGTGCTCATTTGAAATGTCAAGGAAATACCTTGGGGGAATGCATCAATTACAAAGAGTACATGCAGACAAGTTCACTCAGTGAAAGTATGTGTCCTGGATGGGAGGGAGCACTCATCTGTTAGGGAGAAGGGCTTGGCTGGGGTGTGGCACTGCACACCTCACCTCAACTTTAGAAGAAAAAAAAAAGAAAAAAGCCTAGGGGTGGTTCGGCTTCTCTAGGCCTCAAACCCTGATGACAGGGCATTCCCGTTTTCTATCTACCATGATTATGTCATTCATTTTCTCACAATTATCTCAAAAGAGCAAGAACAATTTAGCTATACTTTGCAGAGAGCCTCTGCAGTGGACTGTGTCTGGAACACCCCCACCCTGGGGTGCAGCTCATACAGCAATGGGCGATATTTTGCATGCAAGAGTTTTTTCTGTGTGGGAAAATTACACACAGGTGTGGCCCGATGGATCACCTGAGGAAAGTAAAACAAAGAGGACAAACATCTTACTGCACCTTGGAGCAAGCATGTCTAATCTGGGATCAAAGGATTATCATCCACACATTTTTTTTTATTTTGTGACTTTACAAAAGTCAGTAAAAGGAAACAGGCACGGCCATGCACACAAGTATATACAGTATATATGTATTTTAAATATTGTCAGTAATACCTCCTCTCTCAGTGACACCTATCTAACATGGGCAATTGATTGTGTTGCATAGGTGCGCTTCCTGGAGCAGCAAAACAAAATGCTGGAGACCAAGTGGAGCCTCCTGCAGGAGCAGACCACCACCCGCTCCAACATCGACGGCATGTTCGAGGCCTACATCGCCAACCTGCGCAGACAGCTCGATGGGCTCGGCAACGAGAAGATGAAGCTGGAGTCAGAGCTGAAGAACATGCAGGGTCTGGTGGAGGACTTCAAGAACAAGTAAGCCCAAGCATCCCACAACGTTGAAAAAAAAAAGACCTCCAGTGGTTTCTTCTGCCAGCTCACTTTCCCATGATTTCTTTCAGATATGAAGATGAAATCAACAAGCGTGCCTCTGTGGAGAATGAGTTTGTGCTCCTCAAGAAGGTGAGAATGATTATACTTCTCATTCCAATGTCACTAACCAACAGTTCTTGGGTGAATATGTACTGTCAGTGAGGCCCATCACCAATGCAGGCAATGTCCTTCTCTTCCTACAGGATGTCGATGGTGCATACATGAACAAAATTGAGCTGGAGGCCAAGGTTGACGCTCTTCAGGATGAGATCAACTTCCTCAGAGCTATCTATGAAGCTGTAAGGAAATCCTGAGCACAGATAAACAGCAGAAATAGAAAACATTTGTCTTTCCTTAAACCTTTTAAATCTACGTTTTAAGACAAGCTACATCTTTTGTGCAGGAACTGCGTGAGCTCCAGGGCCAGATCAAGGACACTTCAGTCATTGTGGAGATGGACAACAGCCGTGGCCTGGACATGGACGCCATTGTCGCCGAAGTCAGGGCACAGTATGAGGAAATCGCCAACAACAGCAGAGCCGAGGCTGAGAAATGGTATCAGCAGAAGGTAGGTGAAGAGTCTGCAAAGTCAAATGCTAGCAGAGAGATTTGTGGAACCTTTAGTAACTATGTTTTAATCTCATCCCTTCAGTACCAGGAAATGCAGACATCTGCAAACCAGGCTGGAGATGACCTCCGCAGCACCAAGAGCGAAATCGCTGAGCTCAACCGCATGATCAGCCGCATCCAGAATGAGATTGAGGCAGTCAAGGGACAGGTAAAAAGCTGTTATATCACCTTCCCTAGTATGTGCTTTAGCATAAATGGTGCCATGAGATTTCAGTGACAGAACATCACCTAAAACTAACTTTCCAACCTCCCAGCGTGCCAACCTTGAGGCTCAGATCGCTGAGGCCGAGGAGCGCGGTGAGCTGGCCGTGAAGGACGCCAAGGCCCGCATCAAGGACCTTGAAGACGCCCTGCAGAGAGCCAAGCAGGACATGGCCCGCCAGGTCCGCGAGTACCAGGAGCTCATGAACGTCAAGCTTGCTCTGGACATTGAGATCGCCACCTACAGGAAGCTCCTGGAAGGAGAGGAGTCCAGGTGAGGAATTAGCTAATTCACTCTTCTGAAAAAGAGGATTTCCATTTAGGTAAAATACTCAGCAACTAAACTTGCTCTTTCATGTGCCTTTGTGTAGAATTGCCTCCGGCGGTGGATCTGCAACCATCCACGTGCAGTCTTCAAGCAGCAGCTTCGGTATGTAATGACTTCTATTTCAGAATTTAAGTAGGACCTGAGATGAGTTGATGATTTCTGCAAATGCATTTTCTTTTTTTTCTCCTCACCATCAGGTGGTAGCTCAGGAGGCGGCGGCGGCTACGGCAGTGGATATGGCGGTGGTTACGGCGGTGGCATGTCCGTGGGCGGCGGCGGCGGCTACGGCAGCGGCATGAGCATGGGCGGCGGCAGCTACGGCGGCAGCGGCATGAGCATCGGTGGTGGTGGCAGCGTCTCTTCAAAAACCTCTACCATGGTCTCATCCACGCGCCGTTTTTAGAGCGGCAGCCATCTTTTCCTCCACCACCCCCCCCTTCCCTGATTTTATTCTCCACATACCCACATACCCACTGAGAGTCAGAGATTACATCCAAATACAAGTAAAGGCAGAGAGCTTGTTGTGAGCAGCAGAGATGTGAGTCAGTCCTTTCCTCCTCTGAGCAGTCAGCCTGGCTGTCTTTTGGTTGCTGGATGTGCTGTTGTGTAGAAAAGAGGATACTTACGAAACATCGAATGCTGCACACCAGTTGACAACAACGGGTTGTAGTTTTGCACCGAATGAGGAGAAGATGTTGCACTTAAAACACTTAAATTCACGAAACAAACATGCAGCGCCACACATGTAACTCCTCCTTCGTGCAAACTCACCTGCTGCCTCACATCTGTCATTTTGTTGTTTAACAAAAGCAGCCATGTAACACATTCATATGTGATCTTTGGTATCCTCTTTTACTTCTCCTGTTTTGTTTTTTGAGGGAAAACAAGCTCTCCACTGCAGTTAATGCGTGGTTGGGGTTTTGAGCATACTTCACTTCCACTTCTGCTCTGAATAAAAAAACAAGTAAGAGTTAAGGCTGACTAGGACTACCAGATTTATTGTAACACTGTACGACCGATAACATCTGGAATAAATCTGTGTTCATATCCATTTTGGCAGTTGTGTCTGTTCTTATTGATTCTGGTGTAATTCAACAATTGAGACGACTAATCATTTAGCCCTACTTCACTGTCTCTTCAGCACATGAAACAATAATCAACTAAAGCTAGCTTGTAAGCATAAGCTAATGCTAAGTATAACTCTATAAAACTGTGCATGACAATAGCTACTGTACAAAATAACATCCTATTCAATAATGTAGTAAATATGCAGAGAAAGTTATAAACATGAGATTTAAGAGGTAACACTGGCTAGTTAGCCGCACATGCTAATGACTGAAGCTAACATTAGAGGAGGCACTTCACTTTACCTTTTTCTTACCTCTGTAGATGCTTAGAACTGACTGCATTTGTAGTATTAGAGTCTTTGCAAAATAGCAACTCTCACTAGCCTCGTCGTTTCAGCTGCGGTTTTAGTTCTGGGTTATGGTGTCAGGGGGTGCAGGACAAAAAGAGATAAGGCCAAGGTTCTAAAAAAAAATCAACAGGAAACTGCAGCAGTGGCAGGAAAATCCCCAGAATCACAAGGGATCAGGCCAAATGACAAAAGCACAGGTGAAACAAATCAGGGCAATCAAACAGGGACAAACCAAAGAGCAAATACAAGGAGGCACGACAGCCAGGAAAGCAAGGAACTTAACAAAATAGAACAGGAAACTCAAAACATGTTCACAAATAGAAGACACAGAACCTGGACATATGGTCACCACCCAAAAAGTTAATTTGGCTATTGTAGTTTTTGCATGTCTTCTTTTTGAGACCTTCAAACCCCCAAAAATGAAAAATGATCTGGGATTTTAGTCTACTAGGACCTCAAAAACAAAATCCCTTAATAAAATTTCAGGAACTGATCTCGCTCAACTTTCTGCTCAGGGTCACTTAAAAGTATTCTACACTCCCCTGGATTTTCTACTATTTCTAATTCTGCATAAAAATGACAAAAAAAAACCCAAAAACATGAGCTTATTTTCAAGGAAGTAATGGCGGAACACAAAGAGAACGCAATCACATGACTGGAACAGAAATATTAAACACCGTGTGTTTGTTCAGTCATGAAAGTGAACCAATACATTTACCAGCTTACATATCTGCAAAGTGCAAAGGTACAGTACGAGCACCTCTAGGTTTACAGGTTCATTTCAAATCCAAATTAGAGCCCTCCATCTTTTCAGATGTGCTTTCATCAATCGAGAGTCACGAATACCTTGGACTCACCCCGGACAATAAACTGACATTCATAAACGTCTACTCATCCGTACACTCAGAGCACTTTTGGTTGCTCCATGCTCCTGCTACTACTACTCTATAAAAGGATTGTCCAGCCCGTCCTCCTTTACTGCTCCCCCAACAAGAACAGACTCATCCAGACCACACATAAAGCTGCAATTTCTTTCTAATTTTCCAGATTTTTTCAGATGTCGTTCAGTGTCTCCTTTTGTTTAAATAAAGAAATCGGGTATTTGTTTTATCTTATCTATCTTATCTATCTACACGGCCGTCTTACTGGGGTCGTATCAGCACATGTTTGCACAAGTGTGTGAGGGTCCGCGGACAGAGGAGGCTTCTGCTCGGTGAGTAGTAAATGTTCCAGTTTGGGCCTGTTTTTTTCTGCCTCTTAGCATGAATGACTTGCCACCATTGACATGTCTCTGAATGGATTCTGAATCATACTTTGGAACTCTGAAAGAAAATGTCAGGACAATGAGTCCATGAGCTGAATGTGAAGAGAAAGTGGGTCATGGAGGAAAGTGTTTCTAGAAAAGAACGGTCAAAGAAGAACGGGATGAATGTTTAGGAAGTCAAAGTCCTTTTTGGGCTTCAGGAATCTGCTGATGTTTTGAGTTGTTTTTATGCAGTAATGTACGTTTTGAAGGCAAACATCTTATAAGCAGCGTTGTACATACACGTACATGCAGCATTTAACTTCCTCTTAGTTATGTAGCTCTTATTTACTACACCATGTAGCGCAAACAAAACTATAAATCCTGCGAGCCCCGCGTGGCATCAACAGACAAGGTACATTTAGGCGTGGCACTAGACAGATGTGCACGACAGACGGGCTCATACCACAGACGCAGATTCCACCTGGTTTGGTGGAGATTCTGGCAAGCGCAGAGTATCCTGACCACGCCCTGACGGGTAAATGGAAGCAAGGTCTTCCAGGAGCTTAGGTAAGTAGAACTGAATGCAACAAGCCCATACAGGGACGGGGGAACAGGGCGTACATGGTGGAGGTGATGGGGTGTGACATGAGTGACTACTCAGAGGCTTTCAGACCGGCACAAAAGAAAAGAAACACTACAATGAAGTCCCTCTCGTTAAATCCCTGAAGTCGTGAGACGCACTAGTGGAAAGTGAAAAGTTTCCCATGTTCACTACACAGTGTTTTACTTTATTTTGCTTTTAGTTTTTCCACAATGAAAAATGTTTTTCTATTTCTGAGATATGACAAAAGAGCCTGGAGTCAGAGCCACATTTCAGACATCTGTGTGTTATTAGCAGCTCCACCAAATAGAGATTTTCTCAATTTCTCACATGCTTTCACTTCAATAAATGCTGAGCTGACAACATATCTCACCAAAAATAAAAGATTGCGCTCAAAAAATAAAAAAATAAAATAAAATAAAAATGAAAACAGATGTTTTAATTCTTCTTTCCTCTCCTGTGAATCATCTCGGTGCCTCTGAGTTGCGTCAGATGTCCGTATATGTGTCGTATAAAGTAGTTCATGCTGGCTCCACCTCCAGTAACTAACGCCGTTGACCCAGACGTCAGAATCTTTTCATGCCACAGATAATAATGATATTTTTTTTGGTGATTTTCCATGCACGGCTTTGACTTGTAACATCAGAAAGTGAGAAAAGAGCCGCCTTCATACGGGACCAGCTACTGTGTTAACGCCCAAAGAAACCATTTACACTACTACTCACATCAGACAGCGAGGTCTTATTTTGATGATTTTCCACATGCGGGAAAACCCTTTCATTTAAAGCTTACAAACGTGTGATTATCACCAGATGCCAATGAAGTGGTATTGTTTGGAAAACAAGCAGAAAGGTACTTCAAATCCATCCGGTTTGAAAGGAGAAAACAGAGGAGGCCATGGATGTGGGAGAAATCCAGTCTTCTATTCAACCTGCACCAAACCGGTGACTCATACAAACCAACATATGTTCATGACGCCAACAAGACAAAACTTGTTCGTAACTAGAGCAGCAAAACAAACACAAAAGCAGAAAAAGAATTTACCAGAACTACTACACTGGAGATGATCTAACTGGTCACTACGGTGCACTGTGTATGTGTGCACTAATATTTTAGTTGCAGCAGAAGCCAGCAGGAGAAAATAAAACGCTAAAAGCAATGTTGCTAAATCCACCACCACCTCCTACTGTAGGGTTCAAGGATTTTTTTAAGGTTTTTTTTGTCATTCACAACCACACAGAAGCATGAGATGCTACGAAATGTCCTGGATAATTTCCCACAGTTAAATATAGAATATGAATAAATAAAAATAATATAGATAAAATAAAATAAAACAAGTGATAAATAAGAGTTTGTAGCAATTTGTTTGCAGTTCACGCAACTCCACCTGTATGAACCTTTAATGTGGTCAAGTGCTGCCCTCTGCTGACTGGAAACAAGAAATACTTTGTCCGTCATTCCTGTGTTACACCGATCAGGCATAACATTATGACCACCGTCCTAGTATTGTCTATGTCTCCCTTGTGCCTCTAAAATAGTCAATAATCTGCTCAATGTTTCTTCCTGAGTTTTTTCTTGCCTCTGGGGGTTTCAGGCCGGGTTTTGTAAAGCGTTTTGAGACAGTTTGTATTGTTATTTTGTTTGTTTGTTTTGTTTCTTGTGGGTGTTGTGCACGTTTGAGCCAGTAGGTGACAGTATGTTTATCTCATCTCATCTTCTACTATCGCTTAATCCTCACTAGGGTGGCGGGGGGTTGCTGGAGCCTATCCCAGCTGGCATCGGGTGAGAGGTGACAGGTCTCAGGTCCGTCGCAGAGCTAACACAGAGACAAACAAAATTCAGACTCACATTCAGTTTAGAGCCTAACGAGCAAGTCTTTGGAGGTGGGATGAACCTGGAGTACCTGGACAAAACCCACGCAGACACAGGGAGAACATGCAAACTCCACCCAGAAAGACCCGAGCTGGACTCGACCCTGGACCTTCTCGCTGGGAGGCATCAGCGCTAACAGTATGTTCAGACCTATGGTTTCCTGTCTATATATTCAGAGGAGTTCATCAGTGCAGGTGTGCACACAGGAGAAGCCACACGGTTTTTTGAAGGAATGTAATCTGAAGATAAGTAGCCTGTTGAGCTGATAACTTTATGCAAATAAGTTATAGTGCCTCAAATAAATCAGCACAAAAAAAATAAGGAAAGGACTCATACAAGCCCTTTATACCAGGATGCACAGATAGTGACAAAGGAATCCACTATAGATGCTGTATAAATGTAAAAAATGGTTTTATCCTGACTGTGTAGTGTCATCTATATTTTACTCATTGATTAGAGACTGCAGACGCAAACTAGTATCTCTGCTATAATCCAGCAAATTTACAAGAGTATTCTTCCACATTGTCATTCATCAATGTGCTCTGTCCCTACTCAAATACATTTATTGTATCTTATCTCATCTGTCAACTTCTGCGTCTGTATCTTTACTGAAGTGAAACAAGGAGTCAGATTAAAGCAACATCGTGATAACAGACACAAACCTTCTTGATTATTGTTGTTTTTTTATTGAAATGTTTCATTTTAAAACACATGACCCGAGGCTGAACAGACAAATAACCACGAACAAAAACAGGCTGTAATAACATGTAAATTTTAAATGTAAAAATGCTCTGTTCACCCTGTGTATATATATAAATATATCCAGAACACGTTACACAAAAAACATCCTCAATAATGAATACAGTATAAGTCCACGTGGAGCAAATGTAACTAGTGAATATATTTCATATTATCAACCAGGGTCAGTCCGTGAATGAATGAACGTGATCCACTGAAATAAAACAAACCTCTTGCAGAGCGTAAGAGTTTCTCCCTGAGGCAGGAAATGAAATCATTTTGACTCGCGGCCAGTTTGTAGTGTTATTATTATTTTTTTTTCTTACAGCCTTCAAGATTGAACATTCCCAGACAGGATGGTGGGATGAATACCTTGAGAAGTGGTTGAAAAACAGCACGAGGGTCTATTCTTATCCAAATATTTGCTTCTTAGTGAAATCAGAGGACGACTCTGTTTTGACCTTTTCTTGTATGTGCATGTAATACAACCAAACACCGGGAGGCGCCAGCGAGTGCAGCGTCCTACACGGCTGTCTTACTGGGGTCGTCAGGGTCGAAGGTCATGATCTCCATGTGGATGAGACCTGATTGGACAGCGAGAAGCATTAAAACGAAGGTAAAATTAAGTGTAGATTCCTCCCACCTGTCAACATCTCATCCTTCTACGTTGCCGTACTTACTCTTCCACTCGCCGACCGCGAGCTCCAAACTCTCGAAGGAGTCGTCGTAGAGCTTGGAGTCTGGTTCGCTCTCTGGGTCGTGGTATTCGTCCAGGAAGGGGTGAGATAGCCCCTGCTTGGCTGTCAGCCTCATCTCCGGGTCCAGCAGCAGCATCCCCTCCAGCAGGTCCACCGCTGGAAGCGTCAGGACAGAACACGCCTGAGACTTAACTCCAAACTTTACGTAAAGATTTCACTCAAGGAGCCGGTTTATAAAGCTGACTTTTAGCTAATTTAGGAGTTAATTAGTGTAGTGAAATTAACACCGCTTTTTTAAACAAGTTTGATACAAGACATCTCTCAAAATTGATCCAAATTGACCTGCTGTGTCTTGCCTTGAATTCATATTTATTTTAAAACTACCATGTGTGCACTTCACAGAGGACATGTTTGAAATGCTTCAAAGATATTTAGGGAAGTCAAGACGCACCATTCTTTTCCAGGGATGAAAACACTTCCTTGAAGTTTTTCTTCTTTTGCGGAGGAAGACCTTGAACGTACGACTGCGCCTGGAAAATAAATAACGATTGTCACGTTACTCCTTTAATACAATAATACAGGAACTTGACACACTGTCAGGTGTTAATGTGCTTAAAATTCATGCAGATTAGACCAAACGTACGTCTTTACTTTGCATCTTCTGCACCAGGGAGGGGTCTGGTGTTCCCGTCAGACGCAGGATCTTCTTTAGCTGATCGATACCTGAACACCTTGGTTAGGAAAGACTCTGTGCACACAACAGCTGTTATGAGAGGTCGTCACGTTCACTGATTTGACTTACTTGTATTTCTGCCAGTCTTGAGTTTCTGTTCTATCTCTTTCAAAATCATTTTCATGCAAAATCTTTCTTTAAAGTCTGGAAGTCGTAAAAGACAGAAGAACTAAAATAACTTCTGTTGTGCAGCTGTAAGAAAAACAGAATGAAATCTCAGAGTGAAATTTAGTCATGTTATTTGTTGTTTTGGTAAATGTGTCCCCCAATAACATCTTGTGGGCCACTTTTGGTCATTTGTTATCATCGTAGGAGGTTCTATATATGTGACGCCGTTTGTAGAACACCCAATTTTTTCCTATATTTAGCTCCAAAATACTAAAAAAATGAGGTGTGTCACTTTTTTTTAATCACATTTACTAAATTTAAATCTAAATGTTAAATGTTAAATCTAAATGTTAAATGTAGTGCTTGGCGAAGCTTTTATTTTGCTACTTTGGTATTTTGGTACTTTGGTACTGCTACATTTAACATTTAGATTTAACATTTAACATTTAGATTTAACATTTACATTAAGATTTAACATTTACATTTAACATTCAGTAAATGTGATTAAACAAAAGTGACTTTGACAAATTCTCACCTAATTTTTTTAGTATTTTGGAGATAAATGTATGAAAAATTGTGTGTTCATTGTGTATCATTTTATACTGTGACCTGGATGAATCTGGAGAACCTTCACAGATTCATTTTAACACTCACACTGCTTCACCTCATGATTCTTACATTATTAAAACAGTTTTATTAGAGCATGTGCGTGGATACTGTCGTGTCCCGGGAAAAGCACCTGGCCAGTGAGCATCTCAGCCAGGATGCAGGCAGCTGACCACACATCCACTGTGAGGAAAGGTGGACACAGAGACAGAATCTTAATAATAAAAAAATCAATGTTATTATATTAAGCAAACAGTAAACAGCTGCCTCGTATTGTTTCTCACCTGTCTGACTGTAGTGCATCCAGTTAAATATGACCTCCGGAGCTCTGTACCAGCGTGTCACTACGTAGCCGGTCATTTCGCTCTCCGTTTGCCTCGCCAGCCCAAAGTCCAGGATCTGAGCAGCAACACATTTGTCAAAGCCATGGATACAAATTTATTTAAATTCCGACATGTTTTCATATGTGAGTTTATTTGACTTACCTTTAATTCGCAATTCTCACTCACAGCAAGATTACCAGGTTTTAGATCCTAAAAGATATGAAGTTTATTATTAGCGTGAGGCATATCTTCACCTGTAGAGAATATAAGCCATTTGAAATACTTAAAGCAATAGTTTAACATTTTGGGGAAATACTATCATTTGATTATTTCCTTCTAATTTACTTAAATTTTAGTGTATAAATATAAAATAAAGGCAACCTGAATTAAGTTTGAAATACAAATTCCAAACCTCCATAACTAGTTTAAATAATTCTGCCTGAGGCTGCTGGGACCATGCATTAGTTTTTATTTTAGTGTGTGTGTGAAATCTTTTATGTGTATTATTTAACACGTGGCCTCGGGGAGTGAATGTATCACAGTTGTGATTAAGCCATTTATTATATCAGGAGGAATTCATCTGAACAGTACTTCCAGGAAAAGTTTCCCTTCAGGGGGACGATCAACTAGAAGTTAAAGTTTAAAACCTACCAAACCGTACCAATAACATTTTGTTGGAAGTGGACTAGACACACCCAGTACCTGGAAGATACCAGACGTGTTCAAATATCATAAAAATGATGTATGAAGAGGAAGTAGCTGATCAAAATAGATTAATCTGGGATAGAAAGCTGTCTCTGAGGCTCTCAGACACACATCCACAGTAAAAGACGTTCCAAGATCAACAACTACACTGTAAGAAGAGATAAAATATCCAAGGGAACTGCAATGAGCTTATTCAGTCAAGAGGTGACTTGACTTGACTCTGTGGGTCTGCACTGTGGTGCACATCCTTCTCATGGATAAAAAAAGAATTGCTGTAACTCACCAATGGAAAAAAACTAAAGTGTGGCTGAACACTGGACATTTGCGCTTACTGCACCAAAAAAATAAGCTGCAATTACAGTAATGATGACGCACTGCTGCTGTCGACTGCAAGTTGGGGAGCGATGCAAGACCGGGGAGAACCAGGAAGAGAGAGTTGTTTGGAGGATTTTGTTGGTAAAAACAAAGTTAGTTCCACCCTTTAGATGTCACAAAGGTCTTCCAGACAAAAGCACAACTTCCCAGTGTTCAGCCACATTTTGTCAATAGCGCAAACCATTGAGTTTCGGTAATTCAAATACCGCAAGCTTTAATGGAAGAGTTAACACCTGCTCCTGAGCGACCACAGACTACATGATGTGTCAAACCAACTAAAGCGAGTTTGGTCTGCGCTGCAACCAAAATTTCATCAGCTCATCCTGCTCCTGCCACAACTCCACCACTCTCGCCGTTCGCTATCATTGTTTTGATATTCCCACTACTACACTCTATTTTACATTGGGTGTTGGCAACACGTGCTTGCAGTTGGGTTGGTAATCAGTTCACACTATAACTGATTGCATTCAGATTCAGCTAACACATGTTTAAGTGACTGTGACTGATATAAAGTCGGTATTTGTGCCAGCTACCTATGCTGACTGTCCCTCAACTAGTGCTGACTGGTACAGACTTATAATGCATTGGTTTTATATTGCGCTTTTCCATTTTTGAAGCTCAAAGTGCTTACAATTGGATGTATTATTCATTCCCTCACACGCTCACACCCTGGTGGTGGTAAACTACCTCAGTAGTCACAGCTGCCCTGGGGCTGACTAATGCCAATCCACACCTACAGCCTCTCCGGCCACCACATCACTTGCAATCATACACCAGGGAGCACACACCTGGGGTCAAGGTGGGCTAAGTGTCTCGCCCAAGGACACCACGGACAGACTAAAGATGGGGCGGACTCGAACCGCCAACCTTTCAGTTATTGGACTTATACCAACTGGGAAACGTTGGTAAAATCGTCTAGTCCTTTAAAGCTTGTCTCCTTGTGACTTTTGGAACTCCGCTCAAGTTCTGTTTACCGTGTTTCATTAAACTGCTGTTTTGTGACTAAACACCTGAGTCATGCACTTGGGTCCTTTTCAGATTCGTTGAATTGTCTTCAACATGATGCATTCAGTTATGGTCAGTGCTCGTGACTCAAGACTCTCTACATAAAAAAGAAAGACGAAAAAACAAAAACAAAAACAAAAAACAGCATCCACAAAGACCACTGTTGATGCAGAAAATAATTAAGACTGGTCTAATATTGGCTACAACACAGCTACCTGACCCTCCTGGGTTTTGAACTAATGAGTTAAACCGAACGGTTTGGAAGAAGAACATCCCATGAAACAAGATTGACAGACTTTGAACCTACAGTGAAGCACAGAGGTGGCAGCATAATGTTGCAGGTGTGCTTTGCTGCTTCAGACATGAAACTAAAGTTTTTTACCAGTTGAAGCTCAAGTTTGGGACAGTGATCTGTTGTAATGTAGATGATGTGGTTGGAATCCCTGTATTTCCAATCTTTATGCTCAGATTAACGAACCAACCACTGGCTCCAACTTTCGTATTTCACAGCACATTTCCCAAAATATTGAACTATTCCTTTAACTCCACTTGAGAAGTAAAGATATATTTAGTATTGATTATCCACAAAAGGTATTTTTTTTAAGAAAAAGAAAAATTCAAATACAAACCCGATGAATGATCCCTGCAGAATGTATGTACTGTAAAGGAGGAGAACACAGATTTAGACAGACAGAGGAAAACAGTATACGTGTTCATGCACAGTGTTTGTTCAGCAGAGCATGCAGAGCCACATCCTTACAGCTATCTAAATGTTTTCCCTAAATGTTGCACAGGTTTACACTTCACAGAGTCTCCACTCACAGGTGAGAGGCGTGGCTGTGGTTGCTGTGTACACTCATCTCTAACAGGACACAGCCACTGATAAGAAGTAGAGCTAATGAAAGACACCTGCAGCTAAACTCAAGAGGCTTTCAGGGGCCATTCACATGGACTTGGTCTTGTTTTCCAATATAAAACGTGCTTTCTGTTTCGTTTCCATTGAACTCACGCGGTTAAACATTAACTATAGAATAGTGGAAGGCATTAACGAGGGTAAAGCTGACATCCATTACACAATCGTTCAAATCTTTGTGCCTCGCTTGGTTAATGAATAAATGACAAATGAACATCAAGACAAAGCTCTGACATGACCTCACCACTGTACACACTTGAAAACTGTGGCAAACTGATTGTAATTTTGCAGAAAAAAATTGGATTTCATGAAATCGGGAAATAACATATGGTGCATCAGGACCCTAAGGCCCTGTTCAGACTTTGACTTAAGATCCTATCTGGGCTATCTGATCACAAGTGACCAGCTTACGGTACCTGTGTTCAGACCTGGCATTAACATACCTCCAGATGCATCTCCGGCTCTGATCTCAGTTACAAAACTGAGAACCCTGACATCATCTGGGGTGCAGTGGAATATTTTAACAGGGGTTGTTAGTTAGTTGTTGTTAATGGACCTCTGTCCTGATGTTAACTATTTTTCAAGACCTGCACAAAACTCAGATTCGAACCTCAACCCTGGAAGGTTCTGTAGGCACCATAATCTCTGATAACAAAGGGAAATAAAGATACTATTGATTATTGAGGAAATACTCTACCCTGGAAATACTCTACCCTGGAAATACTGTACCCTGGAAATACTCTACCCTGCTCCTCCTAAACAATGCATCATGCTGATACGTTGTTTAATGACAGAATTGCACACAGTGAACCCTTTACAAATACACAAATTATATGTCTGTGTGTATTTTGGTGTTTGGCCGGAGTCCCATTCACTTTCATGCATGAGGCGGAGCTTTTGACCTATACTGCAGCCAGCCACCAAGGAGAAGCTCCACATGCTTTTGCTTCACTTTTGAGGAGCTGTCATGGCGTCCACTTTTTATACAGTCTACGGTCTTACACACTAACTGTTTATACTATAGACAAATCCATCGTGACGTCACCCATTGGATTGTGAACCTCGAAAATGAAGTCCAAAGTGGACGGAACCCACGGTCGCCATGTTGGATGAGATTTACTCTGTTCATACTCCAAATGTGGACGCTACCTGTTAGTTTGGGCTACCGCCTGTCACTCAAAGTGGGAACGCCCTTAATTGAGAAGAATTTTAAACCTTAATAAAAAATAAATGAATGAGTTGGAAAAAAATAAAACTACTGAGAACAAACTTTTTTTTTCTACCAGGCTGTAAACATGTTTAATAATGCTGTAAAGTTGGTCTTTTTTAACATGGTGGTCTATGGGGATTTGCTCCCTTTTGGGAGCCTCAAGTGGCCACTCAATGAACTACAGTTTTTTGCACTTCCGCATGGGCTTCATTCGGCTCAGAGCCGGCTGGTTTAACTTAGCAGCTGTAACAGAGGAAGTCATATAGAGAAGGAACTCTCTGGTTGGTGGACAGAAAACCCACCAGAAGGCAAAACAAATGCAACCAAGAGGCTCAAACTAACAACACTGTCTTTTACTTGTTATGTTTCAAATGCCATTTCAACTTTGTTCAACTTAGGGTTAGGGTTAAGGTTAGGGGTTGAGGTTAGGGGGAGGGTACCGACCCTGCCTCCCTCCGAAGGCAGGAGGTGCTGTCTATCCCCTGGTGTCCTCCCACCCTACGGTCCCACAAAGGTGGTTAGGGTTAGTGTTAGTGTTAGGGTTAGTGTTAGGGTTAGCCGTTCTCCATGGTCTTGCGTCTTTGTGTTTATAATGCCAGTACCAATGCTCTAAGATTAAAAATCAAGGAGTAAGCGCTCACCTTCAGGCCCCTTAGAAGTTGGTAGAACAGATAAACGATGATGCGATTTGTTAGTCTCTTCTTTTTCAAAATGTGGCCCAGATCCTGGGCTACAAAGGGCATCACCAAATAACTAGGAAGAGAGAGGAGGAAGAAGAAGAGTTGTTGGGTAAAAGAGGAACGTACTGAATGGCAGAAGTGAATTAATGACACACAGTGTGAGCCCAGATATTCTAGATACCAAAAAAACGTTAAATACTGAACTCAACGGTATGGCGAGGAAGCACAACTGCACAAGCCAAGCGAAACAAACATGAAGAAGCTTGCTTTCACACTTTTTCTTGCTCCAACTATGCACACACACACACACACACACACACACACACACACACGGACACAAACACAAGGTCTCAACAAGTCGCGACAACTAGCAGGAGAATGTTGTTTCTTACTCGCAACTTACAAGGTTTGGAATTTCTCCAGAGTTGAGTCTGGCGTGAAGACATCAAGGAGGCAGATCACCTTTAAGGAAAACATACATTACAAAGACATTAAAGTAAGAACATGTTGATGATAACACACACAAATCCTAGAGCGCCGCATGCTTTTTAAGCCAGTATTTGTGCTTCTATGGAGAAGAGTTCTAAAGTGTCTCCACTAAGTCTGCATTAAGACCAAGGTAACAGCTCAACAAAATGAACTATCCAAGCTAAAACTAACATAATGTGGCAAAGATTTTAATATTCAGATATCAGATGATGAAATACGAACGTCTGAAACCTGTTTCAAACATGTTCAGGGTAAACACAGAGGAATGAGGGCTACAACAATACACAATGCTCCCAGCTTCTCAGGGCTCACTGTGGAGATTATCGGCTTCTGTTGAATGGTCAACAATGGTCTGCTTATCCTCAAAATTGAGTAGAAACACAGATAGAGAGACGGGGGGGAGGAAAAATAGAACCTGGATTGTGACTAATATTTAAACCTTCCAGTAAATAGTCTACAAACTAATTGCCACTCAGTTCTAATTAGGATTTCAGGATTTGTGTCATGCCTGAGACTGCCCTGCCCGTTTAAATGCCTGAAGATCAACAATTTTAGAACTGAATGTACTGCCGGCCGGCACGATTTTGGATTATTGTAATCACGCCACAGTTCACGATGTCAGTAAAATTCCACCGGCAAAGCTGTGATATAGTCCTTTATTTTATTTTGCTGATCTCACTTACAACATGCAGGAATTTATAAATAATTGCCACATACTGAAAGGTCCAGATATTTCGGGACCGGGTAATTTTCTGAATTTTTTTTTTTAAATAGTTCAAATAAGCTACAAAACGTTTAGTTGGAAACAGACGTAACTCCATGGAGACGTGTATGACGGTTTAGTGATGAAATAGTTCTCACGTTTTCATGCTGTATGTGGCGGAGCAGCCGGAGCTCCCTGTAGGCTCGCTTGGCGTGTATCAGGGACTGGAAAGGCCGATACAGCTTCTTGATGGCCACCTTCTCCTTGGTCTTCTGGTCAATGGCCGAGCTAAATGGGATCAGACGAACACAGGTGGCTCACGTGATATGATGGTGTCGCTCTAATCTACAACAAGTCTCGATATTGATGAACCGAAACATTAAAATACAGCCATTCAGTGTTGAGTTTGAGAATTAACTTGAAATTAGTTGCATGGTTTGGACAAGTGATGGAAAGAAAACATAGATTTTGAGATATATCGTGATATTTTTTCTTTTGATACAATATCGATTTCAAATGTCTTCATATCGATTTTAAAAGAAAAAGAAAAAAGTCATGTTTTGGGCCGATCGTGAACAACTTCCACACCTCCACCACCACTTTTTCTGTACAAATGCAATAAATTGGAAATTATTCATTTGGATTAGTATTGATTTATGACTCAATTCATCCAATGAATTATCACTGCCATCTGATGTACATATATACAACTTGCATTTTAAGCTGCATTTAAAATTTCAGTCAACTATGTAATATATAATATCGCAATAATGTATCGTATCGTAACTCAAGTATCGTGATACGTATCGTATCGTTTAGTCCTTGCAAATATCCACCCCTAGTTTCATGACCAGAACCTTAACATATTCACTTTTAATTTACTTTCATTTATTTTAGGCATATATTTTCCTGATGTGTGAATCAATGATTTGTCTACTAATTAATAACATAAACTGGTTCCTTTCCGTGCCCATCCCATTAATATTTCACAGTAAACCCACAGTGCAGTAAATTAATGTTGGAGTTTAGAGGGATGTGGGGAAAAACAACTTTTCTTTACCTACAGCCACCGCCCTATTGATCTGTGAGATCTGAAGTGAAACAGTGATCAAAAGATTTGAGGCTGATATCAGCAGTAAAATCTCGTCCGTCAGTATCTTATCATTAGCCGGAGGGGGAGCTGCGTCTGAGATGAGCCCTGGGTTCCTGGAGGCCGAGTTCTTTGTGTTGGTGGTGGTGGAGATTCTTGTCATAACCGAGGACCTGCATTGACTTGCTGAGTTACCCCCGGGGCGGACAATGGTGCTTCTGTTAGCAGACGTGAGAGTGATCCCAGCCTCTTGGGCTAAAGTGCAACGTATTCTCGGAGTGGAATGCAGACTTGAGGCCTGCATCTAAGCAGCCTATAGACAATCACTTGTGATGCAAAACACCAAAATACCAAATAAAAAAAAAAGGACAATTCAGCCCTTTAACAACACGGATAATCACTTTATTGCCACAAATTAGTCTTTTGCAACAATAATCCATTATGTTGTCTGAGATGTGTGGTATATAACTACTAAATAAGACATTTCTTATAAGATATAGTATTAACTGACAGTATATGACAACAGTAGTTTAGTGTATCTATGTTTTTTTTATGGTAGTTGTGAGGTTAACTGCAGGTTTAATAGCAGAATTAAAGAGTGCCCCAAGAAAACTAACGAAAATATGAAGTTAATTATAGAAATGCTGTGATCAACAACCTCGCAGCGCTGCTTTCGTCAGTGTACCCGAGGTCCTGCGCCCCCTCCCCGGCGTAAACTCACCACACTGTCCCGTAAGCTCCGGAGCCGATCGACCTCAGCGTCGTGTATCTGTCCGGCACGTCCCACGTCGTCTTTTGGATCTCGATTCTGTGAAAGCCCGGTCTGACTGGGCAATCCTTCACTGGAGAGTCCATGTCGCTGCTGTGTTCAGTGTGTAGCTGTTGTTTTGGTTTTTGGTGTTTGCCATGCAGAGAAGTTCTGCAGCCTCGGTGATTCAGCCTGACAGGTGAGGCGGCTGAGGAGGTGGAGGTAGGAGAGCGGAGCCAGGTATGTAACGCCCCCTTGACAGTTATCAGCTGACATGAAGTTGCATAACCTGCTATCCCTCCAGATTTATAGATAGCATTTCCTAGAAAGACAACGCTTTTTTTTTAAATGTATTTTTTAATTTATGTTGCGTAGATAGGCCCAGGCTGCTGGAGGGACAACTACTCATCTGAGACTCTGCCCAGTATTAACCACCACTCCTGCTTGAACACACAACCTGTGATACCTCTTATATTCATATACATTCAAATATTATAGGAACAAACTCACCTGTAACAGAAGACTTCTGCCAATGACAGCTTAGTTCCCATGTTTCTTATTTATTCCTGTAAATGATGCTTCATGACCAAACTATGGCCTATAAACTAAATGTTTCTATAATGAACACTTTTGTAAATATATGTATATTTTGTACATTTTCATATATATTTTTCTACACTCATTGTTCATGCTGGGTCATTTTTCTGGGTTATTTGACGTCCTATTAACACACTTTTGCTAGTTGGGTAAATTTGACCTGATTCATTTTCTCGCTCATTCATTGTTTAACTACGGTTTTGTCTGGATGTGAGTGACAGAAGGAGAGTGAAGACTTCAGACACAAGATCTTTCTGGTCGGTTGAATTGAATACTTTGCTTACATTTACTTACATTTTAAATAGTTTCTAAGTTAATATAATTCACCGCTAGCTATCATATTACATTTGTCACATCATTTCACTAGAAATTATGGAATATCTATCTATCTGAAGCCTCCATAAATCATTTGTTTTCATTTTATTTAGTTTTTTTTTTTACAAAGAAAGTGTGGAAACATTCAATGTAAAGTGACCAGAATATGAGTTAATACATAACTATATATGATGCCTTAAATATGATCTTAAATCTGTCTGTTTCCCTTCGCTCCATAGTGTCAGTGCATCCTTATCCAATCCATCCCACTTATTCATAGAGCGCTCACCCACATCACTGAACACACACCTGGTCTCCCCACTGGTTTTCTGTAGAGGTGGTAGCAAACAATTACTGCGCTGTCAGTGAACGTTGTGACACTGAAACAATTGAAATAATAATAATAATAATAAATAAATAAATTCTCAGTCTTTGTTAGCTGTTTGTGAATTTTTGTGCTCACATGCTACGTTTGCTTACATCCTGTGCACCCTCTGTGGGCCAAGCCTCCCCTGTCCTTAAATCCTGGTGACGCCCCTGCTGCCATGTAGAAGTAAATCATCTTTGACAAGTAAAAACATATGAACTAAATGTTTCTGCTATGACTATTTTGAACGCCAGCTCTATCCAGTTTTTTCCACACGAGGTGTGTCCAGCTTTGGGTTTCATCCTGTTAAAGGGGACGTCTCTCTAGCCAATGTGACAGGTCATCTTGTAGTTTTATTTGCATACAGTTCCCATAGATCCAGGTTACCAACATAAAGGACGAAGGGACTAACCTCGGGTGAATCTACAAAGGAGCTGTAGGCTGATTTGTTTGATGACAACAACGGACATAAGAGTAAGAGTAGAGAAGTAAAAATGTAGAAGAACTTTGCTGACTTGTTGTGTGACTCTGAAATATAGATTAATATATTTTATGGATTAAATGACTAGGGAAAGCCAGTGTGTGTTTTGACAGAAATGTCAGCTGATACAGTAAGAGTGATTAAAACTGTACAATATTCTATGACATGATATGAGTCATGTCATGTCATGTGTGAACCACCTTCGGCTCAGTACAGCTCAAACCAAGCAGATGGTAGTGGATTTCCGGAGCTCCAGGCCTCAGCTGTTTGTGATCTACATCTGGGTCAGAAACCAGACTGGTCGGCTAACACAGACTCAGTTTACAAAAAAAGGTCAAAAGGAGGACTCTGTGGTGGGGAAGGACCTGGAGTCTTGAACAAACTCTGGTCCATCATGAACAATGTCCACCACCCTCTACACAACATCCCAATCAGACAGAGAAGCTCGTTCAGTGACACGTTGAGGACGGATGTCCCTCAGGCCAGCAGGGGGCAGTCACGTCATTTTGGTAGGTAGGGACAAGGAGCTCGGTCCTGATCCTTAAATTAAATTAAATTAAATTTAGGTGTTATTAGAAAAAAAAAAATTGTTTGGATTAATTGGGTGTACTGATCAGAAGTCTCATATTATAAATAGATTCATGATTCTACATTGAATCTGAGCGACACAGTGAAAGACTGAACAAAGCTGCAGCTCAGAGTCAAGTCTGCAGAGACACAGGAACATGTCTGAGGAGTACTTTCAAAATAAATGCCTTCTATTGTTTAGATCCAACTAATTACATTACTCAGTACTATGTCTACAACGCTCTTTCATTATGTCTCTGAAGCTGTAGGTTTAATAGTGATAATTATAATAATTTTACTTTATGTTACAGTGTTGCTTAAAAGTTGTTGCGCTCTTCACAACTTTACATTTCTGCAGATTGAAAACAGACGAAGATAAACCAATTAAACAAACAGATTATTATAATTGAGCATTTATTTATTAAAAAAACAAACAAACAAAAAACCTTTGAACATGTCCGCAAAAGCATGTTAGTCCTTATTTTTTTTTACCTCCCTCTGCAGCAGTAGCATCAACAGAAACACCACTGATCTGATGGCCTCTGCTTCGACCTTGAATTTACACTGAAATCCTAGATTTGCAGTGACGTTTGCACATCACAGATATGCAATATTGGCCCAATTTCCTGAATAAACAAATCATAAGGAAATAAGTATAATATTTCTGTCTCATTTATTCTATTGGGTTCTCTTTGTCTGACTGTGGATTTGTGAATGCCAAACTCTTTAGAGGCAGTTTTGTAATCGTTTCTAGCCTTATAAGGAACAACAACTCTTTATCAGATAGATAGATAGATAGATAGATAGATAGATAGATAGATAGATAGATAGATAGATAGATAGATAGATAGATAGATAGACCCTTTGTTTATCAATATCAATGTACTAAAACATACACTGATCAAGTACTGTAGTTTCTATTGTTTTTATTGGAATATATTTACATTTTTTCTTTGTTTGCTTTTGGGATCCGATGTTTTAGAAACTTTTTTTTTCTTTTATTGTGAAGGCGTCCCTGTCGCCCTCACGCTTCCGGCGCTGAGCCCGGCTCCGTCCCCAGCTGTCCTCTCCGCCGCAATAACTCGCCGTTGTTGGAGCCTCTCAGATGCGGAGAGACCCTCCAGTCTGTGAACACCTCGAAGCCGCCGGATCAGACCCGAGAACAGCCGCCCACTCACGCACACGCAGACTTCACGCACACGGGAGTTCCTTTTCCACTTTTTAAGTTTCTTTCACAAGCTGCGCCAGGTTTTCTTTCTTTCTTTTTCTTTCCCCGGCTTTGTGAAGTGGAGCCGGACATCATCCCTGCATACACCACCACCTCCACCACCAGCAGCAGCAGCAGCATTCCTGCTCCCACTCTTTGCAGAGCAGCGTGGATGTGGAAGTCTTTAACTCAGTGACATGGACGTCGCGGCTGATTCAACCGCTTTGCACCTCACAGGTATGATGGTCTCCATTTATACTGACAGAAAAAAAGAAAGAAAAAAAAACAAATGAGTGAATAAATAAGAAGTTTGTGGTTATATTTTTTGCTACTTTCTTGAAGACATGTCTCCTGTGAAAGTGTCCAGGTTAGCCCTGCCCTCCCTCCCATTCATGAGCGCAGAGCTCAGAGTTTGAATTGGAGGGTGAGTTCTGCCTCGGTAGTTCCACCTCAGTTAACACGGACGCAGCATTTCCACGCACTCGCAGGCTTGGACTGCTCCCTGCCTCGGATCCAGTCCGGCCGGGACCACCGTGAACACACACACACACACACACACACACACACACACACACACACACACACACACTTTTGTCAGCTGATACAAGAATGTGTGTGAGCAGTGTGAGCCAAATGTCAAATGCCTTGTTCACCTGCTAGCGTTTCTGCAGGATATACACAGCTGTCTGCTTTATTGCCTCATTCAGACGCTCCCATTTTATTATTCAAGCTGGGGAAAAAAAAAAAAAGAAAAAAGAAAAACCTGAACTGAACTGATCCACTTTGTGCTCATTGAACTTGGCAGGAGTTCACTAGGTCCTAGACGTGGGGTCATTTTCTAGACTGTCTCACAGTGATGGGTGGACAATTTGTGTTTGGTTAAATATTCCCCCTTAAAGTTGCATAGAACAGCCGCAGTGTTTCTGTAGTACAGGAATGCTCTTCACTTTAAGGTGTGTGTGTGTGTGCGCACATGTGGTTTTGTTGAAATGACTAAAAAAGGAAGGTGGTGGTTTGAGCGCTTAGCAGCCGGTTCCCTTATTCGATAACGTCTCTCAGATTTAATCTAGCAGCATGAGAAACAGCTCGGGGCAAATGGAATCGGAAATCAGAGGCGAACTGTTTTCCAGCTCTCTGGAGTTTGTTTCTCGGGTGGATTTTCAGATGGGATGATTGATGGCGCGCGTTTTCGGCGCGTCCTCCGTGAGGTTGCCTTCTGGTTGTGCGTAGCCCAGCCTTGAACCTCTGTCCTGTGGGTCCCAGCATCCAGGCAGTTTTTTTTGAATAGCGGGCCATCTGCTTGTTGAGGGCCTGTTCCAAAGCGCAATATCGCATTACCCAGCCCGGACTGTGGGGGATGACAGAAAGTGAGCTTGTTAGGGCATTTTCAGAAACAACAGCATTGAGAAAACATACGTTGTTCACTCATCCACTTACCTTTGCCATGTCTGCTAACGAGGCAGCTACTTAAAACAGGAGTTCAAAACATCTTTTCTAAATTTACCAAACAGGTTGTATGAACTTCACTCTTGCCAGTTCATTAGGTACACTAGTGGACATGAATGCATTTAATATAACAGTCCTGCACTAAAGCGTTTCTGTTATTTTGCCTACTCCACCGAGGAAAATGCAGTTCAATAGTGCAATAAATGAAAACTGAACAAATGCTAAATACCATAGCCTTCACGAAGCTAGGATGTCTGTGTTCACTAGCGTACCTAATGAACTGGCAAGTCAGTTTTTATGTTTTTACCAGTCACTTAATAGCATGTTTTTTGTAGTTTAATTTTATAAACTCATCTTGTAGCTAGAGCATATTCAGCAGTGATGCTAAAGAAGTTAGCTAGCTAGCTAGCTAGCTAGCACAAGAAGTTGGACGTTTGCACAGTTTCTGGATTCGTACTTTTGTCGTCATCTTCCACACAGTGTGGTTTCTTCTTCCTCTTATATTTATAGAGCACCACCAGAAATATTTTACAGAAATAATGGGTCTAATTTTGTGTCATTTCTCATGAAAAACTGTAAAACTTTGAAGCGACATTAGCTAATATCAACGTTAGCTTTGCAATTCTGCACTAATGAGAAGTAGAGAGTGTGTTTTTTTGTTATTTATCTTAAAAAGAAAAGCTATAAAAGAATGAGGTGTACATTATAAGAGTTTGTGATGCTGTACCATCAGGAATTATGGTGTGTGGATGATTAGCACAACATTTACATTCGCATGGCATTTGGAAAACTGAATGAGAAATAAATAATTTATTGCCAGAGCTGGTTTAGTACAGTTAAGGCCAGTGAGTAAATTAAAAAGTTAACATTTAACCAAGAGATTCAGACTCGCATTACAAACACAAAGATGAGATTTTCCCCCTCAAAAGTCCAAAGCAGTGTCGCAGGACCGTTGCCATGTCTGCATGCTGAGCTTTTGAAATGAAAAAGCTGTGATTATTCACACTATAGGTGGCGTGCAGGAAGTGGCGAGGTTGCCATCCGCACCTCAGACCTCTCAAACACACGCGGAGGAATGGGTCGAAGGCCACTTCAGCTGCAGCTGGTCATTGAAAAGCGATGCTCCGCAGCTGAAACGGCCACTTTTCCAGCCCCTTTTCTTCTGTGAATCTCGGCCCACTGGGGCATGCTTGCAGCAAGGACCGGGGTTTTTTTATGATTTGTAGGTGTCAAGTGTCAGCCACGCTGTAGGTTAAGTAGTTTGTATTTCAGCAGGGTGAGAGCTGGAAATGAGTGGGAACAATAAAAAACAGACCGGTGGGCGAAGGTTTGAAATCAGACACCTTTCTCATCCGCGCTCGCCGGGTGTCACATACTGTAGGGAGACGTGAGAGGTATTTTTAGTTGCTTTTTCAGCCCTGCAGACATCAGGGAGTTGATGTGTAATCACGAATACAGGACGGGGGATGACCGGGATGGAATGGGATCACTTGCTGTGTCTTGATGAGCTCTTGTCTTGTTAATGAGTAACTGCGTGTTGTTTGCTTAACCCTCAGTAGGAATAAATCCACTGGAAAGAAATCAGCGCACAAACAGGCCACGGCCATGTAGGTGTGGAAGTGTACGAGATAGAATGCACACGACCAGATTTCGATGAAGTATTTCGGGCGTTTCCCATATCAGTCCCTACAACAGCTGGTGGTCCCTGATGGTACATTCTTCTTCTGTGTGTGTGTGTGTGTGTGTTTGTGTGGTAATGGGGTGTTGGAGTGGAGAGTCTGTGGAGAAACACTCACTTGCTGGGGCACCGCTGTGGTCACAGGCTTTTCCTGGGACGATAATGGAAAGTGAAAGGCATTGTGCAAACCCTAAACTCAAACGTTACTCTCCTCTGTCATTTCAAGCCTCTTCTTTTATGTTTTATGTTTTTTAAAGTGCAGTTAACACACGTCACTTCTGAGTGACCCTGCCTCGGATATGCTTGCTATCTGGTGGCTAGATTGGATCCCAGGCCCCAGCACGGCCTCTGGGGAGTTGGCTGACAGTCGGATTGGCAGCCTCTTAAATACTCCTTTTCATTTGCGGCAAGCATCTATTCACTGTACTTTAAATAGAAATCCCCCTGTCATCCTATTGTGCATAGATTACAATGGACGTACAGGATCTCACAATGAGCCCTGATGTATACGCCCGCCATGAGCACCAAGTAATTCCTGAGAGTATTATCAGTTTACTCAACAGAGTTGGATGAATGGATGGAGGCACCTGCATAGCTGCCGCTGCACAGATAAGAGTTCATTCCTTAGCAATATTAGCTTCCGGACAGGTTTTATCAAGTGTGTTTCACGGGTCCGTCTGTGTTGTCTCTTTTTGTCCTCAACACCTTGTGCTACTTGTACCAGCAGCAACGACTGTGGCTTGGGGACGATAATCTAAAAACTGTTTTTACTGCTAAGGCAGCAATAAACCCTTTAATGGCCTACGTCACTGTGATATCACTGCGTTAGCTGGAGGCAAAACAGAGGGAAGCTTGAGGCGAACACTGTCACTGTCAACCAGGAAAATGTCGTTTTGTTGTATTTTTTTGGGGCCAAAACCAAAAAAAATCATAAACACTAACTTGAAGTTTTACCACATACCAGCCACTGACAGTCATAGACAACTTTGGCGATTAAAAGAAAGGATTGGAGTGAGACAATCAACAACAACGTGCACACTTCTTATCAGATAAGATCAATATGTCATGCATCATCAGTTTCAGCCTTGATAACATTATAGGTCAGACTAAACTGTGACTGAAATTAGGTTAAGTTTATCATTATGTGGATGAACTTGTTACACGTTAATGCTAATGCTAACTGCTAGGTAACACAACGTTAGTTGCGTGTCTCAGGGGTGTACAAGCAGAAGCTGCATTTGTTACTTTACCCTCCATAGTGGTTCCAATTGTAATATATTTGTAGGAGAGACTTCACTGGATAAAGACAGCCTCTCAGTGTTCGTATGGACTCAAATCATCATTAAAATTCTTCTATTGCAAGTCTTGCACATGTCCATTCAAGACATTGTTATAGGCTTCTAACATTGCCATCAAATTTTGTTTTGTGTAGACGCTGGGTTTCCCAGTCAGGTATGTATAAGGCAGTCCTGTCAAATTGTCCTTCCAGTGAGTGATGGACGATTTGACAAATTACGTTAAGTTAATCATAATGCTAATACTAATGGGCGAGCTAATGCAGCATTAGTTGTGTTTACCCAAGGAGAAGTTGAATTTGCTACATTACTCTCCGTGATTCTATTCGTAATATCTTTGTTGGAGAGACTTCACTTGATAAAGACAGACCAGACTGTGTCCTCCTTTGGTCAAATCGTCCATCCAGTGAGTGTGAGTGTTTAGGGGTCGGTGAATCTAGTCCCATCAGTCACAGTCAACTTTTTAAAATAACACTCACGGTCTCAGGGAGTGAGTGTATACGTATATTCTCTAAAATATGTGTTTTCCTCATCCATTCTTGCCAAAACAGTCAATTGAAATGTGCTAACAGGTGTTTACAAGCTATTCTGTTTGAGATGCTTTGCCTCCAGTTAAGCCCCGCCCCTCAAAAAACGTCACATTGTTTACAAACCGTGAAGGGAGTCGGTGCTGAATGGGATTTTTTTCAAGGTGCAAGTTCTAGAGGGATTTTTTTTTTTATTTTTTCCGACCAACTGGAAGGTGTATTTGTTTTAGCTTCACAGGGAAGCTTCAAAGGAATAATTGGTGTTTTGTTTTGCTTCATCTACAAGATCCTGTCTAAAATAGTAGCTGGTAGAGTGAATGTGTCCTCCAATCATCCTTAAGCTAATGTGTCCTTAGTTGAGATCTGTTATTGACACTAAGCCCATGTAGATTGCTTCATGTACATGGAGAGGAAAATATTACCGCAGACAGTCTTGTCTCTGTTGTGTTCTCAGTCTGGTCCTTAGTTTAATTAAGACGTTGAAATATTTTTCCTCCCACATTTCATTGACCTCACATTAGCCTCTAAAAAGCCGGAACGACTGGAAACAACATAGATTGCTTTCCGTTGTAGCCGTCTTCACTTGAGAGCGTTTAGGCCAAAATATCAGCAAATTCAATTTAAGCATCACTTTAATTTCATGAACGAGTTTCGTCACCGTGCGTGGATGCCAACTAATGCAGCAATAAGCTTAACATTAATCCTCGACGATGTAATCCTTTTTTTTTTTCCGAAATGTAATCTTCTTACACCAGGAAGAAGGCATGCCTTAGTGAAGCCAGAGGGTGTGGTTTTCATTGTTCTGAAGCAGCCTCGGGACAGTTGTGCATGTGCCAAGCCACCAGCCCTTGGCCTCAGCCGCAGCCCCCTTAAACCAGTTCCCGGGAGAGCCCCGGCCCAGCTGCCTCAGGCACCTCTTCACTATAGAATTAGGATGCATAGATGTCCCCCCCCCCTTTGTGTAATCAGTGTAATTCATTGCAACGTTGAAAGGTAAAAAGATTAGGTTCATAGATTAAAAGGCCGATTTTATTTAATAGTATTTAATTTGTGATTTTTCATAATGGCTGACAAGTTTGAGCTCTGTGCAGACTCCATGTTGTCCTTCTCCCTCGTCTGTGAAACAACAGAAACTGGACTTGTTGAATTTCTTGAAGAATTTTTATATATATATATGTTATATTTAAGCTTTGTTTTAGCAGGTAAATCTCATTGACATCAAGATCTCATTTTCATGGGAGACCTGGCCAAAATAGCAAAATAACTTTAAAATTAGACAATGGGCTCCTGAGATTCAGGTCTTTTTGAAGGCTGTTCCAGGTAAGAGAAGCTGAGCATTCCAAGGCCTTTTCACCCAGTTCAGTCCTTACACTTGGTACAGACAATAGGACAGCATCTGGTGATCTCAAACTGCAGCTACCACCAGCTTTCTGAGCAACCGAAGAGCAAATTTAGGTTTTGTAGATACCATTGACTGAGCCTTTGCATAGTCAGTGAGGACCAGCCAATCCTGGAATACAGAGGAAAATGTCGGAGCACTGTGATACGCAGTGTCCATCATCCTCCAACAATGGGCTGGAGCGTTCATATATAAAATATCCCCATAATCGGAACGAGGTGAAAAGGTTGTAGGCCTCAAAGGAACTCCTGCTTCTAAAATAAAACCTTAACTTCAACCTCAGCTTTTTGAGAAGGTTTGTCAAAACACAGGCAGTATTTTGCTGAGCTCTGATCTTAAATCTGTCGGTGGAGTTCTGATAACCTTTGTTGAGCAAACCACTGATCCGGAGTTTGACTGATTGCTGAAAACGTAGAGCTACTGTACGGACTGTACTGGAGTTGCCGTTCTGTTGTTTTCACTTCTGTCTATACCATAGCTGTCTACACTGCATATGTTACATATGTTGGTCCAGTTGCTGGTAAACCAGAAACATAACCCGTCTTCCTCCTAAGCTTTTGCCTCCCCCCTCCCCACCGATACCCAGCCCCAGACCCTGGGACAGTTGCCTCTGGACCCGTTGAGCTATGCCAGCTATCCCACTGACTCACAGGTGGAGCATTCCCCGTCTCAAAGAAACGCCTCTGTGTTTGTCTGAGGGGTTTCGGATGTGAGATATGTATTTGGTTGCACTGGCAACTGTCATTAATGGCCTGAAATGTAATCATGGCATGACCTGAAAGACCTCCTCCTCCTCCTCCTCCTCTCTGCACCTTTGATTTGCTTCGTTGTTAGTTCTCAAGATCAGGCTTGAATTAATCCCTTCACCTAATAAAGACTGAAAATCAGCAGCGGTCAATGAATGATCAATATCATTTGCACAATTGTCAAGATAACATTCTGGGAATTGATTGATTAAACAAAACCAACTTACCCCGCTGTCAGTCCAGCTAATGGATTTGGGATTACTTGTTTGTACATACGGAGGTTAGGTCCAGAGGCTATTGCTAAGTCAGCTTTGCCTTCCTCATTGTCTGCGGGGGCTCTCTTTTATACGGGTCTTCTCATCTGATCCTCAGGTTTATCAGCAGTGAAGGGGATTTTCAGAGTGTCAGTTTAGATCTCAATAGATAGGGGATGGGTTAAATCCCTTTAGGCCAGTCAAGAGAAGAGGATGAAATGGGAAGAATCCTTTTCCTGCGGGGCCACATGTGTCCAGGACTCTTGATTAGCTCGTTGATTATCTCAAAACCATGTTGCTGGCTGGTCTTAAACAGTTGCTGATACTAATGAAGTTATTTATCATACCTGATTTTAAAATTGTTACGTTGTTACCATTATGGGACAAAAGTGTCCTCTTCAAGAACACCCTAAATAAAGCATGTGTTGATATTTTTTCTACTTTTCTTTTTACATAAATCCTTAAATCCACCTCAGTACTAAACATAAATACCAAAAGTTTGATTATTTTCTGACTTTTAACCCTTTATATGCCAGTGTTTTATCATGACATCAAAAAAATCTCAAAAAACAAAACAAAAAAACACAAAAATTGAAATATTTTCAATAATTTTAAATTGGAAGTGGATTTTTCTTGGTCAGTGCTCAGTAGCTGCATTGATTTTGATAGATTATTTATTTTTTTTTTTTTAGTGCCCGATTTACAGAAAATGTTACGTTGTTAACATTAAGGGACAAAAATGCCCTAAAAATAGCATTCGTTAATATTTAGTAGAAAAGCAGAATAAAATATTAACATACGCTACTTTTAGGACGTTTTTGTCACTTAATGGTAGCAATGTAACAATTTAAGTTACAGCATTATTACATTTAGGTTTAAGGCCTAGTTTGAACAATAACTACATTACTGTTGCACACAAGATGCTACTTTTACCCTCAACCTTTAATTATTCCACATCTCGCCCTCTTCTGAAATTTCTCCCGTAATGTGGTTGTATTTTAAGCGGATACTTGCGTTGTTTACACTCTACAAAATCTCCTCATTTGGCACTTTAGATCTTCACGTTGTGATGTTGTTGGTGAAAGTGAAATCCTCTTAAAGTCCCCCACTGATGAATGAAAAGCTGAGGGAAAGTAATAAGGTTGAAGATTAAAGCGTAATACCTCCAGGGAGAGTCTGCCGGCCGCCGAGTGTGGAGTCCGCTCACTTCTGCATAGGCTGATAAAGCCGGCCGCTGGTTAATTTAATTTTAAGATTCATTTAATCGCGTCACAGCCCACATTGGGATACCGTTAGCTGGATTTGGCCCCTGCCGATCTGGAGAAGAGCGACCGAATGTCCCAGCGAATTCGTTTAAAGTGCTTGGCTCAAGTGTTGAATGGCTAGTCAATCACTTTAAGCAACCTTTTAAGGCCTGGTCGTGCTAGTAAGTGCTCTAAAAGCTTGGTGACCTGTGATTGTTTCGTAGCCAGGCCAGCACTTGTCAGTGTCCATGCTGACTTAGACTAGGTTTACTTTCCTCTGGCATTTTGTCTTCATTGTCAGTTTATGCAGTCAAATCATATCGACGAGGAGTAAAAAGCTCTTAGAGTCAATAAGCTTGCTAACTGTCAGTTAGTGCTTGGGAGTCCTGCACTTAATGGTCCATAAACGTAAAGGACTTCCTTATGAACCCTTGACTTTTTCCATGAAATTCTTTCCATGTAGCATTTTATAAGACATGTAGCATGTATAAGACAGTCGCTTTCCTCATTACCTCAAACACTCGTTAACATGCATTCGATAAAATGAATTATTGCCTTAATCCGACTTAAACTGGACAATTTTTCACCAGCATGTATGTCCCTTAATCGGACTTTAACTGGACAAGGTGCATGTGCATGCACCACAACCGCTGTGCTGGCCTATGACCCCGGAGCAAAAACATCCAAGAAAGCTGGTGTAGGTACCAGATCTGCTAAATAAAAGGAAAAAACAAAACTGCTAAGTCGCTTCGAAAACAACCGCTAACCGCTAAAACTGCTAACCTCCCTTCCACTTCTTCCTGTTGTCCAACCAATTACAAAACGCAACGTCAACATCCCAAATGACTATGTGACGTCAACTGGAATCGCCGGATATTCATCCGAGCAGATCTGGTACCTACGCTATACCAGAAGAAGAAGGTAAACAGAGCCAGTAGAAGAACCACCTGAGGGATAGCGCCATTTTACCTGCAGCATAAGTCGAGATCACATTACGTACAAGATTAAAAAAGCTGAACTATTATCCATCTTGTTGTTGTTGGAAATGCCGGTCTGCTGCTGCATGAGCAGTGCAGCTTTTTATTATATGACCTAATAGGTCAACCGTGAAGGGGGCTCTATTAACCCACTGAAAAGACACATATCGCCACCTAGTGTGGAGGAGGAGGACATGTTCCCGTCAGTTATTCCATTTTCTCTGTTGCATGTAAACTGGGACAAGGACCTCATTCAGAAAGTCAAAGTTTGAGCACTAAGTTGTGCATGTAAACGCGCTGACTGTGAAGACGCTGGTCTGTGGGGGAGGTTTTCCAGAGTTGAGCTTGATGGAAAAAAATCTGCTTGATTTACTCTGCAATGGCAAGAAAATCTGCTAATCATGCTTAAAACTAGTAGATTTATGTCTTTGTGTGAACAGATATTTCCCATAATTCCAGAAAAGTCTGCGACCCACAGTTCATCTTTACTTGACTGGTCGGCCACAGGGATTATTGACTTCTCCTCAAACCTAACCCAACACATTACATCTGATTCTTGGTCAGTTTTTCATGGTTGCTACTCAAACTCTGCAGTGGAGGACTTGAACCATGATGAATTGCATCCTGTTACCACCTCCTCCTCTCAGTGGAGTAATATGCATAAAACTACCATTGTTTTTTATACAGAAAATAGTTTGTTGCGCTAGAATAGATCTTGAATATTGAGATCAATAAGATTCATTTTTAGATGCATTAAAACAACTACAGACCAATGCAGAAAAAAATCCATATATTTACATACTCTTTCAGTATTCTAGTAATAAGATTTGGTCTTAAAGTTTGACAGAATCGGTTTCTTTTTGCTGCAGATATTGCAAATATTGCTTAAAATTGAACATTATCTCAACAGAAATTGCTTATCTCTCACTAACCTCTGCAAGGTTTGGTGCCGAACGTGAAAAGTGTCTTTAAATTATCCCGTTTTCTGGCTCGTGGGAACTGACAGATAGACGCTTCTCTGCCAGACTATCCCGAGCCTTTGAGTGGCTGCTCGCTCAGTGTTTTATTAGATGAGGAGACCAGCAGAACGGTATAATTTAGTAAAGGACCTTGGCCCGTGGGCAGATCGTATCGCGGAAAACCACAGTTTTTGAGTGTGTTTGCTCCAAATGCAGCAGCTGCAGCAGAAAAAGAGGAGGAAATCATTTGGATTGGCTCGTTTGACCGGTTTGATCACGCCGCCCCAGAAGTCTGCCTCGTTTCTCTGATCCATTTGGCAGTTGGCCACAGTGAAAACACGGCGGCTTATTAACATGAAGCCCGAGTTGTTGACACAGGGAACCCAGAACCCCTGTGGAAATTGTTTTTTATGCTGGATTTGTGTACGTTCATGTCTAGGTCAGTCCTGCAGTCATGTTACGCTGCACGGATCGTACACCACAGACTGTTCTTCACCAGTTTAGTCTTAAATTATTAAGCTTTTTAAACTACTCACACTAAAGAATCTGCATTTAATACTGAAATGTCACAATACAGTGAAGAAGAACTGCCACAACTTTACTTGCTTCTCTGAGTCCTAAGCTCAAATACTTTCATTGGACATTGATTTCAAAACAGAAACAGGCGGTGACTCATCACGTTTAAGAGAAGTTGGTTGGGAAAATGTTTGTGTTATCGTCATCTACGTGGAGATCCATCTGTATCCCACAGCTATGGGACAGCATCCTTATATCGTGCATGAACTGCGTCACAGTGTTTTATTTATTATCTTGTAAACAGCTTGTTATTTATAGATTTAACCAGAGCTGGAGTCATGTTTCTCACCACTTCAGTGTCAGACTTTCGCTCTCTTTTAGTTCGTTTCCTCTTTAGCACTGGACAAGAAACCAAAACACTTAGCTGAAAGACAAACAAATGCTCCATGAAGCTGAGAGCTGAGGAGTTAGAATAATCCCTGTGTGGTTCAACACACTGTCATAGATGCTTTCACATTGCCATTAGAGCCTTTATTTTCAAATATCTTCTGGTTTTGCCTGAATGTATGATCTCTGTGGGGCTAGGGGTGCCAGGTCTGGTCTGGGTGGGGGTGCCAGGTCTGGTGTAGGTGGGTGTTATACGTCTAAGTCCTCCCCAGTGAATGTCAGGTCCAAAAGTTTCCCAGCAGAACAATGATTTGTCACAAGATGGTCGACATTACTCACTTCTCCTCCACGTCAGTGGTCATAATGTTGTGGCTGATTATATGAGGAATCTGTGTGTGTGTGTGTTTGTGTGTTGCTTTCGTTGTGTGGTGTTTATTGTCTGAGTGGTATCACTGCAGTAACGACAGGCTTTCATTAATCACCCCTGAAGCCTCAGCGGGAGGTTGAGTAATGGTTAATTAATTGGTCCTGATCAGTAACAACTCCTTCAACGACCCCCCCCCCCATTTAATGAAATATGCATGAGCTTCATTCTTTGTCACTGGACTCGTCTTATTTCCTGTTTGAGGAGATCAAGAAGTCAGTGCTCGGGGCTTTGTTTAGATTCTCTGGATGGGACAGAAGGAGCGGTGTATAGTCTGGAGGCTGAGTGCAGCGTCTGGCGATGGGATGGGATGAGATGGGATGGGATGGGGGGGGGGGGTTAGGTTTTCACAGTGGTCAGAGAAGAGCTGACCACTCAGCGAGCAAACAGAGGAAAGGATCCAAACACTGAAACCAGATCTTGATGAGCCCTTTAATGTGTCGACTGGCTGAGCACCGACATGTAGAAAGAGAAGAAGAAGATCTGAGCGATTCCGTCGCACACTTCCGCATTGAGGTTGTCTATTTCAACAGAAGAGCAAACCCATATAGACCACATCAGGAAATGAAAGTGACATTAAATACGAAGTCTGTTGATCAGATTATTTCAACTTTCACTTTGAGAAAAATGAATTTCAGATTGAAAAGAAGACGAAAATAGCGATTTTATAGAAGGACGAATTGATTTTGCTCGTCAGTATCACAGATTTATACCACACAATTATAAATACTAAGTAGCACTGGGTCATATGACCAAAAATGTACATCATGGTATTTGTTTTCATGCATAATCACATGTTCACAACATTTTCTATTGGTTGAGAGAGGAATTAATGCAGTAGATTGACTAAGGATGGAATATTTTACTGTGATGATGAGTAAATGTTCTAGAATAAGCCCACACTAGTAGTAAAACAGGTCTGAGTGGAGATGGAAAAATAAAAAATGAAATGTTATGAAGAAACGGGACCAATTAAACAATTCAAACGTATTTAAATGTCTGTGTCTGCAGCATTAAGAGCAGCACGACCGTAATAACTGTAGTCTGAGAGCAACAGTTTTTTCTCATTCATAAATAGCTAATATCGGGGACATTTTCAGGGACAGCTTTAGCCGGGGTCAGGTCATCCAAAGCGGGGACTGTCCCTAGAAATCAGAGACGTCTGGTCACCCTAAAAAAAAAACTGAAAAACAACCGACTCGGCACCACCTTCTTGTTCTGCTGCTTCATTATTCGGACATTTCCATCTTCACCACAGTGAGACAGTCGCACCCTGTGTGTTTAGATGCGCTACATTGAACATAGTCCGGTCTAAAAATTCAAATCATAATGAAAAACTACTCAGGACCTTTTATGGCACTTGTTGCTTTTTACGCTGTACGACATTCGGGCAAAGTGTTGACCCGGCCCCTGTACGCGTCATGAATTCATGGAAAATTCTAAAATGATCCATTTTCAGGTTCCCTTAGAGGATGAAATGACTTTGCATTTTAGAAAAAACTATCCTGAGAGTTGGATGAAGAGATTTCACCCCTTATGCAAATGTCATCCAGCAGCAAGTTAGCTTAGCGTAGCATCAAACCAGGAAACAGGTGGATGCTGCGAACCCTGGATTCAACCACAGGTATCAACTAGTTTCCTTAGTTTTGCACAGAATCATCCCCAGTTTAAATCTAAACACTTTATTTATCCCACACAACATGTGCAAAATGCAAACGTCACGGGAGGTATTGTCCCCCGTGGCTGTTCCTGACTAGCAAAGTGCTACGTGCTATCGAGTTTCAGAGCCTAAAACTATCTATTGAGGGGTCAGAGTCCAGGAGCCGGACTAGAATAGAAGACAGTGTGGAAGATAAATGCAGAAGCTGTGGTGTAGGCCGGGGCTCGCTGCTCCTCTCAAGTTCATCGTCATGGAGACGTTTAACGGGGTGAACTTGACTAACGCGGTGCACGCGCAGACAGATGGTAGGTGCGTCCGTCTCCAGGTGGGGTCGTCCTCCTTCCCTTTTTGTTTTTCTGGGTTTGCACTGGGTCTCGTACCTCCCACCGGGGGCTCGGCCCACGAGCTGCTGCTGTTTGTTATTCGAAGATCAAGCTTTCACGTGAAAGTGGGTGCCGGCAATATGAGAAACAGGCCCGAAGCTGCTGCTGCTGCTGTTGTTGTTGTTGTTGAGCGTGTGTGTGTGTGTGTGTGTGTGTGTGTGTGTCCTGGTCCATTAGACGAACAGTAGTCGGATCAAGTCTGTTTGTCCAGCTGCTCAGTCGCCCCCTACCAGGCTCACAGACAACACACCCACACACACTGTTGCGTTGGCTGGAGTCATTCCCAATCCTAAGTAAGCTTTAACCCTTCGCTACCCTAACGAAATTACTTTTCTTTTACACAAACATCCTTAAACTGCTTGTCCTAAAGCAGGTTATCCCATGGCCTCTCCACACACACACACACACACACACACACACACTCTGGCCCTCTGGTATTGTGTCTCCATCTAAACGGATCGCCCTCTCCCCCTCTCCCCCTCGTCTCACCCCACCGTGTCGACACAGGCCATGTCCGCCGGCCTCTCTGTCCTCCCTCCGTCCCTCCCTCCTGTCATTCTTTGCGTCCCTTTCTTATTCCGGGGCTCCGCAGTTTGACCCCAGTTGCCCTTGACACATTCATTTCTATAGCTCCAGCCAATCAATAGCGGCTCCTGCGTCCCGGTGTCACATGTTGTCTCCGCTAATTGAAACCAACAACAACCCGCGGGGAGTGAGAACGAGGACTTTCTTGAGTGTGTGTGTGTGTGATGATGAATGAGGAGGATGGAGGACATTCACATGGTGATCGCTGCGTCCTCAGCTATTGTCCCCGACTTTCGTCTTTTTGAGAGATTGGCGAGAAAAATTACACCCCAGTCTTGTCAGGACTATGACAGCCTAATGAATGCGGGCGGAGAATTATGGAGTCACGTACTAGTAAGTGCATCTCATTTTGAAGGCTAAGTGAAGGCATTGTTTGGTTTTTTCTTATTCTCAAAGACGCATATATTACCCCACCTCTCCAGCCTGACGTCCACTGAGTCCACTCACGCAGTAACAAACCATTTTAATGGAGCTTTTTTTAAACCGATAAGGAAAGAAAATACCTCTGCACGCAACTGGGTAATAGTCAGAAAGGGAGGTGGAACATGGAAAGCTCCAGAAAGTGAAGCACCAGAATGAGAAGACTTGTGCCACAAAAAAAGGTGCTGTGTCGGGTTTTTTTTTAGGGTGACCAGATGTCCCCAGTTTCTCTGGGGTACCCGTTTTCGATGACCTTTTACCCATCTATAGCTGTTCCACAAAGTGTCCCCAATTTTAGCTTTTTAGGAATGAGAAAAAAAATGCTGCACACAGACTACAGTCATTACGGTAGCTGGCTGTGCTGCTATTAACATTACAGACAGAGCAGTTTAAAGATGAATAAACACGTCAAAGTAAATGAAACTGTAATTCATTTCATCTTGATAATATTTTTTATTTATTTTTGTCTCCGAGCTGTAACTGTTTCCACGTCAGCAGTCAGTGCTAATAGGGGCCATGCAAACCTGTTTAACTGCTACTGTGGGATTATTATACGATATTTAAGAATCCAGATATTTGTCCAATCTAAGACTCCTCAAAACCTTCTGCTTTTAAAAACACACACCAAGATGGTGTCCTTCATTCTGACTCCTGGTTAGCTTTAGCGTCATGTTCGTCCTTTTTTTATATACAAACAGTGGTTGGGTTTGTCCTGTCAACATCTTTACAGACTTCTCTTGTGTTGTTGTTGTTGTGTGCAGTGAAAAATGCAAGAAGAAAAGATCTTAAACCAACAAGCCGTCCTCCCCTGGAGACTCGTAAAAGCTTTTATTATCGTCCTCGTATTCTCATGGGCGCATTGTGCAACTGGATTAAGTTCAATGAATAGCGCTGTCAAAGCTAATGTAGCGTGGAGAGGATAGCTAGCTCGTACCTTAGCTCCAGAAAACCTGTGTTCTCTGCTGCAGACGTGGACGAGCTTAACTCCCTAAACTTTTTAGGTTTGTGTTTTCGTGCAGACTTTGCTAAGTGAACTTGGCGTATTCTAAAGTTTGAAAGGAGTCGGTAGCAAAAAACCCACATAACATAATTTACATAATGAACAAAAGAAGTGCTTCCTAACAGGAGACACGTTTAGCTACGTGATCTTATTCTTTGATATTTGAGCGTGTTGACGTTAGCCAACAACCACTAACATGGAAGTCGTCGTCGTCTTCTTCTTCTTTTTCTTCTTCTTCTTATTTTTTTTGGGCAGAGAGGAGGAGGAGGCACGAAGAGGAGGAAGGTGTTTTGGTTTTTACTAGGATGTGGTTTAGGTTTATGGCAGACCTGGGATGAATAACTGCGAGAGACGGGACTTGGCTGAAGCCGGACACGAGCCGATCTTTTGTGAAATGAATCTCACTAATGATCCAATCCAATCTAACTTTATTTGTAAAGTGCTTTGAAAGAGTCAGCAAAGTGCTAACAACAGCTCTTCCTTATAAGCTACGGTAAAGGATGTTTCACCGTTTAGTGTCAGCAGCAGACAAAAAGGTATTTAGTGCGTTTATTTTAATGACAATGAAATGTGACAGGTGTAAATGAGGTGAGATGGTTTGTGTAGACGATCTGTGTAACCGAATACAGGGGAGCGGCTACGGGATGGAACCTTTTATTGATTATTCTCTTCTGTTTAATTTTGCCGCGTCGTGTTCTCTGTTGCTGTCAACACTTCGCATGTGATTTAATATGGAAACACAAACAATAAAAAAAGGATTCATCAGACGGAAGCACTAGTAAAAAAGGCAGCACAAGAGGAACTGAAATCTACGTTTTCGTCTGATGTTATTGCAGTTGGTTGGAACCAGTTCACTCTCAATATTTATTACTCATGAAACAGGTTTATTAGTCATAGGAGAGAAGTCCCTTTTTTTTTTTTTTTTTTCGTGGAGTGGAGGGACTTCAGCCTGTCCCGCTTGTGTTACCGTGATGCATCAGCCAGCTGCATTGTCAGAGAGGCTTTTGACAAAAGAGGTTACAAGTGGGCTACAAAGAACACGCTCTCAGCCTTTCAGCTTTTCTCTGTGCGGCCGAGCAGGTGACAACAGCACCGGGCAACTGTTGCTCTATCGCCGACGTGGGATAAAAACAGACATTTCACAGGGCACGCTTTGCAGAGCGCGGAGTATAAATTATTTAACCAGAATCGAGTCTCCTGCAGACCACTTCCACGGTTTAATTCTGAAAAGAAAATATACGGCTGGCTTCGGATTGTCCTGAGTAAAACAGGGGAGGGGCGGGGGTGTGTGTGTGTGTGGGGGGGGTGTGGGGGGGGACTGCTTACAAAGATACTGTAATTAATCCCAAGCATCAGTCAGACTATTCTCATTAATAATGCATTTCTTAGCAGCAGCAGCAGCAGCAGCAGCAGCAGCAGCCGGACTCGAGCCTTTATTCAGAAATTCAGCAACAATGCCAGGCAACCCTCTGAGCCAATCTGCTTCCTTTAAAAGACGGCCGCCAGGGTGAAGATGGGTTCCACTGCTCAGATATTCTCTACGTTTCCAAACAATTAACATACATTTAGAGCTAAAGGAAAAAATAATGCTGCGCGAATACTACAGGTATTACGGTAGCCGGTCACAATGCTTTTGACGTTACATTCATAGCAGTTTAAATATGAATAAGTATATATAAATATGTCAGAATAAATTAAACCGTAATTGTCGCTGCTTCTTCATTTCATCTTGATAATATTTTATTTTTTAAATGTCCCCAGATTTCCACATCAGTTTACTGCGCTAACACAGGGCCATGCTAACCTGTTTTACTTCTAGTGTGGGATTATTGTACAATATTTAGTCATCATCTCAGTAAAATACTGTGATACCGTCAGAATTTTAATTTAAATACCAAAACATTTTCGGTGGTACGGCTCAGCCCTAGTGGACACTAAAGTTTAGGCCTTGTTAAGTCCCTTCCTTCTGCTTACGTTGGTGTTGCCTAATTCGCTGCAGAGCCGAGTAAAAGTTCAGTTTATACGACTGTTTTATTGTTGTTTCTGTTTTACTTGGATCTTAATCCTCACATTGTCTCTCCGTTGACCGTGCAACATTTGTCTTGGTGTGTTTGACTATTTGCCTAAAGCCTAAAATAACACGTATCACCTTATTCTGTGTAACACAACCGACTCCTTTCAACTAACTGCTATATGTTCGTCTTCTATGCAGAATTCATGGGCAGTACATCACATTTATATAAAAACACGTGATATAAAGACACTGATAAGTGATATTTTTTAGAAGATTTGTGAGCCCTCTTCTTGGATTTAGTGGAGTAGCTAAGACTCGTATCACATCTTGTAGAGAATGTTTCTCCGGCAACAATCTTTTCAGTAAGAGGACGTTTCAGTTGTGTTACTGTGAAACATTAGCCTACATTACTGTCAGAGAGCTTGTTGACAACAGGTTACAAGTGAAGCCCACTTGTTCCACCAAGCTAGAAATAAATTGCAAACCACTCACTGTCCAATTAGACTCTCTTGGTGACTACAATACCCATAATGCCCTACACCGTCCAACCGAGCAGCCCCATGGTTTAATGAATTAGCTTTTTCAATTTGAATTTTGCACAACGCGCTTTAAAATTCAAATATAGAATAAACATCTGTTTCTATCCTACTGGAGCCTTTTAATGCAGCGCTGGGAGAAAAAGAAGAAGAAGAAGAAATTTGACTTTTAAATATTATTTTAGCCTGTCACAACCTGCAGTTTCACGGCCACAGCGAAACACCGAACAAAGCTGTGTCTACAAAGAAGCCGTATCGGACATGCTCGACGGCAAATTTCCCCTCGTACCATATACAGCGTGTCATTGCGAGGGCACTGCTGTGTGTGTGTGTGTGTGTGTGTGTGCGTGTCTGTGTGTACATAAGCATTATGTTCCAGTCCGCGCGGATCAGTTTGAGATTCTGTTTGTTTTTCGCTGGTCTGAGCGCAGCCAAAACCGTGTGGTCGAGGCAGCGTGGGTCTGTGCAGAGCTGCAGCGGTTTGGCTTTGATGGGGCTGTTTTCTTCCACAGCGGCCTCTCTCAGATTCACATAGAGCGGAGGGAATCTGGCTTTCTTTTTTTTCTTTTCTTTGTTTTTTATATCCACTCTTTTGTTCTGGGTGTTTTTTGTTTCTTTCTGTTTCATTATCACACACACACACACACACACACACACACACGTTTGTGCAGCTTTGCTCGTTAGGACTCAGAGTTTCATCTGTTGCAAAGAGCCGAAACCGAACCCAAAACTCCAATTAACATCTAACCCTCAACACACACACACACACACACACACATGCACGGACACACACATGCACACCCTCCTTTGTATCTCCTGCCCCAGTCCTTTTTTTTTTTTTTTTTTTTTTTTACCCACCTCTCGCTCGGTTAAACCCTCAAGTTTGATCAATCATTGATGATCCCAGGTGTCCTGAGACCTCAGGGGAAATCCTGATTGGCCACGCAGTCCTTATTTAGACACCCCACCCCAACACACACACACACACATAACACCCACTTCCCTCCTCCCTCCTTCCTCCTCCCTCCTCCCTCCTCGCTCCACTCCTCAAGATCAGAGTTAAACCTTCTTCTTCTTCTTATCTCGCTCTCTCCTCCGTCTTCCCCCACTGGACGTCGGCAGAGCCAGCTTCAATTAAAGAAGCCGTGGGGTTCCCTAAGCCATTAGCCATATTAGTGTTGGGTCCGTGCCCGTGCCCCTTCTCCAACAAAGACCCCTGAACGCTTCCTGGAGCAGTTCGGTTGGCGCTTGTCTCGATCGGCTGATTCGTAGCCGCACACACTCCCCCCGTGCAGACGTGGTCGGCGGCGGTAGCAGCGTAGCAGGTCTAATAAGGAAGCACGCTGTCCACAATGTGTCGCACCAGATTAGACTTTAACTTGAGAGGGACACAGGACGACCACACAGGACAACCGCAGAGACACAACACAACCACAAAGACACAATAAACAACCATGAAAAGACACAAAACAACCACAAAGACACAATAAACAACCATGAAAAGACACAAAACAACCACAAAGACAAAATAAACCATCATAAAAAGACACAAGACAACCACAAAGACACGTAACAACCACAGAGAGTCTACAAAAAGACAAACAACTGCAAAGAGACATAACACAACCAAAAAGAGCAACAAGACAACCACAAAGACACACACAACTGGAGGGACACAAGACAATTACAAAGAGATGATAAACAACCACAAAAAGACACAACACAACCACAGAAAAGAACAAGACAACCACAAAGACACACTAAATGACTGCAAAGAGACACAAGACAATTGCAAAGAGACACGAAAGACACAAGACAACCACAAAGAAATGCTAAACAACCACAAAGATAAAATAAACAACCATAAAAAGACACAACACAGCCACAGAAGAGAATAAGACAATCACAAAGACACACTAAATGACTGCAAAAAGACAAACAACTACAAAGAGACATAACACAACCACAAAGAGACAGTCGTCACTAGGTTCAATGCTACATTTTGCTATATGTTATGGCGTTAGCTTTAGCGCCGCTAGGTTTTGTGCTAGTTCCTAACAACCTTCAGTATTTCAGTGTCTAAACACATCAAATAAGACGATAAACCTGAACATGTCGGCCGTCAGGCTGAGCTTCTGACAGTTTTGTGTTTAGTTGCGTTGTTCTTGCTGTCAAACAAAGAGCCTTGAACGCCTCCTGGAGCAGTTTGGTTGACGTTTTGTCCAGATCTGCTGATTTATGGCCACACACACTGAAGCGGCAGCGTAGCAGGTCTCATAAGGAAGCACATTGTCCTCTGTTTACGCCGTCATATTAGATTAGACTTTAACTTGAGGCCGGTCCCCAGGTCTGGACGCTGCCACAGCTGATTCCCACAACAGGCCGGTGACATTGTCGGCCATCGATTGAAAAAGATGACAACCGAATGAAAAGAGCGCGGCCTGTGTGATTAATGGCATCTGGAATCCTCTCCACCGCTTCCTGAGGGTTTTATCGTCTGCTTAACCTTTGCCAATGATTCCTTTGTTCCCGGATTACAATCGCACACCTCAGATCCTCAACAACCAGACTCCTCTCATCAATCATCTTTGATTTTCTGCCTCCGATTCAGATGGCGATTCTACGTCTATGTGTGTGTGTGTGTGTGTTTGTAGGTCCGACTCTTCCCATGTGTGTGTGTGTTTCTGAGGACGATGGAGAGAGAGCACAGTCTATTAAGCATTTGACAATTGAAGACCTCCCACTCTAAAAGACCTGCTCAGATTGTCCTCAGTCCCCGTCCCAGGAAGCTGAGGAGGGACAAAGGCGTGTCAGCGGAGGAGGAGGGAGGCAGGAGGCAGGAGGCGGAGGGGGGGGGGCGTCCATTTTCTTTCTAATGAAGCTGTCCGTCACACGGCTTGTTGACAGAAGGCTGCGATGTCACTCCCACCTGCCCACAATCTAAATCCACCGCGTGTGGAAACACACTGAGCTGGAGTCAGACAGTAGGAAGCGATTGAAATATTATGATTTGATCATTTCATACGTCCACGAGTCGGATATTTTCTACTGAATAACCAATGAACCCTAGATAGTTTTTATTATTGTATACTTCTTATCGTTAGTGTCCGATTTTTGGTCGTTAAATTACGTATTATTTACGATATTCTATAGAGTTTTATCAGAAGGTCTGAAAATTGGAAATTTGTTCCTCGTCTCCGCATGATACCTGTTGTCTTTTTCGACTACTAGCATCGGATTTAGCTTAAAGTGGCTAAATCCAGATTAAAAGAAAAAAATGTTTTTGCCGTCTGAGGTGGATGTCAGCAGTGTTCATAGTCGTGTGAATGGCCTCACTCAAATGTGACAGCAAGTCTGCCCAAAGGTGGAAAAAGAAAAGCTCTAGATAACGAAGAGTTACCGTATTTCCTCTAATAGTGGTCGATATTCAATTAAAAAATTAACTTCATCTTTGAACAGGAAGTAGATTTTGGAAAAAAAAAAATAGGTGGACACAGGGATTATTTCAGTGCATATTACAATTTAAGTCACCAATGTGAACCAAAATGATGAAATCCCAACGTCCTCAAACAAGTCCTTAGTGATTTTGTTAAATTTTCATGTCATATCAAACTAGAAAAGTTAATAAGAATAAATAAACAACTGTATTAACCCTTCGCTACCAGTACATGGCAGACGAAAGTGTCTCCGTATGAGGACAACGGGTCTAAATGAAGCAGAATAAGCTGCAACAAACCTAAAATGTAATGTCCCCGTATGAGGACGCCGGGTCTCAGGAGCCAGGTCTCTTATAATGGCCGGAGGCTTGTTTTATATGAACAAATACAGGCCAGGTGCGCTATTAGTCGGCCTGTTACAGATGCAGTAATGCACAGGTACCACAGGTGGCAGTAGCTACGTTTGAAAGTTTTGAAACGTGCAGAGTAAAATAGACGAGAGGAAGCTGCGAAATATTGACCTGCCAAGAATAAGTTGTTGTGACACCGGGGCGGTTACCCTCTGGTACGCTACACCCATTTAAGTTGCCATAAATTTTTCATGTGTGCATAGTTTCATTTTAAAACCTTGTCAATTTGCCCAATAAATGAAGTCTGTTTATTTTTCAGTTCAGAGTTCAAACTGATACCACGGTGTAATTTATTTGTTTATTTGTTTATTAATGCTGCCCGGCTGCTGTTGCGTGTAAGGTGTACCTGCTAATAGGCAGAATAAATGGCAGGAAAACTTTGAGCAAGTATATCAGTACATATCGGTATGAAACGAAGGCAATTAGAAGCCTCTAATAATGCCACAGGTATTCTGGGTGACTGAGTAAATAACGGCCCTGGTCACTTATTTATTTTAACTTTGCCCCTGTAGCTTCAAAGCATCTTCTTCTGCTAACGTTAAAGCCGCCGGAAATATGAGAAGAAGAAGAAGAATCATGTGACTGAACTTGTGTTGCTGTGTTGAAGGAGTTTAACTATGGAAAACAAAGTCAGTCGAGAAGAAATTTGTAAACTGTGCGACGTGGTAGCAGGAGATCATCAGATACACAGAGCGCCCTGCACATGTGATCCAGGAGAATAACTAAGATAAGAAATGCCCTCATGTGTCTCCAGTGGAGGACATTTAGTTTATTTAATTAAGATCTGCCCGGGACTCTGATCTTCCGATATTGAAAGTTGAAAGAGCCGTATCAAGGTATCAAGAGGCAAAAAAAAAAGATGAGGACATACTTACTTAACAGAGAAGTTTAAACCGAGCCTTAAACATCCAATGTTTACATGAATGAGGTTTCTGCTGCTTTTTAAAATTCCGACAAACACCTTTAACAATGCGTCTGATTGCAGCCTTTGTCGTCTATTTTTATGGTTTCTGAGAAAACTCTAAAAACGTGACGGCCTATTTGCTAACAGTAATAGATGTGACTGAGTTGCGTTCTTCTAAATCATGTCGGTGAATCAATGAAGTCTCTCTAAATGAGGTGCTCACTCCACTTGTAAGCGTACAGTATTTACCCGGCGACACTTGGCACGTTATGAGTCAACACAGCTCAATCAATGATATGGATTTCCTTCTGCTTCCACCTCTGTTTTTTTTTTTTTTTTTTTTTTCTCGACGCCCTTTGTCGGTGTTCAGGAGGCCGTTGTGATTTTTAAAGCTGCTCAACCAGCCGTTTCTGCTTTTACAGCGGGACCACACCGCGACCAGGAAGTACCCGCCAGCAGCCACCCAATGAGCTGTGAGCCCGTGGGAGCGTAGCGCGCCATCGGGAATGAAATGTGCATTAGGAACGCTTGTCACTGGTTCCTTTTTAGGGCTTCGGGGGGATTATGTCGGCATGGGCGCCCTGGCTGCACATGAAACGCCCGTGTCTGCTGCCAGAGGAGCTGCAGTCGTTGCATGCGTAACATGCCTCAGTCAAAACTTTGTGGTGATGTTTTTCCTGTGGTTTAACAGACAGGTAGCCGATGGCAACCAGGAAGCAGAAACAAAGCACAGACGGGAGGTGTGTTAAGGATGCCTCCGTCCTATTTATTGGAGTTAGTGGAGTGGCATGGTGCACATGTCATCTAGGAGAATAGATGAGACAATAAAATACTTTATGAATCAACACGGGGGAGGATTTTTAATTTATTTAAGATAAAGGCTCCAGACTCTGATTGGCTGAAACTAAGCTGAGACGTCCCGACTGGATTCAATACCCAAATAAAGTAGTAAAACATAATGCATATGCCCCCTTTTCCCAGTTGATTGTTTTAGTTTTTGTTGTAACTCTTATCTTTTTGCATTTTTAACAAATGAATAAGATGATTTTCAGACTCACCTGTTTTCCCATCGTTTTTTATTTTTTATTTTTATATATTATTCTCTACACTGACAAACACCGCGTCGTGTTCTTCCAGTAAAGACTCGTACTTGTTGTTCTCCGGGTTTCGTATTGAGACGTGTCGGATACAGACGCAGCCGTATCATCTTGTGGCCTCGTGGAAAGTTCACAGGATGACGCTGTCGATGTTGTTTATGACTCTTCCGAAGAATTTCTTTATCTTATGTTATACCACCGTAGATAATGCAGACGTGTTCCTCTCTGGTTTGTTGTGGCTGCATTTATGAATGTGAACGGCAGCTTTAGATTGAGAGTTTGCGGTTTTCACCCAAAGCACTTTTTATTTTTAGCATAAGAACCATCAGCAAAGTTTCTGACTCATATGCCTCTATTTATTTTTAGCTGACTTCTGTTGACACATCTTTACTCTCTCATGTCCAGTAGACATAGTAGTTCTCTTTTTCTGTACTTCTTCAGTGTTTACTTTTATATTTCCTGTGTGCACAGACCTTTAAACTACATGCTGCTGCAAAACTGCACATTTCCTCCACTGCGGGATAAATAAGAGATCATCTTATCTTATCATCTTATGTGCTAGACATGCAGAGATGTTAAAGTTAGATGTGACTCGACAGCAGGGCTGCAGGTTCAGGTCACTGATGGTAAGCAGTGCTTCGGACTCGGCTACTAAAAATATTAAGTATATTAGCGAGAGAGAAGCTAACAACGCAGAGTCTGTTTTATTTTCTTTATTTTCAATCATATATGTATTTATCTAATATTTATTAATAGCACTGGGCTGAGTTTAATGTAGAACACATACAGTAGGTCTCCATCAGTTTGGGGTCCTTGGTCTGAAAAACCTTGACGACCCCTGAATTAAAAGTTAATACAGAAATAATGCTGCACTTTAAAACTGCTCGTCTCAAAGCAGCAAGGCACCAGGTGATTATTAGTTGAATAAAATAAGAAGAATATATATTTTAGTTTGACTTTAAATACACATAAACCTCCTGCGATGTGTTTTCCTAGCGTAGTGAAGAATGATGTAACGATATAATGCTCACGGACAACAGCAGCAATGTATCCCTGACTAAACATTTAGAAAATGCGTGGCATCCAGATAGGCGCCGGAGATACGAAGCATGGGGGACGGAGAGGGAGAGACGGGCGAGGCAGGAGGGGAGGAGGGGAGGAGGGGAGGCAAGGCTGGCTCCACTTAGCATGTTCTGAGTCAAGGGTTCGCCAGGGGTCACGGGCTGCATGAATAAAATCAAATCATATTCTGGTTTCAAACATCCAGCGGTGAGTTCCTCTGGGAGCGGACGAGGTTTTTCTTCAGGCGCTGCTGCTGCTGCTGCACGTTTCATAACCAGGAAACTTATTAAACTGGAGGCTGAGTAGAAAGCAGAGCGGATTTTCTATCCTCGGTTCAGGCTTATTAACAATCATACTCTGGTTCACTGTCACTGTGTCTGTGTGTGGCTCTTTTTTTTTTCATTGTCAACTGTGTAATTTAATAGTTCAGCAGAAAATCAGCTTTGATGTGACCCAGAGGTCTCTGAATCATAAAAAGATACTGACGTGATTTTCCATCAAAAGAATAAAAAAGAATAAAATAAAACTAAGAAGCATCCCGGGCCTCAGAGGGGGAGGGAGGGAGAGGGGAGGGGGGGAGGACAGAGCAGAGCTGAAACGTTGTTAGTCCACAGACAGTGTGACGAGCTGATTAAAAATGCCCACAGACTCGGGAGAGCTAGACCTCCGCTCTCTATTCACCGGGCAGAGGCACGTCGTCACGACAACGAAGGACGACAAAGGACTTTCTCAGGCTATTGAGTGCGGTGAAAGCGGGGCAGCCATGTGTGCATGTGTTTGTGTGTCAGCGGAGCTGTGGCTGTACGAGCCCGTAGGTGGTAATGTATGCGGGCCATCCGCAAACAAATGAATACGCATGCACGTCCCACCGCCGCCTCCTTAGCATTCTGCCGCACAATGACCATACCAATGCGTCCTCGATGACGTGATGCTTCAGTCCCAGCATATGGCCGCTTCTGAATTCAGACCCCGAGCTGGCACAGAGATGCTATTTAGGCCTTGCTTTGTCTTTTTGTAGACAGAATGCAAATTGCTTCTTCTTTTTTTTTGTTTTTGTTTTTGCCCATTTTTACCATAGTGTGTCCTTTTAATGAGCGATGGCTAGGGAAATAGATCCAGTAGTATTAGATATAAAATAGGGATAGTATTACATTATTATTTTTATTCTAACTAGAATAGAGTTTTTGTGTCTGTGTGGGTTTTCTACGGGTGCTCCAGTTTTTTCTCACCTCCAAAGCTTTGCTCGTTAGGTTAATTGGTGATTCTAAATTGGTGTTGGTGTGAGTGCAAATGGTTGTTTGTGTGTATGTGTTAGCTCAGCGATAGACTGGCGACCTGTCCCGGGTGTACCCTGTCTCCTGCCCAATAACAGCTGGGATAGGCTCCAGCAACCCCCCAACACCCTAGTGAGGATAAGTGGTAGTAGAAGATGAGATGAGAGGAGATGAATGGAATCAATATTTACCTATACAGCACTGGAAGAAATTCATGGCTAAGTGCTAGCCTCAGTTCTTATCAGAAGTCTGACTCCCTCTGTGAAAACGCCACCCAAACACCCAACATGTCTTTTTTGACAGTTTGGTTCTTTTTTGTTTCTACTTCCTGTTTCAATTTCAACATGGCTGAAACTTCTGTTGAAATTTTGCCAAAGACGAGTCACACAAACGTTTGTGTCTCCGAACCTCCTCAGTTAACCTTCCCACAATGTGTTTTATCCGTCCTAACTATGGTGTCTGAGTGACGCAGAAGTATTAACCGCGCAGCGCAGTAGACTGTAGAAAAAATTGACAACATGTCAGTTTTCAACAGAGAAGTTCCAACTTTCACACATGAAGTGTAGCCGCCTTCATGGCCTCCGTCACTGTGACGTCACGATGTTAGCTTTAGGCAAAGCAGAGGGAAGCTTGAGGCTAATATTGTCACTGTCAACCGTGAAAATGTCGTCTTGCTGCATTTTTTTTGTGCCAAAACCGAAAAACCAAGGAAACAGTAACTTGAAGTTTTATCACATACCAGCCACTGACGCTTGTTTGGCTTTGGTGATTAAAAGAAAGAACTAATGAGTGAGACAATCAACAACAACCTCCACACTTCTTATCAGGTCAGATTAATATGTAATGCATCAACAGTTTCAGCTTGGAAAACATCATGGGTCAGATTAAATCGGGATTGAAATGGGATTCTTGTTACATGTTAATGCTAACAATTTTCTGTAGGGTTTCTCAGTTAAGTACGTGTAAATATCTGGCCATTTTCTCGTCCATTCTTGCCAAAACAGTCCATTGAAATATGCTAACTAGCGTCTACAGGCTACAGTGTTTGAGATGTTTTGCCTCTCAAAATACATCACACTGTTTACAGACTGTGAAGGGGTCTATTGGTGTCATGATCCGATTGTCCATGATAAAAATTACATTCATAAAGACTTGTCTTCTACTAGATCACGTGTGCACCATACAACTGGATTCAGTCCAGTAATTATTTCTGTGAGTTAATGAAGCGTGGAGAGTGTAGCTTGTACTTTGTGTTCTCTACTCCAGAAATGTTCTACTCATCCAACACTGCCATGAAACCTCTCTGGAAGATTTTTCTGCTTGGCGCTCTCTCCCGGAAACTATGATGATCTCATACTACCACCTCCGAAACATGCACGTTGTACAATTTATACACTTCTGTCCAGAGTTAAGTTCTTCCACGCAGCAGAAGTTATTTAGTTATTTTTGTTCCGCTTTGGTTTTTGACAGCTTCGATGCTTCACCGACCACCTTTAAAACAGAGGAAGACGTTGGGTCCAGAATATGAACTCAGTTTCTGACCATTAAACTCTTCCTGCTTTCTCTATTTTTACTTTGACTGTTGTTTATGAATATTTAAAATAGCTAAGGTTCCCAGTCAAGTTGTGAGGAGCCATAAAGTCTCTCAGCCAAACTGTAGCCGTATTAAACAGAATGTCAGCGCGTTAATATTTTATGACATAACTCAGCCACGCGTTTAACATCAAAACAACCTCTGGCTTTCTCCGTCTTATAAATCATTTAGTCAAGTCCTGTTGACTTGAGGACAATAAGAAGACGTGACCGTTCAAACTGCTTACATCCTTCTTACATATGTGTTTTATTTGAAAGCTTTACCTGTTTTAACCTTAACGTCCGGTAAGTTTTTTTTTCTCTGTCGGCCTTCACTCCCTTTTCCTCACGCTGTCATTCTCCATGTGGTCGACTGGCTCTTTCTCTTACGGGAGGCCAGAGAGTTGAGCTCTATAATTGTGGCCGGCTTTGTTGGCTGCTGTCCGCGCTGTTGTGGTCCAGCCCCGTCAGCTGTAGCTCTTTCTAAGGACCTCACCACCGGCCATTTAGCTCGCCCTTCTCTCGCACACAAGATGACGAGAGCGCACAGCAACCTGCAGCGCCGCACGAAAAAGCCCGAGCACTTCTTTTTTTTCCGTTCCACTTCTTTTCGGTTCGCAGTGTGCCATTTGAGGTGGAGCCGGCCCTCCGGGGCGACCGTGTATTCCCATCAAACTATATTCAAACATGCACTTTTTGGATTCATGGCAGACGTACTTATTAAGTGGCCATATTTTCTCAGCTCTCCGGGGGCCTGTTGGGTCCCAGCAGCTCAAGACTAAAACTGAGCCTCAGCTGCAAACGTCAATCATTCCCTCTCCCTCGTCTCATTAAGTCCGTCGGACCCCCCCACCACCACCACCACCAGCCCCTCGCTTCCTCCCGTCTGCTCTTTGAACCCTCTGCCTGTTGAACGTTGAACCGAGTTACTGCGGCACCATCAGTTCCAGTCTGTCATATTTCAGTGACAGCGCTGGTGTCCCCTCTGTCCCACCTAGTCCAGGCCAGGAGGTCAAAAGGCTTTGTTGTCATATGCTCAAAGGAGCCATTGCACCTTTCAGTCAAAATCTCAGCCTGCTCTTCTCAGAGATGTTGATGCATTATTAACCCGTATAACATGGATTCCCAGACTAGCATAAAGTGAAGGAACAATAAACTGAGTGAAGTAGACGGCAAACTGGCCGCCTCAACTTAAAAATAACTGGTTTTACCACTACTCACTTCTTTGGAAGTGCATTTTTAACAGTTTTAACTTTCTGAATGAACCCACTCAAACCTCCACCCACCCACCGTTCCCTAAGACACTTAAAAGAGAAGCACACACCCACATTTCTGCATGAATCCACAGCAGCAGCCATGTCCTGTCTGTAACTATTCCAGTCATTGCATCACATGTATATTTCCAGTTTTTTATCTTTCTAAATTGCATATATTGTTTTTTTCCCCCTCTTTCTTGCTAAGTTAACTTTTATTTAGTATTTTATGGCACTGATGCATAATAACCAGTGGTTAGTTTTCATTGTCTGGGTGGTGGGGGACCTCCTGCATTAGGTGCAGCTCCCTGCTTCACACCACCTCGTGGGACTTGCTTTGTTTCTTTAACTTCAATGTTGTGTTTTTGTAGTTAGATAGGACTGTGTCACCAACACAGAGTGGATAGACGAGAAGAAAGCAAAAATATATCTGTTTTGCTCAGGAAAATGTGAGAAATAGTAACGCACGGTGACCTGGTTCAGTAACTTTAACCTGATTACTTTGGCGTTACTGTTTGGAAACAGTAACGCGTTGGATTAGTCTTTACTGGAGAAAAGTGTTCAGATTAGACCATCACTGATGGTTTTACAGATATTTTACCAGTCTCCACTCCCTCGACTTTCTGGTAAATACTCTTCACAGAGCACACATTTCGACTTGTCCTGACGATAAAATCGGAGTTGCCAGCTCTTATTGCGCTGAGTCACACACTTTTCGGTCTCACCCTGCCCCGACAAATCTCACAGCAAATAAGCAAAGCGTGTTCTTCATGGAACAGTAAAGGTTAGTTAGACGAGGGTGTGAATCTCCTCAAACATTGGTTCATGGTCAGAAGTCAGGGACGGACTACAGACTCTGCAGTGGGTCACAGCTCCGTACGGTGTCTGAGATGTTTCTCTTGTGCGTTACCCACGTGGCTCCATCGTTCCACGTGTGTTACAGAATTTTTATTAAAATTGTGCAAACTCTGTGAATGCTCCGACGTCCTAAGACATGCTTGTTAGGATAGTTGGTGATTCCACGTTGGCTGTAGGTGTGGATGAGAGTGTGAATGGTTGTTTGTGTTTGTGTGTCGGTCCTGTGACAGATTAGCGACCTGTCCGGGGTGCATACCCCACCTCTCGCCTGCCTGCCTCAAGGACAGCTGGGACGGGCTCCAGCCCCCCTCCAGGACATGATGGGTAATGGATAACAAATGAACGAATGGCCTATTGATGAATATTAATAAGGACTCAGCAGTAATTAATGTAATTCTAACAAATGTTAAAAGGTGCTTCTTCTCATTATTATTCTAATTATTATAACCTTTATCTAATCAGGTGTGTCCTGTTGAGATCTCTTTTACAAGAATGTCAGCTCATATCGTTATGATTTGAACAGTTTCAACTCATGGTTACAATAAACACAGACATAAAAGATACAAATAACAACTGAATTTGCAAAATCAGTCATAAATGAAACATTTATATGAGGAGATTTATCATGGACTTAAATACATTCAGAGGTTTGTGGAATCTGACTGTAAAATGTTTCATGTAGTTGGAGCAGAAAACCTAAAAGCTTTCTTCTTCATTTCTGTGCTGAAACGGAGTCTGTAGGTCCTGTTGTTCATTATTAAGGGAGATGATAAATAAGATGGGATAAGATGTGTAAAGGCGGCTAATTTACTTTGGTATGTAAGACACATTGATGAGTTAGAGCCATGAGACACATTATCCAGCATGTGGAGACATTTATATATAACACATCACGTAATCAATAATCTGAAGAAAGGTCATCTCCCACAGTTTGTTTCACCCTCCAATTAAAGCAAGACTTATTTCGCAAATAAAATCCCAGCAAAGCTTCAGCTTCTTTACAGCTAGCTGAGTATATAAACCCAGTTTTCAGTTTGTTGACGTTACTGGGGACGGTGACAGACTGGTCACGTCCGATGTTTCCTTTGTCCAAGTCCTGTCTCTGAGTTCATTAAATACCTGCAGCCTCATCGTAGACCTGGGCGATGAAATGTACATCACATTTTTTTTTTTCATGTATAATCACCTGTTCACAACATTTTCTACTGGTTGCGAGTGGAATTAATGCAGTAGACTGCTTAAGGATGGACTATTTTACTGTGATGGTGAGAATTAAATGTTATAAGGATGAAATGAGGAAACAGGGACAATTAAGGTTTCAATTATTTTGACGTATTTATTCATATTTTAACATATTTAAACTATGTCTGTGCAGTGCGACCAGCTACCGTAGTAATTGTAGTACACGCGCAACATTTTTTACTCATTCATAAAAAAGCAAAACTTGGGGACATTTCCAGGGACAGTTCTATCCGGGGGACAGGTCATCCAAAGCAGGGACTGTCCCCAGAAATCCGGGCGTCTGGTCACCCTAACAAGCGGAACGACAAAAAAATACCGGTATTCAATACAAACCGCTCAGCCCTAACTTCATCCAGAAGTGATCTTCTGTACGTGGGCGCTGTTGAGTTGCAAGCACTTGGCAAAAAATGTGAATTCAACAAATGCAGAATAAAAACATGTAAAATATGTTTAGCTAATTATAAATAAGTTGATGCACATTTTGATTTGTTTTTTTTCTGCTAGGCTGTTTAACATGAAACTATATTAAAACAAATCACTAAGTTTGACAGTTGCATAGGTCCTGAACAGCAGCTATAGCTGGACCTGTACGTCTCTCCTGTGTTTTATATCCATATTTCTTCTACTTCCCCACTAGTTCTATCAAATAAAAGCACAACAACCTCCCAAATGAATCTTTAAAAAGAAGAGTCATCATGCTTTATGCTGACATGACCACGAGTGGCGGTCATGTGTGCACCAGAGACGGCGGCAGCTCATCGGTATCAGATCCCAGCAGATGAAAGCCGCTGGCTCTTACAGTTGATCTCAGGTCGTGCGTGACACGCTGTACCAAGCAGCTCGGCTTAACACCTGCTTTTCCCGGGGGGAGAGCGCTACTGTCTCCGGGGTGAAAGGATCCTGTCATAAAGCGAAGGCCAAAGTCAGGACGTGCGTGGGTGTGTGTGCGCGTGATAGATGCGTGTGTGTGTGTGTGTGGACTCTCTTTTCAAGGGAAGCGGCTTTTATCCTGTGTCCGTTCAGTCCAGAGCTGTGAAAGGGACACTATTCCCCCCTCCTCCAGCAGCAGACAGAGGGTCCCTTCAGCACACCGGAGGGACGGAGAGAGAGAGACCCTCTGTGTCTGCATGAGAAATGGAGGGCAGAGAGACGTCCATTGACCCTAAAGAAGTAGACGGAAATGGAGAAGGGCCAGATATGTGTACATCTGCCTCTCATAATATTAGTCATCTAAACATACTGATCCAGCCATCTGAGTAGAGGCACGCAACCCCGCGACAACACAGCGCGTACTGTAGGCGCACCGCCTGGACGTGAATGTGGAGTGGAAGAGACGTGAAGGGTGCGATCACACGTCCACGCTGTTGTTGTTTGCAGAAGCGTGTTGTTTATACGTGTGTGTGTGTGTGTGTGTGTGTGTGTGCGTTCAGGTTCAGAATGAGTGTGTTTGGGTTGTGGAGGCAGACGCTCTCTCTATTTTCAAGCTTATAGTTAGGCCTGGCTCGGATGACACTGAACCATCGCTTATAGGCGGTTTAGACATTTTTTTGTTCTTGTCCTGATATCACAGTCAGATTCCACATGAATGCTTTAGACTCTTCTTCTGCAGACGGTTCCTCCACATGAGCTGGTTTCTGCTCATTTCTTCCTGTTAAAATTTAAAAATTTTTGTTTTCTTGCCTCTGTCACCTTTGTGTTTGCTCTTGATGTTCAGGACGAGTTTTCTATAGCGTTTTATGTTGTTACAGACGCTGTACAAATGAAATTGAATTGAATGAATGTGAGCATTGGATCTGAAACCATTTTGTACGTTTCTTACTCCGACAAACCGATGCAGCCTGCAGCAAACTGTGACTGTGATCCGTTTATTTTAATGGAAAAACACCGTGTTAAAGGGATACGCCCCCCATGTGGGTGTAGTCGCTCACCGTATTCCCCAAAGTTGGTTAAGTGAGAAAAAGTGTTTTTAAATCAGTGCAGCATTGTCCTAATCCGGCATCACAGTTGTTAGCTTTAGTTTAGCATAGGCGCTGTAATGTAGTGTTGCTAATTAGCCAGTTGTCCGTAAAAGTGATAAATAAACTTTGTCCTCATTACGTTTTGTGACCATGCAGCACCTGAAAACCAGTCACACCGGGGTGTTGATGGAATTTGGAGGTTTTCAGGTGCTGCTTAGTGTCTGTGCATCGAGCAACGGTGCTTTGCTGGAATATAGTCCCAAGTCTATTTTTGCCTTCGTGTTAACTGCATTCACATTTGAACTCGATGTGAATGTACAACTCACAATAAGTAGTTAGGAAAATTCTTGATTCTTGAGCTGCACTGCCGGATTAGGAGAATGCCTGGACCGATTTAAAAGCGCTTTTTCTCGCTCATTTCCGGGTGGTGTATCCCTGTAAAACTTGTAAATACTGCCCTGGCTTTTGCAAAAGTTCATCAACGTAAATTATTTCGTGGACACACATTAACATTTGAGCAACAGCAGAATCCACTGTAACCAGAGCCTGAATCTCAAGCTTGATTCAAACTCAACACAATGGCTCAACAGAAGGAACCTGCAGATGTTGATTTATAGTTGAGCTTCAACTTTCACCTGTTTGTGCCACCACTGTGACTCTAGACAATACGTCATACCCACTGCCTTTAAATTTTTTATTTATTTATTTTATTTGTGCACTGCTGCACATAAACTAATAGAACTAACTAACGGAGAGTTGTTTGTCAGACCCTGAAGAAGACTTCAGTCGATACACGTTGGTCTGTTTTGTTGCCTCTGCTTAAATAAATTCCCTTCATATATTTTTACCTGAAGACAGAGTGCCTCAGTTTTTCCCTGCACCTTTAATAGCAAACCTCCTCGGCTTCTGCCCGGAGAACTAGGGTTACATTCAGGTGACTTCTGAACAGTATCTTTATTAAGTCTTTATATATACATAAACACAAACATTTGACTTGGTGCAGGGGGTGTCATATCATCTCTTCACGAAAAGAAATAAGACATATCTTCAATAGTCATCCCTAATTTCTGTTTTTGAAAAGGATGCTGCAGCCTTTAATTCGCTCTAAGAGAGAACGTTTTCACAGATTGCTTTTCGTTGCCGGTCAGCAGTCTCCACTGCAACCACTGCAGCAGTTGCAGTCGATGTGATTTTCGGTAACTCTGTTCCAAACTCATCCCTAATCGGCCTCATGATCGTTGACTCCATACACCAGCCCTTTCCTCTTCCTTCTTGTAAATCAATTCCCAGTATTTAGTGGCAAATGCCTGCGTCTGTTCTGTATATTCTCACTGACAGTCCAGTTGAGTGTGGTCACCAAGGGGGACTTGCTGATCTCAAACAGACCCTCCCATGCTCTCCACTACTGTACTCTCTGGATGAGATCCACAGATGCTACTGTTGCCGGACAGGGGGCCCCGGGGGCGCGACGCCAGCCCGACCGACACAACATAACAATCCAGAGCAGTGCTCTGTGGCTCCGGGCCCAAAGTCCCCCCACTGTCCCTGCGCTGTTGACCTCACTTGTTTTATGGGGTCTTAGCCGTTCAGTGGGCTGTCACGGCTCATTAGGAGCTTTAGAAATGAACTTGCACAGCAGACTCTGTGTGATTAATAAACATGGACAGAGAGAGAAAGCGAGACAGATAGGAGCAGGGCAGGGCAAAAGTTCACAGAAGAGACCACATTCTGGGAGGTTTATAGAGGCCTATAAATACAGTTCACTTGTTGGCTCACACACACATATATACATCGATCAGGCATAACATTAAAACCACCTGCCAGACACTGTGTAGGTCTCCCTTGTGCCTCCTAAATAGTTGTGACTCATAAGAGAATGGACATGGGCCTTTGGAGGGTGTCCTGTGGTGTCTGGAAACACAATGTCGTTAGTGGGGGGCCTTTTAGGGGAGGGGCCTCTGTGGATCATCCCACAGAAATTTGATCCGTTTGGGATCTAGAGAATTTGAAGGCCAGGTCCACACTTTGTGATGTTCTTCATGTTTTTTTTTGTTTTTTGTTTTTTTTTGAGTGTCAGGCTGCATCCTGCTGGAGATGGCTGCTGCCATCAAGGAGTGTCACAGTGTCATTGTTCTGGGGTGGGGGTGACTGGTCTGGTCTAGGTGGTGGCATATACGAAGGAATGCCAGGTCCAAAAGTTTCTCAGCATAACACTGAATCTTCACAAGAAAGCTAATGTTATTTACTTCCCTTGTCAGTGGTCATAATGTTGTGGCTTTATATATTTGGGTGTAACACAATACAATATATTGACATGTCTTCTACTGTTGAGCTGATCACCCTTGATCCAGTTGACAAATGCTGCAGCAGGGCTAAAATTCTGAGGAAATCATTACATCCAAAAATACTGAGAAAAACGAAGCTGGGCTTATCAGGTTCTTGAAGACTTTTTTTTTTAGTTCCTAGGAACTGGTGGGGAGTTGATTTTCCATTTTTAAATAAGAACATCTGTGTTTGTGACCCATAAGAAACTTGAATGACTTAAGGACCAGATACTTGGCTGTCGTTGGAGGCGACTATTCGACCCCTATCTCCAATGAATGGTTCTCTATCAACTCATGGTCAGTCAGAGGCTCCAGTTTCGAGGCTGGAACTCCAGAAATATTCAGACTATATTGTTGATTGATCCACTGCTCAGAGAAGGAATTTCCAATTCGACATCAACATATCAAATCATGTGGATACTCCAAGTGGGCCTCAAAAGGTTGGGATGTTGGGGAAACTTGGGGGAATTTTTCAAGAAGCATCACTGAGGAATGTACAGACTTGTGCATTTGGAGAAACTAAACTACCCATTCATAAATTCATGGCTCGACAAAAGAGAGTCAACAAGCACTCATCTTCACCTGAAGGACAAAGGACACTCCTTTGAGGACAGCGCTGTCCAGATGTTTTGATAGAGAAGACAGATGGTTGGAAAAGGGAGTAAAGGATGCCATTTATGTCTAATCTTTCTCTGAACAGGGGAGGTGGACTGAGATATCTACAAGACAGACCGATCATTTCTTCATTTTTATTTTTGCTTCCCTGTGAGCGTTAACTCTCTAGTTTCTACACGGCCACCCTTTCCCCTCCCCAATTTAGTTGACAGCCTAACGGCCTACCAGAGGTTATTTATAGGTTGTTGGACTGTGCCCCCGTGGCCGAACATGCTGCATACCAGAAACTACTGATGAATTCTGGAGATTGTTGGTGAGCAGCATGAGAGAGGCCGCCCCTCTGCTGCTCTGAAGGGTGGTGCTGATATATGTGTTTCTACCAAACACTTCAATAGTAGCAGTAAAAGTTCTGCAGCAAACGTCTAAAAATGAAGCTATAGGAAAGCAAACCCTTCCATGAATGGTGGGTTTTGTGCTCACTTGTCATTGGGTTTAAAAGAAAGCATGACATTCACAGCTAAATGGAAGATTATAGTTGGAAAAAATGAGTGAAGTGGGAATATTGCGATTCCTTAAAAGGTCTTGCATGTCAAGAGAAATTACCCCAGACTGGACATCCCCTCCTGATTTTTCCTTTCTTTTTCTTCTCCAGTTGACTTTCTCATGGTTATGTTCGTCCCCGTCCACTTCCACTCTGTCCCAATCCACAGTCATCCAGTCTGATCTCGTGGTAGTTTGTAGGAAGCCGTCATTGCTGCCTGGCAAGAGGAAGTTCCCATGGCGATGGGGTCGTCGCAAGCTATAAATACGTCATGTTCTGCGGTCAAAGAGCAGGTTAGGACGCCGGCTTGGAGGAGCAGTGAGAATTTGTCCGGAATCGTTCCCAGGCTCCTGTTGCAGAGGCTGCATGAGGCCGAAAATGTCAAGCCTTAACAAGTTATTAGCCCTGGGTTGACACTGTAATTGTTGTTAGTTAGCTGTAACTGAATTAAATCTTACTGGATGAAAGCAGATTTGCTTGGGTGTAAAAATCTATCTCATTCTATATGACTGTAAAGCAAACACACTGCCCTCTTGTTGACTTTCAAAGGGGAAGTAACGCAACTGTCCTCTCACAGATAAAATCATTCACTAGCAATAAGCATTTTTATTTTTATCCTGGTTGTAGTCCTGGTTTTCTAGTTTGAGATGAGTAATGCTGAAAACCGTTTATCTGCTATTATGAAACTCATCCAGTCTGCTGTCGTCATGAGTCTCCTCCACATGTGCCAACTTGTCTACCTTTAAGGATTTACTCATAATATGCAGGTTGTGGCCACAGTGGCAGGTCAGCAAAAAAAAAACTCACATTACACACAACGATCTTGCTGATTCCCAAGACTGAAACCTTTTAGCTAGCTGCTCTGAACCTGCGCTGCTGTGCTTTGAGCTAAATGCAAACATTTACGAGGTACGTTAACCACCTTAGCTGAGTGGGTTCCCCTGCTACATTTGCCTAATAGCTGTGCGGCCGTGGCTCTCGGGAATGCAGTTGGTTAAGAAGGGTTTTGGTCAATTTGGATGGTTTCTGTCGAGGTTAAATGTCGGCTCCAAAATCCAAAAATGTCAACATTTACCTCATCTACTAAACATCTGATCTGCTGGCATTGCTCACTGCCCACATGGCCGTTCCTTCTAGCTTACGCTGCAGAAGTGGGTAAAAAAGAATCTGATTCAGTCTGACTCAGATCAGGCATAAGAATACGACCACGTTCCTAATATTGTGTCGGTCTCCCTCGTGCTTCCAAAACAGTTGTGACTCATCAGAGAATACATGGGTCTTCTGAGGGTGAACTGTGGTGTCTGAAAACAGGATGTTGTTAGTGGGGGGGCCTTTGGGTCCTGTGGGTTGAGTGGAGAGGCCTCCGTGGTTCATCCCACAGATACTTGATCAGTTTGGGATCTAGAGAATTTAAAGGCCAGGTCAACATCTTGTGCTGTTCTTCATGTTGTTTTTCTTAAGCCGTTTTCATATGTCAGGCTGTATCCTGCTGGGGGTTGGCTGCCGAACGTCAGGGGTGGGGGTGTCTGGTCTGGTCTAGGTGGGGGCTTCATGTCTAATTAACATCCACATGAATGAATGCCAGGTCCAAAAGTTTCCCAGCAGAACATTGAATTGTCAGAAGATGGTCAACTTCTGCTCTGTGTAGTTTTAATCTTATGGCTGATCGGTGTATAGATTTCATAAAAACAAACGATTCCCCCCCTCGTCTCAGAGGACTGTGCAAATCCATGTTTATCTGACTGCACTGGCCCCACCTTGTCTGATTCACACCAGACTCAAATCCTCTGACAGTGGGCGTGGAGGTTACTTCTTATTATACTTCTTATTCTGCTCATGAATAAATAAAGAGGAGTCCTGAGACACACTCAGCCACTTACCAGACACATGCACCTGCTCCTGGACGGTTATGTACCGAGGCACCACACATCCACACCCACTGACAGTCTCCTCCCTTTCAACCCACCCCCTTCTTTCCCTCCCTCCCATCATCTCTGCATGATTGCAGCCCCTGGAGGGGCGGTTAGACAGTTAGGTGAGATGTCACTGCATGTCTAATGTCTCACCATATAAGGCAATGTTGCACAATATTGCATTTTTTTCCTTTATACCTCACCCTAACAGAGATTTGCATTTGCTGTCGTTTTGAGCGTTGGAGCAGAAATAATACGGTAATAGGATCGTTCAGTCTAAGGCTCGGCACACAGGCTTTGGTGAATCAGAGTTACTTATTTATTTCTATGTGACCATTGTCGGCGAGGTCAACGAAAGGTCCGAGGAACCTGTTCAATAATTAAAGGGGTTTCATCTCTAATGCGAAGGCTCTCAGTGTCCACAAACCACTTTTCTCAGAGGTGTTGAGTGATGGCTGTGGAAATGGGAAGTTGTTGTTTTGCATCTTCCTGCGTGGTGGGGGCACCACGGGTGGTTGGGTTCTCGATACCAGAGAAATCACTGGAAAAAGAAGTGAAACAGTAGAGGCGAAACAATGAACGCCCTGCGTGTGTAATCGTACTAAACGTTGTGAAACGTTGAGTCATTTTAAATCCCTGTGATGAATCATACATTTGTCTAGGAACGGGTGGGTAATCCTTTGTGTTTCTACCATTGACAGGCCGAGAGGGAAGGACTGGGATATGATTCCTGGTGATGAGGCGAATGAAGTCTTCTGCGTGACAAAGAACATAAATGGTGAGATGATGTTCCCAGCTCATTAACAATCGTCAATAAAGTGGATTAATATCAGTCACCAAGGATACGGCTGACAATGTTCTGTATTTTATTGCTTATACTTATTATTGAAAAACACAAATCTTTTAAAAATGATTTATATTATAAGTACAGAGCACTTTACTTCTTAATATTTTTAACTCAAAGAGACTTGTAGTCTAGTCATTCGTAGTCTTTTTATCTTTTAATCACATTTCCTGACGTAAGAATGATGTGGAAAATTTCTGAAGGATCCTTTAACAAACAGATGAGTAAAATAATCTTTCATAGTTAAGTGAACGCTTTGAATAATAAGAGCTATTAAGAAAAGAACCGTTTATAGCCTCTAGCTTAAGTTCCTAAGAGGTTCTCTGCACATCAATATTCTCAGCTTAAACCTCTAAGCCCTCTAAAACTCTTAAACTTGCACGGTACAGAACTATATGAAAGCAGCTTTTACTCTAAATAAACGTTGATTTTAACCTCAGACATCTGCTTGCATACGCCTTTAACGCTGCCTTTTTTATTCTCCTCAGAGTATTTGCCATGCTACATGGGAAGGCTTTAAACTCAACCCTCGTCTGGCTCTTCATCCTCGTCGTCTTGGCCACTGCCCGTGGACGCTCCTACCCCCGGTTTTCCCGCAATGACACTGAATTCCAGCACTTGGTGCTCCACCCGGACCCCTCCGTGGGGACGGTGTACGTGGGGGCCAGGGACCACCTCTTCCAGCTGGATGGTTCCGATGGACTCCGGCTGGAGCAAGAGGAGACGACCGGCCCCGTGACTGACAGCAAAGACTGCCTTCCTCCAGTCACCGAATCCAACTGTCCCCACGCCAGTAAAACCAGCAATCACAACAAACTACTGCTGGTGGATCCAAAGTCTTTAGAGCTGATCATGTGCGGCAGTGTTCACCAGGGTACCTGCCAGAAACGTAGCCTTACGTCAATCAAGAAGGTTCTCTTCTTCACCGAGAGCCCTGTGGAGACACAGTACGTTGCGGCCAATGAGCAGTCGGTGTCGACCGTGGGCCTGGTGGTGGAGCTTCACGGAGGGGAACGGACAGTGATGTACGTAGGTCGGGGCTTTACTGCCGGCCACCCGCCCATATCCACCCGCCACCTCTCATCAAAGCCTGTGTTTTCTTACGAGGAGACAGCCAAGCTAGCTGTGGCCGGGCGACTGTCAGAATACGACCACCACTTTGTGACAGCGTTTACTCGCCGCTCCTACGTCTACTTCTTGTTTTACCGCCGTGACATCAAGTCAGCATCGAGGGAGTACCGGACATACGCCGCCCGAGTGTGCCTGGAAGACACCTCCTACTATTCATATGTGGAGGTTCCTCTGTTGTGCCAGTCGGCATCTTCTTCTTCCAGGAATTATAACCTTCTCCAGGCGGCCCAGGTACTTAAATGTGTTAATTAAAAACATAATGACCACCTCTGCCTAAAACTGGCTGATAAGGTACCTACCAAGACCTTCCATAATTCCTTTGCTGATCCTTTAAGTCTTGTGAACTCTGAGTTCAACCACCATGGGTTCTTCAGCACAACCCCAACATCCTATCAGAGTCTGTGGTTTGTCTCTATCAATACCACTCAGTAAATACTCACCAATACCTAAAGGTGAACCCTTCAAGCCTCTCAGACACACTCCGACCAACATATCTGGCCGTGAAGATTTGTTCCTTTTGCATGTATATATGAAGGTCTTAGCTTAGCAACAGTTCAAAGTGTTTCTCTGATCATTTTCACTGAATTTCAGACCTTGCTTACACTGATGCTGGCTGACTTTCCTGAGATTTCTCCATGCGTTTGTTGCAACAGGTGGGACAAGGTGCAGGCCTGCAAGGCGAGGACCTGCTGGGAGTTTTCTCCATCCGAAGCAGCTCCACGAGCAGCAACCCCGCGGACGCCTCGGCCCTGTGCGTTTACCCTCTGGATGAGCTCGACAGACACATCAACTACACCCGTGACCTCTGCTACACCAAGGACGGGAAGGAGGAGGGAAGAGAGGTGGCCTACATAGAGTACGATGTCAAGTCCAGCTGTGCCAACCTGCGGCGGGTAAAGATATAAGAAATGAAGGAAGGAGGAGCTTCGTGCTGTTCTATGCTCGTCATTGCATGTATACAGGCCTTATAGTAGATACATTAAAGCTACACATCATTAGGAGTTATTCCCTAATGTCTACCTGTACCTCAAGTATATCGACTCAATTGTCTTAAGACTTCCGAGCAAGGCAAAACATGTCGGATGTTCAGCAAAGTAACAAGGAAAGACTGGAACACACACATTAAATTGATGGGAAGAAATACAGCCTCAGATAATGGATGGATGGATGGATGGAAGCCTGGTAATGATGTCCTCCTTGAAAAAAAAGCCCTGAGCTTCCAAATGCCGTAGGAGTAGCTTTGCCCTGCAGCAGCCGTCCAGGAACCCCCCCTCCTCCTCTGCTGCTCTGGTCATGCCAGCCCTCAGGACCGTTTAATGGGATAGTTAGGGATCTATAAACCAAACTAACCCAGAATCATCTGAGCAGCTGCTTAATGAGCTCTGACAAGGAATGATAGGAGTTCTTTTGAAACCCACTGGCATAAAAGAACAGGAGTGACAGAGAAAAAGGGAGGAAATAGAGGCTTGGGGATAGAAAGGTTGTAGCACAAAGCAACAGGGACAACGTAGAGGTAAAAATCTAGTGGGATAAAATGCGCAAACAACTGGAGAATTTTTTTTTTTTAGATATTTAGATATGTGTTCACATATCCTCTTGCCAACAACGGCAAGCTACTGTATTTTCTTGATAAACAAAACTCAGCAGACTAAAATAACACGTCTGCTCTATTCTACTTCCTCATTCCCAGCCAATTATCTGGATCCAGAGCTTTGGAGACTTATGGGAATGCAGGATTTGGATCGATTACGTTTTTTTTTTTTTTCCCAAACCAAAAGAGCAAGTTGGTTGTCTCCGCACGAGTCTCCTTTAATCTATGGTGAAATCCTCTTACGACGAATTAAGAGGATTCAGAGGCTCTTGTGCAATAAGGAATATGAAGTTGTTAGCCTAAAGCTTTTGTTTTTTTGCAAATGCAATTGGGTGAATGTAATGTTAGATAAAGAGGACAGTCTGTTAGGGCCAAGCGGTATGTCCAAAAATTGATATCACAGTTCTTTTTTTTTTCTTTTTTTTTTCATGCTTAATCACATGTTGACAACATTTTCAACTGATTGAGAGAGGAATTAATGCAATAGATTGACTAAGGATGGACTATTTTTACTGTGTTGATGAGTAAATATTGTAGAATAATACCACACTAGTAATAAAACAGGTTTATATGGCCCAGTGTTAGCACTGACTGCTGATGTGGAAATCTGGGGTCAGTTACAGCATTTCCCATTCATAAAAAGCTAAAATTTTTCGGTGACAGCTTTCAGCTTCATTTTTTGGAGCTTTCCATCTTCACCACATCTCGCAGTGACACAGTTGCACCATGCGTGTTTAGAAGTGCTACACTGAAAATGGTCCTGTTGGAAACAGTGTCTAGCAGTGCATCACTCCGCACGCTGTGTAATCAAATAAACCAGAATGCGAGTATATTATAAAATCATATAACGGAAACGGGGCGTTCGGTATGAACCAATAAACTGCCCAACCCTACATTCTCTAACAACCTGACTTTTTGTTTTTTTTTTTTGTTATTAAAAACCTGCTAACCAGAATTTTCTATTTTCATCAAATGTTGTAGAATACCTCGAAAGCGTATCCCTGTGGCTCTGACCACACCCCGAGTCCGATGGCGAGCCGGAAACCGCTGGAAGCTAAAGCCGTGTGGGAGACGTCGGCGTCCCATCTCACCGCTGTGGCCGTCAGCGTGAGACAGGGACACAGCATCGCCTTCCTGGGAGATGACAGAGGAACTCTTCACAAGGTAGCTCAAACTTTTACATGCCCTCATTTGTAGTTTGTGTAGGGCCTTCGAGAGGCAACGAGAAACCCCTGACTCACTGCCACCGCCACCACTGCCAGGAAAATATTTAGACTATTAAGCAATTCCATATTAAGACTAGGCTCTAATTTTCCTCCACTGCAATCACACAAGCATTAGGGCAACAAGGCAAAACACACCTGACACCACATAACACGCTTGAATACAGCTCCAGGGATGTTTTCTTTGTTTTTTATCCAAGTCCATGCTAGTTCCCATATATTTTTGCATCACTGTGTGACTGCTTGCAAGATTCTCATCATTCCAACATTCACAGCGTTCCAACACACACAGAACAGCATACCGCCATGATCCCATGCTTAATGCATTTGCTTTTTGTTCCTTGCACCGCAGTGTGTGATTGTTGGAGACTTTGTGCATTTTTGAGGGTGATTTAAAAAAAAAAAGAAAAAAAAGAAAAGGAAACTAGTGGAAAGCATTGGCTACGATACATTTTTAATCTGGGTCTCACCTGCGTTGGTGAGCTCCAATCACTGGTAATAAATCGAAGCGTGTCGCCACCGTTTGAACAACATCTGCATTGATGCGATAGTTACATGAAAGGATCGAGATAAGAGGATTGTCGACATAACTTTGCTGTGAGGTATTTGCGTAGTGAGTAGAGGGTTTTTTTTCCCCCTCTGTGTGTAGAGCCAGACTTAGTACTTTTAGGTAGCAGATCAAAGCGGTACTCAACGTAGCCATGTGAAGGAAGCTATTGTAACAGGATTACCGTATCACAGCGGGACAAATTCCACAGCATCCAGATACTGGACCACATATCAGCGCATACTGTATGTGTGTTCCTTCCAGTCACGGGCAAAAGGTGACAATTGACGAACCATTTTAAATACTTCGGTGGTGTGTTTGCAACAGATGGCCGCAACGCAACTTTGGCAGTTGTAATCTGCAGGTTGTATATGTGGAGCTTTGCTGGAGTGGAGGGAGCAATTTAAGTTTTTGGAAGTCCGAACACAACATGTCACAACAGGAGGAAGGAAAGAAAAACAGTGAAGTGCGTTTCATACTTGCATCATGGTATTTCGTCATACTATTCAGTACAATGTGCACACACAATCCATTTTTCCCAGCGTTCAGTACATTTCTCCAATTCAACTCTCCATGCTATAGATTTCTTTCACAATCCCAGGCCATAGCTTTTCTACTACTTATCAGAAGTGTCTGCAGCAAGTTTTTATCCTCGTGTAGGACTGTTTCACATATTTTACCAAGATATAAAGTGACAAAAGAGAAATCTAGCTCCACCCACAACATGTCGTTAATCTTAGATGCCACCACTCTCGGATATAGCTGGAATTTTTGGACAAGCCTAAAAAACATGAAAGTGGTTAGATACAGAGGTTCCACATTGCCTCCAACAGAAGCCCCGGTTGTGTGTGTTTCTCTGCAGTGCTGTTATTTTGGGAGTTATGAAACATTTTTTGAATGTTTGATGAGAACATGGACCAGAGTGTTCAGTTCTTTAAGGTGGTGAGCATGAAGCAAGGATGCATAAAGCTTGATCCAAGATCCAAGATCCTACAGCGTATGCGAGTGTCCCATATGAGCTGGGATTACTTTTGTAATCGCAGTGCTAAAGCTAGCCTGTGACTTATCTGCTGTGTTTGCGCTTCAATTTTTTTGCGATTTAAACTGAGCTCATGTTGGAGTTGGAATCTGAGTAGATGCTTTGTAGAAGGAAGGAGCAATGTGCCTTTTCGGCTTTTTTTTTTTTTTAAATTTCTTGATTGTGTTCGATTTCTCACATACATTTCATACAGAAATAACTGAAGATCCGTGCAGCGCTGGTATGAACCAGGAGTAACTGGTTGCAGGCACATTCAGTGTTCACGAGGGCACGTGATTGTTAGGACAAATGTGAAAAAACACAAAGTCTGACATGCAAAACAACGCGTCGGATTAATGTGTCGAAGTCAATGCGCATTGCATTGCAGAGCTGCTTTCTGTGCCATTACGTGCTGAGTGCCTCCTCTTAATGGGACAACCGATTCTCCATTCTGTCCACAGTGATCCCATTAACATGAGGTAACATGAGAGTACAGAGGCCGGGGAATCACTTAAGCCGGAGGTGTCTTCCTGTGCTTCATATTAGATTTAACGGTGTGGTAATCACATTCATGGCCACTTCCACTGCGATCCTGTGCAAGTGTGATTTGATTTGCGTTTGAGTTGTAAGCTGAAGAAGGTATTCCTTATGTGCTGTTGTCCTTTTTCTGCCATTCGTCTGCCCATCCTATCTCGGAGATATGAATCCAAAGGTCGTGATATTTGTTACTTATCATATTTTCCACAGTTTCTGAAGTAACGTGTGTTTTTTTTTTGTTTTTTTTCCCAGGTGTATCTCGGCCAAGATGGTGTGGTGGAAGTATATGCGAACACAACAATCCATCCCAACTCCCCGATCAACAGTGACCTTTTACTGGATCAAAATGGAGGACACATCTACGTCATGACCAAAACTACCGTGAGTCTACAACAAATGCAGTTTGGGAGCGGTCGCAGGTGTATTTTTTTTCTGTTCAAAACGCTCAACAGATGTATGAAACAGACGCGCCTTTCTAACCCAGATGTCTCCATACACGAGTCGGAGCACGGCTCGTCGTTCACTGTCAGAGAATTTATCGTTTGTCACGAGTTTTTCAGGCTTTGACACTTCCTCAAGCTGTGTCTCCCTCACGTAAAAAAGAGGATAAAAGAATGGGAAGCAAAGGCAATAAAAGAAAACAACAGAGGCCAGCTGGCTGTCGAGGTCAGAGGTCACTAACCCCGCTGTGACCGGTACAACAGTTTGCATGAGGTGTAGGATTGAAGGTAACAATGGTATTGATCAGTGAAGGCGGACCCCATTGTGTTGGCACACTCCCTACAGAGTGTTTGTGTGGGAAGCTGTAGATGCTGATGAATGGTGGAAGTCTATACACTGAACATCCTGAGCCAAGCCTGGACCACTGAACACGTCGCTTAAATGCTGATAGCATTTAGCATACATGTCTAAAACTATTTAAGTAATATTACAAACAGTAAAGTTCCTGGTAGTGTAGTGCTTTGAAACCAAATTGAAGTAGTTTGTTTGTCCCAGCTAGTTGTCAAGCTAACCTTTTAGGTCATTAGACTCAACATGTGCTAACACATGTAGCTAGCTAGGTGAAAGTGAGCTAATGAGTAACACTGTGGCTAATCTGAAACAGGAAGTTGGCACTACTAAATTAAAATAATCTACCTAATGGAGGACGGTGTAGGTACCAGATCTGCTCGGGGAGTATCCACCGCTTGTAGATGTTATGTATGGAAGATATACTTTGATAAAGTTTTATATTTATAATTTTTAATTTTCCAGATGCAACACATCTACCTAGCTAAGAGACTGCGATCCACGAGTAGCACTGTGGCTAACCTGAGACAGGAATTTGGTGCTACAAAACATGCTAATCTACCAGATGATTACAGAATAATACTACCCGCAAGAACAATTAGCTGCACTTAATCTCACAAATATATATATATATATATGTGTATATATAGATATGTGTGTGTGTGTGTGTATATATAACAATAGGTAAAGTTAAGTTATTTAATTTAAAATTGTCATTAGTGTCATACAAAAGCAAGCAAGTTACACTTGTGACTCCAAGTAGCACACTAGAATTATCTAGGTGTGTGCTAACGTTCAGTCACAACCAACGTATTAGTCACCCAGTCATATAAGACTCACATACGGTTATCAAATAAGTAATAAAGTAATTAACCTGTAGCTACTTGGGCCATTGACGATGATCTTAAAAACACCAAAAAACAAACAAGACTAGAGAGTGTTGCATAGAAACTAGACTTGAAATAAGGACACAGTCGTCAGAATGCGACTTGGTAAATGAAAAAAAATAAAATAAAAAGCAGTGGTCATTCAGTATACTCTCCTTGTGTGTAAGTTCACCATTGTGGCCAGCAGTCAAATGAAATCCAAGGCACTCTGACGTGAGTTAAAGGAGCTTTATAAATCCTCATCGCTTTATGATGGAGTCACGTTTCTTTGAACTGCCAACCACAAGGTTATCGACTGAGACGGAATGATCTGAGCGATGCAACATTCAACCTGGAGAAAATGAAATACAGCAGTGCAGCAACTCTTCCTTGGTTCACATCAATGGATGCAACATTCTGTTAGTCAGCAGTGACCGGATTCACCTCCCTAACTAACCCTCCCCTCTCATTTTCAGTTGGAGAAGCGTCCGGTGGCAGAATGCGGAGATCATTCGGACTGTCAGTCCTGTCTGGCCGCCAAGGACCCCTACTGTGGTTGGTGTGTCCTGGAGGGACGGTGAGTCGCTAACCATCTGTGTTGCTTCACTTTTTCTTTTTTTTTTTTTTTGTCGGCCCTCTTACCTAACTTTTTTTTTTTTTTTGTGGCATTTTAGCTGTGGGCAGCAGTGGGAGTGCCAGCGAGGCTCTGTGCAGGGCCAGTGGCTGTGGAGCTTCAACCAAACGCAGCAGTGCCTCGGCATCCAGCACCTCAGCCTCTACAACATCAGCCGCGGGGAGGAAACTGATGTAATGCAGAGGGGGAGAGTGGAGGGAGGGGCTGGCTGGAAAAAGTGAAAGCAATGTGCCTGTGCAGGTTCTCAGTCATCCGAAAGAAAGGCATCTGGACTTGTGGAGTTTCTTGAAGACGTTTCATCCAGGTCTTCAGTTCATTAAAGGTTCCATATTATGCAAAACTCACTTTATAAAGGTTTTCTACCAGGAACATGTCCCCATAGTCTGTGTATGAGGCCCCAGAAGTGTAAAAATTCTCTCACTTGCTTGCTCCACTTTTTAGCAGATGTATCCTCATACTCGTCTTGACAGGCGAGTGCTATTTTTTCTCCTTGCACACATGACAAAAGTATGAGCAAAGTACGACATTGTTCTGCTGTTGGCTGCATCATTTTTACTCCCTTCGTCTGAGCGTCTGAAGACCCAGTGGATTGATTTTATTTTTGCTGGAAATGTACCTACAAAACTTCCCAAAGTTTTTCACGTGTGAATTTAAAAACTAAGAAAGAGTTTGTTCTAACCATAGCGGAAGCTAGGGTTAGCTACATGCTAGTAACTGTAACAACACATACGAGCAAACTAAGACACACAATATTTTTAACTAACTATTCAGAAACGTCCTGCTGCAGCCGGAGAATCTGAACTTCTTCTGGGTCAGATTCTGGCTCAAACTGGTTGAACGACAGCGTCTCTAGCAGCCATAGTCATAAATCCACCATAAACATTAGCGCATGGTGACGCCAGCGAAGGCCGCACCCTCTCCCCTAGAGGGGCGTGGATTAAGCGTGGACATTCACATTTAAAGGTATAGACACTGAAGCAGCCTGTTTTCAGTAGAGATCACTAGAGACACTTTTTGACTGGCTGAAATTTAAGACAAGGCTGAATTTGGAGTAAAATACTTTGAAAACATTAATATTGGACCTCTGACGCCTGTATGAAATTGGTGAAAAAATGAATAATATGGGACCTTTAATGACTAGAAACTTGCCTGTTGTTGGAGGAGACTGTTCGACCATGAAGAAGCCTTTTCTTAGTTATTCGGACAAGTGAAAACAATGCACCAGAATATTGTGTGGATTTAGTTCATCTCACACATTAGTCAGTCATATACAAATCTTGGATAGTGGGTAAAGTTCACTCTTCTGTTCCTCACTCTTCTTGCTAATGTGTTTCCACTCAGATCACTGTGTCAGTAGAAGGTCTCCCCAGTCTAAAGCCAGGAGAGGCCTACTCCTGCTTCTTCCAGGACACAGAAACTCCTGCCTTGCTCACTACCTCTGGTGTGATATGCTCCACCCCTGACGCCAGCAACCTGCCCCCCATTGGCCATGGAGACGGTGAGTCAGAAGAAGCTGTACTGAACTTGAAGCAACACTCTTCTGCTCATCATTTGCAGCTAACGTGTATATATATATTTGTGACAACCGTCTTTCTCTGGCACAGAGTTTGTGATGGTGACCCTGTCGTTGCGTTTCGTAAACGTGACCGTGGCAGAGACAGAATTCACCTTCTACAACTGCAGCTTGGTCCAGCAGCTGTCTGGACTCAGGCCGTGAGTATATGCACACACACAAACACACACACACACATATGTTATCAATCAATATCATTAACTAACTTCACCTGTAAACTCATTTTATGCTAGCAGGTCTACAAAGGTGTTACATCTGAAAAAAGACTGTGTAATAATGGTTTTAAAACGTTTTAGTTGCCTTTAACATTCAGTGGTGGAAAAAGGTTTTTGGACACTCTTAAGATTTTCAGTGGGGCTCATATCTGAGGATTGATCTGGCCACTCTAAGACCTGGATACTGTGCTCCTGCTGCCAAGTACTACTGCTCCTGAACCATCCAGTTTGGACCTCAGTGGAACAGAGCATGTGTAGAAGGGAACATATGGGTTTGGAGAATGGCTCAATATTTGTCAGAGTTCAACAGTGAGATGACCAACACCAGCAGCACTCATGCATCCTCAAACCATGATCCTGCCTCCACCATGTTTGACAGTGGGTACTGTTCATGCTGGACACAATTCTTGGCCTTCTACGTACCCTCACATCATCAGGAGGAAGATAAAGCTGGAAACTGGACTCATCTGACCACAGAGTTCAGTTCTTCTTCCAGTTCCTGACTGTCCAGTTCTTGTGTTCAGGAGCTTCTTGACAGCCTTGTAGGACCTTAAGCCATGATCTAAAAGTCAAACACTGGACACCAGTTTGGTTTGACCACTGCTGTTGGAGCTCCTGTGATGTCATTCTGTGGTATTCCCTGCGCGTGTGGATCAGGATGAGGTCATTTCTTGCTGAAGAAACACTTGGACGCCCAGATCTTGGTTTGTCTTCCAAGCTGTTGGTTCGTCTGTATTTCTGCAGAGTGGATCCAACTGAAGAAGGACTGCATCTGTACTTCCTGGTGATCTGGAGGCAGCTGTATCCTTCCTGAATCTGTGTTTTCAGACGTGTTTCCTGCACATTTTTGTCTCTTAAGAAGCACGGCAACAGAAAAACATCTTTTAATAAAAAGCACGGCCTTCATTAGTGGATCACTGGTACTAAAATTAACCAGAAGTCAGAATTTCTTATGTGTTTTAATGGACCCAATCAATTTTAAGTTTTTAATGGCTGTTTTAGGATTTGTTTAGTATTTTGTCTGTGACTGAACTAAAAGAAATTGCACTTGAAGACGTAAGAGTGATTCGTAATGCAATATTTCACAAATGCATGGGATGTCTGAAAGCTTTTTTCCACCATTGTGTGTTTCGTATATTCGATTAACAGATATACTGTATTTTATTCATTTTGCACAAATAGAAACTACTTTCCTCTTCCTCCTCATCTTGCACCACCTAGATAACACAGCGCTGGGGTGAGCAGAGAATGCGTGGTGGCTGTCACATCGTCTTTCCTAGCGTTCATTTTAACACCATTTGTTCTGTTGTTCTGCTCTATGACCTGCTAGATGCCAAGGGTGTGTTAGCAGTCGCTGGGGGTGTAACTGGTGCATCCACCAACATGTCTGCACGCATAAACACACCTGCAGCCAGGGAGTCACCATCCACAACCAACACGTGAGTCAGCGTCTACACTGAGAGTTGAGAAATGCAAATGCTTTAAGTGGGAAAGGAGGACGGGTTGTTGTTTTCGGCGTTTGTCCTGCTGCTTTGTGCTGCATTTTTGTGTTCTGCTTGCCTTCATGATATAATGCCCATTTGTTTATTATAATTTACCATCCGTTTTATGTCATTTAAGTTAATTTTGAATGTTTCTGCCCTTCCTTTGTATCCTAATTTTGTCTCCCCCTGCTGTTTTTTTTTTTTTTTTTTTTTGGTGTTTGCTTCTCCATCGTCAAGTTCAAACCGCCCCCACCCACCATCCCACCTCCCACCAGAAAACCGACCCCTTCACTTCCTCCTGTCCTGACTCCTACAACAACAACAACAGCCCCTACAACAACAACAACAACAACAACAACAACAACAACAACACATCCACCACCCACAGAGACATCTGCCCCCACCACAGCAGCTGTCCCTTCAACTACCACTCCCACCACCACCACCACCACAGTGACACCACCTAACACCTCCCCTAATGCTGAGTCCACCACACCAATTGCCCCGGCCACAACTTCTCCCTTTGTCAGGATCTCCACCCAGGCCACAACCATACACACTGATGCCACTACCCTGGGCGGGGCCCTCTATGACGAAGAGGCAGCTGAAGGAACCACGAGAGGTTTTTCAAAGGATGAAGACACTGACGCCCTTAATTTCTCAGATGGAACCCCCCACCCTACATTACCCAGCACAAGCGCTAGCGGCCAGGTAGATTCTGGTCTGAGATATTCAGAGCCATCTGGCGACACAGTGGGCTCGACCTCTGGCATAAGCTCGACCTCTTCCAGCGAGGTAGACCTCAGCGAGGACAAGGAAGCGTTTCCTCTGGCCACCTCTGGAGAGAATGATTCATCTCCGTGGCAGCTGAATGAGTGGGAGAAGGCCGAGGTGGACTCCGCCACGGGTACACCTGTGATTCATCATCCGTTCATCATCACCACACAGTCACCCGAAACAGTTATCGACCTCAACCTTGAACCCTCAGAAAATTTCCAGTCTGATTCTCCGACTGGTTCGTATTTCCGGGTGAGTGCAGAAGCCGAGCGTGGAGCCGAGTTGTTTCTCCGGTCACCACAGGAGGCTGAGCTTAAATTATACGTCTTATTCGAGGCCTTGTAGAGAATAAGCGAAGAAGAATGATACTGCTCTCTTATAAACCTCTTTGACGTGAAGTTACACTTCATCACCAGGTATCGTAGGTTAGCTAGCATAGCTCTGTCTAAACATAACAAAATCCACATTCCAAGCGCCTCACAAGGTCCCTTAATGGTACATGAAGTGACATTTCTATATTAAAATAACCAGCTCTAGTTGCTGTAACTTCTGGAGAAACATTTCAACAATGTTCAACACACTCCTATGTTTAGCCAGCCCAAGCTAAGCTATGGCTAAGCTAAGCTAACTGCCTCCAGTACAAACTAAACAATCATATGTACTGATTCCCTCATTTAACTCTTAAAAAATAAAAAAAGAGAAGAGAAAAACCACATTATTCAACTTTGGACGTCCTGCAAGTTAAGGGATAGCTACATGCTAGGATGGGGGGTATTATTTTTTCATGCATAATCGCGTGTTCAAAACATTTTCTGCTGGTTGAGAGAAGAATTAATGCAGTAGATTGAATAAGGATGGATGGATTTTACTGTGATGATGAGTAAATATTGTAGAATAATCCCACACTAGTAGTAAAACAGGTTTGCATGGCCTCGTGTTAGCACTGACTAATGATGTGGGAATCTGAGGACATTTATAAATCAAATACATCAGACTCAGGTTTTTAACAGCAACATCAGTGGAAATAACAGTTCAGATGAAAACTATTTTATAGCGTCATAAAACTATATTTTTTGTTAATATGTAAATTTACTTACCAGGATTTAATAAGCTATGCTATCTTTATTCTAGGCTAAGTGACTCCTATACAAACTATTTTTTAACAGGTGATGTGAGAAATGTGATGATTTAACTTTCAAAAGAACAAAAAAAGTGCATTTTCCAACCTACATGCCATCTCCATTCATGCTTAATTTAAGTCATGGGTTCTTTTCTTTTACTTGTACGTCTTACGTTTCATTGCTGGGGTGCGGTTTTGTGTCTCCTTTTGCTTCTTTTTGCACATTTAAGTTATAATAAAGGATGCGAGAATGCTGTCCTCCCTACTGCATGTCGCTAACTTAAAGTTTTACTTTAGAGCAAAGTTCATATGAGGCCTGTTGTCTGCACAGTCTTTGTCAAGGAAACATAAGCCAGACTCTTGTTACGAAACAGCAGCACCTCACCTTAATTCCACTTGTCTCAGCAGCAGCAGCAGGGAGCAACCCCATGTAAATCCCCTGTGATTTATGAATCAGGCGTGCACAGAGTGGGCGCAGTAATAAGTTGGAGATTTAGAAAAGAATCCAGATGTATAAATTATGGTTGCAACGTGCCGTGAAGAGGTATTTCTCATCCTGTTTTATGACGTGTCGTCGTCAGGAGTGCCCGTGTGTGGAGAAAGTTCAGAATTCCTCCCTCCTCCCTGTCAACGTGGAGCGGAAGATCACTCTGGTGGGGCAGCACCTGGACCTGTTTCAGGTGATGTAGCAGAAGGATGACGGCTTAGCTGCGTTTTCAAGGTCCTAAAGCGAAATAAAGATGGAACACAGTAGATCTGAATGTGGTTATTTTTGTTAAACAGGATGAGGAGTTGGACTACGAGTGCGTGCTGGACATCGAGAATCGGTCGGTGGTGGTGGAAGCCTCCGTGGAGCAGGATCCCACGCGGTCATCGGTCTTCTTTATCACCTGCCACCCGCACCAGGTCAGAAATCTATCCGAAGGGATGTCAGCGTAACAGAGTAGATCAGGGCTGGGCGCTATGACCAGGAATGTGTATCACAGTATTTATTTTTTTCGTGCATGATCATGCTTTCACAACTACTGGTTGACTGAGGAATTAATGCAGTAGACTGACTAAGGATGGACTATTTTACTGTAATGATGAGTAAATGAAGAATAATCCCACACCTGTGTAAGCACTGACTGCTGATGTGGAAATCTGGGGACATTTAAAGCTCGGAGATATAAAAATAAAAAATAAAATGTTATTGAGATGAAATGAAGAAACTGGGACAATTGGGGACATTTATTTTGACATATTTATTCATATTTAAACTGCTATGTCTGTAACGTCAATAGCAGCGTAAATGTTTACCGTAATGACTATAGTCTGCGCGCCAATTTTTTTTCTCATTCATAAAAAGCTAAAATTGGGAACATTTTTGGGGACAGCTTAATCTGGAGGACAGGGCATCCAAAACAGGGACTGTCCCCAGAAATCTGGGGACGTCTGTTCACCCTAAAAAAAAACATACAAACAAACAACCAACACAACACTTTTCTTTGTAAGTCTCTCGTTTTGCTGCTTCATTTTTCAGACCTTTCCATCTTCACCTCACAGTGACACAGTCGCACCATGTGTGTTTAAAAGCGCTACATTCAAAGTGGTCCGATCTGTTGTGAACACTGTGTAATCAAATTCACTGTTAGATTAAAAATTCATATCATAACGGCAAATAAATACCGGTATTCGGTATGAACCGTTATACCACCACTCCCTAAAGTAAACCTAATATGTCTTTTTCTAATATCTGCAAATCACCAAAAAGAGTAGACCACGGCTAACCCCACGTCACACCAATAAACCAGCAGATTACAACATGAACAGAAATCAATTAAGAGCCGTGTCTCTGATTGTCTGCATTTGCGTTTGCACTGGATGTGTGTTATTAGCTCTGGTAAAGCAGGTAATTGGATACACACTCCGGCTGCTCTGCGCGTAGTTTTGCATAACATCGGCTCATATTTGACTGCTGACCGCCTTCCTCGTGTCTTTCAGTACGTGTATTCTCTGGCGATGGAGGAATACCCGGCCACGATCAACGTCAGGAGAAAGAACAACTTCCTCATCGACAGCGCTGAGGATCTGCACGGTGTGTGTGGCGGGAAGTGGGGAATAGTTACAGCGTTACATACAGTTAATGTGTTCATTTATTTATCTTAAAACCCTTTTTTTCTTTCTTATTCCTCTTCCTCGCCTCAGTCATGCTGTTCAACTGCTCGGTGGGGAGGTCCGACTGCAGCCGGTGTCGCACGGCCGACCACAAGTACGGCTGTGTGTGGTGTGGGGGGGCCGCCGGCTCTCGCTGCCTTTACAGGGACTCCTGCGCCGGCGAGGTCCAACACACCTGTCCTGCACCGGTCATCCACAAGGTAAGGGCTTCTCTGGAACACGCATCCAATAACAACTATTATTGCGTTTCGATGTTGTGGCCGTATCTCAGGACCAGAATCAGAATTACTGAGCTATTACTATAACTTAGCTGGAGGCAAAACAGAGGGAAGCTGGAGGCGAACACTGTCACTTTCAACCATGAAAAAAACATGAAAAATTATGTTAAGTTAATCATTATTTGGAGGATTCTTGCTAATGCTAACCGCTAGCTAACGCAACATTAGTTGTATGTTTCAGGGGTGTCCAAGCAGAAGTTGCATTTACTACGTTACCCTCCACAGTGGTTCCACTTATTTATTGTAATATCTTTGTTGGAGAGGCTTTACTTAATATAGACAGACCAGACTTCGTCCCCCCTGTGTCCTCCTTTGGTCACATCATCCATCCAGTGCGTGAGAGTGTAGGGGTCGGTGAATATAGTCCCATCAGTCAACTTTTTAGTCAGTGTTTTAGTATATTCTCTAAAATATGTGTTTTCCTCATCCATTCTTCCCATTGAAATATGCTAACTGCCATTTACAGGCTATAATCCAGTTTAGCTTGCCTCCAGTTAAGCTCCGCCCCTCAAAAAAATAAAAAACATCACATTGTTTACAAACGGTGAAGGGGGTCCATTGCACAGTGGGAAAAATATTGAAAATGGTGAGTTCAGAGTCTAATAAATATGTCAGGAAATCTGTCCAAGTCTATCAAGTGAACATGAGTTATTGCTCAGTGTTAAAGCATTAATATGGGCTGAGTGACAATCAGAGTGAGGAGTTGCACAGTTTTATGGCAACAGGAAGGAATGATTTCCTGTGCAGTGCAAACAGCCTTACATGAGCCAACAGCCTCACCTTCGAAATCAAATTCCTTTTCTGGAGTTCCCACTTCCTTCCTGGTGTGGCCGAAGGATGCGTTAAATGGTGGAGCTCAATTAAATAGAGAGGCCCAGGAAATGGACCAGAGCATAAACCGTGACATCTCTGTTTCCCCCTTGTGTTTGCTGTGGGCTGGACCGGTCACTATATCTATATGTTCCCCTTTTTGCCTCATCTGGGGGTCAGCTAGTTGAGTTATGACCATGATTTGTTGAAATACACTATTTCTATTTTAGGTTTACAAGACACATTAACACAAAGTATCGTTATCGACTCAGTATCGCCGATACCAGCCTGAATTTTACTCGGTATCGGATCAGGAAGGAAATCGGTGGTATCGACCACCACTAACGTCGAGTCCTTGTGTTTCAGTTGGACCCGGTGTCCGGCCCCAAAGAGGGGGGGACAGTCGTGACTATTTCAGGCTCTAACCTCGGCCAGAGGGTCGAAGACATCGAGAGCTCCGTCTCTGTAGCGGGCGTCTCCTGCAGCGTCATCCGAAGCAGATATGAAGTCTCCTCAAGGCAAGTCTTCAATGAAATGTACAAAACAAATTTTATTTTGTCCATCTCTTTCCTAACATTTTGTTTTGTGTGTGTGTGTGTGTTGTAGGATCGTGTGCGAGACCAAAGACAGCGGAGAGGAGAAGAGCGGCCAAGCTTCGGTCAAAGTGCGGGGAGGAGGAATCGGGCTGTCCACTCAGATCTTCAGCTTCCAGGTGTGTTAACAGCTAGAAACCACAAAAATAATACAAATTAAGAGAAACCGTCGAGTGAAAATGTGTCTTCAAACCTTCGACAGTTCCTGTATGTACACGTAACATCAATTAACGAATCTCCTGTAGAACCTGGAACGCTTGGTTCCTCGCATGCATGACGTTGAATCAAATGTAGCCCCGCTCTCTTTAAGTGCCCAGAAACACTTTTATTATCTGCACAATCTCCTGCAACACTGTGCAACTATGCAGAAACTAAACAAGCAGATCTGAAAACAAAGACTAATCTCTGGGGTATTCTCACACCCAGCTCACAGGGCAGCACACTGCAAAAAAAAAAAAAAAAAAAAAAAAACTCAGCTTGTTCGTTTTTAAATGAGGGTACATTTCTTAAAATACCAGTATGAAAAATCATCTATTGGACTGAAAATGAAATAAAATAAATAAAAAATAAATAAATAAAATCAAATAAATCTATATAACCTCAAAGAATCAGAATCTGTTTATTGGCCACATGAATCTTATTTGGTGTATTGATGGCACATAACATTAAATAAAAGTAAACGTGGCAAGAAAGCAGTAAATACACTGTTTAGAAAAATAAAAAAAAATGTAAATATACAGGGATGCAATGACCGGTATAATTACAGGCAAGAAATGGCTGTTGCCGTGGATGGAAAATCCAATAAGTTGACTCATTGAAAAGTTTCTTTGTGGGGCCCTTTGACATTTGTATTTGAGTGGCTCTGCTTCAGAGTTTTACTAGTTCGTTAGTTTGCTCATTAGAGCCAAGAACCAGAAAGAAAAATCACAAAACACTTCAAAAAAGTTGAATATTCTAACACAAAGTCCGCCTAGAACAATCTCGGAAGAAAAACAGAAAGTACATTTAGCCTTGGTTTTAAGATATTTCATCTGAGTTAGATTTTATTTGAATTTTTTGCAGTGTACTTACTTTGAATCCCGCCGTGTTTTCCCCCTGAGTCTAGTTCGGTTGCACAAATGAGAGCGCAGTAATCGCTCCTGGGTGTGGACCAAAAAAACAGTCGGACCAGGAGCTCGCTGAGCGGGAGAGTCCCGCGGTATGTTTCCATTCCGAAACGCAACGCAACTTTGATCTGTCAGCAGCAAGAAGAACAAGAACAAGAAGAAGAATCACCCTAAAACATCACCCAGGAGAAAGAAGAGAAGCGCTCTCTCATATTAGACTCGTAGCCCGTTAAGGAAACGACATCTCCCCCGTGGCTTTTTGCTAATTGGGCTTCACTTGAAAGTGAGATGCAAGTGAAGCTCTGCAGCACAATAACATAACAAGTCGTGTGCTTGTTTTACAGCAGCAGTGAAAGGGCTGGAGCTCCGACGGACGCCTTAATTAATTGGCCCCAGTGACATGCAGATTAATTGTTATACTCGCTGGCTGTGAGGCGGCCTTTTAGCGTTTCCCAGAATTCCCTGGTGTTCCCTTTTTATCTTCCCAATAAATCACCCCCCCCCCCTCCTCTCCTCTCCCCTCCCCTCCCCTCCCTCACTATCGGGTTATTGATTAGACTTTTCTTTTGTCTCGTGCATCTTCACGTGTCGTGCTTTATCTGTCTTCTCCTGACTCCCCGTCTCCAGGACCCTGCGCTCAGCAGCATCTTCCCCCAGAGAGGGCCCAAGGCGGGGGGCTCGTCCCTGACCATCAGGGGCCGGCGGCTGAAGACCGGACACCTGAGCGAAGTCAGCGTCCTGATCGGAGGAGTGCCTTGTGTGGTGTGAGTCTTTGTTCTGTGGGCTGAATCTCTACACCTCGGGTGTCAAACGTATGGTCCAGGGGGCGAAAATCGGACACAGTCTGGACCGCAGGATGAATTTAGAACTGCAATTTATTAATTGGTGTTTTCAAAAACAATTAAGACATTTAGCCAGTTAGTTTAATGCTGATTCTGTTTTTTAGCTACACTGGTTTGTTTTTATTTTATTTTATTCAAATCTCATTTTATAGAATCCTCAACACCAAGCTGGACTCAGTGGCTGAGGAAGATTATACAGTCCTCAGATCCTCAGATAACTTTGAGAAAATGAACTATATTCACTATGGACTTAATCTCTCCATCAGTTTGGGTCCATGGCCTGAAAAATGTTGAAGACCCCAGAACTAACCAGCAGGTGGCAGCAGTGTGCAGAAATTTCACTTATTATTCTCAAGAAATTTCAGCTTAAATGTTTTGTCAAAGGATAATTCATTAAATTTCTCATAATCTACTTATTCTTCTTTGCACTAAAACAAAGACAAACATGTGGAAACGTCTTTATTCTTAGGTTGTTGCGCTGTCATGTCACTTGAGATCAAATCGTGCTGAATGTTGGCCCCTGAACTAAAATGAGTTCGCTTCCTCTGCTCAGGTCGAACATCCAGGACGATCAGATCAGCTGTCTGACCAGAGGCAGCAACCGGACGGGAGAGCACGGCATCGTGGTGCGGTTCGGTGGGACAGAGCGACACCTGCAGGGTTTGGTGTATCATTACACCCCCAACCCCAACATCACAAAGGCTGCTCCGTCCAAAAGCTTTTTCAGGTGCAACTGGTCGTTTGTATTTCACAAAATAACTAAGAAGGAAAGGAAAGATGAAAGGAAGGAGAAAGAAGGAAGAAAGAAATAAAAGAAGGAAGGAATGAAGGAAGTGAGGAAAGAGAAATAACTAAGAAAGGAAGGAAGGAAGGAAGGAGAAAGAAGGAAGAAAGAAATAAAAGAAGGAAGGAATAAATGAAGTGAGGAAAGAGAAATAACTAAGAAAGGAAGGAAGGAGAAAGAGGGTAGGAAGGAAGGAAGGAAGGAAGGAAGGAGAAAGAAGGAAGAAAAATAAAAGAAGGAAGGAATGAAGGAAGTGAGGAAAGAGAAATAACTAAGAAATGAAGGAAGGAAGGAGGGAAGGAAGAGGGTAGGAAGGAAAGGAAGGAGAAAATAACTAAGGAAAGAAGGAATGAGAAAGAAGGAATAAAGAAATAAAAGAAGAAAGAAAGGAAGGAAGGAGAAAGAAGGACAAAAGAACTAAAGAAGGAAGGAAGGAAGGGAAAAAGAACAAAGGAAGGAAGGAGAAAGAAAGTATTTCATTTAAATAATTAAAAAATGTCTCTAATAAACTGATCACCCACAACATTAAAATACTGAATAACATTAAAACATCTTGTATCAATTCATAGTTAGAAACTTTTAGACCTCAGAGGGCCCCGGTCCATTCTCTTATAACTTTTTCTAACTTTTTCTCCGATGTCAACAACACATCCATCGGCTGATTAATACCAACCTCGTCCTCTCTTTTCTCCTGCAGCGGAGGCAGAATCATCAAAGTGTCTGGTCACAACTTGGATGTTGTTCAAGAGCCGAAAATGAGAGTCACCCTCAGCCCCCCTGATACCCTCCCCCCCAGGAGGAGGAGGAGGAGGAGGAGCCCCAGCAGCAGGAAGAGTGAAGGCAGACTGGGCGGAGTACAGGACCAGCGGGGTCAGATGAAGAGATGGAGGCGGATCGTTCCCGAGGCCGACTGTCCCGAGGGGACGCTGTGTCGGGTCAAACAGGTGAGTTCAAGACAGCGACACGTTTTTAAAACTTTAACGTTTAAAGATGTTTTCATCATCATCACGTTTCCTCCCTCAGTTCGAGTCTCGCTGCACGGTCAACAGCTCCTCTCTCATCCAGTGTCCGAGCCCCGCCGTGGGTCCAGAGGCGAAGGGGGCCAGGGTCAAGGTTCACTTCCTGTTGGACAGCCTCCACTTTGACTTCAGCGCCGTGGGTAAAGAAGCCTTCAGCTACCAGCTGGACCCGTACATCCCACCTCTGAACCACAACGACCGCAGCAAACCCTACCACCACAAACCTGGGAGCATCATCTCTGTGGAGGTGGGTGTCGCTGTGGGTGTCACTGTCACTGTGGGTGTCACTGTCACTGTGGGTGTCACTGTGGGTGTCACTGTCACTGTGGGTGTCTCATTCTCCTTCATACCTTCTTTCATTCTTACTCCTTCCTTCCTTCCTTCCTTCCCTCCTACATTCTTTCTCCTTTCCTTCCTTCCTACATTCTTTCTCCTTCCCTTCCTTCCTTCTTTCCTTCCTTAGGTGTTTTCTCTTTCCTTCCTTCCTTCCTGCTCCATCCTTCCTTCCTTCCTTTCTTAGATCTTTTCTTTACCTTCCTTCCTTCCTTCCTACATTCTTTGTCCTTCTTTCCTTCCTTCCTTCCTTCTTGCTCCTTCCTTCCTTCGTTCCTCCCTTCCTTCCTTCCTTCCTGCTCCATCCTTCCTTCCTTCCTTTCTTAGATCTTTTCTTTACCTTCCTTCCTTCCTTCCTTCCTTCCTTCCTACCTTCTTTGTCCTTCTTTCCTTCCTTCTTGCTCCTTCCTTCCTTCGTTCCTCCCTTCCTTCCTTCCTTCCTGCTCCATCTTTCCTTCCTTCCTTTCTTAGATCTTTTCTTTACCTTCCTTCCTACCTTCCTACATTCTTTGTCCTTCCTTCCTTCCTTCTTGCTCCTTCCTTCCTTCGTTCCTCCCTTCCTTCCTTCCTTTCTTCCTGCTCCATCCTTCCTTTCTTAGATATTTTCTGTACCTTTCTTCCTTCCTTCATTGTTTCCCCTTCCTTCCTTCCTTCTTTCCTTCCTGCATTTCTCTTCCTTTCCTTCCTTCCTTCTTTCCTTCCTCCCTTCCTTCCTTCCTACATTCTTTCTCCTTCCTTCCTTCTTGCTCCTCCCTCCCTTCCTTCTTTCCATCCTTTCTTAGATCTTTTCTCTTTCCTTCCTTTTTCCTTCCTTCCTTCCTTCCTTCCTTGTCCTGACATTTTCTTTTACTGGTGGAATCCACAGTTCATTGGTTCATCAGTGATGAGCAGTTGCAGCAGAACAAGAACAAACCAGGACGTTAGCGCCCCCATGTGTCCTGGGGAGATGAGGTTCTGATGCTGGAATGTAGAATATGACGCTGCTGAAAATCATTTAAACCAAACTATTGTCCCGTGGTGTCATCTGTCCACTAAACATTCAGGGGGAGAACCTGGATCTGGCCATCTTCAAAGACGAGGTGGAGGCTCGGATAGGGGACGGCTTGTGTGTGGTGAAGACCCTGACACACAACCACCTGTACTGTGAACCTCCGGCCCAGCAGCCCTCAGCCGCCGCCGGGAAGAAGCAGGACGGCATGGACAGCCTGCCCGAGTTCATTGTGAGTAAACGACACGGAGAACCTGGAATTCAGCGCGGCCCTGCTGTTTAGGCCAGATTAGTTCTTTATGGTCTGAAAACGTTTCTCTCTCCAGGTGAGGATGGGGAACCTGAACTTCTCCCTGGGCAGAGTTCAGTACGACAGCCAGGCACAGTCCACCTTCCCTCTGGAGGCTCAGGTGGGAGTCGGGGTGGGAGCCTCCATAGTGGCTCTCATCGTGCTCATCATAGTGTTCATATACAGGTACGCAACACTTACTTTCCCTAATAAAATGCACTGCATAATTATTTTCCTTTAAATCTAAATGTTTCATCACCGCTATTTATCAGGAGAAAGAGCAAACAAGCAATGAGGGACTATAAGAAGGTGCAGATCCAGCTTGAGAACCTGGAGACCAGCGTGAGGGACCGGTGCAAGAAGGAGTTCACAGGTACGAGCCTCTCTGCTGCTCTGAGACGACGCTTTGTCTCAGAACGAGATAAAACTGAGACGTCTGTTCTCCCTTCAGACCTGATGACCGAGATGATGGACATGTCCAGTGACTTGGTGGGCTCGGGGATTCCCTTCCACGATTACCGGGCGTACGCCGAGCGCATTTTCTTCCCGGGCCACCAGGAGTCGCCACTGAGACGAGACCTGGACGTCCCAGAGAGCCGCAGGCAGACGGTGGAGCAAGGCCTGGTCCAGCTGTCCAATCTGCTCAACAGCAAACTGTTTCTCACCAAGGTCAGTCAGAGGCTCGTATGTGTTTTATTTGAGGTGTTTCAAGTCTTTCATTAAACACCATCTTACTCCCTGGGAGCTATATCCCTCCCCTCGAACCGTTCTCTATCAGGATCTGAATGAATGTTTATTTATTTCAAACAAAAATAAAAAGTAAAAAAGGAAAGAATATACGGTGTAAGATCAGATCAAAAAGGAGCAGTATAAACTTATTAACTCATATATTCAATATATAATAGAGGGACTTTTGAATTCCATGGGATTTATCCTGCATACATTTTTATTAAAATTAAAAATGTTTTTTATGTTCATAATGATCACATCTTTACAAAATCCATTATTATGTATTTTGGAAACAATCACTTATTAATAAAAAAAGACTAAAATGTAACTAAATAACCGTCCAGCCAAATAACAACCAGCTTCTAATTATCTGAACATTATAAAATGAGCTTATTCAAAATTAGTTTTGTCTTTTTGTTGAGATAATCATGACAGACATTTCTTTTTTTTTTGGCAATATATCAAATTCTAAATGGAAAATAACAAATTGTATGTGTGTTCAGCTAAGTTACTCATGACAAACACATTGTTTTAAATCCAAATCACGTGACCTGTTCTCATCTATGTTCTTCCTCCTCTTTATTCTTTAGAAATAACTTTTAATTTCAAGTCAATCAGTTATATATATATATATATATATATATATATATACACATACACATACACACACACACTGTATTATAATATTTAGAAGAATCTTTCCGTATAAATGCCATGTGGTGATTGGTTGTAGGCGGCCATGTTGATTTTAGGCCTGAAAACAGCCAAAATGTCAAGTATGTATAAAAAGTCCCACAGTTATATATTGACCCATATAATAAATGTATTTAATATGCAAAATGCATTGATATATAATCAATCAGCTGCACCAGTGTAGAGTATATAATGACACAATATACATCATCAGTAACTTCATTATGATAAATATAAAGCCTATAATGCCATATATTTATATTTACATGGTATATGAAAAGCAATAAACTCAATATGTTCATACAAATCAAATCATTTTTTGTCAGTTCATTCACACTCTGGAGGTGCAGCGGACGTTCTCCCCCCGGGACCGGGCCTACGTGGCCTCTCTGCTGACCGTAGCCCTGCATGGTAAACTGGAGTACTTCACCGACATCCTGAAGACGCTGCTCAACGATCTGGTGGAGCAATACGTGGCCAAGAACCCCAAACTGATGCTGAGGAGGTGAGGGAGCTCGTCCAGGTCATCTCAGCCGTGGGTCACAGATGTTTGTCGTCGTTTGTCTCAGGTTACTCATGTGTGTACTTTTTTTTTTACTTTTTCCCCACAGAACTGAATCGGTTGTTGAGAAGCTCTTGACCAACTGGATGTCCATTTGTCTCTTCACCTTTCTGAGGGTATGTTGAAATATTATATATGTGTATCTGCTTCCTGTTGGACTAAGGTCAGAACTTTGACTCCTAAATCAGTCAGTTTAACCGTTCTTTTGGAGAACCACTTGTGTTTGTGGGTTTGTTGTCTTGTTCCTTCTTTCCTTCCTTTTTATGCAGAAATGTAGTTAAAATCACCCTTTTCTGCCTGTGCAGGAGTCGGCGGGTGAGTCCTTCTACATGCTGTTCAGAGCTATAAAGCACCAGGTGGACAAGGGACCCGTGGACGCTGTGACGGGAAAAGCCAAGTACACGCTGAATGACAACCGGCTTCTGCGCGAGGACGTGGAGTACCGCACACTGGTTAGAGGACACACACACTTACATGTCACTTTTCTTCCTTAGCGGTTAGCTTTACAGTGCTTCTCGTTCACACGTGCTCATTAGAGCTGTCCTGATGCTCATGTGAACATCTATCTTGTCACTGACCCGCCGTCCTGTCACATCTGTGCAGACTCTGAACGTTGTGATGCCGGCTGCAGCCGCCGGCGGAGGCTCCATCACTCAGACGGTTCCTGCCAAGGTGCTCGACTGCGACACCATCACCCAAGTGAAGGAGAAGCTTCTGGAACAAACCTGGAAAGGAACGTCCTTCTCCCAGAGGCCGCACATCGACTCGGTGCATCTTGGTAAGTCGGGTCAAATCGAGTCAGGTGATTATGGACAGAGTGTGAAGAAGCGCAGGTTGAACACGTGAGCGCGTCTCCCTCCAGAGTGGCGTGCCGGAGTCGGGGGTCACCTGATCCTGTCAGACGAGGACCTGACGTCGGTCGTTCAAGGCTCGTGGAAGCGGCTCAACACGCTGCAACACTACAAGGTCGAAATCACTGAGATGCAAACACTGAAATGCTCCGAGCTTTGTGCAGAATAAACCGTTTAATCGTCCGTGTGATGCAGGTCCCAGACGGAGCTACGGTGGCACTCGTCCCCAGAAACGGCAAACACCACCTGCACGACAGCCACGATTACATGCCCGGAGAGAGTGAGTCTGGTTTTTTTTTTTTTTATTGCATTTAAGACACATCATATCCTCCTCAGGTTCATGAAGTCTCTTACTGTGGATTTGAATTTCACTGTGGATGTCTGTGAAGGATCTCACTCATCAGGGTCATGGTGCATCCAAAAGACAAAGCTGAGACAAGGGCATTTAGACACCCAGTTACCGTTTTATCACTTCATTAGTTGTTGTCTGTCCTGATATTGAAGTCTGAACTTTGCAACATTTTCCAAAGAGACGTGAATATGAAGAGCCAAAGGTAGCGACTGCCTTCAAGGTGCATGCAGAATGTTCATAAGGCTATTTATTCTTCAATAATCAAACTGAAACCAGGCAGAGACATAAAAGAATGTTTCTGTTCTTCATTTTCCATTATGATTCTGTACGATGCATGTAAAATAGGGATCATATCTGTATAAAGCTAGTCGTGCAGCCTTTCCTACAGGCATGTGTTTTGTAGCTGGGTGCATAGACAGTAAATAACCAGCAGAGGTCACTGTTGTTCTATGCATTCATACATTTACTGTGCTGTTGTGCACTAGATCTGATGAAGTGTAAAGTGAAGCAGCTGTAAAACAAGCACTGCTTTTAAATATTAGTGCATCCTTAAGATAATTTACGGATGAGGTTAATATAACAATTAATGAAGAGATTTTTATGTCAAAGAACAAAAACCTCAGTAGTTTTTTAACTTGAACATACTGTAGCCAAACGTCTTTCTCACCTTTCGTTGCCGTCCTCAGAGACCCCTATGCTGGACGACGGGGAGGAAGGGGGCGTGAGGCTTTGGCATCTGGTGAAAGCCAGCGAGGAGTCCGAGCTCCCCAAACACAGGAGAGGCAGCATGAGGGAGAGAGGAGGGGAGCGAGCCAAGGCCATCCCCGAGATCTACCTCACACGCCTGCTCTCCATGAAGGTAACACCTGGATGACTATGATCGAGGGGCTACCCACTAATATTTGAAAAGATTTTGTGTACTTACTGTAAATGTAAATGCAAACTGAGATTCTCCACAGTAGATAAACCAACAACAAGGAGGTAGATTCAGGAATACACTAGATGAGATGAATACACTAGGGCTGGGCGTATCAATCTAAATATCAATAGTATCGACATCAAGGCTAGTATCGGCATCGGATCGATATTGAGTTTGACACTCAAAGCCTAGAATCACAGCAGCATCGCAGAGCTGGTACTGATGTTGTTATTGAAATGAGTTGGTACTTGGAAGAGAAGATAATTACACAGGATGGTTTATTACTTTGGTACTTTGTTGATGTGTATTTTAGCGTTTTAATGTCCCATTAAACTCCTGAGACCTGAGCTTTTATTTGATATGCATTTTTAATTCCTCCAAGGTATTTGGGATCAGTAGGACCTAAGAAGTATAAAACCAAGCATCATCTTTAAACAGGAAGTAGTAGTTTTAAAAAAAAAAAAAAAAAAAAAAAAAACCAATGTCCCCATATGTGGACACTGAGATTATTTCATTATTTATATTATAAAGAAGTCACCAATGTGTAACAAAATATCAAACTGTTTATTTTAATATCTGAACATGACTGAGCAAAGACAGAATTGCAAACAATAAAGTCCCAACGTCCTCAAACGAGTACTTGCTAATCAGCAAAACTTGCTAATTTGTTTAATTTGCTCGTCATATCAAACTAGAAATGCTAATAAACATGAATACGTTTTAACCTTTGCTACCACTAGGTGGCAGACTAAAGTGTCCACTAATGAGGACAATGGGTTTAAATGAAGCAGAATATGCTGCAATAAAACCTAAAACTTTACGTCCACATATGAGGAAGCAGGGTCTCAGGAGGTTAACTAACATGGAGGGGGTGGAGCTTATGACCTACACTGCAGCTAAGCCACCAGGGGAAGCTCTCTCATTTTTAATACAACCTTTGATTCAAAGTGGTTAAAGATGGTGTTTATAAAAAACAAACTTTATTTTTAAAACTTAAGGTGATCTCGACAGACACCGTTTTGTACAACTTATTGTTTCCTCTTTTGTGACATCGCCAAGACGACACCAGGGCTGTTGCAGAACTTATTTTGTTGGGCATGTAAACACCTAAAGTTTGCTCCTCCTGCCTCCGCTCTGTCCCAGGGCACGCTGCAGAAGTTCGTGGACGATTTATTCACGGCGATCCTCAGCACCAGTCGTCCCGTCCCTCTGGCCGTCAAGTACTTTTTCGACCTGTTGGATGAGCAGGCTCTGCTGCACAACATCTCGGACCCGGAGACCATCCACATCTGGAAAACCAACAGGTAACCTGGCAGCAGCTTACGGAAGACGTTAGTACACGGGGCTGGAGGCCAGAGATGGGTCACGGGCCAAATCCTGGTGGGCCGCCATGTGAGAAGAGTTATAAACATGCTTCATCCAGAGGTTTAAGAACGTCAGCAAAGCCTACCCACACAGAACACATGGACAGCAGTTATATATACACCGATCAGCCATAACATTAAAACCGCTGGCAGGAGTAGTAAATATGCATGCAACATCCCAGACTTCCACCAATGACACATTTTCCCACTGATCGGAGGAAGTTACTCTTTTACTACCATGCATGCAGTATGTAACCACGGTAACCGGCTCCTCCAAACTCCACAGAGCAACAGCAACCACACGCACCAGAGTCAGTTGGAAGCGTGAAAGTGTTTGTTATTCTCGATAAAAAGCATCATTAGTACAGATGACCGCAATTTTTTCTCGTCTTGCCCCCCCAAAAAACAGCTTACCGCTGAGGTTCTGGATCAACATCCTGAAGAACCCGCAGTTCATCTTCGACGTGCAGACCTCGGACCACGTGGACGCCGTGCTGTCCGTCATCGCCCAGACGTTCATGGATTCCTGCACCATCGCTGACCACAAACTGGGACGGGTGAGCCGGTCACACCAAGCCTACGCTCAGATTATTATTCTACACCACTTAAACAAATTCATGAAATACCCCAGGATGAACATTATTACATAGGTCTTCATCAGGGGGTCCGCAGGGTCCTGCAAGGGGGGGTCGCAAAATCTTTGGGTGATTAAATATTTTTCATAATTTTTTATATATATATAAATTTGTTTGAATGCACATTAACATGAATCAAACATATTTTCCAGCCAGTCACACTAGACCTGTCAATCAAAGCCTCCTGTACACAGTAGGCCACGCCCCTAACTCTGCTGAGCCAATCACAAGGCCGCATACTACATGCTAACTCTCCCTGGGAGAAATTCAAGACGCATGCTGCAATATTAGCAGAAGAGAAGCTAACAGTGTAGCTCGCTCCCATCAGCCAACTACTGGGGCCAGAATGTTTTGGTGACTCCTGGTCCCTGCTACATTTAGCTATGTTTAAAGCAGGGGACTTTAAAGATTAAGTAGGGACCCCCTACCTACTATATGAGTGCTATATTATGAATATATTTATAAATATACATAACATATAGCACTTTAAATGTAGCTAAGATAACCTCAGTTTATCCCTTCACTAACATAGGTTGGATTCATGTTAATGTGTATTTAAATAAATTAATTAAATAAAAATATGAAAAATGTCTAATCACCCAAAGATTTTGCGACCCTCCTGCAGTACCCCCGCAGACCCTCTAGGGGTCGCGAACCCCCTGTTGAAGACCTATGGTTTAAAGGTAAAGGTATGTATTTTTATCGCTGTTGCGCATGTTTGAAATTTGAACCTGCGTTATTCAAACAGCTTAATATTAAATGCAAAATGGTGATAATAATGTATATTAATAAATAGTCTGAGCTTAATATAGAACACATATAGTAGGTAGGGGGGTACCTGCTTAATCTCATAAACCTCATACTAACCAGGTGTCTGTAACTATATCACAGACCCGCTGCTCAGTAAAACCACCTTTTAACACGTTTCTCCGTCTGCCGTCTCTGCACAGGACTCTCCCATCAACAAGTTGCTGTACGCCAGAGACATCCCACGCTACAAACAGATGGTGGAGAGGTAAGAATGTGGCAGCCGATCGGCCCGCTGACCCCAGGCATGAAAAACACTCGGTGGGGAGGGAGGGAGAGAGGGAGAGAGAGCGGGGCCTCGGACAATCTGTCAGCGGCAGACAGAGGGTAGACGAAGCCCGCGAGGCTTCCACGCATGGACGGTCCGGGAGCAGACTGCTACACTTACTACTGTCTGCTGCACATTAAACCCTGCACGTTACACTGGTGATACAGTAAAGCTCCATCAGGCACTAGAGATGTGCCATTAACATATAAGCAACAAGTAGCAACAACTAATAAGCCTTCGAAATCAGGCCAGCGAGATAAATGCAAACCTCCGTGGGTTCATTGTGTTGTATTGAAATTAATGACATGTGAACCTGGACCCCCATAGCTGGCACCCACCTAGACCAGACCAGACCAGACCCCTGGATAGGTCCAGAATTAGATTAGATTTCTTAACTGGCATGGAAATACCTGGAGATTCCTCTTAAGGAACTAGAATGTGTTGCTAGGGCAACAGGCATCTGGAATATTTGATGGATGCATGGATGCATGAATGGATGGATGGATGGATGGATGCATGGCTTGATGGATGGATGCATGCATGGGGTGGGTTAAGTTGTTTGGTGTTTTTGCCATAAAAACAACAAAACTTGAAGAACAGCACACGGTGTTGACCCGGCCTCCAAACTCAGTTAGTCGAGGGACTCAGGTGAAGTGTTCAGCTTCAAAAATGTTCTGCATTCGTTATAAAAACCATAACCTTGGAGAGAAGAATAGAAAGTAATTCCTCCTTTTCTAACTCAGCATTGTTCTCCTCTCTTCCCTCGTTCTCCAGGTACTACGCTGACATCCGGCAGACCATCTCAGCCAGTGACCAGGAGATGAACTCGTCTCTGGCTGAACTCTCTCGTGTAGGTTTCCCGCTCTCGTCTTCACCGTTTTGCAACATACATATATATATATTTATTTTATATATTTTTGAAGGCAAAGTTAGAACACATAAATCATTTCAGGGCCTCCATCTGGGCGTGTGCATAACAAGCTGGATGTGGAGTGTGAAATGAAATATTAACGGCAACTGATGCAGTTTTTAACAGCTTCCACCCGCTGACGTTTCTATTTTTACTCTCTCGTCTCATCTCATCGCAGAACTACTCGGCTGAGGTCAACTGTCTTGTGGCTTTACACGAACTCTACAAGTACATCAACAAATACTACGATCAAGTAAGTACCCACTACCTGTCTGTGGAGTTAAGAATGTGTTGAGGTTTGTTTCAGGACTAAATAGTGAAGTACAGCGACAGGTTAATGTCGATTCTTGTGATTTTTCCATTAATTGACAGAAAAAAGCTTTTTTTTTTTTTTTTTTTATATAGTTGAAAGAACAAATGTTGCATCACCACTTCCTCCCACCGAACAAAAGCGAAGCCAAAATGTAGCATTAGTGCTTTTGCTTTAAAGTAAATAGTTTTAGGCTTTGGTTCACACTGGTGACTCGTTCTTTTGTACTTCTCAGGCACAATTAATCCCAAATACCTAAAGATCTTAATTTTAATGCTTGGATCTCAGGAAGTTAAGCAGTGGGTTAAAAAATAAAAAATGATTTATTTGATTCAAATCGATCTTGATTTGAAGGATCAAATATCAATCAATAAAATCCTCGGCTCAATTTATTTTAGAAATACACCATTTTCTGCATCGTCAACCAAAAAAAAAATGATCACTCAACCCTGAGAGCAGCGAGCATCAGGCCAAAAGTTGACAGGATCTGGATGGAAGTTGAAGACCTCTGCTTTAGTATTTACACAAAGTATCGGTATCAGATCGGTATCGTTGATACCAGCCTGCATTTTACTCTGTATCGGATTGGAAAGGAAATCGGTGGAACATCAAACATCACTGCTGCCCATACCCTGGGGATACTTGCATCAGTTTGACCAAATGGAAGGAAGTGGAGAAGTTTTGTCCATTTTTTTTTTTTTTTTTTTAATACTCTAAGAACTTTGACAGAGATATTTACCGCACACATTTTTACAGTGTTTACCACTGACATGTCATTGTTGCTAGCCACACAACCTCCAGATTAAGTGAGATTTGGTGACATGACACATACAGCGAGGATGAGCCAGTGATTCTGTATATATTTAACTTTGTTTTCCATCTTCTGTCAGATCATCACAGCCCTGGAAGAAGACGCCACGGCTCAGAAGATGCAGCTGGGCTACAGGCTGCAGCAGATCGCTGCCGCCGTAGAAAACAAGGTGACGGACCTATGACCACAACGCCGGGACGGATGATTTTCACTCCTTTACCTCTGACGAGAGGACGTTGTCGGGAAAAGAAAAACTTTTTTCTTGACGTCTCATCACGAAAAGATAAAACACGACGGAGGAATATCGCGGCGCATCCTCAGTGAATTTTAGTGATCGTCTCAAGGAGATCGTCGCTGACTCTTGCTACGTTTTCCTGTGCTGTATCGAGGAGCTCCAGTGATTCCCAGACGGCATCGCAGTGGGAGAAAAAGGACACGGTACCACTGGTTGATGCCTCCTGAAGATTGACATATCTTTCGAGGATTCCCCGTGTTGTTTGATTCTCATAAAGGGATACGAACGGAGATCATTGTGTTTATTTTTTTTGTTTGTTTTCTCGTGGAGCATTCCCCGCCTCGAGTCTGAAGGGACAAGGCTTATGCAGAAGAACGACAAATCTTAGAATGCTGGAGGACGAAACGATGGAGACTCGATCCTTTAACGCTGACATGTTGAGTCTTAGTTACGAGGATAAACTCATTCTGACGCCGCTTATTATATCTTGAAGGATGTTTCCACTCTGCTCTTAGCTTCCTTAAATCCTTCGTTCAAGTCTTACTCTGTATTTGAGTTTAATTAGCCGGTACTGGATGTTAACAGACGTGATTTTTTTACTTTTTTTTTTGCTTTATCAGCCGTTGCCCTTTTACTGTAACTCATAGCTGCTGATTTCTCGTCATCGGAACTGAAGACAAGTGCTTTGTAGAAGCTTCCGTCTGCTTTTCTTTCAATGGTGATCGCTTACTGCTGTTGTGAATGTCACGATTTTTTTAAAGACTTTTTAAGCTTTTCTTTAGACGTATTTCCCGTGTAGTTACTGATCCGTCCTCATCGAGAGAATGAAAAGAAAAAAGTTTAATAAGATGTAGACAGAAGAAGCCGCGTTAAGACCGAGCCTGACCTCTTTAGACAAATGTGTAAATATGAAAATAACGCACAAAAGAATTTAAAAAAATCTTCATGAGTGAAAAAAGGCCACTTGTCCATTAACTTCCACCTTTTTTTTTTATGTGATTCTTTTTTCTCGAGCTTCGCAGGCGGCAAACAAAACGCGACATAATTACACAAGGATTCTCATGTGTGTTCATTTTATAAATTTATTTCAGTTGCTTGGCGCTTCCTGTTTTTTGTTAGATTTATTTTTATATATATTTTTTTTATAAGTCAGGCTCGATGTGGGCCCTCGTCTACACTCCTATACATCTGCATTTGGTTTCCAGTTTTTCTAAGTGAATTAAATAAATCTTGCTCCATAATTTACTAAACCTGGATGAGCCGCTGCCTCCACTGGACGCTTGTTGGAGCAGATAATTTTCATTTTTCTTTCATTTTTTTGTAGTGTTTTTTAGTTTTTTTTGTGGCAGAGCGAAGCCCTTTATCTTTTACAAGCTGTCCCTCGTCTTTCAAGGCTTAAATCAGACCGTGTGATTGTTAAACAGCTCTGCCTGTTTCTCCGTTTCGATGCCACATGTGAAAGTCTTTTTTTTTTTTTATTAGTTGTGTTCCAATTTAATTTATTGTTCATTATTTATTTTATTGCACTTGTTGTTGGTTATTCCCTTTCAGACTGATAAAATGCCCCAGAACTCACTTGATTCAAAATCAAATTCAGCTGTCTTGAAAATTATGCATTCTTCTTCTTCTCTCTTTTTTTTTTTTTTTAAATGTCCTTTACAAATCTCATCCATTTTAAGAAGAAACAGGGACAAGGTTGAAACGTTGCAACCGAATACCGTGTACATTATCACAAAAGTAACATTGTCGTCGTTGACTGCCACGTGCACTAGCGCTGCGTGTGGCTTTACTGGCGCACGGTTCTCATGTTTGTACTGTAGATACATGCTGTTCCTACGTAATCCTGACTTTAGTGTTTTCTAACTAACTGATAGGAGGAACCTAACAACAGCTTAATGTGATGCAATAAAGTGGTCCAGATGTTGACACGTGACTCCAGGCATTTTGCTTTATTTATTATTAAAGTCCAGAGTTAATACTTTTGTTGGAAATGAGCTCATTTTGATGTATTTAAAAGGATGCGGGGCTCAGGGAGCAGCTCATCTTTACATGGGAATTGATGATCTGTTAATAATTACTTAATTAATAAGAATAACTTAAACCAACTTCTGACAATTTAATGTTCTACCTGGAAACTTTTGGACCTGGCATTCATTCATGTGGATGTTACTTAGACATGTAGCCCCCACCTAGACCAGACCAGACCAGACCAGCCCCCCCCCTCCACGTTGATATTAATCAACGTAAAGAGGGCCTATTAATATAATCATCCTTGTTGTTTTAAAATGTTGAAACCCATCCCTGCGCTGGCTTAGAGTCGGCCTGTGCATTCTCTTATCAGTGAGCCAGGCTGGAGGCTCCACATTTAGACATCCTCTCTCTTTACAGTGGCCTGTAAATCTGGCAGCATGATCACCTGTCGCACGCATACACAGCTGATAATGCCGGGGTATGAACGCCTGCATCATCAGCATGAGCCCAGTGAAACCAGGGATTAGTCAAACATTCTGTCGTTAAATCTTTATCAGGTGACTTTTGTGAGTTTGCGCTGAAGCCCGAAGGTATGGGGCCAGAACACTGACTTTAATGTTTGGCATTGAAAAAAGAAATGAAAAGAATATTTGGCAATATAATGAAAGTTGTCTGTCTTTTTACAATGTCTTTTTGTCTTTTTCACTTTCGATATTTGTTTTTCAGTTTCAACTTACTGGCAGACGTGGAGGGGGAGTGGCACGTGAACGCGTCTCCAGGTTATAAATATATGAATTTCATCGTATGCTTTATAAGGACCGACACGGTCTGCTGGAAGAAGCACAAACATTAGCTAAGCTAAGCTAGCTAATGTCACTGCTGCTGCTGCTAGCGTCACTGCTGCCTGGGGCCACGCCCCCTGAGTGGCAAAACATGGTGAAATGTATCAGTAAATACAGAGAGACTGGGAAAAATGTGAATTATCAGATCAAATTAAGGACAAATAGAATCAACAGTATATGATAAATGTAGCTAAAAAAAGATGTTAACACTAAGAGCTTCACTGAGAAGTAACGAGAAGTAATTTAGATGCTATTAAAGCCTGTGATTCAAACTAATGCTGCTAATCTCCATGTTCATCCGTCACTTTTTGCTACTCAGTGGCCGTAACCATGGAGACTTGCTGTGACATCATGTGCATACCCTCTATAATTGTTCATAAATAATATACATAATTGTGTAGTTTGGTTACATAACAATAATTATTTATTTTTGAAAAAAAAAAAGAGAAATTGAAAAAAAATAATTCTTTGAGTGCCAAAGATTAAAGTCAGTGTTCTGGCCCCATATAAAGAGGAGCAGGATCAGTGTGGGGGTCTTAAATTAGCCTTGGCGTCACACCAGATGAATGCAGGTCACGTTTCAGTGTTTGGTGAGGATCAGAAAGGCCTGGTTAGTTGTGTTTAATGAAAAGGAACGGTGTACGCATGCATCTGGAGTCATCTTCACCGGGTCAGTGAGAGGACACCCGCCAACGTTACAGGAAATTGGTGTAGAAACACATAACCTCCTTTATCCCCTACTAACCCAGTGATCCAGATCCATGCAGGTGCTGTTTTGATGTCTCTCCACTCGCACACACTCACATGCCTCATGCTCCTGTGGGAAGTGTCTCCTTTCAGCTCTGTGAAAATGGAAAATAGAAACCGCCAGCACGGGCTTTTCAGCTTAAAATTGGAGCAACATTAGACGGAAATAGCAGGACATGGGAGGACGGACTGAGAGACACACACAACGGACACCTGCACACTCACGGCGGCGTCTTGCTCTGATTGCTTCACATGTCAGCCGGTCATGTCATTTTGTGAAAAACACAAAGCAAAAACACTTTATCACAAATGTCACAAAGCTAAAAAATATAAACGGGGCTTTAATGTGGCCCAATAAGGCTTGGAACACACTTTACATGTAAAAAATAAATGAATATTTGTTATATAAGAGAGAGATTTTCTCAGGCGTTGGTCTGGGCCATAGACTGTATATAAATATGGATGGCGTGTCTCCACTTCCTGGCACGGTCCAAGAGTGGAGCATTGGCCGTTTATACTATGGATAAACCCATCGTGATGTCACCCATTGGATTCTGAGCCTCAAAAATGAAGCCTGAAGTGGGCGGAGCCTGTAGTCACCATGTTGGGTGAGCTTTACTCCGCCCACACATGGATACTCCAAATATGGGCGTGGGGATTGTGTTGAGGTGACACTAAAGCAGCCTGGACGTTGGGACCTGCCCACCTGTTAGCTCAGGCTAATACCTGTCACTCAAAGTGGGATTGCCCTTAATTATGCAGAAATTTAAACCTTAATAAAAAAAATAAACGAATGAGTTAGAAAAAAATTCACTCCTGTACAGTTGTCATGAATAGTGAAATACCAGGCTGTAAACACGTTTAATGATGCTGTAAAGTTGGGCTTTTTAACATGGGGGTCTATGGGGATTTGCTCCTTTTTGGTGCCTCAAGTTGCCACTCCATGAACTGCAAGTTTTTGCCCTTCCACATGGGCTTCATCGCTCAGACCTGGAGGTTGCCACCTTGTGTGGAGCCACGTGGAGCCAGAATATTGATGCCCCGCCCCCACTTCCTCCAGACTCACCTGCGTTTTTGTTCAATTAACACTACACTCTGCTCTACCTCCACCAGATACACGGAAATGTTGGATTATCCACTGAACTGAATGTTTAAAAATAGTTTTTACAGCTCTCACAAACTCTACAAAGTGGTTGGCGTGGCAACTGGAGGTTGCCGTTACGTCACATCCTGTCCTGGTATAGACCTATACTTTAGCCAGCCCCCAGGGGGAGCTGTGCTTGCTTTGGCCTCTTGTGGTCTGCTCTCATCTTCCATTTCCGTTATAGTCTGCACTGTCGCCGTAGCTACAGGTCAATTTAAGGGGGTTACATCAAGAAAGCATTTAATTGGATGTCAAAATTAGTACAGTACCCCGGAGTATGGGATGAGTCTGCAACTCCAGGAACCGAATAAACTTTAAAACACTTTTAGGCACACCTCCAAATTAAGTTCAGGGTTCAATCACCTTTAAATGAACACACTAACCGTGGCCACGCAACAACACAGGCCAGTGAAGGAGTATTTCCAGAGGTGTGATACTGTAACACGTCATGTGACCGTAAACAGTTATTCACGTGAGGTCAAGAGCGCCCTCGCTGTTTGTTATCTCGTATCACTCACTTCTCATTCCTCGGCCCTCGACACTCCCGCTCTGTCTTTTCTCATGAAGCCCTGCGCGGTGTCTGATCTGAGGAGCAGCCGCAGAGAGAAGTGATGGAGGCCGGAGCGGTTAAAGTTTAACGGCGTGTAACGGCCCACATCCGATCTGATTTTCATCTGACCTTTGTTCTCGTGACTTTATTGTGATACTGAATATCGCGGCGGAGGACGGGGATCCCATTCTCGGGCCGGTTTTAGTAATCTGTGATCCCCGCGGCCCAAAGGTCAAACTCCGCCCGAGGCTCGGGAGAAAAAAATAAATTGCCAGCTGTCGCGCCCTCTCCTCCCTGGATCTGTGCAGCTTCAAACGACACTCTCATCTCATCTTTTACGTGCCCCCCTCTCCCACCACCACCCTGCTCTGATGGGGCTTTCCCACAGCGGAAAAGAAACTGATGAACGGAGACAGAACAGAAAGAGTTTAATGTGAGCAGAAGGTTGAAATCACACAAGGAAAAGAAGAAGAAGAAGAAGAAGTAGAGACCTGGCAGGCTCTGAGTTAGGAGGCTGCTGGTGATTTCCATCTTTAGACTCTGCTGACTCGCCTCCAAGCCTCCTGAGAGATTGTCCAGCCCCCCCTCACCCTTCCCTCCCCTCCTCCCAGCCGCCACCTCCACCTCCTCGCTGCTCGGCTTCACTGCAACATTAAATGTGCTGCAATTGCACTTCACGTCTGCTGCTGTGGAAGATTTGATCTCCGCCGGCTGCAGGTAGTTCAAGGTGGTGGCTGCATCCGCTGACCCGAGCTATGCAGAAGAGTCCCTGCTCCGCTCATACAGCAGCTCCGCAGCGTCACTCGTGAGTACACAACATTTATTCGTTTACGCCTAAAACAAATGGGTAATTTAACTTAAAAGCAAAAAATGATTTGCAAGGTGCACCAAAAAATATCCTTTCTAGCTGAGTTTGCAGAGTTTTCCACTGATGCATTGTGTTTTGCATTATGTTAAATATATGTGCACATAGTACAGTTTGGAAGCAAGGTCAAATATGTTTTTTGTTTTTTACTTTTTCACTGAAGTTGTGACTCTTTAAATCTTCTCGACCCTAAAACTAAACGCTTCTTCTTTTCTTTTGCTGACATTTATTCATCAATGTTCTGGTAACATCAATATTCACCTAAAGTTAAACTGAGAAAAATGGTTCATATCAAAGCAGAGTCTGATCATGGAGTAAAAATACATAGAACTCATGTTGGTTTTTAAGAAAGACATATGTATAAACACACAGACCCTGGCATTGTTGCATGAGTTCAGGAAAATGCTTGAACACGATCATTTTAATGCAAATGAAGCATTTTAGTCATCACAGGCGCAACTTAACGCTTCAAATATCAGTGGTTTTAACCATGTTTTAAATAAATTTTTAAGTATATAATCTATATCTGGCCCTGCGCTGCATCAAACTCCAACAAAAACAGACGGACCTGTGCTGGTCGTCGCTCTCAGACATGACGTGACCCAATCTCTTGCGGCCGCCTCTACAGTAGATACCCAAAGCAGCTGGGATGCAGCGGAGGTCTCAGGTTGCACGGACGTGCGAGCGAAATGATTTACAGCCGGAGTCAGAAATAGTGCAACTTCCGATGCTGCCCCGTCCACTCTTAGCCAGGCAGCGGGACAAGTTTCCATGGCAGGCTGAGGCGATGGGAAACTCTAAAAGTAGCTCAGCTCTAAACTCTCCTCTCAGCAACACACACACACACACACACACACATGCAATAACTAGATGAAGAGGCTGAGCTGAGGGATGCAGGAGGCCGCACAATCCATCTTTTTTTTTCTGTGTGTTTGTAGGGGGAGTGATGGCGGCACGTCCAATGGTTTTGAAGCCCTCGGATGCCACGAGCGGCTGGGTCCCAAGGACGGCCAGGACTCTGAAGACCCCAGAGAATACTGTTACGGTAGGACAGAGTCTCTGAGCTCACGCCATCCTCTGCAGATGCACACATGAGCACATCTGGCAGCATCCCTCCGCCTCGTCCCCCTTCAGACCGGCCTGCAGAGGACGTATTAAACGATTCTTTCACCATCAGTGGGCTCCAGCTAGAACAGCTCCTGTTTGCAGAATCTGTCCCATGCACGGAGCAAACAAACAGTAATAGCTCGATAAAGTTATTCAACCTCTAATTGTTTGTGTCGTCTGAACACACTTTCCATTTTAAGATGAGAGCACACGTCTACTTCAATACATTCTGCTCAGTGTCCTATTTAAACACTATATACTTTTATAGTAACAAGGAACGTGGGGCCACGTGGCCCCGCCCACTCCACCCGCTTCTTCTTCATCGAGCCTGAGGACGAGTCGGCCATATTGTGTCAGATGTTTTACATGGAGAAAAGTTTGTGAAAAGCTTTGTTCTGGTTTTAATTTATAGCACGAAAGGACGAACTTCCTTCAGATTGTCTGTGTCAACCTGTTTTATCATTTAAATTCACATTCAGTTTTCAGTTGTATAGTATTAGTACAGCTTGAAGTTAATAAATTCTGTACTGAGAAATGAAATCCCTAATAATAAAGATGACTAAAAACTTTAAGTTGTGATTTGAATTTGCACTGTGAACCCAAAATACTTCAATTAAAAATGAAAAGAATGTTTCTTTAGCTCAAAACTGAATCAGTAACCAAAGAGATAATCAAGATAATTCTTAGATGTCCTCAAATATATAAAACTGCTTTTTGTCTTTTTCTTTTCTGGAGATAAAAACAAATGTTTGAGAATTAATGTGAATATAGTGAGTTGTAACATTTGTTTAATTCCCATTCTTGATTTCATTCATTTAAAGTTCTTAAGCAGCAAACTAAAGCAGATTCATATGTATATGTTCCTAGTTGTGCTCCTCTTGTATCCTCTGGTCCAACTGTGGAACCACGGACGTCTGACACTGAGATATAACTCATAACTCTGCTCTTAGAGCGGCTCCGATCATATTCAGCTTCACTGGAAACAGATTCAATTTGAAGACCTCTGACAATGTCCAGGATCTGTGCGTCACGCTGGCTGAACCGATGACACTGTCAGGCTTTGTCATTTTTCAGTTACGAGCTTAGAAGATGATGTAACGCCAGAAACAGCTTCATTGTCACATTTCAGTCAGGAAAAAACTGTAGAGTGTATGATGTAAAGGTTTAGTTTCCCAGGTAACGTAAAGAGACACCTGGTACCTGAAGCTTAAATTCAATTAAAAGAGTATTAAATAAAAAGTAGATTTAACTGCTGATACAAATATTCTTTTTTGCTTCGTCTCCTCAGGTGGGTACCACCCGGTCCAGATAGGAGACACCTTCAACAGACGATACCAGGTCATCTCTAAGCTCGGCTGGGGCTATTTCTCCACTGTGTGGCTCTGCGTGGACCTCAGGTGGGTCCGTTTAAGGAACTGTACCATAATGAAGTCTGTGGGGGCGTCATTGGATTTTCTGTTTAGAAAAGGATTTTAAAAACAAAAAAAGGAGCGTTTTTTTGATTATAATTTCAAAATTCTAAAATTGAAATTGAAATTCGAGCAATTTTTTCTTTATCAGGGTCGAGAATGGATAAATAAAACTTCTAAAACTGGTCAATTTTCACTCTCTGCATCTAAAAACAAAAAAACAACACAAAAAAATCGTTAGAAGATAGAAACAAAAAAAAGCGCCCGCTTTTTTTTTTTTTTCATATTTTGCAACCGGACGTTGCCCTTTTCAAAGTAAGAGCACATACGAGGACAGTACTGTGTGTCTGGCCAGAGCGCACAAATATATGACTTGTATCTTGTATTCCCCAGCTAGCCCAGACTAAAATGTCTTTAAAACCTTACTCTGACGTGATTTGTTTTGACGTGACGGCAAAACAAGGTTTGTCATCTGCAGAAATCTCTGCACGCATGTCACAGTAATGTTAGCTAGTAGCTAACTATTCCCTGATTATATGTAGTTATTTTTAGTTTTTACCTGATATATGTGGCTTAGTTTGTCTGCAGCCATGTCGTCTTCCCTGAGACTCTTTTATTGTTTCGAAAAACAACTTACTGGTCCATGTTACACAGCACCGTCCCCATATGTACTCTTACTTTGCAATCGACAACTTCCGGTAGCATAATATGAAAAAACGGGCGCTTTTTTGTTTTCTACCTTCTGACGATTTTATTTTTTGTTTTTAGAGACAGAAAATTTAAAGCGAGCGGTTTTTAAAGATAAAGAAAAAGAAAAAAAATGCCTTGAATTTCAAATTTTTGAATGTTAAAATGAAAATCAAATAACCACTTTTTATTTTTTAATATCCTTTTCTGACGGAATATTCAATGACCAAAAAATTTTATTTATTTATTTTTTTAGTATTTATATTTTTTCTTTGCCGCCTCCGTGCTAGAAGGTCGTGAAAACAATTCAAACAAATACCATTATTTGAATTTTCACTATAAAGAAAAAACTATAAAAATACTGAAATAATGTTCTTCATATTAAAATGTGTATACTCATTTGCACAATGTATAAATAAATAAATATAAAAAAAGTTTTTGCAGACATAAATAAATTGATATTCAGCCTTTCTCTGTTTTTAAACAGATTTTGCGTATTAAATAGAAGCTGCAGTATTCTGTGTCTGCAGTATCCCAGCAGATCTGATCTCGGCTCTGTGTTGCAGGTTGGGTCGGCAGGTCGCTGTGAAGGTTCTGAAGAGCGGAGCTGGCTTCGCCCAGGCTGGACAGGATGAGCTGGCCATCCTGAGATGTGTTAGTGAGCCTCTGCTTCAGTTTATCCACTCTCACTTGTTGTAGAGTGTCAGTTCTTTTGATTTTTTTATGCACTTCTTCCCCTTCTCTCCTCCCTTTCCTCAGGCCGGGGGTCCTCTGGCCCGTCACAGCTCCAGTCAAAGGATCGTTAAGCTGCTGGATGAGTTCAAACTGGCCGGGGTCAACGGGATCCGTATCCTTCTTGGACATGCATTGAAAACTTGACACCCAGGGCTGAGGAGTTATCATGTGCATGTGGGTGTGTATAGAAAAAGTTACATAAGTTAACATTTAATATCACATTTAAAAGTAAGTAAGTGTGAATGTGCTTGTTGAAACACACTGAAGTGGTCTGGTTTGTGGAGTCGGACTTGATGCCGGGTGTTTAGACATGTGTCTGGTGCTGGAGCTGCTGGGTCCTGACCTGAGAAGCTGGCAGCTGTGTTTTGGGAATCCAGGACTCCTGAAGCCTCAGGTCAAGCAAATACTTACTCAGGTAAACCACAGGATCAGTGGACAGCACATTCACAATGCAGGAGCTTAAGATCATGGAAATGTGATGAGCGCTGCACACATGTCATGTTGCTAATGCATAGGAGAGACATCGTGTTTCCAGTTTAGCCAAATTTTCCAAAAAAGTGGCCCATTACTTTTTTTAAAATAACATTTTCGTTGTAGGCCTAAGGCATGGTATCTGGAAAGGTGTCAATTATACCATGACATGCAGCTGGGGTGAACCCACAGTTAGCTTAGTTTAGATTAGCATAAAGATTGGGATCAGGAGGAAACAGCTTATCATGTCATCTCATCAAAGATAGAAATGTGATCCAGTCAACTATACCATAATATACAGCTACAGTGAACAGACAACTATATAAAATGCTAGAGTGCTTTATAGTTTTAGGTGGGAAGATCTTTTTTTGCTTAGCTAAGCTAGCTGAACAGCTTCTGGGTCTTTGTTTGTAGTTGGCGTATAGATAAGAGAAGAACGTCTTTTTATTTATCATTATGTGCAATCATGCAAGTACTTGCACAAGTCGACTATTATTTAATAAACTGCTGTGGTGGAAGTTTGTCTTGACTTGTAAAAACAGCGTTTTGGAGCCAAAGATGCTTGATGATGCATATGTGGTTACATCTAATTTTGAGTCTTATCCGTTTGATTTGTAGATCAAATAAAATCAGGAAACTTCGCTGACAGCTACTCGTTGTTGTGCAGGTTCTGCAGGGTCTGGACTACCTTCACACTCAGTGTAAAATCATTCACACAGACGTCAAGCCAGAGAACATCCTGCTGTGTCTGAAGGAGCAGTCCCACAAAGCACCAGCGGGGGGCAGCACTTCCTCCTCTGTACTGATTGGGAAGGAAGCCAAGTCCACAGGCAGGTTTTTTGTTTGTTTGTTCGTTTTTTTAACAATTGCTACAACAAATACAGCAAATGGCCACAACAAATACTTTCAGAAACGTTTGGTTAGAGGTCAGTATGTTTGTTGTACTCACAGCTAAGCTAACAAAAAGAAAGATTTAAACAAGAAAGCTACATATATATTTGTACACACAATCAAGGAAGTATATCCAGTCCAAACTGGTGAAATGAGCAAAACTCAAAAATGAATATTTTATGAAACACAATGAATAAATCATATTTTTAAAATAATGATTATTAATTGCTGTTTCTTTCAGAGAGGGAGCAGCTAAATCCGCACAGTTTAAAGGAAATTGCAGTGAAGATCGGTGACTTGGGCAGCTCCTGTTGGGTGGTTAGTACTTTCTCAATATTTTACAAGCTGTTAAGATAAACCTTAAGCCTGATGTATCACGTTAGCCATGTCGGACAAAAAGGATCCACCTTTACAAGTCAATGATAATGAGTATGTTAACGACATCATCCAAACTGGTTCCTGCTGCCCCCAAGTGGCCACTAAATGGATTAAGAGATCAATTAGACAACTAATGGTCAATTATTACTAAACTATTAGAGAAAAACACAGGTGTTACTGCGTCTCTAAAATATTTAGCCATTTCATGATAAACTCCATGTTGAACTGTATGTAGGAATATGTATTTGTTTCTTATTGCAGCCTGGCAACAAAAAAAAAGACAAAGACAAAATTGAAAATGTATGTCTGTCTCTGTGTGTTGGACCAGTACAAACATTTCTCTGAGGAAATCCAGACCCGTCAGTACCGCTCACTAGAGGTCCTGCTGGGATCTGAGTATGGCCCGCCAGCTGATATGTGGAGCGTCGCATGTATGGTGAGAAAAAGACTGAAAAGAAATATTTAAAACCAAAATTTAACTTTTGAATTTTCAAATTTCCAGTAGAATTTAGGTTGAAGTTGAGTTCAGAGTTATGAACATTAAGGGACCCAACACTGAACCTTGGGGAACTCCATAGATAAATAATCTTAAGACTATATTCTTGTAAGAGTTAGCGTGTTAATTAGAACCCAGCATTTGGAGGTTGTGAACATATGTGTAGACATTTTAACTGATGGAGTCAAAAATGTGATGCTAGGTGTAAAATGTAATGTCAGTGAATCATTAAAATCTCAAGTATTTATGCTGAAAATAATCCCAAATTAGATGAGATCCATCATTTGATGAGTTGTAGACAGATAGTAGGAAGGTGTACGATAGGTCCTCTCACTTGGCTTCACATCTCACCCTCCAATGTTCCTCTGAATTCTCTCAGGCCTTTGAGTTGGTCACTGGAGACCCGCTGTTCGAACCCAAAGCCAGCGACTCCCTTTCCCTGGAGGAAGGTATGTGTTGTGCAGTCGCTTACTGGGGCATAACGAGCAGTGGAACGGGATTAAATGAGATTACACACTGACTGCGCGGTAATTGTTGCTGCTAATGTGAATACGTGTGCGTCTCATGTTTCCATCCGCCTCAGACCACATCGCTCAGATCATGGAGCTGCTCGGTAAAATCCCGCCAGCTGTAGCCTTGTCAGGTAAATACTCTGCAGAGTACTTCGACCGCAGAGGTGAGTCTGTTTAGGCGTTATTTGACTTAATAATTTTACTTGTGCATACGTGTGCACTGAAGAACTGTGTTTCCCATCCAGGTGACCTGCATCGCGTTGGTCGACTGAAGCTCTGGAGCCTCTATGATGTTCTTGTAGAGAAATATCACTTCCTGTTGGAGGAGGCGTCTGCATTCTCAGACTTCCTGCTTCGCATGTTGGATTATCACCCAGAGAGGAGGGACACTGCTGCACAGAGCCTTTGCCATCCTTGGTTGACCTCTTGCTAGCTCTGCAGGCTTCACTGCCACCTGTAGTCCGTTTAGCAGCCAGACCTCATAGAATTTCTGTAAATTTCTGTCTTGTGAAATGTGTTATTTTCCTCATGATGATCTCCAGGTTTGCCCTTTGAAGCACTTTAAGCAGTTTTTATAAGTTTGATCGCCAAACTTCCTAGTCCTATAAGGAGCGGCTCAGCGTGGAATTGTCCATTTGATGCAACACTTGAAGTGCAGCTATTGTTTTGTCAAACTGAGTGTTACTAGTAACAAAACAGAATGTATTCATTTGTTAATCTCATATAGCGAATGTACATTAAAGACACTTTTCTTCCAACTTTTTGTACAGTGATGAACAGCTTTGAAGAATAAAGATGAAAAATAAAGTTTAATTTCAATGTTAATCCAGTGTTTTGTATCCAGTGTCAGAATAAAGATCCAAGTTTTCATTTTATAGTAGTAGTTCTTAATAGTTAAAGAACTTATTATTTTACTTTTTTATTAGTGTTTGAAACAGCATTTTCACATATTTTGTATGATTGTGTCTCTGTTTGGTTTTTCTGTTGTTCCATTAGCTCGGCTTAATACACTACTTTTACACAATGTATCGGTATTAGTATCAGATCGTTATCGCTTATACCAGCTGGCATCAAACATTACTAATCTCAACTGAGCAACTTTCCGCTGAACACAATTAACAGAGCTAACGATAAAGAGTGGAGGTGTTTCATTTGTCTAAGTATGTTCTTCGGAGGCCTGGTACCCCACCGCCATTTCAATTAAAGTGTCTTTGGGCTTGATTGTCCCAAATGTCCGCCACAACAGAGAAGGACACGCCTGGAGACACCAGCAGGGACCCACCACTATGATCAGCCTGATCAGTTCGTGTTCTTTTTGGTATTTCAGGTTTGGCCTTTAACACAGATGTTATTTGATTATTTAAGTATGTCATCCGAATTTATCTCTGAGCGTTTGTCTTCTGAATCTGGAGAATCACCAGGTTTATTCACCAAAGATGTTGTGCTGAACCCTGAACATGCCCCAGGATCGTAATGATCCATATCTGTGAGAGCTCTGTAAATTCCAGATGTCCACTACTTTCTGTTTCATTGAAAGAGGATACATCTGCTTTTTTTTAAAAAAAAAAAAAAAAAAATGGTACTTGTTCTCACTTTAGTAGAAAGAAAATTAACTCTTTTGTTTCAGACTTTGAGCAAACTTAAAATACCCCATTGCTGCTTACTATTTTTATATATATAAAAAAAGAAACTTTATTTTTGAATGAATGAATGAAAAGAAAGAATGCCAAATCAAATTTATTAAATTCCTACTGTATTCCATGTCATGACCACATTTGTTTATTAGATGATACTTTTATCATGGCTCAGCTTCCTTTATTGTATTTATATTTACTTTGTTATATCAGATGTCCTGGTGATGTAATCAATCAGAGGTCACACTGTGGATGTCTATAGCTCCTTTAATACAAACACTATTCATTAACATTCTTATATCATGCAACAATTGTTTCTTTACATGAAACATGTGTGTGCACGTTCTCAAACATCACTGAACTAACTGTGGCATATCTCTCTTTAATCTCTCTCTGAATACATTCATACTGATCGTAAAGCGTCTCAAACAAGTGCATCTTGACCTTTAGCTAAAAATGATGCCTTGCTTTCATTCACATGCATCAAAAACATAATTTGAATTGTCCTTAGCATAATCTATTACAGTAATATCATAGGATTATGTCGTCCAGGTAAAATTATACACAGCATTTATATCATACATTATGCTGATAACATCATCCTATCCAGCTGTAGGCTCGGCACTCCACCAGCGGGTTTTCTTTATAAACGACTCTGTAACCGCACTCGGATCTGACCCGGCGACACTTCTTAGGCCACAAGGTGGGCTTCATTGGACTGTAGTGGGGGAGGGGGAGAGGTTTCATTAGATGAAATCAAAGACGGCCACACTGACATGCAGAACGTGTGAGCTACTCACGCGAAGCAGTAAAACCCAAACTCGTGACAGAAGCATTTGTCGCAGCCTCTTCGGAACGAGTCTCCCGGTTTGTAGAACCTGTCTTTGTATGAACAGATGCCTGCGGAAGAAACGAGCAGCTTGGTGACACATCTGTCCGAATCTCCGGTCGAACCTTCTGGCGTGACCTCGGCAGGTGAAAAAGTACCACACAGGAAACTTTTTGCAAAGGCTATAAATGTCTTTCCTCTTGCTAGGACACCTAAAGCACTGCTGCAAGGGGTCAGGCTAAATCTAGCGTCCACAATCTAGCCCTCCCTCGACTTGTGCAGGCTGGAGGTTGCCATCCTCATGGGATTTCTCTGTCACCTTGACAAGGAGATCAATAGGAACGCACTGATCTGCTGAGAGGAGCCTCTCGAGGCTCAATGCAAGGTCAGGGTGTAGAGGACAGAAGGTCCACCGTCAGCCAGTTAGGTTAGGGTTGGTCTAAGTATCATTCGTCACAATGCAAAAGTGATGATCAGTGTGGAAAGTTGCATCCCTGGAAATACAAATGCATCATTTTTGGACAATTATTCTGCAGAACAGAAGCAGTTCTTACCTTTCTTGTGGTATATTGAGGCTTCTGAGCGTCCCGCGCTCAACAGAAGAACGAGGGACAAGCAGAAAACGATGCATAGAAAGCATCCCTGAAGGTTATTTGAGGAAAGTGACATTATGAAAAAAACAAACTTTTACAACTCTAAGTATCCCTAGTTCAGACGCTTTGATTCACCAGTTTAAATCGTATGTGACTGCCCAGTAGAATCCAGTAAGGTGCTTGTGATGGCCCCAGTAGACGCTGGCTAATATTTATAGTCTCACATGTACCACCGGGCACCTCCACATGTTTAGTTGCCATCGTCCAACTTTTGTTTCGGAGCGAGTCGTGTTTGGAGTTTGGCTGTGTACCCATGCGTCCCTAAATGTTACCCTTGGCCATCTCTGGGTTAAGGCTGTGTGGGTGAAAGGACGGGCCGGCGCTCTGACGTGACGCTCGATTGCCTCTAAACAGCTGGAGCCTTTTGTCCTCCTGTTTACCATCTAGCCCCGTTTTTATCACTTATTCTCTTCCTCCCAGTACACACACACACACACACACACAGATGCTGACTACTGAAGCTAAACCTATTTTTACGACTGCTGACACAGTAGGAAAAGAACCTTTTTTTTTTGTGCTGATGACGGCGCTCTTTTTAGGAAAAAAGGCACGATGATCACAAAACTGCATTGTCGAAATCAATTTTATTATTTGTAGCGTAGCTTCCCAAGTAAGACGGCCAAGTGTGTCTGGTGAGGAAATGACGCAGCTGTCATGGTCTGCACAGGACATTTTGTGCTTTTAACCGTACACCTACGCTGCCGTTCATATAGCATGAAGTAAAGACCGCAACATTGCCAAGAAAGTATCTCACACATTTTTCAAGCTGCATATAGTTTGTAAATCTAGCACATGGTTTGGATAAATGCCTCAAATGTGTGAGGACAAGGCCAAGAAACTTCCAGCTGTTGAAGACTGTGTCAGAAATGCAGATACAGATACACGGAGGTTGATGTGGAGAGAAAATGTTGTAAATTATGCTGCTGTTTTTCACACACAGATGGATTTTACTGGATACGTGACCTACCACAGGACAGTGTGCGGTCAGTTCCTTCCTTCCTGACCGCCTCGGGCCGGTAACCAGTCGACACTGGGCTCTGACAAAAAGAGAAAACAAACCGGACATCAAGGCGCTGGAAGGAAGTTGAGGTGGCCGAGGGGCAGCGCCGATGCAAACCACCAGCAGCCTCCGTGACGACCCTTTAGTCACACGGGAACGCTCCGAGATTTGCACAGTGGCTCGGCGTGTGGACTTCTGCACCCTTGTCTTCACTTCATATTCAGTGAAAGGGAGATTCTAGGAATTGGGTGCAAAATTTGAAGATCTTGTGGGTTGTGTCCAGTGTGGTGCAGGTTGTCACGGCTGGAAGGTTTTCAGTTTGGCTTTCGGGCAGAACACCAAAGTTTCCCTCTTTGCACAGACACGCAGTTAAATTACACCTTTTCTAAACCTTAATTGAAGGTTATTTGCCACAAATGTTTTTTAACCAGGACCATTCTGGTATCCAGTTTAATTTGTGGCTTTGCAGGTCATCCTATACCAGAGTTCTTGCCTGGCGACAGGGTGCTGGGATCCGTTTCACCGGCCGTGCAGAGGATATTTTATTTTAAAAAAATACACAGATCTCTTTATAGATTTTGGACGTGCTAGAAAATCTTTTTCTAATACTAGATAATAATCTGCAGCCTTGACCGGAGCTTGATTTGGATTCCTGCAGACCTTTCTCAGGATACTTCAGTTTGGAAGTGCATCACATTTGCATTTCCCCCCTAGAAACGTGGTTTACCATGAGGAAGGAATAACGTTTGATCTGTAGCCCAGACTAAAATTAAAGACATTCTCAGCTGCTTCAGTTTTAAATATGTTAAACTAAGATGTTTACCATGACAACAACACCATGCATTAATCATAACACCTGCTAAATATCAGTGTGTGTGTTTTGTGTGTTTTTTTTTCTGCCTCTGTCCTGCCGATCTCAGACTGTTAATTCCCACTTCCACTTCTGTAGTAGACCCCAGATCTCCTGATCATCTCCACGTCACTGACACATTAATTGCACTGACATTTGTACTCAACGTACAGGTTACAAGAAGCAATTAGGAAGGTTTTTGAGTTTATTTATCACTTTTGCGAACGATTGGCTAATTGTCAACACTACATTACGGCACCTATGCTAAGCTAAAGCTAAAAGCTACGCTGCCGGATTAGGACAATGCCTGAACCAAAATTAACACTTTTTTCCTCACTTATCCGACTCTGGGGAATCCCGTTAGCATCCAATTTTGATCACGAGTGGCTAAGTACCTGTGGTCATGCCTGGTAATAAAATGCCTCTCCATATGTGTCCCAAGCCAATCTTGTGCCATGAATGAAAATAAACACCAACGTCATTAAGGCGCGGGAGAATATTATACCAGCTGCTGTGTCTAATATCCATTGTTCTTCAGGTAGAGATGAACAGCTGAATCCTGGCCTGAAAAGCCAGATGGTTTAGTTCCCTCATCAAAATCAGTCTGTACATACCTCACTGAACTGAACTTGGAGTCTTGTTTTTGGCTTGAGCACACGTCTGTTGAAAAATCTCCTTTCTCTTAAGCTGCAGCCACATATGGACTTATATTCCTCATTCCAGTGATCTCTCAATGATCTTTGAAGGTGAAGCAGTATTTTATACATTCAAGAGAAGTTATTGCTCCTCAGATTCCCCGATCACCATGAAGTAATTTGCACACTGGTTTCAAAACCTCTTAATTTTGTTTGCTGATTTTAGAAGAGAGACTTCTAAATAAATGGCTCGAGCACTGCTGTCACACACCGAGGTAGATCGGGGTCAACAGTCTGCATGAGTTAGACTGACTGTGGTAGGTTGGATGTTAGCGAGTGAAGAGGTTTTGCCTCGCCTGTGCGGTAGGTCCACAGGCGACTCTCAGCAGCAGGAATTTCTGCAGAAAAGGACCACACAGACACCAGAAACCGCTGATCACAGCGCTATTAGCGTCATTTCCCCTTCTGCAGCCGACAGTATGTACAGTAAACCTGCTACTGGAGATCTGCATTTGAAGCTCCTTTGAGATAAAGTAAAGAAAAAAAAAGGCTGATTAAGTTTCTCTGTGGCCTCATGCCGTTATTTTAATGAATCATTCAGTGGGTAATCTGATATTGAACAGTTGTTTAATGTCCTGGTTGAATCTCGATGGGATTTTTATTTAAAGCTAAGTCATCAATCTAACTTAACTTACGCTTAATTGCAATTTAAATGTAAATGTGAAACTGCTTCCTAGGGAAAAAACTGGCCCGTGATTATTTTGCTTATGTTAACGCTTTGGATGATTCATTTTCGGAAACAACAGGACTCGAATCATTTAATATTCAAGACACTGGAGCACTTTGGTTTCTAATAGGTTACTGTTCCAAACATTTAAATAGATGCACAGTTTAAAGAAATGTTTCATACAGACTTTCTTATCCAGTTTGTTTGAAACATTTGATCAGTCGGTTCACTGGTCCATCACAACAATATCTCAACAACTCCCCTGTCAGATTGAAACTGTGTTACATATTTCCTGACTCCCACAGGAGCAATTTAATTAATGTGCAAACTTTTGTGCCACTCTTTGAAGGGGAACTGTAACAAGATTGTTGATCATAATTTTTTAGCTAAACATGGGTATACCCACAGTGAGCATCTATGTCACTACGACAAGATTCCACTCACAGATATCACCAACTCAATGGCAATTTCTGCTGCCTTAGTTTTGAACAGTGGGAGGTGATGTTCCTTATCAATATACACTTACTTGCCACTTTATTAGGTACACCTGTTCAATAGCCAATCATATGACTGCAGTTCAGTGTATTTAGTCATGTAGAGGTGATCAAGATAACTTGCTGGAGTATAAACCGAGCATCAGAATCAGTAAGAAAGGGGATTTAAGAGACTCTGAATGTGGTGTGGTTGTTGGTTGTTGCTGAGTAATTCAGAACCTGCTGATCTACTGGGATTTTCACGCACAACCATCTCTAGATAAAATATCCAGTGAGCGGCAGTTGTTGATGTGAGGTCAGAGGAGAATGGGCAGACTGGTTGGAGATGATAGAAAGGCAACAGTGACTCAAATAACCACTGGTTCCAACCAAGGAATGTAGAATACCATCTCTGAACACACAACACGTCCAAACTTGAAGAAGATGGACTACAGCAGCAGAAGACCACACCGGGGGCCACTCCTGTCAACTAAGAACAGGAAACTGAGACTACAGTTCACACAGGCTCACCAACACTGGACAATAGAAGAAGGAAAAACATTGCCTGGTCTGACGAGTCTCGATTTCAGCTGCTACATTCAGATGTCAGGGTCAGAATCTGGAGTAAACAACATGAAAGCATGGATTCATCCTGCCTTGTATCAATGGCTCAGGCTGGTGGTGGTGGTGTAATGGTGTTATGGTGTCAGAGTCATGGTTTAAATGCCACAGTCTACCTGAGTATTGTTGCTGACCATGTCCATCCCTTCATGACCACAGTGGACCATCTTCTGACGGCTACTTCCAGCAGGATAATGCACCATGTCACAAAGCTCATATCATCTCAAACTGGTTTCTGGAACATGACGATGAGTTCACTGTACTCCAACGGCCTCCACAGTCACCAGATCTCAATCCATAGAGGAACCTTTGGGATGTGGTGGAACAAGAGATTCTCATTATAGATGTGCAGCCGACAAATCTGCAGCAACTGATGCTATCATGACAACATGGACCAAAATCTCTGAGGAATGTTTTCAACACCTTGTTTTAAGACAGTTCTGAAGGGGGTCCAACCTTTTACTAGCAAGGCGTACCTAATAAAGTGGACCTAATACAGCCTGAACATGTCCACAGATTACCACAAGAGGGGGTCATGCATGTGGATTTTTCTGGTAGGCAGGCTAAACATGACTGGAGTTGGGGGTCTCCAGTGTCGTTGGGTTCATGTAATGTACCGCGATGGGTCCAGCAATTGTTTCTGTTCACATCCTCCATGAATGTGCACATTGCCTTTCAGAGCCGGCTGCAGTTTAGTGGTTTGGTTCGGGTCCCAGGGTTAAGAATCACCTTCCTGAAAATGCTGGTTCCGCTCCTAAATGGCAAAGAAACATTTGAGGTTTCTAAAAGTAGAACTTTGTGCTGTAGCAGAGCCAGCGGTGTGGTTTCACAAAATGGATAAAACACAGAATTCAATAAATAATACTGCTGGTTGACCGGTGTGGTTGCAGCTAGAAGCGGACCACACAGACGAGGAACCCACTGATGAATTACAGGTACTTAGTGGATTCTCCGGTCTCAGGCCGTCTCAGGCTATGCCACCCTCTTAGTGCTCATCTGTGTGCAGTGGCCCCCGTGTGATATTTTTAGATGCGTGACTCACCCTCAGCGCTACAGCAGCGCTCTGCCTCGGCTGTTAATTACATAAATAGTCGGTTTTCAGCCACACGACCCGGTCCGTGAACCATTCGTTCATTGGAATTTCAATTCGGACCAGATAATCAATAAAATGGAAAAACAGTTTGATCTCTGTTTCTAATATTCAATTTAATGTTTTGGTGAAATATACCAGTGGTTCTCAGATGGGGGTTCGCATACCCCTGGGGGTACTTGAAGGCACTCCAGGGACTATGTGAAATTTAAAATAATATTAATAATAAAAAATAATAATATCAATTTAAAAATTAGAAAAGATTTAGATTCTACATCTTTCTTATTCTATTTTGATATTTATATTTAATCTGTTTTCTGTGTCTTGGATGTTATGTTGCCAAACGTGTACTTTTAAGTTTCTGTCTAGATTTTAGCTGTCAGTTCACATGGATGTATGTCAGTAAGTATGTCTTGTCGATAAAAGTAGTTATAAGACTCTATTTCAGTCCAGTTACCCTTTACCGGGCAAGTTACCATATATGGTCACTTCCGCACGCATCGCAAATGATATGGCCGCCATGTTTCTTCAGTCAGCCAATGTACTTCCGGGTCACGGAATGACCATAAACAAAATATCAATATTGAATCTTTTATATTTCAGCAAATAATGGAATAACGAACTGCGTTTTCATTTTATTGATTTTTCGGGTTTGAACTGAACTTCAAATGGACGAATGACACGCGGACCCACAACAATTTCTTCACTTCATTGATTCAGTCGGTGCGTTTGAATGTAAAATATCTTTATTCGACCTTCTCAAAATGTGTTTCAATAACAGAAATTGTCATCATGGTGAGTTTGAAATACTATTCACAAATAGGAATTAATTAGACGTTATAATTTTTCAAAATCAAAATCAGCATGTCATCGTAATCCAATGAAAAGCAACGAGCCTCCGTCAAGAGTCTGTTCACGTGTCCGAGATCAAGAAACGCGACGTCAGACTCTTTGTACATGTCGGGTCGGGTGTTGAGATTTTTCAACGAGCGTGGTCGTCCTCCGGCGAGAGTCACAACTGAATCGGGAGATGTCGAGTCTGACGTGACCGAAACAACAATCGTCATAAGATCATACCAAAAAATACACAGAAAGAAAAGCGGAACGGAAAGGTAAAGAGTCTGTAGTTAACACGTAAAACAAAGATCTCATCAGAAATACTTGACAAATATCAGTATATCATTCTTTTGTTATACAAAACCAAAACTGATTGTTTTTCTTTTTTTTTCTTTTTTCCATGACAACACATGATAGGTGATGGTAATTTGGCAACATCTGCATTTCAGGAGTTAACAGAAAGTCAACTATTATAATAAACATAAGTCACTGGACATTATTCATCATCATCATTGGCCCCCAACCCGTCCCACCCCCACCTTAATGATGCCTTTATACATGATATTGCATGATAAAAAGATGATGAAATCATTGACATTTACAAAGTCCACAAACGTCTCGTTTGCGACCAGAAAATGACTTTTCATTGACTCTTTTATTAGCTTTTAAATTTCTTTTTTTTTCATCCCGCAATTCAAGACTGAGGTGAATTCAGCTTTTTTTTTTAAATATTATTATTATTTTTTTTTTCACTCGTTCAACTGTAAATATCAAAAGTTTTCCTCGAAGCAAGTTTAAATAAATGGGAAAAAAATCGAGCCGTAATTGTTAGTACTTCCAGTCCTTCGGCTTTGAAACTGAATTGACCTCAAATCTGCAGTGAGACCCACCCAGCTTCAGGAGCTCAGTCCCAGTTTGTAGTCTTTAGTAGAAAAAAAACTACAGTGTCACTACTTGTTTTGCTGGTTCTGCACCACATCTGAATTAAATCAAGAGTTCTTAGAGGCACCTGGAGTGGTACAAAGATGTGCTCATCAGGGTTAAGGTATTGTCAGTTCCTTGTTAAGGTGTTTTTTTTTTCTGTTTTTGTTTTTTTTTCAGTTCATTGTCAAGTCCTCAGGAACAGAGTACCCGCAGAGGAGACCGGACCAATGATCACACAGGTAATGATGCTTGGAAGGCTGACGCGACATTTAGGCCTCAGGGCTTGTTTTTTTTTTTTTTTTTTTTTTTTTTTCTTCTCAATTTTCTTTATGTAAATTTGTTATAAAATACATCCTGGGCCTGTGAAAGTATTGAGAGAGAGAGATGCACGCTATAGGAGATACGTAAATCCCAATATATTGTGTGTGAGAGAGACTTTAGATACAAAAAAAAAAGAAAAAGAAAAAGGGGACGGATCTTTTTAAATGTTCATGGACTGTACATATCAAATGCAAAAACAAAAGCCTTGCCATACTAAATGGATGAGGTCTGTTTTTTTTTGTTTTGTTTTGTTTTTTCAAATGCTTGCACAAGTCAAGATTCATGTAAAAGGAAACTCTTCTTGAACGAGGGCCCAGCAGAGTTTAGGCTGAGGGACGGTGCAGAGCCTGCAGGGACAGCATCATGAGATTCAGCATAAGGGCTGTTTTTTTTTTAATATATATATTGTCTTAAAGGCCCAGCTTGGAAAAACCAGAGTAGTGCTATTCTACTGTAAGCTGCAGAGCATCGGCTAAAAGCGCCGCTCGCGTGTTTCCACTTTGCTTGTCGACCAGTTCCACAGCGAGCCTTTAATACAGTACTGGGTACACAGCTTCCTGAGAGTTAGCTAGCGACCGTTCTAAAGTCACACTGCACATCTAGCTATCTGCTCATTCTATGTGTTATAGCGTAGGGATGCAACCGACTGAGCCGACCTCCTCAAACAGACGTCAGGTCTCTTAGATCAGTGGTTCTCAACCTTTTTTTGGGGTCCTGGACCTCCTGCATGTTATCCCCTGACCACCCATCCTCAGGGTAGATCAACAATTAGCTTAGCTTAATTTCAACTTGAACATGCAAGTCAACGAGTTTCCCAGAAAATCTCCCTGCAGATATTTCACAATAAGAGCATTATTAAGAAAGACGTGAAACAGTAGGGGCCTCGTAATTAGAAACAGATGCAGATCGTGTTAAGTTTGTATTAACTGTGTCATGCAGTTACTTCGAATGATGCAACCTAAGAGCCAGATCTCCCAGATGTAATTAGAGAAAAAATCCTGTTACCTTCTGCAGTTAAGGTAGATAAACGTGTCAGCCACATATGAGTAAAATAATCCTATTTCTATAAGTTTTTTTTTATTTTCACAGACCCCTTGCTATCCCACCATGGACCACTAGGGGTCGACGGACCCCCGGGTGAGAATCACTGTCTTAGATCAACCCATTACTCACACTAACTGAAAAACGTAATGCAGGTGTAATGGCGTTTTCTGACCATTTAAGATTTCGACTTGTCCACTAGGGATGTCCCGATCGAGATTTTTGTGGCTCAGATCCGAAATTTAATATCGAATCCGATCGTAAATAAACAACAGTTCCTCCCCTGTAGATTCTCAAAGCCTTTTCTAGTCTTTACTTGTCTTCTCTTAGAGTCGACTGGATTCAGTCCAGTACGTATTTCTGTCAGAGTTAACATGGTGAGGAGAGGGGAGCTGGTACCTGGTCCTAAACTCCCTAGCTATCTGTGGAATATCCTTCATTTCCTTGATGCTGTCTCCAGGAAAATGTTTCTTTTAAATGTTCAGTGTTTGTTGTTTCACTGCAGCCTTTGCCTTTGAGTGGACTCTGCATATTTAATTCTTCTCTTTTTGGGTGGTAGTATTGAATGACCATCTCCTACTACCACCTTGCAAAATATCCACATTGCATAAGTCACAAATTGAGTTTATTTTATACGGCATTTTCCACACAGCAGACCTCAAATAAAGAACTACAAAAAAGAAAACTTTAAAAATCAGTCTCTGCTGAAGCTCGTCATCGATCCGATCATTTAAAAAAATGCCCAGATCTGCCCTGATCCCAATCGGGACATCCCCGTTTGTAGCTGAAAATGTTGATCACCTCCTTGTGGGTGAGTTGCTGAGTGAAAGGGGTTGAACTACTTCACAGGATTTACAGTATGCCGGTACCTTTCCATTAAACAATTCGAAGCAGGCCAATCTCTCACATAACAAAAGACAATTAACTTTGCCGCACAGCTAATTTCATTCCCTCCGTGACTTGACTCAGACTTCAGGAGGTTCACTTACAGTGTGTCAGCTTGAAGTGCTGCTCAGAGTCCCCGTGGTGGGCTGGAGCACAACACCGCGTCACACTAGAACCCGACCTGTCACCGATGTCGTGACAAAAACATGCAGATCAAGTAGCTACAGCTTAGCGAAGCCACAAGCTAGCTCACCGGTACCATAGCGAATAACGCAACTCAAGACAGCCAGACGAAAGAACACCCTTACAGATGATTTTATATTTATGGAACCGCACATCTGTGCGATCAGTACCGGGACACTATGAGTTGGCGAGCCAGTCACCTCCAGGTTGTAGCGCTTTAGAAATGTGTCAGAATGGGTGTCGAGCGCTACGTCTGAGGACAGGAAGGTTGTGCCTTCTGCTTTTCTTCTGTGGTTTCCAGGTGAAGCGCTGGGCTCAGTGTAATTGGGCTCAAATGATCTCATGCAAGAATATTTCTTACAATCAGTGACAGAGTAGGGACGTCATGATCGAGGTATTTTTGAGACAAGCTCAACGTAGTAACGATCTGATCCCAAAGAAATGAAATTTCCTTCCCTGGAGATTGAAAACCACTTTTCTTTTTCTTTTTTCTTTTTTATCTTTAGTGTATTCTCCATGTGTGCATTGTGTAACTGTATTAAGTCCAATAAGCTGAAGTTACTGTAGCAAGGAGAGGGAAGCTCATACCTTGGCTCCAGAAAACAGGGACATGGTTTTGGTTTATGGCAGATCTAGAATAAATAACTACAAAAGATCAGGCTTGGTTGAAGCCAGATACCGGGATGGACCGATCTCTAGATACTGGTCGGCACATCCCTAATGACACACAGCACATGATGAGATGCTGTAGTATGGATGATCCAGAAAACTGCACCCATGCTTCGTGCTAGAGTGTGCACACACTGTTTTTCCTTCAACCTTTTCATGATGTCTGGCTAAACTCAACAAACAAAGCAGCTCTTCTTTGTGCTGTCTGGAGCTCGCCATCATGTTCTCCAGTGAATGTGTGGAAGAACTCCACATGCACTGGTTTTAGTGTGTCTACAAGCTTTGAGTTCAAATCTACGTCTAAGGGAGCATCTTGTGTAGCATCACCAACCAATCGCATCAATCTGCCGTCACTAAGATGTTTGCTAGCATGTTTCATTACAAACTACTCCTCCTTTGTTTCTTCTGCAGCTAATGTCCCTTGTGAATGTTCACATCACCATCAATGGAGCAACAAGCTACAATTCATATTCAGTGGAAATGATATTAAATGTTACACTTGAGTCTCTTGTCACGTTAAGCGTTGCCAGACGTACGATAAGTATCGTATTTGTACGATAAGTATCGTATTTTTACGATAATATCTCCCTCTGTACGATCAATAATTCCAAAAATCCTTTAATGTACGACAATTTGACCTCTCCAATACAAGGCTAATAGCAAACACGCTGTTAGTTTATTTAAAGGTAAAACTGCATTATAAGCTCCACTATACGGTCTGTGGTGATGTTTTACTGTAGCAGTAAATGGTCCTGAGCAACTTCAAATCGGGTATGTACGATAATTTTCCTCAAAATACGATCATTTTAGGCTTCTGGTATAATAATCTGTCACTTCCCATCTGGCAACACTGGTCACGTTTATTTTTTGTGTTTCTTGTTCTGATCTTTCAGCAGCAAAAATGCTGATGTGTGAATTTCCTGTCACTGTTTTGTGAAAAACAGCTGAGCAGCTAGCTTAAATGCTAACAACCTGTTGAAACGATGTGGAATTTTCACAAAAATTAAACATCTTACCCCTTTAAAGTTTGCGCTATTGACAAAATTCAAAGTGTGGCTGAACACTGCAGAGTTCTGATGTTGTCTGGAAGACCTTCGTGACATTTCAAGGGTATAACTAACGTTTTACCAACAAATTCCACAGCAGTGGTGCGTCATCATTACCATAATGACAGCTTTTTTTTTTTTTTCCAGAAAGTGTAACTTCCCAGTGTTCAGCCACACTCTGAGTTTTGTCTATCGGTGAGTTACAGTAATTCAAATACCACAAATTTTTTTTTTTTGTTTTTTTTTATACGCAGGCGGATGTTTAGGTCTTAAAGGGTTGAACAATGTTCTTGCATGAGGCCCAATTTTGCAGGAGCACAAAAGAAAAGCAAATGACTCATAATCAGGATTTACCATCTGAGTTATCAGTCCTCACTGTGCACTGGAAAGAACAGCGGCCACATGATACATATGAGCTCGAATGTCGTTATTTTAGAAAATGCCACATTGAAAATCTACACTTTTAAAACTAATGTGCTAAAAATAGGCATTATGTTAATATAGCTGTTATTCGTATGCCAAATTAACAGTTTTATATGGACTGCATTACTTTCCTCAAAGTTATAGACTTAAAAAAAAATGGTTGCCATTTTTTTAATTTTTATGAATACAACATGCTTTCATATAATATGTGAAATATGTTTAAAACGGCTACTTGTAGGCTATTTTTTTTTATAGGGGCTGCCTTGGAGGGGACTGTAATCTGGAGCTCAGTATCTCAGTATAAAATCCTGCCTAAAATGACAAAATTGGCTGAAAAGTTTGAAACGTCAGGACACCAAACGTGAACATATTCTGCTGCCGACTAATACCCTCGTAACAGAGACATATTGAAGCAATTTAGTTATATACTGTATATATATATGTATTTTTTTTTTTTAACGTTTGGGTGCCCACTTCTGCACGCAGCTCCACTCCTTCGTAGAGGCATATGAGTGACATCACCTTAAGACGATGCAGCACTTGGGGGCCGACAGCCGTATTCACACAGTCTTAAGACATCTGTAGAGTAAACTGATCACTGTATGCTGGAACCATAAACTGGAGTAAACTGCACACTGGAGGAGGGGGTTGCAAGATAGCACGAAGGGAGGGGAATTTGGACCAAAATAATAATAAAAAATAAATAAAAATAATAAAGGAACTGCAATTAAGCTCAGCAATTCAAACTTTACAGTAGACTGAAGGCTGAAAAATGACTTCTTCTGAGGCCATGGTGACGCATGGGAAGTGTCAAATAATTTGATTCATGCTGCTCCGTGGGGGAGGGTGGAGGGGGAGATGTATCCACCTTTTTCACTTGTCGCCTGCGTGATCCCACCACAAACCGGTGGCGATGGCGAGGAGTCGTAGAAACGCGATGATGAGTTTACACACGGATTCCGATGCTCTTCCAGCGCGGGGAAAACACTGATACCAAAGGGTAGAAATACTACACTCGAATGCATTAAAGAGTCAGATGAGGTTTTGTCGTCGGCTGTTTTCGTCAGCAGTAATGTTATTTACATTGTTCCGTATGTACAGTAGAGAATCTCCCAGAGATGTTAGGTTCTGTAAAGCTGCAATGGGGAGGGGTGGGGGGTGCAGGGGCAAGGGGGGGGGGGGTACTCCTTTTGAAATTCCTTAGATGAAGAGCCATACGAGTCCCAGTTGTTTTTTTGTTGTTTTTTTTAAATGTTTAAGGATGGACTTGCTGCCTGTATTGCGGGTCTCGACTCTTATGTGATCTTTTCTCTGAAGCCGTGGATGCACACACACACACACACACACACACACACACACACACACACACACACACACACACACACACACAAACTTAAAAAGTCGGTAAATAGCAAAGTTGGAAAGGAACCACCGTGAAATCATGAACATGGACATTATGGTTCTTCATCTCAAGGACTGAATTTCTCACACAAATCGAGACTTTAAATACAGTAATTCTGTTTTTTTTTTGTTCATCATAAAGGTATTCATTGAGAAAGTCGAGTGTTAAATGCACTGTACAACCTTGTATAATTTTTTTTTTTTTCAAAATATAGTTTATCCCAGTGTGTTTTGTTGTATTTTTTTGTAATCTTACAGTATCCTGTACACTTGGTGTCTGCATTGAGATTGGGCGATATCCTGATCATTGGAGAGAAGAAGAAGAAGAAGAAGAAGAAGAAGAAGAAGAAGAGGGGGGATAAAGAAAGAGAAGAAAAGGTGTTGTCCAGTGCTGCCCTCAGTGAAGACGCTGCACTCCGTACCGCGGCTCTCTTCTGTCCCGCACCTCAATCTAAAGGGAACAAGAAGAATTCCTTCACTGCACCGACCACAGATTAACAGCCTCAGGAACCAACAATAAAGAAAGAGTAAAACACCATGAGTTTTAGATTTTAGATCTTTTTGCAAATTTGGGCCGTGGTGTTTTAAAAAAGTAAACTATATTTTTATAGCACCTTTCACAGGTAATAAACCACAGTGTTTCACAATAAAATGATAAAAAGACAGAATGTTGCCAAAAATAATAAAAGCAAGTAGATTTAATGCAGTTAAGACATAAATAAATAAATAAATAAATAAGTAGAATAAACCCACATTTAAAACAGCCATAAAATTACATAGAACATAGATTAACAGACTAATAAGGTCCAATGAAGAGCTGCTACCAGAGTTCCTACTCATTTGAAATGTCAAAATTCTGTACTTTTTCCAGACTCGAATTTCCAAACTTCTACGTAAAAAATAAGATAAAATAAAAAAAATTAAAAAATCTAATTTATGGCATTAGAGTAAATAGTTTTTTATCATGTAAATCATTGGTCCTCAGCAGGGGGTCTGCAGAGTGGGGCCACAAAATCATTGGTTGATTAAACATTTTTTATATATATTTGTATACATTTTTAATTTTCCCGCGCGACTTTAAATTTCTTTACTTAAGAAGAGGAGGATGGTTATCTTTATTCTGTGACCCCTATAGTAGCTTTAAATGTTACGAAGTAAAAAAAATATATATATATTTTTTATCTCAAACTTTCTGTTATGAATCCAGACTCTTTGAGGAGGTCTGTGCGTTGTGAGCAGATCATGACGTTTCACACTCAGTTTGGTGGTTTTTGAAGTTTGCTGAATAATGGAGGAGATTTTACTGAAGAGTTTGTCCTAAAATGGATCAAATTATGAGAATATAAAACTGTAACGATGGAGTATTTTTGATTAAGGTCAAGATTTGGTTTGAAATTCAAGTATTTGAGAAAAACTAAATACTTTTTTTTTTGCACACTCTCATTTGTATTGAATGAGTATGATTGAATTGTGAAATTGCAACGTTCTTCCTAGACCAAATATGTACCTCATCTAAATGTGCGTAAAGAAGATATAAAATACAACCAGTTAATGTTGAAGCAGCTAAGTGCACGGCGAGGTAATCCACTGGGTAAATATGTGTAAGTCTGACACATCAGTATTCTGGAGACTGTTAATAATATTAATAATATTAATAATAATAAGCAAGGGGATCGCTCCACTTCCTCTGCTCGTTAATTCAGAAGGTCACTCACGTGTTAATGCATTCTCCAAATTTAATGCAAATACAATGCGTGAAGCAAAAATTCACTTACCCTTGACACAGCAAAATCTGCAAGGACAGAAGAGAACAGAAGTGTTGGCAATATTCACGGTGAGGCCGGGGAAATAAAGTGCAAACTAGTACGGAAATACATCAACGTGCTCATGTAAGTATGAGTTCAGCATTTACGTCGTCACTGCTGCTGAACAGCTACTACACTTTCTACCCCAACGGGGAAAAACCAACAGGGATGATGTGTCTCATTAAATGAAGACGTTCCAACTTCACTCTTTCCTTTTGTAAAGTGTTTTTTTTAAAGCTTTGTGATGCACCCGTGTGAAAATGAGCTTGGATGTGTCTTATATAGAAAACTGAAAAAGGACCAAAGGAAAAAATAACTGTGAAATGACACAGGTGAGATTGTGCTGAAAAGAAACCGAACAAGATCATGTGATATAAAGGTAAAACCAAAAAAAAAAAAGAAAAAAGAAAGTAATCAAAAATGTCCAACTATACTGTGGACTCCAGAGGATTAACTGAGGTTAACGCATTCATGCTGATATAAATAAACCCAAGTATATCTGTTCTGATGCAGCCTCTCTCCTTTCAGTTCAGTTATTTTGTATTTATTTTTTATTTTTTTGCTGATTACGTGTAAAACCATGTTCTGTCCGTGGGTCAGAAAAGGACTTGAAAACACAAAATGAAAGTCCACACTGCTGATGAAGCATTAGAAGCGTTAAATGAGTAAAAAAAAATCACTGACTCCGTTGGTGAGGTTAATCAGATAAGAACAGAAAGACACGCCCACGCTCTGGAATATCTCCAGTTACCATGGAAACCATCATGGAGATAGACTGTCGGAGAACCGAGACATCTTATGTCACTATTCTCCCTCTTTATCTCCCGGCCTCTTCCTCCTCTCACTCCTCCTCCTCCTCCTCCTCCTCGCTTTACTCTATCCTTCTCTATCTGTAGGTTTATCTCTCCGTCTACTACACGATAGATCTTTTCCTCTCTGCCTCCCTCACCGTTGCTCTTTTCCTTCTGCCGTTGTGTTTGTGGAGTCGGATCAAACGCACGATCCTTACATAAGGAGATTTTTTAGAACGTCTTCTGCTCTTGCCCCTACGCCACCTTCTCCCGCCGTTCCCTTTCCTCCTCTTCCTCCCTTTTCATGCAGCTGAAACAATGCGATTCAACTGTCCTGATGCAACAACATGCAAACTGTCAGAAACACTCTGGAGGACGCTCTCCCACTCCTGAATTCAGCACTCAAAGCAATTTGTGCGGAGAGGCTGAGGTCACGTTGAGACGTGTTTCATTTTTCAGAGGGGCAGATCCTGCTTACGTTAATAACTCCAAAGCTAAGGTCTAAAAAAAGGGGTGGAGGACTATGTGCTTGGCTAACACAACTTCAGTGTTACTATTTTACAAGATACTAATTTTCTCTGCCTTCTGGTTTTACATAGGCCTACAGAGCTGTACTAAAAAACAACAACAACAACAAAAAAAAAGAGTTAAAAATCTGTTGCCTTCCTTGTGACTAAATGATATTATTATATTTAGAATTTATGTGTAACAATGTAAAAAATGAATAACTAAAGTAAAACACAAAAAAATATATACATTAAAATATTTCTTGGTTTTGGTAATTTATTTAATTGTATTTCTTGTAATTAATAAATTAATAATTAGTATGTTTTTATTATTATTCATATATGTATAACAAACACAAAAAATACAGTAACATACAAAGAAATATACATTCAAATATTTCTTTTGTTTGTTGGTAATTTAAATTTTATTTCTTTTAATTCATAAATAAATAATTATATTACATTTGTTATTATTTTATATTATTTTTATACTATTTATATATATATATATATGGTTGTATAACAAATGAAAAAAAAAACAGTAAAAGTAGAACACAAAAATATACATTAAAATATTTCTGTTTTTGTGTTCTTTTTTTCTATGTAAACATATAAAGTAAAAAAAATAAAAGGTAAAATAAATAAAAAACAAACACATTGTGTATTTGTTTGCTTTTGGTCATTTATTTTAAATTTATTTAATTTTTCGTTTATTTTACTTTTTCATCATGTGCCCTTAACTGTGAAGAAAAATGTGAAGAATTTCACTTTGTACAGAGATACTTTATGCTAAGGAGTTAAGCAAATACAGTACTACTATGTACTAGTACTACTTGTCAAATTAAAAAAAAAAAAAAAAAAAAAAACGAGGGGGTGAAATGTAAATGATGATATGTAAGTAAGAACAGATTTATCTGGAATATTTCTGCACATCATCAAATTACATTTTAAGCTATTTCTTCTTTAATTTTACAAGTTAATTAATACATACTGACAGGACCCAACCCAACTACTCCATTACTAGGACTCCTCCACTCACCTTTGTTGTCTGTCTGAAGATCGTCGAGATAAAAGTCCGTCTGCCGATTTCCCAGGACGAAGGCCAGGAAGGAGAGGATGAGGGCGTCCAGGATGCCCATGATGGCCAACATGTACGCCCAACGCACGGAGCAATCGCCCAGGGAGTATTTCCCCGCGTGCTCTCCGCACATGTCCCGGATCACCTCGGCGTCCCACCCGTCGGGGAAGATCATGCAACCCAGCACCAGGCACACTCCTGGGGGAGGACATGGAGGAGGTGATGGAGTTAGCGGGGTGGAGGTAATAAACGAGTTGAAACAGCAGAAAACAACGTTGAGCGATCGCAGTTGGAAAGGAAATACAGGTAACCTTCTGTTCCTTTACTTAGACCCAACTCTTATCAGAATGAGAGTCTGGTAACACACCATTTAGATTTCATTAAACTAGACTGTAGGAAAACGAACATCTCCGCTTTCACTCATTGGTCAAACTTGTATAGCTAGTATAGCGGTTGTCAGGGGCAACTGTCGATCATCATGACGCTACGTCCTGTTCCTATAACTTCACAAAACTTCTCAGACACTTCAACATATATATCAAGTCATAATAACTACCTAAAAAACTACGGAAGCCCTAAGCGCTCACATATTATTTTGTTTTCCGTTTTCCCTCGATAACGAGTTAATTTCCTCTGTTATTTATCTCGTTATCTCTTTGAAAACAAATCTGAGAACGTGCCGTCATGCTGACTGATGGATGCTCTCAACACTATAATGTAGTGAAATAATAGTCTAATGTAATAGGTCTACTGTAAGGTGAGCCGTTTGCTTTGTGCTTTAATATTTGCTAGATAACAATTAAGTTTCCGGAGATCTGAACATAACAAGTTATTTATCTTGTTATCGCAGGAAAATGGAAAAAAATAATATGCATAAATGCAAGGCCGCTTAGGACTCCCGTAATGCCCAACTGCCCAAGCCCCACCCACTAACATGGAGTGGGTGGAGCTTATAACCTATACTGCAGGCATCCACCAGGGGGAGCTCCACATACTTTGGCTTCACCTTTAAGGAGCTGACACTTTTTATACAGTCTATGATGATACAGAGCGAAAATACTTATGCATGAAATTTGATAGTGATACGCATGATCCCAGACCAACTTTCTGCCACTAAAATATTATGGTCGGGTTAACTAGCATCCAGCCAGTGGATCTGGATCCAGTCATACAAAGAAGACATTTCACCAGTATTAAAAGAATTTCTTTAAGGATTCTTTTAGACGTTTAAAGCAATCTGTCACGCTTTGGATTAAGTAATAACAACCACACATTGGTTTGTGGATCAATAGAAACGCTGCTCATGTGAGGACAGTCCAAAGACAAGAGAGTGAAGGGGGTAAAGATTGAGACAGTGAAACGATGGAGACTTGTGTACATTATTCACCTCGAGACACTCGTATCACACCCACTCACACCTGCATGCACAAAAAAAAAAAAAAAAAAAAAATCAAGGAAAGAGTGTGTGCAGCACACAAACGCAGTACGAAGCCCTCCAGGGAAATGCATACATGCAACTTTCGACACTGCAACAGAAATGGTAATCTATACTTTACACCTCTGCTCATTCATCAAAGTGAGCATCGCTGGGGAGCTGATTGTGCCATATTCCTTACTCACCAGCCCTGTTTAAATAGCAGTCAGCCCGTGGCCTGAGGGGCTGTAAGTAAAGCAGTGGGATCCACTGGGAGATGAGGAACATACATGGCAGACGCCACATTGGATCTTCGTCGCGGCCCAGACGCGTCTTTTCCACGGGCAACATCGCTTGTGATACACATGAGAAGTCAGACAGATTTGGCCGAGTCTGTGATTATTACGCTTCAGTCCAATAAATGTTCAAGAGGTTTAACGTCTGGAGCTCAATCGGTGTGCGATTGTGAATATTTTAAGGGCTGTGTGTGTGTGTGTGTGTGTGTTATAGGACGTTGGGCGGCATTCAAACACACTGGCTGGTGTGTGGAATGAGAAATACAGGAAGACGCAGATCACTGTAAATCATAGGTATTCAACAGGGTGTGCTGCAGGGAGGTCGCAAAATCTTTGGGAGATTAGACATTTTTTATATATTTTTTTATTTTAACCCACAATTTTTCCCTGCAAATTTACATTTTTTAAAAAACACATTAACATGAATCCAATATATTTTAGTAAAGGGATAAATGGAGGCAGAAGACGTTATCTTTCAGTCAGCACTTCTCTAATTCAGCAATACAGCCACCGTTTCACATCGAGCACCACACCAGCCGAGACCTGTCAATCTAAGCCTCCTCTACGCAGTAGGCCCCGCCTCTATTGCTGCTGAGCCAGTCACGATGAAGCATATTACACGCTGACTTTATCATGTTCCCCGCAAATGGCCGAGAGTGTATTCAGTCCCCAGGGTGAAATCCTAGAGAAGCTAACAGTACATGAAATACATAGGTATGTTTATGACGTTGCATGGCCACCCAACAGTTGCACATGTTTGAAATAAAAAAAATGAATACTTGAATAGCCTGATATTGAATGTAAAATGCTAATAATGATGTATATTTATAAATAGCACTAGGCCGAGCTTAATATAGAACACATATAGTAGGTAGGGGGTTACTACTTAATCTTTCCATCGTTTGCTTTCCAAACAGACGTTTAGAAGATTACACCACACTTTTATCTCTTTTTTTAGGAACCATATTTGGTAACTTCCTCACACGTTTTAAATTGCGTCCCTGTGCAAGAGAATGTTGTGCTGGTACCGTAGCCTATTAGTTAAATGGTTGAACCTTGTCACATTAGCGAGTCCCTCTAAAGACCCCGTTTCTCACATACCGGCCATTCATCATAAGAAAATGGTGGGTGGTGAACTTGTAGCAGCAGAGGGTGGGAGGATATGAGATTAGTCACCACCTCTCCGTGTTAACATGCAAACACGAGGAGCCCTATTTTAATCTAAGATGTGCACTGTTTCAAAATGCGGCCGCTCCTCTGACAAAGTAATTGCAGGCGTAATGAGAGAATGTAATGAGAAAGAATATAATGACGATAATACTGTAAGTAATGAGAGAATAGAAGAGCAAAGGATGTAACCGTCATGGGAAATCAGTACGTTATTAGCTTCTTTTATGACCTCTATGCAATATATTAACACGGATGAGAGGTGATAAAATCATTAACTGAGTAATGAGCGTCAGGTAACATGTTTTATGGATTTTTGATGAATGTTTTCCCATCTGACGCGAAACTCTTGCCAAGTTATTGAGTGTGTGCTTTTGAAAACATGACTTGAACAGTGGTCCTGATGGGCACGGTGCTTCATCCTCGTGGCAACACATTAACCCGCCATTTTCCTCTGGTGAAAAAGTTATTAAATCTTATTTGCTTATCAATTTTGCTCTAGCTTCATTTTCACAGCTCAAGACATCATTTTGTTTGTTAACCCTCTGACTTGCACGTTAAGAAATACGATTAATCGCGATTAAATATCATTTATGTTTAATCTATATTAATCGCGTGCATGGCAAACTGAGTATTTTGATATATCATTATTAAAATGTTCACACGATTGCACAGATTGATACAATATAAATACTGAAGCTGTGTGATGTATGTTTTCGAGCTATGGTCATCTGTTCAAAAGCGCTGTAGCTCAAAAAGTATAAAAGCTACAGCTTAGATATTTGTATATATAATGTGTTCACGCATGGACAAATTTGTGGATCTCACAAATTAAATTAAACTAGCAATGCATAGAAAAAGGTACAAAATGAGAAATTAAGGATTTTATTGTGTACTACTAAAAACAAAACAACCATGTGGTTACAATGCCACTCAGAAGGTTAATTACAAAAGTGAAGTAACCGAAGACATTGCTGAGAATTAAAGTTAAGAATAACTGTAAAGTAACTCATAGACTGGTCAAACAACTTGTCCATTGAAAACCTACTGTAAATACTTCATGATGGTGTTGGCAGTTTATAATATACTGTAAAGAGACGGAAAAATGTTTACAATTCATCTCCCATTTGGAGGTGTATACAAACTAAGTTTGTAGCTGGAACGTAAATGTTTTACCAGTGGTTGTCAAAGCTGCCAAAAAGTCCAGAGGAAGAATTAGAAGAACCAAAATCACATGACCAAACATCTGGTCTGGTTTGGTGAAGAACTCTACTCTGGAAAAAAATTTGGAAATTGCGCAATGTGGGTGTCTGGCAAGGCGGTAGTAGGAGATCGTCATTCAATGCTGCTAACTTCATTTATCACTGAGACAAAAATCCTAAAGCGGGATAAATCCACTAAGGCAAAGTCTGCATGAAAACAACACTACATCAACAGTACATGTCAGTCACAGCTCTACTGGAACTGTGCCACCAGGAGTTTGGGTTAAGGCTAAGGTAAACATGTTACTCCCATTTCTCCTTATCTGACACCCAGATAATTGAAATCATTTATAAATTGGAAATCAATTTTCTCCAGCATGTATACACCTTCATTAGACTTTAACTAGACAACACGTGCACATGCTCCACAACCACTGCGCTGGTGTATGACCCTGGAACAAAAACATCCAACAAAGCTGGCCGCAGAAGAAGAAGGTAAATAGAAGAACCACCTGAGGGATAGCGCCATCTTATCTGCACCATAAGTAGCGCGCACATTATGTATGAGATTAAAAAAGCTGAACTATTATCCATTTGGTTGTTGTTTGAAATGCTGTTCTGACTCATAAACAACTGTAGTTGTTTAATATATGACGTAATAGGTCAACTGTAAAGGGGACTGTATCAACCTACTGAAAAGACACATATCGCCACCTAGTGTGGAGGAGGAGGACATGTTCCCGTCAGTTATTCAATTTTCTCCGATGCATGTAAGCTGGGACAAGGACCTCATCCACAAAGTCGAATTTCGAGAATAGCTTGATTAAGCCATGCATGTAAATGCCCTGAATGATGGATCAACAAGTCAGTTGTTTCCATTCCTCCTAGAAATGTGCAAAACCTAAATATTTCAACAAAAATTGGTAAAGGAAACGCCTACATTTCTAAAAATCTCTTAAATATCTAAAGCTAAAAACCCTTTTACGATCTCATGAGGTGATTTTCAGATGTGACGATATAAAAGTTTATGGCGAAAGTGCAATGGAAACATTGGTCATGGTCATGTGACCAGTTCAAGTCCATCTTGCTCGAATTGAAGTCTTGACGAGAATTTAAGAGAATTGTGGGATATCACGAGACAAGACTTGTATCACTCACAGCTCATTCACAAAACACTTTTCAATGGAAACATGTTCAAAGAGCAATTGCACTTTATCGAAATTTCAGAAATATGGCTTTTATTTTCTGAAAAATGTAAAGAAATGAAGCTAGTGACGCGTTGTAGGAGGTTGGTAAGTAAACGCTACTCACTGAAGACCCATCAGAAGATCTTGGCCAGTTTAAAGATTCAAAGCCACCAATCATGCAGCTTAGCATTTGTTTTTAAGCAATTCAGAAATTGATCATAATGATGAAAGTATCAGTTGGTCGATAGTCAGTATGACAGAAGGCCTGTACATGTCTATATGTGCACTCTCTTCCATCTGCCTTTCTCCTACATCTTCAGCTCGAGCCTTTAAGTGGGCACCGACAGGCTAAAAATAACCCTCCACCTTCCCACAACCCAAGAAAAGCCCTTTGAAGTTGCTGGGGTTTTTCCTCTCTTCCTTCCTCCCCTCCACTCTCTCAAGACACCACATTCTTAACTTGAAGGTGAAGGAGGAGGAGGGGACTTCAAAGGCGGAGGGATGGAGCGGTGGAGGAGGATGGGAACGGGAACGAGTCGTATGGAGGAGAGCGGGACAGTTACAGCTCCTACACTCTATTATTTCCACTTCTTTTGTTTTTGTTTTACCTCGTCTCAGTTCACCACTTCCTGTCGTTTCTTCTCGGCTCTTCATTCAGAGCCTGTCAGGTGTCAGAGGCATCAAAGCGGGTCAAGCTGATGACGGCGCTGGGCCTTGACGGGTTTGTCATCCGACTAGTTAAAATGACCGTGAATCGGTTTATTTATAGCGCCCTCGAGATGTTTATAGACTCGTTACATAAGGATTTTGACAGACTGTCTGCTTGTCTACACAGATTCTTCTTTTCATTCTAGACAAACAGACAAAAAAACGATTATGTAAGAGCTCTAAAAATACCATCATTACAATATATAAGCGGATGTGTTAAGTGTTTTTGATGGGAGCAACTCCAAGCTCCACGCTATTCCCCCTGAGCAGCTTGACTGTGGCAGCTCTATAGATGGCGGTGACGCTATCCAGCAGCCTACAAGGTATTTTTGTCTGATGGGACGGTAACTGTGTCAGATTAGTTGATTGTGGAGGCATAAATGATTCAACGAGTTGTAATGGTGAAAGGGAAAAGAAATATCTTGGGCGATGGAAAGTGGGCAGATACACGACTTAATTTAAAAGAAAAAAAAATTAAGGACGCATGAAATGGGCAATAACCTGTGAGTTTCTAAAATGTTTAACTCTTTAACATTCCTCTGAGTCATATATGTGACAGCAGTAGCTTTTTGAACCAATCAAACCTCTGTACATATGTTTAAGTAAAAGCTGCATCCAATATGTTATTTTCTTCTGGATTCATTGATAAAAGTCATTATAGGTTTAAACACATTTCTTAAAAACAACCCAACAACTTATTTTTTAACTGTGCGCCAACTCTGATTACTCAAAAACAAAACCACTTAGAGTGATTCTGACTTTTGTGATAGAAACTTCAAAGTCGTGGCTCTTGAAGGAGACCAAGACCATGAATGAGTTCCAACATGTTCATGAAGAGCATTCAGTTTCCTCTGGGTGTGTCCTAAATAGGCGGAGTTTTGTGTTGTTGTTGTTTTATTTTGCAAAAAGGCCGGAATGAAAAGAGGTCAGCGGCAGGAAGCTCTTTGAGTTAACCAAGATGGAGCATCGTCGATGTTGTTTACATTTCAGATAGAGAACGTTGACAGCAAGAGGAGACTAGTCACTGATTATGTGACAAACTTGAAGTTTTATCACATACCAGCGAATGCCAGTCATAGACAACTTTGGTTGAACGCGATTAAAAGAAATGATTGGAGTGAGACAATAACGGGCACACTTCATATCAGATAAGATTGTTAGTTTAAGCCTGGTTGGAATAAAACGTGACTAAAATAATGTTAAGTTAATCATTATTTGGGGGATTCTTGCTACATGATAATGCTAATGCTAACCACTAGCTAACCCAACTTTAACTGAATGTTTCAGGGGTGTCCAAGCAGAAGTTGCCTTTACTACGTTACCCTCCACAGTGGTTCCACTTACTTCTTGTTATATCTTTGTTGGGATAACTTCACTTGATAAAGACAGACCAGACTTTGTCCAGACGTTTCCCTCGTCCATTCTCACTCGCTCATTCTAAGCAGTCTCTTGAAATATGCTAACCAACATACAGTACACAATCTATAGTGTTTGAGATCTGCTGCCTCCAGCTAAGCTCCGCCCCTCAAAATACATCACATTGTTTACAAACCTTAAAGGGGTCTATACACCCAAATGTAAGTGGACCTTAACCCTAGTGTTGTCTCATAATTAATACATGAATGGTTTGTAACGGTTGTGGAGGCCACATTGATATCGGTGTCAGAATAAAATGCTCGCAGTGCTTATATTCTTCAAATGAACATTACTGTAAGTGAGCTTTCAGGAGTGAAACTTGGCATCCTTCTGGAAGTGGAGCTCTTGCAGACCAAAATCCAGGGCAGAGCAGCCAAGTGGAAAGGTGTGAACGTGACTGCTTTAAGAGATCACCATGTCCTGTCCATAATGTAATAAAGCTGTCTGAGATCTGCCCTTCCCTCTGCCACTGTGTCTAGACCTTGGCCCGCTGTCCTCCATCTATCTAATGACGGCCTCCTCGTTGATATACAGAGTTTTTATTGGGGTTGAGATCAAGCTTGCTGTGTGTGTGCTGAGGGGGCACTTTTCAAGATGCTGCTGCTGCTGCCAGGGTTCACTGGCCCTCTTAACAATGATTTTTCCCCTCTTCATCCTGGCTTTTCAAGTTCTCTCTGTGCTTTTTTATTCATTTTTTTTTATTATTATTATTATTTGTCACGTATATATTATTTTCATACGTCTGGCTTCTGTTTCTTGCATTTGGCATTTAAGTTAAAAATGTGCATATTTTTGATTTTTATTTCCTCTCATATTTTACGTAAAAAAGCTTGCACATAACCACATAATGTTTTTTTTTTTTCTTTTATATTTGGGGCTCAATGATTGGTCTCTAACAACACTACCTGATAATTAGAAAAAGACTATTGTACCTAACACGACAATGTACAGTTTATTAAATTTTACCACGGTGGATTTCACTGTTGAGCTTCTGATCTTTGTGGTCTGACAATGCTCAGATTTGGAAACTTTCCATATATGGGCAGAATTAAATGCTAAATTTCTAAACTCCTTTTCCGTCCAGAGCTGAAAGTGTTACTTGACAAAGTTTACATTCCTCAACGGGACCAGATTGGCCGACCCATGTGCAACACAGAGAGGATAAAGATGGGTGGCAGAACTGCTCCTGGAAAGTGAAGCTAAAGCTAGTAGAGCTCCCCCTGGTGGCTGGCTGCAGTACAGGTCATAGGCTCCACCTCCTCCATGTTAGTGGGCGGGATATGGAGCAAACTAAAATATATGTCTCAATAGTTTGTTTTGATGCATGTTCAAATGTCAATTTTTTGGATAAGTTTTGTTCTTGTTCATTATTAGACACTATAGAAACAGAATCTGACATAATGACATAACGGTTGGAGGTAGAGCAACATAAAAATAACATAAACGTGAGTGAGTCTGGAGGAAATGTGGGTGGGTCATCAATAGATGAGATCAGCCTCTGCCTCCAAAGATGAAACAACAAAACAGCTGAATGATCTGTCAAGATTACCTCCTGTGCAATGACTGGACATCTACACATACTAAATGAGAAAAGCACTAAAGAGAAACAGAGTGCACATAAAGATACCTACAGTTATTTCCTGAATGGTCATGTATGAGACTTGTGCAGAGTTCTGTTCATTAGATGAGTTGTGTGTTGTGCAAGGCCTCGGTTATTGTGAACTGAACTAACGGCTATGTAAGCAACCTGAAAGTTAAAGGTTATTACAGACTACAGACTAATGGCTGAGAGACTAATGACAAACAAAGAACAAAATGTTGTTAGCCTTGTTATGCTTAGCAACGTGCTTCACTTTGATTTCCCACCTGACATTGCTGCCTAGGGTCTTGTTGCAATGATGCGGCAGCAGTACTGTTCAAGGTGGAGCTGTTAGTTAGGATGTGGAGGAAAGAGCAGCATTTCTCAGGAAAATGGACACTTGGACCAGCATTATATCAACTACGTAAAATGACATATACCATCCTTGAAAAAAACATTTGAACGTCTTAGTTTGGCCCAAGCCCCATCCACTAGCACGGAGTGGGTGAAACTTATGACCTACTCTAAATGGTTTGGCTTCACTTTTGAGGAGCTGTCATGCTGTGCATTTTTTATACAGTCTTAAACCAACACTTTAGCATGTCAGAGAACACACCGAAAGGTTTGATACCCAAACTAGCAATCTGCCTTTCAACCTCCACCTGTCCTTTCATTGAAGATCATGTACAATTTCCTTTATTCTAAATCCTAGTTAGTTAGTTATTTCTTTATTTCGAACATAAAAAAAAACTAAACAGAACAACAAAAATAACTGTAGATGATGAAAATAAATAAATAAACAATAAAGTAACAGAATAAATAAAGTAACAAAACAAAGATCTAATGTGCTTTTGGGAAATCGTGCGTGCTCAGTCTTTTTGAAACAAAGGAAATAATAATTAAAAAAAAGTCTAACATGGCGAAGAAGAAGGTCTACTGTAGATGTTATCCATTAAATATGTGATGCTTCATTGAGAAGCATGGAGGATGAATAATGAGACATTTCCATTTTCCCCTCATACATATACATCCTATTAACAAACATTAGCAGCTTTCTCACACACACAAACTGAGTGACAACGCTGAGAAGGGTCAAATGAATCCATTATTCAGCTGCCAGGCTATTTTTAGAAACACCCTGGTGACTTTGAGATTATTTATTAAGCGCCTGATAATTAAAACATGTACGTTTGGTTGGGAAAAGCCGCCCGCAAATCTCAGAGAGGGCGAGGAAGAGAATGAAAGAGATAGAGAGCAAGCAAGAGGCAGGGATATCCCCCAGGGAAACTCTTCTCTCCCTCTCTCCTTCTGTATTTCTATATATAACTCCACCACTGCAGCATCTATTTAACTCCTGCTGGAACCGATCCATGTGGGCGCGTTTATCCCCCATACATACAAAGCCACGGTGGAAAGCTCGCACACGCACTTAGACAAACACATGCGTGAGGCATTTACGCGTTTACGCGAACAGCACAAGCCACGCTGGCTCCAGCGAGCAGATAGAGAGGGAGAAAACGTTCTCTTTAATAATTCAGCTCTCGCGGCATCATGTACACAGTTTTCCCCGCTGTCTCACGTGTGCACAGCCTCGCACACGCACACAAATACGCATATCATCAGCGCGCACAAGCTGGTCCTACATACAAGAATAAAAAAACACTTTCCTTTAAAAGATCCGTGCAAATCATTGTCTGTCAGGAGCAATCACACATGTACGAGTTGGCAGTGTTAACACCTCAACCCCTACAGCATCCTCCAGGATTCAGTTCACAGTGGATACATACAACACTTCACGATTCACGTCCGCCGCTAATGTGCTGCAGAAAGTGTTTTCTGCATGTAGGTACAGCTACAGACTACTAGGCACCAGGGGTTATACAGACTAGTCGACTTCACAACAACATGGATGCCTCCTAGAACAGAGATGGAATTACTTCGCTAAAGATGGAGCCCATACTACTGTGACATGTCAGTCCTGGAATACAACAAAAGTGCTACTGCAATACATCTAAAAATGCTAACGTCCAAACCCGTCCAGACGGAGAAGAAGGCTGAACATCAGCTATTTGATAAAGTTATTAGACCTTTAGCTGCAGGACATAGAGACACAAATACCTGCTGCACTATCCCATTTACCAACACTCTGTGGACTATTAAATGCTACTGATGGTGCTGAGTTGCCGCCTGTTTTTATACAGACTATACACATCTGCTTGTAGCACATGAGCTGTCCATTCTCAGCATATGTATTCAGGTCAAGAATATAGATTTCATTACTTTCTACTGGGTTTTTATTAGTGACATCATCAGAGAATAGTCAATGCTGACTTGACTTTCATCACATCTGAAAAATCTGAAGTCGTGCAACCCCTGCTGGGTACAAATTCATGGTTTCTGCCTTTGTGATGGCCCCTAAAATGTGAATTTCATTATGCACGCGTCCTCACATACTTTGCAGTTGACCCCCAGCACAGGCCAACAACAGCTGACTGTGCAGACTTTGTGCACATCAAATGTGGCGACAAGTCTTTCACCATCGAAGCATACTGGATGGTATTATAGAGTTGTGGAATAGTTTTTAGGGAAAAAGCTTTAGGGAAGAAGTGACGTCACCCACTGGACTCTGAACCTTGAAAAGGAAGCCTGGAGTGGGCGGAGCCTGCAGTCGCCATGTCGGATGAGTTTTACTCCGCCCACACTTGGATGCTCCAAATATGGAGACAGAGGGTCGTGTTGGGGCGGAGCTAAAGTCATCTAGAAATGCCCCTGGGAACGCCCCTAATTGCGGAATTTTACACCTTAATAAAAAATTAACGAATAAGTTAGAAATTAATTCACCCGCGTAGAGTTGTCATGAATAATAAAATAAACTATTGAGACTAAAACAGTTTTTTGTACCAGACAGTAAACAGGTTTAATAATGCTGTAAAGTTGGGCTTTTTAACATGGGGGTCTATGGGGATTTGCTCCCTTTTGGAGCCTCAAGTGGCCACTCAATGAACTGCAGCTTTTTGCATCTTGGTATGGGCTTCAACACTCAGGCCTGTACGTTGCCGCTTGGCGTATATACAGCCAGTGACTCTCACATAGATGCAGAGTGGGGTTTTACTCCTCTCTTCCAGAAGCAAACCAGTATCACCATGACGAGGTGTTAACAAACTAAAGTCCTCCATAATTCACACAGAGACACGTCCCGTCTTTCTGACTGTCCTCCAACTCCCATCGTTCTTCCATCTGCTTTCTGTCTTGCTTTTCTCCACACACTCTTAGGCCGGGCAGTCGCTGACAGGTCGTCCGTCCCAGGACAGCTCTTCCCCTGCGCCACGGCCCATGTCCTGCTTAGTTCTGTTTAATATTGCAGCAGACAGGGTCAGACGTGCAGGAGGCTGGAGGCGTATGAGCTGATGGAGGAGACGAGCGAGTAGAGGAGAAGACGAGTCATCGAGCTGCTGAACTAGTTTTTCTCGGTGCCGCTTTTCAGCTGGAGGGACGGACATTTTTTTTAATGGTTTTCTTCCAGGAGGTAGAGAAACCTCACCTTTCCTTTTAGCACTAAATTCCTCTTTGTTCAAGGCTGGTGAATTAAAGCTAAAGTTTCCCCGGAGCATTTTCCCACTGCTGAATCCCAGCAAAGGTGCAAGCAGACCTGAGGTACTTTTGGGAAATCTCGCCCTCCTCTTAGACGCCGCTTAGTCTAGATGAGTAAAATGACCCCATTATTCATTTACCCATCGGGGCGTGTTGTAACCAGGGGAAGACGGGAAGAAAGCCACCAATTATCAGGCAGCTGTTGATTCGTTAATGGCTTTAACCTACTTTCAGACGTTTTCGGTTTGCACTCCACCTGCTGGCCTCATTATGGTCTTAAATCTACTGGAAAGGAATACAACTTTAGTTTACTCATACAGTAAACTGTTGGGGTAGGTGGTGTGATTTATAATATCAGTTACACTAGTCAGTGAGTTTCATCTACGACAGACATTTAAAAGTTAAATTAATGTAGTTCATTTTCACGTTTTTACTGTTATTCTACAAAAAGACATTTCCAAATTGTGCTTCTACAGATTTTGAAGATGGTTTTACATATTGGAATTGTAAACAAACGAGTCACGTTGAAGTTAAAGATTGTTTTAATGTGTTTTATGCCGCACCAATAGAAGGTCTCTGATCGTGATAACTCTGGAGAAACCAGGAACTCTTTTTGTTGGCAGGTTTTATTTCCTTCTTGTACAATCAGTGGTTAACATTTTCCTTTTTTCCAGGTCAATACTGACCTTCTTTTCTTTTGGCTTGTCAGTACATGTCCTCATATTGCCAAGAGTTATGTGTGCCATCTTGAAGTCCTTTTTTTCCAGTGCATTAACCTTATTCACATTTGGTCAGGTCAGTATGTACAGACGCACACTTTGGCCTATTTTTAGAGTTTAGGTGCCAACACACAGTGTGTGTGTCTGCGCCGCCAAGTCTTCTGCATCCCAGTGTTTTGGCCTACGTTCCCATTTTTCCTCTCATCTTTTATTTAACCTTAACCAAACCAATCAGTCCCATTAGTTTAACTCAACACCACAGACGCCGCTGCCCTGAGTTGGACACTGCAACTTTTCTACAGTTTCAGTCGACATGAGTAAGAGGTGAGACTAAATTTAAACTGGGTGAACATTTCTCTTTTAACGTATTGTTGCTTTTATCCACGAGGGGCCCAAACGTCTCCCTAATTGACACTTTTGGTGCATTTGGCCTAAACGGAGGCCGCTGACGGTTCAAATCGGCCCCTTTGCTGTGTTTGCGGTGGTGCGCTCTGTCGCTGTCCTGTGCCAGGAGGCCTGCTGCTGCACCCAGCAGGGCAGAGTGGATGATTAAACGATCATCTCCGAGGTGCTGAACAGCATTAGGCTCTCTGCCAAGCCTATTAGCCAACTTACCTCTGCCACACATCATACACGTCCACGGGAAGGACAGTAACACCTTCTGAAGTTTCACAAACTCTGACGCGTTCTCTCGCAAATTACAGGCAACACAGGGGACGTCAAGTTATTTAGAGCAGGGACTGGCCGCCCGCACCCGGAATGGCCCCTGATTTGACTTTTGAAAATTCTAAAAACATTTTTAAGTTGTAACAACGCAGTTCACTGGTAAATGACAGGCGCAGCTTCATAGCACATCCACCAGCTCTTTTTCATCAGTGGGAAAGAACCCCGGGCCAGTAGGTGGCGATAGAGCATAGCATGGTAATAACTGCCCATAATGCTGGTGGCCAAAAAATCAATAAAAGTCACAATTGCCTCATTAAAAGAGAAACAGTCCTACTCAGTACGTTTACATGAAAAAAAACAAATTATTGCCTTAATCCGACTTTAACTGGACAACTTAATTGCACGTAAACACGTTTCTCCAGGATGTATACGCATAATCCGACTTTAACTGGACGATGCATGCACGCATATGCCACAACTGTTGTGCTGTCGTATGACCCCAGAAAAAAAACATCCGAGAAAGCTGGCTGCAGAAGAAGAAGGTGGCCAGAGTTGATAGAAGAACCACCTGAGGGATAGCGCCATCTTATCTACACCAGAAGTAGCGCACACTGTGTATGAGATTAAAAAAGCTGAACTATTATCCAACCTGATGTCGTTTGAAATGCCGGTCTGCTACATGAACAACTCTTGTTTATTATATGATGTAATAGGTCAACCTTAAAGGGGGCCGTATTAACCTGCTGACAAGCCCACTATCGTCACCTAGTGTGGAGGAGGAGGACATGTTCCTGTCAGGTATTCGATTTTCTCTGTTGCATGTGAACTGGGACAAGGATCACATTTAGAAAGTTGAATTTTGAGCATTAAGCTGTGCATGTAAACGCACTGACGAACTTTCTAGGGGTGAGGAGGTAGAACAGCTCTGCAGGAAAAAATATTGATATTTGAATTGTAAAAATTAACAAAATGCGTTCTTTGCACTTTATTTTATCTATAAATTTCTCTTTATTTACTCTTTTATTTATGCTTTTTGGTTTGGTTTGCTGTGCAGCTTGGATGGTAATTTTTATTTATGAAGCCCTCTGCACCTTTGTTGTGGAAGATTGGCATCTTTATACGTGCATTTGAGCATGAAATATATTGAGATAATGTGATGTATGTTGGTTCAATAAAAAAAGACATACATCTTATTTAAAATAACTTTTTGGTTATATATCTGGTTAGAAAGTTTGCCGCCCCCTCTGTCATTTAAGTTGCCCATCCCTGGTTTAGATACTGATACACTGATTATCTAGACATTTCTAGAGAAACACATAGACATTTATTTATTGGCACATTTGTATTTATGTCATCAAAAGCCAGTAATGGAAACTGAAACATGTTCTTGCAGGAGAAGGAGGCTCAGAGCCACTTAGTTGGATTCAACTCCTCAGATGATGACGTCACTCTAAAGCCCCTCCCGAATGATTTCAATGGCCCATAATCGGTTCCCAATGGAGCTGCTTCCAGGATAGTGCATGACACATGTGTGGTACTGATCGAAAGTCAAGATATTCCTGGAACGGACTCAATAACATCAGATTAGAAGTAAAAATGTAATTTTCTGTCTTTCAAATCTCTGTCTGACCTGGTGATGGGCCCACAGAGAGGTTTTGTGTGGCCACATGAAGCTCAGCATAACTTCAGTTAGTAAGACTATCTTTATCCTCCCTCATTTACAACTCTTTCTTGCTCTCTGTCTCCGTCTTCCTGCTGCTGTGATCAAGAACAAGATTTAACCCCTTATGGGGCGAGGAACCGTTTTTGGTAACTTCCACACACATTTTAAATTGCGTCCCTTGGTGAGGGTTAGAAGCATGTGGGTTTTCATTCATCAGGAAACATTCTCAGGTCAAATCAGAGTCAAATGTGGTCTACAAGGTCCACCTCTGTGTGAACACTGAGCGTTATTAAGTAGCATGAAGAAGTGTCCTAATGTTGTCTAATGTGTCTCGTATTATTTATGAATATACATTATTATCATCATTTTGCATTCAATATTAAGCTATCAAAATAATACAAAGGTTCAAAAATTCTTACACATATATATAACTTTTCTTCTGATAATATTCCTAATATCTTCTGATTGGCTCAGCAGCGATAGGGGCGGGGCCTACCGTGTACAGGAGGCTTAGATTGACAGGTGTAGTGTGGTGCTCTGTGTGAAACAGTGCACTGTAGAGCCACGTCCTGTATCAGTGATGACTGAAAGATAACGTCTTCTGCCTCCATTTATCCCTTTACTGAAATATGTTGGGTTCATGATAATGTGTGTTTAAAGAAATTTAAATTTGTGGGGGAAAATTTATAAAAAATATATAAAAATGTCAAATCTAGCACAAATTTTGCAAAGGGTTAAAAGGGGGGTTCCCACTACTAAGCACGGCTTCACCTTCTACCCCTCAAAATCTGTGACATCCCATTTGGGTCTAATAGCGAAACACATTTTCTTTGTTTCTGTGGTTTTTAACTGAACCTTACAGTAGTGGCTGAATCGGGAGGGAGGTTGTTTCTCAGGTGGAAACGGGGCTTAAGGAGTTAAACGCAGGGCTTTTCCCTTTTACACAGCATCGTGTGCTTTAGGCTTCAGGTGAGGACGGGGATACTTTGTTCATCAGAACGTTGTTCTCGCTTGATTAATGGCGTGTGGGAAGACCTGGGTTCAGTTCCTGTTAAGTCATGAAGATTTTGATGAAGTGCAAACTCCGTACCTCTGCTGTTCTGTCGGATTCATGCTGATTGCAGAGCAGCAAACCCTTTCAACGCACTCGGCAGAACAGAGGCCAGAGTGGGCTGATGAGGAAAAGAACAATACAGGAGGAGGAGGAGGAGGAGGAGGAGGAGCAGGGGGGTGAAAAATGCTGATCTCCTTCTCCCTGCCTTCCTCCTTCCTTCCCTTCCCTCCCCTCCCTTCCACTCTCTCATTCAGCATGCTGACTGTTTCTTCTGCACAGAGAACCGACTCCCACGCTATCCTGCTTGGCCTATTTATCACATTGATCAGCTCAGGAAGGAGTCGGATGCACGCGGGAGGCTCGCCCGGAGATGTGCAAGGGGTCGTGATTTTTCCGCACCTCCTAACACGCTCTCGACACAATCACTCTTCCTGGCGCTCGGCCTTTTACCTACGCGGCAATTTGGACACAGAGCCAGCTCTGAAAATGAGCAGGGAGCTGAGGGAGGCACCAGCCGCACACGGCAGCAAAGGTCATAATCTGCAGTGGTTTGATTTGAATTGATTCGTGATCTGTATGTGTTCACATTTTCAAATCGTTCAGCACTGGTGGTTGGACAAATGGTGTTATATATAATCTTGCACATATTTTGTTCTCAACCCAAGTAATTAATTCTAAAAATTGATCTATACATGAAGTGGTCATAAACCCTCCCCCACATCCCCTGTAATGACACACCAGTGATCATAAAATCCCACATTCCCAGTGCAGCCTCAACTCCAAGGATCCTGCCTCTGCCCAAATCTAATGCCACAAACCCCCTTTCCTCCCCCCCACGCACCCTCGAAAAAGAAAAAAGAAGAAAGCAACACATCCCATAAAGGCAGCACGACTTAGCAGTCCGTGTCCTGCGTGTGTTCAGCAGGCTACAATGTGTCCCCAGTCATTTCAGTGAACAGTAATCTGCCCACGAGAGCGGAAGACGAAACACATCACCTTCCTGAAAACAGTAATCCAATCGACCTCGAAATAGCGGTGGGGGCCCGATGGAAGCTCCCTGGGCGGCAGGCGTCCGCCGTTTACGCACCGCGTCCTGTACCAGTGAATGGGTGAATGGATGGCATTTGCATTGCATGAAGCTGTCGCCTTTAGAGATGCAGCGGCGTATCCTCAGAATATCAATGGTCACGGAGTGGAAGTGAGGGGGTGGGAGGGGGGGGGCTCAGAGCTCTAGAATGTATTCTACTGTCTCAACCCCGGTTTGCAGGGACGGAAAAATCTGTACAACCCTGCTAATTATCTGTAACAAGACAGGCCCTATATACCCCCCCTCCCCAAAGACTACAGCGTATCGATTTCTATGCACGGAAAGATAATGCAACGGATGCTGCACACACACACACACACTCACACACACACCTTTCACCTATTTCTGCCCGTGCAGACTTGAAGTCACATGATTCTTCTGAAGCATGAACCAGTGATACCGACCTCAGAAACCTCTTATTTCTGCAGCTGCTTGCATCCATTTACCGCCTTTACATCCCTCGTGTTGCTCGTTTGTTTGCATCACCTCAAAATACCACCTGTTCTCTATTTAATACAGCAGTTTTAGGTGGAAATGCTTTACTAATTGGTTGGAACAACTCAATAAAAAATAAAAAAATAAAAAAAATGTCACATTAAAGCGGGCTACACCAACATCCCGACTAACTGCGCCCAATTAGCGCCAATAAAGCTAAACCCGTCAATTGAATTGTGATTGTTTGGTTTCCTTATCGCGGCTCTCCGGGACATTTTCAGCTACGCGTAAATGGAGAAATGTCCTACCGCACAGCAGCTGCATCCAGGCGCAGGTCTTGTAAACGGTGGAGGTGTTGCAGAAGAAGAAGAGCGCCATGCAGGCGATGCAGCTGAGGATCAGCACCATGGACAGCAGCACGAACACCGAGGCCGCCTTGAAGGCTCCGGACGGGATGGAGCTGAAGTCGGAGAAGCTGCCCACGCAGGTGAGCTCCCGGTTGGGCGACGGCCCGGTGCCCACGCAGTAGTGGAAGAGGCCGAAGTAGCCGGCCTGCGGCGTGGTGACGCTGTCGCCGATCCAGTAGGGCTGGATGAACACCACCACGTTGACGATGGCGAAGCAGATGGTGAAGATGGCCCACAGCACCCCGATGGCCCGGGAGTTGCGCATATAATTGTCATGGTAGATCTTGGAGGCTTCTTGGGAAGGCAACATGTTTGGTCTTTTGATTTTTTTTTTTTTTTTAATTATTATTTTTTTCTCCCCTTGTATATATGTATATATGTATATACCTGATATTCTTTAGAATCTCGCAAGGAAAGAAAATGTTTAAAAAAAAAAAGAAAAATACCCACACAGCTCGACACACCTCACTACCCAGATCTCTTTCTTTCTTTCTTCTTTTTTTGTTCGCTATATAAAAGCTTTCCTGTGTCTCATGTGGCTGTTAAAGGCTAATAAACGGGCCTACATAACCACACGACAAAAATCAAACCTGCAAATATGTAGAAGAGATCACAGGACTAAACATGGTCAAAATGAACAGGGGGGGGGGGAAATGCTACATTGAAGCAATAGAAAATCATAGCCTACATATACCTCTGATGAATAATTTACCAACACCAGTGATTCAACATTGCTGTCTGAGGCTCGTTTCCTTAGGGCTACACCGTAAATGTTTAACAAAAATCCATCCAAATAGGATTTTTTTTTTCCTTCTTCTTCTTTATTTCACAGTCGTCGGGTGGAGGGGGTTAAAGCTGTTTTTTCATCCTCATCCATCAGCCCAGAGCTCTCTCCGGGATGTCCTTTCTCACCATCCGTGAGATGAGATGCGTCTTGTTGCCCGTAGCGCCAGAGGTGGACCCCGCTTTTTACCTTCCGAGGCATCCGTGGGGTGCTCCCCTTCCTCCGCTTGCCTTTAACGTCCACGCAGCATGTGGAAATCAAACGCAACGAAATGAAACCCCCTTCCCCCCTAAAAAAAAAATAATAAATAAAAAAATAAATAATAAAAAAATAAAAATGGAGACCACTTTTCGACGCGAGCCCTCTGTCAAATTTCAACAGTCCTTTCTCGTAAATCCGACATCCTCCACCGACTCGACTCCATTATCATCATGGTTTTTGTCGTAGCCTTTATCCAGAACGTCTCCTCTCCCTCTCTCTCCCTCTCTCTCTTTCTCCGTCCTCCTCCTCCCGTTCCTCTGCGCGCCCCCCGGAAGATGCTGATGTTGTACTGATGACAGCGATGGAGCGCGTTCGCGTGCGCGGGAGCAGCGGCGGAAATTTGCATCGGAGCGCGTCTCCGTCTCTGTTCACCTTGAATCAGAAATAAAAGCGACACAATATCGTCGTGCGTAAGAAAACGAAACGTTTCCCTGCGTCCGAGGACCGGAGACCTCAGGTTGAGCAACGTGTTGCCCGCAGGAAGCCAGCGAGGAGGTGTTTGTGAGCGGAAGGAGTCAGACGTGAAATCAGAAATACTCCGATCCTCTTCCAGTCCTGCTAATTTACATTAGCCTTTAGTGGCTGCAGCTTAAACCCAACTAATCCTTTAAGTCACGTAACAAAAGCGAGATGTCAAGTGCCTGATGTCTGGATCTGGGTGCAGACTCTACATTTTAAACCACATCTTCAGCCCCGAAACTGTTGGATTTTTATCCATTTGTTCGTCATTATTCTTTTTTTTTTCTACAGCTGAAAATCTCGGAATCAGTGTCAAATAAATAAGACGGCGTAGGCTTCTCAAACAAATGATTATTTGTAATGATTTACTTTGTTTACACATTTACAAAAGTAAAAACCACCACCAGACCTTTAAGTACAGAACAAGATTATGTAGAACCAGGAACTTCTGGAAACAGGAGTTCCTGGTTAATCCTCTACGTAACTTCATTAACTGTTTGTCCAAAATTCTTACCACATTGGTAGAATTCTCCATGACAGGTCCCTCATCTTCTGTCCTGTGGCCTTGTCTTGTTGAGGGACACTTTATCGGTATCTAGTTTTGAAGGCATGCCTACGTCAAAAAGGGGGTGTACACCAATCAGCCACAACATTAAAACCACCGAACCACAGGAGAAGTAAATAACATCTTGTGACAGTTCATTGTTCTGCTGGGAAACTTTTGTTCCTGGCATTCATTCATTCATGTGGATGTTACTAAGACATGTAGCACCCACCTAGACCAGACCAGGCCCCCCCACCCCATAGCAATGACATGAAAAAACACCTTAGGAACAACTGAAAAACATACGAAGAACATCACAAGGTGTTGGCCTGGACTCCTAATTCACTAGATCCCAAACTGATCAAGTATCTGTGGGATGATCCACAGAGGCCCCTCCCCTCAAAGCCCCCCCCCCCCCCACACGTGCCAGCCACAGGACCCCCTCAGAAGCCCATGCCCTTCCTCTGATACAACATCTGTTGAGGCACAAGGGACACCTCAACCATAGTCCCATTTCTAGGATCAAACTGTCTATGCGATCAGGTGGTGATATACTCAATATCCTCTAGGGAAACTGAAACTTGGTAATTATATGCCTTCTTGAATTTGGATTAATGCCATAATTGGAAGCCAAGACAGACCTCCAGGAGGAGCGAGAGGAAAAGTCAAGTGACCAGTTTTGAACCAGTCTGGACCAGACATTTATTCACATTTCTGTCAAAAAATGAAGCCAAACGTATAAATTTCTTTCTCTTCTTGGTGGTGAAACGTGAATGCATCATTCCGCCCGCGCACTAGACCTACAGAATATCCCTCCATCATGAACATTAGTGCGTTAGAGCGTTCAGACTTCCTGTGCGCTGTTTTCTTCAGGGCCAGATGTTGCCTTTTTTTACTACTGAAGCCGTCCTCCTCTGTCCATTAAAAGCTCTGTTACTCACTCTGGGGAGAAACGCATTCGCCCTCCAGTTAGCGTATTCATGGGAAACTAGGCCAAGACAGCGGCCTGTCAGCGACTGTGTGTTTTTGTAGACACGGGAACAAAAGACTGTTGCACATAATGACCACTACACGACGCAAATGTGGTCTTCGAGGATGCTGCATTTGAGGTAAAACGTTAAATAAACTTCCCTCGATGTTTTTCGCGTGTTTCCTTGTTACGCTCCGGTTAATAATGCACAGGACTCATTCTTTCTGTTGCACAGCACATCTGGATGCTGCCTAAACAAACACGCACATTTGCCCTCCACTTCCACGGCACTCTGGCTATATCCTTCCTCATCCCGAGGCCTCCTGTCATCTGTTAGCAGCGGCAGGGGAGTAGACAAGCTGTGTGTGTTTATGCCTGTGTGTATTTCATGTGCTAGTAGTACGCGGTGTGTGTGTGTGTTGGTTGGTTTGTTTGTTTGTTTATCTGTGCGCTAAAATTGGCAGAGTGAGAGCAAAAGGTGCAGTGGAGCCGCTGAAGTGAGGACACGTCCGTGGAGAAAATAGACACACAGCTCGGAGGAGGTGTGTGTGTGTGAGTGTGTTTGTGTGTGTGTGTGTGTGTGTGGGGGGGGGGGGGGGCGTCTTGGGGATCGAGGCGTGTTTTCACAGAGGTCGGAGCGGAGGCTTCGTGAAGCCTCAGCGTGCACGGCTTTGTCCATGTGTCATGCTAGTTTGAGTCAGAAGGTGGCAGCTGATCGGATTAAAGATGAGTTGAAAGCAGGGGCGGTCGTCCACCGCGCCGTCAACGGTTTCTTAGCCCACGACCGCGTCTCTGTGTCTTGGCACAGAAAGCCAACGCTCGTTCCTGTTGCCTTGTGTTAGGTCGCCACCTGGCACCATAAGAGAGAACTGCAGGTGTGTAGCAACATTTTCCCACATTAAACTCACAAAAGAACGAACTCTACCCTGCAAAAAAGGGAGTGCGGGGGCATTTGCACCGGATGAGGAGACCCCCTCACCACCCCCACCGCCCCCCTACCATCCTCTCCTCTGAACAGCTGCAGCACCTCAGCAGAGAAGTCGGACCAAGATGTGCAATAAATCTGTGCAGAGCTGCTATTGTGAGTCAGGGTAATGGAGTGTGAATCTATCGAACGCTGCTGGTGTAAAGGTTGAACAACAATCAGTCAGAGTCCTACTGTCTAGGTTTCAGTCATTCTAGGTAACGTAGGAAACACAGTGGAAAGTGAGTAAACTCCTGAGTTGTGGCAACACAACAAACCTTGAGAAACACAAACTCAGGTTAAACCACAACACAGAATACAAGGCATTTATGATGAGGAGGACAGAAGAGGAGAGGACAGGGTCAGAATTAAGATGAAAGGTTTCATTTTATAGTAGTTCTTAATAGTTAAACAATAGTTTATTTTAATTAATGGTCTTACTATTGTACTTATTTCTTTTTTTAATGTTGTGTTGTACTGTTGTTGTATTAGCTTGGCTACATAGTAAATTAGGCCACTACCTCAATATACTTCAGAGTTTATAATAAATAAATAAATTACTCTGATGTCTTGTATTCTTTATGAAGCTATGATGTGAAATACTCTTTTTTAGGTTTTACCAGACACACACAAAGTATCGGTATCAGATTGATATCGACGATACCAGCCTGAATTTTACTCAGTATCGGATCGGAAGGAAAATCAGTGGTGTCAAACATGACTACATTTTAAATACGGTAGCAGTTTGTATATCGATCCAAATACACGGCTAGGATCTGTATCGGATCGATACTAGTGTGGTGAGACTGATACTTTTGTTACATTTCTCTTCTACACGTCCAGTAATTTACTCGTCACAGAGTTTATGCAGCTTCTCTCCAAGTCTGTGCTCGTCAGGAACTTCTCCATCTTCACCTGGAGTGAAAAGGTGGGACATGGACAGAGTTTGATACTCAGATCCTAGTATCACAGCAGCATCACATAGCTGGAACTGAACGGATGCTGAACTCGGAAGAGAAGATAATTCCACAGGATGCAGACCCACTTCTTTGGTGGGAAATGAATGAACTATTCTCAGTCTCTGATCCAGATTAAGTAGAAAGGTAAAATGTGAATTATTTAAGTTTTATACTGTTATTAGTTGTTTTATTAGTAGTTATTAGTTAATAAAAAACAGGTTTATTTGCCTAAAATATTTCTCCTGTGTTTTATCAGAACCATAATCAACTAACTAAAGGCAAAATTATGAAATTATTATTATAATTATTATAATTATGACATTTCAAGTACCAAACGAGATATATCGGATACTGACCCTGTATCTGCTTGATACCAAAATTCCCAGTATCGCCTTTCCTGGTTTTTAAGTTTCATGTGAAGTTTCTCAGTCACCGAGGTCACAGTGTATCCAAAGGTTTAAATGATTAACTCTGTGGGTAGAACCCATCATAAAACTTGTTTTAAGACTTTCCTGGTTTTAATTGCGATTTTTTTAAAATTGCATTTTTCTGTGGTTTTTAGTTTTATTTACCTTTTATACAAAGCCTTTAAATTTCTATCCATATGCCTGCACATACTGTTCTTGGTCTGAGCCACTGCATCGAAATTTCATTTTGATTGAAATCTAAATGACAAATAAAGTCTCTCTAAGTCTAAAAGCGCTAAACAAATAAATATGACTATTATTATAAAACTCAAATGCCAAGGCACCTCTACCATATGTCTGCTAAAGGCTGAGAATGAAAATAGATTATCTTTCTGTTTTACCTTTATAATAAAATGGGATTGTGGTTCAGACTGTAACAGCTGGGAGCTGCAGTGTTGAACAAATGTTGCTCAAACAGAACGAAATGGTGCAATGGGAGGAACGGACTCGGCTGTGAAGAGATAATTATTGAGCAAAAAAAACAAACAAAAAAACACACACAACGAAAAGCATTCGACATTATGGGCTATCTGCTCAGTAACTGCCTGAGATGTCGTTTTGCTCTGATTTAAAGTAGAGTAGTGAATATTTCCAGTGGTGGGACAATATTTATCTACAAGCAAATCAAAATGAAGCCATAACCCAGAGGTGACAAACTCATTTTAGTTTGGGGGCCACATTCATTCATCCAAATTTAATCTGACGTGGTCTGTAATAATAATAAACTGTAATGAACAACACAAAGACTTTTTTCATTCACTTTAGTGCAAAGAAGAACAAGTGAATTAGGAGAATGTTGGTATTTAATAAACTCTCCTTTAAAAAAAAAAAAAAAAAATGAAATTTCTTAAGAAAATGAGTGTAATTTGGGCTCATTGCTGTTTAGTCCTGGTCTCAGTGTTGTGTTCTGTCCACTTCTTGTACTAAAACAGTGGAGAAATTAGGTCTAGCAGTTACTTTCACTGATAAATCTTCTATGTAGTTTTTGCACATTTCATATTCATAAAATTCTTTTTTTCTTTCTATTTTTTTTTTTTTTTTACAAAAATAGCTTGTGCAATACTCTGTTTACACTTTTACTGCTGCTATAAAAAACAATATATATTTTAAAATTGTTGCATGTTTTCAATATTTTTTTGTATTAGTATTTAAATTTTAGCTTGTAATCTTTGTAAAGAATAACGTCTTTACACTATTTTGTACATACTGAAAAGGAGAATCTCTCCAATCACATGCATTGCATTCAACATTAAGCAATTCAAATAATACACAGGTTCAAATATTCATCAAACCTGTGCTACAGTAGAGTGGCTGTGCCCTCTAACATCTGATGGAATATGGTTCTCACATGGAACGTAACTCCGTTGCACTATTTAGCTCTAACAGTAGATGGTACTAACGAGTTGAACGCTGCAGCTTCTCCTCAAAACAGGGCTTTTGCCACAGTTGGAAAGAAACCTCAGACACAGTGGAAAAAATGCATCTTTCTTCTTAGAAAAGAAAGTTTCTGTTTGACATGAAATGAATCTGTGGCTGCGATGATTGAGCAGAATGTACGACGACTAACTGAATGTCTTAAAGCTTTACAATCACTCACGAAAAAATACCACAATTGCCAAGTATTGTTACAAGTAATGAGTTAAAATCTATTCCACAGTATTCAGGTGTAAATAAGTCCAGCTACCTCTTTTAATAACCTGCATGTGGCACCTCAGTAGAAAAAGGTTTGGACGTCTGCCTGAGGCCGCCACTGATTTATTTATTCATTTTTCAGTGATTATTATTATTCACTGAAAACAGAAACTCAAAGAGTCCGTCAAGAACCTGAAGACGTCGAGTACAAATTAAGAAAACGAGCAGATACCAACGGACTGCCTTAAATTATTTATCGATGAATGCAGCCGACGCACAGTCACTCAATTAACCTGGTAGTTAATTAAGCTGCCATGTACAATGAATGGGGCCAGATATTTAGTGTTTCACAGAAGATCGATCCGGCCGCGATCATGTCGCACAATTACGTCTCAAATAAGTGAGCAGGAGTCCAGGAAATGTATTTATGCCTCTGGCTGTAAACTGAAGTTATGCTTTCCTCATTCAGCGTCATGTTTAAAAATCTATTCACATATGAAAAGTATTATTTTCTTATGGAAATATTAATGTCCGTTCCTCTAACTACAGCAAAATGTGACACATTTAGATACAACCCTGAAAACATTAGTTTTATGAAGCAGTTTTATCCTTCACAGAATTAAAAAGAAACAATCTGCATCTACACCACACCTGCAAAACACCGCCCCCGTTTCTTATTAAATACGGGAGAAAATAATTTCACAACAATTGAAAAAAGCATCATCTCCTTCTTGCAGAATTTGGGTGGAAAAATATAATTTTTTTGTTTTGTTTTTTACAGCCACAGCCCAAAAGGCGTCTCAAAGAGGATGCACATCTTATTTCCATGTGTTCTGGGACACAGTCATTTCAACTATTGTGAAGAAACTACGGTGAGTGGAAAAAATCATGGGGACGGTGATTGAGGCCTTATATCTGGTGTTAAGACCAGACACTGTGACACTGTGAAAGGGTTTGTGAATAAATCTATGTCCAACATTCTCCTTCTCACTAGTAAGAAAGCGATCAGATGGTTTCACAGACTGGATCAAAGTGAAGATATTTTGGAAATGGAGAAACTAACGTTCATTCTTAGGCTGGAAAAGGAAACATTTGAGGGTTTACAGAACATGTGGATAAACTACATAACAACTCGTTAACATTATACTGGGTGACAATAAAGACCTTCTAGTTCTGACTCCATTCACCTTGTTCAGTTTTCTTTTTTATTGTGTTTTTTTTTCAGTGTGCAGCTTTTGGGTTTTTTCAAGTTGTACACGTTTGCACAAGCTGCTCTTTATTTCTTGGATACTATTAATTGATGCTAATTTCCTGTCATGCATTTTATCTTTAACATATATTTTAATTTGTTGAAAAGATGTAAATTTATGTTGTCTCTGTTTTTTGTTTTTTCCCAAAAGCTTCGGTCTATATTTAATGCACCAGTTCAATAAGCTCATGTGATCTTATTTAAATCCCACACTTATGAACTAAAGCATGAGAGGTGCTGAAGACGCCATTCTCCAACGGGTGGCTGTCAGTCGTCACGAGCCACCAGATGTCACTGTACTTGTGCCTGAAGCCCTGAAGCTGCCGGTCTATTTCTGGCACAAGGAAAAAAGGCATCCCCGGAGATTTCTAAGGCTTCGTGTGCACATCAACCGCAAGCTACAGAAGCCTGCACCGAAAACAGCAAACGGTTTATAAATAACGAGATAAAAAAGGATGCTGCATGGGAAATGAAGTGACAAGCAGTGTGGAAATAAAAGCGTGCATCTGTTGGATGTCAATAAACAATGAAACTGTTCCTTTATTAGTCTTTATAACTGCATGTTATCCTGTCACGGTACAAGACACAGAGCCACACGCTGAACACTAGATGGGAGCATTTCCTCAAACTCTGGTACCGTGAAGGTGCAGCGCTCGTCCGTCTTCAAAAGACTTTGTGCAGGTATAAGCGCTTTGCTGCTGCTGCTGCTGCTGCTGCAGAGGCTTCGTGTCTTTGTGTCACCGTCAGTGAAGTTAAAAACCTTGAGAGTCTGATTCTCCAGCGAGCCTGAAAGACGCTCCACCATGTGTGGGTGTTTTCCGAGTCCCGCTTCCTGTTCTCAGCGAAGAACGGGGACACGTGCACCTGAACGTGTGCAGAGATCATCCAGATTCACATCACACCCCCGACCCTTGACACCCAAACGGTAACTAAGAACCGGCTGCAGATATGCCGCCCACCCCGCCCGCTCTCCTGCCCTGGTTTTTATTTTTTTTTTTTTCATTATTCATCTCATTCCAGATTATTAAAACATCCAGTGTGGAGAGCCGTTGTTCCAGTTGTCTCCTCAGCACCAGACTGGTCACAGGATGATCACAGGCTGCGTGTTGGCAGTGGTTTCCAGCGCACAACTTTGTGAATCGAGTATGCTGTCACATCATCAAAGCCGCCCCAAGCTGTGATTTGAGCTGGAAATTGAAAGTGGTTCCATTGTGAGGGGCTGGATGCGCGCGGGATCAAGCAGCCGAAGCGGGATTCGCCGGATCGCCCGTGACTGTCACAGCCCCTGCATATGCACTCACACCGATCAGGCGTAACATTATGACCGGCTTCCTAATGTTGCGTCGTCTCCCTTGTGCCAGCTCAACAGAGAAAGGACATGGGCCTTCTGAGGGGGTCCCGTGGAGTCTGGAAACAGGATGCTGTTAGTGGGGGGGGGGCCTTTGAGGGAGGATTATCTCACAGACACTTGACCAGTTTGGGATCGAGTGAATTTGGAGGCCAGGTCGACACTTTGTGCGAGTTGTTCCTAAAGCGCTTTTGTGGCTGCATCCTGCTATGAGGGCGCAGCCACAAACATTTCACAAGATGTTTTTTTACTTCTCCTGTCAGTCGTGGTCATAATGTTGTGGCTTTTTACACACAGCTACCTGCAGCACCTCCTCGGCTCGTTCACGCGGGGCGCCCATCGCGCCTCGCCTTAATTACGATGCACTTGTGCGTGTCTGAGCGTAGACGTGATCGCCGCATCCGTGAAGTGTCTCATTTGTCGCACTCAGAAAGGCTCATCACGTCCTAATCAGAGAGAACTGCGAACGTAGCGGAAAGGAGACGGAGGCAGACGTTCGCAGGACGTTCACACGGCGCTCTGCTCTGTAACCGGAGTCAATCTGGAAAGCATTTACTCAAATCTCTTACAAGGCCTGGAAATGTTTCAACATATTTAAAGAGATCTAAATCACTTGCGGTTAAAGGTTCAGACAAAATGTGCCGCACTCTACTGTGCAGTTATTGCCTCATACATATTAATTCAATTTGTGAGGCGGGTGCCGGTAAACTCCGCGTTCATAGCACAAAACACAAGCTACGATCACGAGTTTAATAATAACTTGTTCATGAATCTGTATTTGCATTGGAGAGGTGTACCGTCTCCCAAATGAATTTATTTGCCAAAGATCTTTTGATGCATTTGACTAACTTGAAAAGTTTCTACCGGTGAAACAATAAGCAACTGATGCACAGTCTGAGCCACATTTCATTCTATTACTCGGTTCTTTGAAATTGGGCTCATTCGAGTCAATTTACTGGAAGAAGAGTCTGCGGCTGCTCTGCTACGACTATACGTTTTTATCCAGGATGACATATTTAATAGCTTACATGTCTTTCCTTGACAAAGAAACTGAAATATTATGCTTCTGTGTTTGTTTATTCAGGAAGACGACCTAATATTACATATCCAATTTAATTCCAGGGCCAAATTAGAGTTGCTGTTGCTCATCAGGCTGGAAAAGGTTAGAAAACCGTCTCTAAGGAGTTCCACAAAAAGTCAGAAAGATTATGAGCAAAATACGAGAGATTTAAGACGATTGAGTGGTCCATCGACACACAAACTTAATGTTTATGAACGGCCAAGTCAAAGTCCTGACCTCAATCCAACAGAAATGTTGTGGAAAGACCTGAAGCATCAGTTCATGAGTGGAAACTGACGAACATCTCAGAACTGAAGAAAGGGACTAAAATTCCTCCAAACTGATCAGCAGTCACCAGAAACATTTAGTTACAGAGCTCACAGCAGATACTGGAAATATGGGTTTGCTTATATATGTGCAAATGATTCATTTTCTTCAAGAAAGAAACACAAAAGTGAACTATCTCTGTTCTATTTGTTTGACTGGGTTCTCTTTGTTTACGGTCAGGAAATCTTGTGTTTTAAGTCATTTTTAACCCTTTAAAACTGAACGGATCGCCAGCTTTCTCACTCACGACGGTTTGTGCGAAAATTCAAAGTGTGTCTGAACACTGGGAAGTTGTGCTTTTGTCTGGAAGACCTTCATGACATCTCAAGGGGACAACTAACTTTTTTTTTTTTTACCTAATTCCTCCCAACAGCTCTCTCTTCCTGGGTCTCCCCGGTCTTGCGTGACTCACAGGTGGCAACCTCCAGGTCTGAGCGATGAAGCCCATGTGGAAGTTCAAAAAACTGCAGTTCATCGAGTGGCCACTTGAGGCTGAAGAGACATTGTTGAACATGTTTACAGCCTGGTCTCAATAGCTGATTTCACTATTCATGACAACTGTACAACAGTGACAGGTCGTTAGCCTGAGCTAACAGGTAGCAGAGAGTTGAGTATCTGAGTGTGGGCAGTAAAAAGTAAAGCTCATCCAACATGGCGACCGCGGGCTCCGCCCACTTTGGGCTTCATTTTCGAGGTTCAGAATCCAATGGGTGATGTCATGATGGGTTTGTTCATAGTATAAATGGTCAATGGTCGCTCCCCAACCTGTAGCCAACAGCAGCACTAGTGCGCCATCATTACCATCTTTTTTTTTCGAGAAAGTGCAACTTCCCAGTGTTCAGCCACATTTTGAAGTTACGGTAATTCAAATACTGTAAGCTTTTTTCTTTTTTAATCGGTGGACGGATGTTTAGGTCTTAAAAGGTTAAGCAGATATGTGGAAAATTCCGAGGAGTACAAATACTTTTAAAAGGGGCACTGTACCATTTACAAACGCTTTATTTATTTATTTATTTTCATAAATTGTTAAAGATTCTTTCGGAGAGGCTTTGCTTGAAGCACTGTGACCTCAGTCTGGACAGCAGATGTAATAAGGAACGGAAAAGGACAGGAAAAAGAAAAAAAAAACACCAAAACAACAAAAAAAAAAAAATGAGGAAAATATCTTTTTTTATATTGTATTGCAGGACGGTTTCACCATTTCTCAGATGCTTTCCTCTGCACAATGAAATGGAAACTAAACAGGATTTCTCCTCTTTGGATAATTAGCTGTCACGCCACACGCACAAACAAACACATGCTCCGAGCCACTGTCGCCGTTATCGCTCGACGTCCTGTTATAGATCAGCCAAAGACAGGAGAGTGGAAATTGACTAAATAACTAGATTTTCTCCACGGTCCTTTCGCTCTCTCCTCTTCATCCGACTCCCATTTTTCGTCCATCTCCATTTCCGACCCACTCCCCATTTTCTCCCGCTGCTTTTTTCCTTCAGTCCAGAGGGGGTGAAAAAAATTCAATTTCTGCCTGATCAGCTGCAAAATTGAGTGGATCTGCACACACACACATACACACAGATACATAGCTGAGAATAGCATCTATTTGTCATTATCAGTGGGCAACAAGGCCAAGGGAGAACTGATACAGAGACACTCACTGTCCATTACCTCGGGACCAATCCGCGACGAGCCTATTTTGGATTCAACCTGTGTTTTCCGCGGCACTCTGCGCTTCTTTAGCGTATTCTTCAGCTCAAACACCCCCATCCACCACCTTTAATCTCACTCCAAATGTTAACATTTCCCTCGTGCGCCGTTTCCCCGTTTCATTTGCCGCGTCTACGGGCGCCCTCCTTTTCTTTTGTCTCACCCTCAGAGACCTTTGTGTCTTTGTTTGCCGAAATTACAGTATTTCAAAATGCGGCTCCTTTCTTTCGCACAAGACGAGATGATGAGGTCACAGTGGGAGGCTTTGAAGAGCGTAGCATGTTGCTTTCAGGAGAGCTGATTAATGGAAAATTACCGAGTAGCCCCTTCTAGATTTAGAAGTGCAGACATCTCATTAGAAGATGGCAGCTTGTTTTTTTCTGTTAAGCTAATTGACCATGGGGGTGCGAGCCCGACTGTCTGATTACATGCTCCAGTGAATATATGCAGTATATGATGTAACTGGCCCTCTTTGCTATTTCAAGGTGAGTACATTGTGGATTGGATGTTGAAAGCGAGGGGATGAGGGGGATGAGAGGGAGGGGGGGCTCATAAATTAGGAAGGGACGCTGTTCTCCTTTTTTGGGGTTTTCCACAGGTCTCTGACAGGCTACTGGTGTTTTTATTTCTACATACAGTTAATCAGATGTTGATTAACTGTATGTAAAAAAGCCCACAAAGACATTTTATATGCAAAACACTTGTTTACTTTTAGCTTTTATGGGATAAAAATACATAAATTTGCTCCACATTGGATGAAAAACTATTTTTCCCACAAGTCTTGACAGTGAATGCATCTCTAACAACGAGACTTTCAACTCAAACAATAGTTTTATTTATGAGTTAACAAAATAATTAACTAGACATCTATAGCTTATCATGCACAGAAGCTTGTGACAAATAAACATAAATACTTCATTATGTTTGGGTGGAATTGGTACCTGGCCATGTTCAGCAAAACCTCTCAGTTAAGATGAAAGGACCTTCATTGTTTTAATTATTATAAAAATTCATCCATCCACCCCGAGCTCAAACTACTGACACTGTCTCATTTTACTGCTTCGGTCACTTGATAAAGGTGAACATTGGGACCAGTGGCACTAGAGATTCATCTTTGTATAATATTTGTATAATAACTGTTAAGTTTTATTAATAAATAACTACATGAATAATGTCTTTTTTTGTTCCACATTGTTTCAGTGTTGATCATAATGAAAACTTTCAACATTGTTTTCATGTTTTTGCTTCCTGGGTATTTAGCTTCTGCAGTTGTGTGATTTTAAAAAAGGGACAAAAGTCTCAGAAACTCTAATTTGAGTTTTCAAAGTTCAAAGTTTTCATTGTGTGAATTTCATAAAACTAAACCACTCACAGCTGAAAACTAAATTAAAATCTAAAGCTAAAAAGTGTTGATTAAAATGTTAAACAGTAGTAACCCCTTTTTGTAATGTAAAGCATAAAAATAAAGCTTTTATGAAAACAGAAAATGAGAAATTGCTTAACGCACTAACTGTTCATAATCGCTAATTCAGGATAAAATAGGAGGCTCAGACTGAAACCTAATCAAGAGATTTGGGAGCTTAATACCCTGATATCAACATCCATACTTTTAGACATCTACTTGTGTATATTAAAATTATGAATTTTACAATGAAAACTTGTTAATGTAATTATGAAAAATGAAAACTTTATACCGAGTCTGGACACTCTGAAGCCCCCACAGTGTGAACCGTAGGGAGGTGTAATATCAGGACCAGAATCAGCCTCGTCCAAGGCCCTGAACGGTTGTTTGTGCCATCAAATCGTTTGTCCAGGCCTTCAGACCAGAACTTAAATTTTACTGGATCTAAATTTTTATCCATCGTTTCCTTGTCATCCCAAAAGCTGAGATACAGCATCATCAGGCCTGTCTAAGACCCTCAAATAGTCAGATAGTTTAGTTCATCAAGTCTGTCATCCAGGTCTATAACCGACTGCATGAAAGGCAACTTCTGATCATCAGAACCGTCACTATATCTAGGAGTTTTATTTGGGATGGTTTTTAAATCAGAGACGTTTCATTTTTCAAGCAACTTCCTTGCAAAGGAACTCAAATGTACCTCGGTTTGTAGTTAACAGAGTAAACTGCGCTAACCTGATATTACATCACGGGTGAAACACCTGTTTACAGCGTCTGCAAGTCTTGTACCTTCCACAAACTGATCTAACCTGTTAGATAACTGAGGAAGGTCTGTTAAGGAACAAACGTGCACCAGTTCCCTGTGTTGTGGTTGGAGGATGGTCGGTGCTGGTACGTATCAGGGGCTGGTTAGGGACTGTGGGCTCTTCACCTGAATTCTCACAACATGTCTGGTTTAACACAGACAACTCCCGATTCAGTAAATCAAGAAGTCTCTCTTCTCCATCACAGACATTAAAAGCACTAGGATTTAAATTTGCAGCTGAATTAAACATTGGTTGTGCTCAATGAATCATTCGATCCTGCACCAAACTCGGGAAACCGCTGCCAGCTGGTATCTCAGGAGTTGTATTACTCAGACGTACCATGACAACCGCTGGCATTTATGCCGTTTGATGGCTGTGGAATGGTGTCCTCATTAAATGTCCGCCGTAGGTTCTCCAGAAGCTGCAGTCGTCTCTGCCTCAGTTTCCAGTTCCATGCGAGATCTCTAACTTCTGCCAGACCTGCTTTATTCTGTCAAGAATTTCCTTTTCTTCGCTCTCTCAATTGTACACACCAGATTAATTCTCTCAACTCCTGTTCCCGTGCAGCTCAATGATATGTTAGAAAAGCCATTTTATAGAGCTAACCTGATTTACTCCATCACATTTTCTCTCGGTACAAACTCTGCTGTGGTGAATCGTTTCTCTTCTCCCGGGAACTGCTCCACCCCCTGTCCAAAAACCCACTTTTCTATCGAGTTCCCCTGTTTCCCACGTTTCCCAAAATGCTTAACAGCTTTCCCTACATGAGCAATGTTTTAGTTTTTGTTTTTTAACAGCACAGCAAATGTGCATCCACACAACTAGTTTCTCACTTTAACTACAGTTTGAAAAGCAATATTGGCAATAAAATTCCTCTGTTTTGGAATCAAAAAGAAACCGAAAAACATGTTGAGTGTTAAATAAATGGGCTTAAGTTGGAGGAACATTCAAACACAGAATGTTATCTAACGAACCTGAAGGGACAAATAACCAAGATTTAAAATAAAAGTCCAACTTCAGACCACTTATCGTTTGAAAGTGACATGTTGAGCAGCACAACAAAGTGTTGTACGGTGGCCCTGAAGGTCAAAACACAACAATATTTCACAAAACACAACATTTCAGATTACGGACAGAGTAGGGACAACACTTCTTGTCTCTGATTGGACAGAACCTGTGCGAAAATATAAGCTTATGTGATTGGTTGTTTCACTGCCAGTCAAGAAATACACATTGAGGAAAGAAGTTGTTGTCATGTCGTAGTTCTGTAGCCAAACATTTGTCCACGTCCAGGCAGCTCTGATATTATGGCCCTTCATTTTTTAAGGAGTAATTGCCGTGTCTCCTCAGTCTGTGCTGTCAAACAATATCATGATGGGTTCAAAGCACGTCAAGAATGACTTTATATGTGTGTCCTCTTCAGTAACGTTACTCTAATCTGACCACTTTTTTCAGTAACAAGTAATGTAAGTGTTGTGTTTTCTGTAATGTCGCTGTGTTTTGACCTTCAGGGCCACCGTACTGTGGACTACGAAAAGGCAAACTGGACCTCGCATTGAAACGTTTTTGTCAAAAATGACAGAGCTTGTGTCACAACGTCCTGAAGTACTTCATTCAGGGTAATTAAGAAAAAAAATACACAATACTCAGGAACACGGGGCAGCACAAGGAGTTAACACACTCGGAAACGCAAGGAATCATCAATGTAACACCACAGACGACCTGACCATAGACAAAAGGAAAGACAGGGCTGTATACACACAGACACACACACACACACACACGCAGAGGAGTTGACAAGATACAGGTGGAACTAATGAGGGTGGAGAACACGAGGAGTCACAGGAAGTAAAGCACGAAAACAAAACACCAAGGAAGACAAAACAGGATTACATTTGACATAACAAAACACGATATCATGACCGACATCCTCCCCACCAATAAAACCCTACTTAATCTGAATCTGACACAATGCAGACATGTCGGCGCCGAAGATAAGCACATTCAATGTCACCACACATCTTACTTGCCGTCGACACAATCGATCCACGGCCCCGAGTGAGTCAATACGCATCTATCCTTGCCTTTGCAGGCTCCACAATGCCAACATCCAAACAAGCAGCCACATACAGCCCATGTCAATACAGCTCATACCCATTTTGTTGTGGGTCGTGGAGAAAAACAATTTGCATAACATCGATGCACAATTTCACATGCACGGTTAAAGATATCACATCACAACTACCTCACCACACGCATTTCAAAAACAAGGCAAAGTGATGATAAAGCCACTATTTGCTCTGTACGAGGGATGCAAAGAGCGTATTGTACTAAAACGGATGCATAAACCTGATGGTACCTTCCATTTGTACTTGGAAGTCAGAATTTTCAACTAGAGCGCCCCCTGTAATCAGATTTCCTTCTGGGAAAGTGGGAGAGTCCTCACGACCCCTGAGCTGAGTTTCCAAGATGGCCGCCCGCGTGTAAACAGTAATTACAAACTCTTGTAATATTCCATTTATTAGCTCTTGTAATTAGTTCTTGTTCCGTTAAATCGGTCGTACAGACAGTATTTTTCCACATACACGTGTTGAAATGCTGTTTTATTGTAATTTAAATGTTTCATGTGTTATATGGGAACTACAAGCCCACATCATGTTAACAATTGCTAAAAACAGCATGGTAAAACCAAAACAGAGACAAACACCATCGTAGCAAACTGTGATTAATAGTGTATTTTTTTTCTACGATTACAACTTTTGAATGTTTGTTTATAAATGTCTGCCTCGTGTAAATTTAATCACTGTAACTAATTATAGTAAAGTTATCTGTTCATTTAAAATGTGTGGAAATGAAATAGTCTAAATTTAGTTTAAAATTGTAGTAATAACATTAATTAATATCAAGATTTAAAAAAACACACCGAGTTATATTGAGACTAGACAAGCGCTTCCGTGGAGGCTTCCATCTTGTTTTCTGTACCTGGAACGGCGATAGTTCACGTGTGACATCACTCCCAGCTCCGACTTCCGACTTCCGATCTCCGACGTAAATGGAAACAAAAGTTACCAGAGTAAAACTCAGGAGTTTGGAGAAACGGCGCACATGTTGGACAGGTTGTAAACAGGAGGCTGAGACTAGAGGAGCCCACGGGAGCTCCACGGGCAGTGAAGGTGTTTGTCTGGCTGAGAAAGTCCACCTGGAAGCCACGCCCACCCACTCTAAAAGACACGCCTCCTAATTAGGGAGCCCACAACACAGGAAAAGAGTCATAACATTAAAAACCTTAACAATCGGATTCCAACATAAATATACAGGTTTTTAAAAATTATTGAGCTGTTACACAATAATAAGAGTCCGTTTTAATTCTTTGTTGCATTTCCATACATTTATTGATTGGGCCGGATTGTATTTACATTAAAAAAAAATGACATCATTCATCAAATGATTTGATAGGTTCGCAGCGTTAAGATAATATCATGATTTAATTACTCTCCTCTTTCTCCCTTTTCTGTCATTTTTCGCTCTCGGGGACATAACTTCTTTTCATTTAGAGCCAGGTGGCATTGCAGCACTGCTTTAAACAGTCACGCACATCACATTATCGGTAACGAGAATATCAGGTGGGAACCCCTCGTGGAGGTCTCTCTGCCGCTCAGCACGTTTCCATGGCTGCTGTTTCAGATTTTTTTGGTCTGTATTGAGAGAGGAGGAAAAATGGAGGGAAACATAGACACTCGGTGCCCTTTGCTTTGATTTCTTTTCTTTTCTTCTCTTTTTTCTCCAGTCGTCTGAGGATCTGAGCCGTTAGTAACAGGTGACACAGGCGAGAGAGGGAGGGAGTGCACCTTGCTGTTGTCTTCCTCCTCCTCCTCCTCCTCCTTCTCCTCCCTCCTCCTCGGCACCGGACAGACAGCCAGAGCGCACCAGGAGCGCATGAGGGATAGATGAACTTCTTCTTGCCTCCCGAACTTTAACCGTCTCTCCCTCTCTCTCTCTCTCTCTCTTTCCTCGCTGCTTCCGAAGCGAAATCCTCCTCCGCCCCCCAGAACCTCAACCCCAGAAGATTCTCATCTACAATGGATTTACTGCAGTCGCGATCCCGTTGCGAATGATCACATCTTTTATAATTTCCCTTGGCGTCGCGAGTCGACATGATGGCATCAATAGGGGAATTTGATCCTCTCAACACCAGAGTCCCTGCAACTAAAATAGAAGTTACCGTGTCGTGCAGGTACGGCCAAAAAAAACTCTCATATTCTTTATGCGTGGTTCTCATGCGTCTGCAACACACGATTATTATTATTATTATTGTTATTACAAATTAATGAAATCCATGCATGGTGAGTGTTTTTTATATCTGCTTCCTAATGTGCATCTACAAAAAAAGCTTGGAAGTTTCTCTTACATCTATCTATCTATCTATCTATCTATCTATCTATCTATCTATCTATCTATCTATCTATCTATCTATCTGTCCTCCAGGTGTGCATGACCTTTTGCTTTCTGATGCCCTTTGCCGCCTTCCTTGTTAAATGTCTGAGCTCATCAGCTACCTCCAATGTGCCTCAAAGCAATTAAAAAAAGAAAGATCCTCTTAAATCCCCTGATTTTTACATGAAGTCTGGCCAGTGAGTGGCTCAGGAGGAGTTCCACTGGATGTATTCCCAGACACGTACAGCTGATCCTTAATGAAGCTGCAGGTGAACTGTTTGCACCGTGCAGGAACAGACCTTACGTTTACCTGCGTTTACTGTTTGTGGTGACTGCTGTACGGCTGCTGACTGACTGACTGACTGACTGACTGACTGAGCAGGTAAATCTCAGTCCGGGTTGTCCCCAGACTGTCATCCTGCCTGGTGGTTTGCTCACAGTCTTCCTGACCTACTCCTGAATAATGAATCTCTAGTTTCTCCCGTGCACTGACATGAGCCCCAGATCTGAAGTGGTCAGACAGGCTGAGCTGAACAGACCCTCCCTCACCCCAACCCCCCGCCCCCCAACTGAACCAGCGAGGGAATGTGTGCACACACGAGGACATTAATGTTTGTGTTTCTCCACAGTGTGAGATCCAAAAAAAAAACATGAAGTATTGTCTTATTTTTGCCCTGAATCATTACATAATAACTACAGCAGCAGCCAGCAGGCAGAAATCAGCTCGTCTGGCTCTCTGCTTGAAGACAACAACCACCGTCACCTTCTTGCAGCCACTAATTAAAATGTTACATCTCGTTTGATCAATCCGTAACAAACCTGCCGTGTCGACCGACGTGTCGCGTGCAGGACTAAGCAGGGGATCGATGCAGGGAGGGACCCGGGCGAACTGGACGTGTGTGCATGACAGTTCGTAATGAGCTTTATTTAGAGTTGGTAGGCAGTTGCATCATGCAGGCAGCTTTTTGAGTGGGCTTCCGCTTCACAATCGCAAGGCATTGTCATCATGCAAACTTACTTGCTTCCTCCTACAGATGAAAAATCTGTTATTGACTGAGACAAGAGGTCAAGAATATTTTACTTGTGCTGTAGGACGTTATTTAAGGCTCATTGTTGCATAACTAGAAAGCAGGAAAAAAAAAGTCATGCTGATACTTTAAGATTTTTGGAATGGAATATGAATTATGTATACACCGATCAGCCACAACATTAAAACCCCTGACAGAGATAATTCAGTGTTCTGCTGGGAAACGTATGAACCCAGCATTAATGTGGATGTTACTTGTAGACATGTAGCCCCCACCCAGACCAGACCAGGCGCCCCCACCTCATAGCAATGACACAAAAAAACACCTTAGGAACAACTGTAAAACACATGAAGAACACATCCCAAACTGATCAAGTTACTGTGGGATGATCCACAGAGGCCCCTCCCCTCAAAACCGCCCCTCCCTCCCCACTAGAAACAACATGGTTTTGGCAGACACCCCAGGACACCCTCAGAAGGCCCATTTCCATTCTCTGATGACTGTTCTGGAGGCAGCGAGACCTACACAATGTTATTAAGGTGGTCATAATGTTATGGCTGATCAGTGTGTACATGTAAATGTATGAAGTTCTATATAAAGTTATATATCCAGGTTTAGACAGATCGGGGGAGGCTGAAGCGTAGAGAGAGAGGAACCAAAAACTGAGGTGACAAATTTCCCCGAATCTCTAATATCTGTGGATATTTTCAAATTCTACCAACTCCCAATATCCCTCCCCACTCAAGGGTTTAAGGGCTCATTTTATCCAAGTTTTTGGACATGTCCCACAAATCTAAAGGCCATAGTCATTCAACAAAATTGCTTTATATCCAGTAAAGGAATTCAATAAAGGTTTTATCTCCTTTTATTATTACCTCTTCATCTTCTGCCTCCTGAGGGTCTCTGGAGCCTTTCACCACTAACCAACTGTTGTTGTTTTGTTTTTTTTCTTCTTCTTCGTATTCATATGTGGCTCACCGGGGCCTTCGTTTCTTGGAAAGGCTTCTGCAGCTCAACATTTTGCGACGGTTAGTTTCACAGAGTAATTCGGGGAACCAATTTAAATCTGCCCCCGACCTAACTTTGACGGCTTAGCTGAGACTTTTATGGAGAAGCTCGGGAGACCGGAGAACTAAGACTAGAAATGTTAATGAGTGAATATATTGTCTGGGAACAATGGAGCTGAAGGATCCATTTTTTACCTACGCTGTTGCTGCTGTTTTCCACAGGAATCTACTGGATGTGGACACGTTCTCCAAGTCAGATCCCGGTAAGTGTTTTCTAAGCCTTTTAAGATTCTGAACAGCTCCTGTTATTTGTTTTTAATCCATTTACTTGCAAAAAAAACAAAAACAAAGAGGTGGCGGATGCATTTTATGGATTTCACGTGCACAGGCATTCCTCCTTACCTTGAAAAGAAAATCAGTGTTGCCCCCACTCGCCTCTTTCTCCACTCTCCTCTTTGTCTTACACTCGTAAATAACCGTGAAGGTCAGATCCGTTAACGGCTGATAGGATACGAGGGTAAGGCTGGAAGGAGGACGAAGGACAAGGACGAGACTGAGGAGGACCTGAGCGCTCAAGGTTGAAGAGAGGTCAGGATGTGGAGCTGGTGAGAGGAGGGAGGAGGTCAGAGCCTGAACTCGGTCCGTTATATTACATTCTTTCCTCTCACACTTTGGCCATGGCAGCTTATCAACAAGCAGGAAATACCACCGGTTACTCGCCTGAAATAACTTTTCAAGTCCTATTTTCAGAGATCAAAATAGGACTTCACGTTGCACTGTGGGGTTGAGTCATCCACCCAAACAGGAACAAATGCATTTCTTTTCTATATATCCTGGAAAAGATTTGCATCACTGGTTAAAATGACAGGTGGATTTAAGCTTTTTTACCTCATCCACTTGCTCTAACTTTAACATTTTTCAGGCCAAGGACCCAAACTGGTGGAGAGATTAAGTAGGAACTGTATATTATAGTAGGAATATACATTATTATAATCATTTTGTGTTCAGTATTAAGCTGTTCCTTATCCCTTTACTTAAAATATGTTGGATTCATGTCAAAATTTAAATTTGTGGGGGAAATATATACAAAATGTCTAATCAACCAAAGATTTTGCGACCGCATCTTTGGCTGATTTAACATGTGAACACTCCTTCTTTCTTTCTTTCTTTCTTTCTTTCTTTCTTTCTTGTGGGAAGTGGGAATCAAATATTTTTCTTCCTAATTTTGTTGCAGAAGTTCCCAGAAGTGTGCGTCTCTTGTCAGGAGCTTTGCTTTCTCTCTTCTGTCCAGTTCATCTCAAACCAGCTCCACGGGGTTAAAGTCTAGAGACTGGGCCATGGTCCACTCCATGTTTCCATCTAGTTTTCATCCTGAGGTAGTTCTGGTTTAGCTTGGACTAAAATGTTAGATCATTATCTTGCTGTAGGACGAAGCTCTGATCAACTATACCAGAGGATACTGATGCTGTGTGGTGTAGTTTAGCAGATGCTTCCACAGACATATTCATGCCTCCAGGAAGTAGTCTGCTCGTCGCTCCTTGTTGTTAAGTATTTATTTTTGAGGTGATACCATCAGGGGGAGGGGGAGGAGGGATGTGTCCTCCTGGACCTCGTTGCAGGTTCTTCCTGTCAGAACGGTTCCCACATCAGACAGTGATGGAAGACGTTAGCGTGCTCTCAGGCCGATGAAAAGAGGTCAGCTGCTTCAGCCTCCTCGGAAAAAAGTGCAGGTGTGGGTGGGACTCCTTAACAATCATTTCCACAGCTGCTCCTCCAGTGAAGAGGGGAGGAGCCGATCTAATCTAATCTAATCTAATCTAATCTAGAATGTGAGTCTCCTAACACGCCATTGTGATTTCATTTGGGGGCGTGTTCTGACCAGTAAACACATTAAAAAATACATCTGTATGCAGCTGGATCCAACAACTAACCAGAGACATTTTGCTTTAAACGGATTTATCTCCATAGTGGTCAAATGATGTAGATGACTACGTTTCTGTGGCTCAAGCCAGACAATTTTATTGGCCCGTCCAATTCAGTTCTCAATGGAGAGACTCCACACCACCAGTGTCAAACATAGGGCCCGCGGGTCACAAGCGGCCCACCAGAGGATCTGATCTGGCCGGCAACATGGATTTACAAAGTGTGAAAATTGCACTGAAGACTGCAATGAAAATAACTTCTGGTCCTTATTTGTCCACTGTTTTAGTCAGAGAAGAGGACAGAACACAACACTGAGGACTAAACAGCAAACAGCAATGAGCCCAGATTGCACTTAAGACATAGGTCTTCAACAGGGGGTCTGCGACCCCTAGTGGACCCATGGAGGTACTGCAGGAGGGTTGCAAAATTTTTGGTTGATTCCAACTTTTTTACATATTTTTTTAAAATGATTAAATTAACACTTTAAATTATTATTTATTTTAAATTATCCCCAACAAATTTAAATTTCTTTAAATGCATAATGATGAATCCGACAAATCTGAAATATTATAAATATATATAAATATATATAAATATATGTATATGTGTGTGTGTGTGTTTATGGTATGTTTATGTTTACAGCAGTTGCACGGCCACCCTAGGGGCTACCTGTGTATTATTTGAATAGCTTAATATTGAATGTAAAATGATGATAATAAAAAAGTGTATCTATAAATATCATAATAAACACATATAGTAGGTAGGGGGTCCCTACTTAATCGTTCCATCAGTTTGGGTCCTTGGCCTGAAAAACCTTGAAGACTCCTGACTTAAGAAATTGATTTTTTTTTAAAGGATAGTTTATTAAATGTGAACATTTTCCTACTTTACTTTATCTTCTTCTCACTAAAACAAACCACGCTAAAAGTTGTAGGAGGGGACGTTGGTCTAATCAAACAGAATTGCTCAGTCCTCAAAAGGATTTAATTAAAAATATATCGTCAAAATCAATTATATAAAAAAAAAAAAATCAGTTTTAGATGCTGTGCCTCTGAACAGAGATGTGAGCAGAAAAATGCGTCACGCTGACAAAACTGAGAAAAGAACATAACAGGGGGTGTATCTTCTCTGCACCTGCCAATCCAAACCGCTCTGTCGCCACTTTAAGGTGTTCATCCCTTTCTGCCCCCGCGACACCAAAGCTTTCTACCAACGAAAACAAGTCCAGTAGCTTCTGAAGAGATAAAAGAGTGGTGCATTTGAGAGCCTGTAGGGCCAAACAATCTCAGACAAATCATTCCCTAAATCAGGCAGACAGACTGCCTTTAAATGAGTTACACAAATCACAACGGGAGAGCGCAGCTGTCTAACTCCTGGTCTTAGGGCTCGGGTTGTAATGTGTGTGACTGATCACAGATGGGAGCGCTGCCTGAGGAGGTACCGGCGCTCCGACCGGTGCACGGGTGGAGGGGGGGTGGGGGGGGGAGAACTCTCCTCCATTCCAGTACACATGTGAGCAGATGTGGTGAGCAGCACTCAGAGTCTGTCTGTCTGTCCGCTGCAGTTTGTGCAACATCTGGAAGACGTAATTAGGACAGACGCCATTATCAGGTTGTGATCCGAGCAGACAAGCTTCCTGGTTCAAACCCTTTCATTATTTGTGTTTTCTGTCTCTGACAATATAGATTTGGGTTGGGTGTAAAATCATCTCACTTCACTTCAGGTGAAATGAAAATGTTGATTATAATATGTGTGTATATACAGACCAGGCATAACATTATGACCACCTTCCTAATATTGTGTAGGTCTCCTTTGTGCCTCCAAAACAGTTGTGACTCATCAGTGAATGGACATAGGCCTCCTTCTGTGGTGTCTGGTAACAGGATGTTATTAGTGGGGCCCTTTGGGTCCTATGGGTTGAGGGGAGGGGTCTCTGTGGATCATCCCAGAGATACTTGATCAATTTAAGATCTAGTGAATTTGGAGACAGAGAGGCTCTTACTATGGGGTGGTGGTCCCTGGTCTGGTCCAGGCGGGAGCTGCATGTCTAAGTAACATCCACACAAATGAATGTCAGGTCCAATAGTTGGTTTAACCTCCTGAGACCCTGGGTCCTCATACGGGGACTTTAGGTTGGTAGCAGCTTCTTATTTTTTTATCCTCATAACTAGTTACTAGCTGGTGTAAAAGCATGACATCGGACTGATTCATTCTCCAATTCTCTAGATATTGGTGACTTTTCTTATACTATTGAGTGAAATAATCCCTGTGTCCACATATGAGGACATCCAAAAACTACTTCCTGTTCAAAGATGATGATTAGTTTTTTTACTTCTTACATCCTACTAATCCCAAAAAACCTTGGAGAAATTATAAAATGTCCTCTTCATTTTGGCCGTGTTTTGTAGCAAAGTCTATCTATACACAAAGTTTGAAATTCAAAGAAAATTCTAATAGGTCAACATGACACTGTGAAAGAAATGTGCAGCCCTCTTAGCACCACTTTAGCGAACAAAGACGTCCATAAACCACTTAAGCACTTTACAAAACTACCAAAAATTCAATAGGTTTGAGGAATTTAAGCTATTTTTCATAAAACTAATGTTGGGGGGCTGGGGCATTTCTTTCTGATCAGTCTTAGTTATGACCAAGATTACCTAAAATATTGACTTGATTGCATTATTAGTTTTTCTGTAAATTAAAAGGATGACTGAGGGTTAAATGTTATTTACTTCTCCTGTCAGTGGTTTTAATATTGTGGCTGATTAGTGCACATTCGCTGTATAGTTATATGTTCATATATGTTCTCTTAAAATAATGTTATCATTGTAGATAGAGTTGTGCAGCAGTAGTAGTTATCGTGTGTGTGTCACACATTTTTCCAGGAGAAACAGTGTATGTGACACTTCTCTGCATTTCTATTAACAGATTTTGAACATGACAATAACCACCACTTGAATCTTAAATCTCGAGTCTCAGTGGTACCTGAACCTGAACGTACACGGCACAGTCTTAATGCTACACAACAAAGAATAAAAGCTCCTCGCTACCTGTCAGTCAGCGTTACTTAGCAGAGATCACTGACGGCATCGACAACCTCTCATCTGATAACACACACACTAAGCTCCTGGAAACTCTGATCACAAAATAACAGAAACTCACAGCGCGTCATTCTTAGTCTATTATAACATGTAGAGATATGTCATTTGGACATGATCCTCGATGCTCCTGTCTACAGGTGTTTTTATAAGTTAAGTGGTTTAGTTTCTCGCTTGCAGCTGCTCCCTGTCCGACTCAGCTGTTTGTTGCACGGGAGCAAATGTCACGGCATTAATATATGACCTCAGCGTATTACAGGAAGGAAGCAATTAACAACCGGGTCAATATATAATTGAGTTTAACATAGTTGGCAGGTATTATAGTTGACATTTTGGCTGTTTTCAGGCCTAAAGTCAACATGGCCGCCTATAACCAATCATCACATGGCATTTTTACGGGAATATTCTTCTAAATATTATACACACACCTGAGTAAATTGAAATTGGAAGTAATTTATAAATATATTGTAGTAGCACTGTTGACATGCGATAAATCCACACTTGACTCACACATTGCTTTGACTTTGACTCTATGACTAAGAAAGAGTCACGTGATTTGGATTTAACACACTTCCTTGAGAGGTGGAATGTCATGTGTTTGTAATAAGTAACTTTAGCTGAAAGTGATTTCTCAGACACAGATACAATCTGATGTGTTGTCAACTTAACAAAAAGAACAAAATGAAAACAAATTTTGAATGAGCTCATTTTTAGCTAATTAGTAGGTGGTTCCCTCCGTGGACAACGACAAGGAAACATACTTTACGAGAAACACCATGCGATGACACGATCACGATCCATGCCGCTGTTGCTATGCAACTGACCAAACAACCATATCGGATCCGATTGAGGCCAAAACCAAAAAAGTAAAAACACTAACTTACACTAAACAGCCATTAACAGTTGTAGACAACTTCGGTAGAACGCGATTAAAATAAAAGATTGGAATGAGGCAATCATCAGCAACTTTCTATTTGCAGCACACATTTGATATTAGGTAAAATTAATATCTAATACATCATAATTTTCAACCTGGATAACGTTATGGGTTAGGCCAAATTGATATATGCTAATGCTAACGCAACGTCAGAGGTACATTTCAGGGGTGTCCTAGCAGAAGTTGCATTTACTACATTACCCTCCACAGTGGTTCCACTTATTTCCTGTAATATCTTTGTTGTAGAGGCTTCACTTGATAAAGACAGACCAGACTTCGTCCCCTCTGTGTCCTTTGGTCAAATCATCCATCTAGTGAGTGAGAGTGTAGGGGTCGGTGAATGTAGGGGCTGGTGTTTACAGGCTAGAGATGTTTTGCCTCCAGTTAAGCCCCTCCCCTCAAAAAACGTCACAGTGTTTACAAACCATGAAGCGGTTTATTCAATATAGAGGGCTATTTAGTTACATTTTAGTGATTGTTTCTATGATAAATAGCTATGGATTTTGTTAAGATGTGATCAACATGAACATAAAAAACATTCGTCTTTTTTTTTTTTTACTTTTAATAAAAATGTATGCAAGATATATCCTGTGGATTTCAAAAGTCCCTCAGTTATATATCGACCGAACCGCCTTTCATAACCGCGGCACTTAGATGGAGTTGGTTGATTCAGTTCCCTTCTTGGGAATCAGGGCTTTTTAAACTTTCAAACGTAATAACAGGGTTTGTTCTGTAAGAGACACAAATTCACAAAAACAATAATGTGTAAATCCACTGAGGCATCGGGAGGAGGGGACGCTAACTAACTTGCTCCTAAGAATCGTTGACATTTCTCCTCAGTATCAAAGTAATCCAGTGATCTGACAGATTCGGCTGCTTGATGGCACACGGTTTTAAAATAATAGGATAACAGCAGGAAGAAAATCATCTTTTTGTAGCAGGCGTTACATCATAATGAGCTTTCGGGGTGCAGATCTCCTGACGGCTTCAATTTGCTCGGTCGTTCTGTTGGTTCCTGGAATAGACCTCGTGTTTCTGTCTGACTTTCATCTGATCAAAGGTCTTCCTGCAGGAATAAAACCCACTAGAAAACAACAATGACTTTGCATTGTGGGAAGTATAAATATATACTCTCCCGGGGATGCTCCATCGGGTACATTGTCGAGAACCAGTTCGTTCTAATTAAACAGTCCTGCAGTAAATCTCTGCCTCATGAAGGTTCCGGTGTTCATCCTTCATTTGAAATAACTTGATGTTGATTCAGATATGTCATCATTTCCCAGTACTGTTCATCCAGTTGAGTTACCACCATCCTGATGCTGTTTAAACATTGAATGTAATGTAATCAAGTGACGTGTGAGTGTATGTGGAATAGTCTGTTGGGTCAAACTAATCAGTGCATCCTGGATCATTAACTATAATTATACAGTACCATCAGACACCATGTATATTACAAAATATATGAAATTTCCATATATACAATATTGCATATAAATAGATATAGATAGTATTATAGATACAAATACAGCTATATTATAATAATCCTAGACAGACATTAATGATCCATGAGGGAAATTAGTTGGTCACAGCAGCTTTGTTGCACATAAATGTAACACTCTTAAAAACCACAAGAAAGATAAATAAAATTAGATTAGATTAAAATAAAATAAAAATAAATTTACATTATGAACAAATTTGGCTTAAAGAACCTTTGCTACTTTTAAAAAAAACTTTAAAGAACTACAAAAAGTATGTAAAGAATCAAATAATAAAGAAATAAAGATGTTTATTGAGGAACCATTTAAGAACCATTAACAGCATGCGAGTATGTAAATTAAATCATAAATTGTTAGAATATTTATTTTGCTAATTATTTGCTCTATATGCTTGTATAATAGTCTTATATAAATTTTGATATATTTGCATTTTCTTTTATCTTTTGATGAACGTATATTTTCCTTATTTACATATTTCAAATTAACCTCATTCATTCATTCGTTCATACTGTGTGCTACATAGATTCGTAGGGAACAAGGAAGATGGGACATCCTCCTTTAATCTCATGACCTGTAGTACCTGAGTATTATTACTGTATACTTTTTTATATCTTGTTTTATCCCCTCATGTGTAAGAGACTAAATGAGGTTTGTCCGTGCGAGGCAGCCCTCACTTTTATTGACTTTCATTAATCAAACTTCGGGCTGCTCCACAAGGTTACAGTCTGTCGGCGGAGTCCCTCCTTTTTGTGCGGTTGTTGAGACGCTTCATCAGTGACAGCGAAAACAGATGTGCATCATTAGATACTGAGCAGTAAACGAGTGGGCGCTGTTAATTAGTGGAGGGAAGTGGGGTTCAGTGAGACCAAAGCATTTGTTTGGAATTTCTTTGAGATAAAATGAAGATCTTTAGGTATTTGGGTTTAGTAGGACCTAAGAAGTATAAAAAATAACCATCATCTCTGAACTGGAAGTAGGATTATTTTACTGTATATTACAAATTAAATCACCAGTGTGAACCAAAATACAAAACTGTTCATTTAAAAGCAAAATTAGGTAACGATGAAATCCCAACGTCCTCAAACGAGTACTTGCGAATTTCATAAATATTCACGTCATATCAAACTAGAAAGGTAATAAGCATAAATAAATAAAGTGTATTGACTCTTGAAGTGTCTCCTTATGAGGACAACAGGTCTAAAAGAAGCAGAATAAGAAGCTGCAACAAACCTAAAACATAATGTCCCCATATGAGGACGCGGGGTCTCAGGACGTTTATTGGTGGTTGTGTATCCTCTGAAGACTTTATGTTTATCCTCCTTGGAGGACCTGAGTCTCCAAAGAATATTTTTAAGACGATATAAACCCATCAGCCACAACATTATGACCACTGACAGGAGGAGTTAATAACATTTAAACCATCTTGTGACAATTCAGAGTTCTGCTGGGAAACTTTTGGACCTGGGATTCATCGTATGGATCTTAGACATGTAGCACCCACCTAGACCTGACCAGGCCTCCCACACCTTGTAGCAACAACCTGACACATAAACATGAAGACACCCTCAGAAGGTCCATGTCCATTCTCCCAGCTGTTTTTGAGGAACAAAAGAAATACACAGACAATATTAGGAAGGCGGTCGTAATGTTATGCCTGATCTGTCTTCGTGTTTTGGCTCGATTCGTGTGTGTTGAGTTTTACAATCTGCTGTTAAATCTTTCACCTCGGTTTTATTCATATTCATACTCGTACTGAAATGCCAGATTAATTATACAGTCTTGATGTCTTTTGGTAGAACAAACCCAGGCACTGAAAATGTCACACTGGCTTTTAAATAAAGTCCACTGACTTTATAAAAATGAGCAAACATCTTTAACAGGTCATTCCTCAGCGGCTCATTGTGTGTGTGCTGGTGAAAATGAAGGAATTGTATTATAGCAGCCCTGCACCAAATGCCCCCTTCACAAACTGATGGATTAGGTATTCAGTCATTTGGGTTTCGTTACAAGGTGTGTATCAACCGCAAAAAAGTAAACTCCTCCAACCATTCAGAGACACTTTTTGCAAACAAATTGAACTCCACAGGCTCAGATGAGGCTGTAACTCTTCTGGCCGTCGCCACATTAAGCCCCGCCCAAACAATCTGCTCCCAGCAGAGTGAATCCAGAACAACTGTCCAGCACCATCCAGACTGATGAATATCCTGAACTCCATGAAGCCTCAAGATGTTTTTACAGGACTGTTGTTATTAGAGTGCTGAGTGTTGATCTTCGGTGTTTTAGTTGAATCTCCTGTGGTTCATTCTTGCGTCAACACTGTTTCTCTGGCACGGAGATTCAATTAAAATTTACAAATTTTATTTATATATAGCGTCAATAACAGTACAAATTGTCTCGAGATGCTGTAAAAAATGCTGCCTGGACTCTCGACACAACACTTCAGGTACATTCAACATCTAATTTTACTCATTTTAACTCTTTATCAGGGGAGAAACCATACTTGTTAGCTTGCACATACCAAAGAAGATCAAATATTGTCTTCTAGGTCAACCTACGCATGAACTCAGAGTGTAACTGGACTAATGTTGACACGTGTTGGAATCAGCTCTTACACTCTAATGCTCTAAAAACATGTTTATATTTGTTTACCTCTTAAAGGGATACACCTTCCCTATGTATTTAGTCATTCACCGTATTTCCCAGAGTTGGGGAAAAAGCGTTTTTAAATTGGTCCAGGCCCAGTTGTTAGCTTTAGCTTAGCATAGGTGGTGTAATGTAGTGTTGCCAGTTGGTCAGGCATCCATTTGTCTAAAGCAGATATAGACCTGGGACTATATTCCAGCAAAGTACCACTGCTAGGCACAAAGACACCACGCAGGACCCAGGTCTGTATCCGCCCGAGGCTAAACCTTCGCGTTAATTGCATTGACATTTGTACTCGATGTGAATGTACAGGTCACAAGAAGTAATTAGGAAAATCCTCGAGTTTTTCTTTTGCAAACGACTAATTGGCTGATTGGCAACACTGAATTTCAGCGCCTATGCTAAGCTAACGCTAACAGCTGTGCCTGGAACGGTTTAAAATGCTTTTTCTCACTTATCCAACTCTGTGAAATTTAGTCACTAACTGTATTCTCCAGAGGGTTGTCGTATCCCTTTAAAGGCAAGGAACCATATTTGGTAACTTCACTGACCTTGATTTTCTACATGAAAATGAAAAGTAAAAAAGTCTCAACAATTAAATTTTGAAGTATTACAATGAGTACCCAACTAAGATTAAATAATTTATGTTTCTTTTTTAATAATTAAAAAACCCATAAAAAATATATCTGCGATGCTTCTTTGGACATTTATAATTGAAACAATGACCAGATTCTTTGATCATTTTTACTAATAACGCCGTGACAGACTGGAAAAGGAAACAACCCACAGATCCAATTACCAGCTTCTCAATCTGTCCTTCACGTGTGTCTCAATCTTCAAAGGCAACGTCTGATTTTAAAGTTCAAATATTCAAATCTACATCTATGAAAACAAACAAACTGAGCCACGGAGAAGCTCGCTGCTTATTATTACCATGTGAGGTTACTGATGGATCAAAGGTAGCGATCGCTGTCAGATCTGTTGTGCAGGTAGAGAAGAACCGTACAGGCATGACTGCACATCTGGGACAAAAATAGAAAGAGCAAATTAGAGAAAAGGACCCGCAAAAGCTTTGATGGCACTTCATATCAGATGATGCTTAATGCTAACCAGGGATCCGCGTATTGAATCAGCCTTCCTGAGGGAGCTGAGGTAACTGGCACCGACTGGAGGTTTTATTTTTCACATTGGAAATCACATTTTTGTGTAACGTGTTCTCTTTTTTAGACGTGTATTCATCGTTGCCAGCAGACTGGAGCTGATAGTGTGCGTTTGTGTGTTTGCTTTCCGTTTTGTTTGTTGGGTTGTGTCACGATAATGTGCCAAGTTGCCGAAGCAGGACTCATCTCTTCGAGCGCTTCACTTCTGCCTGAATTACCGACGACTCAAGACTTTGTCCTTGGGGATGTTGTTTCACGGTGTGTCACGCTGTTCCTGGTCATTGTGTAAATTAAATTAGAGTTTTTCTTAACTCCGCCATCAAATTACATGACACCTCTCTCTGTCTTTCTCTCCGCATCCGCCCACACTTGGCTCGAGGATGTGTAACTTTCAAATGAATGTTGAAGTGAATTATTAGTTTCTTTTTTTTTCTTTTTGGATGAACAGAAGCATTGAAGGTCCTAATTTCCTTTTTATATTTTCTTCTCTGCTTGACTTTGAAGTTGACAGTTGTCTTTTAATATATTCGGCACAGTTTAGTCCATGACCGTAAACACTAGACCTGCAGTATTTGAGGTTGATGAGCTCATATCCGCCACTGGTGTCTATTCAGTTTTTTTTCTCATCTCATCTCTCTGGTCTAGGTTTTATCTTTCTTTCTTTATCTCCACTTCCAGGCCAATGAAGCAATGATTACATACCTCTCTGAAATAGCGTTTCTGCAGACTTTACATTTATCATTCTGCTAAAACTAGCTTTCCTCCATTACCTCCTTTAAATAATCTGCAAGTGCATGTTAAGGTTTACCACTCCGACACAGTAGAAAGACACATGACATCTTAACATGGCAGTTTCTTCTTGGGGTCGATGGGACGGAGCTCACTAAAGTGTGTAAATACTGTAAATCAGATGTGCATTACACTGAATAGTTGAAATGTTTTGACTGTTATGTTATTATATTAAATAGGCCCTGCAGACTGTTGCTGTTTTTTGGATGTGTGTCTTTTACTACGTGTTTCAATATTATATTATTATTAGTATTATCTTATCGTACTGCATCTTATCCAATCGTATCTCATCTTATGTTATAATTTAAAAGTTTGGCAGCCATTTTTGAATTACTCTTTGTCTTCTGATTAAAATGCTTCTTAGTGTTAGTCACATTTATCGTTCATAGTTTTAAAACAGTTTTAGTCGATGAAAGGTTGTTGCATTTTTGTCAACATTTTCATTATTGCATTTAGTCAAACTGCAACTAACACCGTCAGTTCTATAAATGTCGTCATTAGACAAAATAATCATCAGTTTTGGTCTTGCTTTTCTCCCAGTTTAATCAAGGTTATACTGTATATGTAGCAGAAATCTGAAATGAGGTAGCGTGCAAAAGGAGGATTCATTCCAGGAAATACACTGACCCATTCGCTTCACGAGTCTTTGTTGAGTTTCTTTTCACTAAAAAACAATGACGGCGCCCCACAGGCTGTGAGAGCCAACAATAATCACACTAAATGTATTGTAATACTCCAAATATATTCAGCAGCTTCGCTACAATTTAGAGCGATTTGAATTAGTGACGTGCAGATACAAATATCAATACGTCCAATACCAGGTCTTTACGCTCTAAAATCAGTTCTCAAATCAAAATATCAATACGTTCAATACTTCAGTCACTGGAGGTAATGTAGTAGCACAGTGGAAAGTAACTAAACTATTGAGTTGTGGCAACACAACAAACCTTGTGAAACACAAACTCAGGTTAAACCACAACACAGAATAAGAATTAAGATGCAAGTTTTCATTTTATAGTAGTTCTTAATAGTTAAACTATAGTTTATTTTAATGGTCTTATTATTTTACTTATTTCTTTTTGTAGTGTTTGAAAGTAGTTTCACATATTTTGTGTGATTGTCTTTGTTTGGTTTTTCTGTTGTTGTATTAGCTCGACTACATAGTAACTGAGGCCACTACCTCAATATACTTCAGAGTTTAAAATAAATAAATAAATTACTCTGATGTCTTGTTTTCTTTATGAAGCTACGATTTGAAATACGCTTCTTATTTTTAGATTTATCAGAGACATTAGAGTATATTTACACATTTACACCAAGTATCGGTATCGGATCGATATCGCCGATACCAAACTGAATTTTAATCTGTATCAGATCAGAAAAAGAAATGAAATCAGTGGTAGCAAACATCGCTAGTTTGAACGTTACTAAACTTCTTCTTCTTGTTTTGGGATTTTAAGTTACTCGACGTATCACTGCCCTCTGCAGGATGACATTAACAACTACAGGCGCCTGAGCTTCGGTTTAATGAAATTTCCTCATTTCCTTTCATGATTCTCAACATATCAACATATTCTGTTCAGATCGACATATTTAATCCTGAAGTCTGTAATAAACGTTTGCTGCGTGTTTCTTCAAACTGAGCTCCTTTCATAGCTGATGCTCTGCCTCGCGTACAGTATGTTGACAGTGTTTTTCCGTCTCATCCTAACATATTCCAGGCATGCGTGACCTCAGCCACACAGACGTTGCCCTTGGAGAGATACAAACTGCTCTCATGCATTTCCCAGCGCGAGTAAAAAAATCCTTCCCATTTGAACCACAGCAGCGAAGAAGAAATCCCTTTCAGATTATGGGCTGGAGGAAATAAAAGGAGTTCTGTCATACGGGCAGAGAGACAAAACACACCTCTGTGGTGCATTATTTTGGTGCCAGATAAAAAAAAATATAAAATAATGGAATTCATGAGATACTTTTCTTCTCATTTCCAATAGATGTATCACTGTAGCTCCTTTCTGTTTTTGGCACAGGCTTTCATGTCACTGAAGTGACCTTTATGTGCTTCAAAAGCAACACTTCCAGCTCCATATCCGATCCAATTTGGACATATCATCCTGGTTTCAGATCTCAGTTTCTCAGAAAATTGAAAAAGGACGCTTTTTTTTTTTTTTTTTTTAGCTTTTATTCTCACTGTACATCTCCTGAAGCTACACATAAGATTTATCTACCTCCATCTCCCATACCGAACATCCCACTTCTCTTATGTAACATCATCTGCCAGTAGAGGACTGACGGTCTCCGGGTGCTTCACTCCATTAGAATCGGGAGGACAGACAGCCTCCCTTCTCCCACTGGTCCAAGAGTATTTACAAGTAAAATCAATTATTGAATCAATCATGATCAGCCTTCGCGACCGCTCTTTGCCATTTAGTGACTCATTTGTTGCCTTCAGTGCAGCGTGTGATACTTCCTGCACATTCATTTTGTTGTAGCTGCTTGAGGATTGTGACTCATCGGCGGGTAGGAGTTAATGTTTTGTTATAGCGCTGCAGGTATGGCTTAACTTTTGAGAGTTAGCTGCTCGCTTAAGGATCTGCTGGAGGATTATAAATTTATAGAAATATTTTGATGAAGAATCCAGTTACTTTTTATGAGAGAAGCAAATTATGAGAGAAAAAAAAATACATTTTACATCGAAAGTTTGTGAAAAGCGCTTTTAAAAGTAGAAGGATGCAAAGCAGAACATCTGTTATCTCCAAAAAGCATACGTGTTATATGTTCCTCATCCATTGCATGCTACGTTATGCTCATGTAGCCAAGTTTGACTCCTATAGGTGGGTCAATTATAATTCAATACAGGCTCGGTGGCAGCGTGAATGAAGGCGAGGCCTGAGTCATACCTTCAAAATAAAGGTCACTGGTCTCTAATTACCCCCGAGGTCTCCTAATGAGATCTAAGGAAAGAGCGAACGCCCCCCCCCCCCCCGTCGATTCAGACGTTCGTGGTCGTCCACCCCTCACCCAACGTGTATGAGCGTTTAAAAAAATAAATAAAAAAAAACTTTTAGCTCAGTATGGGTGTGTGGCGTTTGATAAATTACTATGATAAAGAGAGAAATCAATTAAACCCCCGATGATCATCTAAAATTAACCTGTGCACTTCTAAGCGAATATTAGCATAAGCTTCATAGCAACAGATTGTATTTGTATGATACTTGTAGCCCTAAATATTAAATATCTAAATATCCATGAAGTCTAATAATAACTTTATATTTTTAAATTAAATTGACAGTGAAATAACATGAAGCTGATTTATTATTTTACTAGAATCAGTCTGACTACTCCATGTTATCTGTCTGTGAAGGCTCTCAGTCATCCAGGTCATGGTTAGTATCCAAAAACACAAAAGAAAGGCAGTTTATTCAAGACGTTACACATCCAGGTAGCTTCATAGTTCACAGCTCTGGCAGCACTACTGGCTCAACGGCTATAATTGGAAAACAACAAACTCTCAAATATCTAAAGCCACAACATTTTTATCCTCTCATGAGGTGGTTTTCCAGACGTATCGTATATAAAAGTGTATTGTAAAAGTGCAATGGAAACACTTCTTTCGCTTCCCACGTCAACGGCGTCACCAGAGATGATGCAGGGGGTCATGTGACCAGTTCATTTGAAGCATTGACTGTTTATACTACGGACAAACCCATCGTGACGTCACCCATTAGATTCTGAACCTTGAAAATTAAGCTTGAAGTGGGTGGAGCCCGTGGCCGCGAATGTTCCAAATATGGACATGACCCGTCCACCCAACTCTCCACTACCTGTTAGCTCAGGCTAACTCCTGTCACTCGAAGTGGGGACATCCTTAATTATGCAGAATGTTAAACCTCAATAAAAAAAATAAATAAATAAACAGTTGTCATAAATGGTGAAATCGTGTTTTTTGTACCAGGCTGGAAACATGTTTAATAATGCTGTAAAGTTGGACTTTTTAACATGGTGGTCTATGGGGATTTGCTTTTGGAGCCTCAAGTGGCCACTTGATGAACTGCAGTCTGATGAACTGAAGTCCATCTTCCTCAGAGTAAAGTCTCATGTCACAAGAATTATCGCGAAACAAGACTTTACGAAAGTCACAGCTCATTCCCAAAATACTTTTCAATGGATATTTCTGAAAATAAAATTCAGAATTATCTCTTTTATTTTGCAAAAAAAAAAAAAAAAAAAAATTGGGAAAAGGCAACGCGGCTGTTAAATATATCACTGCCATTTCTCCGGGATTTCTTGAGAACTGGGTAATTCCTGTCATCTCAGTGAAGGGCTATGGGTTGTTCTTTGCTATTTCATTGGCACTTTGTGATTATGACTAATAAGCAGGCAGAACAAAATCTCCCTTCATTGACTTCCAGCTGAGCGGCTTTGTCATAGCCGCTGCACTCAGGTTCAAGAATTAGCTTCCTAAGGTTTCAACTCATCCCTTTCCTGGCAGCAGATCAGTGGATTTGCGGGGATGCGTGACCACCCGGCCTCATCTAAATTGGCATACGAGGGGTGTGTGAGAGGAATTTCTGACAGCCAATCCAGTGAGACCTGCCCTCCTTTCCTCTGCCGCTGAAATCTACTCAGCTAACAATCATCTTATCCATCTCATCTCCGCTTCTGCTTCCCTTCCCCCCTCAAACATCCCCCCTTTTTTTAATATTACATTTCTGTCCCTCCGCCGGTCCTTTCTTTTTTTTTTTTCCTTCCCCACCCCACCCACGACCTCACGTCTCCCCCACCACTCGAACCGCCACCTTCCAGCCAGCCACTTGTGCTCTCCTCAGCTTATAACTAAGAGCCTGTGGCATCTTGTCCACTCTCTGCCTCGTCTCTGATTATATTCTCCTGCAGTGAAAATCCAGGAGGTAGGCAGCAAGATTGGGGGGATAAAAAAAAAAGAAAAACCTTGACGCAGGTGACTGTTGCTGTCAGCTCGCTCGGCATTAGCCGGATGAGTCCGAAAGTACTCTCTGCCATTTTCAATTAGACTCAACACACCGATGGGACAGGCACTGTAATATTGACAGTGAAATGTCTCCCACAGGATATGCTTGGTGGGGGTTATGTTATTTAAATCCTGCAGAAATCTGTTGTAAACACACTTTTATATGATTAAATATGTACTGGTACATATGTAGTGGATTATTTAAAAGGCCAATGCACCCTTGCTCTTTGTATTATAGCTGTTATTAGCTACAACATTTGGAAAAAAAAAACTCTAAACGATTTAATTTGGGGCAATTTAATCCGCTGTGAGGATGTTGAATTCAGCTCTTATTCATTTCTCACAAAAAGTCAAAGATCAGCCACTAACTCAAACCAAGTCTCTAGGGACTCTGTTAACAGGAATGTGAGTTGCCGTCCAGAAGAACCTCCTCTGGACAAAATGTCCTCTTGTTTGAGGGTTGAAATATATAGAATGATCTTCCTCCACCTATAAAGGAATTCCTCAGTCCAGCCACCTTTAATGGTGTGTTCCATTTACTCCGGAGATTGGAAGCCGGCGCTAGTAATGATGTCACACCTGAGTTACAGTTACAGAAGAAAACTAGATGGCCGTGTCCATGGCTCTTGCCTTGTTCCGAATGTATCTTTGTTGAAACTTGGTGTGCTCAATATTTAAATTTTTTGAGTGCAAAGTGTATTTTTTATCTTGATTTTAACTTATATTATTACTATAATGTTAAACTAAATTTAGGCTATTTAAATTACACAAATTGTAAATCGAACAGATAACTTTAATCAAATCATGAGTTTTTTAATAGAATTATTTGCATTGATGAAATCTACAAGACCACACGAGGCAGGAATTTATAAAAAATATTCAAGAGTTGTAATTCCCTATCCCAAAATAATCCCTATCCCATCTGAAGCAGAGGCTCAGATCAGCCCAGTCCTGTAACCATGGAACCAACCAGTAAGGCAGTAAAAGCCTGATGTCTGGTTGCTCTACTTGAAATGTGCAATAGGGTTAAGTGCAATAAGTTCGGGTACATTTGGGTATACCAAAAAGCCCACTCAGGCAAAGGCTGCATAAACAACAACATCACTGTATTTAAAATAAGAGAAACATTTCCTGGGGACAGCGTTGATGAGAAAAATATTCCAGAGAGAGTTCGGGAGGTTATGGTGTTTAATGACCAGAACATATCTGGAGGAGAGAAGACAGGTTTTCTAGAGCCAGTTAGTTTTGACAGTCACATTCTGATTTTGTCACTGGACAGCCTGTCAAATTGTGTCACTGTAGAAGCTCCAGGGATGTGAGTATCTCAAAAACAAAGCAAAGTTTAGGTCTCCCATAAGAGACCAATATCTGAAGGGCAGAGATTTTCGTCTATTTTTTTCAATCAAACAAATTGGGGAATGCATGTGCGACTGTGTTTATGTACAGCTTGTGTAGCGATGTGGCACACCTTTTTTATTGATTAAGGTAGCACACTGGCAGCTTTCTGAGATCCACAAGCTGCTTTGCATCCAAGGAGAAGAGGAGATTTGGAGGCAGATATTGGGCTCTGTGCAGTGATTTACACAGTGATTTATTCAAATATCAGCAACCTTTTGAAAAAGCAAGGATTTGACTGGTCCACTGGGCAGGTCATCAACAAACTGAAAGCGTTAAAAAAAAAAAAAAACCTCCTGATAAACGACACAATGAGCGGGAGGCATGGGACACACCATGCTGTCCATTGTTTACTTCGCAGCGTTCCAGTTTACACTTTAATGTGTAATGATGACGTTGTCGACATGATGGCGTATGAGAGGGAGGAAAAAAACAGGAGAATACAAGGAAGGAAAGACTTTAGGAATCTACAGGGGAGGAACTTTAACTCATTTAAGATCAGATCTAGACTTGGATCGACCAATACTCAATAATAAATTATCAGTATCGGGACATTAAAATGCTGACATTACCACCTGCACCTTTAAGATTAAAGGAGACACTCATCTTGAAGTTGGAATGTAACTTGTCTGCTGTCAAAGTCGGGCTGTGGGGACAGCGAGTGGACCAGAGCACATTTTAAAACATTTCGATCATTATCTGGGATTCTGGGACAGACTCAGGTTGGTTTGTGCACCCGTCGCTTGTCTTCGCGGTCGACAGAATGCGACGCTGCTTCAAACCTCGAGAAATGAAGACGGATCGGATCTTTGACCCGTTTGTGAATGTTCCCTGCTACTCCACATCAGTGCGCAAAGAAGATCAACTGCCCGAGCTTTCACTTGGTGAGTGAAGTAGAAGAGTACTAAAAAAGTATGTTTCCCACAACATCGCTGCAGGGAGGCGCTCTGGATCAGAGTCAAGGCTGAATGACGTCAGAAAGCCTCAAAACATGAAGCCACATGAAAAGACTGCTTTCATTTCCTGCATCATGTCTCTGCTAAGTGGAGTTTTCTGCAATAAATTTCAGATTAAACAGTAGACGAGGACCGCCCGTCAGGTTGCTGTGTCCCATCTACTGTTAGTCAAGTGTTTCTGTGTTTCGAGACATTACTGAAACATCCAGCTTTTAGCGACTCTCCTCTCCAGCACAGACATGTCAAACTAAGGATGTTAAGCTAAGGAATATTAATGACTTGGGAGCTTAAGGTCAGACACTCAGAGCTAGTCAATGTCTGTTACCCTGTGCATATTTTTACTTTTGCCTTGGGGTATTTGTCTGGTCGATAGACACCTTTTAGAGGCTGTTGGGACTAATCTTTTTGAATGAAATTGAATGAGATGAAATGACTCATTAATGGCCAGAAACGCAAGGTGTGAGCTTCTGTGAAACTCTTTGCGAAAAGATTGTATCGCTGTGTAAATGGTTGGTTAGTGGTGTCTCGGCCCACCTTCTCTCTGCTTTTACACATTGTAGATGACTTTCTTTACTCCTCTTCTCTGGCTAAGACATGGCCATTGTCCTAAAAAGAGTGTCCCTTGTCGTTCAGGCAGAGATATCTGTTCCGTCCAAGCTTCTACCTCAGTGTGTTGACTCTAAATGCTAAATGTTTCCACATAAGACTCTTTATCATAGTGGAGGTGTTGGTGGAGGCGCTGCACTTGCCCCCTCCAGCCCACGTGAGGTTGTATTGTACAGAATCTCTACAGCCTCCACGGTACCTATGGCACTAGAGAAAAACAAGTGCAGCACGTGTTATTAAATTTGGCACTGACTTTGTACCAGTATTGTGGTATTTGACTAAATGGCAACCCTAATGTTCACATATTTGTGTGGAGTTTTTTGCCATAATGAGAGTGTTATGCTTTTTTTGTGGTTGGATTTTCAGTCGTACTCCATCATAAGTAATGATGGCAATCTCAAATGTTGTTAGTGGGGGGTCCTTTGGGTCCTGTGGGTTGAGAGGAGTTTGGGATCTATTGAATTTGGAAGCCAGGTCAACACCTTGTGCTGTTTTTTGAGTTGTTCCTAAAGCGTTTTGTGTGTGTGTCTGTGTCAGGCTGCACAGTATCCAGAGTACATTCACTCCGCAACAATAAAGAAAAATGTTAAGTGCATATTAAGTCAGAAAATTTATTGTCCTCCAGCAGCTATCCCGTTTGGTATCAGGGCTGATTCAGGCATTTCTAAAATAATCTGCTCGATATCGGGCTTCAGCCAAGGCTGATCTGTTTTGTCCCTGTAGCGTCAAAACATCTTCTTCCTCTTCTGTTGTAGTGGAGGTTAGCTTGCAAAGATGATGCACTTCCCATTGTTCTTCTGTTTTAATGGTGGTTGGCTACCATCAAAGCAGCCATAAATCGTAGTAGAAGAAGAAGAAGAAGAAGAAGAAGAACCAAAATCAGACATTTTAACATATCTGCTATAAGTACTTTATTCTGGAAAATGAAATCAGACAGAAATTTGTAAATTATGCAAAATGCATGTTTGGCGAGGTGGTAGCAGGAGATCGTCGTGTGATACTATCAACTTGATTCGTCACCAAAAATAAATAAATAATGGCGCAAAGTACAAAGGTCAAAGGGTGCCTGGTCTGGTCTAGGTGAGGGCCACATGTCTAACATCCACCAAATGAAGACCAGGTCCAAACTTCTCCTGTCGGTGGTCATAATGTTGTGGCTGAGATGGTGCATTTTAGAAACACTGGCAAATCTTGAATCAGCCAATCAAGTGTTTCATCCTCAGTCCTGGATGTCTAGTGGAGGCATTCGAACAATACAGTGGCAGTGGGTGTCTCCTATACAAAGATGTCCCTCAAAATCTGTTTTTTTTGTGTGTAGCACACTCTTTTCTATAAACTTCTAGGCCGTGAGAACTTAATATGGTTTGTGATTCATGTTCAGAGTCCCCCCCCTTCCTCCGCACAGAGTTTCCGTCCTGCAGCATCGTCAGTAGTCGTAGCAGGGAGTGCGTTTCACATTGATATGGGATTGCCTTGTGATTTGGCGACTATGTGGCTCACCAGATGGGCTCCTTCCCCTCTGAGTCACTTTCCATAAAGCAAGCAATCAGTCAGGTTCTTCGGACGCGGCCTCTACCGTGGATCAGTCTTCTCTAACCCTGCGCCCATCGGGAAAGATCAAGCTTTCGCAAAAGCAGCACAGCCTGTCCCTCGAGCATCATTTTATTCAGTTTAGTGGTATGACCACGAACAGATTGAACCCCTGGTGTTTATTTGCCTGCACTGTTTACTTCTAATTCAATCGAGGGGTAACGTTCTATTCACGAACTGATTAACTTGTATTACTCTGATTTACATAAGCCATTTAAACGGCGGTGCGTGCTCTCTGTACGGTTAACGGTCTGACACGGAAAAGATTGTTTTCTTCTGCCTTAAAGGTCCACTGCCTGCTCCCCTTCCTCTCTTATCTCGCCTCTGTTAATTGCTCATTAGGAGGGAAAATGTGGTTTTAATCGTCTGCCGGTCCAGACAGTCTGAAGTTCATTAGAGCTAATGTCCAAACTTCAGAGATGCGCAAAGTGGATGATGGCGGACGTCTAGACACAAACAGCAACTCTTGACCAATTATTAACACATCCTGTGAGGGCCCCCGGTGAGCATTGTTTGCTTATGCATGGACACGCGTATAATTTAGCCCACCATGACAACATGATAAATGTGTGGGTTATAATTGGGTTGCTTCTGTTATTGCATATTTCTGCTCTTGTACGCGCCACAGCATTTGGCCTCAAACCACACTGGGACTTTTTAAGCAGCACACAATGCACACACACTCATAGAGTCCTCTCGTTTTAAACAATACCAAGAGAACAAAGCAACACTAAAAGCTTTATTAAGGTTGCAGCGCTCCCTGGAAAAAGAGCCCAAACTGAGCAAATAATATCAAATGATGCCAGAATAACGAAACAGCACAGCAGTACTCCTGTTGTGTTGGATTTGCCAGCAGTAGAATTGCTCACGACTTCCAAAATATAAGCTAGGGTTGTGGCTTAAGTTTTTTGTTTTGCCTCCGGAACCGATACCAATTTTTCAATATTCAGTATCGGACGATCAGAGTCTTCTTAAAAACAAAATTAAAAAATCCTTCCCTGGAGATCCATAAGCACTTTCATCATCTTACTTATTGTCCTAGATCATAGGTCTTCAACAAAGGGGCCACAACCCCTAGTGGGTCCATGGAGGTACTGCAGGGCAAAATCTTTCATTGCTTAGACATTTTTTTATATATATTTTAATTTCCCCCCATAAATTTAAATTTCTTTTAATACACATTAACATGAATCCAACAAATATAGAACACATATAGTAGGTAGGGGGTCTCTACTTAATCTCTCCATCAGTTTGGGGGTCCTTTGCCTGAAAAACGTTGAAGACCCATGTCCTAGATCACATGAGCACCATGCATCTGGATTTAGTCCAATGAACCTTTCCCAGAACAAAAACAAAATCACTGGGAAAAAATAAAGGCAAAGATGCACTAGCTTTAGTATTGAGTGCAGAAGACCACAGATCTGAAATTAGTTATTGAATTTAATAATATTCGAGAAAACACTAAAAATTCAACTCCTATCAGTGTTTGTTGAACTCACTGATTATATTATTAGATCTGTTATTGTATTGACTGTACCAGCTAATCAAATATAACCAGAATACTGGGATTATCTTTTTTGCAATGTCTGTTTATATGTTGTTGTGTGTTGAGAATATTATTATTTGTGAGCAACAAGGCGCCCTATTAAAAGCTTTAAAAAATAAAGCTGCTTTAAATGGTGGCGTGTGAATAAAATTTGTAAAATTTGTCAAAGTTAATGTATTGTGGAGAGAGGAGCTCGTACCTTGTGTTCTCTACCCCAGAAATGTTCTGATCCTCCAACTCTGCCATAAACTTCCTAACCCTCTCTCTATGTAACGTACGTAACCTAACGTATCGTGTAATATGTTCGTTTTTTTTCATCCACACTGCACAATTTTCTTATTTATTCTAGTTAGTTATTCTTTTTCAGTTTTTACCGATTCGATTTTTTTTTGTCTTTGTATGCTTACAGAATAAAACCTGATTAAAAAGCCAAATATCAGTCTAAAAATTTTTATTTGGACTTTATAAGGATTTATACGAGAACTTTGGACTTTCGCCGAGAGGATTAATTACAAATGTTGTGGTGTAGTCCATGCTCTCTACTGGCCTTTATCTGAGCAAATTTGACTTATCCTATTAGCAGGTTTTAAAGGGAAAGCTACTATGGGATGGACTGTTGTGGCGTTCACGGTCCACCGAGCACAAATCCAAAAGACTTTCATGATTTCTTGACTCGTGCACCTGCAGACTGAAATATCACGATTGCCAAACATTATAGCTGCTACAACTCGGTACGGTAATTGAATGGCTCTAAGTATTTTGCTAAGTCCTAAGTTTGGTTTAAGGTAAATCCAGTGCATTGCATGTTAAATTGTGCAAAGCTAAAGTAGAAGTGCAAGAAAATGCTTTGGGTTATACTGATGGGCTTATAGCAAGAAATAAAGTGCAGTGTCTAGCTGCAGGTACTTGCAAAGCCTTTCCCTTCTGTGGAGTTGGCTCTGTTTACGTTCCAGTTCAGTTCCTCATGCTTCATCTGTTTTGGATTTGTGTTTCGTTCCTGATTTAGCAGGTCTCATTAAAGTTTCCTTCTCCTGACGCCCCTCGTCCTCCTCCTGTGTTTGGGTCCTACCCTCGTACAATGGATTTTCCTCACTATTGCATTGTATTGTGTTGTATGGACACTATTCTGTAAACCCCATTTCAGTCAGTGGGCTGAATAACTGATCATTATGGAGGATTTAGCTTGTGGCACCAATGTGTTTCCTACAGTTGAATCACGACCTTTCGTCACACGGTTCCAACTTAAACTGAACATTAGACACAACTCAACAACGGACACTAAACACAGACGAATGTTACGGAAACGTCATAGAATGTGGATTTATTTAATATTTGAAGGACGACTGTAAAAGGTGACGTTTTACGGTGCAATTTTGGCTAATTCTACATGTTGACAACCAGAGAGAGGCCTGGCTGAAGGTGATCGCGTACCTGCAAGGCATGAAATGTGCTGTGTGATTACTCCCACTCAAATATACCCTGCACAAAAGTGAGAATAGACCCGAGAAAACATACAGTGCATGAATGTGCTCTTCATCATTTTAATATCATGTGGCACTGAAAGCCTTTTTAATACAAAATGTAATTTTGCTTTTCTTTACGTTCCCACATTAACCTCCTGAGACCCTGCGTCCTCATATGGGGACATCTAGTTTTAGGTTTTATTGCAGCTTATTCTGCTTCATTTAAACCCGTTGTCCTCATTAGTGGACACTTTAGTCTGCCATCTAGTGGTAGCAAAGGATCAATACACTAGTCGGTAGGTGTTTCATCTGATTTTTTACAGTTAAAACTTATTTATTTATGCTTATTAACATTTCTGTTTTGATATGATCTGCAAATGTAAATTTTATCAATAGCAACGAGCTACAACCTCGCTAATTAGCAGTTACTTGTTTGACGATGTGTGTCCACATATGAAGACGTTGTTTTTTTCAAAAACTACCACTTCCTGTCGAAAGATGGTGCTTAGTTTTTATACTTCTTAGGTCCTGCTAATCCCAAATACCTTGGAGAAATTTAAAAATGCATAGCAAACTAAAGCTTAAGTCTCAGGAGGTTAAGATGACACACAAAAGAATCTTTAAGTCAATGCTTAAAGTTTCTTTTTTCTTTTTTTTTATATTTTCATTGTGTTGTAATTGTTTTTCTAACAGGATTGTTGCCTTTGCCCCTAGCTCCATCCTGCATAATGGGAATCGACGCAGAGTGTTTTAATGTCAGTCAGGTTGCTGCAGGTGCTAGCATGTAGAAACCATCATGCTAGCCGCTTTAATTAAATGCCTTCTTCTTTTTCTTTTCTTTTTCTCCCTGCTTCCTTATGTGGCTTCTCCTCCTCTACTTTCCCCTTCCCAGTGGTCGTCTTGTATTTGCAGGCTGTGGGAACCAAAGAATGGAGGGAGGTAAGTCAAGCAAACATCCAATATTTGAGCTTTCTCTATGATTGTGACTTTGAATGTGGTCTAAAAGCCGGAGGTATTAAGAAAAAAACACCAGAAAATACTGGTTTGTAGAAAAGAGTGTCACCACTATGTGAAATGAGATCAGGTGAAAAGAAGCTATGCAAGCCTGACCCCAAACTGAGAATTAATAGCAAGGGTTAAGGAATAAATGAATAAATAAATAGGATCTCATCACTTTATGATGCTGGACGTAATGAATTCACATCAAGTTTCAGGTCAGGGAGGAAAAGAAGATTCTTTGGCCTCGTCAAAGAATGCGCCATCTGCTCCTCTTGACTTCTCGCTGTCTCGTCCTCTGTTGCCGTTTTTAGAGCAGGGTCACTTGGCGTTTCATTCATTTTTACCAATTTGAATTCCCTTCTTTTTCTTCTTTTAGGAATGGCACGCATGTTCCCATCTAATCTCAGCTCCATTTCCCTCCACATCTAATTTGCCGCCGTCCTTCGCTTTATTTACTCGTTTGTCGAAGGCAACACAGGTGTCAGTGCTCCCCCCATCCCCTCCCCCGCCCTCGCTTCAAGACACCTCCTCACACCTTTTCTATTCCATGTGCCAGGGCTTAATCAAAAACACGGCATGAGCTGCGCTGCAATCAGCGGAGTAAACATCTCGCTGCCGGCCCGCGCACAAACTGACATGTTGAGCAGATAATGGTGCTCGGATGGAAACCCGACAAATGTTTGCTTTTGACATTTCGTAAATGCTCAATGTAGAGTATTTGTCAGGGGGAAAATTATTTGGAAACGGTTCATTTCAGCCATCGCTCGTAGCTAATGTTGTATTATATCGCTATCAGGACGGTGTGACACAATGTAGCCTATTATGTGGTGCATTTAGTTATATTGCACCTCTTTTTTAAATATTTTTTTTCCTGCTTTCTGTTCCAGCTGCACTTGACGGTTTTACTCCATTGTTCTGTGATCACAAGTGCTTCCATTTTTTATTTTTTTCCAGGGAAAGGCTGTGATCGTCCACTCACAGTCCCCCACAAATCATCAGAGGACAATCTAACTCTATTTACGAATTTAAATTGAAATAAGTTGCATTTAATGGAATCAACTTTTGCATTTAATGGAGCTACTGTAGCTTATTTTATTCAAAATCCTTCTGGAAGAATACATTGCTACTACTACTACTACTCCACTACCTGTTGTAATTTATGCATCATCCTCCTGAGACCACAGCTTTTGTTTGCTATGCATTTTTAAATTCTCCAAGGTATTTAGGGTCCATAGGACTCAAGAAGTACAGAAACTAAGCATCATCTTTCAACAGGAATTAGTAGTTTTTGGAAAACAAAACAACACCATGTCCTCATATGTGGACACTGTTATTATTTCATTATTTATGTGTGCTAAAATATAATTTATTTTATTTTATTTTAATACCTGAACATGGCTGAGCAAAACCGGAATTGTGAACAATGAAGTCCCAATGTCCTCAAAAGAGTACTTGCTAATTAGCGAGGTTGTAGCTCAATGCTATTGAAAACTAAAAACGGAAATAAGCACAAATAAATACGTTTTAACTGTAGATTTTTGTCTTGTGATCATCTGTTGAATGAATCCGATGAAACGGCCACTATCATGTTTTCACTGACTAGTGTATTGACCCTTTGCTACCACTAGATGGCAGACTAAAGTGTCCACTAACGAGGACAATGGGTTTAAATGTAGCAGAATAAGATGCAATAAAAGCTAAAACTTGTCCCCTTATGAGGATGCACGGTCTCAGGAGGTTATGGTGACCTACTGTATTGTCCTGTTAGCGTCTAAGTTCATGTTCTTTGGCAGGCCGGTTAGCTTCAAGTGCTTTTTTTTTTTATTCCTGCTGGCTGCACATGAAGGTGGATGAACCCATAAGATTCCTAAGGAGGGATTTTGTAGCTCACTGTGTTGGCAGCGAGCGATGCCATATTGGCAGCGCCTCATGCAACCTGACTCCTCGCTAATGCAAATTGGCAAAGAGGTGGAGCATGAGTGGAGCTGAGGTGGGCGATGTAGGGTGGAGGCTATTAAGTAGCCAAAACTCACGCAACACTTCACCCACCAGGTCAAAGTGGTGCCTATAAGCAGGCTGGCAGGTGCCATCTTTCATCGCTAGGAGTCACCCAAACACATTCCTCACAGACCGATACGACTTCCCTTATATAACCAGTTTACCTGGAGGGTAACACACAGCACTGGTACATGAACCACAGCAATAAATGGTAGTGTTGACATTCACTGCTGATTATCATCATTTATGTGCATAAATTCCAAATTCCCAGAAAATTATGACCAGCTACAAAACGTCTCATAACATTGTCTCGATTGTCCAATGAACTCACACCTAACCAAGGTTAAATGGAACCCCACACAAATACAGTATCCTGAATTGTAATGAAACCTAAGGTTTAATACAATTAAAAGGGGATATATTTACCACAGTCATCATGGAGACATCATTGATTCATTCATTCATTATCAAGGCGTTTTTAGGATCAAGGTTCACATTAATGATGGTATCACTTTTATTTTTCTTTATAAAATCTTAACAAACGTCAAAAAGAGACATAAATGTTTAACTTACATAACAGGTATAAATCCAGTTCTTTTTAATCTGGAGCCGTAGGCTGAGCACTGCGGCATATTTTAACTTTTAATCCAACTTTATTCTCTGTTATTGCCACTTCTCTATGGGTGAATATTGGTCAGATGTATTTAACATGGCGCCCATGAAACACGTGACCAGCTCAGAACCAATCAGCACAGAGGGACAGATCAGATACTCCATTCCCTAGTTGGACAGACTCTCTATAATATACGGCTCTTAACACCACTTACTAAAACAGTGTGACCCCTAATGGACAAGTTTGGAATAGCACTTCCTTTTATTGGAAAAATGTCTTCAGTTTAATTCTTGCAATTTTGCAAATTCATCCCACGTGATAGACTGGGCCCAGTCTATCACAGGCCTAAATAAATAATAGAAATCAATTATCTAAATCAGAGACTAAAACCTACTTACTATTTCCAAAAACATAATTATTTATTCTATATAGCTGGGCATAGATTTGGACTCAATCAGTTTTCACCACCTTTTCAACCCTAGAGTTTTTCCATACTCCGTCAAAAGGCTTTTCCAGGATTTTCACCACTATTATTTCAATTCCATTCATGTGTGGAATCAACAAGAATCTCGTTCCTGCATTCTATACCAGATTAACTGAGAACGATGCAAACGGAGATGAGGACATCCAGGATCCTCACGAGCCTGGAATTCGTTTCCCGCCCAGGCGCCACCGAGCAGTTCTTATTTGTATGTGCGAGGCGTTTGTGTCGTAATCCGCCACCCAGTTTCTTCTTAATGCGTCCGCGGAACAAAACGGCACACTAGGATAAGCCGAATTACTACATCTATCACCCAGCCTTTTGAATTATTCCGAGCTAGTATACAGCTTCATCTGGATTCCTGTCCGCGTGTCGGTGGCTGCATAAACGATGCCAAGGTCACACTGCGGAACGGAACAAGTTCAAGGTCAGCTGACTCCATGCTGTCTCTCCGGGGTTGACATCCATCTTCATCTTTCATTTTCAAGCATGCACGAGCAAATGCTGAGAAATGCTGTTATTGCAAAAAATAAATAAAAAATGATGATGATTTCCAAGGAGACAAAATTTCTGCAAAAACCTCGACAACAAACCACCACAACAGTGTGATGTGCAAATCCAAATAGTGCAGATACTGTAGAAAACAACAAATATTTCAAGTCAGGCACCTCTACCTCATAGTAATGATTTGATGGCAGCAGGACAAAAACACTTTAGGAACAACTCAAAAAAAAAAAAAGGGAATGAATGAGAGGAGGCACTAGTGATTATTAGGAAGATGATCATCATCAGTGATGCAGGTGATTCATCGCTCTAATCTGACCACTTTTTTCCAGTAACTAATAATATAAAGCGTTACTGTTTCTATTTTCATATTTTATATTTGTGTAATACCACAACAATGGAGGGAGGAGAGAGATGAGCTTTTTGCAGCCACTGGAGTAGCGCATAGGTCTTCAACAGAGCCCCCTAGGGGGTCCACTGAGGTACTGCAGGTTTTTTTTTTTCAAATTGAAATTTCTTTAAATACACATTACCTTCAATCCAACATATTTTAGCAATTTTAGTAATTTTACCGATACAGGAGCTTGTCATCAGCGCAACGTTTCACAGAGAGCGCCACACTAAAGGTTCCTGTACACAATAGGCCCCGCCCCTATCGCTGCTGAGCCAATCATGAGGTTCCCCACAACTGGCTGAGAGCCCATTCAGTCCTCCAGAGGCATTCTGTAATATTAGCACCTGTGTATTATCTGAATAGTTTAATACTGAATGCAAAATTAATAATAATGTATATTTATAAATAGCACTAGGCCACGTTTAATATAGAACATGTCTAGCAGGTAGGGGGTCCCTGCTTAAAATGCTGAAGACCACTGGATTAGCGGTCTGAGTCACGTTTGCAAAAAAAATAAAAACAGATTCTCACATAATGGAAGAGGTGCCGACATGTGTGGATGTGGTCCGAAGGTCTAACTAAGACACTCCATGTGGAAAGATGAGATACATCTTCAGAGATAGACTCCAGCTATTTAATAAAACATGGCGCTCACCCCTTATGATGTGTCTTGGGAATACAGGTGCAGCACGACAATCCGCCTCCCAGGGCGCACAGTGCAGCTTTTGGATTACTGGCTGGGTCTTCACGGGGGGGAGGGGGCTAGGGTGGGGGTTTGTGTGGAGCTGTTGGGTGGTAGGTTGGGGTTTTGTTGGTCCTTTTCTTTGTTGTTGTTTGTTTGTGTTTTCACTACTGCGTTTGCCTCGACTCTTTGACTGTGGTGAATGTTTGTATGTTTGTACACGGGAAGAAAAACCAGTAAAGTTGGGCAGAGTTGATGAAGCTGGTCTGGCTGCACGTTGAAGAGGAAATGCTGCTATTATTTATTTATGTATTTATTTTGGTGGGAGGGGCAGCTGCTGAATGTAACTAAGGAAGTAACTTTTTATTTAACTTAGCCTTAATTTAACTAAGGCCTTTTTGCCCAATTCATACCTTCAAGTTACTTTTTTAAAGGAATAATCACTAATCAAATGACTTTTTAAGGTAACCGTGGCAACACTGGTCATAATGTTGTTTTTTTTTATAGTTTATTTTTGAATTTTAGGACAGTATCAGCAGAAATAAAACTAAATGAGAAGGTGCAGGTATATTACATAAGACAGTGCGCTCTGACTTTGATTGTGTGGTACACAACAATCCCATTTTTCCTAGTGTTCATCTCCTTTCTCCTTTTGGAGATCCATAAACCAGATACAGTTCACAATGTTCATAAAAAGCCTCATGGTAGGTGGACACCTCTTCTTATGAGGGCCATGAAATAGACCAAATAGTGCGTTTAACCTCTGCATTTACCCTCAGACACCTGTTTAACCAAGTCATTACTTAACCTTCAACCATGACTCTCTGGCTCCAGTTAACTAATCGTGTTGAGGTGAGATTATAAACCAAAGGCCAAAAATAGAAACACCACAAGGAAATATCTTGGGATTTTCTCTTCAGGTCGATACGACAGGTAGCTTCTGAGGTCCGATGCGCTCCCCCAGCGAGGCCTCGGTAATGGATAGGCCGGGGAACGCTGCTGATGGCGTGGATTATGTGCACTGGGCACTAAAGACACGAGTCGAGGTATTGAGGCTGCGGCGAGGCAGTGCCAAGATCAATAGCTCATTACACGGTGCTGTCGGGGCTGGACCGCGGAGGCGAGGCTGGCAGTCCACCGGGGGGATTACTGGCGTGATTGTCAGGGTGATGGAGAGACGGGCCGGGCCTAGGAGGGAGGTGGCGAACGGGCCTCCGCGGGCTCGCAGGGCTGGATTGCTGGCTCTAATGTAGCGGCCTGATTTCTCCGGGGACTCGAGTTTTTAGCTCAACAGCAGCGCAAAGCAGCCCGGCGTGGTGCTCGGGGTACGGAGCCCTCGCATTTCTGAATTCGTATTTATATTCCAATTCAGCGTGAAATGTTTCAGTGGTGATATGTGTTGCTGCTGAATCTCATGAATATTTTTCACGTGTGTCTCTTCTCGATAAGTGCATAATAGGATGCACTGACTGTTGAATCCATCATCAACAGTTGTCCCTGTTCTCTCTGTTTCCGTAGTTCGGCAGGACGGAGGTAATCGATAACACCCGCAATCCAGATTTCGTCAGGAAGTTTGTCCTGGATTTCTTCTTTGAGGAGAAACAGAATCTGAGGTTTGACGTGTGAGTAGCTTCACTTCGCCTCCACTGAAACCACAATGGAGACAAAAATACACAAAAACAGCACAACATTTAAAAATAATTTATTAACTGTTTTGTGCATTTAGTTCTAAACCTGGACATTCATGCTATATAGAAACATGTGCAAATATGGCTACAAAGTCTCTTTTTTCTTTATAATAATAGAGCATAGGTCTTCAACTGGGGGTCCATGACCCCTAGGGGATCCGCAGAGGTACTGCAGGCAAAATCTTTGGTTGATTAGACATTTTTTTTTCCACCACAAATTTAAATTTCTTTAAATACACATTAACATGAATCCAACATATTTTAGTAAAGGGATAAATGGAGGCCTGTTGAGACCTGTCAATCTAAACCTCCTGCACACAGTAGGACCCGCCCCCTCATCGCTGCTGAGCCAATCAGAAAATATTAGCAGAAGAGAAGCCATATAAGAATATTTGAACCTGTGAACTATCTGAATAGTGCTAGTGAAGCTTAATATTGAATGCAAAATGATAATAATAATGTATATTTATGAGTAGCACTGGGCTGAGTTTAATATAGAACACATATAGTAGGTAGGGGGTCCCTGTTTAATCTCTCTCAGTTTGGGGTCCTTGGTCTGAAAAGACTCGGGTTGAAGACCCCTGTAATAGAGAATATTTCTGTCCTATTAGGATAAATTAATAAGCCCATTTCTGCTTAAATTAGACTCTGTGGCGATGCCGAGATGTTCAATTATGGAGGAAGAACTAAGGTCAATTACCAAAGCCACTGCTGTGCTGATTGAATTAGCATCTGTACACCCGCGTGCTCTCTTCACCTATTAATCAATAGATGAGAAAGACCTCTCAGGTGTAGCTTTAATCGAGTATGCGCTTGATTGCACAAACTTAATTTCTTTTCTTTTCTTTTTTTGAACCAGGTTTATTGTTTGCGATGAAGCGATTATGTTGGTGATGTGTATTGATTAGCTTAGCTTAGCATAAAGACAGGAGGCGGTGACAGTTGGTTCTCACCGAAGCTCAAACTTATGCCTCCATGAGGCCAGTAACTCACTTTTTTTGTAATAAGTTTTTATTTTAGTTTTCGTTATTACAGGCACATGCATTATATTCAGTTTTGAATAAATAAATAAATAAATATACATATATATCCCACTGGATCCCCCCCCCCCATTTGTGAGCACCAAACCACCTGTTGCCCCTCTCCAATTTCCACATAACCAAATAATAAAAATTAAAAGCACTTAAACACTTGTAAAACTTGGTTATCTAATGTGACCACAAACCCAAATGGTTTACTGGGGAATTACTTGCTTAAAATCTATTTTTGCACCGGAAAACAAAATAAATTTATGTCTAAATGGGCTGCAGGGTAAACAGCATATACAAATACACAAATACACAAATGTGAAAGGCAAAAACTAGACAAAACTCAGGAACACAAGTTAGAACTGAACTGAAAAATGAAAGAGAGTAACTCTACATGCACCAGTTGTAAAAGCTTGAATCGGTGCATCATTGTTCCAGGACTAAAAGACTGAGGACGTGTGCATGTGAAACCTCATACAATCTCCCACTATTGTCACCTATTGTGTTTTCTCACAGGTACAATGTGGACTCCAGAAGCTGCAACATATCCAAACACGTAAGTACAGTAACAGGTTTGACTCAGGGCCGACAGCTTCCACAAGCCTTCAGATGTAGTTACAGAGCGCTACTGTCACAGCGTAGCAGTGTTTGTTGTGACAGTTATGATCGAGTCTTAGAAAATACTGAGTGATAGTGATGTGCAGATCAGTGCTGAAATATCAATACATCTGATACCTGATCTTTAGGCTCTAAAATCGATTTAGATTTGCACCTTATTCGTAGCCACGGGGCTAGCAGCAGCTTGCTAGTTTTGCTAGGCTACCGTCAACGCTCCCTTTTCCAATCCCATGACATGAACGCACACATTTTAACCTCCTGAGACCCTGCGTCCTGACTCGATATTAATTGGTGTAAAAACACGATAGGGGACATTTCAGCAGAAACAAACAAACTTGTTTATTTATGATTATGACAAATTAAGCTAATTAGCAAGTACTCGATTGAGGACACTGGGATTTCATCAGTTGCAATTCTGCTTTTGCACATGAAAACTGAAAACAGTTTTATATTTTGTTATATATTGGTGACTTCATTATTTATTGAGAGAAATTATCCCTGTGTCCACGCATGAGGACAGACTTTTTTTCCGAAAACTACTTTCGATTTTCTAAGACGATGCTTAGGTCCTTAGGTCGTACTGATCCCAAATAGAGAGAAATGGAGAAATTAAAAATGCATAGCAAACTATAGCTCATGTCTCAGGAGGTTAATAGACAGTCTGACATTCAAATAGCATTCTATCTATTTTATTTATTTTTTATCATCAGATATTAGTTTTAGCTCGTAAAGAAAACAGTCGGCTCATGTTTTTCATCTATACTGCAATTTATTGTAAATGTCTGCAATGTCCGGTGGTGATTCTGCATGAATATGATGTTTAATAAATTCATCTGTTTTTTCTTCTTTCTTAAATTTATCTTCGGGGAGAACAGAAGGTGAGTGGTTATAAGACTGTCACTTCATTTTTTATCTTCCAGTGTATCTCAGCGTCGCCAGATGAGTCTTGTATTTATTTTATTTCTGTGTGGTCCATTCGCTTTATTGTTGTCGTGTTTGTTTTTTATCATTTGTTTCATGTCATTTCATCATGAAGGTCAAACCCCAGCCGCTCCCACCCGGAAAGCTTGCTCCTGCATTTTGTCCGTCTGCATTTTATCAGTGGCGCAGGTAAAGGCAACTTCCAGGAGGCCACTTCAAAGCGAGAGCATCTGTTGTTGTTTGAGGCGGCGTACCGCTGCAGATCGGGGGCCGCACACACGCAGTCGAGTTCATTCATGGGACGGACACCTGCTCGCGCCCACGCACCACAAACACCGTTTCATTGTGTCGTCCCAACGCTGCTGCTTTTTATTTGTGCTGCCCTATGTTTTTCCTCTTGTGCCGTCAAATCTGTTGTTGGATGAATCTGCTGAACGAGGAGGAAACCTTCTATTTTTTTTTCTCCCGTTTGCCTCATGCACAGTGTGGTCCTTATATGAATAATCAATCGGTAAACAGGCAGCTGAATAATGCAGCCCTGCAGGACTCCCCGGCCTTGACCCGGCTGAGTTAATGAATGCTTATGTAAATGGTGGAATTAAACCCTTAAGTCGATGTTTAATTTAAAAACGGCACTTAATAAGATGAGACATTGGACTTTAATGGTACTTTAATGACTTTAATATGTGTTACCAACCTTATTGATTTTGGGAGTAAATGCTGTGTTGAAACACAGCATGTTAACAGGATGAGACATTAATGTAGTTTATGGTGCTGGTTTCCCTGTTATTGTTTTAAGAACTCACATCAGAAATCATCAAATTATTCTAGTTCAGAGGCCACAAACAGCCAAGTCTGAACTCAAGGTGGCCGGACCAGTAACGTGATAGCATAAAATTATAATATAAATTAAAAGTAACAACAACCCTGATTGTTTCTCTGGAAGGTCTAAGCAGCGCTGCTTTCATACATGTTATTTTCTCTGTTTTCCAGTGATAATGAGCTACTTATCACGTCTCCAGAAACTTTATCGTTATCTAGCAAACATGAAAGCACAAAGCAAACAGCTCACCTTACAGTAGACCGATCACATTAGGTTATTATTTTACTACATTATGGTAGTTATCCATCAGTAGGGTTGGGCATCGATAAGATTTTATTGATAACAATGCGATTATCAATTCTGCTTATCGATCTGAATCTTTATTCCCTTATAAGTTCCTCCGGTGAATTTTTGGTCTAGAAAAAGTAGCTGTTCTTGACAACAGAAATCTGATTGAGTTTCTAAACCAGAGATAAGAGTTTGTGCAAGAAAAAGAACAAGAAATTTGTCACTGGATCCTCACTAGCTCTGCTCTGCGGAGACTTAGCAGTAGCTGCACTCATTGACCGGACATCATCAACACAGGTCTCTCTGTATTTAATGCATCGTCAACAAATGCTTCATCATGTTGGTGGCGCTGTCGCTCTTGCTTGACATTACGATGCTGCATAAATTGCACGTTGCGCTGTTCCAGCTCCTTCTGGAGAAGTGAAGCCACTTTGGACTATTTCAGTCTCTCTGCCATCGCGTCTTCCTTGTCGTCTCGTGACGTCATGTCTTTCGTTTTATGGCAATTGGCAAACAACCTTTAGGTGCATTACCGCCACCATCTGGACGGGGACGTAAAGATTCGGCACGAAAAGTATCGATAAAAGGAATCTGTATCGATCAGTCATCAGTCAGCATGACATGTCATGTATGACGGAACTCTCTTGAGATAAGTAACTTGTTATCGAGAGATTAAAACTCAAGATCTCGAAAATAACGGAGGAAATTGATTCGTTATCATGGGAAAACTGAAAAAAATTGCATGTGAATGCATCGTACCTATGGCCGCTGAAGGCTTCCGTATGTTTCCCTTAATTATAGTGCAATTATGAAAATATTCAAAGTGAATGAAGTAGCTTTTTACAAAATATTTAACAACAACTTCAGCTCATTGCTGCAACCTACAGGTTAGTTCTGGGTCTGATGGCGCGTTCCCGGGCCTATGCCGGTGTGAGTTATTTTCTACTCATGCATTTGTGAGTCTGGTTCGCTCAGTAAAAGCAGTAGTCAGCACTGTGTCATTTTTTGCGACTCTTAGTGAAAAAAATAGGAAAAGCTAGCTATGCAGTTAATGTGTTCTTTGTAGGTTCTGCACTTTTCAAACTCTTAACGTGGGCCGGATTTGGCCGATGGACTGTATGTTTTGTTTGACACAACTGCACTAGAGGGTCAGGTTTACACCATATCCCAGCTGTCATTTGGGCTGAGACGTGGGGAACACCCTGGACAAGTCTCCAGGGAATAAATAAATAAATAAGTGAAATCAGCCATCTCTGGAATCTGCGTCAAAGAGATGTTTCAAATTAAGAACTGCACAAAGCCTGCATGTGGTGGCTGGGCAGCATTTACAACACTTTCTTTCTGCTGGTGTGTTTCTCGACGCTGTCATGCAATCAATTCTGTCCTTCTCTCCCTTCCAAGGACTTTCTGGGCCAGACCTTCTGCACACTCGGAGAAATCATCGGCTCCACAGGAGGACGTCTGGAGAGGAGCCTCTCGTAAGTCCCCCGGTGTAAAATTACAGCCCCATTTTTTTTTTTTTTCATTCAGGTGTTGAATCCTAATTGTGATATAAATTATGCACATAAGTAATTTTCAGCTGCGCAGATTGAAACGAGTGGTGCCCCCTTCTCCGTCTTTTGTTGTATATTTATTGACGGCGGCAGTGGAAAACAACGCTGTACGAGCCATCTCGCTAAAGCAGCGCGCACAGACTCACCCGGTTTAAATAGGCTCATCTATTATCCATCATACTGTTAAATCGGAGCGAGGGCCAGCTGCATCACTGCACACTGAGCTGTTGTTGCTGGAGTAGTATTGAGTTTTCATTACGTGTGACGTGACAGACGTCGGTAATATGTCGGATAGTGACTGATGGAGCCTGCTCGTATTATCTGATTGGTGATGTGTGGAGAGCAGAAATGAACGCCTTTTATTTTTGAGATAATAAACAGTGGGATGGAGTGCATTCCTTTTACTGTGCGCTGCAGCGTTAGATAACATCCTGTGTTTCTGAGGAGCGAACAGAGCGGTGGGAGACAGAAAGAGATGTGGGGTCAGAGAGGTCACGAGCCAGATTTAAAATCATTTCACAGCGAATATAATGCATCGGGCTTGGTGTGTCTTTACACTGTGGAGTTCATCATGGGGAGAGTGGTGGGGGAAAAAAAAAAAAGTTCTTTAGCCTTAGGCCGACACTTATTACAAGGTGCCATAGGAATCAGAAGCTGTTTAATAGCAGCGTGCCGTGCTGTAGGTTTCGCCTGCATGATTAAAAAGAAAAGAGCTGAATCGTTTCTCAACATGAATCTCCTAACATGTATTTTTATTTTTTTTTTTGTTCATCCGGAGCACTGACTTGTAAGTTAACTGATGTGGTCGAGACTGCAGATTAAATACTTTCAGCATTGAAGGGAAAATATTCGCTGCTGTTCAGTCGGCGCTGAATTGAGCCGAGATCAAGAGGGAGGTGATGAAGAAGATTAATATGTTCGTCTCGTTTGCCTTGACTCTTTCAGCTGGGACGGTTCTTTTCCCTCTGAAGTTCAAGTAGGTTGTATTTAGATGACGTCAGTAACAATACAAATAGTCTGAAGACGCTTTACAGAACCTAGAAGTGGAGGAGCCACCGGAGTCTGTGGCAAAGAAAAACTTCCTTTTAACAGGAAGGAGCTCCTCGTACGCGGGGGCCCATCTGCACGAGGACGGCTGGGTAGAGACAGATTAAGTGAGACAAGAGAGGACAAGACGATATATACACCGATCAGCCATAACATTATAACCACTGACAGGAGAAGTAAATAACATCGACCATCTTGTAACAGTTCACTGTTCTGCTGGGAAACTTTTGGACCTGGAATTCATTCATGTGGATGTTACTTAGACATGTAGCCCCCACCTAGACCAGACCAGACCCAAAAGGAGGACTCTTTAAGAGTTAACAACCTTGCAATAAAATAAAAAAAGGACACAAACGCTAACTTCTTAAGCTAACGAAAATCCAAACAACAGCACCCCTACACCTAGTGTGTCTAATACAGAGCAGATCCTACCAGTGGTGGAAAAATCAGTGGGTTCTGCCTAAAACTAACCTAAAAAGACCTGGCCACTCTTCAGAAACAGAAAGAACTAGAATAGAGACACTACAACTTTGGGCAGTGGTCACAACCTATCCCAAAGTGCCAAAAACACAGGAGATACACACAAAGCACAGCAAGTCACCAAGGTGAACTGACACCAACAGACAGCAACAGGTGTTATATAGCCTGGGGCTCCTAATTGATCAGCTGGGATTGGCTGCTGAAGGCCTGCCGCACCAATCAGGAAACAGGGGTGGAGTCAGGTCTGGATTGGCAGGATCAGAGTAGGCTGCACCAATCAGGTCAGAGGGTGGAGCTTCAGGATCCAGCAGCATGAAGGTGCTTGGCAGATCAGGGAGTGATCAGGTTTCATATAAACACAAACAGAAATGACAAGCTGCAGCCGTAACAGAGACGTAGCTGAAAAGTCTGGAAAAATAGTAAAATAGAAGCTTAGAGGTTCCTTTTTTTGGCTTTTTTAATGAACTTTCAAACTGTAATTCTTCTCTGTAGTCACAGTTTCATGTGAAGTTCTGTTTGTCCACGTTTGCCAGTTACAATTTACACCCATTAATGGCCGGTGTAGTTTTTCTCCTACCATTAGACTCACTGTTTTAGAAAGCTCATCATGCTCCTACAGACCAAACAACTCTCAGCCCAAATGCCACAATCCTGCGTGAGTTTGGTTCCAAGGGCAACAATAGAGAGTATATATTTAACATCATGGGGATTTAAAGAGAACATGATTCCAGACACAAATTGTCATTTTACAGCCTCTAATAGATGTATAGATTAATTACACCCTCCCTCCTGTCTTTCTTTCTTTTCTTTTCTTTTTTTAATTAAATGTATGTTTAAACACATGGACCATTACTCATACTCATCCCAAACCTGTCCATCAGCTTCATGCAATTAATCATCCCTCCCACTTTGCCCATTAACAGAGTTCACCTTGAGGAGAAGAATGAGGAAAATGACACGAGTGAGAGGTTACATACAATAAGATCCCCGCCTGAAGGATTTTTTATAATGGCCTACGCTGTGATTAATGGGGAATAACGACACAACACTCTGGGGGTTAAAGGGATTTTCCAACTCTGTGCCACATAACGGATAATGACGATCCATCAAATGAATGTGTGGTTACAGAGGAACACTTGTTGTCAACCAGATACTTGTTGTATATGCTACATGTTAATTTATACCAGTGAATGACATAATATCCCTCACACGAATACGTCTGTGAAGGTTCTCAGGGTATCTAGGTCACGGGATATCAAAAAAATGCTAAAGGCAAGTGGACTTGGAGAGTCGTCAGCTCCATAGCCTTTGTCAAAAGATCAAAATGAAATCCCAGAATGGAAAGAGAAGGAATGTTCTTATCCTCTAGGTCAGTGGTTCCCAACCTTCCTACCCACACCCCAAACATCCTGGACTTTTTCCTGGGGGGTTCAAGCTAATTCATTTGAGGAATTATTCAATTAGTGAGTTCATTGGGGAAACCCCAACTCCCACATCATCCTTTAGAACAGAAGACGAAACTCTACTAAAACACTAAAGAAAAGCAACTGTACTTGTAAGAATCTAAATTCACCTGTTGAATTTGCACATCTGTGACTTCAATGACAAGCGTAAAGTGACGTGGCTTTGCTGTGGTTATTGCATGACCCACTGAACAGGCATTAAGCCCAGTCTCAGCTGTATGCTGACTTATTTATTGCAGCATTGTTCATATTTCCTGGCAAAGGATGTTTTTTTTTTTTATAGCACCATCATATTAAGCTGGGATTGGAAGGCAAGAAGTTGGCATTTTCTCAAGGGACTTATCGGACTCCAAGAAAAAAAAAAGCATACAATACCCCTTTTTATTACAAGGAGTCATTTAAAGGTGCCCTGGAAGCAAGGATTTACTTTACAATCCGTTTGCATTGTGTCACACACATTGTTAAAATGTTTTTATTTGCTGGTGCATTTCTTGAAAGTTGGCCACATACAAATAAAAGCTTTGCACTATTGATATATCTGGCACCGATAATGGTTCCTTATTACTTCTTTGGCAGTGGAAAACTTTTAGAACATTTTAATTTGATTGCTGACTGACACGCACCCTACGAGAAACTCAATTAACAACAGATTATCCCTGGTTCCCTCTACGACAGCAGAGACAGAGCTCGGTCCACTGTGTGTTCATCTGCACCAACTTGATTACGAAGGCTAAGTGGAGTTATTCCAAGTCATCCCTAACCTACTGTGAAAAGAAATGAAGTTTGAAGACTATAGAAAGTCTAAAGAATGTGAAAATGTCAACAGTAGGCGTCTTCAGAGTCTCGGGTCCTCGCTTTGAAAATAAATGTTTAGTTTAAGGAAGACTAGGGTGTAGGGTTGACTAGGGTGAAGAGATCTTGGTTTGTGTTAGTTTAACTAAATCAAACTCAAATCACAAACAGTAAAGGATCTTATTTTTATTTCCACCAGCACCAATCTAATGGCAGGGACGTCTCAGTCATGTTCCCCAGACATTAAAGTATATGTTAGTATAGAGCCCTTCATGGCCTACATCACGACATTAGCTGGAGGCAAAACAGAGGGAAGCTTGAGGCGAACACTGTCACTGTCACCCGGGAAAATGTCTTGCTGTATTTTTGGGGTCGAAAAAAGCAAAAACACTAACTTGAAGTTTTATCACATACACACCCAGACTTGGCTGAATGCAATTAAAAGAAAGGTTTGGAGTGAGACAATCATCAACGACTCTCTGTTTGCAGCTCGATTTAATATCAGGTTAAGATTAATATCTAATATACAATCATTTAAACCTAGATAATGTTATGGGTTAGAATAAATTGTGACTGAAATAACGTTAAGTTAATCATTATTTGAAGGATTCTTGATACATGTTAATGCTAATGCTAACCATAAGCTAATTCAATGTTAATTGTGTGTTTCATGGGTGTCCAAACAGTTGCATTTACTACGTTAAACTCCACAGTGGTTCCACTTATTTCTTATAATATCTTTATTGGAGAGGCTTCACTTGATAAAGACAGACCAGACTTCGTCCCCTATGTGTCCTTTGGTCAAATCGTCCATCCAGTGAGTGAGAGTGTAGGGGTCAGTGAATCTAGTCCCATCAGTCAGAGTCAGCTTCTTAAAATAACACTCACAGTCTCACTCACGGAGTGAGTGTATCAGTATATTCTCTAAACTATGCGTTTCCTCATCCATTCTTGCCAAAACAGTCCCTTGAAACATGCTAACCACTGTTTACAAGCTACAGTCTTTGAGATCTTTTGCCTCCAGCTAAGCCCCGCCCCTCAAAGAACATCACGCTGTTTACAAACTGTGAAGGGCTCTATACTAGTATAGTATTAGGTAGTTAATGATTTGGGTTTAAAAGAGATTCAAACTGCTCTTCATGATTCAATTTTCAAGAGCTAAGATTGTTGTCAATTGTCATTGAAACAGAAGAAGAACAAACTGGTTTGTCTACAAAGGATCATGCCTTGATCGGCCCTTATATTGATCTCCTGATACTGATTGGGACATCCCTTAGTATCCTTAATTAATCCTGCATTAAAATAAAACAAAACACATGAATTTGAATTAGATCTATTTAATCCAGAAATTTTATAGATTAGTATTAGCAATAAAAAAAAACAACCCCCAGTTTTACGTTCCTCATGTTATAGTGATAATAATAATAAATTAGTCCTGGATGGCCATTGATGTAATGCTTATCCCAACATGAAACCAACATTCATGAGCGATAATTCACCTACATTTATTTGCCCATAAACCTGAACTGAGTGGCTCAACAATCCATATGTGGCCTTTGGTGAAAACCCAACTGTCTTATATATGAATGAATGAATGATAAGTGAGATAAGTAGGGACCCCCTACCTACTATATGTGTTGTATATTAAACTCGGCCTAGTGCTATTTATAAAATTATTTTTATTATTTTGCATTCAATATTAAGCTATTCAAATAATACACAAGTTCAGATATTTTTTTTATTCTGTGGTTGGCCGATGGGAGGGAGCTGCACTGTCAGCTTCTCTTCTGCTAATATTACAGTGCACGTCTGGGATTTCATCTGAGGGCTGAAAAAGCTCTGGGTTAATTACGGGAACCTGACAGAGTCAGCGTGTAATATGCGGCCTCATGATTGGCTCAGCAGCGATAGGGGTGGGGCCTACTGTGTACAGGAGGCTTAGATTGACAGGTCTAGTGTGACGCTCTGTGTGAAAGAGTGCAGTGTTGTTGACTGAAAGATAACGTATTCTGCCTCCATTTATCCCTTTACTGAAATATGTAGGATTCATGTTAACGTGTGTTTAAATAAATTTAACTCTGTGGGGGAATATTTATATATATATACATATATGTATAAAAAATGTTTAATCAACCAAAGATTTTGCCTCGTGTTGAAGACCTCTGATTTAATTTACATACTCGAAAAGGAGTTGGTGGAAGTGGAAAAAAAATGTGTTAAATCCCACCCCTCTTCCTTAAATCACTAATTAATGATAATTATAATTTGCTTCCTGTCTTCTCTCTGCAAATACATTCTCTGTACATATATACACTCATGCACCAAGCACACATGGAGCACCATTACCATTCATTTAGAGCCACATTTTTACTAATGAATCTAAACAAATCTAAATACAGCTGCTTTCTAGGCTCCAACCAAACCCTCTGTTACATAATCTATTAGCCGCTCCAGTCCATTCATCATCCAGCCACTGACTAGGTGCTATTCGAGCCGAAAGCCATGAATATATATTCTTCAAATGCAAGGTGGAATAACGGAGGTTCATCACAATGTGCGACCTGTTTCACGCTGTAATTTCACTCAGCGGCAACGCAGGGATATGGATTAGTGCCGCTTTCGCTTTACCTGCCCTCGGATGAACTCGGAGGAATGTTAATATGCGAATATGTTCCACGCCGGTGTTAGATAATGCACTATACTGTACTGTGCTATAGCAAATCAGACCTGACATTTTATTCCCTGATTATTTTAAAGACAAATGTTTTAACAAATATATGTAAAAAAAATATATATATATAGTTGTAGTTGATTATTCCCTAATGCTACCCACATGCACCTCTGGTCTGTACCTGCAGACCGAGCGGTTCGCCTCTTCGACAGCCAGACAGATGTATCGAGAAGCAAAAATGAAAAGGAACATGAAGGGGAGGTGGCTTTTGCAAGAAGAAGTGTTTCGGGGGGAAAAGCTCAAAATGAGAAAAAGGGGGGTAACAATAAGATACAGACCACATAGTGCCATCGCTATTCCACCCATATGGCCAAAGCCTCTGACGGCTGCCTGCAGGGAATAGACAGCTGTCCTGAGCTTCTGATGTATCAGACACAGGAAAGGCCCAGGGGAAGGAAGGAGGGAGGTGGGGGTGAAGGGAGAGGTGGGGGGGGGGATGGAAAGTGGAAGGGAGAGGTATTTGAAGGGTGGCAGACAGCTCAGTGGACCAGGAAGAGAGGAGGGAGAGGAAGAAAGGGGGAAGGTAATTCCATCAAAAAGGTAAAACAAGCAAAATAGACGAAGAGAAAAAGGGGAAACGGAAAGAGAGGAGAGGATGATAAAACTGAGATGTAGCTGGCGCAAAAGGAAAATGAAGACAGATGCCCACAGAGATAGAAAGACGAATTTGTGTGTGCTCTTCCCGAGTTCATTTAGGAGTCGCTGCTGCATTTGTGGATGAAGTGGATGAACAGGCACAAGTTCATTTCCTTTCTTTCTCATCTCTATTTTCATTTTTTTTTTTTTTTTTCTGCAGCCATCATCAAACTCTCATTCCAAACCTGCTCCTGAACACATATGATTGTGGTAGCGCCCTCATCTTGGTGGGTTGGTGGGCGTTCATGTTCTCTCTCTTTTTTTTTCTTTTTTTTTTTTTTAATTTTTAATAGGTCAACAATTTTAGAAACGGTCTCATGCTGCGCAGCGAACTAAGCACTCCTTTCCCACTTACCTGGGTGTTGCCACGGCAACCGATGGGGCCCCTATTAGCCGAGGCGGCGAAAGTATAGCAATGATCCAAAATATACCCTTTTGAAAAAAAAAAAAAAAAAAAAAGAAAAGAAAAGAAATAAATGCTAATAAATGGGATGCAGAGCGGCGGCTCGAGGCGTGCGGACCCACACACGGTGGGACCGCGCGTTATAAATAGAGGTTTGTGACGGATAAACACGCTCACGTATCTATTAATGTGCATTCGTCTGCGTGGCCTACAGGTTGCGGAGCAGAGCTGAGCCCGAGATAGGAGTTTCTAAACTTTGTAACACCGTCATCACTTACAGGTGACAAGCGAGAGAAAGAGACGACAAATTACCCCGTCTGCAAATGTGATCTGGAAAGAAAAAAAAAGAAGAAGAACCGCGGCCGATCTATTAGCAGACCCACACGCTGCCATACGCCCAGATGTAGACTGATGAGGTGGATAATGGACTAAATAAGCCGTCCGCAGGGATGCTTCTGCTGCTGACGGTTATGCCGGCAAACTGGCCTGTGTCATAGAATCCTGTCTGACTTTTTTTTATTTTTTTATTTTTCTCGCTGCAAGGCAGCGGTCAATCTGTCGGCGTGGGCGTGTCAGAGGTCGTGGTGTGTAATTGGGGGCATTCGTTGGGATGCCTTAGTTAGATGGCAAACAGACGAAGACCCACATATAGTACCGCAAACTTCTGCCAAAATAAATAAATAGATAAATAAAAATAAGTAAATGAATAAAATTGGCAGAAGTAACACATTTTCTGCGCTGTGAGAGGTAGCACACGGTGGCAGATTGCAGGGGGTGATATGTTACTGGGATGCTGGTGGTGGAGGAGGTGGAGGAGGAGGAGGAGGCGACTGCAGATTGCCTTATCATCCTGCAACACGCTGTAATGCAGATAGACAGACAGGAGGGGATATACTGTCAGGAAGTGACTTCAGGTGAGCTTAGCAGTGACAAACACCCCAGATTTTCAGATTACCCAAATGACTCCACTGAGCGTCAGTCATTCATCTCAGAACGTCACCATTCCCCTCAAATGCCACTTGTTGTATCTGGATATATTTGGCTGTGCTGCAAGTATTGCAACTCCAGTCTTCAGCTGCCTTCGGTGCTGAGATGGATTCAAGTTTTTATGTTTTTCTATTGTTTTATTACAGGAAGAGTGATGGTTAAAGACTCAGAGCCGCCTGTGTCTGTGTCTGTGTCTGGTTCACATCTTCAGCCGTACGTACAGTAGTTCATCTAAACTAAAGAGGACGGGCGAACCCTCGACAGTGACATATGAGAAGTTGTTTTTCATTAAAGATGTTTTCTAACTTGATTTTCTTGTAAATAAGAGCTTAAAATGTTGAGTCCTACGCACTAATACTTTGAGGTGTAATTATATTTTGTTCAGTTAACTTGATTCTCCTGTAAGAATCACCAGCTAATCTGACGAGCACGTTTTTGGAAGGTGGGAGGAAACCAGAGCACCTGGAGTGAACCCCCACACAGGGAGAACATGCAAACTCCACCCAGAAAGGACCGAGTCGGACTTGAACCCGACTGGTCTTGTTTTCAGTCGAATTGCTGATTTGCCCAGATTGTCTTTAATAACTCTGATATAAGAGAAGTCTGACATTTGGCAGCTTCCTTCATTCTTTTGCATATGTTTTTTCATAATTACATTCACAAATGTTCATTGTAAAAATCATAATTTTCTTATATGGAAGTAGACATCTAAAAGTATCTGCATTAGACTACTTGATATCACACAGGCTTAGCAAGTAGGCGAGCAGGAAACTTCCTCTGGTTACACATGTATCCTCAGAGAGCTGCATCCAGCCACCACCAGGGGTCACAAGCTCAAACTTAAAATATTGAGCTTGGCAAACAACTCACAACTCCACGCAGCAAACTTAAACAAACAAACAAACAAACAAACAAAAAACAGTTGAAGCTGATACCTTATCATATTTCCAAAAATACTAAACATTTTTAGTTCAGTTAATGTAAAGTAGTTATTGTTTTTACGGTGTCTCCACTTTTGTGAGACATTTCTATAATGTGTTCATGGTGCTAACAGGATACATGCTAATGGACTACGCGGGTCTCCTGTTCACTGTGACACGTCTGGTGAAATACAAGACCTGAAAGTTTATGAGACATAATTCAGATATTCAGAGGTTGAATTTTAGTGGTCTAATTTAATAATCCTTCTCGTTTGGTTTACTTTGTTCATGCACTTCCATTAGCTTCAGCGGGTTAGCATCATTGTGCTGAACTGCTAACACATCTGCAGACTCGTCCTACAACTTCTTCCAGTCGTCTAATGTAGGATAGCATGTGTAGCATTTGAGATTTTAATATATTTAACCCCAAACTGATTAGAGTTGTTTCCCAAGAAGACGACTTGAGTCCATATTGAAATTACTACATAAGAGCTATTGGTTCAGAAACCAAACATTACAACAATAAAAGTCACGCTCCATCCATAGTTTGTGTTTTATTTTTGTCTTGTTCACCCACCCACACACACACACACACACACACACATCATCGTGTCAGTGTCTGTCCCCCGTGGTCCCCGTCCGACAGAACCATCACCTGCCATCTGGCCATTCAGGACTCATCTGGCCTGCTCTGCTATGACAGGCTGCTGCTTCTGCTGCTGCTCCCTTTCTACAGTTTGGGACATTTCCAGACCTGAAATAAAATATGTGACATTTAATCATGCACCTGCTGCAAAGGTGATTAAAAGAAAGTGTGTCGTTGCCCTTGTCTGTGCCGCCCCGAAGCAGTGATTCGTCCTACGTCTATAAACGTGTCCAAGAAATACTGTATGTACAAATGGAGGCCACCCTTTGCTTTTATCAGTTCCCATTGAAAAACCTCGAAAAACAAAGTCATCCACACTAACAGATGAATCATCCCAGATTCACTGTGTATCTTCCAACTGGCAGGAATTAGTCGCCACTTTATCACACAAACCAAAGACGCGTTTGTAAATGGCTCTGTTCCGAGCCAGAAATTAGCTCTAAGCTAGTTTCATGCTTGCCAGCTTGGAGCGTCTTGGCAAATAATGTGACAATGTTGTTCTGCAAGAGTCGCGGATAACAGACAACACCTCTAATCTGTCGGCGACGCCACTTGTTGAGGCAACAAAGGATTCGCACCAGGAACGCGCGGTTTTCGGGGCCGAGCGATCGGAGAGCTGCAAAAACATGGAACATTTGGCTTTTATTTGCACTTTTCAGTTATGTGCGTTTTTACGTTTTGACAGGGCATTCGTTAATGGTTTCTGAACAGACAACCACATTCAGGATGTACAAATGTTTCCAAATGAGTAAATTTGCAATGACGTATTTTGCACTCCTACACTTAAATAATAAAGACATGTAGATGAATCAAGTATTTTTACAGTTCTAATATCGTCTGGATGCTCCCGCTCTGTGTCTTCATTACTGTAATTTCATTAACTCACAAACTAATTGGGACGTTAGAGCTTCATTAATGAAGCTCTTGCAGAATCTACAGATTCCCTGTTAGTAAATTATTAATGACTCAACACTGGTGTAATCATGCTTGGACACCTACATGGACAGAGCTTATTTTTCCATCACCTATTTTTGGAAAAACTAATCCCTGTCAAAGTCTTGCAGAACAGAACAGAACATTCATAGAGTTATAGGAATAATTATCTCCAGCAGTTTATATTTTTAGGTTATGGGTTCCCAGAAATGCAACAGTGTCATTCAATTCAATTCAATTAAATACAATTCAATTCAATTCAATTCAATTCAATTCAAATAACTTTATTTATCCCTGCGGTGCAATTAAAGATCACGCTGAGCAGTCACAGTATAAAAACGTGAATATATGAATAAGTGCAGTGCACTGGAGTCCGGTCCAGATGTCCTCAGGCTCTGGCCTCCTGAGAGACGTTGGGTGTATGGGGACGTGGGTGGACTGTTATCCCTAAGGCAGCAGGTCAGCGGGTAATACGTATAATAAGGCTCCCAGACTATAGCAGGTGATATATTTAGAATATTTCTCTGTTGGTCTGTGCCATAAACGTAATGTCTGTATGATTCCAGCTGTTTTGAATATTTTTTTTCCTCCATCAGAATTAGTGCTGAATTTCTGTATTTCCTGTTTGAACACATGGAGACACGTGAGATGAGGATGCACTGAGCTGACCCTCACCTCAAAATGCAAAATCTCTCACAAACTGTGTCTTTGTCTGACATTAATATATGTTAGGGGAGTACAAACCATCCAGTATTTGGATTTATTGAGGGAAAAAAAGTATTTGTGTTTGAATAAAATTCAAAATAGGTGTAAAAAAATGTTTTTAATTTAGGATATGTGTTACATTAAGTATTCTTTAATTATCCATTCTAATAATTATGGATGTATCTGCAGTATTGGTTGATGTTTTCATTAAATGCAGCTAATACAGGTGATTTATTCTGACTTGAAGGAGCAGAACATGACTGTGATGATGATCTGGTTCTTGTGGGAGACAGTAGAGATGACTGTGAGTCAGTAGATAGAGAGGTTAGAGGTTCAATCCCTGGAATATGCCACATGCCAAAGACACTGAACCTCCAGTGGCTCCCAGTGTGTGGCACTGGTGTGAGAATGTGTGTGTGCTTGTGTGAGTGAATGGGTGTGTATCTGAGACTGTACAACCCTTAACCATTTACCAGTAGACAATAGTCTGAATTACTGAGCTAACGAATGCTAACAGACGAATGCTAACATGAGAGAATCTGACTATAGACGTCTCAATGCTAATGTAATGTAACGGAATAATCTCCAGGTCAAACTCCACCTCCCAGAAGTTATTTTCTGCCTCCACAACCCATTTTTTTTTTTTGCAAAAAAAAAAAAACATTTTGTTTGTGTCTTTCCGAATACTGTATTCGAGTTCGGCTCCACTTGTAGTTTGTACACACACAATAATATACTACAGAGTACACAGAGTAATATACTACAACACATGTGTGTAACATATTTATCTGACATTAATGCGCATTGAAGGAGGCAGACAGTTCTTCTGCATGGTGGAAGAGGGCGCTAGTGAGCCGCTGGTTTTCAGATGTTGCTCTTCTTCTACTGTCTAAATAAAATGCCTTTATTGGTTATGATTAGGTTGTAGTGATAACGGGGATGTTACAGGACATACGCTGTTGAGGCGTGGCCTTCTATGGACAAATGTCAGATAAAAATAGAAGACAAATAAAGTCCCAGCAAATAAATCTAATTTATAGTTGACGTTCAACGTAACTTCGCTAGGTGGCGCTTATAAAGTTTAGTTAGTTCATGTTGCGTCTGGGGTCGTTTGTTACGGGTTTTGACCAACTCTCTTTAAATCACTGCAAATCTCCACACAAACAATGTTAAACTTAAATTTTTATTAGTGAACAACACAATTAGCTTCACATGCTACATGAGACGTCTGTGCCGTTTGCTCCGTCAGGTTAAATTCTGTGCGATGGGCGTTCAGAGGGGAGGTAGCTGTGGGAAAGGAAGGGAGGGAGAGATGCTTTTGGGTAATAATAGGAAAAACTATGCAACTGCGAATCAATTAGACCCTGGCTGGCCACCGTAGCATTAACACCGTTAATGGGAAATCCTGCAGTTAGCATCGACTGTTAAATGGTGAACTGAAGCCGTTCCATAGGGTTCACGTTTTTTTCTCACCGCACAAACTGATTGTGCTCCACTAAAGATCTGTTGGGCCGGTTAAACCTTTCGACGCTTTATTCAGTAACAGCCTGGAGTTTTTTTTCTTTCTCTGCATCGGCTGAGACTCACCTCATTATGAAATCCAAATAGAGTTTTGCCAGCCTCCTATTCTGATCAGAACTGAGTCTGAGAGTTAACCAGACTTCTGTGAATCATTAATAACAGATGACTCTTGCGTTGGCCTCTTTCGTGTCCTTCGCTGCTTGTGAAATCACAGCCGCCTCATTCTGAGACGTCGGTTCCACGTCGAAAACCCGTCACTTTTGAGACCGTGAGTGACTCGAGCTCAAAAAAGACACGAGCGAAGCTTAAACACTTAAATCATCCAGCAGTTATTTATTATTCTGGAGCCGAAGCTGGAGCAGATACTCCGGAGTGTCTTGTATCCGGTAGGCGAGCTGGCGGGTGTGCAGTTGGACACACTGTGTGGATAAATTCATAAATAATTCCCTCACTGTTGCTGCCTGCTACAGCTGGCAGGCAGCGTGAGCGAGAGAATCCATCGACTTGAAAAGTACGTCATGGAAGGCTGTGGATTTATGAGAGGAGGCAACGGCCGCTAACACACTTCTCTCCCTCTTTTCTCCGTGTCCTCAAATCGATTTTCCTTACACGGCCACTTCTTTTTCTGCCGCTCTCCCTCATCTCCTGTCAGTTCTGTCTGCCACATGTTTTTCTCCTTCTTCTTCTTCTTCTTCTTTAATACCAGCGCTAAATAAATCTGCGTCAGTGTTTTTGATCGGGAGCTGTTCTTCTGCTTCTTTGTGACACTGAAGTGGGACACAGCTGAAATATTCAGGGTCCGTGGATGGCAGCTCTTCCTGCTGGCGTTGCCCCCCCACACACCAAAAAAAATTGGATTAGGACTACTCTGTGGTGCAGCAGATGAAAATATTTGCACACACACTAAAAAAAAGAAAGAAAGAGCAGCTATAAAAGAGGATAATGACTTTTAATGAATTTTGCAGAGGATTCATTCGTTCTCACTTTCATAAGCCTTATTTAAATATTGCCGAAGCGCGTTATGAATCAACATTAGGAAGGCGTCCTCTGCACCATTTTTATCATGATATAATGCCTCTGCGCTGCAGGCATTAGCTCGGGCAAATATGTGTATATAACAGAAATGTGGGCACGGTGAAGGAGGCTTGAAAAAGGGGGAGAGTCTCGGTATCGAGGCCCGAACACATTGTGAACAGCTCCGCTCAGCCGTCACAGGAGCTGTCAGCTGTGGAAACAATGCGTGTCAATATACTTCTCCAAAGCACAAATGTCTCCAGCGCTTCTCCATTCTTGAGGCGTCAGACGGGAGCTCGACTACAGACTCTGTGGCCACTGAATGAAACCGGTGCAAAGCCGAAGAGTTCAGGGCATAAAATGGAAGGAATATCTTAAATCTGATTGGCTGCTTCCTCATCAACCGGTTATGTTTAATGTCTCTCATCTAGTTGCTGATGTGAGATGTTATGATATAGTGCGTCATTAAATTACATTGAAAAGTGGGTTTCTGTCTCATTTATATAAAAAAATAAATACTGTATTTTAGGAAATCTAATTTTACTACCAAATTTATTACCTAATTTTCCTTCCGGGATGAATAAAGTAATCAATCTATCTATCATCTATCTAACACAGCAAGAACTCAAGAAATGAGATATATTACCCAAAATTAACAAAATAATCTGCCGATAGAAAAGTTTTTAGTTTTTAGAATAAAAACAAGTAGATTTGTGTTGATATGAGGAAAACATGAACAGAACGTTTAAGTATTTTAGTCTAATTGTGACTTTACAGTCAGTACTTTCTTTGCTCCATATCTCCTGAGATCCTGTGTCCTCATATGGGGACATTAAGTTTAAGGTTTGTTGCAGCTTATTCTGCTTCATTTTGACCTGTTGTCCTCATAAGTGGACGCTTTTGTCTGCCATCTAGTGGTAGCGAAGGGTCAATACAGTAGTTGGTGTAGTTAAATGATGGATAATTTCAGCCTCGTCAGATTTTGTTCTCAATAAACTTGTTGATTTATGGTTTTTAACTTTTTTAGTTTGATATGACGTCCACACAGGGATGTTTCAAGACAATTTTAGGGACCCCCCTAAGGTCCCAATAAACCCAAATACCTTGGAAAAATTGAAAACGTATTTGAAACTAAAGCTTGTGTCTCAGCAGGTTAGTCCATGGACGCATGTAACTGCTGTGCTGTGTTGTAAGACTGGCAATAAAGCAATGAATTACATTTGACAACTGCCAATGTTACAATTTTATTATGTTATTTAATGTTATTTTAATCTCTTAGCAAATTAAAAACAGATGAAGTAGTTTTGCGCTCGTGTCTTTGTTCATCTTGAACCGTCACAGTTGCGTTAATTCTTATTTTAAGCATTAACTTACTACAGTTATAATGGAGATAAGATTCATTAATTAGGAGCAAAGCACAAGTAAGGCACATCATCTTGGTAGACACAAGATAAAAACAGGCATACATTCTTTTAATTAGATTTCAGTTTTTTGCAGTGAAATTCTGGTTTTCATTCCAAGAAATGTTTTTGTTTTTTGTTTTTTGTTGAAGTTGCTGTGTCTGTCCCACTTTGATTATGATTATTAGTCTCAATCAGCAGACGCATGAGTTTCGTGCTGGCACGTGAACGCACCACATGACTAACAAACAACAAACACGGGTGTTTGCTGAATTTAGAAATGATTCCGGTGAATTTCCAAGAGCTGTTTATTGAAAAGTCGTTGAATATGTGAATCTTGCGGCATAAAGAGATGTTAATGTGTGTCCTCTCTCAGTTCTCATCTTTCTTTCAGTCCTCCCTCATTTTCAGTTTTCATGCACATCCCATCCTCCTCCTCCTCCTCCTCCTCCTCCTCCTCCTCCTCACCTAACTAAAAATTCTAATGAAGCAGCAGTGGAGCTTGGCCCTTTTATGCCACGACCGGTGCAATGTCACCCCTCATTTTTTATTCCCTCGCTCCCAATCTGCTCCTGCTGTCCCTCTCCCTAAGTCTGTTTTTTTTTTTTTTTTTTTTGTCCACTTTGGTTTCCTCTTTTGTGACAGTTCAATGAATTGTGCTTTCACTGCCGTCACTTCAATGTCAACACGTAATGATAATGTGTTTAAAACGCGTCAGAAACAAAAGGAAAGCGAAGAACGCAACCTGTAAAAGCTTTTAACCTTGAACGCATCACGCATGCATACGGAATGCGTGCACACCTGCACTTAGTGCCTCTTGTTGGTTTGTTTGTGCGACACTCAAGGAAATATCCACAACAAAAGTGCTACTTTTAAAATGCACCACAATTCAAATCGACCTTTTCTTATTAGGTCACTTATTGTATTACTCTGTAGTTCATTTCGCTCCAAAGAGCCACGTGCAGTCGACGAGTCACAAATAAAAAATTGCTCTGATTCTGTCCTTTTCTCTGTTGATTGTGTGTCATTAAAAGCACCATGTGGAGTTTTTGACTCCTAATAGCACTATGGGGGTGTTATGGGCTGCTCCCGTTTTGTTTGCCTCTCTCTGTACACGGACGCTGTGTGGGCAAACACATTCCAGCGAAAGGTTAAATACAGTCGTCCTTTAAATGGAAACAATATTTTACTTCGTCTCACATGCACAGTTGTTACGCAGCCCCAGTAAGCCAAGTACAGGCAGTTATTTGTGTGCCCACGCCTAAAATATTGTTTTTCCTCTGAGGTGGAAGAGTCTGTGCATTTATAAAGATAAAATGGTCAGACAAGGTCCAGTGGTAACTTTAAGTTAATTGTGAAAGAAACTGTGCTAACTCCCACAATCCAAAGACATGAATTAACTGGTGATCGGAAATTGCCTCTTGGTGTTGAAATGGTCGTGCATCACTCTGCGTACGCCACCTCTGGCTCAGTGACAGCTGGGACAAGCTATAGTACGTTATTGGGTCCCAGAGATACTTGATCAGTTTGGGATCTAGTGAATTTGGAGGCCAGGTCAACACCTTGTGCTTCATGTTTTTTGAGTTGTTCCGAAAGTGTATATTTGTGTCTGTGTCCGGCTGCATCCTGCTGGGGATGGCTGCTGCCATCAAGGAGTGTCCTTACTTTGGGGTGGGGGTGTCTGGTCTGGTCTAGGTGGGGGCTACATATCTAAGTAACATCCACATGAATGACAACCAGGTCCAAATGTTTCAAAGCAGAACATTTAATTATCACAAGATGGTTTTAATGTTCTTTACTTCTTCTGTCAGTGGTCACAATGTTGTGGCTGATCAGTGTGTATATTAGCTTTGAAATGCATTGGGCAGGTCATCTATCAACACTTTTCTCTTGGCTCGAAATCTCATCCAACACTTCTGTCTGGTGCAAAGTGTTTCCAAAGCATCCTCAATAAAAAAAGAAGAAGAAAAAAAAAACACCACACAGTTTTTCAGAGCAGACTTTAAATTGGAACTGGGCTCTGATTTATACCAGTCTGCAGGACCACGGCTACATAGAGCAGCCTTATGTAGCTCCATGTCTTCAATATACTCACAGATTTTAAATGTGTGTCTCCATCTGCTTAAATAAGTAAAAGTAAGTTTTGCATAGTTTTATCCCGTAGATCAAACAAGAGTAGTCTTTGTCTTTTTTAATTCAGAAAGTAAAGTCAATTTACTTTTGCAGATGATGTCAGCTTACTTCAAATCACTTTTGCAAGTGAAAAAAAAGTTGCCTTACTTTTTTTTTAAGTAGATGAAGCATATTTTTATCAGTGTATAGCCAACTTAAAGCTAAAACCCATGCCAACCTTTGTTAGCTCCGTAAGCTAACGTTACGTAGAGGAAAAAAAACACATCTCTTCTCACTCTAAATTACAGTGATTTGCAAACGTTAGCTTGAAATTAAATTTGAATCAAGTATTTTAAAACAACTTGCTAACATCAGTTTCACATAAAAAGTCTTTTGAAGCCACTTAACGCTATTGTTAATTCCAAATTAGATTAAGAGCCTCCAGTTATTTTACTTATTCATTTCTACAACAATATAAAATGTGAAAGACTGCAGTAATTAACAAACCATATCACTAACATTAACTTCATTCTTTCCTTAAAGTCCAGTCTCCCACCAGAGAGACAAACCTCGTTCTGTATTACATATTCTTGGTTTGACTTTTGTCCGTGTACAGCCTACCGCGTCTATGTCTAACGTTAGCTAATTGACACTTGTGTTCCATTTTTAGAAAAGTAGAGTAAGAGCAGGTCCCTGTGTGAGCTTATCTTGGAATTGTAAATGCATGCTGGGCTGTCACTTGGCACAGTAACACCCACGTAGCTATGAATGACATCTGCGTGCCACTTGTATTATTTATGCTTATTTATGCTACAATTACCCTCTTTTGCAATCTTTCCCTCCGTCTCTCGCTTGCTCTCAGTGGGATTCCGGGGAAGAAGTGCGGAGTGATTATCTTCACCGCGGAGGAGCTCAGTAACTGCAGGGTCAGTACACACACGAAAACACACACACACACACACACAAACGTGCACACAAGTCAGATGTTGCCCTAGAATAATCACAATGTCGGCAATTTATTCACTCCCGATCCTGTTGTTGTTGTTGTTGTCGTAGTGGCACCTCACCCTCCACTCTCCACCACATACAACCATGTAACACGCACAGGAACACTAAATGTTTACCTCCTCCACATATTCCCACACTTTTGGGGCCCACAGTTGTTGAGGTTTATCAGCCTCTCACCAGATACATTTAAGGTGAACTGTCAAGATGTTTTCCTGTCGTGATCTAAGTGATGTTCCCTTCTGGTTTTGAACTAACCAGGCAGTCAGATACTAACTAAATCCCCTGTGTGTGTGTGTACTTGTGTTTACCATCATTACTCTGGGAGGATTGGACCCTGACAAGTTGCAAAAGCTGTACAGGAATTTTTCTGGGTGGATATGTGTGCATATGCGTGTGTGTAGTCTGGCAACCCTTATCTGTCAGTGACGGGCTTAGGTTTTCCCGTGATGACTTCCCCAAGGAGAAAATGACTAAAAGGTCTCATTATCTATATAAAGTATCTGTGCTTCCATCCATCTTTCCATCCTTCCTTTCCCTCATTAACCGCCGTCCCCGTGCATGCATATGTATGAAGCATTCCCCCTGCCTCTCGCAAGACGTCCCACAACAAGAATCCCACTAATAAAATGTGCCATTTAAATAAAACAAAGGATTGCAATCACTGTAATCTTTGTGTGCATCGGTTATTAAAATGTTCCGACCGCTGGCGTGGTGGCTGCTTGGGATTCATGCGCGTCATTATTATGCATGTGTTTTTACCACCAGCCTTCACCTTTCATATCCAAGACCTGGGTTCCTGAGGACAACAAGTTGCAGAGTTAGAAATGATGTTGCATCAGAGTGATTATGTTGAAACCTGCCTCTTTTCTCTGACAGGATATCGCTACCATGCAGTTGTGTGCCAACAAGCTGGATAAAAAGGATTTTTTTGGCAAGTCTGACCCCTTCCTGGTTTTCTACCGCAGTAACGAGGATGGAACGTGAGTGGTGGAACCCAGCTACACACATGAAAAGACAGAAATAATGTCTGTGGACTGGTTGTAGGATTATATGTGCATTATTCCCATGTGAACATTTTGATGTTGGGGATCGTTTCAAATGCGCGCACAAAATTACCAAGTACTTTCAAAGTTGTTCCAGTTTATAGACACGTGAGAAACTGTTGCCAAATGCAGAATTCCTGAGGGAAAGAGACACAGAAAGAGACAGAAAGAGACTAGCAGTCAAACCGAAGCAAATTCCCTCAGTGTTTTTACGTACAGCTTGTTTCAGCCTGAAACATTTAAGTTTGTAAAACCAATGACCCTTGAACATCCATTAGCAACTAGTTGTTGACTAACTGACTTTGTATGTGGACCGATCTCCAGTCTCACTGCTTTTATTTAAACTAATTAATTTTTTATTTTTATTTAAATTGGGGTTAAAATTGAAATCAGGCTTCCATTCTCTTCACACACAATGATACATGTTTGTTTATATATAAGCATACTAATTTTTCTATATATTTATACTTGTCCTACTTGAATGCTGCATTGTTTGTTTGTAGTATATCTTTCCTATTTTTTATATTCTCTAGATTCTTATTTTGTGTGCACTGTCTGTGAGATTGGTCTCTGTTGCTGTTAACAATGAGAATTTCCCCATTGTGGGATGAATAAAATCTTATCTTATCTTATCTTATCTTATCTTATCTTATCTTATCTTATCTTATCTTATCTTATCTTATCTTATCTTAAGGTTAAGACACACAGAAAGAGACTACCAGTCATGTGGCAACAAAATCTGTTAACGGAATTTAATTTTAATGCTAAATGATAATGATAAAAATAAAACTCATCCCTTAGACAGGGAAGTCCATAAGCCCTGCACCTATGAGCACATTTGGGGATTATAAATCCATTTTCACTGTTACAAAACCAATTGAAACATACAAAATACAGGTACTAGCTTAGCATTATGCTAACTGTGAAAAGTTCTTAATGTTACCATGTAATATGTCTATGGACAGAGTATCCTATTTTCTTTAAATTGGGGCAAATTCCAAAAATAACATCATGGCAGAAATAGTAAATGAATAAATCCTGCAATAGTACTGGCAGTGGAAACCTTAAGAAAACCCACCTTTATAGCGCTTTGGCAGTGAAACAATGTAATATATTATTCAACAATCTGTGTCCTAAATTCTTGAACACAACCATCTTGCGAAATTTAATTAGAATGTTAAGATGTGGGGTTTGCAGGCTGTTGATATAAAGCACTTCCAACACGTATCCCAAGTGCCTCCATTACTATGAAGTAATGTGGATCAGAACATTAAATCCTCAGCAGATCCATGTGCAGGAGAAAGTAGGACATTGCTGAAAACTGGGAAAAGAGCAAGCACAGTATTGAAAGGAAAACTTTAAGAAACTTTAGTGGTTTTTAAAAACGAGGTCACGTTTATCCATCCAATAACACCAAATTTACAGCTTTTTATCACATAGAAATGTTTTTCTATACCAGGAACATCTGGTTAATGAACAATTTAACTTCCTTAAAACGCTTTGCCTTGGAGAGGCGTTTGTAGCGATAGAGTCCATCTGGATTTCTGTCACGTCTCCCAGTAAGACTTAAGCGAGAATAAAAAAAAAGACACAAAACAACCTACAGGGCGTTTTACACATCTGCAGAGGAAGCTATAATGTTAAGTGACGTTGGATTATCTTCCCAGTTGCATCCGAGGCATATTGTGAATGTTCTGTCCCTTTCGGGGCCTCATGTCTTGTATTTCGCTGACAGGTTCACCATCTGCCATAAGACGGAGGTGATCAAGAACACGCTGAACCCGGTGTGGCAGTCCTTCACCATCCCCGTAAGAGCGCTCTGCAACGGCGATTATGACAGGTCAGAAAATATTTTGAACAAGTCTATTATGCAAATTAAAACTGAGAGTGAGTTTTTTTTTATTGCTATTTGGGAACCACTAGCTGCATGAATTTATAGTGGCTAATAAAAACACAATGGATGCTGATAGACTACCAATTTTCTCTGATTAAATGTAGAGGGCACTTCCAAACAAACAAGATGAGACTTTGATGTGGATGACATCGCTTGTTGCTGGGGCAGTCAGAATAATGCCAGCAGTCGGTCATGTTGTCCCAGGGACCAGCACTGGTGTTATTGAGACTGACTCAGTTTCCACACAGCACTGAAAGTCAGACGGGGCCAAGCTTAGCATCTGTAATAGGCATTTGGAAACAGTTCTGAATTCAGAAGTTCACAGTTCCTCGCTTGCAGTAGTGGGAAGTATTATCCTCTTATTCTCTCAAAAGTGTTTGTGAATCCCTTATATTTTTAGACTAATACCATTGTTTGATCTGCATGTACGGTGCAAACTGTAAGACTGTTTGGTTCAGTCCTGTATGCTCAATCCCCATCCCTTACCAGAACCAGAGTCTGTATTCTCATCCCACCCGTTCCTTTCCGGGGAGAGAGGTTACTCGGACACCCTACGAACACAGTTGTGTATTTTGTTAAATAGCATTGGAAAAGGCTAAGCTAATCTCTCGGTGGTTGAAAGTCAAACAGTTGTGTGATGGCAGCAGGATGCTGGAACTCTTGGTTAATCCTTCTTGAGGTGTTGCGGGCCTAACTTAACGAAACATCGGTGAAGGGATGTGAAACCCCAATTATGTGCTGCATACTGCCTACTGCTGCTGGCTAGGCTAATTATCTGGTGTCTTCTGGTGACTGCTAGCCTGGTGGTCGGTTTTCAGTTGGACTGGGATTCTAAATGTATTTTGTTGGCACAAGGGATTGTAGCATCTTATCCTGTGAAATAATGAACACATTAAGATAGCAAATGGCTGATGTCTAGTGATGCATGTTCAAGCCACTTTGCAGACTTTAGCTTCAGCGTTGCTAACTCATCAGACTCCCATGACCATGATGGGTAAAGTCAACAAACTTGATTCTTGTGTGGTCAGTTTATGAAACACGAGCCCAACAAGTAATGCATAAAGGCATCAGCGGATTTTCTCGTCAGTAGAAATTGAACAAATTAAACTAAAATATTTGTTCGTCCAGGAAATGAGCCATTATTACATATTTGGAAGATGCAAATGGATGTGAACCCTTGTTTCCAGCATCTGCAGTGAGCTCCTTTTGACTAAACGTTTCTGGTAACTGCTGATCAGTGTCTACAGCAGCCTGGAGGAGTTTTAACCTATTCCTCAGAACAGAAGCTTTTCAGTTCTGAGATGTTGGGTTTTCTCACATGAACTGATGCTTCAGGGTCTTCTACAACACTTCTATTGGATTAAGGTCAAGACTTTGACCTGGTCATTCCAAATCATTAATTTTTCTTCTTTAACCATTCAATGAATTGTGTGATGACCCGTAGCTGGTTACCATTGACAACTAGCAAGTACCGTAGGTTTCTCATTAGAAAACACTGTGGCCTGTAACTTTCTCCTAAAGTGCAAAATGATTCACTCGCATTCCCTGAAAGACAAACACAAGATTGTGAATCTTTTAAGTGATTCCACCAACTCACAGCCTCGTGAATTTTAATTACCACTTATTTTTTATCCACGTGAAGTCTCAATCACGTCACACCAATGTCTCTTGGCACAACACCGGTAATGCATGCAAGCTTCTAAATCTTTTATTCACTTTTCTCTCCTACACGTGAAATTGATCGTTCTCCGAGAGTGGAAACTAATCTGAGTTCACGTAACGACCTCTGCCTACTGTGCCAATAATGCACAGCGCAATAATCTTCGTTTTGACAAGCATTGAATGTATGTAACTGCTCTGTTTTCTCCAGGTGCGATGCACCAGAGAGAGGTTTTGTTCTTTAATTAAGCAGAACATAAGGTTATCATATTATTAACAGGATGATATGGTGCAGAGCAGATCTTCAGAAATAAGATGCTGTCTGTCTATTTCAGGACTGTGAAGGTAGACGTCTTTGACTGGGATCGAGATGGAAGGTAAAAGCAACGGCGGATAACCACCGACAACTCATGATTCACATTGATGCCTCGCAAATGTCAGGAGGAAATGAAAAACCTTGTGTACTTTCTGCTGCTGAAAAACAAAGCATGCTAAAAAACACACTGAGCAGCAAAGAAAGATACGAGAAGATCTATAGCAACAAAGACAGAGAAAGAGATGTCGACAGAGAGGAAGATATTACTAACTCTTTTTCTTTTTTAGATAAAAAAGTGCTCATGCTCCCCTGTCTATGTGGGTGTTGTTTGTTTTCAGCCATGACTTCATTGGCGAGTTCACCACAAGCTACAGAGAGCTGTCTCGGGGGCAGAACCAGTTCAACGTCTACGAGGTGAGACGTGACATGGGGGTGGTTTGTTGATCCTCAGCGCTGTTGTAATATGAACAACTCTGGAACTTCAATTTAGGTTATTTTGATGTTTTAACTTCCGCTGGTTGACTCTCCAGAGACTGAGACACCCTCGCAAAAGGGTTACACAACCTTTTTCTAAATTGAAGGATGGGGAAAATACAGTTGATAAAGATAGGTGCTTTCATAAAAAAAAAGAAAAAAGAATCCTTTTGTGACTTTGTGGCTGTGATTATTTTGCCTGACACCAAAGTGACGTGACCTTAAGCTGAACACTTACACACATCTGCAATTAATCACACAATGGAAGACCCCTTCTTGCTTGTTTTTTGTTGCTTTTGTTATTATTACTAAAAGTATTGTGGTTCTGTGGTTATGCACATTTCTGTCCCCTTTTCAAAAGAACAGAACAGTCCTTGGCATCTGAGATATGTCCAACACACAAACATGCTTTTCTGCCGCCAGAGGCTGTAGTTAGCCAAAGAAAATCTTGGTCAACATAACTACTCTTCAACAAATTGATTGGATGCATGGGAAAAGAAACTGAGCCTGTTATCACTAAATCAATCAACAGTACGCCGCAGCTTTAGTAGGAGTAGTTTTTACGGCATATTACACCATCTGAGTTTAATTTTCTGATATGGCTGTTGGCTAATGTTGGCCAATGGTCACTAGTTCCAAAAACAACTGTGAGTTTATTAAAAATTAAATAAGTTAGACCTAACACATTCTATTAGGTCAGGTAAATTCAAAGTTGGAACTAGTGACCATTAGCCAACATAAGCTAATAACTAGTGTAATATGCTGTAAAAACTACTCCTACTGAAGCTATGGCTATGATTTGGATACCAAAGATTGTTCATTCTTTTGAAAACTGGACACATTTGTGCATAACCACGCCAAAGGGCATTTAAAAAAGGACTTGAAGGGTATCGAGAAGACGTTTCATCTGAGTAGCTTCTTCAGTTCTAAGGGACTGTTGGGAAGTTTAGTTTTAAATAAGGATCTCTGTGATTTTAAAGTTGTTAATACGGTAAAGGCTGTGCACGTCATCTATCCTTAGATTAATCCTTAAATGCTGTTGATGCAGCATTGTTCTGCTTAGGAAGTAACGCAGATTGTCCATGAAAACTTGGTCGGACAAGAGCTTCAAACGCAAGTTGTCCCTCAACATTAGGAGGCTGCATTGTGCTGTTTAGCTTGTATAACAAGATCGCTACCAAGCTAGCCTAACTAACTCAGTCAAGTTTTGACTCGCCTTTTTAATTCTTTTGGTTTAGTTTCTTATTTCTACAGTAAGTATTTAAAAAAGTAGTTCAATATGCTTTAAACTTACAGTTGATTAAACCATGGTGCCATAATTGTAGAAGTCGTCTATATTATATGTATTTTAACTGTGTACTTTTGGGTGCTTTCTCACCTACGTTGTAGTTACAAAACCAGGATCAGTTATATATGTTGTTCATATTCAGAACTTTGATACACGAATTGCATGTTTTAAATTGTTGCATACTTTCTTGTTCCCTATTTAGAAGATTTTTTCCTATCTACAATAAAACGCCAAGCAGTCTATATTTTAAGCTTTGATTATTACAAAGTGGAACTCTGCAAATTTGATGCTTTTATTGGTTTCTGTTACATTACTTGGCTTAAGTCGGTCCCAGCAAATAGTTTATAGAAGTAGTAGTAGTATAGAAATAGATAGCAGAGAATGTATACAGTACATGCAATAATATCCCAGTTTCTTTCTGAGCACTCCAGGTTTCTGCCGTCATGATGTTTGCATGCGCTAACACAAAAACATGATACTTCAAAACACTAATCCTACCGAGGATACTCGCCGTTAAAGATAATATCAGCTGTATTTCACGGCCTTCCGCTATTATGAGGAACCCGCTGAATTATTCATGTTCATTATTGTACATCATTCCAGGCTATAAAGTGGTTTGTACAAGTGCCCTCTAGATTGCCAACTCACTTCTTTTTCCCATTACCGGCAGGTTTTAAATCCCAAAAAGAAAGGCAAAAAGAAGAAGTACATCAATTCTGGGACTGTGAGTGCACCCACATCACCCTTATCTGCCTGTCATTTCCTCTGCATTGGTATTTTATGTTATCTAATATATTTATAGACTGTAGGTATCATCACCACCTGCATCTGCTTCTCTCTGACCAACTCTTTTTACTGTCTGGCCACCTGTTGGTTTGCTTTTTGCATTTCTGTTTATCTAGCCCTGGTTCTTTATCGACCCCCCCTCCCTGTCTCTGTTTATCTCCCTCTATGTGTGTGTGTGTGTGTCGGCCAGGTAACTCTGCTGTCCTTCAAAGTGGAGTCCGAGTATACCTTCGTGGATTTCATCCGAGGAGGGTGAGTGGAATGACAATTAGTTGGCTTCGCAGTGAGTGTCAATAATCGCCAATTTGATTGTTTGACTGAAGATGTTAGACAGAATTTTCCCGAAGCATCACGCTGAATCCCTGTGGCTCTTAAAGGGAGACTTTTTTTTCTTTCAAGGAAGCAAAGTAAATCTCATTTGTAAATACTTAATCTATTAAGTTCATTCTCTTTTAATTACTGGTTCCATTTGTTTTGCCTAATTAGACCTTAGAGATGGTCGAGGGAGTATTTTCCTGCCATACTGATTAACCAGCCATGCAGTTAACTTGATTGTTGCGTCGTGGTATGTAAGCATGTTGGAGATGCAGTGTGTATTAAAGTGTACAGACTGTGTGATGCTCTTCTTCTTCTTCTTCTTCTTCTTCTTCTTCTTCTTCTTCTTGTCTTTGATTTTCACTTCATTTGCATCAGAACCCAACTGAATTTCACGGTGGCTATAGATTTCACAGCATCCAATGGTAAGTCAGTGATTGGTGTGTTTAAAGCACATGGAATCCACTGCTTTGTGTGTTTGTGTGTGTATTATCTACCTCTACCATCATCCAATCATCGCATTAAAACATCAATAAAACGAAATCAATGTGAACTCGGCTTGGAGCGGTGATTCATTTGTCATCCTTGACTAATACTAAAGGAATACTGTGGTAGTAGTGTACCAGTTCAAACTAGGTGTGCATGACAGCTATTGGACCATTTGGCAGAACCATTGTTGCAGAAGTTAAAGGTCCCCACAGGGATAGACACGGAACATTTTTTGCTCATATTTTTCTCATAGAGCCACAGTGAAGTTGAACTAATCGTCCCATTCACTGGGAAATTTTCAGGCGCCCTCATCGGGTCTCATGCTTTGGTTTAACCATTCCCATCGTTAGGAACACTTTTAGCTAATATTTTTAGCTAGCACAATGCTGAAGGTGTCATTTTAGTTTTGCCATTGTAAGCATGCTAAAACACTGTTGTTAACATTTTGCACAACGCACTTCAAAATGCACTGCGAGAGTACAGTATTGTGTCTTTGTTTTGTGGTTGGCTTAGGAGTTGCTGGTACATGATGTTTCACGCTTTGCTAATGTCTAATCTAATCGCCTAATAGATTGCGTTGCGGCATACTGACACCACAACTGTAGAAAAATACAGTCTATTTTGTCTCAATCCTGAAAACTTGTGTTACTGTTCAATGGGTAAAACTAAGCCCAGCAAATCCTCTGCCCAACCCTGGTTGAGAGAGTGCAGTTTTATATTTTCAGTTGTTCCAGTGTGGGCTCACACCAGGTAACAGATTGGGACCAATCATGTTTTCCATTATATTTTTAAACTGAAATAAATAATATAGTTTTTTAAAGAAAAATGTTATACTTGAGCTTATGGTAGATGTCCAAATTGGTACTTACTTCAGTACTTAAGCCAGCCTCCAGTTTGACTCTGATAACTTATTACACTGGGGTTCCATAACTTTCCTTTTCTTAAACTTAATATATGTTTTTTAGTTATTACAGAAAAGCAAGAGTCTAATTTTTTTTATCTGACCCTTCGTTTTTCAAGGTAGAGCTCCCAAACTTGCTGCATGTGTGTGAGCATTGCCATAAGTAGATCATTACGTGTTCCCTCTTATTTTGTCATGATGGAACGTGCAGTCGACCGTGCAGGTTGCACTAGGGTATGGTATTTCCATGGCCAGAGGTGTGCGGCACACCTGTGGTGCGGTTGGAAGCTCGGTGAGATTAGGAGGAATATATTATCAGTGGGTGTGTTAAAAGCAGAGAATCCACCGCGGCCGCTCAAATCAGCCTCCTCTTTACATTCCCTTCAAATGCAAGAGTCCAGACCACTTTATCTGGAGAGAAGCGAGAGCAGGCATTCACTTACGCCTGGCTATGTTTGCTTTTGTGCAATATTTAGCGATAAGATCTGTCAGTATAAGTAGATACCTGAGAAACTGACATGAATGAATATGCTTTTTGTAGCAAGTAGGAACTATTCTTATATAGTTCGTATACACAATTCCTCATATCCAAAGCCTGTCTCAGTTGCAAATAAAAATGCAAATTCTTCATTGTACTCTGAAGAAAATAAATTCTGAAAAAAAAAAAAAAAAACGATGAAGCATATGGTATTTACTTGTCATTAATCATCTCTTGGTTTTCCACCCATTGTTTTTCACAGGTGGAAACTAGATGGAAACCAGCTAGAGAGAATTTCCCCCCCGTATGCTGTCATTAATTGCATTGTGTGCGTGTCTCACCTTCTAAGGCAACCCATCCCAGCCCACCTCCCTCCACTATATGAGCCCCTACCAGATGAATGCATATGCCATGGCCCTGAAAGCAGTAGGGGAGATTATCCAGGACTACGACAGCGACAAGCTCTTTCCTGCCTACGGCTTCGGGGCTAAGCTGCCCCCCGACGGCAAAATCTCCCACGCGTTCCCACTGGTAAGAGACACAAAGCAAAACACGTGACTTCACGCACACAGGGCCCGCACAAGGAGTTCAGCCGGAGCAGGGTGTGGTCTGGACCAGGAGATGTAGCTGCGGCAACAGCTGGTCGCGCGAGTTGAGAAGTCGGCTCATCTGCCGGCCAGCGGGAGTCTCCCAGCATCCCCTCCACTTCCTCCCTGCGTCCTCCTGAGGGATGAGGGCAACCACTCAGAAATGGCTGCAAGCTGAAACGAAGCCAAGTTTTCTACCTGTGTTCAGACTGGACGGCTGAGGCAGGGGGTGGAAAGACGATCAAAAAGCAGTTATGAAATGAACTATACGTAGTGTGTAGTCTCTGTGTAGTACAGTTGTTTTCAGTGAGCAAATCCAAAAGCTTTCTCTGTTTGTTATTATATATCATAGACACCATGCCTAATATACAGTATGTATGTACATAATAACATCTCAGTGCATAATTCAGATCTTTTGTTAAACATTTATAGAGCCTGTCGACTTTGGCTGACATGGAGGAGACCATACTGAAGTCTTTTCCAGCTGCCTGAGGGAACAGACCCATTTAAAATTACAGACATGTCATCAAATAATAGTAAATTAAATGTGGATAGATTAGATGTTATCATTGTTAATGTTAATGATTATATTAAAAATCTGAAACCCGGCCTTAGGCCCCCAGGGCGACAGTGGAAAGGAAAAACTCCAGCAGCCGGAGGAACAAGTTAAAATCCATCCGACTAAAACGTACATGTAGAGTCTAATCGTGATACCAGTAGCATGTTACATGATAATGAATATAAATAAAACTGTTTGTGACAGCAATGGTTCCATTACAGGTATGTTAGCATATACACTGTACTTATTTTTTCCTACTCTCACAGTCTTACAGTGATTCTCTATGTCAATCATCAGGATGTCACGATCGGTTTCTATAGCGTCAAACTAAAACTAAACTTCTCAGAAATGGAAACTTGAACACCAGCATTATATTAACTACCTAAAATGCAACCATGCATGAAAAAAAATATTTGATGTGTACTTTAGTAGCCACACACCCTGATACCAGGAGCTCCGTTTCCATTAACGCCATGATTACTTTTTTTTTATTTTTGCCCCTTTTTTTTCACTTTTGTTTTTTGACTTTTTTTCTTGAAATTTCAACTTTTTTCACAAAGTGCATGAAGAAAAAAAAATCTACCTCTAATTTTTTTCTCATGGGTGTTTTGCAAATGAGCTGTAACTCTCGTAAAGTCTCATCTCATGATATCCCATAATTCTCTTCTTCTTCCTGTCATTTGAGTCTTCACTTTTGAGGAAGATGGACTTCAAATGAACTGGTCACATGACCCCCTGCATCATCTCCGGTGACGGGGAAATGTGTTTCCATTGTGCTTTTACACTTTTATATCCATGAGGTCTTTTATTGTGATATTTAGGTTTCTAGGGGTGATGGAAACGTAGTAAGGGGGAGCTCCACATGCTTTGGCTTCACTTTAGAGGAGCTGTCATGGAGCCACTTTTCCTACAGTCTATGTTGTGGACATTCACCATGCGCTTTCTGTTGCAGAGTGGTGACAACGATAATCCAAACTGCGTGGGCATTGACGGAGTCCTCGAGGCCTATTTCCAGAGCCTGAGGACAGTACAGCTGTATGGACCCACCAACTTTGCACCTGTTATCAACAAAGTGGCAAAGTAAGTCAGAGTGTTTTGGATGTTAGAGTGTAATTACACCTTCCAGATCGGATTAATTATAACACTTGGTTGCCTTCAGTCAAACCTGAGGGATGCTTTTCTAATTTAGAGTTTATACGCCATCATAATTTAAATCCTAATAAGTGACATGACTCATAAGCAGCTTCTTCTTAGAGATTCAGAGATTTATTTATATATTTACATACAGCGTTGACAGAAAGGGGGGAATGTCAACGGGATTAGGGAGGTTGCAGCAGCCTGTCAAATAATGATCATTTTTATTCTGCCTCAAAATGTGGCATCAGAAAATGTTTGTTACTTTAGAGAAAGGGTGGGTTTTGGATTTGTTTTCATCTCATAAGGAACTGTGAGGGAAACTCAAGTGTCAGTAAATGACTGCCTGCTTCTGGTATTTTAAGGAATTCTTAAAAACGTGGTCAAATTTCCATAAAAACCAACAGTACAGCATATGGTGGAAGAGAAATACAGACCTATTATACTTTCTTGACAATCTGATGTTTATAAATGTGAAAAACAACTAGTCCTATAAAATCTTTGTGTGTGTGCATGATCACTATCAGTAAACTACACATATGAAACCCAAACTTTAGCAGGTTTTGTCATGGTTTCATTTGAAGTAGGACCCAAATGCAAAACACTGAGGCAGGAGTTGAAAACAAAATCACTTTCATAAAAAAATCAACCACAAAAACAGGTGAGGAGCGAAACCAAGACAAGAACTCGAGAATCAGTGGTGGAACAAAACAGGGGAAACATAGCAGGGCTAACTCAACAGGAGTAGGATCACAGACAACTTGATGGAGGAGAAAGGTAAAGGCAGGGCTATATACACACTCAAACACACTGTAATGGAATAATGAGACACAGGAGAAACCAATCCAAAGAGATTAAAACAAGACAAGAAACATCAACGAACAAAATATAAACAGGAAACACAAGGAAAATCAAAGAGGTTCATAGAAAATACTCAAAAGACCAAACCCTGACCTGCTTTTTGGAGTTGATGAACAATTAAATTCAATTTTACCACAAACCGACATAGTGCACTTAATAAATGAAGTAGCTGTTTAAACTGTTACAAAAATAGGACTCAAGCAACGAAAGTTCTCGTCGTTGGTGTCTCCAAATGTGAACAGGCTTCCATGTCTTTTGTCCACATTCTGGCAGAAGGTATGTCCATTTTCTTCCAATAATAGTGCAATTATCCTTTTGGTTTGAAAAAGGTCCAAGTCAATGAAAAGAGACGGCTGCAGAGTTGTACCAAAGTGTGTATTCCACGTCATTGTTATTTGTCCATGGCTTTGTTAAGCCACAATTTAAACCCACCATCTTGTTGTGGAAAAAAATCCATTACCCCATGTGCTACATAGGAAAAAAATGGGACAATGCTAGCGTGCCGCTAACATGTTGATGTATTATTATTAGATTTTTTTTTTTTTTTCTGTGTGACTTGCTTTTTAACACAGAAGAATATTGAGAAAGCTTGAGAGAAAAGCCTGATGCTAATGTCTTTTCTTTATAGTCATAGAAATAATAAATTGCCAAAGTCCAGTAATATCCATTTTAAATATGGAAGCTGAAGCGCTTCCCTTTCATATGGTAAATAAGCTGGAGCCTGGCCCTTTTCATTATTCTATATTTCATTATTTTCTATTATTCCATGTGAATTTGTTCATTAATTCAATCATTAATGGCATGAAAGAATGACAGGTAGTGGAAGCAGAAATATATAAAACATAGCTAGTACTTCTATTATATTTATGCAATTGCATTTTTTTATTATTTTTTTTTTGCATGGAAGTGAAGTGACATTGGTGGATAATTATGCCAAAGACCTACAAGAAGTTATTTTTTCCACAAAAGCAAAGAATCTTTGTCTAGGTTTGCATCCCTCTTGATCGTGTACATTTCATCCAATCTAATTAAAAATTTGTGGGGATATCGCTGGAGAAATAAATAAACTGTCAACTTTGACGCTGTTCAGGTGGACGGTCGACATATTTTGGCCAAAAGTTGATTTTTGTCACACATTTCCCAACAATTTACAGTACCATCCAAGAAAGGCAGGGAACTACACAGGCCTGCTACTGTTGGACTCCTAAAATCCTTGGACAATTTGCAATGACATCTCACTAAAGAGGCCTCATTCTACTTTCCCAGTGGCTGTATTTCTACATTCTACAAACCTAATACATCCTTATATGAAGTAGTTTCTTTGTAGCTGTCAACTCTTGCCTATTCGTTTTTCCAAGCAATTAAGAAAGGTGGAACTTCCATTTTGAACGTTTTTGCACTGCCTGGCTTGATTCCCATCACCTCCGCTCCTCAGACTACTGTATTGTCGCATCACGAGCTGCCGAGTACAAACTTGTGATAATTGTGACAATTTTGTTGAGCCTAAGCTAAAGTTATTATGGCAAGGATGGCCCTTTTGAGTTATGCCAAGGTTTATCAAACATTGTGTGTTGCTCTGGGTTCAGTTATTCCACTGAAAAGGAATGTGTCTGTGAGTTTTTTATTTTTTTTTTTCAAATAAATAATGAAAAAGCTTATTATTCTGTAGGAACACAAATATCCTAATTGGAATTTCTTACATTTTTGTGCTTCTTTTGTGTGCATACGCATGCCAATATTGTTTTACGACCTCTATCTGCAAGGACAGCATAACTTTAGATATGTTTGTCATTTGTCAAAGAGCTTGGTCCGGCTTTATACTGACATGTGTATCCTTGGCCAGAGTACGGGCAGGTGTTTCTGTGTTAAAAAATAAATAAATAAATGTTCACTAACCTCGATATTTTTGTGTGTCTGTGTGTGCGTTCCCCAGCTGTGCGGCAGAGATTACAGATGGCTCTCAGTACTTTGTCCTGTTGATGATCACAGATGGAGTCATATCAGACATGGTCCAGACCAAAGAAGCTGTGGTCAACGTGAGTTAACAACCACACACACACAAACACACACACTCACTCATAAATACGGGAACATGTGGTTTTTGAGGTCAGTGGGTTTTTTGGTGGTTTACGGGGACATCCGTTTCCCATCACCCACTCAGCTTAAAAGTTATATCAAAATATTTCTTTGGACGTTCAGAAGACAAATCTTACTTCTGAACAAAACTTCCCTTTAGAACATAGAAATATTAAACATGTGACATTTCACAGGCTTATAGGGTTGGGACGAGGATGCTTTATATGAGGACAACTGGATTTATGAAGACTATTTACATTCAACTCACAAACACCTCATCACATATTGGTTTAAAGGGACTGACAAACATCACGAAGCCTACACAAACCATGTTGTGTTTGATCCCCTTAAGATATACATCAACTGAAACGTATGAATATGAAGACTTGCTGTCACACACACACACACAAGTTTGTGTAATAAATAAACATAGACAGAGACAGATGGATAACAATGCCTTATCCTCAGTTGCTCTGGTTACTGATCTGCTGAGTTATAGCAAAATCTCCATTTAATTTCCCAAAAATAATTTGCTTTGTGACTCCCAGCGATTATCATTGTGTTACAAGTAAACTACGAATAGTACAAGACAATTTGGGCCATTTTTCTCACTCCTCCTCCATTGTTTGGAGAAGTAAGTAGTTTTACATTAACGTTCAAGCAGCGTCTGATCCAATTAAATCAGTGTGGAAGGGTTTTCCCCCCCCAGGCGGTGTGGGATACTGAAAGCAAGTTAATTGTTATTGTCTCCATCCCGATCACCCTCACACACAGCGTAAAGTAAACTTCATTTAAGTCTGAGATAACTGCTTTAAATCCTCCAAATGGTATTTGCCGGCACGTCTGAGTAGTTTTGTGTTTCGCAACATTTGCTGGGATATGGTTTCACAGCAATCAACGCTAATTCTCTTTGTTTTTCATCCAGTTTATCGAAGTCTATATCGTAAAGAGTTTATACAATCTGCTGAATTGATTTTGCATTGTCTTTCCTTTTTGTCTTCTGAACAGGCGGCGTCGCTCCCTCTGTCCATTATCATCGTAGGCGTTGGGCCTGCTGAGTTTGACGGTGAGTGTTTCAGCGTCAACGCGTTTTGTTTAATATTGGAGTAAAATTCTAATTGAACAGAACTGAATTGGAATCAATTGAACACAAACATAAACAAAGAACAGTTAGTCAGTCTATGGTATGCTTAGGGAGAAGTTTGAGGGTGCTGGCATTAATCAGACCCCCAATTAATCAGGCCCCCTAATGCATCATTCTCCATGAATAATCAGTAAAGGAAAAATGATTATTGTCCGTACATACCGCAAGGTAAACTTCACACATTTTATATCACCCAGGGCAATTCTGCAAACACTTTTACACTTCATCCGCAAGAGGTCATCTACATACACTAGACATTGGCAATTTAAGCGTTCAACTATGTTGTGGTTCTTCCCATGAGGTCTGTTAACACGAGTAAACAGTTTTTTAAACATTTTATCCATTCCGCTTTAATCAGCGTCATTGATGGTGCCTTTCCATCCTTGTTTTATGCACATTTTTACACTTAAGGTTGAAAGGTGTTTGGCATATCAGTAAAAGAGAAAATCCCATATCCCGTGCTATTTTTTCAATCTATTTAATTGGAAACCTAGATATAACGCAGTTTAGATGCCACACACAAATAATACCCTTTAAGGATTTTTATTAAGGTAATGTAAGGCATTATATCTGGCAAAGCATGAAACAATCCATGTACACACAGCGGAGGCTCTATTCATTATGTCAGCTACACTATCCACCAATTACAATTTAAAATAATAATTATAAATATATGCACAGAAACAACAGACTTGTGTAACCTCTACACAAATAGTTCTGTAGGTTCTAAGTTTACATTTTAGACATTGGTTGAGGAACAAAAAATACTGAACCACAACTGGACTGTACTCTTGATTGAAACCATTTTTGTTGTTGTTTTCAAACACCAGTGTATTTTTAAATCAGATTTTATGCCTTGTCACTGTTGGATCCATAGTCTTCCTTCTCTGTGATTCTTGTTTTGAGACTGTATGGTACAATTCATGGTTTTGTGGAATATTTATAGCCAGTACATGGAAACCTTTAATAAATTAGGGAATCTATTCTATAACAGATACATCTGCTCGGTTTGGTAAAGCGCTGGACAGAGATGAGTTGACATGAGTGCAGACTGGAAGCGTACACTGAAAAAATTCGAAATACTAACTGATTAAATTCAAAACCCTTATTTTACAGAGACACAGGGATGTGTTGTTTTACCAGGAAAGCAGAATTCAACTTTGTCCTTGACTTTTTTTCTTTTTTTTTTTACTTGATGGGATTCAAACAGAGAAGCACTAACAGCAGCTGTATCATAATTGGTTCTACGTTCTGTGGCACTCTGCTCCCCTTCCTTGGAGAGTTGCTGTGGAAAGTCAATGAAGTCAAGTGTGCAAGCATCTTACAGCCCCGCAGATCGATGAATGGCTTTCCAGTGGGGACTGTTTGTGTGTGTGCCGTGTGTTAATGCTCAGCACGGTGTGACGACTTAACACCTCATCACTGAGTTGGATGGCCCATCATTTTCTACTTGCTTTGGCAATCGAATGACAGGGTTCGTTGTGAAAGTACTCAGGTGTATTTAGGGGTCTATGAGGCCGGTGAGGTCAAACCGGCCTAATAACACCTCAGTCTGTGTTTGTGCAGGTGTTTTGGCAGGTCTAAATGTCTTGTTTATTTGCTATGTCTTGAGCCCTTGTGCAGCTTTTCTGCAGAATCTTTTTTATTCGACTCATAGAATTCTAATTCCTAATGTCTATCCTTTTTATATTTTCTCAGACATTTTTCCACAGTGCCAATAATTCAGGCTGTCGGGTAGGTGCTGTTTTTGAGGACCCCTATGAGTGGCATCTCCAGCGGGGTGCAATTTCGCCAAACCGTGGTTGAGCCGGTTTGTCTGAAAAAGCTCCCGTAGATACACCCCTAAGCTTTTGAGATTTGCCCACGAGTGGCCAAGAATTGTTTCCACTTTCTGAACTGTAGTCTTTCATATTTGCTTGAAGAGTTCCATTTTCGGTGCATAAAGCATTCTCTTGTGTACTCACTCTCAGTCCCCATGCTGGGTTCCACTTGAGAAATTATGAATGAAAATACAAAAGAACATCTTGCACCTTCTTTATATTCTCCCACAGTCGTTCCGGCGCTGAGTCACATTCCCTTGTGTTGCTTTCTCTCCTTTCAGCTATGGAGGAGCTGGATGGAGATGAGGTGAGAGTATCCTCCAGAGGACGCCTCGCTGAGAGAGACATTGTTCAGGTAATCCTCATAATTCTATTTCACTTCTTAGGTCTGACTTGAGCATGTTTCTGTCAACAGCATCAGTGTGGAGGGATGTAGCCCCAGAGGAGGAAGGGCTTACATCCGTAACACATACATACACAGTCAGACACACACCAGTGGATTGCATTATATACATCTGTGGTGGGCCACTGAACACACTTTCAGTAATGTCATGCTCACAGCGTACAATACCACGATTCTGGATTTAGTCACAGCTGGAACATCCAACCCTCCAAATGATTCATTTTAACCCACTCAGTCTAAAATTCTTTTCACATATGCATTTACATAAAACATAGCATGATGTTATTGCCATGGAAACCTGAGAATCTGTGGACGTAACTTCTGCTGGAGGCCCTTAGCCTTTGTTTTATTTTTCATTTTTCTGTTTCTGACGTACTGACTTTTGGTATTTCGCAGCCCGACCATATAACACGCAGAATTTCCTAAAAAAAATTTTTTTTATAAAATGAAGCCTAGAGACGTGAGTCAGTAACCCATTAAGAGCACTGCTGAAGTAGACATGCAAATTACTTTTCTCACAGGTCCTGTTAAACCTTGAATTAAAATCTGACCTGGGCAATCTGATCGCAAGCAGACCACTTGAAATACCTGTGTTCATACCTGGAGTTAAAATGTGTTTCTGCATTCGTCCCCACCAACATTTGAGATCTGATCTACACCTACAGCCAACTGCTGGCATGGTGTGTCACAATGGTGGTGGTTACTCCTCAACGTCTGCTGTCATGAAAGGTCTTCAGATTGGTGCTTGTTGCATTTTCTTTTCTGCTCTTTCCAGTGATGCACAAGTGGCCCATTCAATCTGCTGCCAAGTATTTTTTTGACAGTGTCGGCCCTTTACAAACCTGTGTGAGAAACTATCTGAGAAATGTGCATTTTCACAGAGATTTCTGAAACTATAGCCCCCGATACAGTATTGTAGTTGTTAATTCTGCTCCTTGGAGCTTCTCCCCTAAAGCATGCATTAACTATTTACCAATCTGTAATCTCAAAGCGTGAGAGAGCAGGCCGTTCTAAAAATGGTCTATCTAGTGAGTTTTATAAAGAGCGGGCGTTTGAGGCTGATAAAATAGCATTTTGAAAACTTTTAGAGATATGAGGTCTTAAATAGGAAGCGAATACAATGGCCCCTGATAACAATGTACTATAGAATTTTTGGATAGTAGAGGCTGGTCAGCTGGCAGAGTTTAGGGTTTGATTACAAATGAGCTCTTACAATGATAAATGTGCAGCGTCTGGACTCTGAAAGGAGACATGTGGTTATTGTGAGATAACAAAAAAATGACCTACCTTCACCAAAGTACTACCGTTTGCTCTGAAAAAGTATTTTGTTTGTATATACACAGTACTGTACCTGGCTCCAGGTACAGTAGGTACAAAGTCAGGGAATTTATGGGATCGTAGACAAAGTGCGCAGCCAAAGGAAACTTCGTGCAGCAGATGCAAAATGCATCAAGCTTATTTCCCTTGGACATCTGAAGATGTCCAGCAGAGACATCAGCTCAGAACTGTCAGAAACCAGTGGGACCCAGTTTCATCCATCTACTGTCCAGAGAAGTTTGGCCAGAAGTGGTCTTCATGGGAGAGTTGCACTCAAAAATCCATCCCTCTGACATGGAAACAAGGCCAAGAGACTCAACTATGCACAAAAACATAGGAACATAGGAGCGTCTGCAGGCAACAGTGAAGCATGGTGGAGGCTCCTTGAAAGTTTGGGGCTGTATTTTTGCAAATGGAGTTGAGGATTTGGGCAGGACTAATGGTCTTCAATGCTGAGAAATACAGGCAGATACTTATCCATCACCAGTACCATCAGGGGGGCGTATGATTGGCCCCAAATTTATTCTGCAGCAGGACAAAGAGCCCAAACATCCAGCCAAGGTCATTAAGAAGAACAAGAAGTCCTGGAAGTGATGGCATGGTCCCCATAGAGGCCTGAGTGTGTCTGGGATTACATGAAGAAATGGAAGGATTTGAGGAAGCCTACATCCACAGACAATCTGTTCTCCAAGATGTTTGGAAAAACCTACCTGCCGAGTTCCTTTAAAAACTGTGTGCAGGTGGACCTAGAAGAACTGATGCTGTCATGAATGAATTTTTTCACACCGGCCTCTCCACTAACAACATTGTGTTGCCAGACACTACAGTTCACCCTCAGAAGGCCCATATCCATTCTCTGAAGAGTCACAGCTGTTTTGGAGGCATAAGGGAGGCCTACACATTATTGGGCAGGTGGTTTTAATGTTGTGGCTAATCGGTGTCTATGGCCCATAGTAAAACCAGTTCAGTCTATTCCTACACCTATTCCAGTGAACTTAGCGAATCATCATAATAACCACAATCATTAAAAGAACTGACACTAAACCAGGCTAATAGCTGGATGAATTATTGGTTGGTTCTAAAGCTGTGTGGATATTGCAACCATATTTACACAGTCCTGTCCATTGAGTTTGTTTTATTAACAGCAGTAATCACATTTACATGTAATCCACAGTAATCCTTTGATTGCATTTCACCTTATTATAGCAGTAATTCAATCAGGATGTTCACACTAGCAGAAAAGAAAAATCAAAGTGTACTCACTTTACATTTCAGTATGATGACTCCACTGGCTTTGATTGTTTTCTTCGTCACAAATTAAAGTCCCATTACATCTGTCATAAACTAAAAGGAACTGTGCTGGATTGAATTGTACTGATGTGGAGAGCAGGTTTATCCCAAGCACATGTGACAGATGTGAAAGGTTCTGAGAAGCCTGTAACACCGTTCAGCATGGCTGGTTTGGTGGTGGGTCAGTGATGGTCTGGCGAGGCATATCCATGGAGCGCAGACCTCTACAAGCTGAATAGACATCAGAATAAAATCCTTGGACCCACTGTCAGACCCTACGCTTGTGCAGTGGGTCCTGGGTTTACTCCTGCTGCACGACTATATACTAGTAACTCTAATGTGGTGAGAGGATGCCTGGCAGTTCCAGGAGGATGAAAGATGAAGGAGTCAACACCATTAACTGGCCCCCACACTCGCCTGACCTAAATCTAATACAACACCTCTGGGACATTATATGTCAGCTGTCAGGTTGCATCTCAGACTGTCCAGGGGCTTGGGGATGCCCTGGTCCAGATACTGGAGAAATACCCAGGAACACCATCCGTCGTCTCATTAGGAGCACGCCCCGGTATATTCAGGCATGCATACATGAGGAATAGAGGGTATGCACGAGACATCACAGCAAGCGAAGTCTCCATGGTTACGGCCACTTAGTGGCAAAAAGTGACAGTTGAACGTGGGGATTAGCAACATTAGTTTGAATTGTAGGCTTTAATAGCCTCTAAATTGTAAAATTCATTTAAAAAAGAAGGTGAAAGAGCTGTTGTGTGACTGATTGTGCCAACAGATGTGAAAAGCAGTCAGAGATATATTTTTACAGATATCTCCGACAAAGAAAAGTAAATGGGTCGCTGTATTAGAAGAAAAAACTGGAAACCAGGTGTTGTGGTTCACATTTAGTGTCAGGTAATATTAATTTATGCTGTATTTTTTGATGAAGTCATACCTTCTGGACTGAAACTAACTGAAAGTGAGGCTTATCCACTTTTCCAAATCCATACCAGTTCCTATGGATCATCATCAAGTCCAATTGTTCTTAATTTGATCTGATAATCCACATTTTTCCCTGTGTCTCTGTATTTACTGATACATTTCATTGTGTTTTTGCCACTCGTGGCTGCATGTGGCAGTAACTTAAATGCATACCCTCTATATGGGGCCCATAACACCTACTGGGTACCATTTTAATGTGCTGCATTGGAATTTCAGCAGTGAACTAGCCTGCTGTGTCATTTTTTTCACTTTCTCCACAGGTTTCTCTCTTTCACAGCCAAAGAGAAATAAGCGATGATTGCATAATTTAGGGCGTACCGTTGCTTTGATACAGGAGGTGGTTCAACTAACCCAGTAACACATCTTTCCCCACTCGACAATACCCTGGTAGTTCCCATGATGGCAAAACTAATATTGTATTTAAATATCTGAATATCGCGAAACATGAATTTTGCATAAGCCTAGTTAGACTTTTGGAAAACCGTCAAGGCAACAACCTCTGCTTTGGTTTTAGGTCATCCTGTCAGCTTTCTGTCACTGCCTTCCCTGTTATTTCAGACCTAGTTACTTTCTGCACACCTGCTGCTCATTCCCTTGTTACCCTGCGGTATATAGAGGAGCTATATTTCACCGGTAGTCCCATTGCTTCTTTCCTGATTGTCATAGTTTGAGTTTGAAATGACACAGTCTTGCTGAGCTCTGCTTCTTGTGCTAGCGCTACTTCTAGTGTTTGTATTATGAAGAAAATAAAAGATGCATGCATGTTGGAATCATGGAAATTATGTACTAATAATATTCCCTTATGCTCAAAGAATGACAGAATATGATAAAAGTGATTTAATGAATTTCAAAACAATGAATGTGCCATTCTTAATATGGGTTTTAAAAAAAGTATGTCTCTCTCTCGTTGTGGGGCTGTGAAACACACAGTTGAAATTATTATCTAATAAAAGCTGTAACTGAAATATCTGAGAGGATTCCCCGTGTGAAGGTTTGCGATGTCCCTCGTGCTCGCGGTGATCCTTAATTAAGACTTCAAAGCCAAGATCAGCTTTGAAATCTATCACTGCTACAGACAACAGACAGATGAAGGCATCGGTGTTGCGCGTTTCAGATCTGCCAAGACAAAAAGTCGATTTATCTTTGGGTTATGATTCTTACAGAGTGCAGCTGCTGTAACCTCGTGAGAGTCTCCGAGTAAGATACGTGTTGTCTGAGCTCTTTTGGCCCCCACTTCATATGACAGCTTACATAATGTCAACAGACACACAGAAGACAAGAGGGTGCAAAATTCTCTAGACCATCAAAAGACTTAATGTTGAGTTATGCCTCAGTCCAGTCAGTATATACTCTGTGTGTGTGTAAAGTAGGGTTCAGATTTTTTTAGTCCACTGTTAATAAAAACAGTAGAAAGTAATGAAATTCTATTCTTGACCTGAATACATACTCTGAGAACAGACAGCTCATGTGCTACATACTGTGAGCTGCAGATATGTATAGCCTGTATAAAAAAAAGGCTGCAACTCAGCACCATCAGTAACATGTAATAGAACTCCACAGTGTTGTTATTAGATGGGATAGTGTAGCTGGGTTCAAAAAAAAAAATAATGAAGTGTTTCTGTGAAGCCTAACGTGGCTCTGCTTTTACTAACAAGATGGCACATATAATTCTAGCGTTTCTTTGAACAAAGGAAGGAAGTGAAGACCTGTCATCCATTTTTTTCCACAATCTTTGTGTTAGATAAACAATATGACACATAAAAATCTGTAAACTTAGCATTAAAATTCATAATTTTTCATTCTTCAAAGCATGTATTCAACAAGTGTCTGCAAACGTTAGCATGGTTGCTAATGTTAGCTCTTTACGTTAGCGTTTTACTTTATGCTATTAAAGGTTTGTCAATGTTTTTCTGTGAGAATGGACCCCCACCCCCCACCATTCCCTAAGTCACTTAAAACACTAACACAGACCCCATTTCTGCATGAACCATCCATGGCAACAGCCATTTCTTGCCTGTATTTATTCCAGTCATTGCATCACTGTATATGAGCAGTTTTTATTTTTCTATATTGTCGTACACCCGGTAAAATACGTTGTACATTTGGCCAATAAAGAGATTCTGATTCACTGGAAGTTGGGAAGCTGTCAAACGGAGTCTTCTTCCTATTGGTGCTCAGCAACAAACAAATCAATGTCTATCAATGACTATTTTTTTCCAATTACTCTTTTGACTATTTTATGTTCACATGCTCAAATTTATTTAGAATGTCTATTTAAGATGAATGAAACTGTGGACCAGCTCAGTACAAGTGGCTCTTTAACATCTCCCTAGCTTCCTAGCTTCCTAGCTCATCCCAGTTTCCCGTTTAGATCACAAATACAGAATTACTGCCATGTGCTGGTATAAAGAGTTATTCCCTTTGATGCAGACACAACATATCGTGTTAGTATTTCAGACACAGGCACAGTTTTGCTTCATTCCAGGTTTTATGTAGGTTGGCTGTCGGTGCCTGTGGCCTTTAAGCGGTTTTCTCAGACTCTGGGGGAATCCTACATCTAGAGGCTCTTGTTTTCTCCAGGGAAACTGGAAGGTTCAAATGCTAGTGGCTTTTTATAGCTGAAGCAACCAAGGCCATCTGTGCCCTAGGTCACTTGCAAATGTTTTTTGTCTAAATTTTCAGAAATGACTGATTTTAAAAAGAAGACATTGGTCTGTTCCAGGTTGAAATAACTTCCTTAATGTGCAATAAACTCCTGCATGGTTTCTGTTTTATAGAAATGTGTCACATATTGCATAACTGACTTTGATCACCATCTCTAAACATGCAACACATCTGAACTAGATTTTTTTCTCCTCCTCCTCCACTCCCAGTTTGTTCCGTTCAGAGACTACATCGACAGATCTGGTAACCAGGTCCTCAGCATGGCCCGGCTGGCTAAAGACGTCCTGGCCGAGATCCCCGACCAGCTGCTGTCATTTATGAAGAGCCGAGGAATTGAGCCGAGACCAGCTCTCTCCACCTCCCCGCTACCGGAGCTGCACCGGCACATCTGACCCCCACACGCCGTCTCCTTCGCCTCTCTGCCCCGACTCCGTCTCCGTCTCTTTTTCTCTGTCGCCCTCTCTGCTTATCTCCTCCTGTTTGTCACTTTAAAGGAGCGGAAGGATCAAACCGAAACACGGCCTCCTCTCCCCTCTTATCAGCGCCGAGGTTAAACAGGCACGTCGAATCTACTCAGCTGGTCCCTGACTCACCTGCTGCTGTGTCTCCCTTTCCCTCTCTAAACCTGTCCTGTTATTACTTTTCGTTTACTGTGTTAAACATCACAGAGGCCGTGACCGCGATCCAGGCCCCGTCTTTTCGAATTCCCCTCACCAGACTAGAATAGTCACATTTGGCAAGAGTCCGAGAGGAAGACGCTGAAATTAATTGGAGATAAATGGATTCAAAGCCCTTGAGGACTCCCTCCCTGTATCAGGTGCTGTGTGTGTGTGTGTGTCGAGGGGGATTTTAGGCCAAGATTCGTCTGAGTAATTGATTGCCATGACGACAGGTGTTTGTGATTTATATTTTTACATTGTCATTTGAGAAGAAACTGCAGTGAAATTAATTAAATTCATGCAGATAAATGGGAGAACCCTTTGGGCTCCCTTTTCGTCGTGAGGGTATTTGGCACTTCTGGGGTGGGGTGGGGTAGGGTGAGGTGGGGTGGGGGATCCGGTCACATGTTACCAGACACACACACGAACACACACACATACACACCTGTCTGCCATGCCACACCCACCTTCTCTTTGCCCAGCGTGGGTGCAGATTCCCTCCCCGCTGTTAGAGAAATGCCAGTCTCTCCGGCTGCCCTGCAGAGAGGAGGTGGAGGAGGAGGAGGGAGGGAGGGAGGAAGGAAGGGAGTGACGAAGAAAGATATACAGAAAAAAAAAGAAACAGAGATGCACAAGGGCACAGAGGGGGGGGGAGCAGAAGAAGGCATCCAGGGATTTGTTTTACCTGATGCCTGGAGGGAAATGTGAGACGGCGGCAGATGAGTTGCAGCAGAGAGGAAAGCTCCAGCTCTGTCTTTAGTTTTAGAAGTATCTGTATGCGTACGTCTGGGGGAAAGAATCCTCGATGAGGGATAAACGCACATTCTCCAAAAAGCAATATACCCGAGTCCCAGTGTTAGTGTTTGCCCTATGCATGTCTCTTCCCCTCCCCTGCCATGACTTGACATTTTGTTCCCAGGCAGACTTGGAGCTGTGTGCAAAGTGGGAAAAGCCTGCCACCTAGTGCTCAACCATTGTATAGCAGGGTCTCTTTCTTATTATTACTGTTATCATCATTATTATTATTCTTATTATTATGCATGGCTGTTGTTACATTCCTATACTCGAAACAGTACACGCACGCATGATGCAGATGCAACTTATTATCATGACACAATGACAGCGGTTCTGTCTGAAGCATCCCATCAAATAGCAGAGAAATCACGTAAAGAACTACAGACGTCTATGTGAAGTTAATGTCCCGTGTGGCGGTGGTGGCTTAGGGGGGGGGTGTTTCATCAAGTATACTGACTTTTTCTAAACTTGTAAATTCATTTGTTCTGCCTTTTATTTTGTATATTTATTTATTTTTGCATGTTGGGGAATAAATCCGTCGCAGTGTTCCAGTCTGTGTCGTCATTGCAGCTCAATTAGAAAAAACTGAGGAATATATCTCGAAGTAATATGCATTTCTTTCCCCTGTGACTGTATAGTTTTTATTTGCGTGTCTTGCAGAAACCTGTGACATGACAAGTATTTTTGATATTTTACCTGGCATGATAGCGCTAATGTAAGGAATCTGCAAGACACCAGTGGACTTTGTCTGTTTGTGTGTCCATGTGAATGTTTAAAAAAAATGAAGGCAGTTACAGGTTCATTGTGTATATACAGTGCTACAGTACATGGAGTTTGTTTCCCACTCAGTGCTTGCAGTAGAGCTACAAAAGGCTTTCCCACCCGTGTCTCTAATAACATCTATACTGTGTGTTGTCGTTTTTATGACCGTCCAAAGGACGTAGAGAATGTAGAAGTTTAACCGTTTTATCTTGCTGTGTTTTGATATGAAGTTCGACTATGTTCGTGTTTACTCCTGAAGTGGATGAGCTGCAGTGCAATGTTACGAACATAAAAAGCGATGCAGTCTGAACGTCGTATGTGGCAGTGATTTCATTCTGCAGCATTACACAGAACACTTAGTCTGGAAGCTGGAACAACCTCTCCTGTCTGGAGTCTCTCTGTCTGAGACAGAAGAGAGTAAAGTAGTCATAAACGTCATCTGAGCGCCGAGGAGTTGAGAACGAGTCTGAATGTGAGAAAAAAAAAAAAAAGAAAAAAAAAAAACAGCTTGCAACAGCAGTTTCAATGGGTTTTAATGGGAGTGATTTTTTTTTTTTTTTTTTTATTAAATCGGGCACAGCAAAAAAAAAAGCAAAAACCCTTCAAAATCAATGTTACTACTAATCATTGACATGTGCTAATAATCCCCCCAAAAAATACACTTTTCATTGAGATTTTCATAAAAAAAATGTGATGCCAACACAAACACTGGCATATTAAGGGTTAAAAGTCAGAAAATAATCAAACCTTTAGTATTTGTGATAAGTATTGAAGTGGATTATTTATGTAAAAAAAAGAAAAGAAAAAAAAAGTAGAAAACAAACATTAACACATGCTATTTTTAGGGCGTTTTTGAAGATGACACTTTTGTTCCTTAATGGTAACGACGCAACAGTTTTTTGCAAAATCCAGAACTACCAATAAGTTATCAAAACAATAAAATGGAAAAGGACACTTTTGTCCTTATCAGGACATGAGGGTTAAAGAACTTCTAATAAATAAGGGCAATGGCCTCTGCTCAATTCAATTTAATTGAATTCATTTCAGCAGCGCCCATGCCGACATAGACGTCAACTAACACTCAACATCCAACTATAATAACACAAACCACACTGACACTGTCAGAGGTAACATGCAGGTGTCCTCCTACGATGCACAACTACTAGGTGTTGTTGTGTGATGTGGCAAAAAATGGGAGAGAATGAACCCAAGCACAGGACTCAGATGTTCAGGCTCAAACAGAAGTTTTAATAACAAAAGATCTTGAGCAAAAAGTCTAATACACAAATAATACGATTCCAGAGGCTAGCTGGAGGACTGGCAACTGGACGAACTGGCAGAGAATGGTAGAGTGGAGAGTCCTTAAGTATGGTTCAACATAACGAGAGATGTGAAACAGGTGGGAAGGCAGCCCAGCCCCAGCGTAGCAATCAGCAGCTCACTCCACACACCTGAGGTGAGAAAAGTGGACATGAAAGTAAACCAAAAGAGGGCAACAAGTCATCTCCTAACAGGTGTGTTAACAGAAAATGAAAAAAGTACTTACTAAAAAGTAAGTATTTAAAGTACTTTTATAAGAAATAAGTGTTTCATTCCCACATGGACGGATTTAGATTTAAAAGTCTAAAGCAGACGGGATAAAAGATCTGGTATTACCACTTGTTTTCCTCGATGGAGCTTTAAAACTCGAGCCTGAGGGCATAAGCTGAAAGTTTGAAGCTACGATATGGTCATGATGCTTTCTTGACTACCCGGTTGTCCCAGAGGGAGGACACCCTCACAATTTTATTCAACCAGTTTTTGTCTTTTAAGAACCAAGAAATGAATGAAAAGGTTAAAAGAGTGATAAAACAAGCATCCTCCTGCTTACATTAGAAGAGCAATCACCTCTGTAGTGACATAATTTTAATTGTGAGTCCCCAAGTATCTACAATGTCCACCTCCATGCCATGGATCTTTGATTCCCGCTAAAATGAATTACCAGTCCTTTGGACACGTTCAGGCCAAGACCATTTTTGTCACACCAGGCGACAAAGGCAGAGCGTTTGTGTTGTAAATAGATACAGTATCTGACAAGGAGCTGTGATACAGATGGAAATGTTAACACCAAGTATGGAAATAAAAACAATTATATTTCCGTGAGAAAGATCAAACTTCATCTGTCTTGTGTCACAACAACACTGCTACCACAGCGACCAAACAAAAATCCTCAAGTTCTCATAAAACAAAAAAAACCCATAAAAAAAAAACAGAGACAGAATTTTCTCATAGTTTGCAGACAACAAAAGACTTGAGAACAGGGCACAACAGAGAGGAAATTTGGTTTCTCTGTGGCCATTGGCGCCACACTTAACCTCTTAGCTCCTTCAGTCCAAAACATCCACAAATTCAAATGGTATCAGCTTCACTTGCTCCACTTTAAGACCAAAATGAATGACTTTGGCTTTCTGAATAAACTCTTTACTCCTGTCTTTACTCGACCGACCTTAAGCAGATGGGTCCCTCCAGAGGTAATGGTTCCTTCTTGTTAAAAGGGATTTTCTTTCTTTAGAAAGAGACATTTTGTTATTGACGCTATATGAATAAATTTCTGAAATTATCCAAGTTGAAGTTGGGACCTGATTATGCTCTGGCAAAGATCCACTATCAAATCATAATCTTTGTGTTGGCTTTTTGTGGTGATGGGCAAAAGAGTAACAGCGACTGCTCATACACAGTAGAGGAGAATAGTTGAGAACAAAATGGCTCTGACTGGTTGTTGGACTATTTCCTTGCATGCAGAAGTATTGAAATCCCAATGATTAACGTCTTCCAAATCAAAACTATAAAGTGATTAACTGCCAGCGATATCCTGGTCCGCTGTAAAAAAAAATCCTCAATTGCTTTTCTACATACAACAAATGTGAAGTACAACAGATCTCACTCAAGTGGGTGCAGAATAAATATTTATTTGAGGAAACGGGAAGAAGCAAAGTAATAAAATTCCGTTTGATGTCAGTTGCAGAATATGCGCTGAGAGCTTCCGCAACTTTCGTGTGTCTAATGGAACAAGTATTTGTCCAATAAACCAGATTCTGATTATGACTCCGAATGCAGAAAAATGCACAAGATCCCAATGGAATTTCTTTGAAAAGTTTTCAGCTTCTCAGCTTTCTGAGGTTTATTCTTGGACTGGGCTGGACTTGTTGCTCATGTTGACGTCTCTGATGGTTTGATTTTTATTTCTGTTGCAAATCCTTTCAATGCAAACAGCTTGAAATGACTTTTAACAACACGTTTTACGAGACGTCCTCTGGAGATGATGGACCTGCAGTTGATTCAGTCCATTCCACCGGGAGGTGAGGATCCAAACTGATGAGTAGTTACATTTTTGAGCTAATAGTTTTGGGGTTTGTAAGGGCCTTGCCATTGACGGGGCCGTGGTTAGAAGTTGTTCCTCTAGTCCCCAGAGTTCTGAGCCCCTGGACGCTGTCAGTGCCGGATACGCTGTAACGGCCTATTAAACATAATGAGTTAAAGAGCCAGAGGAGTAGCTCTGCCGGGATGTAAACATGTTCCTTGAGGAGGTGTTTTGAAGCAGGCGGGAGTCAAGGAGAGACGGGAGGCAGCCCAGGAAGTGAAAACGTGCAGAAGTGCGGCGGCAGAAAAACCGATAGCCCTTCATGAGGGCGCACTCACTCAGAGATGATTTCATTTTCACAAGCGAGCCACTAGCATCTCACTCTGCAGCAGCTCTGGACAACAACAAGCAGATCCTGATGTCATCTCAAAGCCCCCCTCCCCTCCCACTCTAAACACAATTTTTTACGAGTGTGTGGAAAGAAGTAAGGAACAACATCTGGCAAAAATGTGTGTGTTTTTTAAAGGGACTTGAACAAACCTGGTTTTGTGGGACTATGGGTAATAGGTCAAAGAGGCTTAGCTCAGGGAAACTTTGCGCGAATATAAATGAAGCCTTCAAGCTTGAACACAGAGCAAGAAAAAGAAGAAGGCACGCTTTCAGCGGGCTGCTTTAGGGCGACTGGATTTGGACAGTCAACAGTAAAATCGTGCCTTAACGCTTAGCGAGAAAATTGCTTTAAGTACTGGCTTCAGACAAAGGCAGGGAGGATTTTGAGCTCGTTATATCGTAGTTTCCAAAACTGGAACCAAGCTCCAGAGGTTGCTTTGCGAAGTTATATGATCAGTAACGAGAGTATAGGATGCCTGGGCTTAATGGAAAGTGGCAGATTCTGCTGTGCACGTTGCAAATGAATGCTGAGTAAACAATCAAGGAAATGTAACCGTGTCGAATTTTAAGAGACTCAATAAAAGTACCAGGAGTATTACCAATAACAACAACATAGGCTTTCTGTTTTTCCTCTTACCTCACCGCCGAGCTGCTTTATAAAACGGCTTTTGTTGTTTCTACATCGAACGAGGCATAAACCGCGGGTTACACGGCCAGAGTCGGGCCCTGGTCCACTTTGTGTAATGAAAAGACTTTGCATCTAGACCTCAGCTAGACTTTTAATGTCGTGTCTGTACGCTGAGGACGAAGCCACGGGAGCTAGTTAGCGTAGCTTAGCGTAAAAGGCAGGAACAGCTAGTCTTGTTCCTATAAGTGCATCACAATCAACTGACCCAATAAATTTGCGTTCGATTGACACAAACAACAACTGGTCCAATTTATAACTCCATTTTTAGGTTTCAGTTAGAGCCAGGCTAGCTGTTTTCCTGTAATGAAGTATCATTGAAGATGAAGCCACAGCAGCTAGTTAGCGTAGGTTAGCATAAAAACTGGAGGCAGGAACAGCTAGTTTGGTTCCTATGTCCCTAAGCGCCTTGCAAACTGACCCAATAACTTTGCGTCTGGTGGTTTGTTCACACAAACAAGAACACAGCATGATACATCTTTTTCATTATAGGTGAATGTTGCTGCCTTCAGTTAGAGCCAGGCTAGCTGTTTTCCCCTTCTTCCCTCTACATGCTAAGCTAACTAGCTTGCAGAGAGACCTGCAAGTGATGACTTTCCAGTTTTCAAAAGTCAGAACCCTTCTTTATTCTTTGCATTTTAAACTTTTTAGGCATTCAGCTAGTAAAACCTTCCATCTGGAGTCTTTTGGGAACCCCAGACTTGATCTTCTTCACCTGCCACTGTATTGCTTTCTCTTCTTCTCTTTCTGTTTTCTTTTTTTCCCTCCAGGAAGTATAACTTCTTTTCATTTTGAATTAACTAACTGAAAACTTACAACATTACCACTAGCTTATTTTAAAGTTTTTCCTGAGGCCCCAAGCGTTTGCCTGCCTTGCCCACTGACAAGCTACGGCTCTGGTGATTTCACTTACAGTAATTTAACCTTGTATTCTGCATCAAATCGTCCCCTAAATGTCTGGTACAGTATGTTCTACCGCAGCTATCACTACAATTACGTTAACAGCGTACTTGGATGACATTGCAAAACACACTCCCCTTAAGTCCAATCAAAACTGATCATCTCAATGTGAGCAGGAAGTCTCGTCCAAAAGTGCTTCACAATACGTCTCTTCCCCACCGTGCAATCTCTGTTCTCATCACTGGAATCATAATTTGACTTGGCCGGTACATATTGAAACAAACCACTTTTAGATCAGAACCAACGGAGGAGGAGAAGGGGGACATATAATACCTGTGTTTTGGAGTCTGAATAAAGGCACTGCTTTGTTCTCCGTGTCTGTAAACGGTTTGGATTAGGAGTACAGATGCAGGACTTGGAGGCATAATATTCTCTGTGGACCGTGGTAACAGGCGTGACAGCGGCGCTAAACACTGCAGCCTCTGTCCTGGAAGAACAGAAGTATCTGGAACCTTAAGATTCTTGGAAGACAGTGATGGAGATGACTTACCTTTACGATGTAATAGAGCCCAGCGGGAAAAGGTCAAGCCTTTAAAAAGGTATAAACGTTAAGATATTCCATTAAATTCAACTTTATTTTTGACACTGGGTGTGGATTCTGTAATTGCATCTGTACGCACTCTGTCTGGGAAACACCATCAGAAAAGGAGTTAAGGTAACACATTTGATGTAGCACAAACGCGGCACAGTGAGAAGAGTTATTTTATTTTTCATCCTCTGTCATTTGAAGCAAATGTGGAAATTTTTATTAAAATGTATAGATAGATATAGAGAAATTTCAGTCAGATTCACAGGGGGAGAATATTCCTTTTCCCAAACTGATTGAAATTCATTTAAACAGTCAATGGGAAATGAAGTCAGACGCCGTTCTGTCTGAGCATGCTCTGTCTGGACGTAAATGTGCAGTGGCGCTTGAGTGACGTTTCCTCAGCTGGAGAGCTTGTTTTTAATAACAACTTTGAAAGAACTAGACATTATTGCACGCTTAGACTGCAGAAAAAAAATAGAAATATTGAACTGTTTAAAAAGGTCCATCAAAAAATTCATTGAATCTGGGATAAACTGAAGCGTGGAACAAATTCGGAACCGTTGGAAAACCTTGAGGACCGGCTACTGTAAAGCTAAATGACACAATAGAAAAAGTGAATATGACATCACAAGCTTTCCAAATCTAGCCTTTGCTCTGACTTCCACAAGAAACAAGAAACAAGAAACAAACAGGTTTGTGGAATTGCTGTTATTGTTGTTTTGTTCTATTGTGCAAGAATAATAATGATAAAAAAAATCACATTTCATGTCATTTCTGCTGTCCATACTTTCTTAAATCATTCTGAACACAATCTGGATATGGATAGGAAAAAGGCAGGATTGTGCAGACACTCTGAAAGTTAGCTAAGACGTTTAACATTGCTGATACTTTTATCTGCTGCATGGAAGCCAATTAGCTAAGCTAGCTTGGGGATTAGCTTTGGACTGATCCCAACTGTGCCTCTCCGTTCACAGCCTTTTCTGTACAATAAGAAAAGTGAAAAACAACTATTTTATTTTACAGTCACAACACAGTAGAGTTTTAGAGATTGTTACTGCAGAGGCAACTTTGTTTCTACCACATTAACACACACAGTATCTTCTCAAATAAACTAATTATCATAAAAATATTTATCACAGCCACTTTGAAATTAAAACCATGAATCATTACAACTAACAAGTTGCCTGCTCAGCATAGAACAATGTCCCAGTTCAAGTAATAAATCCTGAACTTAGAAATACAGTCCAATGAGGCAGTCCTCCATGCACCTGATCTGCTTGGCCACCGGCCTTCACCAGCCTTCAGTAGAGACAACAAAGTTGGAGCATTAATCTCCCAGTGGGCATTTTGGAAAATGACAGCACCATCCGTGGGGTTTGGATCTGAATCAACCCTATTTGTTTCCTTCCTCATTCGCATCTGGTATTTATCAGACACCACAGTGAGATGACACTGCACTGATAGTTCATACAAACGCAATCAGACATTTCTTACAAAACCGATGAGTTTGTGTTGACGTGAACGCCAGTAAAAGATTGACCCCTGACGTGTTTTTTGACGTCAAGAGCCGGTGGATGACCTTGAAAAGTCGGAGGTACACTTTGGCCGCGTCGTGTTTTTGTAGGTTAAACAAATAAAATGGGAGGAAGAGCAAACACGCTGCAGAATGTATGTATGGACTGTGGTTGATTGAAATAAGCCAGACTAATTCCCTTTTTTAAATGACTGGTTGTTTTAACTTTGCAGTAACAATAAAGAAGCTGACAAAAAAAATATGTGATGTAACCAGTTCGTAGTGTCACGTTAATATTATGTGTAAAAGTGAACCTTATTACATTTGACAATGTTCATTACTCCTGTCCCCTGTTTTCTCTCTTGCTGTTTAATGTTGAAATTCACTTCTATATCATCTGTCGTTTTATGTTTTACGATAATACGCAAAATAAACCATCACTGCCATGATTAATAGTAAGGGAAAGAGGACCCAAATGCAACAAAATGACTTAAGGTGCTGCAGGGATGGCAGCGTAGTCCAAACACACAACTAAAAAATAAACAGGTAAGGGCAAAAAGACAAGAACACGAGACAGAACAAATGTAGGACAAACAGGGGTGACATTATAGATTATAGACTTGGCAAAGACCTAAGGTCATGTCCACACGTGCCAAAATTATCTTGTTTTCTCCAGTTTTCCTTGTCGTTGTTCTGAGAATTTCTCCGTGAATATCGATCCTAGATGCTACGCTGTAGTACATACCCCAGGCCTGTGTGTGATGCTGTATCCACTACAGAACTGAGCCAGAAAGAAAAAGAAGAAGCATGCATATCAACCCTGCACGGCGTATACAAACAGTCTGGATAAGAGTCTGTAATCCTTTTTTTAGTGGTGAAGTAACAGTACACATTACGCTAGCCACCCAACAAGGGTCAGTATCTGTTGCAGCACCGTCACAGCCTGTTGTCCACCACTGATGAGACAAGAAACCCAAGGGAAACCAAACACGGTCACAGAAAACACTAAAAATGTATTAAATTTTAGTGACGTGTTCAACATTTATGACCATGTTGAATGAAACAACACAAACAGAGTTAGTTTTTTTGTCCTCTGCGGGTATTGTCAGTGTATGTGTAAAGCAGCAGTAGAGTTCCACCTATGGAAGTGACATTGTGCCATTCACCCTGGGACCCTGTGGTTCTGTAGCATAGTTTGCACAGGACACCATCTTCAAATCTGACTTTCATTAAGCAGAATCCATGGCACTGTGCAGTATTCTGAACCACAACTTTTCATGAAAATAATATGTTTGTTTGGGCTGTGGCAGTCTAGGTTTTCTTTCAAAATAATGTTAGTAATGTTGGCTAGTTAGCTATGTGGCTATGGGGTTGATGAATATCACTAGCTATGAAGTCTGTCAAACCTTTATTATTGGCGCTGCACTCTGTGTAAACTGACTCTGTGTCAGTCTGTATATCAAGGGCACTGGTTATTGTCTTTGAAAGAGTTTCAATATAATATCAGATGTTTCTCTAAAAAAAAAAAAAAAATGTTTATTTCTTTACTCCGGAAGGGAGCCACAGCTGGAAACCATTGTGTACTATAGCTGACATTTGGATTTTGTGCAATAAAGTGTCGCGAGAGGTTCACAACCTCCATTTCTTGAGCTTCTTCCACTTCTATGCGGGACACTTCTATCACATCTACGTCAACGAATGCAACGCACGTACCTCCATGGCTGGAGAGGCATTGAGTGAGGTTAAATATGTACAGTGAACTCAAACATGATGCATACACATCGCTTGCCTAATGCATGAGATAAAAACAGTTTAAACATGTACATTACATAAGAAAATGACTTTCCTAAGTACAGGGAACGATTACAACTTAAAAATCATCTTAACTCATGGAGATTTTCCCATCAACAACAGTTTAACTGATGAGTGTTTTTCATAATAGTGTAGTCTTTAGGGAAAATTCTTTTTGAGCCACAGGGGTTTTTGTCCTCTGGGGCTTATTAGAGCCAAGTCTGAGGGGTGATGATGCATCCAAGTCTCTTAACACGTTTATGATATTGTCACTCACATTTCCTTTGGGACAGAACATTCTGCCATGGTTTTATATCCCCTCTGTGGTGCAAGAATCCTAGAGGAAGGTCTTTGGCTTCGACGCTTAGCCCCGCTGCCATGTCACCCCAGACAGCAAAAATGGATCGGTTGTCTATCTTTGGCGTCCCTGACCTCCAGTTTCTCAACGCTTAGCAGCCAGTGGCGCAGCGCACTGTAAGTCCATGTTGATTTGTTAGCAGAGGGCTAAAAATGGCAGCGTTAACAGATGCAGAAACAGAAATTAGATGTTCTCATAATTCTCCAGCGACAAAAGTGGGCTTGTGTTGAATATGCATGCAAAGGGCATAGACGCTTAATCCATCAAATAGGATAAGACTTGCCAGTTTAACTAAAAGCCAAGTAAGCTGTTTAAGATGGGACCTGGAGGCGGGGGTGGGGGTGGGGGTGCGGGGGTGGCGTGGGAGGGAGGGGAGGGGGGGTTTGTACTGTCTGTGGCTGTGTGTGTCAGTGTCAGTGGTAGTCTTTGGATTTTTAAGTTCTTTGCAGTTTTATTAAATACTATTGCATAAGTCTCAGAGGGACTCTTTGTTCCTAAAAACAACTTTTTATTTAACAAATATTTCATGTTGCCGTTGGTGCTCTGAGCCTCTCTGGAGAGTATCTGAAAATAGATGTGTGTGTGTGTTCTCGAATGCATTATGTTGTGGGGACATCACTTTAATAGCTTCATCATCAGCTGCATCATGGGGACACGGGTCTCTATAGAGGGGGTGTGTAGACAGATTTAAGTATAAAGTATAAAATCCGAAGGTTAATCAGAAGGAAAAGTTGGATACAGGTGATGTAAAGGGCTAAAATTTACAAAAGTGCAGACAAAGGTAATTAATACAGAGTTAACAAACAACAACAACTTCAGGCAGAGGGTGGCCTTCTTCTTGGAAAATCCTCACATCTCAGAGTTCAGAAATGAAACATGACAGTGTTGTGTGCTGCTTGTTTTTCTTCGCTGTTCTGGGACAGGTGTGAGAAATGAAAACTCCTCCTCACCGGAGGTCAGTGTCAGGCGAGTATCATGTAAAGCCAGTTAATAGACTTACTCTGTGATTACCCGGGGAGCTGCTGCAGTTTCCTGTTTACTTGGTCAGCTTTAAAAGCTGTGGGGGTCTGCTAGTCAGCTGGTGTGGCCGGAGCCGGTTACAGCTTGAACTCTCCACCCAAAATAACGCACTGTTTAGAAAAGGGGTTAAAAAAAAAAAACTAAAAACAAAAAAAAACATCTGAAATGTTGGCAATAAGAATAAAAACCCAGCTGGTTACAAAACTGAAATCAAACACATTTTACAGTTCCATACATTTATGTACCTATATATTTATATTCTATTGAAATGCATGAGAAGCCTTTTAAATGGATTACCCATATCTCCCCTCAAAAGCCTCTCCAGCGATGTTGAGGGTATCGTCTGTGATTGAAGAGGCGCACATTTTCCCCATTTCACTTTTGGCACGTTGTGCACACATTACCAGAGGAAATAAATCAAATTGATTCATTAAGTCCATCTGGTGCTTACATAATATGCATATGTGTAGGTGCTTTTGAGTTTGAATGGAGCAGCCGAAACCAATTAGTATGTGGAGCGAAGAAAAGAAGCTCTGTGGCCTCCATTAGGCTGCGTTAGTGAGTAATCCCCTCTAAGCCCTGCATTTCCTCAAATATAACATCAAAATTAGACTCATAATATACCTTGGGAGCTAAAATTGGTCACAGAGATAATTCCACCAGAGCCTAGCCCACCAAGATACCGGGGCTTCCTAGCATATTTAACAAGTTGACTATTGATATGAGCGAAGATGTAATCAGTGCCGGGAAACAGAGAAGCGTTGACCGGGTGCGGTAGATGCCATCGGCCCTGCTTCTGTCTAAACATTTTGTGCCCAGTAACCTCACAGGACCTCTGTCTGATTCAGGCCAGCATTGAAGAGGGGAGATTTTGTAAATAAAGCATGGTCCATTTCATAGGAGGGGAAAGCTAAAGTATTGAGATAAACAGTTTAAACTAACTGCTATCACTGACAAAATCACTTGAGTATTTACAGCAGTTCTGGTAGGCATCACTCTAGGGTTAGGGTTAGGGTTAGGGTTAGCAGACCCTCTTCCATTTAAGCTTCTAAGCCATAAACCTGTGGTATAATTTACATTATAGTAGCATTAATCTGGCTATTGTTATAATAGTTGTTGCAGACATGTATGAACAGTCTCCCCTAACGTGAGATTGCGATTCCTCTTTTGCGTCGCTAACCAGGGGGAAGCACAACCTAAACTCATTCAGTGCTAACAGTTGTGCTACAGCGCATTCATGCAAAATACAAAATGTTTGCTTCATGCAAGTTTCTGATGGGTTACATCCACAGATGTTTCCGTTCAAACCCCAACTCCCCACCAGTTCTTTGGAACTTAAGAAGCAACTCGGATGAAATGCATTAAAGAAATTCAACAAGTCCTGTCTTCAATCGTTCTTCTATAACTTCTCATGAATGAGAGTCTAAAACCAGCTGTTTAATGTGCCTAGAAAACTGGTTCTTGTGATAATCTGTGCATCCGTGTCTTAAACGACCAAATCCAAGTTAACCAAGTGCAGTTGCCTTCTCTCTCTCTCTCTTTTTTTCAAACTTTTATTTTCATGCAGCTGCGTTAGCAGAAATATTTGTGAAACTAGTAGCAACAGTGGGTCGGTTGGTGTGCACTGTTGGTCGTATGTACACTACAGGCCAAGGGTTTGGAAGCAACTTCAGGTTTCTGTTCACGATGTCTTTCTGAAAAGCCAGCATGAGTTCTATGTAGTCTGGGATGTAATTACTACATGATCACACTTTGCTTTTATTAATATGAACCATCTTCCTCAGTTTTTCTTTAGCTGAACATTAATGTTACCAGACCATTGCTGAATAAATGTCAGCAAAAGAAAAGAAGAAGGGCTTAGTTTTAGGGACGAGAACATTTGCAAGTCACTACTTCAGTGCAAAAGCACTGAGAAAAAAAGAGCACAGTTTGGATTATTCGTTTTTGGCTTTTGAGAGTCTGCATACAAATATCCCTTGTGGAACGAATGCCTTGTATATGCCAAGTTGTTGTTAAATCAAAGTTTAAGCAAGTAGAACTCACATATCTGATAATTATAGTAAAAATGGCCCCTAATAAGTTACGTTTTACATAATAATCATGTTTATTTTGATGCAAAGGGTGAAACTATGATCTTTTATGAACAAATTTGCTCTTGCTTCCAAACTTTTAGCCTGTAGTGTACAATAACGTACTTGTTGAGATACATTTCACAAATACTCAAAAACAAATGTTAAATGATGATAGAAAACTGTTAATTACAACTAACGCAAAGTGCATGTTAACGTCATCGTGTAAGTAGCAGCTGTAATAAGTGCACTAGCTCCTTGAGCTTAGACAGAAGAGAAAATGAAGCTTAAGAGTTGTCTGAGTTTAGGATCCTCAGGAACAATCCAGCAGCAGTAGCCTTGTATCAGTAGCAGGGTCAGAGGCAGTAGATGTGATCAACAGGAGTCCTGTACACAACAGACCTCCTCAGTGTGACGCTGTGTGTCCTTTACACAGCATAACAGCCGCTCACTCTCCGCCGCGCGCACCAAAACTCTCAGTGTTTACGGGCAGGTTGAAAGTGGATCATTTATCCAAACACGCTGAAAGGTAATCTAACCTACACATGCAAATCCAATTACGTTGGAGCCAGTAAACTTACTTCAGCGCCGCCGACGTGTTTACACGAGGTCGGCTCAGCTGGAGTGAAAGCAAAACTTCTATTACTGATGTTATTGAGCTGAGTGTAAACACGCCAGCTCTCCTCCTCAATGGCTCCCTCAGTCACTCTTCAGCCATGGTCAGCTGTGACAGGTATTTTTTTTTTTTTCCTCCGGGAACATTATTTATGAGCTTTAATGCTTTATGGGTCCATATGAAATCACACAGTTTAAGTCTTAAATACAAGAGGCTTCCATGGTAACATCAAGTAAAACATATGTTATTTTGTCTGGGGAGGTCGGACCCAAATGCAGGACACAAGACGAAATGGAAAACACAAATCAGATGGAAGGCAAAAACCAAGATACATGGAACAAGGGGGCTCGAACACTCGGAAACAAATGGGTCAAAGTCAACAGAGAACTTGACAAAACACGAAGAGAAAGAAGAGGCACTCATGGGCTGAGAGGTTGAGGAGACACAAGTGTGACTCACACAAGGAGAAAGCAATTAAACAATCAGAGGGAAGACACAAACAGGAAGTAAAGCAAGACAAGAAACACCAAGAAGATTACAAAATAAAAACAGCAAGGGTCACAGAAAATATTCAAAAAGTCAATAAAATGACAACATGCCAGTCTGATTATACCAACATCACAGGGCAGAGTGTTACAAGGAACACATTAGTGTGATATATTGTAATAATGGGAATGGAAACATTATCCAAGTTGCCAGATAAGCGTGTCAACACACTGTAAAAAGCCTCCGGAGCTATCTTCAGCCTCTGGAGTAAGTGAACAGGCACGAAAGTGATTTTTATGTTCGGGACTCACAAGAACATGTGCTCCCTCCTTCCTTCCTCCCCTGCTCATGCTTCTTTCCACTGACGCCAAACCCCGAGGACGGCCTTCCCTTCATCGAGGGGCCAATAGCGGCGCGCCGAGCAGGCGAGCCTTCCAGAGCCGACCCACCTGATTTGCCTGCGACAGCAAACTCCAGTCCGGTCAAGTGACAGCGCAGCCAACTACGAAGCCTTTGAGAGAGAGAGGGAGAGAGAGAGAGGAGGGGGGCGTGCGTGTGTACGAGAGAGAGTGTGTGGAGGCTTACGGCTATGCAAAGACCGTGTGGTGTACTTACATTGCCATTACGCACTATTACGCACGGACACCTACTTCCACGAGAGGAGCGATCAGCGTAAAGGAGCGGGATTTGGGATTCCTCAGACATACAGGTGAGCGCATGAGAGATGAATTATACGGGCTTAATCGTGTTTGTGTTGCATTTATTACCGTATCTGAACTTGGACCACAATACAAAGCGTGCTACTGAGCACAAGAAAATAAAGCTTTTTCCCAAACTAATAAACGGGTCCAGTGCTGAGTTCATATCCGGAATCAAGTGAAACTAATCTCGTTTTTTGTGATCAGGTTAGCTGTCACAACCCGTCACTGCTGAACATGCCATGAATTCATGCAGCGCGGTCAAGACTCAGAGCGCATCATGCTGCCAATGCCTTTTTTTATGTTCCAGGGCTGCAGGGTTACTGTAGGGCAAATGACTTAAAACTAGGACAAGCCAATGTGTTGCCAAACTCCTTTAAACCTCTAAAAAAATTCTCCTTTCACGAGGTTTCACCTAGAAGAGGCAGCTGCAGAATCAGACCGCCTCCCCTGTATCATATGTCATATGATGTTACCACAAATGCAACCATGTCTGAATTTAATCCGCTGCCAGATATGTGGCGAATTACATAACAGCGCACAGGAGGTGGGAAACAATGAATAAATGTCCTTTCATGTCCCGTGACAGCGGCAGCTCGACACGAAGCCAATAAAGTAAAAATCGAATTAAACAGACAATTTTACCAGGACCACCTGGAACCTCTTTCAAGACCCCTGGAGGTCCCCGTACTTCTTTGGAAACTGCTGCTTTTCCAGCTTTACAGGAGAGGGCGCACAATCCTTCTGCTCTGGCTCCCTCTGATGTATTATATTTTTTTGTTGTTGTTCATGCACACATGCAGCCTTTTAAGGTTTTATAGGGGATTTTCGAGTCACGCTTAATCACGCTAAACCATTCACTGAGTGTAAGACCACTTGATGATGATGACTTTGTATTTTTAATCCAAGTAAATGTGCACGGGCTGCTTGGTGCATAAAAATACTCAGTAAATCCCTCACTCATCATGACACTGAAATATTACTGATGCTGAACCCGGTCACTAAAACCGTGCCTACTATTCTGCAGGGAGATTTTAGATTGCATCTTAAATCTAATCTCTGCTACAGCTGTATCAGCATGTGTGTATCTAAGAGTTGGCCACTCGGACGGAGCTGTATCGAGGGCCGGGAGGGCTGAACAAATAGGAGCACGCTGTTAAACGACCATGTGGCTTTAATGTCGGAACTGGTGAGAAATGAGAACCCCTCATTACACTCAGTTGAGCTCGATGTCCGAACCAGCAGCAGCAGCTGCAGCAGCTACACACAGAGTCTTCAAATTCCACTTCCTTCACACGTGGTTAACTTTCCTTTTGAAGTGCCATTGGCTGCAGATCTCCCAAACAAGCAGCAGGTAGCGAGTAAAACCCCCCAAAAATAAACAATAAACAATTTTCTGTCAGTGTGCTGGTTTACTTGTTCTAACAGGGGCTCCTCTGGTAAATCATTAACCTCACAGTCGAGGTCTGACTGACCACAGGGAGCCTAACCGTGCCATCATGCTGTATGCTTTGGGATTGATGATCACCCAAGTACGCAAACTTCTAAAAAAGCTGCATTTCATTAGATTAAAGCACAGTCAACAAATAAGGAAGATGGCGTTGTTTTTTTTTCTTTCACCGTCGTAACTGATAGACGCAATCGTTTGTCTTTTGCAGGAAGAAGAAAAACTTTTTCATTAAGCTTCAGAGCAGCTTGATCTTCAGAGCAGAGCAGAGTCAGCTGCCATCCCTCTGCCCAGGAATGGTGGATCACTTGCCGCTTGGTGAGGAGACCTTCCTGTATTACAGCGGCTCCCCGGGGCCTGACTACAGCTGCCTATGTCGCCACACCAATGGTAGCATGTCTCTGGGCGTCATGGTGGCTGACACATGCACTTACCACCATCACCACCACCATCACCACCACCCCTACCACCAAGGGGTGGCCCTCTCCCCCTCGCCTCGGCTCTCGGAGGACGACCTCAGCGACTCTTCAAGCCCTCGTTCGTCCCTCTGCTCCAGCCCGGAGTCCTTGTCGCCGACGTCGCGCCACGTCCTCGGGTCCAGCTGTGAAAGCAGGAGCAGCAGAAGCAGTGGCAGCAGCAGCAGCTCCTCTGGAGGAGAGAGTCAGGACAGCCTTCTGGATCTCCTGCTCTCCCAGGCCTCCCTTACCACCTCATTAAGCTCTAATGCCGGCAGCACCTGCCACTCTTCTCCCCATCTATCCTCTCTCTGCGTCTCATCCCCACCCTCCTCTACCTCCTCGTCTTCCACTGCCCCCTTGTTACCCATGGGCCTTGCTTGGGAGTCCAAGAGGGAACAGCGGCTGAGTCTCCTCCAGCAGCAGACCAAAGAGGAAGGTTACGAGTTCCCAGTCTTTCTCGACGAGCTGCAGGATCCCGCGGCGCTCCTCTTTCAGCCCACTCTGGAGGAGATCGAGGAGTTCCTAGAGGAGAACATGGTGGTGGCGATGGAGAAGGACGAGGAGGGAAGCGACGAGGCAATGTCACCGACGTCAGAGGATACTGAAGCGGAAAGCTCCCGGACGTTAGCGGGGGAACTCGAGTCCGTGTCACAGAACTCGGATCAGACTGTGCCTGTGGCTCATTCTCCGCTGTCCTCCCACACAGAGACCAAACATGCACCGTGTGCACCAGACATGGACACCTCATCATCATCAACAGTGGATGCTAGCTGTGTATCCTCTGACAGTGATGCAGATGGGATCAAACAGGAGGACTGTGGATCATCTGAAAGCACCGGTGCTTCCTCCAGTGTGCCTGTCATCCTACAAATCCAGCCCATACAGATCAAACAAGAACCAAACCCAAGTGCCATATCAGATGCTGCAAGCCAGCAGCCCCAGAAAGCCACATCCCAATCAACCCAGGCCCCGTCAGACATCAAAATCGCCCAGCTCTTGGTTAACATCCAGGGGCAAACATTTGCCTTGGTGCCTCAGCTGCTGTCCCCAGCCAACCTTGCCAGCAAAACCGGAGGTGTCGCTTCATCCAAATTCGTTCGGATAGCACCGGTGCCCATTGCAGCTAAACCAACCGGGCTCGGGGAAGGTGGTTTAGGCGGAGGTTCGGCTGCGGGGGTCCTCGCCGGGGGCCAGAGGTACCAGAAGAGCGCGGTAGCAGACCTTATTAAAATGCACAAGTGCTCTTTTCCCGGCTGCAATAAAATGTACACCAAGAGCAGCCATCTTAAAGCCCATCTGAGGAGACACACGGGGGAGAAGCCCTTCGCCTGCACATGGCCCGGCTGTGGATGGAGGTGAGCACAACCAAGAGTCTTTATATGGTCCAAATCATTCATGAGTCAAGGGATATGTTTAGCAATCATATAAGTTAAAGCTCAATCAGAAGACTGTTCAGAGTTTAATGGTTTATTACGTCGAATGACCCTGCAGCATTTATACAACTTGCTTGTCTAGTCTACAGATGTTACACTAACTGGGGTTATCAACTTCCGCTCTATATGAGTACATGAAGGGAAGACACCCGTTGATAGTGTGTCCAGACTTGGAGGAGATGTAGCTGGTGATACTTTATTTCCTCATATGGTGATCAGTGAAGTTTATTGTCGGGTCATTGCAGATAAGAAGTGACATCCTGGGAATCTTAGTCCTTTTAGAAACTGTTTTTGTCCTACTTCTTTCCAGAGGCTGAAAAGATAATTTATTTTCACAGAAACAACAAGTGGTTCAAAGTCTGCACTGTGTGCGTCTTTGAGGTCACCGCTTTGTTTTAAAGAGCCAAAGATGTTGTTTTACAAGACAGAGAAATGTTTTATGGGCATACAAACATGTGTTAAATATACCCAAGGCAGGATTGGGCAAGCTCGGTTTAGATCATTTATGGAGAGGAAAGAGTCCATCATCAAGGAATCACACTCCAGACAGTTTGAGATTGATACAATTTGTTCTTTTCTACATGCTGGCCCCCACTATCTGCGTGTTTTTGTACCATGGTGGAGTTCTAGATTAGATAGAGCGCCTTTTGAAGTTGTCCACATGCAGACTTTGCCCCCTGTTAGTTAGTGTGTTTGTTTGCTCACCGTCTGCAGCCGCACACACACATTCATGCAGCAGGATTATTACAAATTCAAGTTCAAAGTTTTCACCGGGACACTTTTCACATCCCATAATCTACTGCCACAAACCGGTGTCACTTGATGGTCTTTTAATCGCTGCCTTCATCTAAATAAGAACATCCTGAACTTCTGAACTCCAATGTTCCAGCTCTGACCTGTTGGTCAATGAATTCCTCCTCTATATGTACAGTTATTGCCCAAGGGTGCACATAGGGTCTTGTGTGTTGTTCTGCACATGGACAGAAGCAAGGTTACGGTTAAGCATTATGGTGAAAGGTAAACTATGACAGGGATTTGATTTTTAGCTTAACTTAATGCAGATGTGTCTGTGTTTACAGTATTCTAGGGAGCAGGAAAGAGTGAAGCAGATAAGTAAGGTAGTTTTTTTGCCCCACCCCAAAATGATATTGATCTATTTATATTGAACATCAGTCGACCCCAGCAAAGAACTCTTTGGCTTTTCTGCACGTTAAACTGAAATCTCATGTTTTTGTGTTTTTTGAGATGTGCAGGAAGGCATTGCTTGGCTAGCTGCTTCCCCATTTCCCTAGCCTCGGTGCTAAGCTAAGCTAAGATAAGCTAAGCTAAGCTAAGCCACTCTGTGCTCTGGTGATTCTGCAGGCGCATTGGTGGCATTGATCTCTTTAAGTAACATTTCTGTGATTAAGAAACATCAATTGCAACCAGAAAGCTTCTCATTTTTTTCTAAAACTGTAGGAACGTGCACGTGTAGCGTTCTCGTCGGTTTACTTTTAAAAAGCAGCATCACTGCATTGTTGTTTTGGCTGACATGTGGATACATATCATCACAGATGGAAATCTTGCTGACTGGTGCTTGAAATGTTGCTTTAGCGGTGGAAAAAAAGCCACTGAGGGACATGCATTACTTACTTATTTACTAAGTGACATAATACTACTAGTCCTGTCAAAACTACACCTCCATGGTGTTCTTATGACAGAATGACGGCAGCAAAGTTTCCCTGTTCCTCTTCCTCTGGGCTCAGGACAAGGAGGTGATCCGAGGAGTCCTGCACCTCTTACTCTCTGTAACCTTAGATCCATATGTCGGCCCCTTTGAAGTCCAGAGGAGTGGTATTTCACTGGCTGGACTCCCACATGTATGTCAGTCAAAGTTATACGTCTTCCTTCGTCAAACTCTTTCATGTTTTTTTGTTTTTTTATGCAACTTGAATCCATTTTTATCTCTGGCTACAGTTCACACGGAGGCCTGAATGCTCACATTAAACACATGTAAACATTTTACAGAACAGTCTGTGTTTCTTTTGTGTTTTGTTTTCAGCTCAGACCTGCATGGAGACTCTTGTGTGAGGTTTTGTGTTGTGCGGCTCGCGCTGGAAGACTGAGTTTGCTGTAGAAACACTGTGGCGTGTGTGTACTGGACATCTGTCATCATCGGGGCTGTGGCTGGTTGTGTTTCTCAGCTGATGCAGTCATTGTAACTGCACACAATGCCAGGTGGTGACGGAGCTGTCATGCTTTTATTTGGTTGGTTACACTAAGAGGCAAAGAAGGAGGAAGTGAGGGCATTTACTAGAGATGTCCTGATCAACTTTATTCACCCCAGCCTGATTAGATCCTGGTCTTTTATTATTTAGTATCGGCCAATCTGAGCCCCGATACGATCTTAGATAAACAAAAGTTCCTCACCTGTAGATTCCTGAAATCTTTCCTTGTCTTCTCCTAGAGTCGACTGGATTCAGTCTAATAAATCTTTCTGTCAGCTAATGTATTGTGGAGAGGGAAGTTGGTAGGGCTTCACGATACGATACATATCGCGATACTTGTGTCACGATACGATACTCTATTGCGATATTATGATATTGCAATATATTACAGTATTCTAAGTACAACTTAAAATACCTGTTGTGTATATGTACATCAGATGACAGTGATAATTCACTGAACAAAACGAGTCTATAAACAAATGATCCAATTCCAATTTATTCCATTTGTACAGAAAAAGTGGCGTTGGAGGCATGGAAGGCGTTTACGATCGGCCCAAAACATGACTTCTTATTAAGACGTTCGAAATCGATATCGAATTGGATCAAAAAGTGTCACGATAGACTGCCATATCAATATTTTTTCCCACCTCTAGGAGCTCGTACCTTGTGTTCTGGACTCAAGAAATGTTCTGCTCATCCAGCGTAGCCATAAACTCTCTCATAAATCTCTGTCTCCAGAACTCTTTCCTCTTCTTTTAAACCTTGCATTCGTAGTTTGTTGGTGTTGTTTCGGTGCAACCTTTGCCGTTTGAGTGGACTTGACGTTTTGCAGTAACACCCCACCGAACGTCCACATTGCTCAGTTTGCAAATTTCAATCTGAATGCTTTCATTTTCCAGAGTAAAGTGCTTCCACACAGCTGTCATGTTTAGTCCTGTGGTTCTGGTTCTTCCTCTTCTTCTGTTTTAGTTGCGGTTGGCTAGCATCAAAGCTGCCAATAATTGCAGGAGAAGAAGAAGTAGTCATCTTTGTTTTACGGCAGACCTAACCTTTTAAAAATGCCTGGTTTGGGACATCCCTGGTACTTCATTTACTATTCATTGTGTTATGGTGATGAGTAAGCAACCACCATCGTGCCTGCTTCATACTGCGGGGAGGTCAACAAGTTTGGGGTTGTCTAGAAAACAGCTTCCGTTGAGCTAGATCAAAGCCTAGCCTAAAGTCTAGCAAAGTCTGTCACTGGTTAGCACTTTAATGTGATTTTTGAAAGTTGAAGGAGAGGGTTGAAATTGAGCTTTTCATAAACACAGTGGCGCATGGTTCTGAGCTGACAGCAGTGGCTAAACAAAAAAGGGACAAAGGAAATAGAGATACCACAATATGTATGTGATGTACAGTACGAGAGCATGCCAGCGTCTCTATTACTGTAACTTTCCAGTTTTGTATCTAACCAGGCCGCCCCACCTTCCAGGCTGTTTTTATACGCTCAGTTGCCTGCAGAGCTGAGTTTAGGGACAAGCTAGAACAAAGCCTGTATATGTATTTCCCACAGCGCCCACACTAATATGTAAGCTATGTGTGTTGGGCTGTGGCCACGCCAAGACGCCCCAAGGACTCAATGTGTAAAAAAAGGAGTGAAAAACACTCAAGCGATCAAAAGGGCCTTCCACCATTGCAGACACAAACCCACTGGCCTTGCCCACAGTCCCAAACTGAGCTGGGACAAAAAAAGAAAAGAGCTATAGCAAGAGGGGGCATGAGTTTGAGACGGAGAGGCAGATGTTGATGAGAGAGAACTGGCGTATGATCAGTCTCATCCTAACAAAACAGGGATTTAAAGAACACAATCAGTCTATTTGTGTAAATCCCACATGCACATTCTGTTAAAACATCCATCCTGGTACACTATGTTACTGGGCACGAGTCCAGTTTGAGTAGAATAGCTGTGCATGGTTTACGTCGTGCCCTGGCTTGCAGCTCAGGGAGTATTATAAAGGCTTTAGGGTGCAACTTGTGCATGCACTTCATCCAAGCATCACCCCTACATGTCATCACATAATGTAAAGCAAAGGTCTTCAATGTTTTTCAGACCTAGGACCTGGGACCCCCTACCTACTATATGTGTTCTTTATTAAACTAGGCCTAGTGCTATTTATAAATATACATTATTATTATCATTTTGCATTCAATATTAAGCTATTCAAATAATACACAGGTTCAAATATTAATTTATTTAAAATTTCAAACGTGCAACAGTAGGATGGCCGTGCAACTGCCATAAACACAAACATGCATATATCTGTATATATATAATATTACAGCGTGTTTCTAGGAATTCACCTGTAGACTGAATAAGCTCTCGGCCAATTGAGGGGAAACCTGACAGAGTCAGCATGTAATATGCGGCCCCCGATTGGCTCAGCAGTAATGGGGGCGGGGCCTACTGTGCAGTGTCATGTCAACGTGTAGTTTTCAAAAAATCATTTATGGGGGAAAATTAAAAATATATATATAAAAAATGTCTAATCAACCAAAGATTTCGCAACCCCCCCTGCAGTACCTCTGCTGACCACCTGTTGAAGACCTATGATGTGCAGTAAAATGGATTTCCTAAAGCTACATTAATGAGTCAGTTGTTCACCTGCAGTCCTCATTGTCCTCTACAGAATGCTCTAACGTCTCCATTGTTTTTATTTTATGGCCTTCAGCTTGACTGTTTTTAGCCTGGAAGCCGGCACGACTTTCGCTGCCCACAAAGTTTTTGTAGGCCGAAATCTAGTCTAGAGTCTATCCGTTGGGAACCAATGGAGCTTTATGTGGTGATTGGCAGAAGAGTAACAGCAGAGTAGTCTTACATGAATAATTGAGTCTGGCTCCACTGGCTAAAAAGCTTCATCTAAAGGACAGTTGTACACTACCTGTTCAGCACAAGGCGAACATTTGTCCAAAATAGAAGCTAAAGTTGAATTAAATACTCAACTAAAATCTAAGTGACCAAACATAAATCAATGTTTGTTTTGTGTCTGCTAGATGTAAATCAATCTAAAAAAAAAGTGTATAATTTGATTAAAATGATTAAATTATGCTGTCTGGAAAACATAATTGAGATTTTGAGGCGGTTGCTCCATGTTCAGTAAACAGAGAACATGAACTATGAATCTGTCTTATAGGACTTTGTAAAGTGATTAAACAATAATTAATCATGTGATTGGTTGCTGTTTTGGCCTGTTGAAGAGATGAGTTACAGCAGCGTCAACTGAAATATAAAACGACAAGTTATTTCCCCCCCATTGTTTCGTGGAACAATCCATGACCTGGATGACTGAGCGCCTTCACTGACACAATGATGATACTTCAGAGGTGACCTGTAATAAGCAGAATCACTGATTCATACTGTGAAAAAAATAAAAGTGGAATCACTGGTTGCGCCAACCAGTGATTCAGCTAATGAGGACGTGGTAGGGATGGCAGTGTTGGTCGATATCACAGATAAACAGGTGGATTGTTATTGTGATTGTGTCCAGGTGATGAATTCATTATTTTTCCAGATGTTTTGCATGTCAGCATGGCAACATTACATAATTAGTAATTAATTAGCCCCAAAGAAGTCAGATGAAAAACACTGACGCACCTATTTATCAGCGTGTTGGTTCTGTCGCCATTAGCATGTTAGCATCGAGTACATTCTCACAGGTTCAGTAGTTGCAGACTCTCAGTTAACTAGTTATCTTTTCCTTGTATTACAGTAGATTAGGTGAGAGGTGCAGGTGAAGACAATCTTGATACCAACTGCATGAGTCACCGGTGTTTGTTTTAAGGTTCTTGGTTTTCTCAGATTCCACAGTTTAGCTTCGTAAGCGCTCATATCTTCTTTTTATTGCCAGGCCATTAAAATGATGAATAGCCCTGTTGTGCAACCCGTGTTGTGGAAATGGTTTGAAATAACTGTGAGTGACGTCTTTACGTCTCTGTGAATTATCGCCTTCAGCCGGCTTCTGCCGCTGCTGGAAAACGAATCTGTGTTACAGATTAATCTGATCTTAATGGCTTTACTAATATATACAGGCGCACGCCGAGGTGCGGGCACACTAGCCTGTCATCCACTTAACCCTTTTCGTGTCGTGATACCCAAGCTGGCTGGAGCACCATAGAGACCACAGTAGAGTGGAGCCAGGAATAGACCGGGGTTTGGACTTGTGTGTTGAGCTAAATTTGGAATAGCGAAATGTTGCATGGCAATACTCATGCATGGCATCAACACCTCTCAGATTCCCCTCATATATATATAACGGCTTGACAGGGCTTTGATGTTATCTGCAAACCCCAAAGCATGACTGCATCCTTTTTATATATGTATAAAGAAGGTGCTTTATACAAATAAACTGGTAATTTTATGTATATTTTTACACTTATCCCTGGGAATAGGGAATATTGTGTTATTGAGGAACTATAGGAACTGGGGTTACATTAGAGCAGACTGGCTTGATTTCCTGAATCACATCCTGGGTCTCCCTCCGACAGGTTCTCCCGGTCCGACGAGCTGTCCCGACACCGGCGCTCCCACTCCGGAGTGAAACCGTACCAGTGCATCGTCTGCGAGAAGAAGTTCGCCCGCAGTGATCACCTGTCGAAACACCTCAAAGTCCACCGCTTTCCACGAAGCAGCAGGACGGCGCGCTCTGCAAACGGACCCCTCTGACCCCGCTCTGACAGACTGACGCTAAACGGAGGGGACGGGAGGAGGAGGGGTGTATGTGTGTGTGACGTGAAGACAGAGGAGGAGGGTGACGGGGTGGCGGGGCGACCGTCCAAACACCCTTTAAAGGACTCCGCGTTGCCCGTCTCTGTTTATGTCCAACTGTGTGCGCGTGACGTACAATCCTGGTACTGTGATAATTTATTGGGTGACGAGGAAAAAGACTGTAAAAAACTGAAACAGAAAACTGTTACTTGACACAGCACCCTCACAGGTGAAATAAGCTTCTTGTATATTACAACTTTATTCTCAAATCTTTTAGCTAATTTGAAGAAAGATTTGTTATCCAGAGTATTTTTTACACTTTGTGTGTTTATTGCTCATGTTCCAGTCAAAGGCCTTATATCAGTAGAGGTTCTAACACTGGGGGGTATTCTACTTTTTTTTTTTTTTAAAACCTCCATTTTTTTTTTCAGCTTTCCTGGAGCCAAATGTTGTTTAAAGTTTAATTATTTGCAAAAAAAAAAAAAAAGCAAAAAAAAACAAAACAAAAAACTCATTGCTTAATGGCTTGAATTGAATGTGTTCCCGAGCAACGAGAGCTCACCGGACGATGTATTAGCAAGCAGTGAGGACTGTTGGGGCCTTCAGCATTCCTTCTAGCTGTGAATAGGTTTCTTGGTTGCCTCCGAGTCGCGCTACAGGGACGAGGCTCAAGTCCATGTTGAATTACTGCTCACCAACAAAGATCAGGGCACCATGTAATTTGCACTGGCACACAAAATATTTGGTCGTCTGCCCATTCTAGGAAGTTTGAGAGCTTTGCGTAGTTGTCCTGCGGTCGGGATTTAAGTCTTCAAGGATTCGAGTCTGTTTATCAGAATAATTGTTGTTTTTGTGGCCTTTGTTGCACCCAGCAATGATGCAGAAAGTATATTTCAAGCTAAGGTAAAAAAAAAAAACTTGCCATGCACCACAACCTCTGTTTTATGGTTTCTTTTTTTTATTATTATTACTTTTTGCAACTTCACGTCGTTGCTGACGAACCATCTGAGGCAGCGATCTTGCAAAGAAGGGCTCAAGTATCAATGTGAACTATTTTGTCATGTCTTGCCATATTTTTTTCCCCCACATATCAATTGAAATGATTTACATATCAAATCGTCGTGTTTTAAATGTTTTTAAACCGGTTAAACCTTCAAAATAAAAGCATTAACTGTGGGACTGTGTAACCTTTGACTGATTCAAAAGTTAACACAAACTCACTTTACAGGTAGGAAGATGTTGTACTTTGAACCAGTATTTTTCCTGGCTTCCGTCCACCAATCAGATGCCAACATATGAAATTAAACTGCAATTTATGTCCTTTTAGGAGAGGATTTTGGAAGCCCTTTACAACATCTCATAACTTTATTTGGTTTTACCCTAATGTGACTTTATTAGGGGTTAATAGAGCATTAGAAAGCATCCACAAAGCATCACCTGTCATGAAATAAAAAGTCTTGTGCTGCATGGGGTCGTTGCTGGTAAATAAAATTTCACATCACATCTACCTGCAGAAATTGTTCTACTCAGTTGAAGTGAGCCAAATCAGTCGTGGCAGGGACAGCAGATGCTGCACAGCTGCTGAGTTCAGGGGCAGACTCCTGTCCTGTAAAGTTGGGATTCAGTAGGCAACAATGTCAAGTATATAGATGGATTTAAAAAGATGAATAAATAACAAAGAGGACGGTTAAGAGATTGAATTCAGTTGGTTTTGGAGGTTCTGATTTCTAATTTCCCGTGACCTGTGATGATTGAGAAACCTATGCGAGTGTTTTTTGGTGCACAGCCCCTGACGCTGTATGGAGGAAGTGTATTCACTCTTGTCAGGCATTCCTTCCATGCAAATCAGAAGAATCGCTTTTCTGAATATGTGTCATACATGATCCCATGAATGTATGTAAATACTGTAAATGCATCTGAAAGGAGAACTGGAATATTCTTCAAGTGATTTCTGTGATTGTATAAGATTTAAAAAACAATGTAAAGAAAGTGTACATAACGTGATAATTCAAATATATAGTGTAAAAAAATATGGAAACACGCACACACATATATATGTGTGTGTGTGTGTGTGTGTGTGTGTGTGTTGTCAGGTGTTTACCAAACACATAATTAAATAGGATGAAGTGAAACGTTTCATGATGCATTGATGGGAAAAGTATTTGCGCTGGTTGGACTGGTGCAAAGAGCAGTGTAGCATAATGTGTCACGAAGCTCACAGGAAGTCATTTATAAATGTGTTCTGTAAGCACTTTACGCAGAAAGAGTTGCTAAAAATGTTATATTTTTGCTTTTGTTCTACTATGTAAAACACATTTACAATAAACAAATGCCAAAACTAAAGATATGCGTAATATTGTATGTATTAAAAAGGGTAAAAAGCATGAAGTCACAGGCTAACCGCCTTTTACAATCTATAACGTTTGGGATGTTTTGCCTCCAGTTAAGCCCCGCCCCTCAAAATACATCAGATTGTTTACAAACTGTGAAGGGGTCTATACATCCATGAGCAGAGGGGTGACGAGACACAAGTGAAATAAATGAGGGTGGAGCACACAAGGAGAAACCAATCCAACCATCAAAGAGGGGGGAAAAACACAGGAAGTAAAACAAGACAAGAAACACCAAAGAAGAAACAAAAACAGGAAACGCAAAGAAAACCAAACAGGGTCATGGGAAACACTCAAAACCCAGAACCATGACAGGCTGGAGGAAGTTTGCTCGTTATGCTCTCATCTGTATTGCATTTGAAGCAGACACACTTCCCCTCGTTTTTTATTATTAATTATCTCTCCATGTCTTAAATTTCTTGCACTCACTTGCTAACTTGCATTTCTTTGGTTCTGCCATGTCTGCTCACCTGTAGCAAAAGTTATCTTCAATTAATCTTGCAGCCAAATGCAAAGTCCAAATTCATCACAGGCCACATTTTGGACACGCTCTGCCTGAAGAGACTCAGATTCAGAACTCAAAAAGAGTTTTCCTCACCACCACTGCCTTATTACCTGTTATGGGGGGACGCTGTAAATCGTCTTCAGACTCTCTGCATTGTCATTGATTCTATATACGTACAAAAGTATGTTGGACAGAAGTCAGAGTAAACATGAGCCAAAATTAGCTGCTATAAATGCTTCAGTCATGTTAGCTACCATAAACTATTGTGCATGCCAGATCCAGGAAGGTCATGACAGCAAAACCCTTGAGTTTGCTGCACTTGTATCTCATAAGGGAAATATTTGAATGTCTTAAAAGACAAAAGGTTACATGATTGGCTTTAATACGTCAAACCGAGTCAAATGGACACCATTAACTGATCTCACATAGCAGTAGTGGGATAATTATTCCAAAAGACAGCAATGTAAACGTTTCTAAATGTAGTGAGCTAGGTAATTAGAGTTCTACTAAAGAGTTAGAACAATTTTCCTGCAGAAATTTGGAACTGCACCACTGGGACCTGATTATTAAAAGTTCTCAAATTAGTTGTCTCATGTTTGCAGGAGCAATTGAATTAAAATTATTGGTTCAGATTTTATTCAATTGTTTTTTGTTTAACCTTATTTAAACTCCTTTCAGAAGCTGCATTAGCGTTTAATGCTGCATTCTTTCTTAAAAACAATCTCTCACAAACAAAAATAGATTGTCATTAAGTTTAAACCTTTGGCGTCATGTTGTAATTTCAAGCCAGATAAAACAGTAACATATTCAAACAGGTCTTGATTCTTTTTTTATCCGCGTGTGGCTCTGGGCGAAAGGGAGAGAAAAAAAAAAACGGTTTCCCAGAATGTTGCATAAGGAACATAAAGCCGGGAAACGTGAGGTATGTCAGTGTAAGATTCGTACCACATGGTAAATTTGCATGGAAATTATAGCCCCATTTTCTGCTCATCCCCCCCATCCAGACTCTTTCGTTCTTCTCCCCACTACTTCAATCCACTTCTTCACAACTCTTCAAAGAGTGGCCTCACGTTTGCTGAGTCACTGTGTGCGAGCGGAGAAGTCGCCGCTGAGAAAGAGGTGGCAGTTAACATCAAAAACAAGCTGCGTCTGTCTGTGCGGTGTCTGTCCTGGATGTAGATCATGTTGATTTACGAGCCAGTGCAGTCTCAGAGGCCTTCTGGGATGGAACAGGAGGATTTAATTCATCACATCTGAATCTGAGCTACGCTCTGGCTTCTCGTTTCAGGTTCAGCGCTGAGGCTCCTTTTCTGTTGAGGACTAATGTTTTCTGAAAGAAGAAGTAAAAAAAAAAAAAAAAAAGCTCTAGGTATACTTAAATACCAACTGCTTGTAAGTGCCTTTCTGTGCATGTATGAACATGCAAAAGCTGCATCAAACGTCACTCTATACTACCCTGGTAACTTAACACATGCATGTTAATGCAGTATTACATTAAAGAAACATATAAAGTACAGAATAGAAAACCTCTGCAGACAGTGTAAAGACATGGCCAAATGAAATATTTAAACTACTGCTAATTATTTCAGGGCTCCATTGAGACATGTTCACCAGAACATTTAGATATGAAGCCGGGGATGTAATTAACAAAGATATTCTTTGAGGTGTTCTGGACAACAACAAGAAAGTGAACTTGCAGATGTGTTCACGTGAATTATGGTGGTAGGAGCCAAAGTCATGCTTGAGAAACTCTCGGGTCCTTTGTCAATGTCATTTGCCCTTATTGGTCTTTTCTCAGTTGCAGGTACTCATTAACAGGAGATTAGTTTTACCTCGGGACCTCTGGTAATTTCTAATAATCATGGAGGTCACATGTGATCTTAATCCTGTGTAAATCATCCATGTCCGTGATTTGTAAAGTAAAACTTACACCGCAAATTACCGACTCTGAAAAAACTAATCCAGTGCAAATCAACATTTAGGGGTGAGTTTTTACTTTTTTGCAATTTTCATTTGATTTGTGGAATTATGAAGGATGTGATATAAATCAAGTTTGGACAGGTGTTAGGGAGCAAAGTCGAGATGTCTCTGAACTATTCACCTGTTTAGACTGATGAAATCATTAAATCAAACATTAATCTGTTCATCGGGGTCTGATTTAAATACCATCAGGCTGTTGGTAATGTCTTTCCCAGGATATGTAATATCAAAAATATATTTTTATCATCCATTATAATTTGCAAAGTAATTAAAACTGCATCTGACGCAGTGCGGAGAGGTGGAAAGTAGCAGAGCCATAACAATGGATCATGAATTTTAGTAAAACACAGAGTTCGTTTGTCCCGTGCGAATGCGATACATGAAACACAGATGTAGGGGGTAATATCTAAATCACAGGACATCCTCAAGTGAAACTGATCCCCTGACAATAGGACTATAGTCTAACGTAGAGATCTGAGATATGAATCAGTGACATCCCTGGCTCTCAGCAGAGCTAAAAGCCATTTTAACTTCCACTTCTGGCCTCAACCTCCTGCTAATCACAGCTGCTTGCTTGAATCATAAACTAGCAGCAAAAAAGCATGTGTTAATATATAGAAAATGGAAAAGATGATACGTTTTAAAGTGCAATGCTGACGCAGACAGAAAGCCAGGCTATTAATTCAATACAGGGGAGATAGGAAGAAATGATCCAGTACAGAGGCACAGACTGCAGATATATTGGTTTAGCAAGACGATACAGTCCAGAAACTGAGCCCCCTGAGAGCACAGGGGCACTGAAGGTAGAGTTCACTTTTACACAATGTTATCATAAACTTTCCTAGTGGCGAAACCTATGGTGAAATGGGCTGACTTTTCTTATGATCAAAACTAGACTCGCCAATAGTAGTTCAACAGCAAGAAAACTGGCTGTTATGTGCCTTGTTTTAGGCAAAGTTATGAAGTGTTTGTTTTATTTTAAGAAAAAGCAGAATTGTCTTACATTAATTAAATACAAACACACACACACACACACACACACACACACACACACACACACACACACACATATATATTGAGTTTTCACACTTTGTTCTTATTTGCACATTTGCCTACAAAACTGAAGTCCTAATGCATTTTTCTTTTAAAACTGCTGAGTGTTGTAAGCCTTGGCTTGGCCTTTTAAAAGCTTCGAGCTGGTCCACTGTCATTGTCATTGATATGGACCAATATCAGCCGTCTATTGGGACCTAGAAGATGACCAGTTAGTGGTTAAGTTAACCTTGGGGGCAAAGACTCAATTTAGACGAGGGATGTCCCAATCATGTTTGTTTGTTTTTTTTTAACCCCCTGATCTGATAATGATCTTTTAATATTAAGTATCAACCATTACTTCTTATCTCACCTGTATTCTTTTAGATCATATGTGCACCATATGTATGCACCAGGCAGTACAATACATAGGGCTGTCAAAACTAATATAGTTAGAAGAAGGTAGCTCCAACAGACGGTGAAAACCTGTGTGTCTGAATCTAGAAATGTTCTGGTCATTAAACGCTACCATAAACTCCCTAAGCCTCTACACTGTCTCCAGGAAACTTTCCTCTTCCTTTAAATGCAGGATTCGGTAAATTCAGTTGTTTAAGTGCAGCCTTTGCCTGAGTGGACTCTGCGTTTCTATAGTTTTTTTAATTTATTTTGGTGGCGAATCAAGTTATCCATACTGAATCTCCTACTAGAAAGAGAGTAAAGTTCTTTCACACAGCAGGCATGTTTTGTCATGTATATTAATGGTGATTGGCTAGCGTCAAAGCTGCCAAAAATCAGAACCAAGAATTTGATTCCTTTTCTTCTTAAGTTTTTGGCAGCTCTGATGCCAACTATCGTTAAAAGGAAGAGGAAGAAGTGCAGTGGGGAATGTACAGGCTTTCACCTCCCCAACGACAGGTAAGTAGCCAACCGTTGGAAATTAATGGCACCAGTTTCAGATTTTTACAGAAACAAGCCAAGCAAGTTTCTGATGGTTTTTACCCTTAGAGTTAACCCTATTTATACTTCAACTTCCCGACAGTTTCTCAGAACTGAAGAAGCTACTTGGATGAGCGGGGAAACGTCTTCAAGACATTCTACAAGCCCAGTTGCTTTTCTTTAACACCTTCTGGATAAGAGGAAGAAGACATTTTGATGTTACAGGGACATGTTTTTTGTTCAGACCTAAATTAAAACAACAAAAGATCATACTGATCCAGGTCATTTTTCCTGAAACCATCCAGGACATCCCTCATTTATATGTCACTTTGTGCCATTTTATGATCTCTTTGTATAGCTGTATAGCCCAGTATGCTGTCGAACAATTTTCCAATCTTTGCACAAAAAAAAAGAGTCATTTGTTTTCCATTTTTTGGCCCAAGAGCATTGTTGAAATTCTTCCAGTTACTAGAACCATCTCCATCTACCACTTCTGACATTGACTATATTAGAGGCTTACTGACTCCTTTTTTGTTTGCATCTGGTCTCACTCTTGAATTACTCAAGTTCAACACAACCCCCCACAATCATGCACAAATATACTTGCTTGCTACTACGAAAAATGGAGAACGGGGAGGAAAAGATTCAATGGTCTTGGCTGCTCTACTCCATTAAAGCAGATGATGTCTTCTGCTTTGCATGCACTCTGCTTGGAAACCGAGGGGAAATGCACTCATCAAAGAAGGGTTCAACAGCTGGAAGAATTTAGGGTGTCAGCTTAAAGAGCACGAGTATGAGCATGAGTTTTTTTTTTTTTTTTTTTAAACCACATGCAGGCAACATGACATCGTGACAGGATTTGCAGAAGAGATTAGAAAGCTGCACAGCATTGAGTTAAGATCAAAAAAGTGAATGCAGCTTGAGGTGGAACTCTTTTAGCATCAGAAGCATCATTAACATCTATCTGAAAGGAACCAAACTCCAAGGGCCCAAATGAATCCTGAAGCAGGAAACCATTACTGTTAACATCCAGAATGAAGTTAGTGCATCGGTGAGTGATAAAGAAGAGTAGAGGAAGTTCTCTGTCATGTAGGTCATAGTACATCCAAAAAAGAATAAAATAAAAAATGCTAAAGAAAGGCATCTGAACATGTAGAGTTTCTCTGTTCTTTTGAAGTTGTAGCTTCTTCAGTTCTGGAGGACTGGGGATTTGGGATTTAAATGGGAACATCTGTGGGTGTTACCCATCAGAAACTTCCATGACTTATCTTAGAGGTAGTAACTAATCGGAGGGGTAATGAAATCGACTAGACTGTGCAACTTTTCGTTCTACTGCAAATTGTGAATCATGTCTTGGTGCTGGAAAAGTTCTTTTATGCTTCTGGGAGAGTCCCAAGTATTTCAGAATGTCAATGATAGGACGTGGTGTATAACTGCAGTGGTCTTGTTTGAAACCAAGGCCATTTGTGTGCCCTGAGGCAGTTCCACTCTCTGTCCAACAACATGTCAAGAACTTCACAATAAAATCTTATTCTGTGACCGTGAACAACAACGTGACAGCTGTGCAATACCAGATGCCGGAGATGATACAAGCACTGACCAAATTTGCTACGGAAAAGACGAACAGTGCATGGACACTTATGTAGAGAATATGGTGGTGGAGGTTAAGCTGCTATTTAAATATCTCCTCATTATGTGTACGTCCTGAATCTCCTTTTAACCTTTTCTCTCTTACTGCCCAATTATGGTGAGAGAAACTTACCACCATTTATAATTATTATAAAGGGCTGTAAGACAAAGATCTGAGGGCAGAGCAATGGGCATCATGTGACTTTAATTCCAGATTTAAGATCATCCTAAACCACTTGATTGGTGAGCACTGTATATCTGATCACTATATTTTTTTCTACAATAAAAACATATTTATTTGTGCTTATTAACGTTTCTAGTTTGATTTAACACATTTCATCAGGAGCAATGAACCACAACCTCGCTAGATAGCAAGGACTCTTTTGACGACGTTGGGACTTCATTGTTCGCAATTCTGGTTTTGCTCAGCCATGCTCAGGTACTTTTGAGGCACACTGGTGACTTTGTAATATATATATAATATAAATAATGAAATAATCCCAGTGTCTACATATGAGGACACAGTTTTTTTTTTTTTCAAAAACTATGACTTCCTGTTGAAAGATGCTTAGTTTTTATGCTTCTTAGTTCCTATTAATCCCAAATATGTTGGAGAAATTAAAAATGCATAGCAAACAAAAGCTCAAGTGTCAAGAGGATTTGTCTTATAAGAGTTAATTATGCAAAGATAATTTTGAAAGTCTTCAGTATCAATAATACATTTTGATATATGAATATCAAAATGTGTATTTGTGTTGTATTTATTATGTCAGTAATAAAAATCACACGTGAACCAGAGTTTCTCTGTTCCGAAGAAGTTGCAAACAGCTGTGTGTACTCTTCACACTGTGTGTTTGAGGGAGCAAAGAGAATCAGACACTGTACACAGACCTGAAGGTCAGTTACTCTACGCACTACGACGGCCCATGTGCCGACGAGGCATGTGGGATCGGATGGGGACTCTTATGCAACTGCTTCCAACTCTCTGCCAAAATTAGATCTAGTGTATGGACTGATTGAGGCAAAGTAACAGACGTATAGACATATGCCGCAACATCAGTGACAATAAAATTGTCTGTACGGCCTGTACAAAGATAACTGAACACACACCCATAACCACACATGACCGTGCAGTGAGCTGAGCCGGGCCCCAGCAATTCATTTAATTACACTGTAACAATGGGCTTGATGAACCATACATGCATGGTGGGAGGAACACCTCACATTTACATCGGAAGACACACTCAACACTGACAAAACAAATGCAAAAACAAAACAACTTGCACACTTTGTTGACCAGATGTACAAAGTAGGGAGGCCAGTAAGTGGTTACATATGTACATGCAGACAGAGACACAAACTCATGCGGATGAGTGGGGGATTCTGCTGTATGTCAACAACGGGAAACTAAGCAGCCACCCTTATGCCATATTTATGGAGGCAGGACTGGATGGAGTCTGGTGTTCAGCAATGTGGCCCATATGTTTTACATAATCCCCACAGGACACTATGTAGTGGGTGGACACAAAGTACCTTCCCGGGCCTGGATCCTCTGCAGCTGGCAGGAATCTTTTACGACTGACTTTTTGCCCTACAGTTACCTTTAGATTAAGGAGCAACCCGGCAATGCTAAGCATGGACTTCATTGTGTCAGAATGCTCTCTGTAAAAACTATAAGTCTCTCACTGGTTACTTACAGTATCTGCACCAAAGTAAAACTGGGCACAAGTTTGCCTCAGATGGTAAGACGTTTTTTTTTTTTTTTTTTTCCTGCGCTCCACTCATTCGCTTGGATTGCAAGTAAGTGTTGGTCACAGTTCATCATCATAAATTCCGCGCATGTTTGTGTAGAAAGTAAAACATGCCTCTTTGACGGGGACGGTGTGACAGTTAGCCCTCAGGGGAGGGTGTTCAAGTCATTGTTCCAAAAATTTAACTGTCCACTTTTAGATGCTAGAGAAAGTGAAAAAGCTCACAGGCAAATCCCCATGGCAGAGTTCCTTACTGATTAGTACTGATAATTGTATGTGCACCAATCAGGCATAACATTATGACCACCTTCCTATTATTGTGTAGGTCTCCCCTTGTGCCTTCAAGACAGTCGTGACTCATCAGAGGACGGACATGGGCCTTTTGAGGGTGTCCTGTGGTGTCAGGTAACAGAATGCTGGTGGGGAGGGGCTTCGGGCCCTTTGTGTTGAGGGTAGGGGCCTCTGTGGATCATCCCACAGATACTTTCAGGTTTTTTTTTAGTTGTTCCTAAAGTGTTTTGTGCGTGTCAGGCTGCATCCTGCTGGGGATGGCTGATGCCATCAAGAGGTGTCATTGCTATGAGGTGGGGTTGTCTGGTCTGGTTGCTACATGTCTATTATGATTAATGTTGTTCAATTCTCCTGTCATAGTGGTCATAATGTTGCGGCTGATCGGTGTAAATCTGCATGACTTGGCACTGCTTGAGATGTTGAAGCACTGGCGCTTCAGACTTTCGTACGCTAGTTTCTACGTCTTTACTCGATGAGACAAAGCAAGCGTGAAGGCATAAACCCTCATACTTCTTTAAAGCTCTTTTCCATTATGTTTCTTAAATCCGCACTTATTATCTGAGGGCATGACTCAGAGGTTAAACAACGCTGCGCTTGCCTCACCGCTCCGACGCAGAAGTGGTTGGACGGGGTGACAACTTTGCTCAAGAGATGATTGACAGCCTCACACTGGGAGAGAAGTCAAGTCAATGAAGGCTGCAGTTCAAAGTCAAAGTGGTAGAATAGCAGCGTTGTATGTAAAGGAGTGGACTGTCAGCTCCATTCATCTCCCCGAGGCAACGTGCCAACCCCTCAACTCACCTTGGAGTCGCCTATACTCACCTCTTTCCGGCCTTTCTTTTGTTGCATCCATATTCAGTCTCCAACTCTTTTTTTTTTTTTGGAGCATCTTGAAAATCCACAGGGTAATAGTTACCAGCTGTTCTAGGAATTGTGACCCCACTATACAGTGAGATGCCTACTGAATGGAGGAACTCTTAAATATATTACTGTCTATCACTTATGACAACACTTACACACTTCATCACAATCTCCCTTTATTATTTTCCTCTCCTTTCTTTTCTTCTCCGTCAACATCAACATGTGTTTTTCATTGAAGGCCTTCATTGTCCAACAGAGGCAGAGTAGAGAGGAGAAATCAGTCATTTTCATCCCCCCCTTCCTCTTCCTTTCCTTTAAGATTGCACCTTGCCAGTTTGTTCTGCTCCATTAAATTTCGCTCCCGCTGTCTAAGAGTTGGTGAGCAAAGGGGGCTCGAGAGGCCAGGGCACCCATGAGGTTGGGATTGGAGCGTGACGGCCAGGCCCGGGCTAAAGACTTTCAAAGCCTTTTTTATTAACTGGTGTTGCATACTGCATCACTGCATACGTTGCCATTTTGTTTATATCAGGTAAGGCCAGCGAAGAGCTATTTACCTGCTTGGCAGCTGTGAGTATGAGGTATTATTTATTGCAATATGTCAAACCTGCAATAACCAGTGCCTTGGCTGCAGAGGAAACAACCCACAAACACTGACATATTATCCTCTTCTAAGTCTCCCTGACCTCCACAGGTGGTGAATTCATAGAAACCAAGTTACATTCATAACTCTTTCCTCCGGCTTTCTTTCTGGAGTTACGTTTGCTGCAGCTCTGGGAAACCAATCATTTCTGATTGACGTGAAATCCATCATTAACGTTGCACTTACCCGGGAATGTTGCCACAGACAACAGATTCAGAAGCGACGCACGACATCTTAAACAAAATATCTTGCCTCAGGTAGGGTACAGATTTTTTAAAGAGCTTTATGACTCCTACAGCTGAACCGCAACAGTATATTTGTTGAGCTATAATTACTAAAACACCACGTGTTTGCTCCTTGACATCATACTGTATGGTTAAATGCATACCTAATATTCACTGTTTACACAGTAGGTCTTTATTGGATTGGAATTACAGCCTTAGCAAAAAAGGTCAGCACTTAAATCAAATGGAAGAAGTGTATTTCCTCTAGCACATGATGGCTAAAAAAATGCTGAGCACTTGGATTTCAGTGTGGATCAGAGAAAAAAAAATACCTCTGCACAGAACTGGATAGTCGTGCATGCAGTCAGAGCTTCTAGGTATGTGTCACAATAACAGACTCAGAACAGCTTCTCCAACAGCAGCCAGTTAGCTGTAAACAAATTCAGTTTCATTTATGCTCAAATGGCTTATACTCCTCCGTCCATCATCTCATAAAGCATGGCAAAATCTTTACTGGAGCAGAATCAGTTCCCAACTGAGGAACTCCCGACCAACTTTCTGCCATCAAAAAATGTGCAGATGGGTTAAATAGTAATGTCACTCGCATGTTTTTTTGTGCCTTTAATTCCATGAAGCATGTAACCTCAGGTAAAACCATGAATCCTGACCATACATTGTAGAAAAATGGAAGTTGTGTCTCCAGTTAGTAACGTTGGTAAAACTGGTGCAAGGATGCTGGTGGATATGGAATCAGACTTTGAGTAGTACTGTCAGAGAGTGGAGCTGCATTATCGATGACCCGCCCACTATCAGTGTGAAATCCAAGGAAATACTCTTTAATTAGCCATTATAATAATTATGGATGTATATACAGTATTGGTTGATGTTTTGCATATAAAACTACCACTACCAGTAGAAATACTCTGAATTAGCGAGCTAACAGACAAATGCTAACATGAAAGGACCTGACTGCAGACGTCCCAATATTAATGTAACGTGACATAACAATCTCCCGGTCAAACTCCACTTCCCAAAATGATTTTCTCACTCAGTTAAGGTAAAAAGAAAAAAAATCTAGTGATGCAGTTAAGTTGCGTTTCATCCAGTCAGAGTCTCTTCTGTTATGGAGTCCAGACTTTTCACTCCTGATTCCTGAAAGTCACTCAATCTGGGCAGACGCACAAATATTCACTGTGGTCACATGAGGAAACGCAGCTTTTTGATAGGATGTTTGTCTTGTTGTCAAATACAAATAATTTAACTATTCGGCTGGTTCGGCTCCACCCCTACCGCCCACGGTCAATGGTCGTACGGGACCGCTTCACATGAACACGTATCAACATTATATAAACTGCCTAAAGTGAAAGAAACCATCATTGAAAAAAGAGATAAATTTGACATGTACTGTCTTAGTTTGGCCCAAGTGCAATCCACTGATATGGTGTGGAGCTTATGACCTATACAGCCTCCAGCCACCAGGGGGAGCTCTACTTGCTTTGGCTTCACTTTTAATGAGCTGTCATGGCGTCTGTAATCCTGACCTGGGGTCAGTTTGGTCAGCTTGGCTTGCAGCTAGTTATCTCAAGGCCTCCCATCTTCAAATATTTACATAAGCGGACAGAAATTTGTAAGCTCTGTCTATTTTTCTAGAAATTCCATTTATTTTGCTTTTCATTCGGATGGAAACTTAGCTAATGTCTCTGCTTTATTCAAATGTCCCGTTGAGTCATGGCAGTTGTGACAATGTATATTTTTTATTTACACTCACAATTTTTTTTTTTCCTTCTGCTTCACGTCAAAATGTCCGCTGTAGAAAAAAAGGTTCATTATACTCCAGGAGTGGGTTGAGAAGTTGCTGCTGACGTTTTGACAGTTCTCTGATGCCATTAACGTCGGTCGCAGTCGGATTCCGCTGTACCTGCTGTGAGTAAAGCCAGTGCCAGCTGTCGTCCTCCGTGAAAGAGAAAGCCTACAGCTATAAAGAGCCACCTTTCAGAGAATTACACGTTCAAAACACAGCGTTTCAGCTGAGAATTATTGGAACAATTCATTCTAAGTACACTGCAGTGTGCTTCCCGTGACTGAGATGAATTACACAGTGGCAGAGGGCCATCATCGGGGAT